>NC_044244.1:141632874-142987374 GCF_003957555.1 Calypte anna
AATCAACAAATTGACGTAATAAGTATAATTATTACTGAGTCCACTGATAAATGTATAGAAAGTTTAAATATTTAAGTCAGTACTTTTCACACAAATATCAGCTACTAAAGCTCAACAAATATTTGTATTGCCTCTGTTTTAAATTCAATTGTTTTTACGTGAGTAAAATATACCACTGTCATCACTGCAATGACTTTTGTCAGTGCATTGGGTGATACTAACCATAGCTATAACATGGAGTTATTTTATTCTCTTATCTCCTCCCACAAGAAATAAAATGGCCTTTGATATGAACTGTACGTAGCAGTACTCCTCCCAGCAGAGTCTCCCTGTGGGTATTATTTACTCTGCCTCAGGGCCCTCCAGCCATCATCTGTCATTTTCTATAAAGTTTCAGGGTTTCATGTCATAGCCTTCCAGCTAAATCTCTTCAAGACATCAAGAAGAGGCCTGATCCTCAAGAAGAGTTCCCAAATTATGTACAATGCAATTCTTCATAAAGAAGGGCAAAACACTTCTCTTCTCCCCCTCTGGCTGGTGGCACATCCATGAAAAGCAGAAAAGCTGATGGCAAAGTGCCTGAAGCTGGCTCTGAGCTTGCCTGGCTTTGAAAGCCCTGTGTACTGAAAGGGGCTCAGCCATCAGCTCTTCCCAATCACTGCTCCTCATTGGTGAT
The DNA here is from genome assembly GCF_003957555.1 of Calypte anna. Lineage (NCBI taxonomy): Eukaryota > Metazoa > Chordata > Aves > Apodiformes > Trochilidae > Calypte > Calypte anna. The sequence goes on from NC_044244.1 coordinate 141,633,551, forward strand.
GAGGGGCCAGAGGCAGGCCAGGGGATAGGAGACAAGGGAGTGAGCAGATGGGGATGGTAGGAGGGACCCCCACTGCAATTCTGGCCTCCCCAGCTACCCCCACTCCCTCCTTGGGTGGCAGGGCTGGTGAGGCTGTACCAGGCTGCACTGGTAGGGCTGTGGTGGTTTTGGTGGCTTTCTCTGTCTTTTCTGGATTTCTCTTCATTTTGTGGTGAACACAGATACATACTCCTTCCATGCTATGATCAGGTTTCTTTCACAGGAGACAAAGCTGAGACCAGTTCACTCTCTGTTTAACTCCATTTTTTTTCCTATCTCTTTCCACCCACCCTGAGTTGTGCCCTTCGCTGTGGGGCTGACAAATTATGTCTGACCTGAGTGCAGGGGTCCTGATATAGCACTGAAAAATGAAAATTTTTCTTCTATGACAGGTCTCAAAGAGCTGTTCCTTGATTTTCATTGTGTCTGTTTAAGCTCTGCCATAATAACAGGAACAACCAGCAGAGGCCAAAAGACCAGCCATTAAACCAACATTAAAGAATTCATCCATACTTCCAATAACAACCTCAGCTCCCTCAAAGGTACAGTATATTTGTGTAAGTCTTGAGAACATGAGTATTTTCCAAGGGGACAGGAAAAACATTTTTCACCAGGTAGCAGACACTATGACTGCAGATTTTCAAACTGAATGTTGACTGCATGGCCATGGTCTATTTTGCATTTTTATGGCTGATCTGGAAAAGACCCACCTGGTCTAAAAAGTACCAAAATTAAAAAAATGATTAATGAAACTAAAAATATATAAAATTATAGAATTGTTTTGGTTGGGAAGACCTATAAGATCATAAAGTACAAACATTAACCCAGTACTGCCAAGTTCACCACTGCACCATCTCCCTAAGCACCACATCTACATGTCTTTGAGAAACCTCCAGAGATGGTAAATATGTGCATTTTGGTTAACTTGAAACTTCACTGAAAAGGGCTTTCTTAGTTTTATTTAGCCTTAAGTTATCTAGCTCTGAATCTTCCTTAACATTTCCTTTTCTAACAAAAAAGCTGTCTTGAAAAGTCAAAAAAGTTCATTCCCAAGCTGTCAGAGTAAAACATGTAATTTTTTTTTGTTTGTTCCCTCCTTTGCCCTCATTCCTTGACCATTACTTTTTGCCAGATCTGATGGGAGTGTTTCAGTGGTGCTGTTTCATAAACTGTGTCTTTACACAAATGTGTTATGCCTTGAAAAATTTAGGCCAGACCTACCCACATTAACTGGCTTGGGAGAGGGTAGAACCTGAGTCTGAGCTGGAAAATACATACAGTACATTTCTTAGAGCATGCCTGATACAGCTTCTGTACAAGCTAGCTGACTGCAAAATGCATCTTTACAGCTCATATTAAATTTGTCTGAAAAGGAAATGTCACTTTTAGATGTTAATAGTCAGTGCACTTGCCTATAGATCATAATCCACCTACATAATTATTGTGCCACCTTCCACATTAAGAGTCTCAGAGGAAGTGGCTGGGATCCTTATTTTTCTTGATATCCAAAAGATTTATTGATTTGCCTGACATCTGCAATTCATTTGAGAATGTGCAAGTAGAAAGACTTTTCCTTGCATTCCAATTTGCAGAAGCTTTTTGTTCCATACCTACATTGATGTTTTTTCATGACATTCATGGAAAAAAATAGGCTATCTTTTCTCCTTTATATCTGTAAGAATAAATACTACAAAGAATGGTGGCCAGGCCCTACTGAGCTAAAACATCATCCCACATTGGCAGAAATAAGTAGGGGACAGCTATGCAGCATATCTTTTGGGACAGAGGTCTGTTACCTCATTTGCTCTATTCAGTCAATATGAAACACACCTTTATTTTCTAAATAGAAAACTATATAGAGAAAATATTCTTATTTAATTAATTTTGCAGGTAGAAAAGAACTCTATATTTTATTTCAAAATAATCTGGATTATATAAAGGTACTTGTACTAATTTTCTATATATAGGCATCTTCAGTTTCTTGTTGGAGCAGAGTCATGCAAGTCTGTGGAAAAAGTGTAACTGCGTATGTTGGCTCACTTCTGAAAGACTCCTGGACAAGCCCTAGCCCTAGCTTATTTATTTTTGACTTTGTGTAAAAGGGGTGAGTTTCTGATTTAAACCCTCAATAAATAGGATAACAAGAGGATGCGTTAGCCAGGTGTAACCAGTGTAAAATTTATAAAGGATCATGGGGAAATTCAGTCTGGCAGGAACCCCAAGAGGTCCTTCATGCACCCCCTGCTCCAAGCAGTTCCAGCTGTAAGATCAGACCAGGTTGCTCAGGGCTCTGCCCAGTTGGGTCCTGAAAGCCCCCAAGAACAGAGCCTGCCCCAACTCCCTGAGCATCCCAACCCTCTGCCCACTCCCTGTCCTGCCTGTCCTTTCAGGGAGGGTCTCAGTACCCAGCCTGAGCCCCTCCCATGTCAGTTCCTGCCTGCCCAGCCTTGTTGTCCCACCACACATGGCTGTGATGGGCCTGGTGTCCTCTCTTCATCCCCTCCCAACAGGCACTGGGGGGGGCTGTGAGGTGTCCCTGAAGGTGCCTCTGCCCCAGGCTGGACAAGCCCTGATGCCACAGCCTCTGCTCACAGGGACAAGCTCCAGCCCTGAGCATCGTGGGGGTGAACTCACTCTGGGGTTACTGGTGTCTTTCCTTCACTGGGGACACCCACTGGCCACCATACCCAGGTGTGGTCTAAAAACGAGTGCTGGGCAGAGGGGGCAACCCCTGTCTAGAGTTCCTGATGGTTCTCTGGCTGGTGCAGCCCTGGATGCTGCTGCCCATCTCTGCTGCCAGGGCTTGCTGCTGGCTCCTGCCCACCTCCCACAGCCCCTGAGCTGCTCCCCAGCCAGTCTGTCCTCAGATTGTATCCTTCCCTATAGTAGGACTGCATTTGTTTTTTCAACGAGCTCACCAAAAGGCCCTGAATTAATCTTCTGTGCCGGGGTACCCCTGGCTTTCCTGTCTACCCACTACCCAAAATACCCCTAAACATAACAAAGATATCTTCTGATTTCATAATATTTCTGGTCTACACAATCTATCATTGCATAGTGGTATCTTAGACAGGAATTCTGTGGGCAATTATAAAAGATATTGGGAAGCTCTCTGTTAACACTAAAAACTGAGAAATTCCCTCTGCTGATTTTATCCATCAAATATTAGTCTGAAATTTACTTTACCCTTCTGTTTTCTCAGTCACTTGATACAGAAGTTTGGACTTCCCTCCACATTATTGTCACTCTTCCTTTGCTCCCATGGTCCCTGCATATATAAGTGTGCACTGTTCTCTCATGTTGTATCAACTTTCTGAAACTCTCAGACATACTTTAGGAGAGAGGTAAAGAAAAAACTGTGGTTCCCACAGTTGAACATCTTCACTGACATGCAAAAATTTAGCTTTTTGTTCCAACTTGAGCACTGTTCTTCTCACCAGATGGATGAATGATTTACTAGGTCTCATTTTTTTTGTTTTTTGTTTTTTGTTTTTTTTTTTTTTAAAAAAACCAGCATCTTAACAGTTTCCAGGTAGTAATAAATGTTACTTCAAGAGTCATCCATGCCTACTTGTGAGAGACTAGTTACAGAGAGGCATCAGCTGTAAGAGCATGGTGGGAGTTCATAATTATAAAAAGAATATAAGCTTTAAGTGAAAACCTACAGACTGTTTGCAACAGTGAACAGCATTTGGATCCTTATTTCAGTAAACTGACTTTGCCAAAACGATATCTCTGACTCAGTCAATTTTTTCTCTGACTAATCTTGCAGTTTATCAGAATCTATGGATTACAGAGTTGTAAAAATGTTTGGACTGGGGCATAATTTGCCCCTCAACTGCAGCATAGTTAATATATGAAAGCAATCACATGTACAGTGCTCTTAGTCAGAGTATGACAAATCAAAGATTAAGAATTATTTGCTTATAAGCAAGCTCTGTATTTGAATAAGCCCATAATAAATTACATTCAAATTACTTGGAAAGGGTAAGAGGAAAGGTATGCAGAAAAGGCTGATCACGAAATGCACATTTACTTGTTATTCTCTGTGTTATTGGAAGAGGCTGATTTAAAACTCATGACAAGGTCATAATGCACAGGGTGGACTGAAATTTCACTCACTTTAGGACCAAAAGTCAGAGTATGACAATCATGGAAATGATTTAAGATATTTGCTTTTTATTTTCCTTGTTGAGCCATTAACTCACTCTTAAAAGAAACTCAATGCACTGTAAGTCTACATGATATTCAGCCCATTTAATAAAGTCTAAAGCACAGTATAAATCAATGACTGATATCAGCATTTAGGAAGAATCACAATAGACTCTGTGCAACAAGACAAGAAAAAGTAGTATGTTATTAAGTGCCCAACTCACCTGGTTGGGTTTCATTTTTCTTTTCTGTCAAAACCCTTATTTGCTCTCCTTTCTTTAAAAGTAAGAATATGCATAACATATATCTGTCCCCATATGTTTTTGTTTTTTTTTTTTTCCAAGTACTTCTTTTAACATTTAGTGCTCATTTACAGTCTAACTGAAAACTCGTTAATAACAACAGAAGGGCTCCATTGCTTTCAGTGAGTTTTGGATCAGATTCCTGCTTACCTTGGATGCTTTGCAAAGCACTGCCAAAGCACCAAGGGATACATAACACAGGATAAATACAGAGGACATCTTGCTTTGTCTATCCTGGAAATTCAAATGTGATCAGAACTTTTCTTTGGCCCCGATTCAAGTCGTAGGAGAACCATGTCTATGTTATTAGATTTTCTTGCCCTCCACATCAGAGAGGCTGCGTCCAAATTATACCTGGATGGTGTTGTTCCCTGCACCATGCCCATGCCTCTCTGGAAGGGAGCCAGCTTGCCAGGTCCAAAAAACATCCCAGGGACTGTTCTAGTACTTTTAATGAGCAGAGGATTGAGTTGCCATACTCAGGACATTCCCTGGCACTACCTTATTTACTAAAACAGACATCATCCTTCACCTTGGCAGCACTAGTTACCACAGTCAGAAATAAGTGGTCAGTATTAATTCCATCTTGGGGAAAAAAAGGAAAAATATGGAAGAAAAGCAACCTCAAGGCAGATGGGGCTGGTGGGGCAGTGAACTGTTATGCAATTGCTGCTGAAGCCACATTTAAAAATTTCACCCTGTCTGAAGAGAGCAGGTTCTCCCTGGTTTTGCTCTAGTGTAAAGGCAAATCACACACTCCTCTTGATCTGAGTTGACTTGCACCTGGACCATTCTTTCAGGGCACATGCTCCTTTTCCATTAATTACCCAGGCTCAATTCCCAGCTGAAGAATTTCAGTGCCACAAACTAGGCAGGATGTATCCAGGTCCTAAAATAGAAACAACCTCTGAACTGGTACAAACCCATCAGCCCCATAAAACAGAAATGGCAAATATTATAGAAAAAAAGCTTAAAGGCTTTTTCACAAAGGAAGGAAACCTGCAAAATATTTAACACATATAATTATGGAAAGAAATATATGGAAAAGGGGGAATGAGTTTCCTTTCATATCACTTAATGTGGTTAATAAATTCCATTTTCCATCAAACATTATTTCTTCATCCATGGAAAACAGAACTTTCTGTAACCAATTATCGATATGTGGTTTTAGTTATCAAGATGTGCTGCTTTCCACACTTTACTAGCAACTCAGAAATCTGGAAAACACATAGATTCTGGCAGACAAATTAATGTAATACAAGAGAAGCTTTTTGTACCTGGGCTATCATGGAATATAAATAGCACGATTTCCTTGAAACCTGTGGCTGGTATCCAGCACAGTGGAAATTTCAAATCAAGCAGCTTGTCATTATACATGTGAATAAGAGAGAACGGATGGATCCTTTTAACCTGCACATGAAAGAGGAGGCATGGCAGACAGAGGGATTCCTGATCTGTGCTCTCACTCTGCCTTGGGAGAGCTGTGAATACACGGAATCCTAATAGCCAACCCTGAATGCCTGCTACATTTACTGTAGTAAGTGGACATTGTGAAGTGAAGAGAAAAGAAAAACAGAACACGGTGGCTGCTGAAAAAACACAGATATTTTTGATGAAGGGAGAGAAAGGTTAAGTAAGAGCAGTCCATTTTATTTTGGCTCGAGTGTTTACCACTGTGTTCAGCTGCAGCTTGACAATTGCACTTGGCTTTTCCTGTTTTGCTGTAACTGATTGCTGAGACATTTATTGTCTGTGGCATTTCCTAGCTACCCTCAGCACATGTTGTCTTGGGTGTCCTTTTGCTGGATGAATGCCTATTGCTTCGGAGTAGTTCAGTTTACCCACATGAAGTCACACTGTGACCTGCTGTAGCATGACTGTTTACTTTGTCTGCTGAGAGCTGGAGGCAAACAAATGCATCTTATTTGCTGAAAGAAATGGAGTAGGATGAAAACTGTCAAGGCAGGATTCCCCCAGCCTATTAGCATGTACTGCTTGTCTCACCCTCAGAGCTGTGCTGCTGGCTGCCGCAGCTGCCAGAGGCAATAATTATTCATTGATTTATTTCACCTCACAAAGACTGCCCTCACAGCAGCAATTGTCTAGGATTTCCCCCCCGAAATGCTGCTCCTAGGATAGGCAGAAGTGAATTTATACTGTCACTTCCAGCATGCTTTCTCTCTGAGCTGATTAAGTGGAGCTATCAGATGGTGTTACAAGCCACCCCGAAAGCCACGTTCTTCAAGAAAGCAGGTAAATAGAGAAACAGAACCACAGAACACTTCTTTGCTCAGGGAAGCTGCACTTGCAGAAACTCCACATGAGCAATGGAAAGCAAAGAGAGAAAATGCAGGCCATGAAGAATATCAGCTGACAGAACTCACTCTGCTGGGGATAAAGAGCTTCCCTGTAGAGTATTGTGTTAAGGTGACATTTATCAGCCACAGTTCAGAAGATAAGAGCTGGTAGTGAGAAGGAAGTCACTGAAGTGACTGCAACAACTCCCAGGTCTGGTGCAGCCCTTAAGAACCATCACCTCAATCACTTTTTTGTAAATCACTATACACCTAGAACAGAAAGATTTCTTCTGTTTTCTCCTTATCCGATGGGTTTGTGCTGATGGGGAGATAGGGCTCTTACTTTCCATTTATTTCAGTGACAAACACTACAATCTACAAACCTTTCCCTCCTTCCTAGAAGGCGTGCTAGGGGCATTTCTAGGGCAGGTAAACTTTCAGAGCTGGTGAGGTAGACAGGTAATGCAAGTGCCTTCTGTCACTGTCTGAGTCTGGGTTGTTTGAATTAGGCTTGTTCCCAATATAAGAAAAAGAACACTGCTGCTGAAATGGAGAAAACAGCCTTCTAAATACTGGTAATGGATGAAGAATACATGGAGATGAAGAATATATGGAAAGACTACCACCTTTCCTTCTTGATAGTATCTGAGCAAGACCTTGGAACATCTTCTTAATGCAGCAAGTGTGCTAAAGCCCAGGTAGTGTACATGCTTCAGAGACTGGGAATTTCATTCACTTCATCTTCTCTAGGAACTGATCTCTGCAGGCCTTTTTGAGGTTCATTACTAACCACAGAAGGCAAGAAGGAAGGATTGGGACAGTTTCTGGATTTAGGAGAGCATTTTTTCCATCCATATTCCCATGTTCCTCACCTTTTCAAGTGTAACATGGAAAAAAGTAACTGATTTTACTCTGTAATAGTTTTTTTTCACTGTTAGGTGTGTTGATTGGCTTACCAAAGAGTGTTTCTTGTGTTTGTGTGGTTATTAAACTGCTGGTGTGCTGGAAAAGGAGGAGGCAATTTAGTAAGAAACACGGCTTCCCTTTTTTTAAACTGTTTTCTTCTAACTAATGTGGATGCAGCAGTTCTTTTTCAAGGCAGGTATTTGTTTATATTTGTGTGTGGTGTCTCAGTAACAGAACAGCCATTACTGCTGGGCTTTTGCTGCTGTTGGAAGGAATTATGTGATGAGGCAGTGTCTCAATATTCTTCCCCCACAAACACGGTTGCAAATATTATATAAATAAAAAATACAAACAAAAACCCAAACAAACAGAAGGGATCTGTTACTGCCAACATCATCACATCAGTTTTATTTTCTTTTCCCAGAGAATACTTCTACAGAGATTTTTTAGAATCTCTCTCATACCAGCTCTGGCATCGACTGCAGTGCAGAAGTCTTGGTGCAAGTGACTGCACTGGACAGATAAACTTTAAGTAGATTGTTTAAGGGACAATATAAGGAATATTTTTGGATCACCTGTACTGTAATCCTGCCCAAAAATCAGAGAAAGCTGTTCTGGAACACTTTTTGGATAACACTCCCACTTTGTTTTGGAAGTGAGCCCCTAAAATAAAAATTGAATATAGATTATTTCTTTAACTTGTTTTTCAGTTCATGTAGGGGATGGGATACAGTGATGGTTAGTGAAACATCCGTGAACCTTCAAGCAAGAACATATGACTATCATAAATGCAATGTGATAAGCCTTCAAACTGTGCACAAATATAGCCAACCTGTGGCTAAAAACTGTCACTACATACACTAGGATGTCAGCATCATACTGCAACCAGCCCTTAAGGAAAAAGCTAAAAGAAATAATGAAATGTTTCTAGCGGTCTGATTTTTTCTTGTGTGTTTTAGAAGTTCCATCACACAAAAAATAAAATTAAGTTTCATGTTTTTCATTTTAAGATAGAGGGACAATTAAAACCAACAAACATTTGAAGGTTTTATTTTCCCACCCACCAAAGGCCCAGGGAGAAGACAGATGCCCTAAACAGCTATTCCAGCTTCCAGTGCTCCATGTCCAAGCACTCTTCCATGCTTTCAACATACAAGTGCAGCAGCATGGACAGAGCATGAGGGTGAAAGATCCTTTGTGTTTATGACCAAGTCTTTTTCCCAATCTCTTTCCAACTGCCTTCTCTTGCTTCTTCATGCAGCCCCACAAAATGCTGATGCTGGAACTGGAACACCATCCTCACCTCCTTTCATGGTGAGTGGCACAAGTCCTGTCAAGAGCTTTGAGTCATCACTGAAGGGACAGAGTTTGTGCAGTCACACCTGCATTGCTCCTGGACACCTGGACAAGTCAGTTTAAGAGTAGCTTGATTTGTTTATAACATATCTTTGGTCCAAAACCAACAAGTCAGCACATTTAGTTGTTAATATTTTTAGTAAGAATTTTTTTTTATGTTTAAATTATTTTAATACTTTCCAAACATTTTTTAAAGCTTTTATGAAGTGGAATTATTGTTCCAGTGTTCTGCACTGAGGCTCTAGACAAAAGATAATTTAATGCTGAGATGGACGTAACTAGAAGTATCTCAACAGATTTCTCACTCAAGTTGAGAATTTAATTAGAGACTTTCCCTAAAATGTGTGTTCAAATTTCATTCTCCACTATATTCTGAATACCCACAGCTCTGTAAAATCAAGTGACATGTTTACTGCCAAATTGTCATATTCTTGGTTTGTATCAGGAACAGAAGTGACCTACAATTCCACTTTCTTATCAAACTAAATATAATAAAGCTTTATGAAAGTATCTCTTCTTTTTTCATCTGAAGCATAAATGAGACTCAATTTGTTCCTCTAATAATCTTCAGGTTAAAATTATTTATGGTAATCACACACAAAGCCTCTTTTCCATGTCAAAACAGAAAACCAAAGCAAATTACACATTACATGATTTTAGCCTGTAAGAGCAAACAGGAAGACAAATGCTACAGTAAAAAAAAAACAAAAAACAAAAACCAAACAAACCAACCAAACAAAAACCAACCCAAAACATCGTAATAGGAACACCAAGTAGTCTTCAGCAGTAAAATAAACTAGTTTTCAGAAATTCTGAAATGTAATTTTTTTCGGTGGGGTGGGCATGTTTATCCTAAACCAACAAGTCTCTCATGTGAGAAATAACCCACATAATGGAAGACTTATAAATGAGAAGACTGCAGGTTAGGTGGTATCTTCCAGGCTGTAAAAATTTTACAGCCATTCTGTAAACAGGAATGGAGGGTACTTTCTCTAGACTCTTCTTTCTGCTTTTTCGGATGCAATAATACAAACAGCAATTATTCCCTCAGAAAAATAATCCAGCATGGATGGCAACTGTATTGGCAGCAATTCTGTCTCCTCCTTTGTAATTTTCTGCACAGGAAACCTACAGCTAGCCAAGCACTGGCCTTTTTATAATGACTCACATAGAACTCTTGCTAGCAGTGCTTTGGCTTGCTCCCATTTTTTCTGCACCTACTGCAGGAGATTCAGATTGAGAGTGCAAGCAGTCCACAGTGAATCAGAGAGTGATGACTCTCCTGTGTTTAGATATCTAATCTGAAAATTAGTCACAGAAAGTCACCCTCACTCCCTGGTAATTAAGGCAATTATGTAAACAGATATCAATCTCTTTTTGAGAAGAGTTGTGAAGCTTAATTCATTAAAGTTTTAATGCTTTGGGAATTTTACTTTAAAAGATATTCTACAAGACCAGTGCCTCATGTACTCATGCCTCCAGCATTCACAGGCAGAAGAAGATAAAAGGTGACAACACAACCTTCTGTATTACTCAGGTTTGTAAGTTGTTAGCTTTTGCCCCAGAGTTTAAATGCTATGCTGTATCAATATAATATAGCAATAATGAAATGCAGATATGAATATTTCCTTCATTAAGTTGCTTAGGAGGAAAAGCTGAGTGGCTTAGAGGATAAGGGACTGGGATTCCATCTCAGAAGCCCCCAGTAGGGAATTAACTGGCAATCCACAGTTGAGATTTTATCTTCACAATGGCTCACTCTAGTCTGTTTATACAACGAATTTTTTTTTCTAGCTATGAAAAGGATACCTGCCTTGGATAAGACAGTACATTCATCCCTGCTATTTTCCAAGTTTGATCCAATTTCAATAAAGATTATTTAGCAAGCTTTAGTCCCAAGTAGGTAAGCCTAAATAGCTGTATTATTTGTCAGTGGTAACTATCTTCCTGTGACTTCCAATGCTTAAAATGGAGAATGGGGAATAATTCATTGGTATATGAAGTTATTTGCCTTGGAAATACCTCACTTAAGAAGGAAGTAAAGAAGGGATTAATATAATTAACAGATGCCAACTATATTGGTCAAACATTTGAACAGTATTGGTATTTAGCTAATCTAATGTTTCCATGACTTTTCTGTTGTTTCTACATAAATTACTAAACTTTTTTGGAGAAAAATAGGTCACTGAAGCACACGTATAGACTTGCATAAATATATCTACTTGTACTGAGACACTAAGAGTAATTCACAAGGCTTGGAAGCCTAAACATTGATGATATAAATAAAGGAAAGGTCTTTCTAATTTTATTTCTTGGGCCCCATATCTAGGGCTGCAAACTTGCACAATTTCTTTTGCTCAGACACAGAAGTCAACCAGGAAGGAGACAAAGCATCAAGTCTTTATCTTAATAGCCTGATAGTAAGAAAAATCATGCAGGTTGAGGGAAAATCATATTTCCTTTTCTCCTTTTTAAAATCATTTTTAAAATTTTATTATTATTATTATTATTATTATTATTATTATTATTATTATTATTATTATTATTATTATTTTAGGATCTATGTGAATACTCACTCTGCCAATCTAAGCGTGGATGATGGGCTGGGAATTATTCCATCGGTTGCTCTGAAGCAGAAACAATTCCCTTTCATATGGAATATTTTAATATCAGCTATACTAATCAAAAGGAATAACACTAAGAACTAGCAAGCTGAGTGTAACATCCAATTGTCTCTTATGCAAAGAATGTCTTCTATGCTGAATATTTTAAAATGTCTACATGCTACGAGAGAGTGTGGTTTTGTCATTAAGATACTGAAATGAGTTTCATGAAATCCAGTTTCAAATCTAAGGTCTTGTCTAGAAATAACCTGAGTAGGGCATGTGACCATTGAGTTTCTATTTGTTTTACAGGTTTATACTTCTAGAAATCAGGAAGAATAGAAGAAAACTATATTTTCACTGAAATCTCATTTTATTTGGAGTAACAAGGATATCACTGCCTAACAATACAGCTGTGGTTTCAATGACAACTCTTTTCAAGCTTGAAGAAATCACTTTATCTCAGTTCTCACCCTCGCTTATTTAAACTGTAAGATCTAGAGAATGGAAAACTTCTCCCATTACACATGAAGCACTTTACAAGAAATTGCATACTACATGATCCTGACCATTGGTTGAACCAATAGGTGCTTCTGTTCTATTAAAAAAAAATATAATCTAGGCTAGGCTACCAGGCAAAGAAAATTGTAAGCATTTGATTTGTTGTTGTTGTTGTTTCCTGTGTGAAAGAAGAGTGCTCTCACTTCAGTTCACAATATGTTTGCAGTCCATCAGAAAACCACAAATCTGTTTTATTGTAATTCTCAATGAACATTTCTCACAAAGTGGTCAGGAACCAAAAGGGTTTCAGTGTTCTCAGGCCCTGAAATTATTCCTCCAGGCAAGAGAGGCATGTTGGGGGATCTGCCTGTATTGCTCTGATATTGGCAAGGAGGCTTTTATCTCAAATGCTGATGATCCTGTACTGAAACGTATTGATTCCCATAGCTTGGCAACTCTCCTTGACTTCAAATTGGCCCATGATTTTTCATTTTTACTTTCATTTTTTTAGTTAAGGTTGTTGTTAGGCTATAACTTCTGGAAATCAGGGAAACTGCACATACAGAGTGTTGCTCTGGGCCATATCTGCAATCTTAATGAATTTGTATTAAAATTAAATTAATTTTTTTTTTTTACCATATAATCTACAAATAAGATACTACAAATGAGAAAAATAAGAAAGAGAGGAGTCTTCCAGGAACTTCATATGCATTAGGCAATAAGTGATAAAAAATCAGAATGAAGACCTGGACAACTTCCAGTTGTACATAATATTCCAGTCTGCTGATTGCTATCTCATTACTTTGCATCAGAAATTAAATGAAAGGTATTGTTTTCCAGCTGTTACCCTAGAAATTAACAAATGAAATACATTAAAAAAAGCAAATTGTAAAAACACCCACATAGATCTGTATCTGTTACTTTCAGTGTATCTGCTCATCATTGAACTACTCATATGTAACTGCACTTAGTATTATACAGTAGCTTCATAGCTCATAAAATATTGATTCAGGTTTTTTATCGTATACCATTTTTGAACTTTGATCTTTCCTACTTAGTCCTGCCTTGATGAAATATTTAGAAGTACAACATTTTCCACACGAAAGGTAAATTTAAGTTTTTATATGGAAGCCTCTGTTAATTTACTAGCTTCAGCTCACAGGAGGCCCAAACTGAACTCTATCTTGCTCACATTAGTTGAAAATTGAGTTTGCTAAAAATCCTCCATCCCAATGCAACTTCAAGGTCTCAAGGTAAAGGTCAGTTTTGTGTCTTGGAGTAGGCTTCCCCATATGCCCTCATCAGGTACACTGACAGAGCCTTTTGATCTGAAGAGTTGACTTTAAAAGTTATCCTCTAGTGGATAAAAATGCATTATCTATATAATAAAACAAGACACCCAACTTAAAAGCAAAGCAAAACAAAACAGCATTCTACATGTATTTATAGGCAAGGAATGTTGTCAAGTGTTATTGTCAAAGCAAATAAAACTACTGGTCTCAAAAAACCCATAGCAAAATGCAAGTTTTACTTCATTTTACAGTTGGCTTTACATTAGATACAAAATATGTCCTTCAGATACCAGAAAGTCAGGATACCAAGTAATCTCTGGGTATGTACATAATTGTATGTAAATGACAGGAGGGGTAAGAATGAAAGGATAGAAAAAGGAAATACATTCAGTTTGCTGCATGACTGTCTACCTCTGCCTTACTTTGAAAAGCAATAATTGCTGCATCACCAAATTCAGAATTTCATGGAAATGAAATAATGAAACCTTCAAAGAAAGTCTTCGTGTTGAAGTATCAGACATGTAGAAATATACTTCATTCAAAGTATTTCTGTATATTGATACCACAAATACTTTTTCATATGAGGTAACATCTGCTTTCTTTTACTGAGACCGCTGGAATGTTGAAAATAATCCATTTAGATTTGTGTCATACCAGCATTTTGGTAAAAGAAAAGTTGACATCTCAGAGAAACCCTGAAGAACTGTAATATTTATTGCCCAATGCATTTTCCAGGCGCGTTTCTCATGACTACAACAAATCTCCCTTTAAAACAACCAACAAAAAATTAAACTTTAGTTTTGTATTTTTACCTACTCTATTGGTAGTAAGAGAATTCCAGTGCAGAAGAAGTACACTGTACAGAAGCACAGAGATATCTGTCTTACCTTCTGGCTCCCTGATCTTACGTCCTGCTGCAGATTTCCGTAGCACACTCCGGCCTGAGTTGAACAAACTTGTTAACTCATCCAGGGGACTGGTCAATGACCTGGAGTTTGTAGGGCTGTATGGGAACGAGGAATTAGAGTTCAATTTCCTGTGATCTGCTCTTGCCACCTTTGGGGAGTAAGGCAGTTTGGAGAATGGAGAAGGTGAGCATCCAAGGTGAGCAGGATTTGGTCTCTGAGAAATTTTGGACAGATCTGAGTTTGTACCTGTTTTCCCTGTATTTACCAGAAAACTTGCACAAGTCTCTGGAGGAAATGCAAAATGTGTGGAAGCCCGGTAGGCAATAGGAGGTGGTACAGGAGGAGGGGGTGGTGGTAGAGGAGGAGGTGGTGTCGAAGGAGGAGTCACTTTGCTGGAAACATTGAACACAACCAAGCCTGGAGATGCTGGTCTGTCACTCTCCCCTTTCTGGCTTTTAGAGTACTGTGGTGACAATGGACTTGAGCCTTCTGACTGCACAGGGTATTTTAGGTTGGTTTCCAAGACAGGAAGCTTTTTGACTTCTAGTGGTGTCAGAGGTGATTCATCAGAAGCAGGTGAACAAGTTACAGGGGTTGGAGGAAATACCAGCAGTGGAGGCCTGTGGGGGAGCAAATTAGGGAAAGGGGCTGGAATGTCACATGAGTCTTTATAGATCAGAGCTGCTTGATTGTTTCCATCCAATGTCCCATCTTCAAGATTAACAATTTTTTTGCTTTCAAACAACAGAGGAGGAGATCCAGTAGTCACTGGAATTATTCCATTACCATTGCTTCCTTCTTCTGGTAGAAAATACTTCATTTCCTCATATACAGACTCTCCTTGTTCTGGGCTTTCTGCTTCAGCAGAACTGCTTTTCACTGCATTCCCTACCATTTCAATATAGACTGGCTCATTTTCCTCCTCTTCTTGTGACATGTAGAGATTCAACACACCATGTTGTGGTCCATCAGAAGAAGTTACTCTTTGTACAGTCACAGTGTCATAGCCACCTGGTTTAGCTACTGTGCTTGCCTGTTTTACATCCCCAGGCTTTTGGCCAGGTATTTCTTCATAAGAGCCACTAAGTTTCGTATTGGGACTTCGTTTTGGTTTTCTGGGAGGTATTTTTTTCATGGTACTATAGTCATCACTGTGTGGCCTTGGACGGGTCAGTACTAGGAAAGTAAAAAAGATCTGTGTCATTAACAGAAAAAAAACTTTTTTCTTACACAGGTCGAGAACTCTAAGCCTTCAAATGTTGCCCATGTAGTTTTACAATATGCAGCAGTCACAAACACAGGGATTAAATAAAAATATAAGTATTTCTAGGAATGAAATGCAGAACATTCAGCTTCCAAACAACAACCCTCTGCTAACTAGGCATATAATCTGGTTTGGTAATCTCTCCAGCCACTAAAAGATAAGAACTAACTCCTCAGGAGACATCTTTTGAATCCAGATGTTCACGGTGATGTCTGTAACGCATGGAAATATATGCTCATTATTCTTTTTGCTCCAAGGCAAAGAGAGGGGCATGCTTTTAACTAGAAGCATGGTGCTACTTAGACACATGTTATTGCTATTAACTGAAGCACCCTCCTCCCCCTTTTACATAGTATCTATAAAACTCTGATTCTAGGCAGATATTATGCCTCTTCTCATTTTGTATGGCAGGTATGGAAATAATTTATAAAGTTAGGGAATCCCATAGCCTAAGGGCAATTCACTGACTGAGCAAACAGTTACCTAAACTAGATGTCTTTTCACAGCCTCCAGGCATGTATGGAGTGCAAAGGCTAGACACTCAGGTGACTGGTCTTTTAAGACCAAAATTGGATGGTGTAAATCAGAGCTGGGTTTGGAAAAAGACTTAGGAATCTGACATAATTCTTGGAAAATTAGTATAAAGCAGGGAAACTGTCCCTATTGTTTTGTACATTGGAGAGGTACTCTGAAGTTCTTTTGTGACTAT
This sequence comes from Calypte anna, assembly GCF_003957555.1. Taxonomy (NCBI): domain Eukaryota; kingdom Metazoa; phylum Chordata; class Aves; order Apodiformes; family Trochilidae; genus Calypte; species Calypte anna. Next base: position 141,649,880 of record NC_044244.1, read on the forward strand.
ATACAGACATTAATATTAAGACCACACATACATATATAAATTTGCTAAAGATTTTATGTTAAACCAAGCATCTCTTGCAGAGCTGGGCATAAAACAATTACGGAGCTCCTTTAGCCATACTAGTTTAAAAGTATGTTGGGCACAGTTCATCTCTCCTTACACAGAGATTGAATGAGCAAGGAAGAAGTTAAGAAAAATGGACTGGCATCTAATGAACTGGACATGAGAACAGCAAATATTTTGCAAGAGGGAGTAGCAAAGGTTTCCATCCATTGCATGCAGGATTAGAGAATGGTTATACATAGCTTTTAATTCAACCTGAAGGATCTCCCCTGATGAGCCTAGAGGTTCCTTTACACCATCCCTGACAAGTCAGGTTTATCAAGGAAAAGCAGAATGCATTCCTTCCCTTCATCTTCTACTCATTTACCCAGAGTGAAGGAGAGCAGAACAACTGAACTCAAAACCATTTTACATGCACTATAATGCATTAAGACAACTTGAGACTTTCATAGCACTTTCCTTCTTAACAAAAAGTAAGTTATGGCACAGACTTGAACCACTGAATGCATAAGTTATTCATGTGAACATACAGAAAAAAGTTGTAGAAAGTTAAATGTTTAACTTGGTGAAACTCAAGATTCAAGCTTTCTGTTTTAATGATGCAAGGTATTTGAGTATATAATTTAAAAGGTGAAACAAAACGGTCAGTGGGGCAGAATAGCTCAAGTTGACAGAGATGATTTGTCTCTATAGGGAGTTCTGCAAATAGGATTTGACTGCTGACAAACTAGGCAATTAGAACACAAGTATTATTTGCTAATTTGGAAACAAATGACAAATCGACTAATTTTATTCCTTGCCACCGAAATATTTCAGAGGAGCAGGACTTTTCAAAGGCACTTGGCTGTGTTTTGGAGGATCAAAGTGAAAAGAATAAATCAGTAACCTAGAGTAGCATTTTGTGACTGTTTCTCTCCCTCTGCCTGACCTTCATTAGCGGTTTCCTTAGAAGCTGCCGACAAGCAGGCACTAACAGCCTCGTACGACGCGCTCAGTCGTGTGTTGGGGTCCCTCTTTGGTTTGGGAGGAGGTTGTTTCCTTGGTGATGGCAGGCTAGTGCTATCATCCATGCTGAACACAGAGTGCAGGGAGGGGGATCTGATGGATGACCCAGCTGCAGAATGTACCAAGCCATCCACTGCCATGGGGACGGGGACGGAGCTGGAATGAAAGTGCTTAGGCGTTCGACAGCCAGCAAAGCTGTCCTCAGAGACCTTCCCACCCTTGTCTTCAGCTCTGAAAATACAGAAAAGAGGCCCAGATGCATTATTCAAGTGGCAACAATGAACCTGTTCATGCAAACATAACAACAGCTTTTTGGTAAACAATCTCCACAACTCCCCTGCTGCGTCGAGGGGATGTGTGTAGTAATCTTCCAACAAACAAATCCAGACCGAGCTGCAAGCTTTCTTCCATTTCCTGTTTCATGAGAAATCAGGACACTGGCCCTTTTTCACACAAATGCAGCTTTCCTTAGGCAGCTTCATATTGTTGATCAGACATTCACTGAATGAATTGTTCACACTTTGATTGTTACACACAATCAAAAGCTGGGTTTTCAATCTGAATGATAATTTCTGGGAAATCCATTTTAATAGAAAGTTACTGAGGCAGCAAACACTGAGCCTTTATCATTATTTTCGAAAAAGACAACTGTAAATTCTATTTAGATAATGCAAATCTTTAAAATACTAGATGACCTTTTTAAGCAGTTATATTGGCTGCTTGAAAAATTCCACCCAGATATCTACGTACCATCCTGTTTATACAAAATTATTAATTATCATTTTAATAATATTACTTACAACATTATGTTTAATTATTTCAACCACAGGTTTTGAGTTTTATTTATTCCATTTTTTCCTTTTTGTTTTGCTATTTCAATGCGTATCAAGAAATATTCATCAGCTGCTTCCAACAAATCAATTATTAACAAAAAATCTTCTAGCTTTTTGTTCCTCAAAAATCAAAATGTTAGAAATTTTTTAACTTGCAGTGGTTATATATTCAATAGAAGATGTCTGTGCTGTCATTTTACAAACAAAACCCTGAGTATTTTTATTTTAATTGTGTTTCTGCATGGCAAATCACCAGTAGAGCTGGAAATCATGCACAGGATATAGCCAGCTGCCCATGTAGTAAATGAAATAGCTAGAGATGAAAGCATGGTGCTCAGTGGATAATTTGTTTTCACTGTAATGTTTAATTACAGTCTTTCCTACAAAGGCATTTCCTCCAATATATAATCACTGGGATATTTGAAGCTAATTAAGCAGATGCACTGCCATTTTCACTTTAATAAAAGTCACTGACAAAAGCAATGAAAGCAAAGGGAGTTGTTCTGGATGAAAATTAACTTCCTATGGAAAAATAAACATTTATATGTCCAGCAAGTTATTGATATATTTCTCTTGTAGACACATATCTGTTAGCTGCAAATGCTATTTCTGCCCACTTAGCTGTCTGAGAGGAAAGAGATCAGGGACTCAATTCCTACAAAAAGGCTCCCAGCATTTGCTGAATTTGTAAAATGAGTACTCCTAAAAACTTTGATTGGAGTTAAACGAAAAACTTTACCCTAGTTTTAAATAAGAGGAAAGAATCCTCCTCACAATCAATCAACCTTGTTCAATGAGCAAATAGGAATTCTTAGTCTGAACTTTATTGCATCTTAACATCTTCCTAAATGTTTTTAATTATCTGGACAATTTCCCAATGTTGCACTTTTAAGTTAGAGAAACTTTTCTTTTGTTCGGCTGGTTGGACAAAATTTCAACTATTATCTATTTATCGTAGAATTTAAAAAATATTTCTGTAAAAAGTAAACCTCAGCGGCTAGAATAAGTTCCCATAAATCCCCCTAACTAGGATATTAGGGGTTTCTTTAAGTTTATAGACTTAATTATCTGCTATAGAGAAAAAACCATAGGGCCTAACATTGGTTCAGGATAGGCATACACTTGAGAACCTTCTTACGGTTCCTTGGTTACATTTATTACTTTCTAAGGAGGGGAGGAAATAACCGAAACAAAGAAATGCTTTTAATTCTTCAGAGTAGATGTTTCTCTTCTTACCTTCTGTGACCTTCTTCCGGCCTGTTTCTGGATTCTAACTTTTCCCTGTGGTAAGTAGTGTTCATCTCATTGCGGAGCCGGTCATTTTCCCGAGCAATGTCAGAAGCATTTTGAATGACCAAGGCATCGTATGTTTTCAGCCCCATATCCTCAGCGTTCTGCAAGAAGCTTTTGATTGAGGTGACCTCTTGCTGTTTGATGTTCATCTTCTGGAGCAAGCGCTGGCGAGCTAGAAATCCTCTTACAACTACCATACCAGAAGGAAAAAATTATGGACCAAAGAAAGGCAAGTAATCAATTAGTGAATGACTTAATATGACTGCGTGTTCTGCTGTAAACATAAGCAAATTAATTCAGTCAGTGTCTTACACAAAGAATGAAAAAAATGTGACAGTATAATAAATAACATGCTAAAATGGAACTGATTTCTTCTGTCAGTGCTTAAAACAAAGTATAAATGAATGATTAAGTTAATTCATAAGTTTGAGTTATGATAGCTCAAAATGCTTGCATTCACTGAACCTTATTTCTTTTCACGTTACAACTGGAAACTTGGATGTATGCTACAGACTATGAACACATGCATTTACACTGCAAAGGTCAAAAGATTTTTGTTTCAAAATATAACCCTGAATAAATTATTATTGCATTGAATGCAGTAGGAATGAAATGATCTTTTGCTTTTGGCCAGCTTTTAAAAATGTTTAAACACTTTTGTGTACCAAAAAAAAAAATCAAAACAGACGCAAGATTTTTTTAAATGAGACTTGAAGACTTTTTACTGCTCATTTCTTTCAGAAAAAAATCCAACTGGGGAAATTGAATGCAAATTTATCAAATGTATCTGTCACATCATGTCTGCGTTTTTCAATTTAAAATTTTCATCTGTGTTGCATCAGTTTTATGTATCTATTAGGTCTGGTTTTCACACTCTTTGTCAGCCTTTTGTTTGGAGATTTTGGTGTAGCTCCTGTAATAGCTTTCTGTACTACTTTCCTATATATGTACATTCATTACAACAAATTCTACTCCCCCTAAATACCACCTCCTGAATTTTCAGAAGTACCTGCTGATCAGGAACACAAGTCAGAGGGAACACTCTGGACATAAAATAATAGAAACACAGAATCATTTTGGTTGGAAAAGACCCTTCACATCCAACTATTGACCTGACATAAAATCAAGTCCACTACTACAACATGCCCCTATGCTCCAGAGATGTGACTCAACAGTCCCCTGCGTAGCGTGTTCCACTGCCCAAAAACCCTTTCAGTAAAGAGATTTCCCCTAATATCCAATCTTAACTTCCTCTGGTGCAACATGAGGTCATTTCCTCTTGTCTGTTGCTTAATACTTGGGAGAAGAGACTGACCCCCACCTCACTACAACTTCCTTACAGTTGTATAGGTCTCTCCTCAGTCTCCTCCAGGCTAAACATCCCCAGCTCCCCCAACCTCCCTATAAGAAGTGTTCTCCAGACCCTTCAACAGCTTGGTTGCCCTTCTCTAAACTTGCTCCAGCACCTCAATGATCTTCTTGTAGTGAGAGGCCCAGAACTCAACACAGTATTCAACATGCAGCCTCACCAGTAACAGATACTGGGGGATGACCACTTCCCTAGTCCTGCTGGCCACACTCTTATTGATCCAAGCCAGGATGCTGCTGGCCTTCTTGGCCACCTGGGCACACTGCTGGCTCATAGTCACCTAGATGTCAACTGACATCCCTAGGTTCCTTCTTTGCCAAAGAGCTTTCTAGCTACTCTTCCCCAAGCCTGTACCATTGCCTGGCATCATTTTGATCCAAGTGTAGGACCTGGCAAATTCGTCTTCTTGAAATTCATACAATTGGCCTCAGCCCATTGATCCAGCCTGTCAGGATACCTCTGAAGATCTTTCTTACCTTCACACAGATCAAGACTCCTGCCCAATTTAGTGTCATCTGCAAACTTGCTAAGGGTGCACTCAATCCCCTTGTCCAGATTATTGATAAAGATATTGAACAGAACTGGACCCTGGGGAACACCACTTGTGTCCAGCTGCCAACTGGATTTAACTCCATTTACCACAACTCTTTGGGCCTGACATCCAGCCAGTTTTTTACCCAGTGTAGCATGCACTTGTCCAAGCTGTGAGCATCCATGATAAATTCAGCACTAAATTAAGCACTCCACCTGCAAAAGGGCGGTATTAGTATTCTCTGAGCACATGTTTTGACAGGAGGAAGAGATGCTAAGTAAGGATGCTTCTTTTTTTAATTTTCACAAGATCTTGATTCTTTTTAGATGTGGAATAACTTCTATGTACCTCACAGAGGAGAACCAACTTCAGAATTATTCAGCTGTTGCTTGAAATATTGTTGTTCTTCAGTACATCAGCTTACATGTATCAAAAATAAGCCAAATGTCACCATTGCTTATTATGGTTGCTCTCACTCTGGTCACTGAATTTTTTTCATATGTGAAGTCAGAAGACAACAGGCTATATGGGACATTGGTTTGAGTTTGGGGGAAACAATATTGAAAAGGTACACATTAATACTGGAAAGGAAAAAATGTTAAAATGCTTTCAACCTTTTGAGCAATGTAATTAAGTTTCAGTCTTATGAACACTGTAGAAAAACATCAAATGACAAATACTCAAGCTGAATTAATATAAGGGAAAAATATAAACAGAGAATGATACAATTAATCTTCTATGAATGTAAGCTGTTGTTAAATAAAATAAAAGGTGAAAGCAGAGTCAAAAAGTATTTTCTACCACCACCTGTCCTTTTTCAGATATTTAAATATTTAGATATTCAAAATAACATTTTAAATTTATTTTAAAAATATTTACATATTCAGATATGTAAAATAACATTTTTTAAGATGCTCGGTTCCCAGCTGATGACAGATAAGAAAGATTAATGTTAACACACTACTACTGGTCCTATTCAAAATTTACTGGGTTTGGAAACACTCAAGATCAGGTACTTGGAGAATATTTCTAATTTCAACTTTGAAGTTTTACATTTTTATAATCAGAGCCAGGCTTTCCATTTTTAATCCCTCTAGTTACATTATATAAAATCTGAATCCTTTAAGCCCTGAAACATTAATGCATTTACCCAATTTACTTGAAAAGGAAATTGATAGTGCAGTTATTTGTTGACCATTTTATGAGTGGGTTCACATTGGATGTACATGTTACTGAGTCTGAATTCATAATGTTGCTATTGCAAAGTTAATAAATACATTCATAAAACATTATCAGAGTTCACCGCTCAAATGTATGAAAAAAATCAGAAGAACTTAATAATCAAAAATTGTTCTCTCACTTCCATTATTTTCTTCAAACTTATTTGCTGGAGAGAAGGTAGGGCATTTGATAAATGGTTAAGCGTCAAACCTGGATGACTTTGGAGAAAAGCTTTTATTTTAAATTAAGATTTTTACAGCTGTGTGTGTATAAGTGTACTTCAACAGCAACAATAAAAAAAAGGTTGGTAATGTTGCTTAGAAAAAGGAAATAAAGATGTCAGTCCTCTGGTAGGATTGTTAGCAGGAATGAATGATGCAGGGTAGTCCAGATAGCTGTAGCATTTCGAGACTTTACAGCAACTCTGAACTATGCACTTTCATCAGAACCGAGATGTTGTGATGAAACAGTGGACAAAGTTGTGTCAGGAAGGGTTGGCAGACACTTTCTTTTTGCACACATTTTAATGAACTGAGTAGCTCAGGTTTGCACTAGAAGATGGATAGTTCACCACATTTCCCTCTCTGCAAGAACATTTGAAAGACTTTCACCTTCAGCACAAAACAAAAAATAATTTCATAACCTCAAAAACTGATGTGAAATGAAATTCTGATCTCCTAGATCTTTACTGCTCAGTTCTATGTGCAGGTACTAAGACTGTCTTGTGGACTTACACCTCATTTATTTAAATATAAATTAATTCTTAGTTTTGCAAATTAAAATAATTGAGATTAGTCCCTACAGGGCAGAAGAATATGTACTTCTTTACAGTTCATCTAAGAATAAAGATCAGAATAACTAAAATTCAAGTTGACTCTGTATCTGGGATATGTGAGAACTATATTAATTATTGTGTAAAATTATATAATGTATTAAAGTCAGTTCCTAATCTACATAAACTCTAATGTAAGAAGTTCAGCATGATGGACTTTCCTACAGGTACAGTGCTCTCAGTAAGTACAATGATTCAATAAGGTCAAAACTTTCCATATGTAATTCTTATACCTGTGAAAAAAAAAAATTCCAAAGTCTTTAAACTCACAGATCTGTTTTGAAATAACAAGTGTTTCTACATATGCTTTCACTTTAGTTTGAACACATTCTGTCTGCTTAAGGTAACTTTGAGGATAATAGAAGAAGACTTAATTGGCTTGTTTTGCTTTGATTTTGCCCAAATTATGGGAATGTTGCAGGAATTGGTAGTAGAATGAGGTAAAAACAGCTGATAAAAATTTTGGACAAGGCCTTTTGAGTTCCATTCTAATATGTGAATTTGAGACTATATTTTAACTCTGATACAGAAATTACCAATTAGTTTTGCTCTTAGTCTATACACTTTCAAGAGAGGCTTAGCTTCCAGAGCTCTCTGGATGCAAAAGATGAGGGGAGAAAAAAGTGGATATGCAGCAGGACTGATACAATTTCTCACTGAGCATCATCATCCCCATTTAAAAGCCTAAATCCTCTAAAATGGATCCCAATTTTAGGATTACATAAGGACAGTGCACAGGTACATTATCCTATTCCTGGCCTTCAAGTACTCTTTGGCACCTCCTCCAAGCCCAGCAGCAATGCATCCTGATGAAGAGGAAGGCACACAAGAATGTCAGGAGCCTGCATGAATGAAGAAGGAGCTCCTGGACACATTTAGATGCAAAAAGAAAGTCTATGGAGGATGGAAGCAATGACAGGTAGCCTGGAAGAACTACAAAGGAATTGCCCCAACAGCCATGGACCAAGTGTGGGAAGCTTAAGCCCAGATAAAATTAAATCTGGCTGGGGGCATCAAGGGTAGCAAGAAATAGGTCTACAGGCACATCAATGATAAAAGGAAGACTGGGGGAAATATGGTCTTCTTTCTCTGGAAAGAAGAAGGAAACCTGGCCACAAGGGAAATGCAGAGGGCTGAGGTGCTCAACATTTAGGCAAATAAGGAGGATAAGGCAAAGAAGAAGGATATCCTATTGTGTGTCTGTTATAAACCATACAATCAGGATGAGGAGGGATACAAAACATTCTACAAGTGGCTGGCAGAAGTCTTACAGTCACTTGCCCTTGTTCTGGTGGGTGACTTCAACCTACCAGACATCTGCTGGTAATGTGACAACGCAGAAGGAGACAGGCCAGGAGGTTTCTTGAATATGTGCAAGATAACTTCCTGATGCAGCTGGTAAGTGAGCCAAGCAGAGAAGGTGTCTCATAATATCTGCTATTCACAAACAGGGAAGGGCCATTGGCATATGTGGTGTTCATGGGCCCTCTTGGGCTTAGCACCCATGGAATGGGAAAGTGCTCATTCTTGGTAAAGTAAAGGGGGTTTTAGCAAAACTTTCATCATGGACTTCAGGGGGCAGACTCCAGCCTGTTCAGGATGTTGGTTGACATAGTGCCTTGGCAAACAGTCCTAAAGGACAAAAGGGTCCAGGAAGGGTGGACATATTGTTCAAGAAGGAAATCTTAAAAGCACAGGATTGGGCTGTCTGAAGAGTGAGCAATTATTGGGACTTAGGAAAATAAAGGAGAGTTTACCTACCCTGGAAGGAAGGGCAGGCATCTCAAAATGAGTACAGGGATCTAGTTAGGTCATGTAGTGAAAAAATTAGGAAGACAAAAGCCCAGCTGGAACCCAATCTGTCCACTGTCATAAGGGACAACAAAAAAAGTTTTCACAAATACATCAATAACAAAAAGAGAGCCAGGGAGTATCTCCATCCTTTATTGAATGTGGGGGAAAATACTGCAACCAAGCATGAAATACTCCGTGCTTTCTTTGACTCTCTCTTCATTCGTCAGACCTTGATATTCAGCCCCCTGAGCTGGAAGATAAGGATGGTAAGAGGTGTCCCTGCTTATGCAGGCCAGTTGGAACTATATAGATGATCTTTGAGGTGCCTTCCAATACATACCATTCTATGATTCTGTAATTCAACATTAAGTCAGCAAGTGTCAAATTGTGCATCTTTGCAAAGAGTATTTCATGAACTACAGTAGTCAAATGGATGTCTAGCTGCTCCTTATTGATGCAAGTTCTTGATTTTCTCAGGTTTTCCAGACCATAAAGTATGCAGATGAATGATAGCTTTGATAAAACACACTGAAAATTACTTTTCAAGTTAGCCTAATTAAGGAGGACTAAGAGCAAAACCAAAATAAATATTTTTATAACTAGCCAAAAAGACCTATTATCCTAATTCTTCAGGCATGGTTTGGCATCTGCCTGTCCTCTTACCTCTGCACAACATAGACATATTTGAGGATGTTTTACATTTCAGTGTAGGGTTATATTAAAGCATTCTGTTTGAAAATTTGATTCTGAAAATAAGAAGGGGAAGAGGATCCTTCACTGTTTCTTCTCTAGATGTATGAATACAACAGGGTGATTTGCACAATAAAATCAGGCTCAAGTTATTCACTCAGCTCAACTGTGGCCTCTGTGAACTGTCACTCTCCACATTCATTCCTAATAGCCAAAATTTTGATTGTACTTGCTTCAAGTTTTCTTTTGGTTTCCTGTTTCTCACTATGCCCTTCACAGCCAAGAACAGCTAGTTAATATCAAGGGGGTTTATAGATTCTTAAATCAGCAATATTATGTATTAAATAAAAAAGCCCCTGAAGGATGATTTTTGTCTTTTTAATTTCCTTTAAAAATGTGATAATGGGAATTGTTGCAGACATCAGCCAATTAGAGAAATAATATATTGTGTGAAGGAGGCTTCTTTAAACAAAGCAATATTCACATTTTCATCAGTAATTTGAGATTTTGATAGGAAATGGAACAGCAGAGGAAACCAGGAGGCAGTGGATAATACCTCCCTTTAAAAATGTGCCAAAAATGTCAGTATGACCTTAGTAAAAATGCAGGCATAAAGGAGGTAAAAATGCCTAACTTGTAAAAACATAAGATCTAACAAATTGAATTATTAACTTAATATTCACTTTCAATATATTTGAACACATAGCAATTTTGTGTCATTGTAACTCTATTTGATTTGCAACAAGAAGTTAAAGGTGATATTAGCACGCTGAAAATTCACTGAACATATTTAAAGAGGTAATATTCAAGTTCCCTTACATTTTAATTACAACTAATTGGTTTTTTAAAAAAATATACTTGACATATAAAAGTTCAAGCATTGACAATGTTAATATCATCTCAAAAATCTGCATAAGTACTTAGCTAGAAATATGTCTTTTGGGAAGTATATAAAATACAGCAATTATTCAAGGAGGAGAACGTTTTTTTGCTATGATCAGTGTACAAAGTGTCAGGGCAGGAATACTTTTCTGTAATCATTACCTTTTTGGCAGGTTATAATTTTCTTCTGAAGCTGAAGGCACAAATCGTTGAGATGGTCAGCTTGCCAGTACTTAAGAAACACTTTTCGTACTCCTATCTAGAATACAAACAGCAGGGAAACCTTCACCACCAACAACAAAGGTTGAAACAATGACAGGCAAATAACAATGATACATACAGAATCCAGCTAAGGGTTGAGATGAAATCTCCAATTTAAGAACAGTACAATGCCAATACTTGTACAGAGAAGTAGTATCATTTGGCTGAACAAAGGATGTATTTGGAAAGGATGAGCAGGCTGCCAAGTCCTTCTTCAGTTCCAAAAACATCCAGAAAAGATACTACAAACTTCAAGTTAAATACAGGTTGAAAAAAAAGAAAAAAGCACTTTGAATATAATAATGATAATTAATTAGAAAATGTAATAGAATATAAGGTTTAGCTTTAATTACACAATGGGGTGTGGGTGGGAGGAGAAAGGTGACCCATGTGGAGAAGAAAGTGGTAACAGACAGATGCCATCTTTGGAACAGGAAGAATTTAGTCCAAGTTGGAGGGTAGAAAAAACTCACTGCTGCAGTAAGAATGACTCCTAAAATCAAAATTCTAGTTCCTAGGCTTGCTGGACAAAGCTGTGCTGCAGGTCTCTTTTTAGAATCAAGCATAAGAAGTCAGACACAGAGGTATTAATTTGTGAAAAATAATCTCCTAAATATTGAGTTTATTCTGGAGCTGACTTGGTGTGTAGTTAAACTCACCTAGTTCTTGATCTTACAAATAACAATCACTAGATGCTCTTCCCCTTTGCAGAAAAAATTAGCAAGCTGGATGAAAAGAAAACACCATCCTTTTAATACCTTACATATATGCTGAAATAATCCTGAAAAATTCTTTTCTGTATAACCTTCAAAGGTAATCCTTTCTAGTAGCCTTAAAAAAACCCCAAGCAAACAAACAAAAAAAACCAAAAAAAAACACCCCACCAAACTACTCACAGCCTAGCTATTCTAAAAACAGTCACTAACTTTAAAAAAGAATGCGTTTTAAAAAATGGCTTTTCTTATACCATTTTCTTGTCAGGAATTCTGTAAAACAAACTTCCCTTCACTTAGAAAGAAAAGGATCAGTACCAGAGAGGTACTGGAAAAGGAAAGCTATAAGCTTTATCCAGGAAAGCTTATAGCTTCTGTCTAGCTATTAATTTAGTAAGGCTAATAGGTGCACTGCTTGATTAACTGATGCAAGATGGTCTGCAATTGCAGAAATTTATTCCACCTTGTCTGCAGCTCACAAACTCAGACATCCTGTTCTGCTGTTGTGTTGTGTTTTTTCAGTATAGATCTAGGAGAGAGGTATCAACAGGGAGACTGCCAAACCTTTTTTAACTAATTGTTTTCAATCCAAACACTAGTGCTAGATGATGTGTACATCGATGATAGTGATGAACTAGAAAAAGCTAGGACATGTCTAAATATTATTACAAAATTTAGACATGACTGAGCATATTTTTGTCCTTTGGATTCCCCTCTCTTTAGAAGGAACTATTTTGCATCAAATGTTTTAAAAAGTCTCTGATTCTGAAGTTTGAGCTGATACACAATGATAAATGCAACTGTTAGGTTTTTAGCTAAAATCATAGTACTTAAATACCAAAATTGAAAAGCTTTCTAATTTTTTTTTCCATGGAATGGGCTGCCCAAGGAAGTAGTGGATTCTCCATCCCTGGAGGTTTTTAAGAAGAGACTGATGTGGCACTCAGTGCCATGGTCTGGTAACCACAGTGGTAGTGTATCAAGGGTTGGACTTGATGATCTCCTTTCCAACCTGGCTGATTCTGTGATTCTATCTCTTTTCCCAATAAAATAGGTCCTTGATGATAAAAAACACATTTCAGTTGTCTTGCCATTGTCAAAAGTCAAATATAGGGAATGGGCTAAGAAAAAGAGGTCAACAACTCCCTATTTTAGTCTTACTTTGCTTCTCTTTTAGACATCTAATCCCATATCATGAACAAGCAAACCTTTCATTTTTTCCCAGCAAACCATGTCAATTTTCTCCTGTCTTCCCATAAAGTATTTGACTTTTATGCCTTCTACTTTCTTCCAGGTTAGCAGAACTCCATCCTGGCTCCTCCCACCACATCTACTCTGTCACTAAACCCTGCAAATTCTGCAATAATTGCTCATCATAAAACTATTTTTTCATCCATCTTGTCAAAACACATATTAAATTTCCCTTACTACTAGCTTTGCCTACAAAACCTTCCGTCTTCTTGCTCACATCATCTTACATCCAGAATTCTTCTAGAGAAATATCTAAATTATTATTCATATGGTTAACTGTAATTAAATTATCATGCAGTCATTATAATTACCATTTGAATCTGAGTATGTCTAGGACAACCAAACTCTGGATACAAACACTTAATAAAATAATATTATTCTACTATTAAATTTCCTCTTTATACTCTACTCCTTTCCATTTAACCCACCACATTACATTGGAGCCCCCCTCCCATCTCAGGCCTGTGCCAAATCATCCACTTTTCCTTAATTTTTGCATATTTTCCTGCATTCCTCAAAAAGTTTCTTTCTTCCCTTACTTCCTTATGGGAAGTTTCTAAAACATTTATCTATAATAGGGCAATATGAGGGTATTTTACACTAGGAAAGAGGATGAAATGTTGCTTTTGGAAACCTTAAAAAAGCCCTGATTACCAGCAATGCCCACAGCAATTTTAAGGACTGCATTCTCAATTAGTGTCAAAATTAGCATCTAGGCTGTATTTCAAATGTGTAACTCAAATACATATAAAGTTGCAATTTATTTTGCAGTGTGGAGCTTAGGATCAGTTCAGCTACAAGGGCCTGGCATTGTAGAGCCACAAAGCCAGCCAGGGGACATGTGAAGCATTAGCTGCTCTTATCTTCCATCCAACACTCTAGTAACAATATAAACGGAATCATTGTGGCATCATTTATTCTATGAACTTCAATAGTAGAAGCCTGCTATAATTTTTAAGTGAATGAAAAATACAAAATGTCAATACAAATTCATTTTTAGATTCAGATAAAAGCTATTTATAGATTTCATATCATATGGCAGGTCTATTGAGTGTAGGCCTCTGGACAGAAATACATAGAAGAAACTACTACAGCACATTTGATTGTGTTAGGCTGGAGATCTGTGTTGTTCAGTTTTTGAACTAAATCTGGTACCCTCGTATGCTGACCAAGTACACTCTAATCTCACTGCCCTCTGTACAATTCTGATGTTCAAAGAAAGCAATAATGCTGAAAGATGTTGGCATTTCACATCTCAGATTTCAAAACAGGTTTAGAGGCTGCCACTTGTCTTCATTCTGTTCTTTTCTCTAATTACAAAACATTTCCTGCTTGTCTAGGAAAAAAAAAGGTTAAAATGTTCTTCCACAAAAGCACTTACTTTTCAGTACTTTCCGGACTACAAAGTACTCTCATCTGAGTCTGAAATTTCAATGCCATTCAGACTCCTGTAAAAGTAAACCATCAACTATCTGTGAATTACAGTCATAGTTATTTTAATTAGAAAAGCATTAGGGTTTTAAATGTTATTTTTTCAAAATGACACATTTTTAAAAGATTAAGTAAAATTGTCACTGATGACTACCAAAGCTTCAATTACTGCTGAAGGCCTTTTTTTTAAATTTTTTTTTTTTTTTAAATTTTTTTTTTCTCTCAGAGGAGGAGGGAATGATGGGAGGGAGCTTTTCTTCTGCCTTTTTTTTTTTTTTTTTTTTTTTTCCAGAATTGGTGTAGGATGTAGAAGTACAGACATTCAAAGCTATGGAATGGATGCTGAGATGGTGTGTAGGTGGCATGGAGGCAGTATTAGCTCATACTTAATAGGTGTCAAGGGAATCTGTAAAGCTGCTCTTTAGTTTAAAAAAGGCAATTTGTGGGAGTGCTGTGTGTTTCTGGCAGTACTTTCAAAATAGCTACCTACAAAAGACAGAGAATTATAATCTAATGATATTTTACACAATGACACACATTTTCACAGTGCATTAATGAAATGTAGAAAAAAGTCTTAAACCTATTGTAAAATGTGCCTTTTTGTGGTGTACATGTCTGAAAAAAATCTAAGAACGAACACATTTACAGGGTACTGATCATTTACAAGGACTGAAATGCTATTTTCAAAGCCTTGTTCTTTCCGCTTTATTTGTTAGCTTTTTTTCACACTTTAAGAGTCCTCCTTTGTCTCTGGCAAACAACTGACCTTACACTGTGAAACACAGTGAATAAATCTACAATTTAACATAGGTTATGCGTGGCCTTAATATGAAATACGTGAGCAGCTCAGTATTCACGCCAGTAACATTAAGCATTTAAGTGAGCACTTGTCAGGACTTTAGGGAGAAAAACTGGCATTCAGCTCTCTGGAAAAGGACAAAAAAATGCCCAGTCCGTTTCCAAAAACTGTAGAAACCTGACAGCTCTCTGCACTTGAGAAGTGACAAAAATACTGCTTGAAAGGATAGAAAGTGACCAGGAAATATAAGATGGATGCATGTAAGAAATAGTCAGAGGGGGAAACCCTACCCAGGTTTTATCTCATGAGATCTTTGCACTTTCTGGACCTCTCATTCCAAGCTTTTCAAACTCTATAGATGCAGCACCAGAACAAACAATTGGAAAGTGTCTCTCAGTGTGAACTGAGAAATTCAAGCAACAGGGAGCAGTGACAGCAATTGCAGAGAAGGTAAAACGTGAGGGAGGAGACTGGCAAAGTTAACAGAGACTAAAAAGAGATGAGCACCAAGAATAAATGACTAAATATGAAGTGGAATAACTAGAAAAGAAAAAAAAAGAAATAATAAAAAAGAAGAAAACAAGAGAAAAAAAAAAAAAACAAAAAAAACAAAACCCAAACCAAAGTGGGGGTGAGGTCATGGAAGGACAGAGGGAGAAATGGAGGTGTGGCAGGGCAGAGATGGAATCCAGATGTGAGAAACTGAGAGATCTGGATGCAAAAGATACCATGAGGAAAATAAAAAGTTTGCAAGATTACTTATCATAAGCAAACCCTGGAAGGTGGACAGAGAGAGGGAGGAATACATTCAGTGGGAAAACATAGACATAGGAACAAAAGATAGAGCTTTGTGTTGAAAGACTGAGAGGTTGTGAGTGTTCTGAGGTCAAAGTCCTACTCTCTGTCCACGGGGTTAGGATGGACTTGCATTTAGCAGCACAAAATAATTGCCTAGAAAGCTTGCAGGTGGTGCCTGGCCCAGGCCAGACTTTTGGCAGTACTGGGGAGCCCCAAACTCAGCTACTACCAAATGATTTCCAAGAACATAATGGGATGATATAATGGGATAAAGTAATTTTGCTGACATAATTCATAGTATGAGGGAAATACAGATACTGGTGTTTAAATCATTTCATCTGTGTCTGTAAATTCCTCCTGGCGTATTTTTTTTCAAAAAATGATCTCCATAGTTTACCTAATTTTAAAATTGCTGAAAAGAAAATTGATTCTTAAAATAAGATATTAAAACCAAAAGAAGAACATGACTTCTAGGACAGGAAAAATTACTAACCGACAAATGAACAAACTAGCATACAGTTTATGAGTACACAAAGTTTTCCTACTCCAGGAAAAAAAAGAGCTAAGAATTCCTTAGGTATTACGTTGCTTGCACAGTACACTGGTACTTCTTTATAGCATATATAAAGCAATTCATATGTCAACATAGTATAACCACTTTCATTTTAAGTCAAAATAACCAGTTCTGTTAAAAAAATAACTTAAAAGTCTCTGAACTAAGAACTAAGCAAACAATTTACATGTGTATGATCTCATGTACTGCTTGTTTCTCTGATTTAAGTATATGCCACTTACCCTCTGTACTCTCTTATTTAAACATATGTATATTTTTTTCCAAAAAGGACGCTGGTATGCTAATATAGTATATTAATATATTAAAAGTAAAAATACTTAGAGACAGCTGTATCAAATATAATAAATGAAACACCTGCAGGTCAGTAATGAAATATGGTTCTCTTTGTGATTTGTAAGAACTGTGGATCAGATTCTTCATTTTCTTCCTGCAATTCTAGATGTGCCAGAAGACTTTAGAATATCTAGATGGGCTTCTGGGATTTCCCTTTACTGGGGACCTATTCTCTGTTTTAACATTATTTTTGAGTGGAAGAAGTTAAAAAATACAGCTCTGCACTGGCAAAGATGATTTCTCCAGAAGCACTGCAGCCTCCTGAAACAACACCAGCAGTGTCTGTAGCTGTAAAAATGTGAACTGGCACTAACACAAAGTCTGTCTCATGCAACTACCTGATGCTGATTTGGAGCTTCATAAAAACACTTTCTCGTACTTTAAAAGTTAATTCACACCTGATGAATCCTTGGTTTATCCCAGTCAAAATTAAGCATTGCCTTTTTCCAAAACGAGTGATCTATTCAGGATTCAGGGCTACTGATAAGAAGGAATCATTGTGAATTAGAAGAAGCAAGCTAAAAATTGGAAAGCTACACTAAGACAAATATTTTTTTGACATTCAGACATCTCAATGTCACCTTAGCAATCTTTTATCCAGACAAGCATTTCTAGCAGGCAAAGGCTTAAAGATCCACTTTTAGTGAATTCTGGCCTTTGCTTGTATTTAACAGCCCCACTGTATAGGCCAAGACAATTAAATTTATGTTTTGTTTTACTGCTGGTATAATACAAGTTGTTTGCATTTTAGCGAGCTCCATCTGAAATAACTGAGAAGGGTTACTTGTGGACCACTGCCTTTTAGCTAAACAAAATGTAAATCTCCAAGTTTTAAACAGAAAGCTTGGTAAGCTATGAGCCAACTCTCCTTTATTGAATTTATATTTGCAAGCTTAACACTGTGAGGAATGATAATCCAAACAAATGAAAGTTTCCCTATGTTGGTAAAAAAAAACAAGGACTGTTTGTGCCCTGTATTCCTCCCAAAGCATGATAAAGTTTGCAGGCTAGTCATGCTATTGAGATTGTAGACTTCCCTTAGCTTATATGTAAGTGCATGACAATAAATGAATACAGCACTAAAAATTTGAGTTTCCTAATGTAAAGGCCTTCACATGTTCTGGAGAGCAAGAATTTCTTTTGCTTTCCATGGAGAAGCCAGTACTTCCACTCAATTTGACTTGAAAGTTACTCCATAGCATCTTGCTCCTTCTAACACTAATAGAAAAACTCTCACTGACTTCTCCAGGGGTTAAACAAGTCTATTACTTTCACACTGTCTGGAGTAGGAATGGTTTGTTTTGATTTAGAAATCTGATTTTCTCTTAGATTGAGTGTGCTTAAAAATCACAGGGAGTAGCTAAGCTTGTCAAGATCAAATATGTATTTAAGCTGAAAGAACACCTTATCTTGGCTGTGCAGAGTCAGGATGCAAAAACTGCTTTTCATTAACACCTCTGCACTTTTATAATTTCAGTAGTTAATCTAAGTGCATGACTGAAACTACATGGTATGCCAGCCTCAATGCAACAGCTATTTTATTGTCCTGGTTTAGTTATCTCCAGCTCAGCTTACCCAAGTAACAGCAACATTTCATAAACCTATCAACACTTCCCTAATAAATACTTTCTTCTAACACAGAAGCTGCTGAATCAAGCACCAGACGCTGGCTAGCTGATAGTGCTTGCTCTTATGCTCTACTAAACAGCAGAAAATAAACTAAAATTGAATTTTGATATTGGATCTTCTGCACTTGTCCTTCATTTTTATACAGGCTGCAGTACTTAGAAGAGGAGAAAGAATCTGTTCTGCAAGTAAGCTCTGGGTTTTGTAGTTTTATTGGGTAACAAACACTCCCCAAACACAGTGTCAAGCAGGAAATAAATACCAAGAAACTGTTTCCTTCACTAATTTTTGGGGTCTCCCTTCAGAACACAGATTTACTTTCCACTCCCCCCCAGTTAATGCTTGTTTCACAAAATGGGATAGTGAAGGTAAGTTAAATCAGAAGGAAGTTAAATAAATTATCATCCAGATTCACTCAGCTGTAAAGTCCAGATGTTTCTTCTCTCCCCTATGCTATAGAGTTTACTGGCAACCTCATCCTCTGATGATGACAGTATAAGCAGGAGGTTGATTTCAGATGTGTGTTACTTTCTCCTAAACTACATCACCTTTGGATGTTTCAGCTACTTTTTTTTTTTTGGTCAATTTATATATCTGAATCTTCAACAGCTCTTCAGGGAAGTGCAGGTAACAGTGCTGGGGAAGACATCTGTTGACTTATTCATAAACCTCTGCATCAAATAGATTTTTGGTTCCCGTGGTGATTCATTTGAAGTTGTTACTGCTGGCAACAGTGGTTGAATAAAGTGGTTATATGTATAACCCCCTACTTCTTGCATGATTTTTAGTGATGTACTACTTCTTTCTTGCTTTGACAGCTGATATCACCATGGGTTCCTAATTCCTCCTTTCCTTCCCTTTCTCCCCCCTCTTTCTCCCTTTTAACATTTTTTTTCTTCGTTTTCAGAGTCCTCTGAAGAGGACATGGAAGAGGACATGGAAGAGGACATCCATGACACCTGCAGATTGTATAAGCTTCCTCATTTAGACTGTTATTTAAAGTTCAACTTTCATGATTAAGCAAATGAATCAAAAAGATAATTGAGAAGGAGAGATTATGTGACATACATATTAGTCACTACTGCTGATGGTTTTGAGTGTATGGTTTCGTATCACCTATGCAACACTTGTTGGTGTAAAACTTGGGTTCACTGGGCATTTGTCTGTAAGAAATTGTCTCGATTTAGAATTAAATTTATCCTAGATTTTTCTTCCATGATTATTACTTTTCCATCTTTCTGTCACAGCTCTCTGTGGCTTGAAGACAGTGTAAGAAGAAGACCACACATTTTTTCAGACTGTTCCTTTCAGCTCATTCTGTTGCCATCTATTTCTTAGTCACTGAGTGACAGCAGTATAACTCTCACTCCCAAACTCTCCTATTCCATTTTACTTATCAACTTCTCTTAAAAATTTTGTTCCTTTCTGGTTTGAAGGACAACACACTATGCATTGGTCTGGTTTTGAACATCTGACTTCTCCCAGTGTTAATGAGATTCAGAGTCAGAACCTCTAAAATCTGTTTGAGTTTATGAACTTCAGTCCCAAGGGACTGATGGAGCACATTGGACAGCTTCTGGGTTGCTATTTCCTTTTTACATTTTTGTCTTTTAAGGTTTCAGGCTTGTTTTCAGGTGCCAATCACTAAAGAATCACAAGTCTTGAGATGTAATCTTTCACTGATAGCCAATTACTTTTTTTCCTTTTTTCCCATGCAGCAAGGCTGTCACTGGCTCCAGGGGAAATAAACTCCATAGGCATCCTGCTCTGTGTTTCCTGACTGGAGCACAATATGCAATTACTGATAACACAGCTTTTACCCAATGTCAAGCTTGTAGCACCACAAAACTTCTGAAGGTTAGTGGCATTCTCAGCTCCAGGTACTTGTAAGTCAAGGTACAGCTTCTAGATATTAATGACTGTTTTTTATGGGAAACCTCGTGGCAATGATGCAGAATATAACCCAGAGGTGACTTATGAAACCTGAGTAAGGATGTGTCACAGCTTAACTTTACTTGATATACAGCAATCCTAGGTACTTTGGTTTATCTCTGAATCACTGTGTTGGCTCCCACAGAAGCACTGACTAAGTAGAAAGTCCTGAATATCTGTTTTGGGTTTCTCCTATTATGGCAGTAGAGCATTTAGTATAGGATTTTACATAAAAAAAATGTGCGGGGTTTTTTTGCAATTCACCATCTAAAATGTGTATGCCAGATCCCCTCCTAAACCTGGATGCAAATTTACACAGTATACATGCTATGAAATCTTTTCCTTCCCACAAGAATAAACTGATTTTTTGACACAATGATCACAGTTACTCATATGCTAGAAAACTCAGAAAATCAGTTTGATTGTATCCCAAAGCATATATTAAATGTCAAAAGAATATAATGCTGCAAAGGATCTGGTGGCCTGCCACAATGGAAATGACTCAGCTAGCTTGTTTAAAGAATGATATTTTAATTGCTTTGTAGATCACAAACCTGCCAGCCTTGTAATTTACACTGCTGAAGAACAAGACGACATCTCTCCTTGGCAGACAATTTCTTCTTCTCTCCTGCTGCTGTATCAGCCAAATCTTTATACCTAGAAAAATCAGCAGAAGTGGAGTTACTCTTAACGTTGACCTGGGTGACATCTTTGCGGTTTTACTTCAACTCTCAAATCCTTGACATCCAAACTGGAAGCTTAGGATTCTGCTGATGAAAACAAGGTCAATAACTTTACATCTTTCATATTAGAAATGACCTTGGCTAGTAACAAGTGATGCCTAAAACCCAGATTTGCTTCCTGCCGGTTCTTTGGATGCCTCACTGAAAATCAACACATAAAGAACATAAAGCTCATCAGCTGCTTTAATTGGCACTGAAAAAAATATACTTTTTAGTGTATGTCATATGGCATATGTGCACTAAGGAGTAATTCATAAGAAAGTAACATTGATAAAAATGCTTTCAATCAATCTAAAATAATTTTCTCTCCATTTTGAATAAAAACTCTTAAAGCAGAGACTTTAAGGAACTTGATCAGTGTACAGTATTGGAACAAAGATGAAGAGGAGACAATTACAGCACTGAGTATTTTCAGAGAGAGAAAATGCTAGATATTAAAAGGCTCTTTGATGTACCAGATAAAAATTAATGTAATAAATGAACATAGGAAACATAAGTCATACAAAGTCAAATAAACTTTAAAATCCAAAGTTTTACAGTGGACTTATTACAAGTTATTACTAAAGAAACTGATGGATTTTATACATCTTGATGCTCCATATTATTACTATACCTTCTTTAAGGTATTTGTTAATCTATATCTGACTGATCTGTAATGAGCTGAAATGCTTTTTTCATTAAAAAAGACACTTTTTGGCAAGGAAAGACTTTTGCAAATATGTTGCTTTGTCTTGAACTCCCATTGAAACAGGGATAGGTTTTGAGTTTTGCATGCTAACTACATTTCCTGACACTTTATTTATTTGATTCCTCAAAAACTAAAGTTGGGGCCACCCAAACCTGCACTGACCTGAGACCACTCATGGAGACCATGGCAGGCAAAGCTGCAGGGCTTGAATGACTCCAGGAACATCTCTGCTCCAAGGAGCTGGAACAACTTTGCAGCAACACCTCCAGGCAAACTGCTTTAAGGCTTAATTTCACCTAGACTTCTATTTTTCTGGAGCTGCACAAATCCTTGGGTATCTCAGCTCCTGTAGCCTGGAAATGTTCTCTAGTCTGGTGGCATTCTTGCTGAAGATTCTATGGCTAAATCTATACTGGTAAATTAAATGTGAGAGGGATTATCTCTCTGGAATAGAATCCATCTGGCAAAATAACCAGCTTGACTATTTATTAATTATTCTGCTATGTTCAATTAAACCCTGCCACCTTCCAACAGAATATAACCACAGCTGAGTTTCCCTCTGGGACTGGTCACCAGCCTTGTCTTAATTTCCAAATTGTTTCCTGGAATTTCTTGAAGGAATTTTGTTTGGAAGGGGTCAAAACTTCACCAGAGAGCTTCTTAGCTTGTCTAACACTCCAGATAAGCAGTAGAAAACTGTGTACTCTACTTTCCCAGTAGCTCAAATAGCTATATGTTCATGAGCCCATTTTTTTTATGGACTGCTATTCAGGCTGGAGCCACCTTATTTCCATACTTGTATCAACAGGATTTTCTTAGAAAACATGAAGAGTCAGAGGTGTTAGAGAGACAACTGCTGAAAAGCTTAGTGACTGCTGGCTGAAACAAAGATGATTCAGCACTGATTCATAATGCATTAAGAACTGACTGTAAAAGTGGTCAGCTTGGAACTCAAAGCAGAAACCCAAAAAAACATATTTCATTCCTGAAACAGAGCCAAATTGAAATTTAAAAGGCTGAAATTCTAAGTTTGAATCACAGTTACTTTGGATCCATGCAAATCACAAGACTAAAAATAGGGATAACCAACCATTCTTTACAATCTGTACTATACAGGAGGCCAAAGACAATCCATTGCTTCCCCTCAGCTTTAAAGTCTCTGAAATTCCACCACATTATCCTGGAAGTCTAATCAGAGTTCCAGTTCCCTCGTATCTATTAAAGCAAATACTATCTTTGAAAAAAAGAGCATGGACAAATGGTTATGGTAGCAGAGAAAGAAAAATGGGAATCTAATTCTGCCACAAACTTGTTCTGTGAACACAGTAAGTCCTTTGGAAGATGATCTATCCTTCCCTATGTTAGACACTAAAAAGCTACATTCCTAGCCTGAGGTAGTCATCTTGTTCTCCAGACAGTCTGTGAAGACAGGTATTTCTATGGGGTGACTGACTCTATGCATCCTTGAGACTTTTGTTAAAATGAGAAGAGGTTGCCCTCTGGAGGTGCCTTTATCTACAGACCACAGATGGAAGATCTAAGTCTGGGCTGGATGCCTGTATTCCTGGTGGCTGAGAGGAATCTCACTCTTAAGGCTACTTGCTCACTGACTTGCTCATCTGCAGAGTAACTACTAGAGGGACTAACAGAACTACCTTATTTCTGCTTTCTGGCTATCTTGCTAAAAAATATTGGCTATGTAAGCTCCTAGGATGAAAAAGCATCTGTAGGTCTGGTGTCCTCAACTTCTATACATCAGATCAATCTTTTTTTTGTTTTGTGTAAGGCTACTTAAACAAAAACAACACAGAATTTGTAGTTATTTTGCAGACAGAATAGTTTCCTGATAGGATTCTTAATACATGATTCTTAACATCAGGGAAGTAATGGGAATAGGTAAGTGGGAATGAGCAGACCACACCTGTTGGTGGCAGTCCAAATATGTCCTGGAAAAAGTGGTGGTGTAATCATGAGATTATTTGTTTTTTTGTTTTTTTTTTTTTTAATAATAAAGATAATAAAGATAAGCTATGGTCTTGACTCCAGCACAGACATCAAATATTAGAGTGACTCTCTCTCCCAACCAAGTCAAGAAGCTGATAAAAAGCTGTATGTCATGGCCTAGCCAGAGCAATTCATTCCCTTATAGATCCAAAACAAAATACAGAACATAGAGATTGCAAGGATAAAACTGAATCAAGACACCTCCACTGCCATGTCAAGATTAATGTAGTGTTGAATTGGAAAAATATGCCCACTTTGTGTGTTACATCCAGTTTCAAGTTGAGACAGGGAATGCTACCACCAAGGGGACACTCTCCAATGCCCCGCACAAGAAATCAGGGTGACAGAAGCTCCATTTTCCACAGGTTTGTCCTGCTGCCCTTGTCCTAAACAGATTAAAGAGATTTTAGCTAGACAGACTAGTGCTGTTAGCATGTACAGACTGGTGTTGCAGTAGCTGTTCTCTGACCTCTCTTCCTTTGCTCCTGAATTATTTTTTTGTTTGTTTGGACTAGATACTGCTGCCAGTGCCTTCAGGTAGCATGTGAATATGGAAAACTCTGTTCTCTTGGGTCTTCATAGATGAGGATGTTATCTGATCATTTTCTCCCTCACTTCCCTAAGTGAGCACCCAACAAGGTCCAGCAAGCTATTTTTCCCTGAGACAAAATATTCCTGAGCTCAGGTTATGGCATAGTAACCCACAGTAATATTCTCAGGCTCAGCACACTGTTTGATTTACACGGAGCGTGCACAAATAGGTTACAGGGCTGTACTCCCAGTTCTGTATGCACAGCAGATCTTTAAGGGTTGGAATAAACACCACACACTCCATTTCAATAGCACATCAACATGATAGAAGACACTAATGGAAAAAACACCAGGAGTACAAAGGGCAAAAAACCAAGCAGCTCCAAATCAACAGCTGAAACAAACCACACCGATGCCCTTGAACTGAAGCCTCAGAACAACTTTGCTTGTTTGTTATTGGGTTTTTGTTTGTTTGTTGGGTTTTTTGTTTTGTTTTTGTTTGTTAATTTGTTTTCTTTTTTTGTCATTTTTTGTGTGTTTCTTTGTTTTGCTTTTGTTTTGCTTTGATCTTGTTTTTTGCTATTCTTTTCCTCAGATCTTTCTTTTGCCTAGCTAAGAAATAAAGACCAAAAATAACAAAGCGAGGTAGCTACTGACGGCAACCCAACAACTTTGGTAGTGGGGAAAGCTTTTAACATGCAAACTCAATTTTTTTCCTGAAAGCAATGCCTTTTCTTCACATTGTGTTATATTTACAAAAGGAAAATCAAGTATGGCTGGCTTGTAACTGCGTTATAGGAGTGTTAAATAATTTAATCATAAGTTTTAAAGATCCAAACACAATGTCTGCAAGGAAAAATAATCAGTCTTGCCCATGTAATTCATTATGTTGCAGTTTCTTTTTTTTTTTTTTTTTGTTTACCACGATGTATTGTTTGCCAAGGTACAATGGGATGATTTAGAAAACTCTATTCAAAGGGTAGTGGATAAAAGAAGGCAATCAAATTAACTTGTAGCCTGTATTTCTGCTAGGTGCAATGTACAAAGGAGTAAACCAGGTTGTGCTGCCGTGCTAAATTCTCCTTTTTTCCTTTCTAAACTTCCTCTTTTCTTCCTTTGACAATCAGTAACAGATTGATGTATTATTATGTCTGTGAAGAATGTGAAAGAGATGGACTTTGTTTGCAAAAACTTGTCACTATGTGCTCATAACTCAGGATTTTTAGTTTTAGATGTTTGGATTTGTGTAGGATGGGAAGAGTGTGGTAGCCATGGTTTGTATTTGAAAAATCTTTTAAGCAAGAGCTGAAATATGTAGAGGACCTATCTACAGAAGAGAAAAATAAAGAACATATGGAATTTTTTCAAGTAATAGAATCATCAGAAAAGCAGCAGCAAAGAATAGGATGGAATATTTTGATTAGTGCTATATATATATAAAGGATACACAGTCACTCCACTTCCCCCTGCCATATTCTTTTTTTCTAACCTAATTATTTTTGAAATATGGGGAACATGGGAAATTCCAGATAATTAGAAAAGAGGAATTAGATTATTATCACTTCTAAGAGAAGAAAAAAAAAAAAGTGATTCTACCAACCTCAACCTCCGTACAACATATATGGCACAAATATCTCACTCTACAAAATATTAAAAAAAGAAAGCATGTAATCACATTTGTTGAGATAATAAATCTTTGCATGTGGATAAATAAAAAAGATTCCTTTATAAGTAACAGACTACAACAAACAAACAGACATTTTGAGCTTCTTTTATAGGAGTACAAAAATATAGTAATAAGAGATATAAAGGGTTCATGTTCATTTGAAGCATGTTTTGCACTGAAAGTACTTTGTACAGAATGAAAAAAATAATTCAGACTTGTGTTAAGGAGAGCATCAAGTGCAATTTGCCTGATAGATTTGGAACAATGAATAAGTATATATGGCAAAAAAACCCAACTTCATAATACTGCCTATCATACTAGGGTTAGTTTTTAAAATATCCTGACTTATCTCAAGTAACATGGGATTAAATGGCTAGATCTGCAGACCAATAAGCACTAAGGGAGAAAATAAAATCAGAAAAATTATGGAAATTTATGGGAAAAATGCAAGCAGTTTTATTCTCTCTGGGTAAATCTGGCACACAGGCTTCTGCTGACAGAGAGAAACTTGGAAAATGGTAATGCTCAAAGTGACCTTACAGCAAACTAACCAGGTAACAGAGTTTTACCACAGTGCTTACGTACATGCCACTGGAAGCCAGAAACTTCAACTGAGGGAACATTCTGATTTTCTACTTCAACAAATAAAAATTCACTGCCTCTATATATTGATCTATAAGGGCATGAATAGCATGCTTTAACATGTTTAGAGGGAAAAAAAACACTTAAGAGTGAAATAATGATCTGTAAAGGACATAAGAGAGTAAAATTAAGGACTGAAAAATAAAAGTGAAAAAAAAAAAGACTCAGAAAACCCTCAGAACAAAATTTTATGGTGATCTGCATGTAGGTCAACCCCTGGCCCTGAGTACAGACTTGTGAGGGAGGACCAGGGATATGAGATCCCTAGGATCAGAATATTCTTGCATAAGAACTGCCCATTTGAGTTATTGTCATTTAGACTGAATAAAAGCTAAAAAAAATTTTCTACTTTCAAAAAACATAGTATTCACAAAAGTATTCACAAAGATACTACTTTGTGATGAGTTATAGAAATTTTGTTTTACATTTTTTGCATTAGGCTTTGCCACAGTTAATCTTTTCTAGACTGTGAATTTTAGTTTCTGGAGAGACAAAATAATGAATACATGTGTCTTAATCCCAGAACATTTTTTATATACTTCATATAACTAAGCAGGGTTTCCTTATCTTAGACAATGTGGCAATAGAATAATAAATAGACTATAAATTATAATTCAATTCCTGGGATTAGTGGATTCAGCTATGCAAATAAAAAATTAATTCACAACACCTGCTAAAGATTTGCATTGCAATACTTTTGCATCATCTTCTCTAAAGCTGACATTCCTATTCCATCTTCATAAAGTAATGTGAAAATATATTTATTTAAGAAATTAAAAAAAATGAAACATTAACACATAAATATGCTAGAATCAAACAGACAAGCATCCCTATTACAATGTTTACATTTACCTGTAGATAGATAGGCCTTCTCCATAGCTAACATCTTCTTCATGCCTGGGCAATCCACAAAAAAGTGCATAGAGTAGTAAAATGCTTCACTGTATGCAGAATATATGAACTGCAGAACAAATATAACTTTCTTTATTAGCCTCCTAATTTGACTTTCTACAACAAAGAGGTGATACAGTGATGGTGTGTAATGAAGCTGCCTCCCCTTCTCCACAGACATAGCCATGTGACAGTAGGGCATCATAAATAAAAGTCCTCCTGCAAAACTTAAAGGTCTGAAATCACAGAAAATCAAAAGGTGGTGGTGTTTTTCTTTTTATTTTTTTTATTTAAAAAAAAAAACAAAACACAGAGAGACCAAAATAAAGTAATATCTGGGAACTGGGGGTAGGAGTCCAAAAGTAATCAAATAGATGTGTAAAGTTTTGCTCTTTCCCAGTACAAGTATAAAACATGCCCAGTGAGTCTAAGCAACACAAGCAATGTCACTACTGAGCTTATAGGGAATTAGAAGATGCCTTGTGTACCCCTTTCTTTTAACTCACACTACAAGGCTGGTGATTATCACAGCACTGTGCACTTGGCCTCCAGGAAAGTTGCTGCTGGGCCTCACCAGGATGCAAGTCCTGAGTAGGTCAGGATAGGAAGTCAGCCTTCAAGGAGCACAGGACAAGGTCATGACTGATGGTCTACAGAGCTGCAGGATTACAAGGGAAAGATAGAACTTGATGTTCCACCTAGATGACAATTTACTGCTTTGCTTTTGGTTTTTCTCTACAGTGCAACCTGGAGTCAGCCAGAGGAATAGAGATACAGAACTTTACCACAATACTCTCTAGTAGCTCAGAGAAGGTAGATTGGGATTATGTGGAAGGTTTTTATGATCTTCTTAAACCATAGAGGCAAAATAATTTCTTTGGAAGATCCTCTCTATCCCTCCTGTGAGAGCTTCCCCTCTGCCCTCTGAACACTGTAGTGAAATGAGGCAATCAGGTGCCACTAATTGCCAGATAGTGGGCATGAGCTTGTGTCAAGCCCACCTGTGCCTGATTAGGGTGGGTCCCCACTGCCCATGAGCAGGACCAGGGGGCCAATAAGAGGTGAGTCCTGAAGCATAAGCTCAGCTCAGTCCTGAGCTAGCCAGCAGAGAGGTCAGTTGTTCTTTGAGCAACACCACTGATCTGGGCTAGTTAACTCTGAGAGCCATAGGTTTAGAGCACTACTCATGAGTCTCTTCTGGAACACCTGGTTGGACCTTGAAGGGCCGTTCCCTAAAGGAGGTTTGTCTTGCTACAGAACACTGTGAGTTGTATCGGTCAGGGCGACAGTGCCCTCCTTGTCCTGAATTATACAATGGTTACACAAACTGTACACAAGTATCATTTTTCTAGACAGGCTAAGGTTGTCCCCTTGGCATACTGTGTCAGTCCTCCACCAGATTCTGCTCTCATTATTGCCAAATATAGGAGAAGTCATTCTGCTAAAATGGGTGATGTTAAATTAATGCCACACTATTCGAAGAAAAAAATAAGAATGATCCAATGATTAAGCTACATAAAAGAATTTTACATGCATGCATGGATAGGATTTTGTCTTTGTTCTCAGATGTCATCAGTAGTAACTGCCTACTTTTATTCAATCTGACTAGGAAATATTGTTTTAGGAAGTCTCATTCCAGGTTCTTGTGCTGAAGAATAAGTCTTTGTAAAGAATACCAAAATGTGGATAGGGAGAAAAAGGGTAGCCTGAATGTCTCAGTCGAGTATAAGGAATTTAACAACTGAAGAGCCACAGAAAGGAAAAACAGCAGGAGGGTCACAGTCACTTTTGAGCATGGGGCAGCTGGACTGCATTTATACAAGTCCTGTGAGCAGAGAAAAAAGCAGTCAAGAGCAACTGATTATGGTTTTTTAGGCACTGAAATCACACAGTTATATTTAATTATTCAGTGAAAACGAAGGAATCATTTTGAAACTATACAGCAAAATCAATTTATCCTGTGACAATTTTCAACCAAACTAGATTATTCAAAGTTCCTTTATAGTGCCATTCGCATAAACTAATGTGTTCCATACTTCTTTAAAATGTGTATTTAAAAGATGGGCTGTGTGTATTAATTAAAGAGGTCTATTTCTTTAATAGGCATTTCCTTAAAAGGGTTTCAATGCATGAGGATTAGTGAAGATATCAATGGTTGATAATATTTTCTTTTAACAGGTTTATTTCTATGGCAAGCATTCAAATGAACCTCCTACTAGCTATACAAATATCTGTCTATTATCTTTTTCATTAGGTGATGTCAGCAGGTTATGAAGTACTCAGTACTTATTTTTGTTGAAACATCAAGGTTTGGAATTTTTTTAATGTTATTAACTGTTATGGACACACAGAAATCAGTCACCTTGTGAGATATGGTTCAAGAACCTTCATTATTCACATTTGTAATATGCAGTATTCCAGTAATCCAGTCCTCTGGTAGGTATTTCTGTGCTCTGTGGGAACATTTCTCCATGTTTAGTAGATATTATATCATGCAGTAACAGGGATATTTAGTGATTTTATAAATGTTTAGTTAACCCTGATGGATGGGAAATGTTAAATGCTAGTGGAAACTGAATGTCAGTCCAAAGAGTGGAACTCTGGAAATGAAGTAAGCATTTTAAAACTTCACAGATCCTTCCTTAAGATAAAAGAAAGAAAATTGCTGAAACAGTTCAGCCAGCATTACGTTTATGTGTGTCAAATAGATTTATCATTGCCTAAGAAAATGAACTTAGCTAGGAAAAAAGAAAATAACAAAACCATGCAGAAAAAAAAAAAAAAAGCAGGAAAACACCTGCACACCCATTGTAGTGGAGTTAGAATAATACTTTGAGATTCTCTTTGAAACCACCTAAAAACTAGGACATTCTCTATTGCATAAAATCCCTGTAAGAAGCTGCACTAAGTTTTCACATTCTACACTAAATGTAATATAAATAATGCTGAAAGATTATTCAGATTGGATACCAAGCATCTGGAAGTTAGGAACTGCGAGACTCAAAACTGGCCATAAAGATTTATGTCCTTGGATCTGCCCCTTTTCATGTTGATCCTACAGAATTCTAAGTATGTGATGGACATTAATAATTCAGTTGACTTCAGTGGAATGACATGAGACTTTACACTCATTTCAATATAAAACTCAGAAGATGTCCAGCAAGCAATGCTGATAATTCTTTTTTGCCCTCTAAAATAAATTGAAACTAGATATCTGAACTACTACTGAAGAGTCAAAAAAGGAACTTTATTTTCTCTTACACTCATTTGTGCATGGGAACACAAGCAGCTAAATTATTCTTACAGACCAACTCTGTAACATATAACACAAGGACTGATGTTTTTCATGTACAATACTACTTACTCTGTGGGCTAGAGTACTGATGATACCATGGCATAACTTGAATATTTGAGGGCCACAAAGATGATCAGAGGGCTAGAACACCTCTCCTACAAAGCCAGGCTGAGAGAGTTGGGATTGTTCAGCCTGGAGAAGAGAAGGCTCCAGGAAGAGCTTATAGTGGCCTTCTGGTATCTGAAGGGGCTACAGGAAAGCTGGGGAGGGACTTTTTAGAAGGCCATTTAGTGATAGGACAAGGAGGAATGGCTTAAAACTGGGAGAGGTTAGATGTTAGGAAGAATTTTTTTTGGTGTGAGGGTGGTGAGACACTGGCACAGGTTGCACAGGGAGGTTGTGTCTGTCCCCTCCCTGGAAGTGTTCCAGCCCAGGTTGGATGGGGCTTGGAGCAACCTGGTCTGGTGGGAGGTGTCCCTGCCCATGCAGGGGGTGATCTTTAAGGTCCCTTCCAACTCCATCCATCCTATTTCAACTCTGTTCTGTTTTTTGTTGGAGACTGTTACAAGACGTTAAATGGCAACTAGACTGACACTGTGAAATACCTGCAAAAAATAGGGAAATTTAAAATAAGTCACTTGAATCATATCCTAAAATGGATCATTTCTCTCTACACCTTATAAATTAAGTCCAGGCTAATTAGTTGAGCCAACATATACATCTGAAGTTATCTAGCATATTTCTTGTCTTTTGAGCATTAACAAGGACCTAAGGGGAAAAACGGAGAAAAAGAGGCAAACAGCTTCAGAGAAACACCTAATAGGGGTAAACTAGAATATTCTATCTACATTTAGTCTATTTGTAACATAGAGAGCTATTTAGTTTGACAAATACATATAAAATGTTCTATAGCCTCTAAAACAGTCTCAAATACCTGCTTACATCTAGACAACTCCCAAAGTGATGCACACCAGTACTAATATACATAGATTACAAGGGAAAACATCAGTACACTCTGGGTTCTGGCCACTCTTTAAAACATAATAATCCCCTATAGTAACAAGATTTCATGAAGGCTTGGTAATTTTGAGACTACTATAAATTATCTCAATTATTCCAAACTGGACCCCAATATCAGAAAGAAAGGGAAAATTAAAAAAAAAAAAAAGCTAGGCGAAGAAGAAGAGAGGATACTTGGAGTGATGGTGTGTAATCTCACAACGGTGAGATTACTATTTGGTATAAATTGGTATAATTGCATTTACTTTAATGGACTATCGCTTCTGAACACCAGTCAGAACATGTCTGACTGTACTCTCTGCCATTCAAATCCTTGCTAAAATGACATATCAATGCACTGTTTTATAAGGAGACTGGCGATATTATTGTGTAGTAAACAGTGAAGCCAAAAGGGACAGTGTGATGACCCAGCACTTTGTAATCTACTCAGAACATCATTCTCACTAATGTCCTGCCTATGTGACTCTGAAGTTTCAGAGCCTCAGGAGACTCTGAAATGTTTTGCTTCACTTTTTAAATTTGGAAGTTATATGTTATAAAATATGATAACTTCCCTGCTTTCAAAAGGTTAAAAAAATGAAAAGAAAAAAAAAAAAAAAAAAAAAGAAAAGAAAAAAAAAAAGAGAGAAGAGAAAGACAGAGGAGGAAAAAACCCATGAACACCAAAAAGTTTCTGGACAAAGGGAATTCAGGTAGGTAATGATCTGTCTCACAGAAAATTCAGAAACATAAACATAAACAACCAACCTGCCTGAATAAAAAAGTATCTCTTCAGAATGACCTACAAGCAAAATCAATTGTCTGGATGACTTAGTAACTATTAAGTGCTCTAAAGCTATTTTTGACATAAAGGCCACTGTTAGAGCATTTCAGCATCAAGGAACACTGTCCTGAGTAGAACTGCATATTTCAAGATGTGGAGTTAAGTGTAACATCCCAGAAGAATTTCATCTAAGAATACTTTCATAATTAAATCAGAGGAAAACCTGTAACTAAAATAGGCTTTGAACACACTTTTTCACCCTCACTGCTATGATTATCATAAGAATCCCTTACAATTGTGTTCCATAGGTTCCTTCCTAATTATTTCCTATTAAAATGGATGTTTTACCATTTTTTAAGATTACTTTAAAGCAAAAAAACCCCACATCAGAACCTAAACTCTTTTTAACTTGCAAGTTTCAAAGCATTACGGTCTCAGAGATTATTTATTTTTAAATAACTCCATAGAATTTGTGTGCTGTAATTTAGATCTGTTAACATATCCTGTTCATAGAGGAGAGTAAAATTAGCCAATCAAAAGAAGGAGGAAGAAGAAGAAGAGGGGAAGAGGAAGAAGAAAAAAACAGAAGGTAGTCTAATACTGTACTTCCAAACCTGCACATGACACTGTCTTACCAGTTAGCATAAACAAGTACCTATAATCTAAGCTGCATCTTTACATATGCATAAGTAAAACTAAAGACTAGGTTGATGCAATTTAAGCCAGTTTTAAAGGGAATTGGAAATGGTAAATTCTAATATCCTAGTGACTTATCTCTTCTTTTCTCTTATGTAGAGATGTCTCTACATACAGTCTGTGTGTTCTCCTTCACAGTATGACATTTTCTCTGGTGTTACTTGAGCACCAACAGAAGAAGGATGTGAGCTCTGTGATGGAAAATCCAAGACCAAGTTGAAAGGCAGAAGAGACAGTCTGGAAACCTGAGACACAGTGATGAAATCCCAAGAAACATTTGAATCATTTGAAAAGTGCAGAAATAAAGACAAGGAATAGCAAACTATCAGAATAACTTGAGCTTTCTTAACAACATGGTTTTTTGTCATAGAATTCTGCAATTCTCATGAGCTGAATGAAAGATTGAATTCACTTATCAGTTCACATAATTCACAAACGTTACCCTGAGGCACAACAGCCTTGAAGGTGTGACACAAACCAGCAAGGAAAGTGAACACAGATGTCTTATTTCAAGATCTGTGGGCCTTTCAGTCTCCATTGCTAAGCAATGTCCTGGACACAAGAAACATGTATGATGTACGAACTTCAATTTCTAAGGCAGCAGCTGATCAATTCTCCCTTGACCAAGGAAACTAAAACACAGACACAGCAAAGCACTGGGTAAGGTTCAGAACCTTGGCAAATCACATTAAAGGGAGAGGAAAAACTAATTTAATTTTCTCATCCAATTCACAAAACAATCATAGTAGAGGAGTGGTGGTAGAGGAAGATTTGTACCAAAATAAAATAGTTCAGAATGATTGAAAAAGAGCATCTTACTGGCTCATTTTTACCTGAACATGCCTGAACAGCTGTATTCTTGTACTCCACTGAGCAAGAAATAGAAGCTCACCTCATTACTGTAGATGGATCCTTGATCACTATTATTATTTTTAAAAAATTATATTGCAAATGGCTTTTATTTGTTTTCCTTGAGCATAGGGTGAGGTGAATGACAGAAAAGGCAGCCAGGATCTATCTTATTAATTGATGCAATGAGATTAGATTCTAGATACTAAGTTTTTACAGCCAGGCTCTGTGCCCTAGAGAGTTTCTGAGCCCTAGTGTTCTATATGGCTAATAGAGCACACAATGACACTTATGACACTTTTTTTTTCTTTTTTCTTTTTTTTTTTTTACCATTCCACTGCATACTAAAAACACAGCCAATTGCTACATACCTACTGAAATTTGTCTGGTATATCTTGGAATTATGCTCCTTTTCACTAAGATATCAAAATGCTAAATGATGGAAAGAAACAGCATTTGCAGACAGTTCCTACTTGCATGGTTATTTTACTGTTTTCTTTCTTCCAGAAAAGAAGGATATTTGATGGTACTTCTCCTATGCATGCAATTTGGACTCCAAATTGAAAGCTTCTACCTCTTCCACAACATTGTTTATGCTACTGCCTTGACTTAAAAGTAAAGCTGAATTTTAAAATATAACCACTGAGAATTATTCTGAAGATGTTAATCCAAAATACATCCATACAATTTTCCTGGAATCTAAAAGGCATGTTACACAAGGCTTTCTATTTTAAAGATAAGGTAAGAACTGATTTCTGCCTCTCTACAGAGAGCTTTAGAAATTGAGCCAACACTGCAGGCAAATTCAGCAGAAACATTTCAGCTGGAGTTGGCAAATTTGCTGCAATCCCATATATCATTTCATAATTATATTGGTGCTGCCTGCTTTTACAGCATTTAATAGCATCTGACCTTATTAATTACTATTTATATTATATATTCATTGACAGCAACTGTCACAGCTTTCACTTAACCAGAATTTCCACAAGATTTCTCTTCTGATCAATGAACTTTGGTGATTGAGGGGCTCACCTGGTAGCTGTCAACTTTTACTTTCATTATGCAGAAGGAGAACCAGTAAATCCAAAAGGGACAGTGATAGAAATAAGTGATTAAGCTTTGTAGGCCAAGGAAAAGTGCTCTTGCAAAAAGACGTTTCCTTAGCTACTGTCTTTCTTTAATCCTTGTAAGAGTTCAAATTTGGCTCATAAATATATGCTAGAAACCAGTCATATTAGTTCCTAATTAGATATTAATACAAATGTATTGATTCATCCAATTAAGAAAGCAATGTTCCTGTCTAAATTACTGATAGAAAATCCAGCTTTTCCAATATTCTACCCCTTCACCACAAAGACTTCTAATTGAAACATTCTGTCCTTTTATTAGCCAGAAAAAAAAAACATTCATTATATAATTTTTTGAAACTCTGACTACATTACTCATACGATAAGGAAGACCCTATTGGTAAATGCATGAAAACTGCAGGGACAGTAGAGGAAGAGAGGAGTTCATTATTCTTTGGGAATTCAAGCTGGGATCCAGGCCACAAATTTTCTTTGATTTTGCATAATGCTTTCAAACCTATCACTAATATACTTCACTTCTCAAGCCAGGTAAGTCTGGAAGAACAACATAGTACAGTCAGCTCTAGAAACTGAGATTTTCTTGCACCACTAAAAACCATTTTGCAGCTGAGCTAAGCCAAGCCATGAACCACCTACATTCACTGAAACTCAGCCCATGAGAAGGACTCCAAGACACAAACTAAAGGTGAAAATCTTATAATTATGGGTAAACTTTTCACAGGAACCAATCTGGGGATACATCTTGCTGCCTCTAGGTCTTGTCATTCTTGGATTGATAAACCATAGAGTCACACTTATCAACTAACTATATCAGGATGGGAGGTTATCTTGTATTTTACACTTGCAGGCCTGTTCTTCCCCCTTCAGAGTCACAAGGTCAGATTGCTACTTAGTGTGATTCAAATGGGGAGGAAACCCTCCACTTCAAAAGAGAAAACCTGTATGAAAATCAAGAGCCTTTCCTAGTATTTAGCATTTATAAACAAGGAAGCGACAAAATATGCCAGAATAGAGCCAAAATTACTTATATTTCTCTTCTTTACAGAACATTTGAGAAAAAAATTAAGGTCTAGGAAAATTTCATTAATGTTAGCTGCATCCATCATTGAGTTAAGAGATGCAAATGTCTATTTTTTTCTTCCTTCCTTTGTGATTTTCTGTTGTCAGCTGTGAAGGTCTTTCTCCCAGGATTAATGGGGAGTATTTCCTTTGCCCCTTGGGGCAAGCGATGGGGACAAAAAACTTCCTGCAGTAAATAAAGATCAATTCCTACATCTTTCCCTGTGTTTTTATTACCTGTTTTTTATGCTCCCCCACTTCAATATAATCAGTGAAATATTAAAAAAGGCACTTATTTCCTAAAAAAAAAAAAAAAAAAAAATCAGATCCCACTCCTGCTCATGATCCTTCCTTAATCATGAGGTTTTAACTGAGCTTCTAAGCATCTATCTATCTCTATCTAAAGCAATAATTTTTCTGTTTGTTTAAAGATAATTTATTGTGGAGGAAAAGGGATAAAGATGGACAGTAACAAAAGTAGAACACTAAAATAATAGCATAGATGTTGCTGGTATCATAATGTTGGGCTTTTTTCTGCTATTCTTTTACTATTTTATTCTGCTATTTTACTGTCACTACTACAAATAAATATTTATTGTGAGCCACCTGATGTCCTCTAGACTTTACGTAAACATTTGTCTTTGGGACATACTTGAAGGGGTGGAGGAAAATGATTGAAATTATATTTGAATCTTCAAACATGATTTTAGTGATATTTTCAAGTACAGTTTCTTGAAAAAAAGAGACGTCATGCTGGATTTATGCCTATAATGCTAGTGAACATTGATGGTACTATTCTCTGGCACTGATGC
The DNA here is from genome assembly GCF_003957555.1 of Calypte anna. Taxonomy (NCBI): domain Eukaryota; kingdom Metazoa; phylum Chordata; class Aves; order Apodiformes; family Trochilidae; genus Calypte; species Calypte anna. The sequence continues at coordinate 141,686,859 of NC_044244.1, forward strand.
TAACTGAATAAAATAACATTTGTATTTATGGTTACTCTCTTATCCTCCAAAAGAGAGCAGCTACCACCACACTTCCCACCAGGAATGGCACCAAGCCTGTGCTGACCCCCAGCCTGTAGGTAGGAAACGCAGTGAGAAAAGCTAGGTGGTAAGAACCAAATCCTTGCTAGGAATCTTGGATTCAACATTAAGGATATAACAGCTAAATAGAGATTGGCCCTACTACTTCTGAACATGAAAGCAGCCTGCATTTCCAAATCTCCCCTTAGCTGCAGCTTTACTTCCACCAGCCTGCACTTCTGGATTTGTGCATCAGGATGCATATTGTGTTAGGACAGAGATGGCTTACTTTTGAAACAAATAGGACTATAAACTCCTATACACCTGCACTTTTTGAACATTCAGAGAGTTGCCAGAGAGACTATGATCCTGCCCAAGCAGTGATTTAACATCCACAACTTTGACCAAAAAGGCAATCGCAGGTTTAGATGTATGCGAGCTACTGCTACTCCCATGCTGTCTTTCAGAAGTAAAATGAGACATAGGTCAGATCATGACTGCTTGATGTATCAGTCAAGGAGTAGGATGTGCAGAGAGGAGTAACGTGTTGGGTGCATGAGGATTCTAACCAAACATCCTTAGACAAGCTGGTGGTTTTTCTTTGCTTTCAGAGTGTGAGTCAAATCCCTGAAATTAAACTGGCAAGGATGTAAAAAAGTTTGTCTTCAGCCAGAAGCAGTGACATATGTCTTTTTGTCTTTTCTCATCATATCAAAATTTCACTCATTCCCATCAACAATAATAAAAATGATGTTGTGGTGTGAACATTAATAACTCAGCACCATGCAGAAACAAACCCTAGCATATAAAATACAAATACTGAACCCATGACACGTAAACTGATGAACCTGAAAAATCTAAACTAATTCTTCTGCCGCTTTTTAATTACCTGGATGCAATATTTTGTATTTTATAAATTGTATAAATAGCATAAGTTACAAAAAATATAGCTACTTGATGGAGTTATATTTTTTAATTGAATGCATATGCTGATTATCTTTATAATTAAATTTTCATAAAGTTCATGATTCTTTCAATTAAAAAATAACAAGCCCACACTCCTTGCTGGCAAACATGATTTTTCTCTGAAGATAGTCTACAAGGCTCATCAACAAAGCAGCACTGCAAGCACTACTAGAACATGACAGAAGGCTTTGTACTATAGGTAGGAAAAAGCTTTTAAGAAACTTAAAAGAATTTACCTTGACAAGAAGTCTGTGAAAGAGAGGCGTACTGGATACCCATGTCGTATGATTTTGACCATGTCTAGGACACCGATATACTGGAGTTGAGCAGACACATAAAAATTGTCAAAAGTGTCTGGCAGCTTGGAGTTATTAGGCTTTATACAATGGACAGAATGTGGTGTGCAGTTCTGCAGCTTCCCAATAATATCTGCAAGTGATTTCTGTGGGGAAAAAAATCAGTTCTCCATCATTCTGGTGTACCAAATGCAATTGCTCAACATGCATATTCTTCCTAACTTTTTAACATAATTTTCTCAAAAGGTTTGGACTGGCCATGCAAATGACTTTCTCAAGCATACTATTTTTCTTTCTTCCATTTCAATCTCTAGAGACTAATCCTGCCTTTAAAATTTTTGCTTTTTTTTTTTGTAAATTTCTGTCCAGAAGATATTCACTAACCCTGAGCTGTACTGCCACAGTGGTTGGGCCCCCTCGTTCCAGCCGCTGAAGAAATGAGGATGTTCCTTTCTTTTTCAACAGCTGTGGGGAAGAAAAGCACACACAAAAATACCTTTATCTCAAGATGGGAAGTAAACCATTTTCACTGTCACACAGTTTACTAACAAAGGAAAACATTTATACAAATAGTATGTCATAGACAATGATCTGAGTTTCTGAAAGAATTGAGAAAGTGGATAAATATCCTCATGTATCTGCAGAGACATGACTATCTCTATCTCTATCTATCTCTATCTCTAGCTAGCTATCTCTTTATCTATCTCTATCTATCTCTATCTCATCTCCATCTCGAACTCTAATAACTCTATCTCTGACTTCTTTTCATTGCCTTTCTCCAGTTGTCCCATAAAACTCCCTTTCCATCAAGTCAGCATGTTCTGACCTACTCATATCTTTCCCAGTTACATCAAAAAACCATCCATTTCCTCTCCTTCACCCACTCAAGCCAAAACCATTAAAAATATTGCAGTTTAAGAGGTTCTTTACCCACTATGCTAAACTTTTTAGCTCTCTTTGTGTCAAAGATCATTTACTATGATGCAGTAAGATTTTAAAGGAAAAGCCATCCCCAGCTTCAAAAGAGAAAAGTAAGAGATATGCTTGCAAACATTACAGAATGTTTGAAGAACATAACTAAAATACAATTTTCTCCACTTGACATATAACACACTCATCCCTTCCTTCCAACAGATTAAGTCACGAGTACAGGACCGTTCCTTTGTTTTAACAGAAGAGGCAGGAGCAATGTTTTGGGTGCTGAAACTCCTGCCTGCTGTCCTGTGGTGCACACTTTTTCCTATGGGAAAGAACTGTTTGGTTCAGAATGAGGGAGAGAAAAGAAAGGAAACAAGAAAAAACAAAACAAAACAAAACAAAAAAACAAAACAAAACAAAACAAAACAAAAAATTAATTCCAGCTCTTCAAACTTGGATATGTTCAACTATGGACCAAGGAACAAGAGAAGATCACCAAAGATGTACTTCTCTATCAGCCTGTAATATACAGATTGTTGTACTCTAATTTACAGGAAAAATAAATAAGTATATATATATATATGTGTGTGTGTGTGTGTAACACTGTAATCTCCGTAGGAAGCTAAAACCCTCTGAAAAGTCTCTCTTTACTGGTAGAATATTTTCAAGCTTTAACCAAAACACATACCAAACATTTTGCAATAGATAAGCTTCTCAACAAACAATGAAGCAAAGTGTTCACAAAGGTAAACAACATAAAGTCAGTGGAAGGAAAAAAACCTTTTGTTAGCGATGTGCATTCATCTGACTAGAATTCTACTCTATTAACTCTGGAACCCGATGATTTTTCCAAAGGAAGAGGGCAGAAGACAGTGGGGCCGAAGTATGCAGTAGGAAAATATTACAGAAAGGCAAGGGAGAGAGAGCTGATGTGAGCAAAAGAACGTTGTGAGTGTATCAATGAAGATATGTTCTATTTTCTTTTAAAAGGGAATACAGTCTTCATATGTCATAGAGACTTGAGCTGGCATCCCCAGATTCCTGATTCCTTATATGCTCCAAAATTCTGGCCAGCTATTAGATCTTTTCATGTCTATCTTAGGATGGGTGCACAGTTCTCTTGGTCCCTACTACAAGCTGAGTGGTATGTTCAAGCAGGCAGATCATCCTTATCTGTAAAGCATGCTTGAAATCAAGAAAAGAATAATTTATGGAAAGGCAAACCTAGCAACTACTAAGGACTACAGATGACAAGCTGAAAGTGGAAGGGAATCATAACAAATTCCTATCTGACCTCTGAAAGTGACTAATTCTCTTCCTTGATTTAGTGGTGTCCAAATGACAACCCATACACAGCAACATGAATACCTTCTATCTTGCCCTTCTTAGTGCCTTTGGTATGAGGCACTTTACAACTCAAATTCCAGATATAAAAGGAATGTCAGTCACTGGTTGATAATTCTTGCCTTGATTCTTGCCTTCTTTCCTCCCCCTCCACACTCCCCCCCCCCTTTTTTTTTTCTCTTCACTCTTTATTGCCTTTACCCTCAGGATAAATTACAATAAAAATGCAGTGCTTATGGTTCTCCAACTTAATTCTAAGCTGGTAAGAAAATGCTCCTTACATTGCATTTACAATTGCAATAACAACAAATCCACAAAACCAACATTACACCAGCCGTTCAGAGAGGGTTTTCAAGGGTACGCTGGAAAAGGGAAGAAGTTATTTGGGACAGCACAGATATAGATCATAGAATCATAGAATCCTTGGGGTTGGAAGGGACCTCGAAAGATCTTGAACTACAAAAGAATTTAAGCACTTACCTATGTCGAGGTGCTGCATCAGGTGCCTATTCCAAAATAATAAGTGTCTTTTTTTGCCACTGGAACAGCTTAGATAACTAAAGTTCTGGTTGCATCCTGCAGGGCAGCACAGTACCTTGCTCAAATTATGCCAACTTAGTATCTACAAACTAAGTGGTGTTCTCTCTCACCTGTGCAGCTCTTCTCAAAGCCTACCTTTGAGAAGCCAAGCCATCCTTGTCTCTGTGGGCAGATGAAGGATGAAGTTCTTCCCACCTTCCATCTAATACCTAAAAGTTTAGAGCATTCTCACTGAATTTGGAATTTCTGACTTAATTTATCACGCTTCCCAAAGGTATCTGAATATGTCTTCTCTTGCTCAAGAGAATAACTCTGGGTTAAAAGCCATTCTGGACTGGTCTGGACCTCATTGTTTCAGAGATCCTAGCTGTGCAGTGTTTCCCCCTGGTTTGATAAGGATTCTAACTTAGATGTGCTTTTCATACTTCCCTCCATATATGGAACCGGGATCTTTTCCACAGCCTTAGGAAGCTTCCTCTAGGAAGCTGTTACCATGGTGGAAAGGCACCTAAAGGCACACTGTGATGCTTCAGCTGTTTGCTAAATATAGCCTTAAACCAACACCATTCACTTCAACTCAAGTTTTTCCACTGAGATTACTGACAGGAACAGTAGACAGGAATTACACTATCAGCAGGGGAGGACATGAGAAAAGTCCCCTTGCTGTTCTATGGACATATTTGCATAAAGCCTTCCCCAATGACACATGAGAACAGGCTCCTTAATCCCACGACAGAATCAATTTTATACAGCTGTTAGCCAAAAATAGAGCTGCAAGATTCAAGAAGCCTGGCAAAGCAGCTGATGTATTGTGAGAACTGCTTGCTCCTTTTCTAGAAGAAGGAGGAATCCCAAAGCTCTGACAAGAATTGACTCAGCAAATCATGTTATTTCTCCTCAAGGAGAGGTGTTCCATGTGACATAAACAATGAATTTTCTGATAAGTTTCCCTTTGTGGTTTTTGTCTGTTTGCTTGTTTTCATTTTTTTTTTTTTTTGCCTCACTTAGCTAGCAGAAAAAAAAAAGAGAAGTTCAGAAATGGGGAGGGGTTGGTTTGATTTGATTTCAAATCAACTGGGAAAAATTACATGCAACTGACCATTTGAAAAAACTGTGTTTGCCAAAATGTACAGAATTGATCTTCAGAGAAAAACACACAAACTACCTTTAGCAGACTAGAAATCTTCTCAGGTAAACACAATAAAGAAATTAAGGCTTTAATTTTGCAAGTCCCATATCTTAATTTATTTAACTATTCATTATAAAGTCAGCCAGGGAGACAAAACAAAGAAGTGTTCTTATCCAAAAAATTGGTAATGGGTACACTGCTATGCTCGGGAACCACAAAATCATGGAATGATGCAGGTTTGAAGAGACCTCATCATCTTGCTTAACCTTCTTAGAGTAAAAGAAAGAGGTTATTGCACCAGCATTACTAGTGTTAGTAAACTATAACCTGCTACCCACTCCTTTAGTATTGATATTAAGTATTAGGTTGTTTTAATAGCTAATGACTAGAGGGAATGAAGAAGAGAACAAGTAGCTTTCAGAAATGACAAAGTAACTGAGAAAAATCTTCAAGGAATAAAGAGCAGAACGAGTACTAAATTCTTACCTTGCTGAGCTCAATATATTTTTTTGCTTCCCCACTTGCACAGGCTGCTGGTGTTTTTTTATTTAGCAAAGCTGCTTTACATCCTCTGATTTTAAGGGAATGATATGGAGGGACAAGTGATCCAGTTTGTGTCAGCTTGGACTGGAACAATTGATTGATAACTACATTTTCACTGGCTGGGAAAAAAAAAGATTACATTCATGCATGAAGATATAATACAGGATAGACAATTACATGGATTGTATTTGTAAGTACCAAGACATGCAGTGAGAAATAGAATCAAACAATTTCACCAACAGCCCAACCCAAAGCATTCTATGCTAATTCTATGATTCTATGCTAAGTAAACTTAAAACAGGTGGACAAACCAATAAACTATTATGTTAGTTATATAAAAAATATCTGATATCTAAGAATGTCAGCCATTGGTAGCACTATTTTAAAACATTTAGATCATGTGCTGAACAAGATAGGGCAGAAAATGAAACCTTTGAGTCTGTAATCTGTCTGAACTTAATTAATTATGATAATCACCTCTGAATTTTGCTCCATTAAACTCCAAATTTTTCCACCTACTAAAGCAATATGTGTTCTGCACAATATGTACCTGACGTAGAATTTAGATATTACCAAGGGACTTGACAGAAATACAGACATTGCACCAAAGAAAAAAGGAATAAGGAAAACATAATAAAGGAAGGGATGAAAAATAAAAAGGCAAGGAGAAGAACAGGACTATAGCAAGATATGCTCATGTTTGTCTATGATAAGACCACACTTACAAACATTTACAGAAAAAAGTTACAATATCATACATATGTTTGATGCAGTGGTGATAATGAGTATAAAACAAATACACTTCCAGGAGGAATTTTTAGATATAAAAATCTGATTTTTATGACAGGTAGGATACTTTGTACTACTTTTAGGCAAATCATCCTTTATGAGATTATGGACATGAGCTTTTTAAGATGAACATGAAAATTACATGGTGCTTGTACTGCCACACCAACAAGTGTTAAAAACCTATTGTGTGATATGTCCTTAAGCATCCTTAATTTTTTAGGAACTAACAAACTGTTACTATGCTCACACTCATCATGTGAACAAAACAAAGCAAAATAAATATTGGAGAGATGAATGGGATAAGCATCATAAAGAAAGTAATTGAATTCAGCATAGCAGGTAGAAATTCTTGGTTTGTTCTCTATCAGCTGTGTAAAGAAATATTAGGAGATGCTTAAATACAATAGATTTTTTCCCTTTCTCTGTGAAAATCAGTATTCCTTATTTAGCAGAAGTAAAAAAAAATACAAGATAGTAAAGCAGATACTTGAAACAATTTCAGCACAATCAGTGGACTCAGTAAGCCTCCATATCTTTATACTATAAACATAATTAATAGCATTAGGAAAGGCATTAAAATTATTTCCTTCAAATTAAAAAAAATAAAACCTCCGTCAATAGTAACTCCAGATCAGACAAGTATGTTACATGTTCTTATTCACATATGCAAATTATATATATTTAAATGTAATGTTGTTAGCATATTTAAAATTTTTTATTAAGGAAATTAAGTTCAATGAAAATCAAGGGAAGCATGCACTGCAGGTGTATATCTACGTAACTTATGAAACTGACCCTGAAAGAAATTCATCACAATCAATAGGTTTTAAGACTAAGAAGTTGCTTAGAAAGGAAGGAAATTAAGTGTCTTACATTTGTAAAATAATCTGACTTCACAATTTTTCCATTAATAATAACAATTATTATTAATGCTTCTTAATTATATATACACCCACTCTTAGCATATCAGACATTTTATATCTAATCCAGTCCTCTGTTTTTCCCTTTCAACAGTATGCTTTACATATAAAATAGCAATGAAAGTGTAAAAGGAGGTCATGTGAGAAAATGAAAGAATGTTCCAGTAGTGAGAACTGGAATGTCTCTAAAGCTATAATCAATAGCATTATACTCAAGATCAATTTTTCCACTCCTTTCTTCATCCTTAATGTATACTGTTTGCCTTTGAAATACAATTATTTTACTAGGGAGTTTACCTATTAAAAAAAAAAAAAATTGCTAAAACCCAATACATTGTAATAGCAGGGCTAGCTGGGAAAAAAATATGACCTTTGAAAGACCTCTGTTTTTATGGAAAGAAACATAAGTATACAATAAATTAAGGAAAGACTGCAGTGGTTGTGGAATAGACAAATAACACCTCAGGGTACACTGACATTTCCTTGAGAATTTTTTTTTCTTTTCTTCAAGGAAAGGATAAATGGTAAATGTATTTAATGAGCTAATTATGAATCATTAATTAATAAGCTGGGATGCAGTACTATTAGGCATAATTATACAATATTCACATGAAAAGCTCTTTAAGTCTGTATTTCAATGGACAATTGTGTCTACCCACTGAAAAACATAAGAACACCCACTAGTTCCTGCTTTCATAAACAGTGATCAAGCAGTGAAGTGCATCCCACTGCAGTCTTTATGGTTTTGGGAGCCTCATTTTTTCTATTTTTGGGATTTATTTTTGCTGAATTTATACGTCAAGATTTCTTTAAGTCATCCTCATCCATCATACTACATACCTTCCTGTTCTTTACGTCACATCACATAACAAAGATGATTTATGTTCAAGAAATTGAAAAACTTTCTAAATTTCAAACAATGTGTACATACTTCAGAAAGATGAGGGTGAATTTTTTTTACTGAAAATAAAATACATATAAATTTCTCTTAGAACTAAAAGGAAAATTAAAGTCAAGTCATAAAATCTCGATTTGTAACAACAACCACAAAATCATTTACTTACTTTTCATTACAAATATGAGATTTTGTGAAAGGGAATCTTTATTTTTTTCTATTGCACCAGCAATTTCGTAAGTAACCTATAATAAAATATTGTGACATCATTAGTAATGACCAATGCATCTTTTAAAAATATTACAGCACTAGAAATTATGGTTTTTTTCCCACTCAATATTTAAAGGCTGGCACCAGGTAGTGTCTTTATTCCTTTCAGAGCCCCAACAATAGTAACCAGAGGACCTCGTTGTTGACCATTGTGTATCTCTGCAATCACACAGAAATTTCATCAGACTGATTCTAAAACATTTCCACAGGGCAAAACTTTCTGAATCAAAAGTGCAGTGTAGAGCACAACACAGTGACCTAAACATCACTTTTCATGTAGAGTGACCAAGTTGCTCCCAGACCACATATCCCCTTGTCAACTGCAAAATGTCCACCCTGACCATGACAAAACACTCAGGCTATGTGAGTCGCAGCTCATAGTCATGCAATGTTCCCACCATTTATAAGACCTTTGGAGGCAATCTGAGTCTCCAGTTTTTCTCCAAATCCCATTTACCTTTCTAACCACTATGCACATAGGGGGGGTTGGATCACCTTAGTTACCCGGTGTCATAATTGAAGAAAAGGCAGTAGGATTGTCACTCCTTCTGGCATCTGACTGCAGATAAACTCTTGGAAGATAAACTCTATCTCTTATCTGCAGATAAACTCTAATAGATGTGGTGGGGGTTCTGAGGAGTCAACAAAGTTCAAGACTCCAGCTAGAGTTCTTCAGGGTACACCCAAAATAAAGAAATATAGCCAAGCAGCTCTTTTAACATTAAGCCAATCCTAGGAGACTCTGTATAGAAAAGCAGCACTAGGACCAAAAACCAGTAACTGAGCCACGGGGTTTGGCTTTTTTTTATTTTTTTATGGGGATGGAGGTCAAACAACTAGTTAGTTTATGAGCTTTAGATAGAAACAGCTCTGGCTTGAATAGTAGTAGAACCCAAAGGGAATTTTTAGGTTAAAAAGGAAGAAAATTATCAATTGTAGTACCTCCAGGATTAAGCAGACACTTAATGGGAACTTCTTATAACACAGTTTGGCTTTATTTACCTTGGGACCAAGTATCTATCTAAATGGCTTCTATCTAAAGCCATTTTTAAGGTTTTTATTGGATCAATATCCTAAGCCCCTTAGTTATATTTGGGGAAATTTTATCCTTCAGTATTTAATTAAGCTGTAAATATATAATTAAGATTAGTAATAGCAATCAGTGCATTAATTTGATTTTCCATTGAGTCATTTGACAATTTTGTAATGTTATCTTACTCATGAAAGAGATAATATCACTTGGCTCTGTATAATCTCTCACAGTTAGTAATTATCAAATGATGTAACTAAGAAGGCATTTGACACAGGAAAGGTATAACAGTAGAATTACATTCTTTGCCATGTCAGATGCAATGTTATATAATTTTCTAATTGCATCTCCTAAGAATATACAACATAGTTAGTAAACTATTAGAATAATTGAAGTATACTATTAAATGCTTTTAGTGTACTTAAAGTAAATGTTCTACCATACTGGTCCATAAAAGATAATTAACAGAACTTATTTGACAAATCCATAATGCCAGTTCCTAATTGACTGTCTTAGGTTTTGACTAAATTAGAAGAGATAGTGTTGGTGGGGAAAGTAGGTAAGTATAGCAGTGGGAGATATTAGATTATGATTAAGTGCTTAGATTGAAACAGGGAAAAGTTTTAGGACTGGTGCTAGTATAGTACATCACCAGCTTCCAAGACTATACTCATAAGACATCATTCATATCACATAAAATACATCAAAGCTATCAGGATTCTCTTTCATGAAGAAATTGCTAACCTTCTAACAGGTTTCCCATAGACTTGGAAAATTAATTCACTGTCTAAAGACAGGAAAACTGAGTCAATGAAATGGCAGTCTAGGGTTCCATAGTCATTGCCACTCCCGCAAAAGAGAAAGAGGCCCTGTTCTTGCTGTCAATTTTGTTAATTTAATCCTACCCTCATCAGAGATGCCAACCTACACAGCACTTTGCCTAAAGCACAAATACTTCCCTCAGTTTTCTTCTCTTGGGTTTCTATGGTAAGCCTGGCCAATACTCTGCACTCATCAGAACTCAAGCAGAGTGAATACTTATTCTGAGGAGACAAAACCCAAACAAATATTTATGATTCATACAGGGAATGTGCATTTGCTTACATCATAGTTATGGTATTATAAAAAAAACTCCTTATTGTCACTTCTATTTATTGCATTTGTTTGCTCTATCTTGCTTTACATGATGAACTCTTTGGGACAGACAGTATGCAAACCTATGTGTTTGCAATAATGAAAGGAAACAACATCTTTAGACACTATCTGAACTAGCTTACCTATTTTTATTGAAAAAAGGAAAAAAAGTATGCAGTTCCACATTGCAGTTTATTTCATTGAAACAGATTATCTTGGGTGGCCAAGATTAGAAAGTTGTGATAACAGCAATGTTGATGCAGAAGCTAGAATGGGACTGGATTTGCTTTCCTTGATTTAAGTTCAGACAGGAGGAAAGCTTAACCTAAGCACAGCAGTAGTGAGATAAGGCAAATGTTCATCTAGTTTTGGATATTTATGAAAAAACATTGAGAAATATTTACACTTTGTCTCTCATCAATTCCCCTCTCCAGTTTCCAGTGCTCTGCTCACTAGGGAGCTCCTGGCCTGCAGCCTGTGTCCCATCTTTGTGTTTGAGAAACTCTTGGCTCAAGTTTCCTCCTTGAATCTGTTTCCAGAACCTATAAATTTTTTTGGCATCTATTAGGTACTGTGGCAAGGAGTTTCAGTAGCTACTAGCTATGCAAGAAAATACTTCATTTTATTTGTTTTGAATCAGTTTTCTGGTCATTTAAGTTGCCCTAGCTGGTTTTAATAGCATGAAAACTAGAAGATAGAAAGAAGAGTTAAAAACAACAGTTCCCAGGAAACAGGAGGTTCACACACCAAATGCGCACAGAGCTTTGAGAACTGCATGTTCCTCTTGTCTTCTTACACATTCTTCTCTCTTCAGTTCATTAATCACCCTCCTGCCACTCCACTCTAAGTATTCCCTCAGAAATTTATCTTCTGATTTGAAGTAACACCTCTCATAACTTCTGGTTTCAGAAAAGGACTTTATCTAAGTTTATTTGCCATCAGAATATACTTTATCAACAGAGCCACCCTTACACGTATTTTTCATCAACTTCTTCATATATTCTGTAATTAGTTTTCATATCTTGTGAGAAGCTGAAAGCAATAATGGTTAACAGCAGACCCAGCAGGAACCCTAACACAAGCTAGGAAAATACCACCTGGAATCTTAAGGCTGATATGGCTGCATTCAGAGTGAAAAGGGGAAAAATTACTGTTTTAATAAAAAAAATGTAACTAGAAAACTCAGTTTTGCATGTGTCACTAAATTTAGTTAATAAGAGAATAATAAGTTCCTATAGGTAAAAGAGAAATTTTTGACAGCATGTCCAAGTTCAACTTCAATGCACAGAGGGTCACTTGAGTTGTTAATTTTCTGCCCATAGTTAAATGTGAGTGATATAATTGGAAAGCTTTAATGTACCATTTTTTTTTAGGATCACTGGGCTTCTAACCCTCCCAAAACAAATCTTGTTAAGCAATGAGAGAAGTAAATAATTTTATATAGACTGTAACATCATATTCTAACACTGGTAGAAATTCCAGCATATTGAAACCAAAAGATATTTTGAAACAAAAAGGGAAGGTGAAGTGTTTTATTATGTTATCCTGTAAGCGGAAGTCAAAAAACAAGTCTACTTAAAGAAAGAAAAAGATAGAAAAAGGGAGAAAAAATACGACTATCTTGTCTGCTTAAAAAAGAGCACCTTTGTCAAGCAACCTTGGTAGTCTTTGGCATAGCTTAAACTAGACTGATTTGATTGTTATGTCTGGGGATTCAGCCTGAGGAAAAAACCAGAGAAAATGAAAGTATCCTTATTGATTAACCCATCTTTTTTTGCCTTTTGATTTAGAGGTTTGGATTCAGAATTAGCCTGGGATATATAAAGCATTTCAGAGAAGTCTGGCTTGGCGAAGGTAAATTGACAGCTAAAAGGTATTTCTGAAATGCATGTAGCTGAAAAATGAACAGACCTTGATCTGCACTTAAAGGACACCACATGTACTGGTACATAGAGCAAAAGAGTTGGTCTTTAGATCTGATCAGTTTATTACTGTACTGGAAGTCAAAACAGTGGGATGGCTAACAGCAACAGGAGGCTTATCTGACTTGTAAATTCAAGCATATATTTAAAATTCCAGTATTAAATCAGAAAGTGTAAATTATGGTGACATCCTTTATATTACATGACTGATGAGCAAATAGACCATCATCTTGAAAACCACTATGTTAAATACCACTCTTAGGTAAAGCTGTGTGTCCTGGTATTGTGCTAAGACAATGTATTTCTGATTTGCTTCCTGATATGTTAAGTCTCCCATAAATTTAAAACAAAAGAAAAAAAAAAAAAAAAAAAAGAAAAGAGAACAACTGAAAGAACTTTGAGTTATGGAGCAAGTTGAGTGATGGAATGCTGTTATTCAAAGATCATGACTATCAGTAAGGCTGAAAATTCAGAAATACAATTCATGCCAAGCTCTTCATTACATGAGAGCCCACAATGTAAAATACTAGTGCTATCAGTAGAAGTACCCAAAAATTCAGTATTAAACACTCTTAGCATAGTTTCACCTGTGGCTCAGATGCATTGATGAGCTGCATCCAGAAAACACTTGGCTTCCTCAAGGCAAGCTTGGAGCGTGCAGCATGGAATCTCTGTGCCTCCCATCCCAGGGTGCTGCCAGGCAGCTCAGTCTCTGGGAGAAGCAGCTGAGGACACCCACATTCATGTGAAGCATGAAGAAACAAAGCAATGCTTCAGATGCAGAGATTTTTTCCAGAAGAGATCAGATTGGTAGTGTTCAGGGAAATTTGTTAAAACAGCCTTCAGATAAAGCTTCCACTAGGATTATTTTATTTCTTTTTTCACACAAAACCTAAATCATTCCTTTCTACCTTCTGCCTGAACAGAACAGATAAGCTTTTTGTCTTATAGCACTCAGATACCAAGAGATTAAGTAGCTCTTAGGAGAGACTCATAATGTGTCAAATCATTGTAGGATTCTGTTCAGCTGCAAAATTAAAACTCGGAGATAAACTAAAATACTTGATATGATCAAGTACTGATGTTCACAGTGGCCTTTGCTGAACATGTCTTCATATAATTAACTGTATCATATCGCTCATGCAGAAAAACAGATTCAGTGTTGTGCAGGCATAATATTAAAATTGAAGAGAAATGAATAAAATGTTGTTTTCTTTCTTCAAAAGGATAATTCCATCACATTTGTGTAATATACTATTCTCTCAGCTTCCACAGAAAAAAAGCATTCCTGTGTTGATTTCTTCTATGAAAGAAGACAGCCTAGTCGTGCATATTGTTTTCCTCTTTTATTCCACCTTCTTAATTCCAAAACAGTAAAAAAAGAAAGAAAAAAAATCATCACACATATAGATTTTCTTAAAGCATTGGTTTTCAAGTATATATTCCAAATGCTTTAGGATTTTTTTCCCTTACACATTGCTCTGAGGTTTTCCCTCCCATGTGCCTTCTTAGTCTCACTTGGACCTCATGTTTTCTATTTTTCACTCCCCCAAAATATTAGGATATGGCCATGTGGAAGGTATTTAAAACTTAATGAAGACATTGAAGTCAGATGTAATCCTCCAATGACATAAAGCTTAGAGATAGCAGTTATGTTGACAAATGGCTGTCAGTCAGTCTCTAAATGCACAGAAGTCCCTTTAGCAAGGCAGTATTTTTAATAGCTGCCCGTTCCAGTATAACTGAACTCATGAGTTGCTAAAATAGTTATTTTAAGTGTCTGAGTAAAGATAGGAACCCAGCTCTTTGTGGACTTGGAGCTAGATACATAAATTATTGAGGAAAAGGAGCCCAAATTACAAGTCTGTATGAGACTCATATAAAGGTCAACAAAGAATATTAGCTTTTTAAAAATTAAATTTAAAAATTATTAATTTTTTAATTTTATATTTTATTTTAGATGACTTGCTATATGAGCTGTTTCACACTGCTGCAGGTAAACTCCTGTTATCTGGAGGACTCAGGCTGCCTGCCTTCCCCATCTGTTTAACACAGAGTTTGAACTCGGTGATTTTCTCCACAAACACCAGCCTAGACAGATCACTGGAATATAAATGATTAAGCCTAGAAGGGAAAAAAATTCCATGTTCAATTACCTGTCATATTTTACTGGTAAATCTCTTTCTACCCTCTTGGTTTGATTCATCTTTCAGTTATATTCATGTAAATAATGAGTAGCTTTATCAAAAAGGAGTTACAATGAGTGAAAAAATGGGGTGAAAATGAAATTAGGCTTCCTTGTTTTAAATTTTGGGATCTCTCAAGGTAACAACACAGAAATATTGCTTTATACTTCACTTTCTTTAGACTCAGTTCATAGAATCATAGAATCATAGAATTGGCTGGGTTGGAAGGGACCTCAGAGATCATCGAGTCCAACCCTTGAACCACCGTTGCGGTTGCTAGACCATGGCACTGAGTGCCACATCCAGTCTCTTTTTAAATATCTCCAGGGACGGAGAATCCACCACTTCAGTGGGCAACCCATTCCAATGACGGATCACTCTTTCCGTAAAGAAATTCTTTCTAATATCTAACCTAAACTTCCCCTGGCACAACTTAAGTCCATGCCCTCTTGTCTTGTTGAAAGTCGTTTGGTAAAAGAGCCCAACCCCCACCTGGCTACACCCTCCTTTCAGGTAGTTGTAGAGAGCGATGAGGTCTCCCCTGAGCCGCCTCTTCTTTAGGCTGAACAACCCCAGTTCTCTCAGCCTCTCCTCGTAGGGTAATTAATTGATATCAGGGTAGTTAATTGATATCAGACTACAAAAATGGCTCTCAAAGCCTGCCAAACCATACCATCACTTTATATATATACGAAACTCTTTTGAGTGCAAATAAAACCTGGTATATTTAAAATCCTGATCCTTTAATGATTTTCATAAAACATAAATCACAAATTATTTCTATAAAATTATTTCTATAAAAAGATCTAAATGTAGTAAGTAATAGCACAATCTAAAGATCAGCATCAGCAGTTTTAAAATGCCAGTTTCTACTATTCAATTTATCAGTTTATGAAGACATACTAGTCTGATAATAAACTCAATATGTATAATTATTTACTAAAGTAATGTTATAATCAGATTTTATGAAAATACATTTTATAAATCACTGGAAATGTCAGTCTATGATGGCTATATAACAAGTCTATGAGGTAACAAAACTGCAAGTGCCTTTTTAAGGATTTTGCTCAGTCAGTGTTAAATTAAGGACTGTTAAGCACTTGCAGACGAACTTTTCTGTTTTGGCAGGGACGAGCATTTTACTGACATAAAGATGCAAAAAATAACCTGACTGTCTGGAATATTTCCTTGGCCAATGTAAATCAGAGGATCTCCATCGACTTCAGAAGTATGTGGAAATTTACATTACTGCAGAGCTGTGTATTTGTTCATACTGTTGGATTAAATGTCATTACTATTATTAGGAGAAGGTCAAATCAAGTGTCTATGTTACCAAAAAAATCTAAACAATCACACAAGGATAAAACACATCTTAGTGAAAAGTGTAGCATTTACCAATCACAGTTAAACTTACACAACTGGGCATCTTAAACTCTGTTCTTAAAAAATGTTCCTATTAGTGCTTCTTTAGAGAATAAGAAAAACATTTTTTTCATTCTGAAGAAATGTTCTTGTGATTTTAATGTAGCTGCCTTGCTGCAGGTGTGGTGTCAGAATGCTGGTGTGTGGAACCTTTTAATGTTATTGTGATAAATTTGTATAATCACAGCAGAACTCCATGAAAAAAAATATTTACCTAGCAAATACAAAACAGAGTCATAAACTATTTTAGAAAACTGGAATCCACAGTAAGTCCTTAACTCAATCGCATTTAGTGCCAGTAAGTTTTAAAAAATCATCACTGTGCAGTTACCTGACCACTGTGTGCTCTCATGCCTACTAAAAAGTCCCAATCAGGAAGTTATCCAAAACACTTAACTTCAGCAAATAATTTAAATCAGAGTAGAAGGCTTTAGGATGACGGAAAAGCCTCCTAGGAGTTATTTGAAGTTTACAGATTAGGAATGCAAGCACTGCCCAAATAGCTTAATCCTTTCCATAATGACCACATTTCTGTTGTTGAGCAGGAAGAAATCTGTCTGCATCAGAACACTTCTGAACACTTTCATTGACTTAATTTCCAAATGAGGAGCCACAAAATAGCCCTTTCCTCATTGTATTACTGTAAAGGACCCTAATCTGGATAAAGAAGCCTAAGCATGCACATTCCAGCCTCTCATCTGTTCTGGAGAACTCAGGGCATATAATGTTATTTTGAGATATGACAGAACCAGCAAGTCCTTTTTTGGTGACCTGGAGAAAAGTCTTAAGAGTGTCCCCTACCAATAAGTTGACTGACTGGGTGCTCATCAGCATAAATGTGTTCCAGCTAAAATATTCACTGTAGCAGAAAGTGCATTAATCAAGACCTTTCAGAAGCATGGATAAGAGTTATTTTTATGCTGTTCTTACCCTAGCAAGTACGTACAACTCCCTTCTGAATCTAACCTGATTTTTTTCTAGCAGAATATCAGATAAAACCCCTGCATTTGCTACTCAGAAAATCATGTGAGGGAAGGTTGCTCTAATTACCTATCACAACAAGCAACAGCAAAGCTATTATATTTATTTTAGACTTGTAATACGCATTCTAATCAAAAGACTTTATCACAGCTGCCCAACTTCTTATTGAATCAATCTCTTCTCTCTGTTGCTTAGGGAAAGAGAGGGGTGTTGAGGTGTCAGTTATCTGGTTACATTGAAGGACTTGAGTTTTCCCCATGTCTTCAGGGGAAGATTCTGAAAGGATTAGGTATGTATCACACGCTGCCATTAAATCCTGAAGAAGCCAGGTTCTGCCTGAAAGCAAAAATATACTGAGATCTCAGGTTTAAAGTGACCTGCTTCGTAAAGTCACCAACTAACACCACTCACAGTCACAACTAACACAGCGGATATGATCATGATGTGGTGGTTCTGAGGCACAGTAACTAAACAGCTTCTAAATATCCTGTGAAAAAAGCTTTAGCTGGACTCCATCAGTGGATGGGCAGCTCCTGGGATCATCTGCACACGACTTAGAAAGCGTGGAAGGATACAGAACAAGTTGCTCAGTGTGGGCTGATCCCTGCAGCTTTCAGTCTAGATTCTCGCCTGTTGTCAGGGGAAATTTTTGCAAAGTAGTAACTAAAGAGCCCCCGTTGTACTGTGCCCATACAATCTACATTCATTAGTGCATTTCAAATACCATGCTTTGAACAGAGAGAAGTGGCAGCATGTCAGATTAATCACAGAGGGGCCAAGGTCTCAGATTATCTAAGGAAAATTATTATCCCTTTAAAAACATACCTATTTTGCTTGCTTCTGGCTGCAGGTGGTTGTGGAGACAATGTGAAAATGAGGGAGTATTGGAAAGAAAAGGGTAAGAGGTCTATTTAACAGAACTGATTATGCTTTTCCCATGAACTCTGCAGGAAGGAAAATGCAAAACATTCATGCTGGTTTACAGCCATATTTAGAGACACTTAGCAAATCCCAGAAGCAAAAAAAAAAAAAAGAAAAAAATTATATATTTGATGCTGTTTGCTAATAAAAAACGTTTGGTGTTTTTTTTCGGTTTTTTTTTTTTTTTGGTTTTTTAACACCATGCATGCTGGTATACAAGGTATCAACATATACAGCAGAGGATCTACAGGATCTACACTGTTTTGGAACATATAAAAGCAAAGTGACAGATAACTAAAATGACATTAAACTTTTACGCTGAGGTATCTGAATCACCTCCTTCTTCACGAAGTGCTCACAATGAAGGTACAACTCAGAACCTAGAATTAAGTAGCCTGAATATTGCACAGTATGATGCAAACTAAAGATTTTATGCACTACATATTGCGTATGTACACTGATTTTCTCTGAAAATTAATCACTAGAAAGTGAATTGTTATTTATAGCCAGGAGTTGGAGAAGTCATGCAGAATTTTTTCATTAACTGTTTAATCAGTCATTCAAACAACTTACCCGCCCAGCATAATGCATAACAGTGAAGGTGGAGCCCTGATCCTTTGGGGCAAGGTTACCATTTCCATCTTTTGTGGAGGAATATACTGTATTTGAGTCTAATACATCCAGGTAAGACTGAATGCGTTTAGACAGACTCTGTTCCACTGACCAAATAGACTGACTTTCTTCATCCAGCATTGACAAAAAGCCTGACGGTTTCTGAAATTAAAAATAGATTTTTTTTTTTCCTCATTTTACACAGGAGCAGCAGAATTTCAGTTGTTCATTGTAGAGTAACAGAGCTTGTAATTTAGTAAACAGAAACATGTATCACCTCAAAGAAAAAATAAAAGTGGTTAAAATATTCTGGCAAATCTCCAAGGCTATACACATCAAATAGTTCTGCAAGAAATATAAAGGGTAATAATTCAGGTGCCAAAAGGGGTTGATGATCTTTTAGGCTACTTCCTTCTTAGAAGTTATACTCCAGAAACTGGTTCTAGGCATAAAAGAAACTCTCAGGCTCACAGAAACTTTTCAGTCCTACAGCTACATTAAGGATATGGCATGATATACAGAAGCTACACATGAATCATTACAGTCGAGGAGTTTCTGTAATATCTTCCTCAAGCCTGGACTGTTACAAATCTCTGTTGGCCCTCCATCTGTGAGGGCAGCTATGACACTTCTCTCTGTGGTGCCTTTGGACCCATAATCCTCTCTACAGTTTCATAAATCAGAAAATGCAGGCAAAGGTTTGTATTAGCACAGCATGCAGAGGCTGTGTATAAATATACATGGCATAAAATGAATGTGAAAACTACCTGAAAGAAAAAATCCAAGGCTGCAGTATGGTTACCAGGAGAATACACCGTTTCCATGGTAACACCCTCTTGTACACATTCTGCTTGCTCTTGTAGGAAAAGCACTTCATTGATGTATTGGTGTATCTTCTCATTGGTCATGTTGACACACAGCTATTGTAAAACCAAGAAAAAATGAGCATTAGAGGTTTATTGCATAATTCATTGATGTAGGTTTTACTCCATGCCTAATATTGAACTTGATGAGATGTCAATCCATACCATGTTATCTCTCAGTAGACCGTAGGTGAGCAAGACCCTCAGGGAATTTACCTTTTAACAGCTATTAGTACTCAACTGAGAATAAACAGTTTTCTGCCTGCACAGTTCAGTGTGAATTCCACATAAGACAAATATAATGCACGTTTACACTAATTCCATTGGTTGAAGTGGCGTAACTCCATGTATAAATTATTAAACAATATTTTTCAGTTTATATTTAGGAAGACTACACAGATGCAGTGTGCTTTTAGAATAAAAAAACCCCAAAAAACGCACCAATAACAAACACAACACATCCCCCCCCAAAAAACCCCAACAAACAAACAAACAAAAAAACCCCCAAACAAACAAAAAGCCAACTTATTTGGTTAAGATCCTGACTGTGCAGTTAGTTCAACAAAAGACATTCAAACTCTGTGTCATCATATAATGCCACTTCAGTCTACAACATTCTCTGAAGAATTCATTGTGTTTTACCCAAATATATGTTATAAAACACTTAGGGACGTTTAACTCAATGCTTCTCTCAACTTTATTGATACTATAAGGGAAGGTTGGCAAGAAAATGCTCTTCAATAGAAAAGTTTAAAGTCTGGAGAGATAAACATGGGAAAGAAACACGGAGGAGTTGGAGAGCAGATATGAAGAGTAAGAGATTTGTGCGTGCCTGCAGGGCTGATGTTTTCTCCAAGTTATAGAAGAAGCAGTGAGAAAAAGTGTTGTGCTGGATCTTTTTCTCACCAACAGGATGGAATGGTGGACAATGAGAAACTTAAGGGCAGCCATGGCTATAGTGACCATGAGCTGGGGAAATTCAAGATCCTTAGGGCAACAAGGAGGGTGTGAAGCAAGCTCCCTACCCTGGACTTCAGGAGAGCAGAATTCAGCCTTTTCAGGGATCTTCGTGATAGGATCCCATGGGATTAAACCATAGAGTGGAAAGGAGCCTGAGAAAGCTGATAAAGACTCGAGGATCACCTTCTCCAAGCCCAGGAGCAATGTGTCCTAACAAAAAGGAAGGCAGGTAAGAATGCCAGGAGGCCTGCACGGATGAACAAAGAACTCCTGGGCACACTTAGATGTAAAAAGAAGGGTGGAAGATGTCGACAAAGGGTGGAAAAAAGGACAGGTATCCTGGGAGGAGTGCAAAGAAATTGTCTGAGAAGCCAGGGATCATATAGATCTTTAAGGTCCCTTCAGACAAAACCACTCGATGATTCTATAAACTAATATAAAGGACTCTCAAATATTTTCTTTGATTGCCTTATAAGAGAGGTAGTACCACTTTTGCCTAATAAATAGTTTAATGGCAATCTGATTTTCAATTAAGAATGAGTGGGAGTTGTATCAGCTTATTTTGGGACTTTACTATATTCAAAGTTAAAACCTGCAAAAAAATATAAATATTTAAAATTTTTGTGGAACACTTTTTACTACTGGTTTATTTATATCAAAATGGAAATTTTAGTGAAAAATTCTAAAACTTCCTCCAATGTTACTATCACTAAGAAGTTAAGAAAACAGAAGCTCTGAAAGGTTGGAAAAACCCTTTCTATGATGAGTTGCACAAGGAATCCTTGCCTGAAGTCTCTTTTCAGACTAAACTGGTCACATATTTTTTTGGCCATAAAATATATCTTCCACGAATAACATGTGTAAAAGCAATTCCACCAGCAAATCATAATAAAAAAACATAAAATATTTAGATTGGGCCTAAAAGTACATGGCTTAACATCCAGATGAGGGAAAAGTACCCAAGTAATGTGTAATATTGCATGAATTTTTCATTAACACCTCATGGTAGTATTGTCAACTTGTTCTTTCTAGGCAATGAAATAGACCAGTGTGAAAAATTGTAAGAAGAAATAAAGCAAAACCCAATTTTATTACCAAATGTCTGTTATTAACTGTCTTTAACAATGCATGAAAGCAGACAAAAAACAGTCTCAAATACTTTTTAAAAGAGAGTAATTTCTAAAGACTCAGACTGTTGTTTTTTTAACACTATTTACTTATTTTATAGAAAAAGACTGCTTTTTTTAATTTTGTGGCAGGCAAAATACACTTTACTGATCACTTTTTGAATTCCAGATCTAATTACAAAAGCTTTTCAGAAGTTTCTTTACATTATTTTAGAAGCCAACCATTACCTTACAAGCTTATACGTCTCAGGATATGTAAAGCCTTATGTAAAGATACATACTATTGTATATCTTTACTGGAAAAGGAGTTATTTAGAGAACCATGTTGTTTAACTTTCAGAGGTGATATTTGTCATAAGAAAAATTGGCAAAATCACTATAAACTCAAGTTTACTTTTTATTATGTACCAATCTCCGAAAATACACCAAACAATAAATGACTGTGCAGCAAAATTCTTAAACTACAGAATTAAAGCTAAAGGGAAAGGCTTCATATCTTAAAAATATTCAATAAATAGAATTGGTTTTAACTGCCAAAAGTAAAAAGCATAATGTTTTGTTAAACTATTCATATATAACACAAACTGGGCTAGTAAGAATTAAAATGAAAGACATTTATAGATTCTACTGATCAGAATATTATGGCAAACACAGGTGTAGTTTTTCTGCCAAATAAATAGTTTAATAGCCATCTGATTTTATTTTTTTTTTCTTGCCATAGTGACAGTGAGGTTCTTCACACTAGACCAAAAAGCAAGCTCAAGAACTTATGTAAACTGTGAGCTGCTCCAAAGCTGCTCTCTCTGGCAGCAGTTGTGAGGAACCGACCCGGGACACCAGCCAGGGGCTGCTGAAAAGCAGGATATTCTGATAATATCTTTCTGCATTTTGAAGCCTGATGGGGAGAGGTAATGAAATTAATGTTTCGAAATTAAAAGCCTGACACAGGCTGACATAATAATTAATTAAAACAGCTGAAATGTAGAAATCAGATTAAAATTATCTAAACCAGCTTTGCTAACTCAAATTATTTTGTTACGAGTCATACAGAGTGCTATATTAAACAATGACATTTTTTTTGGCCAAAGATACGGAAAGAGCAGATTCCATTTTTAAAAATATGTATTTAATTGCATTTATTAAAACAAGATGGAAATACAGTAGAAAAAAAAAAAAAAGCCATGAGATTTTTATGGGAAACAAAAGTTGTGGGAATACCTTTTAGCACTCTATATTCGCTTTATCTTGCAGCATTACTCAACATTATCTATGACACTTTTGTAATGAAACAAATTAAATTGTTCTTTACATGACTCTTTTTGGCTCCATTGTATGCTTCTTCTGTAAAAAAATCTGACTTTCTATCTGTCTTCCTCTCCAATCCTAAATCACCATGATGTCTCAGTGAAAACAAATGTCATCTGTCTTAAGTCTTCATTAAAAATTACTTCTAGAATATTATTAGAAGAAAAAAAGTATTTTGTTCAAGTATTTAAACAGAGAACTCACAGTATCAGCCAAATTGTAGCAGTTGGAAAAAGAATGAAGTGGCATTTGGTAAAAGCAGTAAGTTCTCATCACATTTAACAGTGTGATGAGCATTTGACCTGTTAGTACTCTTAAGTATACTCCATATTCAAATTCAGGTAGAAGATCAAAACTGTATTGTACTTCAAAGACAGAAAGGCACCTATGACTAAATTTCCCTTCTCTTCATATAAATAAGTATTTGAAAAGGCACAGGAAAAAAAAAAAGGAATTTGTGAAAAGAAAATTGAGACTGTCAATCAGTGAGGTAATGATGGATGTAAACACCCTTTGGAACGCTCATTTACATCCTTTGGTCATGCAGAAGGATTAGCTCTCTCAAGGGATGTGTACCAGAATATGGAGTAAAGCTTTCAGTTCTCATATAAACACATCTACAGAGCCTTAAATCAAGATGATGAAGCTACAATGCCAAGTTTAATTTGCGAGGTTGTGTTGTAGTATTTCTTAAAAAAAAATGTAATTCTAAGGCAGTAGAAGGCAGAATCATCTTCTATTTTTGAGGCTGGACTGAGAAAATATTTTCAGACCTAAGACTGACAATTGCTACCACTTATTTCCCAGAAGTATCCCTCTTCTACCTGCTACCCACACATTTCCACGTATGTATTATTTATTTATTAATGTAGAGATTTCAATACTAAGTAGAATAATCCCCACATATACTTGAAAATATAGTTATTAAACAAACAAGCATAAAACCATGGTAACAACAGACTTTCCTTGAAAGAACTTGGAATTCAAGATATTGAAATAGTTCCAAGTTATTTTTTTACTCATACTGATGGCCATTCAACAATCAAGCACAAAGTGAATCTATTGGGAATATCAGCATCAGCGATTTTATTTCTGCCCACAAAGCCTTTATCATAAAAGAATAAAGAAAAAAGATAAATATTTTAATGTCAGGTACATGATAAGCCAACCTTAAAACTGAGTAGCACTGGTTTTCTAGTGGCTGATTGGAACATTGACAAAAATGTGTGCAGAGTGGAATAAAGACCAAAGAGACTGGGAGGGAGCAGGAGTACACTAAGACAAAAGAAATACAATCTGTAAGATCCACAGGAATTGGGTCAAGCAACAAATTAAAACACAGCATAATCAGGCCCCTGAAGGCAGAGAATAGGCCATTCAAGCTACACTCAGCTGCATTTAAGTTATAGAATCATATCATAAAATCATAGAATAGCCAGAGTTGGAAGGGACCTTAAAGTTCATGTAGCTCCAACCCCCTGAATGGGCAGGGACACCCCCCACAAGACCAAGTTGCTCAGAGCCCCATCCAACCTGGCCTGGAACACTTCCAAACTGTTTCCTCATGGGAAATAATTTATTCCTAATGTCTAGATTAAATCTCCCCTCTTCAAATTTGAAACCACTGCCCCTTGTCCTCTTGCTACACATCCATGTAAAAAGCCCTATCCCAGCCCCCTTCAGATATTGGAAAGTCACTATAACGTCATTACGGAGCCTTCTCTAGGCTGAAAAAAAACAACTACTTCAGCCTGTCCTCATAGGAAAGGTGCTCCTACACTCTGATCATTTTAATGGCTCTCCTCTGGACATGTTCAAGGAGCTCAAGGCTCAGTGTCCACCAGCAGCCATCTATTCCATAGGCTAGTACAGAGGCAAGCAGGACCATCTGTCTATCCTCTGGACTGGCAGTATCAAAGTTGGCTGATTTCTTCTGCATAAAATAAATATTGGAATGTTTCTTCAGACTGTCTAAATGCAGATAATAATTTGTGTAACCTACCATCTGCTATCCCAGGGAGTGCAGTGACTACAGAAATATTATGTAGCTTAAATCTATTAATCTGACTACAAAATAAGCAACATGAACTTACATTTGGATAGCTAGAAGAAGTCTCATGGCTGAGGCAATGAGCTATAACAAAAAATATTGTTATGCCTGTTTTGGCTAGGAAAGCTCA
The DNA here is from genome assembly GCF_003957555.1 of Calypte anna. NCBI lineage: Eukaryota > Metazoa > Chordata > Aves > Apodiformes > Trochilidae > Calypte > Calypte anna. The sequence goes on from NC_044244.1 coordinate 141,712,172, forward strand.
CATGAAAAATTAAACAGAGTCTCAGCAGGGTTAACTAAAGGAATAACATGCTGAGAAGTCAAAACCTCTCAAATCTAGTCATAAAAATAGGTGAAAATTTCTGTGAAGATGTCTGGGATGTAAAAGCTCTTTTGCTTCACCATAGTGACTTTGAAGGGAAGTCCTAAGTGGGGCAGGGAATGTTCTGGCCTCTGGGAGCCAGCCGGCTCCTGTCACAGGAGAAATGCTGCAGGGAGCTGCCAGGGGAGCTGTGGCTGTGCCTCTCCCAGAGCTCCACTGCATCTCACAGATAATGCAGACATTATTTAATGGGTATAGAGTTGAAGGAGTGAAGAGACACTTGACTGTCAGTCCTAATTCAGATAAATCACTTCTATTTCCCATGAAAAGGAGGATCCATACATATGCTTTTCTCTGCAAAACATAAGAAGTCTACAGAGACAAAATACTAAGCAAGAGCTAAACATGTTATCAGCAAGAGGTAAATATTTCTTCAGTTTACTGCTTCAATTAGACATCAGAGAGAAAAGACTACTAGAAACGTTTTTATTTTGCTGCATTTTTGCTCTTTATGATGCTTCTACAACAGACATCCTTTCTGTAGAAAGTCCTGGCTTTCTGCAGGGGTAAGAAAAGCCCCTCTTGCTACTCCAGGGTCTGGTTCTTCTGCTAAAATGCAGTTTTCCTAGAAACAATATGGGGAAAATAGCACAGGCAACTTCATTAAGCTTCTCTCCTGTTTGTTGCTTGTGGTGTTTGTGTTGCATGCTCATGTGGTCAAAGAATATACTAGGATAAAGGTATAAAGAAGATAACAGCATTCCTTGAATGCACTCTTGGGAGTTGAGCTGAAAAGGAACCTTGAGTATGATCTAACCAGGTTCTAAACTCTACCAGAAGAGAAACAGACATCATCTGCTTTTAGAGTGAAGGTCAAAACGTAAAGAAATACAGTCCCTCTCAAACAAGGAAACCTAAGAAAATATCAGAAACTAACACTGAAAAATGACACAGCTATTTTTGCATATTTGCTGAAATGATCACAAAATTAAGGCCATTTCTTTATAGAACAGGACAGACAAATCTGTGTTCACTGACTATATGCCAGGGTGGCTGTATACAAAGGTGTTCTGGCACAGCAGGTATGCAGCCTCTCTAGGAAAATGCTGTTCCCAAGCTAATGATCACTGCTAACAAGTGATTGGAAATGGTAACTGGGGTGAGCTAAAAGTACTACTGTAGTCATTTACCATTGCTCAGTTGATGGAACAGTAACTCACTGAGTCCTGGTAATTCAGAAGCTTTCAGTCTTTATTGAGAAATAACTCTTGGACTGTGCCTTCTAAAAACACTTCTCCCCAATTTTTAGTTTTTAAATTTCACACTGAAAAATCACAACTCCCCTCACTTTCTTTTATTCCATATATTATTATATTGCTGTTTCAGAACTACATGTCCTGTTTTTGCTCTTATAAATAGAATGCAACACACACATGTTCTATAAAATGAAGGCTGAAGGCTTGCTGATGCTAAGTACAAGGAAAAATGAACACTGAATAAATACTGGTTTTAACTTCTAATGTCATCTTTGCAATTGTCTATAAAACTTTTCCCCTTGCAAGCTGTCAGTCATATCATTTTGCCTTGCAAAAGGTACCAGATTCTTGGTGTAAACATAATCAACCTTACTTTTCTAGTTCTTTGACATCTATTGTCCCATGCATTGTTCATGAACCATTCCTAGACCAATTCTGTGTTTGCCTTTGACATTTTAATATTTGAATGCCTTGTCGTTCCAACGCACTCACTGGAGTGAACAAGTCATTCTGCCTGGTTTATCCCTCTCTCTCATCCTGAACTGTCTTCAAATGCAACATATTAAAATTAATTGCTTCAATAGACATGTGATTTAGTATCATAATGCTCTCTTAATTATGATATTAAACTGTCAATCAACTGACTTGATTTTAAGCACCAGAAAGATTCATGAGGTTGCTTTAAGGGTCCACAGGTTTGGCCAATCAGGTTTTAATCTTGGAAACAGTTGTAATCTTTCCTTTTTTTCAAGAAAGCAGGCAAACTGGTATCACAAAGAATGTCTTGTCTTACACTAATCTCTAACAAAAGCTTCTCTTTCCCTACTAGTTCACTTCCTTCACTACTTTCCCACCTACTTTTGTAATGCTGTTTTTAAAATACATTCATCTAAATATGACGAAAAAGTAATTTTTATGGCTCCTCCACTGTTTGGCCATAACATTCAGTGTTAATGTTCTAGAAGTACAGGCCTTGACACTGGGCATGCTTGCAGACAAGATGCAATGAGTTTTGCATGAGGAGCCTATCTCAGCTAACAAGCCTGCTGATCAGCAGGGGTAAGGAGCCCAGGCAGAACACTGAAGGAGGCTTGACTGTCAGACAGCTTCAGGTTTGGAGTGCAGGCTGGTTTCAGTCTGTCTGCATGACTACACTGTGCCCTGTGGAGATACAAACTGCTTCTATTAGTTGATACTGCAGCCTGTCACTTCAGGAATCAGATGTGTTAATCACATTAGAGAGCTCGTATAAAAATGAACTCTGTAATGCCCTCACCTCTGTTCTGTCTTTTCAGGAATGCAGTTCAGTAGTTTTTGAGGCAATGACTTAGAGTGTTACTCAATGTTACTGAACAAAATGCATTCAGTTCAGGTGGAGGGACAGTAAATGCCTCTTGAAATATATTTATTTAGAAAAAATAAAATACAAATGCAAAGTTGACTATGAAATTATTAGGTAGTCAGTCAGGCACTGGAAGGGGCTGCCTGAGGAGGTGGTAGAGTCACCATCCATGAAGGTATTTAAAAACCATGTAGATGAAGCATTTCAGGACATGCTGTAGTGGTCATGATGATACATTTAAATATATATATGATTTTGGTCTATATTTCTGTCTTTATTTTGTTTTATTGGGGGCCATATTGGCAGTTGGGCAGGGTGATCTTAGAGGCCTTTTCCAATCATGACAATTCCGTGACCTTTGCTATGCAGAAGTAATAAATGAATTGCTTTTTACTCATTTTTCTTAGTTTTACTCATATTTTCTCTTCAAGCATTCTCTACAGCCACCAAGTAGAAAATTATTTAACCCAAAGATTGGAATTCAGAGTATTTCTTGTCAGTTACAGAACTTACATGAGTTTCATGACAAAAAACAATGACAAACAGATTCAAAAGATTAAATAACCAGCAAGTCCCAAGATGCAGGCCTCTCTTTTGAGACACATTTAAAATGCATAGAATAATTTATCCTTATTACTCGGTATATTTTATGGAATATTCTTTTTGCATATATTCAGTCTGTTAAAATGTTTATTTTTCACTTGATATTTTTCTTCAAATCAGACATTCACACTGAGTAAATGACTATGAATATTGGCACACATCAATAGTCCTTAATCCATCAAGCATTCAAGTAAGGCAGAACTATAAGAGCAAAAAGAGTTTTATGACAGACAAACTAGAATATGTTTTATTTCATTCTTACATGTTCTTTGGAAGGTGGAGGTATGTTCCTTCTATTTGTACTTTCAAATATTTGGAATTGGGTTGTGATGCAAACATGCTATACAAACTGAATCTATGTGGCTCTGTTACTTCTATTTCACTACAAAGAGAAATCTGATCCATATGACAATGGATTCACTGGGATGAAGGGCCAAATTCTGATTTCAAATGATAACAGGTCCTTTGTTGTTGATGCCATCCCTGTTCTTTCTATGCTTTGATTTTCTGTTTCGTGCTTTGATTTTCTTTTGCTGCATTACAGAATGCATGAACAACTGAACAATAACTTTCAAAGTGTTGTGTAGAGTTGCTAATGCTTTCTGAAATATGTGATTCATAGGAGCTTTAGTGTTCAGAGACTAATGTTGAAGTTGGGCAGAGTTGCATAATTTTCCAAAAAAGCTTGATATTTAAATGGATTTTTAATCATTCAGTGAGCTAAAGTTTAATTTCTTTTCCATGAATATAATTAATTTTTTAAAAAAAGTTTTATGTTGTATAGTCATGTTGTATAAAACATTGTGAGTTTTATGTTGTGTAGAGGTGAATCTGCCAGAAATGGCACTTAATATAACGTAGCATCATTCTATTTTTTCTTGAAAGCATCTGTAGGCATTTTGATCTTTCTTGCAATCCAGTGTATTGTCCTCCTATTCATTGCCCATTGATGACTTCCCAGGCATGAAAATAGATGGTACTAAGATTTGCTCAGATTATCTTTCAGTGCAGTGTGCAGTATTACCCCTCTTCCAAATCATTATAATAGAAGTTTACTAGATTCTTTTAAAATTATGAATAACTATACAAGGCCAGGGTTTTAATTCACACCCATAAAGGCAGAATGGGAAAAAATATTTTAAGAACAAATTTTTGCCTCCATGTGTGTTTCTATTCTGATCAAAACACTTGTTTGGGCTAAAACCCTAAGCCTTAATAGAAGAATTAACATGAACAGTTATATTAAATTCAGCAAAACATAGACATTTACCTGTTCAAAAGTATTCTTCTGAAGTTCTTCAAATCCAAAAATATCCAGTATTCCAATTTCAAATACCTGGTCACTGGGAAGAAAAAAAGAAAAAAATATAGATAATAAGAATTCAATCACGTGGATAATATTTCTGTTGTTTCTGACAGAAATATTTATGTTCTAGGATGAAAGCAGGCTGTATTTCAAAAACACAGTATAGAATACACAAGCAGAACGTGTATACAACAGAATCAAAATTCTACTCACCAACCTAATATATTGAATATAAATAAAAAAAACCAACCAGGGTTAAAGATCGTTTTAGCAGCCACTTAAAAACCTGAATTTGTTAGAGAAGGAAAATATCTTAGAATTTCTAAAGTCCAGTTTCTGAAGTCCAGTTTCTCAAAGTATAGAACTCATTCTATCAGATGAGAGACAGCCATGTAGGGGAAGCTTCAAAGTTGCTTAGCTGCACTCGGTTACCCCTTCCAGTTTATAATTCTTTGACAGTCAGAACTGTTGCTACTAATGTTCTTCAAGGGAAACCTTTGAAGCCAAAGTCTTCTCTGTGCCAGCATCAAGTACAAGCTGCAAGCTCAGGCTGCACAAGAGGTTACATCTCTCAGGGGAAAGAACAGTCAGGATTTGGACGTGACGAACACTGATGATTTTGTATATATAAATGAAAAGTTGGCAGTGCTTCTCATTTTTCATGTGCCACTGCTTGCATTCAGGGAAGAGCTTTTATTTTAGCCCAGTGGAAAGCTTAGGGCACAGCAGTCACCAAGGATATGGACAGGAGAAGTGGGAAAGGGACAGAAGTGTTATCCATAGTGCTTTGGGAATAAGTGACTGCAGGTTGGAAGGGTTTGAGAACTCTGTTTTCTTCACAGTCTCATTCGACAGAGAACATGAGAAGGGGGTTATGTTACAAAAAAAAAAAAAAAAAAAAAAAAAAAGAAAAGAAAGAAAAGAAATAAAAAAAAAATGTTGCAATATGAATGTCTGCATGCAGTGGGACTTTCTCCAGAATGAAATGATCTGCCAGAAGGGTGAAAGACTTTGCACATTAGCCAATGCTTCTCTGGAACAGAAGAAATCAGTAAAGGAAAAATCATTCAGCTTCTTGAGAAAGAAGGAGGCCACTTTCTGAGGCAGATGAGTTTTCTCTTTGCCAACACAATTTGTAAATGTACGGGGCTATATGCATACAAATAATATTGCAGCCTGCTGTTTCTGAAATCTGCTTTTCCTTCCACATTTCCCCTGTGTCTATCTATACATCAGGATACAGATGAGAAGGAGAAAAAGGTGATCCACCCTTGAAGTACTTTAGTACAGTTCTAGTAAACACTACCATTTAATTAGGCAAGAATCCAGCTCTGAAAATAAATTCCCATATAACAAACAAAAAGAGTAAAAGCATTAAATGATTTAGTAATACAAAACAAGTGAGGAGAAACAATTCTCAGGGACAAGCCTGAGGCTGAGCAGAGCCTTCATCAAAAATTATATCCAAGAAGTTTGTCTTCTATTCTAAGGCACACTAGTTCAGTGCATTACTGATGGTCACAAGACTGGTTATGTGCGTAAATGTCAGACACTGAGAGTTGCATAATAAATCCAGTCTAGAATGGCTTTGTTGGGCAGGAGAGGTTATAGTGAGGTCGATTGGCCTCCAAGGGAATTTCTACAAGAAGCATAAGGATATATCACCACCTCCCTCTCTAGCAATGAGTACAATTTGAATTGTATTTTAAAATGTAAGCCTCATTTCTCAAGTGATTAAACATGGGTACAAATTCCTTGTCACACTTGAGTTTTCAAAAATCCAGTTCATCCAAGAAGAGTACGAATTTCTGAAAACAAACTACCTTATACTTATATTGCAAAGTCAAAATTATTATGTTATTTATATAAGATTTAGGGGGGAAAAAGCACATTGGGATTTCAGAATACTTACTGATTTTTCACTTTTTAAATTATTTCATCATTTATCTACAGCCTTCCTTATGGAAAGGCAAAATATGAACTGCTTTGTAATATTGAAAAGCTGCTGAAATATTGCATTTCACACTTCTTAAGAGCTAGTTAACATGGATGGAACAACTTACACTGTAGCGGGAGGAGCCATTCTTGCTCCTGAAGCTCGACGAGCTGCTGGTCTCTTCCAGGACTCCAGCCACCACACAGCGCTTCCAGGGTAGAAGTGTACCAGAAAGAGCCTTTCTTGCTCCAGAGGCTCAACGAGCTGCTGGCCTCTCCATGCCTTGCACCAGAGTGAGCTGAGTTGCCTCCTGTGGGTGTGTGTCCCACCTTTATTGGCCCCCTGGTCTTGCTCATGCCCAATAGGGGCCTGTTCTAATCAGGCACAGGTGGACTCACACCCACTCACTGGCAACTCGAGACACCTGGTTGACAATGTTTCTCTACATTACACTTTTCTGTCTGCTTCAGTAAACAGATTTGAGGCTGGATTGCTTACATACCAGTTGAGTGCCATGACTTATTTTGTCAAATCAGTTTCTTTTACTTTTTCTAAAGGAATATATAACTAATTGCATACAGAAAAGTCCTAAACAAATGGACCTAAAGAATTATTACAAACCAGGCAAAAGAGGAATGTGGTCCTAGTTTCTCAAACTGCAGGTAAAAGCCTTAGAAGCCAGCCTACTGACTACCTCAAATAACATTTCTTACCAAAACTGTGGTATTTTCAAAAATATCTTGATTTGTTGGAGTTGCATTTGTTGACAGGGAAACATATCAATCCAGGTTTTTTTTGGTGAGCTCCACCCGCTAATCTTGGCTTTCTAGTATTAGAAGATGCAGACATCACATGAAAAGAGCTGGAGATTTTACATAATTAATATCTTGCCTAGCGGGCAAGTACATCAGAACAAGGCTCTGTATCCTCTGCAATACCAACATTTTGTTACTACATTGTGGCATTTATTTGCAAAACCTTACCAACTGTGATAGCAATTCACGGTTTTAAAATAGTGCCCAGATTTTGAAAATTAAATAGCTACAGAGAGCACTACATCAAAATTAAGTGGTTTTTTTCATATGTGGCTACAAACTACTTTGCTTTGTTTTCTTCTTGTTGTCTTTCTCTGGTTTATAATACTTTTCTTCTCAGACTCAGAAGTGTCCATATATGTTTTTCTTGTCTAGCTGTCAACCATATTATTTGCAGCAAAATTACTTTCTTTAAATTAATCATAGCAGAGATCCCCAAGGCAAAATAAAGCATGAGTGATCCCATGCTTATAAATGAAAGGACATGTCACCAGTGTCTAAAGGAACAAATACTAGAAAAGAGCATTTTGTTCTGAAAAATGCCCTTATTTTACTTTATTCTTTTATGGTTACTAAGCATGACTGACACTTTTCCTTATTATGTTTCAGATATTCAGTATTTCCTATGTATAAACAAAATAGCTATAGTTCTAGTTTCTCCATTTTCCTCGGAATGACATCTCTGTAAGGATGTCCTAGAAATACCTTTTGATCTTATACACTTAACTGCACTATAAAGAAACTATGTAAAAAATTTTGGCAACTCCTAAAACTAACACATACATCAGACATACTGTCTGATGATCTGTACTGGTCTGATGGTCTTGCCATTCATCAAGAGATTCTCTTGACCTGTTTGCCATTCCTGGAAAGGTGAACAGAATTCCCTTTAAAGTACTTCTGACCCAATGCTTCAGACAAACTTACAGAATGTTATTTGATCTCTCCTTTTTTATCCCAGAAAAAGGTCTTCAGATCTGAAATCCATAGGGTTCATTCCCATTGTAATTTTTTGCAATCTATGTACATAAAGGAGTGAGGTGAATCTGTTGGGGCAGGATGATCTAAAGTGCATTTTCATCTGCCTCAGAAATAATATTTCTTGCTCTTCCTCCAAATTCTGCCAGTAACCAGGAAGGATGCCAGTTGGCTTGTGTCTGATGGGGATAAACTGATACTGATTAATGAGGAAATATTTATAGGATTAGATGGAGTATATAATCTAGCCTTCGAATGAGGACACTCAGAATCCTACTTCAGTAGTCCCACAGGGACAGATTACAGACGTTGGTCATAAATACAGTTCTTGAAGGAAATAGAATTAATAAACCAAATCAGATATGTTCTTCATCTCAAACAATTATTGAAACAAATCAGGTTTTGAGATTTTGGAGAGAGATTTTTCTGAGATTGTTTTTAAGATTCTGAGATATTTGCTGAGACTTGGTGTCATCACCACATTTGTCAGTCATCTTGCTCAATGACTATCATTTTTCTTTAAATATTACCTTACTCAGGTGTGAGTGGTACAGATAGAGACAGTGATGGGACAAAATGGAAAGAAACACTGTCTCTGCATCTGACAAACATTTCTTTGAGTGATTTGACAGGTATGGTAGGAAGGGAGAAATATTTTTGCTACAAGGCTGAAGATCTATAGCCATCTCATCAGTAGCTCAAACTCTTCCCCAGCTCTTTAAAGCAAAGTTTGTTCTTTGCTTTCAAAAATGATGTTGTATTGTTTAATAGAACACTGGGAATGATCCAGACTGAAGTGGTTTCAAAATATGATACCATGAACCATATTGTATAAGAAACTTTGTACTGTTTTTCTGTTTTAAAGATATTCCTAACTTCATATATAGAGACAAGTGCAATTAAGTTGTGGGTTCATGCTCTGAACACAACCTCTCTTTTCCTGTCCTTCCTTCATTCCCAGCTCTCTTCTACTGGGTTCAGTAAAAGATAAAGAAATATTTTAGTTTAAGCTCTGATTATTTTTTTTTCCTAAAACTAAGATTTCTACTTTAGAATATCCCATTCTATAAAACAGATAATGTGTATTAAGACATTTGTAATGAGATCCCTGAGAGCTTTTCTTTGCCCAAGTAAATGTTGCAGCTCTCTGGCAGTATTTGAATTTTGCTGGGAATAAAATTACATAGTCAGAATACAGAAGCTTTCAGAAAATACCTGTTGAGAAATATTCTACATTTCCTTTGAAACACAAATTTCCTATAGCTTTTCTAGAGGCCAATCACAGAAAGAGTTTCTCCTCAATGAATCACTGGGGATTTCAAGATGAATAAAGTAATAGATCTCAAAGGTATCTTACAACCAGTCCAAACTAGCACCCATGTTTATAATTTAGTTCTAACTAGACAAATCATCAGGAAGTTCTTACAAAGGAGAAAAATATTTCTGAAGATGTATTATCTCACTTAACACTGTCGTTAAAACTCTTGCATTTTATTTATTGGATAGTATTATAAAGTGATGAATTTGCTGGATTCTGGCAACATATGTATCCTCTATACTTAATAACTCCAAAGATTTGTATTTGCAATTTTTCATAGAACTGTCTCCACTTCCCTCAGATCTTTTGGCAAGCATCACTTTTACCTTTGCTGGAAACCAGCTGCAAGGTTTTACATGGTGAATATAAATCAATTAATGACGAAAATAAAGTAACTTCACCATAAAAGTGAAACCCACGTAATTAGTTTCCTCAAAAATATCAAGAACAAATGTTTCTCTTAGAATTACTAAGCCAATTAATCTGATTTTATTGCTTGATAAATTGCTTGAAGTGAGATGGAAGTAGAATTAGGCTACCTCTCAACAAAATGAGAGAAATTAGTTAAAAAATTTATTCCAGGTTTCATGCCACCTGATAAGTAGTAAGTAGAAGTTTCTGACCAGAGAATGAAGTATTTCCTGAAATGTACCAGCATTATTTGGACACTTTATTTAATGTCTTTGGTGGATCCTTAAGCAGAAGTTTACTGAAACTGCACCAAACTGAAAGTACAATGCTGTTAACTGATAGAATTGCTCAGATGTATGTAAAGTAAATCTGATCCAAAAAATCACAAGTTCATGCAATGCCTACCACTAATCCAACCTGGAAATTGAACTTCTTATACTTTGATTTACTACTTCAAGATGGAACAAAGAAAAGCAAGGGTGTGGGGGGAGGTATTTTCTTATCTTAAGCTGGCTAAGACCCCAACTTGGGGTACTGTGTCCAGCTGTGGGGCCTCCAGCCATGGCACTGTTGCAGTGAGTCCAGAGGAGGGCCACAAAGATGATCAGAAGACTGAGAGAGCTGGGGTTGTTCAGCCTGGAGAAGAAATAGCTCTGGGGAGCTTCCGGTACCTGAAGAGGCTACAATGAATACAGGAAGGTACTTTTTACAAGGGCATGTAGGAAGAGGACAAGAAGGGAGATTTAGGTTAGACATAAGGAAGAAATTCTTTGCTGTGTGGTGCACAGGTTGCCCAGGGAAGTTGTGGCTGCTCCCTCCCTGGAAGTGTTGATGGCCAGGTTGGATGGGGCTTTGAGCAACATGGTCTACTGGGAGGTGTCCCTGCCCATGACAGGGGGTTTGAAACTAGATTATCTTTAAGGTCCCTTCCTAAAAAAAACATCTTATGATTCTATGAAATAGCAATGAAGGAGAGTCAACTTCGTTTTCACTCAGCTTTGGAAAGGGAACTGAGGTTAAGTTCGTATTGCTGAAAGTAAGTATGTCTTCTCAGTACTGCCAATATATCTGAGCTGGTTGGCTTCCTTTGGCCAGCCTAAATTAAGAGCTTCCTTTTTTCATGCATTGGTATAATACTTAACTGTTGCAGATTTCTCATTCCTGACAAAATCAGGAATGCCCTGGTTTAGCTTGGATTTAGAACACTACATAATCTCCAAGCTACTACACAGGTAGAAATACTTCCAATCAGAATTATTTCCACAAGGTAAAAGAATGTATGATGGCACTAAAAGAGGACTACAAGATAAACAATATATAAACATCTTTAACTTTCATTATTTGAAGGTCCTATGATACCTGGAAATTATAGATTTACATTACTGAAACAGCAGAGATACACAACCCCCTAGTCTGAGAGTATGTAAATTTTTAAATATGCAAAATTACACATTGAAAAATTATTTCAGATGATTTTAATAAATATACTGATTGTAGATTTCTACCTCAACACCCACTACAAATGAGCTCACTGTAACTGGGAATACCTGAGCTGGGTTACTCTCTGTAACAGACATGCACTGAGCTATGTCCCAGGAATGAATGGGGAAGAACTGAATGTGACCACATGCTACTGTCCTTTCTTGATATAAACACACTATGTCAAATATGGACATGGATTGGAAACTTGCTCTAACTTGGCTGTCCAAGTGCCTGCAATTCTAAGGGGCTGTATGATCAGAAACAGATGAGTAAAACCACTCCATGTTACTCTCTAAACTTCCCTTTGCCTCCAGAAGGAAGCAAGGCACTCAAATGGTCTATATAATGAAGGAAAGCATTTACATGAAAAACGCTCTGAGTTACTCAGGCATGGAAGATTTTTCTGTTAGTTAAGCCTACAGAAGTGAAATGGGGTTTATTACTACCTGGTCTACAAATAGATAAGATTGTGAAATCTTCAAACTCTAAGAGACGGCACTTGATAAATACTTCTATTATAAAAGGAAAAAATACCTATTTTTTCCTGGAAGTTCCAAACCTGTTGTCTGTGGAGTTCCATTTATCAAAACCAAGAAATCTTGTACTTAGTGTTCACTGGAAAGCTCATTTAAGCGTGTGAGATGTTGAACCTTGGTTAAGTCACATGCATATGATGATCTAATCAGGATTAGTGTCTTATGTTTTTATTTTTGTTTGTTTCTTGGCTGCTCCATTGAAGCCCATTAATTAGTTTGGAGGGGGGTTGGTTTTGTTTGTTGGTTTTGGGTTTTTTTTAAGCCACACAGGATAGCAGAAGCATTAAATTTAACACATTAACCTAGAAACACCCAGAACATTATTAGAACATTTAATTTGGTTAAGTTCAAACACTGATTTGAAGGCATTTGAACAAAATTTCCATTTTAATACTGTGTACTAAGGCCATAATTTGTGGGAGAAAGAACAAGTATAGTTTGCACTGAAAAAACACAAGTACCTTTTTGCTTCTTGAATGACTTAGCTCATTCTCTATTGTCAACTCTTAAGAGGCTACTAGTTCTAACTCACCAATCCAATCACCTGCATAAAGTGCCATGTTCCCCTACACAAATAAAAAAATAAACCAATACTAAGGAAACAGCTGAAGGAATGGCCACTGATTTAACAATCCAAACATCACTTGCATGCTATCATAAAACACTTTAACTGGTGGAATTATATTTCTTTTATAGATCTAGATCTGAACAGGCAATGACACACCTAAAAGTCTGAATGGCAATCCTACCTGCCGGTCTCATCCTGATTTTGAAGGTAGCAGTTGATTGTGTTCACTAAAAAGCTAAATAAACGACCATATAGAGATTTGGCCAAGAGATCCCGGTAAAATTCTGCAATCTCTGTTGTGTGTCTCCGTACAATCATGTCACCTAGGACAGAAAGCAGAAAATGGAGATGAAAACATGCCTTAAGTAACTTTAGTCACATTAAGCCCTTCAACCCTTTTTACTTTTGCTATACCAAACATACGTGTGGTGATAGATTCCTTCTGAAGCCTCCAGTGAAAGATGAGAAGAAAATTATTAATACTCACATGATGTTTGAAAATATGTACCTTTGTATTTTTTTTCAATAGAAAAGGGCATGTGTATCACTCAGAACTAGCATTTCACTTTTCTGAAACTTTCGCCAAACCCCACCCTTGGACATTCCTGTTGACTTTAGTTCCTAGCATTAATATCTCATCTGTTATCTTGAAAAAACAAACCAAAAAAACAAAAAACCCCAGCAATAACAACAAAAAAACCCAAACAAAACCCCAAAAAAACCCAACATTTTTTTGATTTATCCGTTAAGATTAATCAAGTTAGGAATCCATCAGCATCAGACTGTGAAACCCCTTTACTCCATATTACTCAGCCATTTCTAATTCAGTGTCTCAGTCTGACTTATTTCATGAGAGATAATCCTACGTATTCCTTAAAGAGAAATTTACAAGACCAAATAGGAAAAAAGAAACAAGAATTATCTGCTTTGAAAATTCTCAAGTCAGAAGGATCAAAATGCCACAAGTTCTGATCTAAGAGAATGTGAACTTGGAAAAGATTACCTTTAAAATACTGAACATCAGTTGTTAAGGCTGAAGCAAGCTCATCTGGTGAAACCTGCAGCATCCCTGCCACTGAAATGAAAAGAGAATTTAAAGAAAGCCTTGTGCTCTATTGCGTGTTTTATTTTTTACAACAGATTTTCTTATGTAGAAGGTATATTTTAATAGTGAAGTAACCCACATTAAAGAAAATTTAATGAACACACAAAACTGGATTACTATAATCAGCACTTTGTGAAGCTTGAATGTATGTGTAGTTTACATAACAGCTCACTTTCCTCTTTGAAGGTTACTCAGGACTTTCCCCAGGGCTTGGCAGACTTTCTCTCATATTAGAGTTAAGGTATGCTACTTATTGACATTCTGCATCCATAAGCCACTTTGAAGAGATTTGTTAGTGACCAAGAGGGCAGACTTCAAAGCATGAAAACAAGAAACCCTTTTAAGACATAGATTTTGAATGTAAGGAATTCAGTTCAATGCAAATGGTTCAGCTGTTGACAAGGAGAACAAGAGCGTTTTAAAACAAACCTGCTCGCAGTGCACTGCACGATCTCTTTTGGCAAATTAAATGATTAAATATGACATTGAATTAGACAGTTTTCAATACTAATCTTTAATTTTTGTCCCATAAAAATCTGTAGTTTTTTTAAAACATCCGATTCAACTGGTTACTGTCTTCCCACAGTAACTCAGGAATTTTCAGAAGTCCTTTTTCCTGTCTCCCTGGAACTGTGTTTCCACCTGTCGGTGGATCAGTGCAAGTGCCCTGCTTGTGACACTCCAAGGTCACACCTTACTGACCTTGTTCCAGTTGCTGCAGGTCTGACACGAATGCTGTCTCAGCGTCTGTCAGAGCCGTAAAGCGAATGTCTCCAAGATGCAGAATCGCCGAGAGAATTACAAACAGGTTCTCTACCTCCTGCAGGGGTTTTATGCAGAATTAAAGAGAAAGAAGAGATCTGCCTGGCACACCAGGGAAAGGCAATGCTTTACAGAAATACAAATTATATTGGTTTGCATCACTGGCGTTTGCCAGGTCAAAAGGTATGTGAACTATTAACAGGAAATTCGGATTTAGAAACCAAACTGGAACTGCCCTATAGAAAAGAACAAGATAATATTTTCCTTTTCTTTTGTTTTAATGTAAATCACATTAGCTACCGAGTTAAGAAAGTTTTTCAGAAAGTAATAAAAAACACTGAAATATCATTAATTATATTATTGAACAATATTAATAGTATCAACACACTTATTAATTAATATTATTAAATAATATTTTCTAATGAGAAGTCTTATTAATAATTCTTATTGGTAATATTATTCTTCAAGAAATAAATGCATCTTTATTCTGCAAGAAATAAATGTATCTTCTGCACAGAGAATTTCCATCAAGAAAAAATCTGTATCTGGGAATAGAAAGGTTTGTTTTTAACTCAGCGACTGTATTAAGAAACTAAGTATCCAGTTCTAAGGTACAACAAGCTCCAGGTTGCAAAAGCTGTATTTAAGGTCTAGAAGATACAAAAGTAACCATCCCTACCCACATATTTGACTTTACCAATGGTTGCATTCTATGTTCTGACATCTCTAAGGATCTGAAGTGGTTAACTTCAAGGCCGGGTTTTTCCTGGCCTTGTTTTTACCACAGTAAGATGAGAACTGACTTTGTTGTTTATTTTTAAATTATTTAAAGTCACGCAAAAAAAAACAAAAAAACAAAAAAACCAAGACAAACCAAACCAAACAAAAAAAACCTTATGAAATACGAATTAAAATGTCAAGATGTGGAAAATACTGTTTTTTTAATGTTTTTTTAAGGTTAATTATATAAAAATGGTACTCCTTCAAATTTGTAAAGCAGAAAACCTGATATTCACTATAGCATTATGTGGCATCATGCACAGCAAAGCTAAATCCTAATTCTTGGCTTTTTTTGTTTTTTAATATTTGCAATCAGATTCTAATGAAACACTAGAAGTGACACTGAAAAGTTGCACTTACTAGAATCTTCAAAATAAGGTTAAAAACCACATAAATTACATCCTTTATTCTCAACGGACTACAACGAATTCAGAACACACTTGAAGCATGCTTGGATGACTTTTCGTCAGTTCTCAAAAGCAACAGGTGAAAAAAAAAAAAAAAGGGCTTTTCTTCTTGTTCCTTTATCTAATAAATATGTCCATCTGTCATCAGAGGACATCAGAAAAAGCTTACAGGCTTTCTGAGATACAGACTACAATACCTCAAGTGCTGCTTAAGTACATTTGATTTTCTAAACAACATTTTAAGACAAGAAATTAAATCTCATACTGTATGAGACAGATGTAAATAGGGCAAGAGTATAGTTTTCTGTTCCACAGTACCAAAGTTGGAGATTAAAAAAAACCAGCACAGGTGAAGTCTGAATAAGATAGGTCTTACAATAAAGAAATGTCATACTAATATGGCATGCAAGCTAGGGTGCTATATACCCTGATTCTTGGGAAGGCCTCTTAGGCAAGATGGAATGGCACAGTGTAACAAAGCACTTCTTGCTTGTTAGTTTGTTCAGAACTGGTTTGGGGATGTGTGTGAAACACTGAGCTGCAGCAAGATGGGATAATTATTTATTCTGGGGATTTTGGTCAGGCCTTAGGTTTACTTCACATCCCAGATTCTCAAAAACTTTCTTATTGACCCCTAAGATGCATGTTCCCTCCACTTTAAAACAATTTTTAATAAACAGAAACATACCTTTCCAGACACCATTGATGACTGCTAAGGAATGTTTATGCAGTTCTTCAAAAAGATAATCAACTCTATCATTAATTGTGGCTAAATAGTCAAGGAATAATACATACAGACCTTTCAATGTATCTCAGAAGTAAGAGGTAGAAATTTTAGGAGATATGTTTTATCTATATATACTCCTCTAACCTCCAGCAAAGGAGACCAACCTGCAGTAGTCTGAAGCTTCCCAGATTCCTAGCCAACTCAGTTCTAATGCTTCCTGGAGACAGAAGAGTCTTGAAGGTAATTTACGTTTTTCTGTGAGGCAACATATCTCCTTTCAAGAACTCTGAGCAAAGTCAAGTGCTGGGTCTGGAAGAACTCTGAGCAAAGTCAAGTGCTGGGTCTGGAAGAACACTGTAGGTAAAGTGTTCTGAGACTGCTTCTGCAGGCTTCTAAAATTTCATTCATTATGCATTCAATTATTTATTTGTTGTCTGAACCTCTTCATCAAGAGAACAGAAAAATTAATGAATGAGCCAGAGAGATCCACTCATCCATGAGCACTGGGCTAAATGCAGAGCTGCTTGGAAATTTTGCTACTGAAGTCCACAGGTACAGAGTTTGAACCACTAAAAGTAAGGGATAATTCTGTCAAATATAGCTATATGTGTTCAGTCTTGTACAAGACCACATGAATATTTATTAAAAAAAAAATAAACATTTTTCTTTCTATTAAAAGGTGACAGAGGTTACCAAAGAACATTTATTACTAATTTAACTGTGAATACCAAACAACTACATGATGTACCATTACCACAGAAGTCTAACTCATACTTAAATAACAGCTTCAGTAAACTCACAATTTTTTAGATAGCCCTTGATACTTTTTTTTAAAGCTGTTGGCCACCTGCCACCTCTTCTAATAATCTAGCACACTGTCACATTAACTTTTCCTCTGCTTTTCTTACAACGCTGAATATTATGTAGAGGTAAATACTTTTTCACCTACTTCTAGAAGTAATGTTGTTTTTGCATTTGTTTTGCAGAAATGTCCCAGCTAGAGTTGTGTTAGGTAGCATATACATATGTAGAAAATATGGGGAGCTGGTTCCCTTCAAGTATCCTGAAGGGAATTACATATCTTACATGAGTTCTTAAACTGAGCCCTCTGTTTTCTCCGATTGCCCCTCACACCTCTTTCCTCCAGACCTCTGTCCTCTTCTGTCTTTGTTAGCTTTATAGGATTAAACACAACTACCAGACCCAACTTCATGCTGCTTTTTTGTTTTTTTTTTTTTTTTCAAGCTAGCTTCTTGAAGTTACCCAGCTCTGATTTTTTCTGGCTAAGTATGTATTTACTTCTTTTCAGGTGCTGCTTGCAAAGGCACTTGGAATGTGTGTTACACAAATTAAAAGGGACAAGGAAATAATCAGGGAGAGGAAAAAATTCCTGTGGGTTTTATGAGGTTTCTCTCATATGGGATTTGGTTATTTCTTTTTATCTATGTAATTTAATTGTTTGGAGTATTATACCTTGAAGCTGTTTTGTGAGTCTTTAAGAATGAAAAAGATTTACATTGTTGGTGCTGTGTCTAATTAAAAGTGATTACAGTAATTTCCCCGGAGAGAACTAGTACTGTATATTGTTTCCAGGTCTTAACCAGCAAAAAAAATAAGAAAGACAGAAAGGCACTTTTTTTTCCCCCACAAAAAGGCTACTGGTGAGGGTTCCTTATGGCCTGCTTTTAACTAAGTAATAGGTTGATTTTAGCCACAAATAACACAAGCTTGTGTAACTTACCAGGGTATTGAATCCCAGAGCACCTAGAGCTTGTTTTAGTACAGCTAATTTCTCCCTGTTTTGAGGGTTGGCTGTTAACATAGTCTCTTCCAGTCCAGTCTGGCTCAGATACCTGCACAGAGGAAACACAGCATATATAGTATTTAAAAGGCTGGTGCACAATCAAACCTTTGAGTTCTAAAGCCAGCTTTACCTCCTAACCAGAGGTTTATTACAGATTTTTCTCAGCCTTAGCAGGAACAGTACCTGTGATAAAATATTGTGTATTTCTTTCCTTAAGCTTCTGTTTAAGAATTCCCCCTGTGCCCAGCCTTAGCCCTATGTGCAAAATAAAATTTCAGGTTTAATTTATACCACTGGCAGTTTTGCCATTCTTGCACTACCAGAGATTCTCCTTCAGAAGGAAAATTTTAAGAGATTCTCTGCTAAGTCTGACAGCTTTAAATTCCCCTCCTGCTGTCTAGGGAATAAATGAGCTCTTATGTGCCTGATCCCATGATGATCATTTGCCCCCTTAGCAGCTGAATGTGTGACAAGTACACTTGGCATCTTTTAGAACAAAGTAGTAACTAAGTACATAGACACTATAGTAAGTGTACAGCCCTTAAGCTGTTCTACTTTGAACACTGTGAAGCAAAAATAATTTTTACAAAACTTCCCCAAACCAATCATTAGAGGAAAGAAAGACACATTGGGCAGCAGCTAAGTTGGACAGGAAAAATAATAAACTAGTAACATAAATAAAGGAATAGCAATCCAACAATGTATTTTGGTCCTCTTGAAATATGTCTGTGGGGCAGATTTTAGAGTGTTCAGGTATCTTCATAATGTTGAAGTCACTAAGCATTAAGGTGCCTGAATATCTTATGGGATCTGATTTTTAATTATATCATAATGAGAATGTAAAAAGATGTTTTCTTTTATCATTATCCTTAAATTATCTTTGAAATTTACATTCGTCACACAATCCATAATCTTCACAAACATCACTTACATCAACAAAGGAATTCCCCACACTTAAATCAAAATACCAGCATTACAACAGCAGCAAAGGTGGACAATTTACACACACGCCACTCCTTATCCCTTCATCACAGTTACAACAACAAAAAATCCCCACAATTATTCTAATCTCTAATAATGTTCAGCCCATGATCTGTCATAAAGATGGCAGCTAACACTGGTTTAATTTCTGGCACTTCTTGTTCACAACATTATTCTAGTTGTACTATAGAGGACATACAGTTTCAACATAAAACCCTTATTACCACAGGAAGTCTGCCAACTCTCTAGCAAGCATGGTAGCTTTTGTAAAGGTGGCCTTTTATGTGAATGTGTGTAGCTTTTGGAAACACTTGGAAGACTTATTTAATATTTGTGCTTTTTCTAATTGATATTAAGGTTTATGTGACTAAATGTAGAGTGCGTTTTTTGCTGATTGATACCAGATTTACCAGTGTGGATTTCCATGGGAGTGATGATGGAGTAAGTTATCTCACCAGGTGGGCAGAGGAAGAATGATGGGGAAAGAAAACATTTGCCTGGGTGCATAAGCAATTCATGCACCCACAGGAATATGCAGTCAGCAGATATGTCAAGTACAAACAAGCCCCACATTAGCGGCTAAACCTGGTGAATTAACACAGCCTTTGAGAGTGTGGGTCTTTAAGCATCATTGCCAAGTTCTGCACTGTTTTCTTGAGGCTACTAAACCCAGGAATTTTGTTCAAATCAGGTAGATGCAAACAGCAGAACAGCTGTCCAATTAGCTAGAGCAGATGATACAAAGCATATGCCAGATTTATGATTGTTTTCTGGGTCATTTTTGAATTGCCTGTATGTTTCAAAAGGAGTCTCGAATACATCTGATACTGAATCTGGCATAGAACCTACAGGTATAAAGGTTAATCCAACAGAAAATTTTCCTCTGTTCTGAACTTCTTTGTGAGCTTCTAACAGTTCAGTGTTGTACATTGTGTCAGTGGCAATTTTGACCCATAATTAGGAGATTTCCAATGGCAGACACCATGCCTGTCCAATTGTCAAAATGTCCTATTGCTGAACAGCTAAATGAGGTGGAAGCTAAATGGCCATTTCTGCAAATCTCTTCACTGGTGTTATCCCTGGATAGTTCTTTGTCTTCCTCTCTGTGTACTGAGCAGGAAATACTCTTTCCTGTCCCCTGAAGAAAATATTGTATACTTCCCTTATTTCAGTTACCCCATTTAATTAGCTTATATATTACTAGCTTAAATATTATAATTTTTCACATAGTCAAAGTGCTAGTGGGCACTGTGGTGGCAAAAAAAGGTGTGTGAACACTATCAACACGGGTAGTGGCATAGCAAAGTGACCCAGATTGCTCATTGCCTTGAAGGAAAGAGCTGAGCTGTGATATGAACCAAATCATCACAGCTCTTGCCTTCAGCAAATGCACTTCTTGCTGATACAGCAGGGGGCAAACTGGGCACCTGCCAAACCAGATGCCTGTGGCTCCAACAACCCTTCCATAAACTGCAGCATCTGCTGGGACATGCCTGTTGGAAGACAGTCTGACTTTTCCAGAATAAATCTCCCAAAGATTTAATCAGTAGATGCACTGGTGCCCTTGGAAAGGACTGCAGTTGGACATTTTCTATGGCGCACTTGAATTTGGAATTAGTTTCCCCAGTCAAAGACAATTAAAATCTTATATAACATGTATATTATATTAAATTCTTATATAATGTATATAATGGCCACTCTTTTTCCAAACTATTTAAGGATTAATGAAATATGAAAACTTCACATCTAGCTATTATATGTTTATAACATAAAATATATGCAGAATCTATTGAAGGATGGATTACTGTAAAGACTACTTGGAAGCACTGATTGATATACTCCACCAAAATGCAGAAAATATACAATAAAGGACAGTGAGAATATGATATATACTTGCTGCAAAAAAGGAATCAGATTTTTCTAATTATTGTTAAGCTCCTTATACTCCCAAAACATAATAACATTTTGACAGAAATAGAAATTATTTCTTTTTCTTGTAAAGCAGTTCCCTGGTGTCTGTATTTCCTTTTTTTTTTTCCACTTTAAACACCCTGAAGATTAAAAGGTCTTGTTCCTCATATTAATATTGCTACTATAGCCTATTTATGCTCAAGAAACAGGTGCCAGAACCAATTTTAAATTGTTGACTCTGCTACAAAAAGTAAGGAAAGGGGAAAGGGATGTGTTACAGAGCAGAAGTCCTAGTAGTAATGAAACATTCTTTCATTGCAGATACGTCATTATTACATAAAATGTAAAAGCTTGTTTCATTATGTATAGTTTTCTTCATATCTGTAGTGCATTTTTGTCCTTTGACATTCAAGTGGGCTGGATACAAATGTTATTGCTAGTGATAAAGTGGGATTTAGCTGCTAAAAAATTCCATTGTGGACCTACCATGGAGCTTTTAGATATTATTTTTACTTAATTTTTGTTACTGCAAATGATAACCATAGTTTTTATGAATACCTAAGCTGTTGTTAGAGAGTGTGTACTGTTCCTATAAGTTTCCAGCCAGGTAGTCTTTCTTCAAATACATAACATATATGGTGACTCCTAAATTCTTTGTTGCTGAAAATATTAATGAAAGAATTACCACTGCTATAGAATCCAGCAGTGATGTTCCATAATATCAGGTCGATGCAGGCCATGTACCAATTGTGGACTTATCATAGCTTTATTATCCTTACTTGCATATCTCTGAAGGCAAACTCATTCTAAAAAGCACATTCACATTATCTTACTGTAGCTTTAGAAAAAGATTCTCAGATTTTGGCTGAAGCTGACCCTTTTAATTGAAGTAGCTGCTCAGACAAATGATATTTCTACCTCTAGTATAAAAGTAATTATCAAACTGTGTAGGCAGTTCTAATAATTAACTCCTTCCTACTGACGTTCTAACTATTCCCTTAAATGTGACCATATTGACATTTGCATTGGACTTGTACTCTTGGAAGACAGCTTATCAGCTTATAAAAAATTTTTAAGGACATGTGATGTATGACTGTTTCTTAAAAAAAAAAAAAACACCAAAAATAAACAAAAAAAAACCCCCATAAACAAAGCAAAACAAATCAAAACAAAAAAACCCTACCAATAAACAAAATGGGGTTCTTTTGACAAGATAAATCAATAACTGTGGTAGACTAAAGTCACTTTGATTAAAGCACAATGCTGTATCAGACAAAAAATTTCCTGAAAAATGGGAGAAACTATCTACTTAGTTTTTTCTTTCTGAATTTTCTCCTAGGAGTTCTAATTTTCAGCACTGTAGCATTATCTTCTAGTGTCTCAAGGGAACAAACAAACAAAAAAAGACTACTTAGAGGACAAAACAATGGCAGAAATGTTTAGGTGTATAGCTTATCTTAGTATACAGTTTTTCAACCATCATTCCAATAACATCAAAGTTAAAATTTTCAAGTAGAAGTTTGACTGGTGGGCCCAAGTATATTAAAAAAAAATACAATTGCACTAAATTCTTTATGTAATAACTATCCATATATGTCAATATCTTACCTGTTTAGCTTACCATTCTTATAATAAATGTTACATATAATCATAATTTGCATTATTCAACTTATACCTGCAGTAAAGTTTGTAATTTTCTATGTACATCTCAAGTATGAAGAAGAAATACATAGGAACAAATGTCAGCTTTCCAATACTGAGTATTTGTGTCACATACATACTTCAAAAACTATTTATTCTATATTACTTTATACTATCAAAAACTATTTTTTACCCTACTGGTAAAAATCTCTCTACGAAGTAATAATATCTGCTTGAGTGATTGTACAAATAACAAGAAGCTGAGAATAAAAAGAAAAGTTTTAACTGATAGTTTGCAGCTCTGCCAAAAACTTAGCAAAGCAATATTTGATTTGGATTGAATTTAAGTTAATTTATTTTCTTTTGAACTGCAACCCAACAACATTCAGTATCAAACAAAGTAATCTTCCTTATTCAACATAAACAAAACAAGTCATTTCATTTCCTTACAAGAACAGCAGAAGGAATGAAAGTAGAACTCACAAAATGATTACAGAAGGTGAAAGTGTATTTTTATTCTGTTTTTCTTATTTGAGCTGTTACATTTTTACAAAATCTGGGATGAGATTAAAAAAACCAAACCAAACCCAAACAAACAAAAATTTCAACCACTAAAAAAAAAAATTACACAAAACCAACCAAACAAAAAAGTTCCAACTTTGATAACTTGGAGATTTATTTGTGGAGAGGGTAACCCATTTCTGGTTACTGTCTCATAGTCAGCATGACCCACAGAAAAGATCAGGAGTTTCCCCACTTGGTGTGCCAGGTAGTGTGTTTCAAAGTGAATTCAAAGCATCTACAGCATGATGGGATATCCAGTGTTAATGTTTCCTGTCCAAGGTAAGTGCTGCAACTTTCCAGTTAGCTCATGCTAAGGCAGAAAATCTTAGCACAGTGCTCCAGAAGTTTCACCTTTTCCAGTGGGAAGCTCAAGAACACAGGCAGCTTCCAAAAGTAAGTTTTTCTTGATGTTTTGAAGCACAGTCAAAAAAACCAATTACCTTTTGGTCCTGGATTTGCTCTTCAGTCTTGAAATTTGGCTATAGATTTCAATGAATCTATACACTATAGATACACCTATAATCATCAAAGTCTACAGACAGTGGTTATCAGCATTT
Organism: Calypte anna; assembly: GCF_003957555.1. NCBI lineage: Eukaryota > Metazoa > Chordata > Aves > Apodiformes > Trochilidae > Calypte > Calypte anna. The sequence goes on from NC_044244.1 coordinate 141,736,022, forward strand.
CAAAGGGAGATCTGAACTGTTGATGTATGTTACATAGGGAACTTTTCTATCTCTTGTAATTAAAGGTTGGCAACTAAACATCATTTTGCATTAATCCATTTCTTTAGATAACTACAATCATAATATACTTCAAGCTGTATTGTTTGTAGTTGTTAAGTGGGAAAAGAAGACCTGGTTGTGCAGTGCTGACCACAGAGATCCCAAGGCTTGTCGCAGGGACCCTGCAGTAACCTTGCTAAGGATTGTTATAAAGTCTGGTGTTTCACTGACAGAGTATATAAGGCATTACCCAAACACTATCCCAACACCTTAATACTGTGTATTTGAAAAATCTGAGCCTTGAAATGTTCAACTGTTCTATAACAACAGCCACTTTATGCTATGTACCTATGTACTTCGCTGCTGTTCATCATACAGAAATATCTGTTTCATTACAGTGGTTCAACCCATAGCTGACAGAGATGCTGGCTGAAAGAAATCAGCAGCTTATCATCCATTTCATCAGAAATTCCCTTTTGTCAGGACAGTTAAAGTTAGGTTCCAATTAAAGGAGAAAAGGAAGCGTGTTTTTGCCAGATGGACACTTCTTTTCAGAGGGCTTTCCTGAAGTAAATACATTCTGTCATGAATAATTAAGAGAATTCTTGGCAGGATTGTATCATTAAGTGGTTCTAAATCAGTACAAAAAATTAAGATAAAGCCCTATGATGAAAGAGAAGGGATTTTTTTTAAACATAGCATCTAGCTGCTTATTACTTGACTTCTTTTCTGACAGAGGATGGATGCTGACACATCCACATTTCATTGAAAACCTCTTAGGTTTAATGTAAGGGAAACATAATACAAAATTAGTTGCTAGTCTTGAACTGTATTACAGCTGATAAACCCATGCAATAAATGTTTCTTCTGCTAATAAGGATTTCATTAATCACAGTTAACCTCTTCAGTAAAAAAGTTCCTGTTACAGGCAAACCCCTTCATTTTCTAATTGCTTAAACTCATTAATAATCACAGAATCACAGAATTGTCATGGTTGGAAAAGACCTCTAAGATCACTGCATCCAACCGTCAACATCTTCTGCCCCCCAATTAAATGAAACAAAATAAAAAATACATATATATATATATATATATATTTATTTAAAATCACTACACCCACTAGAGCATGTCCTGAAGTGCCTCATCTACATGGTTTTTTAATATCTTCAGTGATAGTGACTCCACCAGCAAACAATTTACCCATTTGAAGTCTCACAGTGCTCAGACTAGAAATGAAAGATATATCTTTATTACAAAAAGAAAAACGGAAGCAATGGGCTGGGTATGGTTATTTAGAGAAAGTGTCAGAGATCAGACGAAAGCACATTTTGTCAAGGTATTAAGCTGAACACAAAAGAGTACTATGAAGATGTAATTCAACTAAGAACAATTATAAGGCAAAGGGATAAATGAATGTACAGATTCAGGACAGGTAAAGCTGATTAGGCAGTCGATCAACAGAAGAACATTTATCATAAACTAAATGAGAGTTAAGTATGCCTTGATATTATAAAAAAAAAATCATAATAATTAACACTCCTAATTACATATGCCTGTATAAGAGGCATGAAATTTTTAGCATGATAAAGCTTCTACTGGGGTATTCTGGTGGATTTTGGACATCTCATTTCAGGGATATCAGAATTAGATAGAAGACATCCAGAGGAAAATAATATAAGAATATATCCAAAGAATTATTCATTAAAGGAAGTATACAAAAAACTGACAAAGACAGTGTAAAGAGGAAAATTCCTACAGCCCTGTAAGTCAAAACTATGGACATGGAAACATCACTATTTTACACAGCTGATGTGAGGGACATAGAAATATGATAGAGTATGAAACAGATCTTAGAGAAATGAGCCAGTTTCAAAGAGATGTAAATATGATGGTACCATAGTAGAACTAACATACAAGTAAAATTTCCAACACTTTCTCCATCTAGATTTTGATACTGCATTCCTACCAAGTTTGCAGAAGATATCAAACCTGAGGGGACAGCCAATATGCTGGGGAGTAGGTCTGCTCTTTGCAGGCTGAAGGAATGGGCCAACAGGAACTTCATGAAATTCCTCAGAGACAAGTGCAGAGTCCTGCAGCTGAGAAGGACTAAACTGTGGCAATGACAGAGGCTGATGAGCTGGGGAGCAGCTCTGGGAAAAAGGTACTGGTAGGTCTGAGGGCAGGAGCTGGCAATGAGCTTGGGCAGAAAAAATGGCCAGGGCCATCACCAGGAGCACTGCCAGGAGACTCAGGGTTGTTTCTTCTTGCCCAGCCCTCCCTATTAGAGCATCCCCTACATATTGCAGCCAGCTTTGTGCATGCACACTCTAACACTATGCACAGAAGACATTGCTAAAGTGAGGGGAGATCAGTGAAGGGCCATCTTGATGGTCAGGGCTGAAGACATGAGGTGAGAGGCCTGTTGAGTGAGCACATCTTGTTCAGCCCGGTGAAGGAAAGGCTCCACAGACACAAACATCCTTAGAGTTTTTCAAGAACTGATTGGACAAAGCTCTGAACAACTTGATCTGATCTCACAGCTGGCCCTGCTTGGACCAGGCAGTGTGCTAGGGACCTCTTGAGGTCCCTTTCAATCTTAATTATACTATACGAAACACATAAACTTATTTACCAGATGTGTTCAGGGATTATTGAATTTCATACAAACCCAGTAATTTGCCCCCCATAAAGTAGAGGTCATATTGTTGGGGTCATTACCTTGACCCTTGGACAGTCTCTAAAACATAGAAATTGAATATGGCTCTCAGAGCCACAAGATAAGCGTGGACAAGTAAGTTTCATTTAGAAATCTACATTGTTTAAATCTGACTTTGTTCTAAAATAAGAATAATCTTGAACATTGGAGCCCTCGCAAAAGATGAATCAAAACAGGAAAAGAATGTATGAGCACTGCAACTCCTCTGCTTAGGTCAGCAACCCTTTTCACTGATTTATCTAGTAGTTAAAATAGTATTATCATTTTATGAGGAGAAAATGTCTTCTCACCCTGGAAACAAATATTTGGATAACCCCTTCTAAACAGTCTTTCCTTTGGAGTATTTTAGAAAAATTAAATGTTAAAGAAATTATATTTTCAGAAAAAATGATATGAACAATTTACCATCAGGAAATTTCCTGCCACTTTGATCACCTTCTATGAACAAGGAAACAAATGAAAACTCTTTTAGTATTTTTTTTTTAATAGCTTAAAAATATCTGGAGAGATACTACTACTGGTAAGTCAGAGGATTTCTGTAATTTAAAAAAAAATATCTAGGGCACAGGGAAAAAGAAATGAAACTTAGGAAGATACCCCACGTAAGCTGTATCAAAATAATAGTCAGAATGTGTGCTCTGACCATCACCAATATCTCCAAGCTAATTCAACTTCATTTTGCAACTAGACAGTAAATGGTTTGTTCCTTCCACATGAAATTATTCATTTGTAAGCCTATGTGTCATTTCTCTGCTATTAGGATTTCTAGGATTTCTCTTAGCTAACCCCTAGTGAAACAGAATAGTATCAACTGCTATTCTTGCCCAATTGGCCACACTATCTGGTAAATTTATTTCGCTAAAAGGACTTCAGGATTAGTGGATAAAGAATTCACATGGAAGCAACAAGAAATAAATGTTTAACAAAAACAAAAGACTAAATACAGAACTCTGGATCTATGCTTAATTATGCAATACAAGCCACTGCAGGTCATTTTATGAATGAGAATTCTGATTTCTAAATTTTTTACTATAATTCCTTTATTCCTATCACACAAATTCTTAATATATACTCATTAATCCCAAATAGCTATTAAAACTGAGATCCTGGCACTTCATATTTATTTATAAGAGCTAGAACTTTTTAGTTTTCCTAAAGAACAAAAAAATCGACACTTCAAAAAAAAAATCATACTGAAGTCATGTGGAAACCTGTCATGCAGTAGTTCTCCAAAACCATTTCACGCTGTCCAGTTAAAGAAATTCAGACAGGAGAAATTAAATCAGGCTGTTTCAAGATATCACCTACATCCTTCATCTTATGCATCCCTCTCCTCTCACACAGGGGTATCAAAATTCTTTGTAATTGTGGTGAGAGGCAGGAAAAAGAACTGACTTGTCACTTGCTTTGCAAGCTTGTTGAAAAGGCAACTGGTAGGAAATACTGTGCCTATATTCTAGAGAGCCCTTCACTTAGACTGAATGGATTCAGATATACCTGTTGAAAGCTTTCATAAACTTCTGGTGTTGGAAGGACTTTTTTATTACAGATTGACCTTAAGTAAGATGCATAACTAAAAAATACACACAGGTATCCTCTCAGTGCTAGCTCCTATAAAATGTTGCATCGGTTGTTCTGAAAACAAACATAGATCATGCATTTCATGATATCATATATAGATCTTTCAGGCCACTGGAGCAACAAGAAAGAAGTTAGATTTTTTTTTTTTAATTATTATTTTTTTTTCCTGCCAAATTTGAATGTACTATGAAGTAGAATAATGTTTTATTCCACCACAGTATATCATCCCAATTCAACAAAACATTTATGTGTGACTAACTTCAAACTTGTGCTTCGTTTCAGTTGAATCTTAGTATCATAATAAATGTTAATATGAAGTACAATGAAAATTTTAGATCGAAACACCATTTTGACCTTTGATTCACTACAAAAGAAAGGCAGATGCTATGTTTAAATGAGCCAGGAGGAGGTGAGTAGCATGGGAGAGTTAGACTTCAAGCTACCCTAAGCATTGCTTACATAATTTCTAGGCTTATCACCATACCATATCATTTACTTCAACAAAACACAATTCAGTATTACACAAAGATTTTGCACTATAGCTGTACAACCTGGGTGTAGCACAGAATGTAGAATAAGTGGGGCTGATTACCTTATACCACTGCCCCAACACAGGGTCAGTGGCTTTGGCATGGCACTATCTGAGGTGTCTCTGCTACACCCTGCAAGGAGCCCCACAGACTTACCTTTGCCTCTACCTGTCTGTATATAAATTCTAAAGCCAAACCAATTTTAACTGGACTGTTCACATTACAAAATCTTCATCAATTGATGCTTTATTGCTAGAAAACTCTCAAGAGAGACAACATCACAGGCGGATGAAGCAGTATCCAGGTCCCAGCTCTCCCACAATCAGTATGCATGTTGTGGGTGTCATTTAATGTAGCACTGCATTAAGAAGCATGGATTAACAAGCTAAATCCCTTCCTTCCTCTTATTAGTGCTGCCCAATGAACCATATACCTCACAGTCATGTGAAAAATGTGTGGCTTTTGCCTTTGCAGTCTCCATTCCTCCTTTTCACCCAGCTCAGGATGAAATCAGTAACCCTGATTAAGCACCATGGTCATCACCGAAAATTCAGCAGTATCAGATCATTTAATTTTCACTTTAAGTGGAAATAATTTTATATCAGATATGTATTAGTGGCAGACAAAATATAACTGTTTATAAACCAGTTTTCTTAAAACTGGATCAGTTTACTCTCAGGAATGAGATAAAGACAAAGCAAAATAATTGGTATCATTGCAGTAAGTGACATTTACAGAACATGATAATGAATAGCTTCTGGCTTTTTTCTCTAAGGAAAAGGGGAATATTTTACTGCCTTTTTTCCTTTTCCTCTAGCTTTACCACCTATTCCAATCTGAACAAATTTTACATCCTTTGAAACACATTACACGGTAGCACTGAGCTGGTATAACTGCTAAACATGTAAGTGCTCAGATTTCTGCTCATGACTGGTGCAATAAAGCACCAAAATAAAGCGCCATTTAAAAAACAGAAATAATCTTGTTAATGACAAGAGGAAAATATGAGAATAGTATTAATAAATCAATCATTGCACACAGATTTGATGACAGACAGAACATAGCTTTTAGTTTTCTAAACTAAGAAAAAACACAATAAGATAGATCTTTTGTAAATGGGTTTCAGCACAGAAAACTTATATTAGCCTGGGTGTTGCTCAGCAAACAGCTTCACTTGCACATGCTCAAAAGGTAAAAAATTCAAATGAATCTGTATATGTACCTGCCCTATGAAGGGTATAGTTTTTTACAGACAGTGGATATACTCAAGTGGAAAGCAAAGAAATACAGCTTTGACTTTATTCTCAATATGCCAAATGTCTTTAGGCTAAACTCAAGTAAATTTTTATTTTTTAAAAATTATACTTATACTGCTGTGGAACAGAAGATGAAAACACATTAACAAGAGAATGTAAATCCAGGATAATTTCATTAGAAAAAATAAATGAATGCACAACAGAAGTGTCTCAAAATAGAATTCTTACATTAAAATAATAAAGGCAGTACACCTTGCAGTGCTCTTTCTCTGACTCATATAATTCAGTATTTTGTAAGACAGGACCACTTAGGAAATCATAATTCTATGAATGTTAACTTTACAAGCAAAATTTTGTAGTTGTAGGCTAATGATGATTATGATGATGATAAAAAAGTAGTTAATATTGAGCACTGCTGAACATATAAAGAAAATAAGTCAGTTTGCATGCAAGTGCAAACTGGTCCAGTCCATGTCCTGAAATGCTTTCCCAGTGTATGAACTTTGCTCCTACAGCCAAGAGCAATTTTGTATTCCTGTGTTCAGACTTTGGCACTAGTTGCCAGGTAGATGTCATTAAGTTTATGAGCTTCAAGGCATTTCTCCACCAGTGATTGCTACTTATAATATGCTGATTCATTAAATCAAACTTACTGGGTTAAGAGCCACAGTATCAGACCCAAAATTTTTAAAGTGCTGTGGGTACCTGCTTATAAATTTCACCAGTATCCAGTTAAAACATTGATAATATACTTCAAAATTATTTCATATACATACTGACTGTAGCTCATGGATCAGTTTCAGATCAGCTGATCCACAAGCAGCCCTCTTCTTCCCTTATATACAAGTAAGGCCATGTGTGTTCAGGAACGTATACTAAACAAGTAATTCTGAACACTAAGATCTTTGTAAAGCCCTTTAACCTGGCAAAAAAAAACCATTAAGCCCCTCAGCCTGAGACACCAGCCACTCTATTGACTTGAAATACCGATAAATATACGAAATTTACACAAGAATTAGACTTTTTTAAGGGGTACTGATATAATTAATTAGTCAGTAACTATTATTTATCTATCACGGGATAAGGAAGTTTCACACAATACAAGCATATGAGTTGGCCCAGTACCCTACTTTACACAGTTGTTTGACAAAGCAAGAACATTATTCTTTCTGCTTTAAATGGAGCAAACAAGCATGCTTTTATGTATGTTATCTATTTAGCAATCCATCACCACAATCATTAGTGGCCATCCATTAATGAAAGCAGAAGGTCCAGCTTTTTTCTACAGGATACTGAGTACAGGGATCTTACAGAGAATTCCTGGATGCTCTCCCATGCACAGCAAGTTCTACCTTGCCTCCTGCCCTGGAATCCATTTTTGTCTCGGGTCTGTTCCAAGATGACCAAAAAGGTCAGAAGAGGATGGATGTGTGTGTTTCTCAGAATCTTCTCAAACCTCTCATGGATGAAAACTTAAAAGTACTTTTGACCTTATATTTCCCATGGTGTCTTTCATTGCCTCTCAGAAGGCAGAAAGTTTTAAAGACTCATAGTATGCTCAGCTAACTTGAATCAAAGTTTACAGGTTGTACATTGAGAATTCATCAAAGGGCTGCATCTAAGCAAGTTACTTATATGTTGAAGTTACACCGACTTCAGCTGTTTAAAAGGAACTAGCCTTCCCAAATCAAGAGAATTTGCAGATTTACTTCAGTATTACTCTGGTTTATACATCCCAAAAAGGACAGAGACTCTCTATTGAGTCCTATTGCTAAAATCTACGCTGGGGTTACATATAGGGATTTGCATTTCATGGAGTTTGGTTCTGTAGACAAGCTAGCTTTGTATCCAAGCAAATTGTTTTCTAAGTAAAATAATAAATAAAATAAAATAAAATAACACAGAAGAAAGATAAGACCAATACAAATTACGGATAAGATCAATACAATTACAGTAGCCATTTTTTGCACCCTAAGATGTATGAAAATTTGGAAATGGAAGAGATTGGAGAATATTATAATTGTATGTTTAAAAATCACGCTCAATAACAAACTACAGAGCCACAGAAATTTATGATATTCCCTGTTGTCTCTGTTTAGATTTAAGGACCAACCAAACTCTGTAGTATACACACTCATGTTAAGTTCATCACAGTGACTATTTTATTAGATACTGCTCCATTCCTCTTAATTGCTACCTGTTTGAGGAGTCCTGTTTAAACAGGGGATTAAGTCTGGAAACACAGGAAATAAAAATAATGAGGATGAAAATACAGTGCTAAAACAATTATTGAGAGCATGATGGACACCGGAAAAGGACTGAAGGTACAAAAAGTACAGATGTACTCTAATAGTGAACCTAATTTCTCTAGCTGTACCTGAAATTGAAGAATAACAAAGGACATTCTATCATTAAAAATAAAAAATATTCCACTAAATGATTTTCCTATTTAATATATCAATTCAATTACTCAATTTTACTGTGAAAGGCCACAGATTTTGGCCTTTACAATTTTTTAAAACTGTTCTTAGTCTTTGTAATTCTCATCTTGGGTGAACAAAACAGATCACGAAACTGGCATTAGTGTAGCAGCCCCAAAATAAACACTGCAATTACTGTGTAAGTTTAATACTATGCTGCAACACGAGCTTGGTAAACTGAATTCCACCCATTTAATGATTCAGTTATGTTAAAGTTGCATAAAGGTTAAACCAGAAATTAGAAGGTGCCAGCATTTGTCATAAGCCATAAATTAAACTTCTCTGTAATTATGGTTACAAGTGCAGTTTGTTTTTCAAAGGGTATTTCTACATTGTTTCGGTGCCCTTTTCCATCATTTTAGTCAGCAGAAGTTTAGTCTACAAAGACCATCATTTAGTCCACAAAGTTTTTCATTTCAGAGGACTTTCTTGATTTGCACAGTTCTTTGTGCAATCTGTATTTGCTATTTTTCTCACCTCTATGACTGCTATTCAAGAAATGTTGAAACTTCAAATTGGGTCAGTGGAGGCCTCATCAGCACACACAAGTTCCAGACCCAAATGGCCTGTTAGGAAGAACAGAATTTCATATGTTTCCTCCTTGAAACACTCTGAACTCCACTCAGTTCTCACCATGGTGTCTCCTTGTCTCATCCAGAGTTCTGTTCAGACAGAACTGATAAAAATACAGCTTTACCTGATTACATAGGCTAAAAGCTTTAAGCAACTGTGAAAAGCATTAGGAATCCCGAAAATCCTTGTACTATTTTACATCTATTGGCTGTCAGTCAAAGGACTTGAAACTTATATATATATACATTTATATAGAAACTGAACTTGAACCTCTTTTTGTTTACTTTTGATATCAATCACTGAGCACATCAAGTTCGATATGGCTTAAGTTCTACTGTGCTAAGCTGCAGCATTAACACTTTGTGCCATGATTCCAAGAGATGTGTCATAAACTAATTGGAGATAACCAAGACCTATATGTAGAATAAAGAAGTTCCAGAGACTGCCTTGGTAATAGGTGATTCAGTGTAAGATACTCCTTCACCATTCTGTCCAGCATTATGTTGCATAAAATAATTTTTAAAGCCAAGACTGATGGAGCTGACATTTTTAAGAGCTGTATAAAACCTGAAATTCTAATGTCTTCTGGTCATCTGTCATTAGCCATCAATCAATACAGAGTTAGACTGGTTACTTGCATGAGTTTAGAAAAAAGTCAATTTGAGTAGTTAAATTTTAACTACCAAAAAACCAAAACCAAACCAAACAAAAAACAAACAGAAAAACCCCCATAAAAACAAACAAAAAAAACCCCAAAACCAAAACTAAATGTTCAAATCCAGCAGGAATCAGAGGAAAATGAATGGCACTAGCCTGACACAGTCAGGCTTAACTTCAGTGTAGAGATCATTTTGAGTGATTAATGAAAGAAAGCTATGGTACACTTCAGGTTGACCTTGCCTCACTTTCCCAGAGAGGTTTGGGACTATGAAGTGACTGTGAAGTTCCTCTGGTGCAGTGAAAAGTTCAAGCCAGTTCAGAGCTCAGTGATTAAAGTAAATTCAAACATCAGTGAAAGGTATCATCCCTCTTAGATCTAACATGAAGTGGAGATGAGCTGGGTTCAATGACTGAGGCTTCCATATGCCAATAACAATTTCTTAAATGACCCATTCCTGACTGGATATTCATCTACAGTAATTGTATCAGGATGATTCTTAGAATGACTTTTGAAATATAAATTGCAGAACTATATTATAGCTTTAGATTTATGCAACGTAATAGCTAAGTGGTTTCAGGAGCTGAATCCACCGACTTTCCAATCTCCCCCCACATATGAGGTGATTATCATCCTAGTAAAGTGCAGAGATATATTTTGTGCTTAAACTAAAAGCCAAATGAGATCCTCTACCATTTTTATAAGTGAGTAATCACATCTACTTTTAACCTAGGGTTTCTAGGGCAATTTAATCCCTTGGAGCTACATCCATTTTCAGACTGACATGAAATACTGGTGGGCTGCCTTAATAGTTGGCACTTAATTTCTTCAACAGAGGACTAAATTTAACATCTCTCTCTATAGAACTTCCATAGATCTCTAGAGATTTCTTTTTTTCTAACAAAAGGTTGAACCCAGCTCAGAAACTTTAGGTGTAAGATACCGATCAACAGAATTCACAATAAATTGGAAAGTTATCTGGATCATGTTGAATCTATTTTTGTATTTTCATTCTCCATTTCAAGCAATTTATTCTGAACTGTATTTTACTGTATTTTTAGTTTTCTGTTAAAACTAAGACAGATATATGTTCTCTCTTCAGAAGGCTCTATGGATCACAGTGTTCTTAATTGCCAAGTTTGTTTCTTTCTCTTGGATTAAATAGATTTCATTTTTTTTCCTGCCTCCTACACTTCATCTTTAATTTCACACCCATTCTCCTCTTATTATTTTCAAGTGTTTCCATATAATATGTTACCCAAAGGAGACAAAAAAGACAAAGCCTCTCTCTCAATCAAAGACAATCACAGCAAATCACACCAAGTCAAATGAATTAAATGCAAGTTTGTGGATTAAAACTAAATATGCTGAAGTAAATTGACTAGAGCTATAAAAAGGAAAAAGTCTTAGTGTTTCGTATGGTGTGGTGTTATTCTGTTCCAAACTGCTTATTGGCATCAAGAGAAGGTAGAATACCAAAGATTACTAGGTATCTGAGCTCCTTTATGAGAATATAGAAGTAAAAGGAGTGCCTTGGCTCTACCGTACCACTCTACACAATTTATTCCTTAAAAAAAGATCTGATTTGTTTATTTACACAGAGTTCTACACCTTTGGTTTGTTAGAATTATGATGGAGAGGAAAAGAGTTGTTGAAAAGAGAGGTAATCATAATGAATGATTTCTTTACCGCTGAGATTCTGCCAGTGAAGTGCTGTACATCCTTTGATATCATTCAATCAATATGTATGAAGAATAATACAATGAAGAGGGGATTGTTAACATCAAATGAAAGAAAATCCCCAGAGGAACATGAGTTCAGATATACACCCTTGAACAAAGCAGATTTTTTATAGCATTTATTCTGAAAGCCAGACAAATATGAAGTGCACTTGGGACCAAAGACAAAGACACCGAACTAAGTGTCTTTGTTAAATAAAAAAATACTATTAGATTTTATGTAATTATTTTAAAACATCATTTGAGCTGTATTTTTTCTTAAAGATCCTTTGGGAATAAAGCAGTAATGCCAAAAGCAGCTAATATCAAAACTGGAATGAATAATTTAAACATCAAAATGCAAAGCTAAGGTACCTCTGCTTTCAAGTAGTAAAAATACTGTTTCGGATATCCTGACATGTAATTAGAAAGAAAGTGTGGAGGTTTGTAGCTAGCTTAACCCTGAATTCAAGATGAACCATTCAAAACAACTGTACAGATAGATAGTCAAAACAAATATTGTGAAATGAAGTTAATAACATAGAGGTATACTTTATGCATGAAGTGTAGGTATCTGAAAATACAAAAATAACCACTTAATTTGCAAGATAAAGTAGATAACACAGATGAAGATTTAATTCTTGCTTTGAAAATCTAAGCTGTGATCCTCATTATATCTTCTTTAATTGCAATTTTAACGGCCTACAATGTGCCTTGTAGGACACAACTATCCACAAATCACAGGAAGAGGGGTTAAAAAAGAGGAAATGTGTTAATTTTTCAGAAATATACTATATAATATTTACTTTAATGCTGACACTGATGTTATCTGTTTCCTGAATATTAAGGTGCACAGTGATAGCTTAGGGAGGAAATATGATCGAAGTGTTCTATCATCCCTGCCCTGTTAAAAAACATTGTAAAATTTCTTAGCATCTCTATACTAACAGGCTGCTCAGGGTTGGTATAATTTTCATTTAAATATCAGGGTCTAAGCCTAAAATATGAGAGACTAAGCCTAAAAGCTAAGCTCGATAGGACTGAAACACATGAATAAGAAAAATTAGATTAATTGGATCATGGAGCAACACTTTAAAAAATCAATATTGGATGCAAATACCACTCAAATTTAGCTACACTTTCTTGTACTTTTTATCTTTGATATATCTGAAAAAAATGTATTGTAAAATGTTACATTATAATGAGATAAAATTATCACTTTATAACACAAGTTTTTTAATACAATATCTAATACATTTTCTGGTGTCCATCTTCAACAAAACTGATTCATGATTATTACCATCCAGCATGCAAAAACACACATTAGCCATTTACTCATGTTGCCAATTAACTTTTCTATCTTTGAAGTGTAAAGAAGCACAGTGATGCTTGAAGATCATGGTCCAAGAGATAAATAGATCCTGAATTTCAAAGAAAGAGCAGGACAAGAAAAAGAAAGCCAAGGAAAAAAGAAAATTCTTGTTCATTTCTGGGGAGGAAGAGGAGTAAAACAAGGTGAATAACCTAAAGAATCTATTTACTCAGAAAACTTTCTTGAACAAGGAAGACAAAGGAACAGAAGAATGTAAGAATGTAAGAGTACTGTAGTAAAGACTACTATTAGGTGATACACATGGTAAGTGGAAGCTTAAGTTATACCAGGGCAGGGAAAAACATGTTAAAGAGAACAATGTGAAAGCACATTTTGCAGGAATATGCATATGTTATACATGGAATAAAGAAGGTTCAATCTAAAAAAAAAAAAAATTAAAAATTGAGACACCAATAAATACAGGGTAAACAGGAAACTAATAAATGTTAAGCAGCAAAAGTAAGCAAAGCAAAGCAAAACAAAACAGAAAAGCAAAAGATAACAGAGAAAATTTAGACAATTCTTTTGATGTTGCAATTATTCTAAGTTACAAAGATGTAAAAGTCTCCAAAGCAAGTTTAAACCTGCTCCAGAGTATCAGGCAAATATATCAGCTTCTAGTCTCTCCCTTTCCTTTCTAGTAGCTAGCTGGTATAGTGCTCTCAGAACTCTCAGGAATCTAAGTAAAAAGAATAGCCCCCTTTAATTTTTAATCTACAGATTTTTTCCTTAAAATGGTTGTGAACTAAATTTTCACAGTGATATTGTATGAAGATATCAATTCAAGGTATACTACTTTGAGACACCTAAGATAGAAGAAAGAAAGAAAAAAAAAATCAGCACCTTGTTTTTGAACTTCTAAAAAATATTTTTAAGAATTCTAATAACCCCAGAAAATGTCTAATAAATTATTTCAGAATAATCTAAGCTTCACATTTCAAATCCTTGGCTGTTATAAAAAATGTTTGGAAGCGGAAAAATAAAATAAAAATAAAGAATTCAGTTGTGTTGATACCCAAAGTTGTGCAGATACCCAAAGCCAGGCAGCTTTTTCTCAGTTATATTTGCAAGGTAGATTTTTTATAGAATAATCACACTATAATAATTTGAAAATTAACTTTCTACTCAGCATTAATTAAAAAAAGTATGTTAAAGTAAAATAATAGAAAAATTATCAACTTCAGATACTGCTTATGAGAATTACCTATACACTGTCATCCAGTCTAAAATTCCTTATCCTTTGTAAAAAGCAAGTGCACTTCTAATTTTTGAAGGTCTTGGTTGCTGTGCAAGTAGGGTGGGCAGTGCTAAGAACAGGAAAATGACTCAAAGAAAGTAGAAACAAGTGATAAGTTATCTGTATGATCTAATGCAAGATAAAAAACAGGTTGGGAAAAGAAAAGGAAGTGGGAGACTGATTCAGGTTTTTCCTCTTCACTCACATCTTTACTAAGAAGTTAAATGCCAAAAGATCCATGGCAAAAAAATCTTAGGGGTGACAGACAAACTATGAATCATTAGCTTAACTGCTGCTAAAAGATTAGCCATGTATTTAAAATGTTAATTAAGCAAAAGATTGCAGTCAATATGATAAAGAAAATACATATACTGAAGAAAAAAAATATATACAAAGGAGAGTAATTAATATAGAACTTTGAAGATTTATTTGCTGTTGTTTGATAATGTGGGAGAAAAAAAAATATTGTTCGTTAAATCTTATTTAAAACTGATGAAAGTTCTTTAAGGAGTCTTTAAGGTTCTTGAATGTCCTATGCCCCCTGAAGGGTTTAGCTGCACGGACCATGCAAGCAGCCTTGCTTGGCTCAGAACTGCCTTTTGAGCTCAGGTCTTGGTACTGGCCTGATCTGGGGTCAGCCACGCCTGTGCCCAGCCACAGACATTTCTTTTTCTTCACCTGTGGGTTTGTGTCTGAGCCTGCTTTCCTCCTCTCCCCATTCCCATAGAATCATAGAATCATAGAATTGGCTGGGTTGGAAGGGACCTCAGAGATCATCAAGTCCAACCCTTGATACACTACTGCTGCAGTTACCAGACCATGGCACTGGGTGCCACATCCAGTCTCTTTTTAAATATCTCCAGGGTTGGAGAATCCACTACTTCCCTGGGCAGCCCATTCCAATGTCTGATCACCCTCTCAGTAAAGAAATTCTTTCTAATGTCCAACCTAAAACTCTCCTGGCACAACTTAAGACCGTGCCCTCTTGTCTTGCTGAGAGTTGCCTGGGAAAAGAGATCAACCCCCACCTGGCTACACCCTTCTTTCAGGGAGTTGTAGAGAGTGATGAGGTCTCCCCTGAGCCTCCTCTTCTCCAGGCTGAACAGCCCCAGCTCCCTCAGCCTCTCCTCATAGGATCTGTGCTGGAGTCCCTTCACCAGCCTAGCTGCCCTCCTTTGGACCTGCTCCAGCATCTCAATCTCCTTCCTAAACTGAGGGGGCCAGAACTGGACACAATACTCAAGGTGTGACCTCACCAGTGCTGAGTACAGGGGCAGTACTGAGTACAGGGCCAACTCCCTGGGTAGTGCCAGACCCCACTGAGCACTCCTGGACCTGCTGAGTGTGGATGTGCCAGGAGGGGGAGGGCATTGCCCCAGTGCCACCTTTGCCTTCCAGCTGCTCTGCCCAGGTAGGGCAGAACCTGCCCTGGACCCTCTCTGGCCATGACACAGAACTGCCTACAACCTGGTAAAGGCACTGCAAACTCACAATGCAAAGGAGGCCGAGCTAAACTATTGCTAGCATTTGAGAATGATTTCTAGGCTCAAAAATCTCAGTCAGTAGGATTTCCTTGGATGTGTCTGAGAAGACACAATATTTTTTTAAAAATGTAGAAGCAATAGATTGATGCTATTTGCACTGAAGAGTTAAGGAAGGGGTGCGGTCCAAGTGGAACTAAAGGGACTTCACCCTCATGGCAAATTTAGCTGCAGGGACACTAAGTATGAATAACTCCTATCATAGTTTTCCTACCTACCATCCTGTGCCCATACCTCCCACAATGGAGAAGCTGAGGAACCTCTGGGTGTGAGCTGTACCTTCCTCAGTTACTTAAATATGCTGACCACCATTTCCCTGGAGCTGTATTCTGTCAGCAAGGCCTGAAAATACAGTTGAAACTCAACAGGGAAGTTTATAAAGCCTCAACACTAGACATTATTGGGGACAGACTGAGAATTCTGGTACAGTTAATTTACACTGAGTTTCAACACACAAAGCCTAATGTCAGTTTGGAGAAGTGATGTAACTTGGCACTTGATATAGAGATGATTATTCCAGCAGGACTACCACCTGTGGGAAAAACTGATGTAACCCAGATCTAGTGATCCTATTCACAGTATTCTGATCCAACCAATTTTGTAAGGCAGATTTAACACTTGTTAGGTATTCCCCCTAGTCATCAGAAAGAGATATCAACAAAGGGTAATTTGTGAAACAAAGGAATCAAAAGGGTATTGTGTAACCACTTCTGTTAATTTTTATAGACGCAGCTGGGCTTTATAGGGGTACTAAAAGTTTATATCAATGCAAATATCTAGGAGAAAAAATGTGATCTGTCAGGCTTGAATACAAGGAAAGAGCATGTAACATCAGAGGACTGGTAAGTCCCTAAAATGTCTATTTTCCAATTATGTAGAATTAATACAAAAAGCAACATTTCTCTATGAATTTACCTTTTACTATTAGACTGCCACAGCTAAATTTGCTGAGCTAAATGGCACAGCAGTGGAAAACTGGTATTTTCAAGGCTGATATTTCTTTCTATTGCATTTTAAATAAGAAAATAATCATAACTGGAACGAAAAACAGCACACAAAGATAAAAGGAAAGGAAAGAAAATACACAAAGAACAGAAACATACAATGTCTTCCTGCTTTTATATCCAGTGCACTTTTAAAAAAAAAAAAGAGGCTGCCTCCTAAGTGTGTGATATCGGGGAAAGTTGGAGTAAGCAGCCACTCACAGTCTTGAAAATCCTCCTCTTGTGCTCTTGGGTGTGAGGGAAAGGAGAAGTTATGATCAATATGAATGATGTTAGACTAATCACTGTTTTGCACACATTGTACTAGTTCTTATTAGAAAAGATGATGACTAGAAACACACAAAAAAATCAGACATAAGCCTTTGTACTTAATTCCTCTGAAAAATCTCTACTAGAATCTTTCTACACAATTCACCTTCCCTCGATGGAGTCTCTAAGCCCCTTTTGAAGATTAACCTTATTCTTGAGTGTTGGGAAGGTATTTCCACAACCACCAAGCAAAGAGGTTCTGATCAGTTTAGATCTTAATGAGAAATTCAATCACTTCACTAAAATTACTACTTTATCATTGAAATGAATTGAAAGTTTTCATATTGAAAGTGAAGAGGGCACCTGCACTGAAAAAAAAAAAACTGTAAAAGAAGATACACCAGTCTGATGAAGTGATTTACAGATATTATTGCAAAGGAGTTTCAGTGCTTTTTAAGGAGTGGAGGGAACAGCAGAGGCAGAGAGAACACACACTACAGTGCACGTCATTATTCTATGAGAAGAAGGAAAGTTTTGTGCTTCTGGGAACAGCAGTCTGAAAATACAAACACAAAATGCACTGCCTGACCATAGTCCACCTTCTACATGAATGTGTATATTAACATTTTCCCTAGCTTAAAGTTCTTTCATTTTACACATACAAAATATTTGCAAGCAGTATATTTCAACCTATAAATATTAGGTGACAAAGATCTGGTATTATGAGGGAGGACTGAAAAACAATTGTCAGAATCATCTTGCAATACTCAGAGCATTGTATCAGTTTTCCTATGCTATCTACAGCTATAGCAGCACAATCAATTAGGAGAACAAGCTACCTTATTTATACTGAAAATGGTGACATCCAGTTGAACAGCTGCCAAACCCACCATCATTTCTGAAACCATTTTCTACAGTTAGGGAGCCTTGAGCTATGTTCCTAATATACATATACTAATGTCATAACATGATTTTTTATGACAGGATATTTGAGTATCTACAAATACCCATTAAGCAAAGATACTGTTATAGTGTTATATAGTACAGCTTTGGACTGTCGATGGTAGTATGAATCAATTATCCCATAATATTAAAGCAAGCCTTCACACTTTTTTTATAAGATTTTTCCTTTTTTTTTTTTTTTTTAATTTTTTTTCCCACATTTTTACCTTTCTGTCTTTTTGATCTTTCGTTTCAGTACCCTCTGCAGAAGATCTGAAGATCTGTTGCAAACTATCTGTAACCATTGGCAATTCTTTGCTCTCTGTTTCACTTTGGTTGAAAGATTCATCACTAAGATAGCACTTATTGTTACTATGAAGTAACTTTAATGTTCTGGAAAAGCTACTTCATAATCTTACTAGAAGGCTAAACTTCACGTGCTAGAAAAGCAATGCTTATCATAGTGGACTATGTCTGCACCTAACAAAAAACAAATGGGACTAAATAAAGAGGAAATTGAGAATATCTAAAATCTCAGATATCTCTGCATAACACATTATCACCAATATTAGAAAAAAGTTCTGAAGTTGTTTTGAAACACATCAAATTAATAGACATTTTGGAAATTTCAATCAAGTTTCTGCTGATAAAAATCAGTGTCTGAAGGTAAAGAGCACATGGAAGTGCTGTTGTCAATCATAAAGCCTTGACTTGTTCTTTCAAGTCTTTGTTTCTGATATCCTGCCCCTACTAAATCTTGAAAAATGATCTTACCTTTCAGAAATTGCTTCTGCCTTTATCCATCATGATCCACGTGCAGATATGGTGGGAGATGCACTCATTCAGTTCCCTCCCTGCATAGATTTAGATGGCTTGCTACTTTTTGTAGCAAAATCATAGTTGTATATAGGTTCAATGAAAGTGGACAGCTATTTGTCTTCATTTGCTGCCCTAGCAGTCATAATGTTTGCAAGAACATCCATTCAAGCTTCAGAGCTCAAGCTCTTCTCCAGGATGGCATCAAACACCACAGAATTGCAACCTAACAACTCTCCCCCTCACACTGGGATGAAACCCCAGCCTTACTGCAATTCTCAGTGCCTCCAAAGGGGAGGTATTTCCTCTTTTTGTTATTTACATAACTCTTAATTCAGGATTATATACTGTTTAATACATGAACTAATTACATTTTATAGCATCAGGTCTAACAATAACCACTATTGACGATACTCCTCTGACCCTCTAAGGTATTCTTATTTAAAATGAGAACAGAAAAACAGTGCTAAAACTTGTACTTCATTTTGCAAGGGCTTAAGCAAAGAATGAAAAAATAGGGGTATTTTGTGGTCTTAACAGTCATTATTTACTAAGATTGTCTAATCAGCTACATAAGGTGCAATATTAAACAATGTAAAAAGGAAAAGAGAAATTATCAAAAAACAGCTGGGCATGAACCACCAATAATTTCAAAAGTACTGTTATCTAATTAAATTTGCTATTAGAGTCAAGATTACACTTGCTTAAAGCAAACATGACAAATTTACTTATTGATGTTACTAGAACGATATGATCTCATCAAAATTTGAATAAGCCAGAAATAAAGAACTTACAACAGGGGCCAAATCCTGTTTTCTGATTTATGTTGGAGTTTGATGCTGTAGAAATTCACCCCTAGTTTAACTCTATCAACCAAGAAAGACCAAGAACTCTCTCTTCATAATGCAAGATAAAATCTACTCCATGTAGCCAAAGGAAAGTTTTATTGATAAAAGCAGATTTATGTAAACATTTAGCTATAAATTACTTCTAAAGAGCTGGCACTGCAATGTTCAGACATCTGTTTAAAAATACTATCTTTTTCTTTTTGGATGCTTATCAGATATCTTATCAGATAAAGATTTCATCATGTCAATCTAATTATTCAAGTCTTTGCTAAGTCCTTTCCTGTTGAAGCCTCTTGCAAAGTGACTTCAAACTCTTTCATTTTCTGAATAAACTAAGTGATTCCAAACAACTTTTGCTAAAAGAGGAATGAATTAATGATCAGGAGCTCAGAATCGTTTTGGTCTTTAAAGCTTTCAAAGGATTTAACACAGAATTTAACTCTTCATCTCCCCTGCTTTGAAGTGGGTAATTTTTAGTAAAGCAACTTGCCCTCAGGTTTCCTCAGAGCTAGTGCATTAGACCATCCTGGATAATACCAGAGATACTAACAGCTTAAAACTCTATCAAACAACAGTAGTCTGAAGACGTGTTTAAGGAAAAATCAGAATCAAGCAAGGCTTTTTTCTGCAAAATTTATTTACAGGCACCAAATCTAAGAATTTTGTTTTGTTCAAATACTAGCCAGAGTGGAAGATGGAAAAGTTGACAGAAAAATCAATGGGAAAGAGGCTTAGATATGAAAAACTCAAATCACTAATCTTATATTATTTTAATAACTATTGGTATTAGCCAGAAAAAGAAAGAATTAATGCCAAATACACTTTTCTCACTCAGGAAAGACTGAAAAAGGCAGATGAGCTTCATCAGGAATATGATTTCATCCAGAAAGGGCATGAATTAATAATTTTTGAGATACCCCAAAAATCTGAAAAATCAAAAGCTGCAACTTATATTAGACATTTGTAGTGTGTTCAGCCTTAACACAAATACATTCAGGTGTCTACATATATTTAATCTCTTCCTATTAAAGTAGCTGTAGTCATTCCAGTTTATGAAGCCACAACTGTGGTTCAGTTTACCCCAAAGCATGGGGGACACCTCTGCATGTAACTCTACATTAAGCTGAGTAGGCACAGAATCTCCTTTGATTGAAAATAGGAGCCAAGACAACAAGCTCACATGGAGGCACACACAGAGACCTGATTTTAGATGTTGGATGTTGAATACTGTCCTTGGTTTCACAGCAGTTGAAACTTTGTTACTACTTTTCTTAGTAAATATGCAGCAAAGAAAACCTCAAAGTGAAAATGGAAATATCAATTCCATATGACAAAATTCCATCAGAATCAACATAATCTATAAAAGTATAATTTTCATACAACCAGCTTTCCTGAAAACAAAGAGTTTCATCAAATGCAAAAAAACTTAAAAGAACAAATCTACTCTCGTCCACAGAAGACGGAAAATGAGCTAAGAACCTTCCTTCCTTTTTCTCCTTAAGGCAAGAATGCTGATGGATATAAGACTGATCTTGCTAAGGGGGTGTACATGTATTCCAGAATTACATCCCTATGAACAGGTACTCAAATAATTTCATAGCCCATTGAAAAGTTATGACACAAATGTTAACTATTGGAAGAAGGACCTCAAGAGCAAAGAAGCAATAAAATAAGAAAAATATTAATACTAAATACAAAGTTTTTTCCTACCTGTGTGCAGACAAATTACTGAGGTGCAGGGTGTATTTTTCTTCAGCAGACAGTCCATCCATCATCAAGTAAAAAACATGAAAATTACTCTGGTTGAGAGGTTGCATAGTGATACGAGACTTCTCCAACATGTATGTATAAATCCTAGCTGATTGAGAAACAAAAAACCAAATTCATCATTATATTGACTGCTCTAAACATATTTTTTAAAGCATTTACCACTGCAACACTGAAAAATAAACCATAGTCTGAGGTGAGCATGATATGAAAAATATATTCATTCATTCTACCATGGTTTTCTACATATATCACATATAAATTCCTAATTCCATTAAATTAGAGGAACAAGTGTTTTACCTCAGTCACTGCCTTACCTTTAAAATTATTTTTTTTTTCTTTCTTTTTGGGGGGGGGAGATTAATCATAAAATAGCAGTCAATAATCGAGTGCTGTCAAAACAGTTGTTTTTCTAGGCATATGCAGAAGCACAGCTTCAAATGCCTGAAAGACCTGAAGGCAGCATGGAAATTTAAAACCTTCTAACAGATGGAGATAGTTGAAACAGTATTTTCAGCAACAGTTTTGGGCTCAAAGCTCTCACACAATGCAATGCTGGGTGAAGTTATGCAGGTTAGATCTCAGCATGTGAGAGTGCATCAGAAGCATGGGAGTTGGATTAGCCTAATGGTCAGGCTACAATCCAGAAAGTCATGCTCCTGCCAACATACTGCTCCTGTCACCATACTACAGAGGCTCATATCCACAGTATCTCATTCAGAGATAGCTTGGTTATTGCCATACCCTCTTTATTTTTCTGGTAAACATACTTTACATTGCACCTCAGTATTTTCCCCATCTTTTGGAGTGCTCTAAGTTTCTGTTTATAGTTTTTAAACACAGCAAACTTGATGTTACTTGAAGTTGTCTGTATGATGGAATCCAGACTGAGAGAATATTATTGAAAGTGTACAGTGAAGGGAAACAAAATTGGATGAATCTTGAAAATATTGCTTTGATAGAAGTCTAAACAGTATAAATACATACAGTGTCACATAACGCTACTCTTCACATCCCACTAAGCAGTATAGAAGGTCTGTGATACACTACCCAGAAGCATTTTCCACCCTTGTATTTAACAGCACAGGCATGCCCTGACACGTGCTGCCAATCAAAACCATTCCTGGGATGCTAGCTACAAAAGAGACTGTGAGACTGGCAGAGAAGAGTTATATGGCTGACTTGCTGAACTGAGGACACATGTTCCAGTCAATGTAACCATCCTACAAAAAGTAGAAGTGAGCTCCTGCCATTATGGAACTTACATTATGAGAAATTGTTTACTAGCCAGCTAGCCCTCTGTTGCTACACTGGAAAAAAAGAACTGTGCTGGAAGAAAAAGGGCACACTTGGGAAATCATTAAGCTGGTAGCAGGATATATTCCTGGCTCCAGGAAATTCGCAGCACATGACAAACTGAAGCAATGTAATCTTAACCTATCATGGCAGTACAGGCCCAGGCACACACTTTCATCAGAATCAATCATTATCTGGCTGCCATTCCTACAGAATAAAACAGAACAGATGAACCTGAAGGATGATTTCAGTCTTTTATTGAGCTTGTAATTATTTCTCAGTAAAACTAACCCTACCATAAATTAATTTGCAAATAGGCCATTACTAATCTTTAATAACTATTTTTGTGTGCAATGATCTTCACTAAGATTTTAACAACTGTCACTTGGGTGTTTTTAATATTCTTTGATTGGTAAAAGTGAGAAAACTGTTACTGAAAGTCATCTATCTGTTTAATTAATACATTTAACTTTAATCATGGGCAACACCGCTTATTTAGATGGCACAAATTAATTCAGCCCTTTTCAGGTACTTCAAGTCACCCACTTTAATAAGGGAAAACACAGCTCACCTCACTTAACATCTCCAACAATGGGAAGAGCTTTGAAGAAAAGCTGAGCTTCTAATCAGCAAAAATCAAACACAGCACAATCTTAATGGAGCTAAAGCAGCTCATAAAGAAAACTGTCAAAGTAATATGCTTTTCTACAAAATGAAGTTTTATGTTCATTAATCTATGTGTGAAATAGAAGAGAAAAAGAAGAGAGTTCCAGAGGACAGACTGCCATTTTGTGTAATGGTAACTGTGCTTACAGGCACACGGAAATTCCTACATCCTTTAACAGATCATTTGATCTACTGAGCAGCTACAAAGTCAGCAAGCAGAATCTGTGTTGAAAGCGTGGCCAGTAAAATTTTCCTTCCAGCTACGCATTCTTTGAAACTACATTGTTCTTTCTCAAAAAAAAATATGCTGTCCTAAACACAGCTATTGTTAAAAAGAAAACAACATTTGAAAGTTCAGACCCTAAATGCAGTAGAAAAACACGTCAGAGAGCTTAGCTGCTTGTAGTCTTTCTTATACCAAATCAGTTCCATGTCTGAATCACTTAATTGATAAAAAAACCTAACACATGCCTGTGAATATGCATTCTGTTTCATTTTACAAATCAAATTAGATCCTTCCATTTCATTGCAACCTAAAAACCCCCATCATTCCTTGATTTTCAGAAAGTGAAAACTGAGAAAAGCAAGATCTGAAAAGGAAGGCAGGAAAATGTAGAGAGTAAATTTGTCAGGCTTGATTTTCTCTTTCTAGCACTCTATTAAAAAAATTTAGGAAGCTGACAGAAGCCTTACCTTTTATCTTTGGAATTATGTAAATTTATCTGAAAGACAATTCACTCTTTCTCTTTGAAAATTAAAATAAAATGCAGTAATTTTGCTTGTGGAAATAAATAATCACTCTTTTACTACTGTGCAGTGGGTGTGAGTCATTGCCTATGAATGATTATGATTTTTTTTTGGCAGAGGATCATTCTTCGAGTTGTTAGGGATGCATTTATTTTAGAAATATAATTATATCACTGCCCTGTAGTTTATTCTGATGCAAGGCTTTTTACTAGTTCCCATTGCCTTATCTTATCCAGTCACAAAGAACAACGACTTAACCTGGATTATATCTTCTCCACTTGTTTGACCGGACTGAAGTAATGAAAAGTATCCAAGCCCAACATTGCAGCACTCCTTGCCAGAAACAAGGGGCTGAGAAGACACACAAAACCTCTACAGATATCTGCACTGGATTTGATAAGAATGATACTCAAGAGCTCTATCCTTGTTTTCAAAACTTCATGGTAAAGATCTTTTTTAAGACATAGACTGAGCCAAGCCTGTAGATGAAAATTACAGACAACATTTCTGTTATTTAGGTACACTTGAATTTCTGCCATAAGAAGAAATCTTACGTGACAAAAGTGGGAGCATTTCCAACATCTAGGCATAAAAAAAATTCAGCATAAGCTAAAAGTTGTCACAAAGTTCACTGATGTTCACTCAAAATGCTACTTTGAGCTTGCCCTCTATAGTAAAAAATATACCCATGCACTTTTCATGCCCCTTCCTTACTAAACTGTTCTGTTTCTCCACCCTGAAGAGCTATCTGTTAAACAACCCAAGCCCTTTGATGGAGGCAGAGTCACCTGGATTTCTCTTTACAAACTAGACACACTTAGCCTAGTTTGCCTCAATGAGTTATAAAGTCGTGTCTCAGCAGAATTAGGTGCACTGCATATTTACATTTTCCATTCATGTTTGAACAGTGCAAGACAGTAAATAGTGCTGCAAATGATCTTGCAAATAGATGCAGAGAATCTCTAGGTGAGTTTTAAACCAGCCAAAGACAACATGCTTGATTCTTTTCTCATTTATAGTGGTGTAAATATGGGACGATTTCACTTAGAAGTGATGCTCAGTAGTGGCCTAGAAAAGGTAACATCTACAAAGAGAATCAAAGAGAGTGAACAACTGCAGCTTTCAAAAACACAAAAATAATTTTCACTGCTGTACTGGGGCTTCTCAAGCTTGAAGAGTAATTATGGAACTCTTGGCTATGCTAGATTTGGCAAGAGTATTTTATTTAATTCCTAAATAACTGGGGGATACGAGGGCAGATAAATAATTTGTTTATGTTTGTTAATGGATTTGACTACTCCTTGACTTTCTCATTTAATATCTATGTTTTGAAAATTATCCAAATGCAGCATTATTGTACCAGAAAACTGAGAGCCTGGTCAGTTGATTCCAGTTTTATATCCTTGACACACAAGAGCTGTGAATTAAACCGGTGTGTCTGTGTAAAGCTGCTTGGAAAATCAAGTCCCTGCAATCCCAAGCGAGGGGATTTCCAACCCAAATACTTGTGGCAAAACATGGCCTTGAGGTCTTAAGATTCCTGTTCCTCATCTGAAGAGCTGAATGATAAAACTGCAGGTGAGAACAACTGTGAAAATGAAGACATTTATGTTTCTGAAATGCTCAGAAAGTGAAAAACATTGATGATAAAACAGATAATCCACAGAAAAAAGTTCATTCTCTTTTAAAAATAGAATAAAATGGCATGAGACAAACTAACAAGTAGCAGATCACTGAAGAAATATGGTCCATTCTCTGCAACGAATGAAGATGGGGATGATTGGAAAAACAACAGCATTAAATTTGTATGGATAAGGAAACCCAAGAGTATCTCAGACAGCTTCAGTTGTGGAATTTCCTAGTACTCAGATATTTGACTTTTCAAAATAAATATAATTGTCATTTGGTTTTGTGCTTTGTGTGTGTTTAAAAAAAGGAGAAAAAAGCATGCATGCAATGTAATTGAGGTAACTAAATATATTCAGATTAAATATGTACAATATAAAGGATTTATAAAATATTAGTTTTAGAGATAACACTTTATTTTTACAAGTCCAAAGCAGATGCTATTCAGTCCCTTCTAATGTTTGCATCACTTTCTTTACATTCCACTCACAAGAGCTCATGAATTAAAAAAAAAAAAAAATCCCACTTTTTACTTTCAAGTTTTCTTTACTAATATATTATGTTTACTGTAAAACAAACCAGAAAAATGTGATTGTAATTTCCCATGCAGTCATGTTTTCGCTGAAGAAACTACCATATTTTCTTGGGTGCAGTGAACTTTCTCAGTGAAATTAATTTGTAATTCCCACTACGAAATATTTTCAAAGAATATTTTTCGGAAACACTTCTAAAAGCATAGACACATTTAAAATTATAAAAAATTAGTACTTTTGGAAATAGTTATCCAAGTAAATTTAATTTACTTGGATCAAAAGTGTGTCTCACCAGACAGCTGTCCCATGCAGGAAGATCAGTGCAAGTAGAAAACTGCCAGTGTACAGTCATTTCTGCACACAATTCTCACTTTAAAACAGAGTCACTTTATGATGACTTGAAATGAAGCCTCTCCCTGATTGCCTCCTAAGATCAGAGTTTTCAGAATCAAACCAAAGTTTTGCCCAATATTATTTTTCCCTAATTGCTGTTTAGTAGGGAATGGCAGACTCCCATTTGCCCTGAAAGCAGACACCAATTCCACACTATTTTACCTCTAATGAGAATAAAAATCAGCATGATTCTTTGTCCCTTTAGAAGAAGCTCAGAGCTGTAATAAATTGCTTTTCATTTCAGAATTATACAGTATACTTTTATTTTGTATGCCCTAAACATGTGTTTATCACTAATTTAAGAGGTACTTAAAATACCAGATGCAAAAATTAATCTCTTTTTTACTTTTATTTCATAGTAAAGCAATACACAGCTTTCGATTTGTTGATCTCGGGCATAAAGGGGAAAATAATTTCCTGGGAACTGTAAAAAGAAGCAGTGGTGTTCATCTTTTTTCTTTTCTTGCCTTCCTCTGCCACCCTGTGGTTGCACAGAACAGGACCTGCACTCTTATTAATCCTCTGCACTACTCTGGTTGAATGTGAATTCACATGATATTACACGTTACTCTGACAGTCCACAACCCCCCCTTGCCTCTTTAGCCATACTTGAAGGCCACTGATGCCTAATTCTGTGTATGGCACAGGATCCCTGATCTTCTAGTCTGAGGGTGATAGCAAAATAAACAGGTTAAATGATACTTACCTGCAATTAATGATTTTTTCTTCTCACAAAATTGTAGCTCAAAATATTTTATAAAACAGCTAGAAAAATCATTCAAGGGTGTCTTAGCATGTCCAAAGGCCTCTAAGATACAGTTTACCTGTAGGACAATGGTGAAGAAATAAGAGAGAAAATAGACAGGAAAACATTTCAATAAATACCAGTGAGGTATTGAGGTATTGATCAATAACTGAGAAAAAAAAAAAAAAGTTTTTTCAGACAGGAATATAACAAATTCCCTGAAAGTTTTTGTTTGTTTCTTTGTTTGTTTTTTCTTTCTAAATATAATTAAAGTAAGACTGTTAAAAAAAAAAAAAAAAAAAAAAAAAAAAAAAAGTGCTCTTAGAATAGTGGAAGTTATAAGTGGAAGGGGAAGACTATGGCTCACACCTGAGCTGTGTCCCTGCAGGCAGTATTGACATAAGTGACAAGTCATATGCCCAGAGCTGGTGTGCTCAGCAAAAAGATTTGGATTTTTGAAGGGAGAAATGTTTGTTAAATTACAGTCAGTTGACAGGTAAAACAAACCAAAGAAATTGACAGGCTTTAGACAGTGCCAGAAATGGCATAAATTATTGATTTCAAAGGGAATTACTTCAGCATTATACCAGTGAAAAAGTGATCACTGCATCCTAAGAAAGAGATTGCAATGTGGCCTCAACACTGTATTGTTCTGATATAACCATAGAAGCTGGATGACCTTCATGGGGACCAGAAGGAGGGAAGAGGGCTGAAGATAACATGTAGCTCCAATCATAAAGACAGAAGCTCTAAAAATCAGACCCTTCAGAATTATTGATTAAACCTGATATTTGTGCAGTAGGTGGCAGCAGAAATCTAGTCAGCCTAGTTTGGTTTTTACTCCAGCAGCTTTGTTTAGGATGTATTTGCTCATTAGGCTAATTCAGCACTTCGCTTAACCTGTGCAGCATTATTAATTTTAATGGTGCTACACATTAATGCAGCAGGAATTAATTCAGGCTACTGCATTCATTAAAGCACCTTAAAAGCCAAGTAAACCAGAATCTCTATTTGCTTCCCCACGACTGAGATCTGCTACATCTACCTTCACTGTGTGAGGTCAGGTGTCCCACCTAACCTAGGACCTTTCTATAACCAAACTCATTTTTCTTAGTATGAGATGATGCTCTTCTGCTCACACTGACTAACACTAACTGGCACTTATGGCTACATTCATACTATTAAACTAAGCAGGCCCAGGAGCAAGGCTCTTTATCCTCTATGGTAAATGGCACAGTATGGTTCACTTGCAGACATCTACCTCTTTTTTTTGCTGAATAGGACGGGTGAGATGTTATGAACAGTCCCTGGCACATGCTGTTGTCTGAGCTGTAGTCAGAGGACCTCCTGGGGATTTAAACTGTGTCAGGGAGCATGGTAACAACTGCTTCTTAGGGACTGTTGTTCAGTTTACTACATATAAAGTTAAAGTAGTCTACAGAATTAACTAGTTTTTAGACAGAAAATTAGGCCTGGTCAGCTCTCACACTGATTCCTTCTCTTAGCTGATGACATCTTGTTTTATTTGCACTGAATGATGGTGGTAGTCCCTGGGAAGTTTCCTGTAGTCATAAGATAAGAGACAAGAATACTTCCCACTTCTCCTGACTCCTGCTACTGTCATATTTGTATCTAAACCACACAGTTTTCAGTTGCTTGTTCACTAAATTACTTATTTACATAGTTCCCCTACACTTAAACTGAGCTTCAGGAATAAAAAGGACTTGGGAGGATCTGACTTGGTTTTTCCAGTTCTGCTTGAATAACAAACATCTATGCCCTGGTCAGTTCATAAGTGTAAGTAAACCTGTGTAGGTAGTAAATAAAAAAAAATATACAGTAGAAATAGATATCACTTGTAGGGCTCCTAAGTTTATAATAAAGTAAAAGTGTGCCATCCCTATTTAATGGTATTCTTACACCATTAGATTTTAAAATTAAATCAAAAAAAGAAAAAAAAAAACAACACATTGTCAGGTGAAACCTGGTTTAAAAGTGTCAGTTTAGGAACATCATCAATGAATCAGATAATACTGTGAAAAACACTTGAACATGGCAACTACACAAAATAAAGCAAAGCTACGGTGTATTCAGTTACAGAGTTTTTCAATGTCATTGGGCTTTTTTAGTGTCTTCAGAAAACACAAATGTAACACTGTGAAAACAAACTCTTTATAAACTTCTGCATAGCAGATGTCTTTTTGCTTCTGGTTCAAATATCTTTGTCAGACCAAGAGGCCAGATTGCTCCTTTGTTCAACTCAGTAATCACAATGCTACTCACATGTTTTATCTTTGTATCAAAGGTGTTTCTGCTAGAGCTGGCTCTGCATGTGAGGTGCTTCACTATCTGTTTGCAGGCTTCAGACTTCCCAGAACCACTTTCTCCACTGCAAGATCACATGCAAGAAAGAGAGGGAGGAATCATAGTTATTTTCATGTTTGATATATTATTTATATTCCCTGCTTGCTCTGTTTCAATGGGTTTAAGATGTCTCAGTGAAACTTTAATTTCAAATAACAGAAGGTTTATGGATGGTAAGTAATAAAGAACAGAACATAGGAGATACACTGTCTGTGTTCATGAGAGCTGTCAGAGCTATCAAACTATATTGTCTTACACTACAAGCCAAGCCAAACAAATCTAAAGCTTTCAAGCCATTTGGAAGGTATTTATAGCAAAGATTTTATCTCCTCCTTTATCTTCTGTCCAGCAAAGGATCCTGCTTGTGCTGCCTGATGCTCTTTGCAGATAAAGAAATACTACCATTGTCCCAGTATAGGTTGGGGGCTGACCTGCTGGGAAGCAGTGTAGATGAAAGAGACCTGGGGGTCCTGGTTGACAAGAAGATGACCATGAGCCAGCAATGTGCCCTTGTGGCCAAGAAGGCCAATGGCATCCTGGGGTGCATTAGAAAGGGTGTGGTTAGTAGGTCAAGAGAGGTTCTCCTCCCCCTCTATTCTGCATTGGTGAGGCCGCACCTGGAGTATTGTGTCCAGTTCTGGGCCCCTCAGTTCAAGAAGGACAGGGAAGTGCTTGAAAGAGTCCAGCGCAGAGCTACTAAGATGATTAAGGGAGTGGAACATCTCCCTTATGAGGAAAGGCTGAGGGAGCTGGGTCTCTTTAGTTTGGAGAAAAGGAGACTGAGGGGTGACCTCATCAATGTTTTCAAATATGTAAGGGGTGAGTGTCAGGGAGATGGAGTTAGGCTCTTCTCAGTAGTGACCAGTGATAGGACAAGGGGTAATGGGTGTAAATTGGAGCATAGGAGGTTCAAGTTGAATATTTGAAAAAAATTTTTTACTGTAAGGGTGACAGAGCCCTGGAACAGGCTGCCCAGGGGGGTTGTGGAGTCTCCTTCACTGGAGACATTCAAAACCCGTCTGGACATGTTCCTATGTGATGTACTCT
This sequence comes from Calypte anna, assembly GCF_003957555.1. Taxonomy (NCBI): domain Eukaryota; kingdom Metazoa; phylum Chordata; class Aves; order Apodiformes; family Trochilidae; genus Calypte; species Calypte anna. Next base: position 141,766,769 of record NC_044244.1, read on the forward strand.
AGGTGGCCCTGCTCTGGCAGGGGGGGTTGGACTAGATGATCTTTCGAGGTCCCTTCCAACCCCTAGGATTCTGTGATTCTGTGATTCTGTGATACCATGGCAATGATGTGAATCAGAAGAAAAGAAAGGTGTTGAATTCAAGAGGAAGAAGGTAAAGGAAACAGGAAAGGAACAAGAAGAAAATTATGGTTGAGTTTACAACCTGCCCAGTTCTTGAAGTGAAATACATTCTGACTTCAGTGATCCTGTTTCACTTAATTTCTTGTTCATGATGTGGAATAAATATTCCAAAGAACGAGAATCTCTGAGGGTGAAAATGAGTAAAGAAAACAAGGTAAAAGGCAATATGAGTAACAAAGATAGGAAGAAACAACAGGAAAGTGGCAGGATGGAAGAGGGAAACAAACTCAGTGATGCAGTTTAAGCACGGAGAAGGAAGGAAAAAATAAGAAAGAAATGGAAAGGATGAAGTCAGGATAGCCTGAATAAGAAATTAATGTAAGAATTCCATACTTGATTTATAAGTTTTTCTTACTTGAATTATCAGGTTTTTTTCCTTATAGACAACTGAATCAAACAAAATGTAATTTGGTTCTCTTCCTACATTTATTTGCTGGATCAAAGTTAAAAAGTAGTTTAGATTTTTCACATGTTCAGTGGCCATCCTGGTTGGTCAGTCTGTTATCTATATAGTTTCTGAAACTGAGAGAACAGCATAGTATCTGTCTTACCATTGCTTTATGTATATGAATCTCACTTCAAGAAGACCTCCATGGCTGTTAGAGGCCAACAGGTTCAAAAGTTATTGGGTGGAGGAGGACTTAGAGGTAGACAGACAGAAACATCACATGCAAGTATTGCAGAACAAGGACGTTCAGCTAAAATAGTCAGAAAATAGCAAACTTCTAGCAAAATTTTAAGTATTAATTTCTGTAAGTATTAATTCCTGCAGATATTAACTCCTGCAAGTACTGAGATGTATATCTTGCTTACCATCAACTTCTGCATATTAGCCAAGTTTGTCTATATATTAATGAATTCTGATAACTGGACCTTTATTGTGTGGCAAGTGAAAATCAATGTTAAAATCATGTTTGGGGAAGAACATGACAATATTTAAAAATGTAATGAGGAATGTAGCTGCCATTTCAGATCATGTAAGTAACAGGGATTTATGGCCTGTGTTTAATTTTCAATTCTGACCTGCACCAAATTCAGAAGTGCAGAAATACCTAACAAATCAAACAAAAAAACCTACTCCTGCCACCCATGCATTACAGTCAGGAAAACCTGAGGCAGAATTTGTTCATACACTACTTTCACCAGTTTTAAAGATGATTTAGATCAGCACAGCTACACATGGTGTTTTGCATGAGCTTCTGAAAAAAAAATTCTTATGGTACCACCCTAAACTGTGAGCATCTGGGTCGAGGCAATCTCAAGCACCAATATAGGCAGTGACTGGAGCAGCCCTGAGGAAAGGGACTTGGGGGTGCTGGTGGATGAGAAGTTCAGCATGAGCTGTCAGTGTACACCTGCAGCCCAGAAAGCTGAATGGAGCCTTGGCTGTATCAAGAGAAGCATGGCCAGCAGGTTGAGGGAGCTGATTTTCCCCTCTACTCTGCTCTTGTGAGACCCCACCTGGAGTACTGTGTCCAATTCTGGAGCCCTTGTTGCAAGAAGGACATGGATGTGCTGGAGTGTGTCCAGAGAAGGGCCATGAGGATGATCAGAGGGCTGGAGCTCCTCTCCTATGAAGACAGACTGAGAGAGTTGGGGTTATTCAGTCTGGAGAGGAGAAGGCTCTGAGGAGACCTTATTGTAGTTTTCTGAAGGGGGCTACAAGAAGTCCTGGTGAGGGACTTTTTAAGATGCCAGGTAGTGATAGGACTGCGGGGAATGGATTCAAACCAGAGGAGAGGAGATTCAGACTGGAAGTGAGGAAGAAGTTCTTCACCATGAGGGTAGTGAGACACTGGAATAGGTCGCCCAGAGAGGGGGATTAAGCTGCATCCCTGGAAGTTTTTAAGGTCAGGCTAGACAGGGCTCTGAGCAACAGTGGGAGATGTCCCTGCCCATGGCAGGGGGTTGGAACTAGGTGATCTTAAAGGTACCTTCCAACCCTGAATATTCTATGATTCTATTACAACTTGTTCTGGTTTGGGCCAAAAGATAATAGAATCATGTCATGTGGACCATGGACATGAACTGTGAAAATTGCTTCTTGTTTTAAGAGTCTGCTACAACAGATGAACATCGGCAATTGTAGACTGAATTATTTAGTGGGTTTTAGTATAGAAAGATAGTAATAATTTGTGTATAGTTGTATTTAGGGATAAGAGATGGTAATGACTGGAGTATGACACAAATGGTATGGAGTAAGGGGTGGAATGTCCTGGTTTGAGCCAGGATAAAGTTAATTTTCTATCTTGTAATTTTGCTTTCAGCTAAGTCTCTTATAAGTAGCTGTATAAGTGTCTGCTTCTGGGACTGATAACACTTGATGTTTATAGTTACTGCTGGAGAATGTTAAGCAGAACCAAGAACACTGCCCAGTTCTGAGGAACATTTTGCCCTCCGGAAGGAAAAAAGGAGTTAAGAGGTCACACCTGAAGCCCTCCTTTAGGGAGGAGTGGACAAGATAAATGACCAAAATTGACCAAACAGAGTATCCCATCCCATACACATCATAGTCAGTCTAAATTTGAGGGATCATGAGGGTCAAACCCCTTCCTCCTTTCCTTCTTCCTCTTCTTCTCCTGTCCCTGTTTGCTTCGGCATCCTGGGAGGATTCCATCCATTCCTCTGCCTGTGCTCCTGATCCGTGCCAGCCTGAATCTGTGTGCTCCTGCCTCCAGCTCCCGAGTGCTGCTGAGCCCAGGAGTCCAGCCTGGATTTTGCCAGGGCTGCCCTGCAGCCTCTCTGGTGACATGAGAGTTATTGTGAGAAAGGGGGGATGGAACGTGGGATCAATTTTCCTGTATATTTGTATATGGTTAGTAATTTTTCCTTTTTATCATTACTGTTTCATTAAAGTTGTGCAGTTTAGTTTCCAACCCATAAGTCTCTCTCCCTTATTCTCTCTCCTTTCTTTATCGGGGGGCGGGGGGGGGGGGGTAGGGGATTAATAGAGAGCATCTGTTATTCAGTTTAATTGCCAGGCCAGTGTTAAACCATGACACTATGCCAACTCCATGTTCCCAATATGATATTATGATATAGCCAGGGAAAAGAGAGCAAGCCTGAAAACTTTTAGAGAACCAAAATAATTTTTTCTTGTTGTTTTGCAGAGTGCATATGTAAGCATACATCTTGCTGCACGTCTGAGCTTTCTAGATTTGACATAAGCATCTGAAAGCAAGACTGCTAAATATATTGCATTCTATATCATCAGTAGTGATACTGTAATTGAACTCTGCATCTTAATTGGAAACTATATTTTATAAAATAAACTCAACTGGAAAGTGCATTTCTAAACCACCTTTATTACAATTGTAATATAACTGTACTGCAGTAGCCCATTGCATTCATAACACATTTAATTATAATGTAAAAATTAAAGTCTAATAACTTGAACAGAAAGCCTGTGATGATACTAAACGGAGAAAATCAAAAGCTTTCAAGCCAGTTCACTTTAAAAGATAAGGATTTATCATAATTTCCAATTACTTGGCTTAAAAATGTGATTTATATCACATCAAAACCATTGGATATTAACATTCCTGGCTGCTAACTTATACAAAATTATAACATTTCATTTGATACATTCATGATTTTTTTTTTTTTTTCATTCAGCAAATTAGCCATCAGCATCCCATAAACAATTGGCTTGATTGACTAGGGAACCTTGGCTTTTAACAAGCATATAAATTATATTTAGGCTTCCTAGACAGCTCCTCACTTATCTTGTCAGTGCATAATGCATTTTCATATCCTGAACAGCAGGAGCAAAATGCAGTCAGAAGGAAGTTAATTATGAAAAGTCCACCTATTGGCTGTTTAAGAGCATAACATAATGTTATTTTATTCTGTAATTTTCATACAAATTTTATACAAAGTCATCTCTTGGTGTTAAGCATACATGAGTGATGGTGGATTGCTATAAACTCTAAGTCATTGTGAATCACTGGTAGTAAGCCTCAATTATTTGGCCAAACATTTTCCTGTTGTAAAACACTCAAGTTCAGTGATCAGATGTGAAATAACCGGGGGAAAAATAGCAAAAAGAAAAAAATGGTAACCCCATGGAGGAAATTAAGTGTAAAGCTTCAGAAGACAAGAAAGTAAAGTGTAATAAACATGTAATCATTTTACACAAAGTACCCTGTCTCAAATCTGTGTTAAATCTACATTCTGCAAGTGTAAGGATTTCAACATAATACAAATTTCAAACCAGAAAAAGCTAAGCATGTTTAATTTATAAATTAGGGATTAATAAGTATTTGTATGAGAAATATTCCTAATTATATGCAGTTTCTAAAGAATGTAGCAATGACAGAAGTATTTATAGAGTTTTGAGTATATATCCTAATACATTACAAGGCACTGTTTATTCTTCTGTCACTGCAGAAGCTGCTTCAGTGTTCCATTGCCCATCCTATCTCTGTACACTCATCCAGCACACACAGACTTTCAAAGTGAATTATTTACATGCAGTTGTGCAGTTATGTGTGGTATTTTACATTATGGTTGATTCATTTTACAGTACTAAAATCTGATAAACACCAAGCTCTATATGCTACAGAAAAATGGGAACACTTCCATGCCTACAGGTTTTTTAGACACAGAAAACAGGAAAGGTCACTATTAGGTGATGACCTTACAGAAGGGAGAGTTTTTCTTCTTCTGGCAAAAGCCCATGCTGTTTCTACAAATAGCAGGTAGCTTAGCACCCTGAGAACAGCCATACTCAAGACAGAGTTCTGTTCAGTATCCTATCACACTTCTGGTTTGGTGTGCCTGTTTTCCTATGAGGCGTACTAATGCTCCTCACTGTAAACTCTGACTGTTGGGCAGTGTTTCAGGCCAATTCTAACATTACAGCAGCAGCAAAAATGGTACAAAGATTCTAGGAATTATTTAGTTTAAGCCAAAATTACTACCAAAAGCAGTGAGCCCTGTCAGTCCAGCCAGCAACCCATTTCACTTCTAGGGGAATTTGTTTTTTGAACCAATTCTGGTTAAAATAGCTCCTCAAGATCACCACTATCCTCTCAGGTGTAATTTTGACCCAAGTACTTCTTCAGCCAAGCTCACCAAGCCACAACTTGATTGTGTCTGTTGATACAAAGGATGGAGTGGAAATGGGGAAATGAGCTGCCAAAGGCAGAAGAGCAGAAGCACTGCTGAACAGCTTATTCCAGTGTAAAGTTCTTATGGATTTATATGAGTCCTTTTTCATTTGATTGTCCACTGTGTCCTTCTTTCTAAGCACTTAGATGAAATGAACTTCCTTGATACAGAAAGCTTCTCTGAGCTCCCCCATCTTCATTCAGCTTGTGATTCCACATTAGAGGGAAATGTATTTTTTACTTTTAGAATTTGTTAGTAGGCATGCACATCACACTATGTGTGCATGCATGGAACTGTATCCCCAAACTCAGCTTTATAGCTAGAGATACTTTTACATTACTGACCATAGCACAAAAATACAGGTTTTTTTCCTCAGGAATGAAGAGTATGCTTGGTAACAGAGGCTGGAGAAAATGAAGTAAACACAAAAGCTTGGAGTATTTCAGAACTGCAGAATTGCAGTTATATGGTCTTGGTAGGAAATGAAACTGCAACCTTGAAAATTTCTCCACAAACCTCTCTTCAGGAGAAATGTCAAAGAAAAACTGACTGGATGGCATACCACATGATCTCAGGACCAGAAAGGAAGACTTGCTCCATGATGTTTATTAAAATAGATGTAATCAATTAATCATCTCTCAAAATGGTGGGAAAGCATTCTCCTGCTGATAACTAATGTTGTTTTGAAGCTGAAATAGCAAGAGAGCAGACATCCATTTTGACAACAAACACAAGTTCATGCACACACACAGATGACAGGTGACAACAAAGACATAGATTAATACCTTGAGTTACATCAAGGATATTCTTCGGGTGATGATAATTACTATTATTATTTGCAGAATACCAATGAAAATTTCCTACACCATATATAGGAAAATATAAATCACCTATATCATATATACTTTCCAGACATTCATTAATGAGATTCTACCAAGGGACTAATATAATGCAAATATCCTATTCTTAATGTCTTTTTATGAACATCTAAAAGATGTACATTCCCTTCTGTTTTCTCATTTAGTACTAGAAGAAGAAAGGTATTTACAAATAACTGTCATAATACAAATTTACAAATAACAGCTGTTTCTAGTTGCTTCTGTTAAGTCAAAGCTATATTTATTTCCTAAATTACCTGACGCTTTGCTTCCATTTTCACAAGTGACCTTTAGATCTAACTCATTATCCACAGAAGGATACTTTTAGGATCTAAGGGTTTCCTTGATGTGATATACAAATATCTTGACATGTGCTGATGCCATTGACAGGTCATACTCTTGTCACGTTCTCCACCAGGTCACTGGTTTACAATAAGCAACAGTGCACTAGCAGGGATCAAGGCAGTGGGGCTTAATACTTGACATCCTGATAATAATCTGTAGCAACTTTTCCCTGGTATCAAAACTATTAATTATTAAGTACAATATTCTTTGTGGATTTTTTTCTTAGAGTGTGAATAAATATTATTTTCTGCTTCTTCTCTGTCTACACATATAGGCAACTTCACAAAGATATGCACCAGTTAGAAGTGTCCCAAGTTCCTACTTTGAAGAAAATGCTAAAAACGGTGCCTGAGGCTACTTTTTCTTTTTATCTAAGTTGTTATACCTAAAAAAAGAGTTAATATTTACAGGAAGATAATATGAATAAACAGTAATGATTACTTGATATTGTTTCTACTTCTGCTTAAATGTCACTGCTCACTGGATATATAAATCAACAATCAGTTGTGCACAGAATTGATTTATACAGTTATAATTTAGAAACTTATAAAACTGCTTTTTAAAAATAACCTATCCTTTTAAAAGAAAAAATAACCACAATATTCAGATGTATTTGAAATCTTAGCATGCAGAACTTCAAATACTCTTAGGAGTCTGTATACATATAAAGAGAACACAAGAAAAACGGAGATGTGACAGTATTTAGGTGTTCATTCTAACTCTTGAAAATTTCAAACAGTATTATTAACTGCTCTTGAGTATCATATCCTCTCCACTTCAAAGTATTAAATTTCCTTACAATTAGAGGTAGTTCAAGATCAGTGACAAGATTTATCAAATGGATCAAACTGATTCTTGGTAAAATCAAAATCAACTGGGTTTTGTCTTCCCTAGGAAGTTCTGCAAACCCTTGCCAATATTTCAGCCATCAGCAACTGTCAAAATGACAAGGCTGAGAAAAAAAATCTCTTTCAGTAACTACATCAAATTCATCAAACTTGTTGCTTTCACCTAGGATGAGGGAAGAAAAGGGACAAATTGATTTGAAGATCAAAAATTCCAAGTGAATTCGAAGGTTTACCATTATAACCCCAACTTGAACAAAAGTTCTGTTTCACTGGATATCTCTAATAAATTTATTCAGAATTTTTAAAGTTATTTATCTCTCCAACAACGTGAATAAAGGAACTGTTAAAGTCTATTTTGAAGTTGGAGATCTAAATAACAAGCTCAAGGTCACACAAATATGAGGCAGAGTGGATGCTGCAGTACAGGTGCCCCAACTCACAGGTTTATAATTTAGTTGAAGACTTGCTATTTATATTGTCATTGGATTCTATTTCTAACCCTGATCCATGTAATGATAGCAAACACACACAGCAGTTTTGAATTCTTTACCATTAACTATTTGTTTCTAATTAGATGCAGATAGATGGAGCAGCAATTCCCCAAGATAATTTATGAACTTGAGATGTAATTAAACCTTTTTCAGCTCTATTTTGCTCTAATGTATGATACAGACATCAGTACACAGTAAAAAATCAGTTGGAGGAAAAAACAAAATGGAAATCTCAACTGCTGAGTCTCAGGGGAAAGAGCTGAAAGGCAGGAGTTACAAATTAGTTATTAGAAAGATAAATTTTCACCTGAGGATAAAGCACTGGGGACGCTGCTCCTGAAATAGCATGTGGTAAGCTCTTTCAGCACAGGAAAATATATGTGGGGGTAGTGAGGAACACAACTTTCCAGAATTACTTAAATAAAGCTGTGTGACCTGTAAAAATGTAGAAAAATAACATGGTCAATACATTTTGAAATAATTATGTTTCACCCTCCTTAATCCTAGGTTTTCTGTAAAAGTAACCATTACGAACAGAATCATTATATGTATGGATGTAGTACCATTACAGTATCTGTGGAGAGTTTAATTAATGAAAAAAAGAGCTGTAAGCATAGAAGATCTAATTAAGATACAAAATTAAGTATAACCAGAAAACTCAACAACAACATTGGCTTGTGCACTGAGTAAAACAAAACCCAGTACATTCCTTTTTTTATACCTCACTTATTTCTTCCATGTCTTGACTTAAAAATCTTACAAAATTAAACATGATCATCCAGGGAAAGTTACATTTTAAATCTTTCAAAATGAAATATGATCATTCCAAGAAAAGTTACATTTTAAATCAAAGACTTGAGTTATAAAATAAATCATTTATCACATGACAGACCAATCTCCCACAAATACTCAGCAATATAGAGTAACTTCTGTGACACACATAGGAGTTAATGTCATATCCTTAAAGCTTAAGTATGAGCCTAATCTATTATCTGCTACTGAAACTTCATTTTCAAGGTTATCCTGATATTATTTCAGCTAATATCAAGCAGATTTTAGAAAAATTGTATAGTCTGCTAATACTTATGATTCTGTTCATTCTGAAGAAACAAATATAATACAGAAAATACAAAATGTGAACTATGTAAGATGGTAAGGAGAAACTCTATACCATTTAAGAAGTAGCCTTGAATAATTTTACCTTTTTACATAGCTTTTAAAGATGATTTTGTTTTCTGAACGGGTTTAGAAAATTAACACAAGGCTCTACAAAACCCCATGGCAGCTGGAGGACCCTTTGAACCCTATGAAGCATCTCAAATGATGCTGGATTCTCTCACTCAGCTAAATCCCTTCCTTTCCTGTATGTCCTGTTTTCTCCAACATTCTCTTCAACAGCCTTACCACCACAGTACCATTTTGTATTTCCTCATTTCTCTGAACTAATCAGGTGCTCACCATCCCTTCCTGTCCTGTGCCTGCCTTATTTTATATATTTTTATATTTTATATTAAACTACCAAATCTTGGGGCATCTACAATACTGTGGCTGAATGAATACTCCACAGTACAGCCTCATTTGGGCCTTTTGAGCTCCCAAAGTAAACAGGATTACATCAGCAGGTATTCTCAAGGGATCATCTCAACATGTATCAAAGCAGAAGTAAAAACCTTCACATAATGCATAATATTGTAAGTCCTTTGCAAGCTTACATATTTTTCCAGCATATAAACTTCAATACTATATTTGTCCTAATTGGACACAAATACACTTTGGACAAAAGGAATGAAGCAGGATCATCACAGCACAAGCTGCTTCTACAGTTATTATCATAACTTTGAAGTGGCATTTGCATGTTCCTAGTAATATAGTGCTGCTTTAGAGTATAGTGCAGTAGTACAGTTTATTGCTGTGTAAAAATGCATTATCATCTAGCAATTTCATTGAATTGCATATGAAGCAATGTATGTCAGTGCACATTAACATATAATTCCTGATATTGTCTCAAAATGAATAATCACTTATAAAAAGATGCATTTTAGTAGCATTCCATTGCAACTAAGTGTGGGAAGGAAGTGTAGCTAACAAAATAAAGACTGACGAGAAGAAGAGTGTTTTTCAAAAGAAGAACAAAACCTAAAGTATCATTGTTGTTAAAATAATAATATTTTAATTGCCTCATCCTGGTGTTAAAAATATTATCATACCAAATATATCTTTTCATTCTATTATTTTGAGAGCCAGCAAACCACATGCCTGAAACAAAAAAGTTAACTAATGAGCCACATCATGTAGAATGTCACTGCCTAGTGAGGAACAGATATCATCATTTTTTATTACTTTTATATGCAGACCATGTAGTGCTCAGAGACTTCAATACCAGCTAAACAGCTGCAGTATTTTCAGGCATTTCAAAAACAGTGAAAGCAAAGCTATTCTACAACCATGCTTTTGGTTTGGTGTTGTTTTTTTTTTTTTAATCTTCCAGGAAATATCTGTCCAATGCACAATACCATGCAGATAATAATGATGTAGCAAGAGAGATGATCATCCCATGTGACCCAAACAATTGCAGGACAAAAGGCATTGCATATTAAGCCTGATGAAATAGATCTATCACAGAACAAGAGAAGATGCAGCAAATGTTAAGCATTTTAACACATAAGCCTACCATTTAAATTCTTCACAGTTCTCTCTTGGTGCACAAAATTGTATATGTAATGCAAAACATACAGTGGCAGGATAAAATATCATCTAAAACTTTGGCTATGATGGATGATTTTCATTTCTAGAAACTAAATATAAACTCTCAACTAGCAATCTGCTGCCACTGCCACTGAATGTTATAGCATTTCTTTCTTTCACACAAAGCCACGTGACATAGCAAACAGCCATAGCCCAGTTCACCTACAAAATTTTAGACCCTTTATACTTGTTTTGAGCCAAATGAACATACTTGAGCACTCCCTTATACAACAGAGAGGCTGAGCTCCATGTAGTAATGGGACCTCAGTGCAACAGCAAGAAAGTAAATGGGGGGGGGAAGGAGAAAGAGATGAAGGGCTACTAGCACTCTGGCTCTTAAGTGGCTGAGTGAGGATGAAGCAGAGATCAAAAAATTTGAATTTATGTTGCCTTCAGTTATCTACAAAGTCCACTTAGGTAAATATCAACATCTAGGTACTAAAAAAATAAATCCCTTGCAAATTACTAGTATGCCTCAGAAGTGGAAGATTGGAAGGATAAAGTTACTCCTTTTCAAGAGACAAACAACTGAAGCACTCCCTCAGTGGCCTTGTGCATATGACATTTCACACATGAACTCAAGTTCCCATTGCCCATTCGGTGCCTGTGCCTTGGGCAAAGTGGGGTGTGAAATCAAATATCCACTGCATGAAGCAGGCATTTATTTTTGCAAGAAATGTCTGAGGTCATGCTATACCTCAGGAACTAAACTTAAACAATATAAAGTGCCACTGCTCATACAAAATATGAGCAAAATATGAGTCGTTGTTTTACACGCGAGACAGAAAAAATACTGGTATCTTGGAAGAAATAAATAAAATGAAAAAAGTTAAGATTGTAAAACAAAGAGGATTTCAAAACATACATGTTAATTAATTTTAGGGGTTTGGCCTATCAAATGAACTATCTGGATCCAGTGTAAAAGACCCACACTGTAACATTTTGAAGAGAGAATGCTTACCATGGTAGAATAAATAGGAAGTTCTTTAAATGGGTTTACAAGCAACAGTATATCACCAATGTAGGTCTGAAAAAAAGAAGATTTAATTGCTTTATTAAGTAATAAATTAATTTTTTAAGGACTTTGGTTTTCTTCCAGAAAGTACTTCTAGCAAAGCCTTTTACATCTTGCTATGAACATACTAAAGATAATCCGTGAATTCAGAGCTTTTAACTACATAAATTTAAATTGAGATCTAAATTTACAATTCAGATAGCATTAATTATTCTTTTTGTGATAAAACTGAGTTCTTCATAATGTAAAATTATGCACAGAATTGCACTGCATATATTACTGGTAGATTATCTGAAAGTTAATTTGCAATTTGCTATTTGTTAAACTACAAAAGTGTGACATGACTACCACATAAACAAAATGTAAATTTTTTTCTGAGATAGATATCAGAACTTAGAGATGTGATATTGATTACCCAGAGCTGATACATTAAAATGTGTTGGTTTTGGGATAAGACAGAGCAGTGGATATCTACATGAGTATTTATATATGTATATTAGTATATAAGCATATGTGCATGCATATAGAAAAAATTCATCCTGTATCAAAAATAGCAAACCATCCAGTGATTGCTAAGGTGCCAAGAATTTATTTGAACATTCTTGTGTGAAAGTTGTCCTTAAGTATAAGATTGTTCATCACCCTTGCTGCTAAGTTTCTCATTCCACATAAGTAGCTACTCTGTATCACACTCTTAGAATGCAAAAATACCAGACCTTTGTCTCAGAGGAGGTCAGGCAGCAAACCATCCTGTAAACAGTTCCAGTAATGTTGCTTCTTTAAAAATTAAGTATTTTTATTCGGGGAGGTGGAAAATACTGCCTTCCCCAGAAATGTACTGCTTTTCTTCTGAAATAGTCATTTATTTCCCCTTCCCCAACTTCACTGTTAGGTTTCACCACAAAATGGAACTTTATTTAGCTTGTCAAAACATGAAACAGGATGTGTTCAGTGCCAAGGGTTTTGGTTTGGAATTGTTGTGCAGGGATTTTTTTTTTTTAATTCTGAGAAACAAATCAACCAAGGACGTGAGGGTTTTCAGTATGGATGCTGACACTCTACCAAAGCCCAACAGCTGTTGTTGAGCAGAGTATTAATGATTACTGTATATAAATTTCCATTAAGCTAAGAAGAATGACAAAGCACATTATGAGATCTTTTTAGGCAAAATCTTCAGTATTTTAAACTAAAAGATGACTTCTTTTTTATAAATACTGAGTATCTGTGGATCCTCCTGAGTTACACATCTGTGTTTGGTGTCTTTGAGGTAAAGCAAAATAATTCCTCCTAAGAAAACAGGATTTGAATAATGAATCTAAACACCAGAATTTTTATTATAATTGAATGCCATAACAGCTCGAATTGAAGTTTCCAAAATGTCAAAGGTATTCACAGCAACATGCCAATTCCCCATATTTCTTTTGTCTAAACAGCGCTATCAACTTACACATTTAAAAAATAACTTGCATGTTTCACATTAACATGCCACTCAGCTGTTCAGTAAATTAAAAATAAGTTGTGAATAAGATATGAACAGGGATGTTAAAATTTTCAAGTGCAGATTTTTCTCCAGAAATCATCCATGCATAACTGGATGCCTCCTGAGTTTAATGCAGCAAACCCAGGAAAACCTACTTTACTAAAATGTTACTATAAGTTTTGTCATTTCGTATCTAGATGATTAACACTACAATGTAGATTGTAGAGACTGATTTCTGTAATATAGGAAGAGATACTGAGTAAGTAAATCTCCCATGCTGACTTCTAAGCCTTTTAAATATAAATTTCTATTAAATTTCCAGTAATCATGTGGTTTATAAAAATTACATTAACAATGTTAAAGATGAAAGGAGCATTTGGTAGTCTGAGAGAGAAGATTACATGTAGCCATCAATTTTTACTAATACATGTGTTCTGTGAAATAAACACACAAATTTTATTCAAAAATATCTGAGGTGCTATTCTTTCTTTTAATTTTATTTCTGCTTTTCCTATATAGACTCAGAAAAATTGCAGGCTTATTCACATATTTGTCCTGATTCATTTAAACATTAGTCATGAGTCTGGGTCAGGTTACTGCTCAAAACCTATGACAGGAATCCTATTTTTTCTATTCTCCCACTTGCTCTTTTTTTAAAGTTTGTTGATGATAAATGAAAAGCAACTTACATATATCTGATTATTATTGAAACGCTTCTGAATCTCATAAAGCAGGCTGCTGTCTGTTAGCTCACTCAGAGAAGCCAGGTCATCATTTGGGGCTGGAGGCATTAACTTGACCTAGGAAACACAGATAAGAGAAATAAAGTAAATTCATAACCAATCATTGCGTACCTTAATGTTAAAACCTTAAGTATAAACCTAGATCAATAGAATGTATGGAAAATAAATGCATTAAGAAACCAGAAAGTTGTCACCCCTCCCAAACTATTATACATCTTAAGAACATAAAAATTATTATCAGTGTAAAAGTGTAGAACTGCATGGGACTTCAAGAACATAGACCTCTTACTAGAATGCCATTTGCTGTCCCTGAAGCCAAAAAGAATCCAAGCTCAAATGCAGTTCTCCTGGTCTCTTCAATAAATGTTTATGGCAGAAGAAATCAAGGCTGTGAAAGTTAGTGCACTTGTAAACTATTTATTGCACAGTATTTAGTAAATCTCTCATACTACTCTTCATCACACATGATTTAAAATTCTATGAGAATTTTTCCTGCAGAATAGAGGAAGTTAATAAGAAGTGGAAATCTCATCATCTAGGACACTAGATGAGATTTCTGAAGCATCCACTTAAGCTAACACTGTTGAATGAAATAAGCTTAGTATGTCTTAAATTTAGGAAGAATAATATAACCTCTGCAAGGTACATTAAATGATAAAGAAACCAAAAAAAATCCAAAAGATAGAATAGAAGAAAAAAAGAGTCAGTGATAAGGGAAATTGATTAAAGAAAAAATAAATATTGATACATTAAGCTGTGTGCTTATAAATTATGATCTACACTTAAAAATGTGTGTTGACTCTGGGTTTGTCAGCTTAAAGAAAAACATTTTTGCATCTCAGCAGAATACCTAGAAACATGTTCTTATGGGAATAATCATAGAATTACTTGAAGTCTTTATTCTGAATTTATTAACTCTCTTGGTGTCTGTTTTGAGGATGGACAATGAAGATGAAATTTCTTTGTTCTCTTGTTCTCCTTAAGATGAAGGCTCAGGAGAAAAGCAGACACTGTTCCTTCAGGGAGAACAATTCATCATCCTCAGCCTCTGGTAGTGGCATGTGGCAGGAAGTCAGTGATAGAAGCAGCAAGCAGGCTGGGAGATTTTAGAGGGAACATCAAATGTGCTGCTGGCATGGAGAAGACCTCAAAGACTATGGATACTGGTGATCTGATCCCAGACTACTGAAATTCCATTGTTTCCATAGGCTCCATGTGTAGCTTCAGAACTCTGGGTTCTCTTCCTATACTTGTAGGAGCTGCACTGTGTGATATTGCTGAAGAATCTCAACAAAATAACCACCTCACTGCTTCAAGATTCTTGAAACACACATACATAAAACTAAACAAAACAAAACAAAAAAATGCATTCACGTGCTATTTAATAGGTGATCAGGAACAAACACCAGGAACTTTATGCTTATAAACAGGCGGGATTAATTTTTCAAACGTCTAAATCTTGATGTTTCAAACGTTGTCTAAATCATAGAGCTTAGGCCCTGTGAGTATCTTTCTTATAAAAATAGGAATACTAAATACCAGTATCAAAATATTCAGTGAGTGGTCATAAACAGATGGTATTGCTTACTCTTCTATTTTACCAAGAAGAAGCAAATTGTGCACACCAGACATCATAACACAGAGCCACTAGCTTTTCTGTCATAAAACAAAATCTTGGTTTTCTCTGTTTAAATATTTCAGCAGTTTTACTCATAGTAATACACTGGTATGCTACAAATTAAGTTACAAAACCTTGAAGCCTTCTCTTTTCTATAGAGAAAGACAAATGCAAGTTTTAGAATATGAAATTCACACTTCATTTTACACTAAATATTCTCATGGCTCAAGGTGTTTGTCAAAAAGTGACTGCTCTCAAATCAGGAAAATTAATTTAAAACAAAACCAAACAAGTAAATTCTTTTTATCTCTAATTATTATGTGTTTAACTGATGTCATGCCCCTATGAGCACTTTTTCTTAACTTTCATGCTTTTTTATAGCCTTAGTTATCCTAATTCTATGCAGTGACTTACAATCAAAGCAGTCAAGTATTATACTTGATTATCAGTCACAACTCAACATACTCTTGTCATAACCTTAATCACTACAGAAATGGCAAAATAGAGCAAAATTAATTCTAAGTATTACATAGCATGTATGAAGCCATTACTCTCCACAGAGCAAAGGGCTTGCAAGGCCTCAGCTTCTGCTGACTCTGAGAGCCCTGCAGTACCTTTATCCATGGAGGGTACACTTCTGCTCTTTTCTCTTCTTCAAGACCTGCAGCTACGATTGCTTTTTTTGTTCCTTGGAACAGCTCCATCATGGAGATTTTCTAAATAATATTGGGAACTTCAAAAAACTTCCATTTTGGGACTGACACGGTCACTGGAAAAAGCAGTGAATCTCTTCTTTAGTTTAATATTTTCCTCACACTTCCTCTGAAGATAAATAAATTCAGTAGAAAAGAGTGCTTAAAATAAGTATATGAGGAAATAGGCAAACTCCTCACAGTAAGCTGTCTCCTTTTTTATCAGCTCTACCAACGGGCAATAAATATTGATGACTACAGTGGTACATGTAAACCTCATATGAATGTAAAGGCATGAATATTAGCAAGAACTTTTTTAAGGTATTTTCCTCTCATCCACTAAAACAGGAAAGGCAGGCATCTAAACTGCATTCCACCTGCAACAGATGTTGAACTAGACAGATAAAGTAGATACCCAAATAAAAATGTAAGGAAAATGTATCTTACAACAGTAGCTCTAGATGTACTACCTGCATAGATGTAAAAGGACAAGAAGGATGTAGTGTCCCATCACATTCAATAATGTTCTTTCCTTCTTTCCTCATAAAAATTGTGAAAAAAATTCTCTCGTTTCATTAAGTCCAGAAGGAAATAAATGCAAAAATGTGAAAGATTACATATATCAAAGAGATAGTTATCTAGATTTATCTAATGTAAAGATTGTTTCTTACACAAAAATATAAATTTCACAGTGCACCTTCCCACAGTCCTCATCCCATTGATTCAACCATTTCAGAAGAGATCTACTCTAAAACTGAGGAGTCTTTCAAAATGTTATTGTGACTATTGTAATTTTCCCTGCCTATTTAAAATAGTTTCTTTTTTAAAAAAATTTGTATTTTCAGGCTTAGAAATCATGAGTTTCAAACAAGACAAACATTCACAGGTTGCCTGATAGATCAGTCTGTGTCTTTCTGTATGCCTATTCTAGAGGTTTCTTTCTCGCCCCATTAAAGTAACTACAGAATTTTATGTCACACAGAAGATGGCATTTCTTATTCTTTTTATTTTTAACCGTGGCAGTTGGATGTGAGTCTGGCTAGAAAAGAAGAATTCCACTTGGCAAAAAAAGCAAATTACATTTCGACATTTGTTTTTGATGATACACTTTGCAACAGAACAAAAGGAACAAAAGAATTCCAAAACCTTTTTAAGTTTCTTGTAGAGGAAAAGCAGATGAAAGACAGAAGCCTGTGGCCTCTTTCCCTTGTTAGTATGCTCACCTGGCTTGCAGGAACAAAGCAAACAGAGGTCTTCATTATACTCCCTTGTGTCCTAGCAATCCTCAGAACACCTGTGCCAGAGAGTGAGCTTCTCTTTATCTGTCTCTAAAGATTAAACCTGTGTTAGGCTAGAAACACATCTGCCTTTGAAAATAAAATAAGTGTTTGGATTCAAGCACTGCCCTGGAGTTTTCCCTATCTTCTGAACTCTTAGCACACTTCTTTGTATGTTCATGGCTCCTGCCAGTTAGCACTTATGCAGATAATACCTGGGTATCACACCCCCTGTGGTCATTTCCCATAGGCTGTTTGGGCACAGCCTCACCTTTTGAGGAAGAAAAGAGTTTTGCCCTATGGATGTGCACTGAACCATCCCTCCATTGGCCATGGATTGTTTTTATCCATAATTTAGGTATAGCTAAAGGTGCTGACTCTCTAAACTGATGGTTAAAAACTTGGAGTGTTCAGTTAAACTCCAAGGGAAACGAAATCTTTTTCCTTCAATTTTTTTTTTTCCTACAAAGTTTAGCATTTGGTGATTCAGCATTTCCTAACACTCTTTACATCAAAACTCACAGCTCAATGAGCAAATCCATCACACAGAAGCTAAATACGTTAATGTCACAACATATTTGACTTGGTAGTAGACATCACTTACATTATTAACAACTTATCTGCGGGCTACTTCAAATTCTGTTCTTCTCCTATACTTCTCTGAGCCTACTGATGAGTTTTCTCTATTTTTTTTTACCCCAATGCACATATCAAGCTACCATACTGATTGCATGGTGCATATTTTACAAGACATAAAAGAGGCTTAAATACAGCATAAGTTCCAACACAACCATGCCTCTGGAAGGTTTTTGAGAGGTTTGTTATGCTAACAATGAAGATAATAACTATTTACTCATTTAAATTACATATACTTAACAGCATTCATAATCTGCTTAATCTATAACATATCTTTAAAAATATTTGTATCACTGAAATATCGCTGTATGTGTATTTTAATGTATGCATATGTATTCTAGCTCTTATACATAATATTATGATATACACAGTTGTCTCTTATGTCTGTGGTAAGGGACACTAGAATAATCAAAAGAGCATCAGGGGATACTCTACCACACAGTTCATATGTAAGCAATTATAACCAAATACAAAATTATTTTTTTTTAAGACCCAATTAAGAAGAAGAAAATATTTTATCTGCTTGTAGCATGATGCACATAATTCAATTCAAGGACAGTACTTTCAATCTGCTATCAGAAAAATATCCTTCCCAGCTGAAAGGAAGAGAAATTGCCAGCTCCTATAAAATTCTGGAAATTATTCATGCTGCTTTCTTTGTTTGGCAGCACAGACTTTGGTATTACAGATGATCAAAGAATATCTTTTACCTAGGAAAAAACAAAAGTTAGCACGAGCCACGGGAGCCCTAAAACGATTTGTCAATGTAGTCCTATGATCCCCATCTCCTATATTTCAGGTAATAAAAATCTGCAAGAGAAATAATATTTTGTAAAGGCTCTTTTTCATTCGTTTAACAATTAAACCTGAAGCTACACATAAATTTGAGCTGTTAGTTCTCTCAAAGCCATAAAGTTAGGAGCTTTCTCTATTAAAAATGTATGTTTTAGATACAATATAATGAAATTTTTCTCTCTGATCCCCCAAGAAAGGCCTGATCTGCATGACATGTTGCCCAAGAACCTATGAAATCTCTGTCATGAAGCATAGGAAATATCGTGCTGATCTATTTCAATAATATATGAACATAATATCCAAGTAATGACTCCACATATTCTATTGAAAAATTAAACTGTACATGATTACTTTGAACATAATTGGAATACAACTGGTAAAAATAAAAGGTAGGGAATGTAATTGGAATTAGTATTCACAAGAGGCAGAGAGAGGGGAATAAGGTTGTTCATAGCGTTCCTTTGGTAACCGCCCTAAATAAGAATTTTACTTCCCAAATTATGGAATAGAAAGAAAGAAAGAAAAAAAAAGCAAACTGATGTCTGGAAATATCATATCTTAAAACTAAGATCTACATATTATATATACAAATATGGATATGATATACATATACCTACAGTTCATAATGCATGGCAAATATACAATTCCTGTCCTCACAGGGTAACACAAACAACAGTAAGAACATTCAAGCTACACAGAACGTTTGGTCTTAATTCCTCTTCTTCAGCTGTGGTAGTTTTTGCTGCCTCTTGATTCTTGGGGCCAGAGGTCAGCTTGTGATAGGTATCTCTTTATTCCACAAGAGAAGAGAATGGAAGAAACAAGGCACTGCTCATAGCAAGCAATATGTTTAAGTTACTGCCTCCTAATCTTCTGTAAAAAAATGAGACGAAATAAATACAACCAAAGCCAGTAAGAAGAATATACTGAAACAAGAAGTATTTATGATGGAAAGGCCAGTTTCCAGGATCAAAATTTTGTCACTTCCAAAAAGAGAAAACCCCTTCTATTTTCTTTTGACAAAGTATGGGAATTCTTCAGTTTACTAAAATGTAACTATTCCCTGAAGTGATAAAACTATTTTATGTTCTTTTGTCTATAAAAGCCAAAATTTATTAAGCCCTTGACAACTAAAAAAGTTCCATATATTTCTGAAAACCACAATGGTTGAGATAGCACAGTTTCTACTCTATCCCATGTTAGTGCTGATTTCCCAGGTAGGACTGTGCCTGCTTGTTCATTTCCAAGGGAGCATCACCCCTTCATCAACTGCATGTACTGGGCAAGGTCTGTAATTTCTGATGCTTCTAGAAGACCTCAAGATACATATTCTTTCTAGGTCATGTAGAGCAGAATTTAACAGAGAGTTTTCTGTAGAAATTTTTCAGCTAATTGACATAAAATATTCACCTTTAATTGTGCTGTCTTGTTCTTGAATTGTAACTGTTGTGGGAAGTTGCACTGAAGTATGGGGAACGGTGGAAGGAACAGAGTTTTGAAAATCTGCCCTGGGAGGTCCAAGTGATCCTAGATCACAATGGAAGAGAAACCTACTAGCATGAAAACCTCTGCTTCTTCTTTCTCAGATAGATTAGCTGCTCTTCTTCTAATCAATTTCTGCATATGTTTTACACCACAAACTGTAAAGCGACAGTTTAGTCTAGAGATAATGAAAGCTTTAATAATTTGACCTAGGTCTGCACCAAAACAGAGTTAAACAAAAGGAAATATATATGTTCTTGTCTACATTCCTGTTGAACATCTAGAAGCAAGTGATAATCTCAGCAAGACCCTAATCTAAACACTTCCCTCTCTTTTTTTACAAATAGAAGTGATCCTCCTTATCGGGTTACAAGCATTTACTTTCCAGACCAGCAGTGCTTATTTTTTTGATTGACTGTCTTTCCATCACATTGCTGCACAGTCAGCAAGACCAGAAATTGTGTGACATGAAAATCAGATGTAAGCCAAGAGCAAAATATTTTGTGGTCTCTTCTGACTGAGTAAGGACATGAGTGTTCTATGGGATGCCAAAGCTGAGAACTTTTATATATGGAGTAGAATGACTGACACATGAACTCACTGACTGATCTCATATAATTAACACATTTCTTTGAAATGTGTTCAAAAAACTCAAAACAAACAAAAAGCAAACAAACAAAAAAATCCCAAAGTGGAGTATGCATGATTCTGCCAAGGTAGTTGGCAGGTTTTTTCAAATGAACATTTTAAAAATGGAATCAATATCTTGCTCTTTTGCTATGATTCAAATTCACAGTAAATTTTTAAAATGGAAATTCTGCTCTCTGCCCCTGATTCTGAAGTAGTTTTTTCCTTAAATGGCTAAAAAGCTTCTGGGATATGTGTTTCCAAAAGGCATATAAGATAAAATAAAACCTCTTGTATGAAAAACAAAACAAAACCCAAAACCACAACCAACCCAAACCTTTAAGTTCTACACATTCAAAATTAGGACATGCCAGATTTGCAAGCAACAAACAGATAATTACCTCCTTTTGAATTCACCCTATAAACTACGTGAGACTGTGATCCTGTGGAGAAAACTGTGAAGGGTACCCAAATATCCAGTGCCTGTATCCTAATGCATTAGCACAAGAAAGAGACTGAACACTGCAGCTGTAAATCTGGCAATTTGTACCTTTAAGTTACAGTCACTTATTTTCCAACTTAATATTCATAGACTTTCTTTTTCTGTTTTTGCAGCCTCAAAGGTTGTGTTTCTTTCCTTTCTACGACACAGTTAGAGATAAGAGCACAATTTGGGCAGTGCTAAGAGTTGTCCCTCCCCTGTTGTGAACCATGAATACAGTTTGAGGAGCTTTGAGACCTCTACTTGCCACCTCCCCTGACCAGCAACCAGTAGCTGGTAGGAAGCAGCTCTTCGGTTTGCAGAGGGAACTCTTTGCTGGGTAGGACAGATTGCAGGGAGTGATGGAGAGGACAAGGCTCCACAGTGCAAATAATATTAATGTGTGGTGAGGGGAAAAAATTAACTATGATCTTCACTTTACAATTTCCAGACCTAAACACTAACAAACATTTCAAGAAACTCCATGCCATTACCTGTTCAAGTTTGGTTGTGGTGTTCGCTGGGATGTTATCAGTTGCACTGTCTTGAGATTGCTGCTTACATAAACCTTTAACTGCGTCTTTAAACATGGTGTCTTTCTCCAGCAAACTGTCTTGCTTTGCAATAGGTAAAGCCAGGGGATTGCTACAAAGAGAATCAATAACGCAATTAGACTCCTCTTGAAGATGTCAGACAAAGAAAAGATTGCCAGATACGGGTGGCACAAATGCAGAACTGAGATAAAAACTGGGACTGAGACAGGAGCTCCTGGTCAAAGTATGAAAAATAAATTGGAGAGAAATAAACTATTCACATAGGTTGTCTGTGTCGAAGACACAGAGAAAAACATTTGATTAAAAATCACCTTTCTGCATATCTTTTCTGAAGCAGAACTGAGCAAGCCAAAGACGATTTGTGTGGGACTGCTTTTGACAGCACTAGGTTGGCAAATCAATAGCCAATTTGAAAACTGAATTTAAAATATACAATTAACCTACGCAGTACTGTTTTGAAACATACTGTTTTAATATAAATCAATACTGATATTACAATTGCAGTTAAAATTAAATTCCACAACTTTTTAGCTTACTTTTAATCTGACAATACACAATACGTATTTTGTAAGTAAAAGCTGCTTTGAATTGGTGATCTGCTAAAAAAATAAATAAACAAAACCCAAGCAAACAGCAGACTCTGAAATCACTGTAATGACACACAATACTCTTCATTCACACATAAGTTAAAGCTATCCTTACACACATGGAGATGTTTTCCCTACTGACACTTCAGACCACATCACACTCCTGAAAAACAACAGTGCCAAAATCTTGGCTGATTTTGGCAGTGTTGTATATCCAGAGGAATTAGTGAGGAAACAGTCCCAGGAACTGAGAACAGAAACATCTTAAAAAATAATTGTCTGGGCTCTGACAGTGCAAATGAGACAATCTCATGGAATTTACAGCAGGTCCTTGCCAAAATATGTGCATAATTTCTCTAAAAGGAAATCTGGACTCAATGTGGGAATATGGCAATAATGCATTCCATTGTGGGATAAAGCCCAGATGTCAAACTCAGTTAAAAAACATTTCATTTTTACTCAAAGTTACTTGAGTTTGAGCACTGATTATAATAAAGCCAGGATCATACACACCGTTTATTCAAATGAAATGAAGGAGGACCCATAGCTAATACCAATTTCGACCCAGGATAAGAACTGCTGTTGGAAACAGAACTGAAATGCAGACATAGTTGAAGAAAGGTACAGTCCTAAGCAGAGGCAAAGAACCTTCTAAGAAGAATTCATTAGAAAAAACATCAAGGTCCTTGGCCACTGAAAAAGGATACATGAACAAATCCTTTGTTTTGGTGAAACCCTCAGTCTGCCATCATGGAAAGAATTAGTTTCAGCATTTTGTAACAAAATATCAATAATCTCCTTTCTAGAAATGTCTTGAAGCAGACATTTTAATGTAGAATGACTAGAGAAACATTAGTGAAAATAAAAATTTCTATTTACTGCTTTGATTTAACTAAGGTAAATTTGCCCTTACTTTGTTTACCAAATGTCACATGGACAAAAGAGACAAGAGCCAACTGGTTTTGCCTTTTTTCTTGATTTTTGCTGCAGAAGAGGAAAGCCATTAACTATTTTCTTGCACCTAGCAATTAGTTGTCATAGAATAGGAGATATCAGTGACTAGATTGTAGAAGAAATGAGACTGTGACTCCCACAAGTAGAAGTTCTAATGCGCATTTTTTCCCAGAGTCAGTATTGAACAAAACACTATTAAAGATGAAGCTTTCTGTCTGAGTAGTCTTTTTGCATTGTCAAAAAGTGATTAAATTCCTTTGGTCTGAATTATTAAGATTTAATCAGAGACAAAGAGAAGGAAGATTTAAAGAAAAGTTTAATTAAAATAAATTAAAATACTAAAACCTGAGGCACTGTCACTTACAGCTTTTTATGATTCATGTGTGATTTCTCTTAAATTGTGAAGATCCAGGATTGTTTTACTGTGATGTTGAACATTACGCATCTAATTGTACCCCTTTATGTATTAACAATACAACATGCATTAGAAACAGTTCTTCAAATTCAGCTGTAAACATCTCACAACCAAATAAAATTCTCAGGTGTCACAAAAGAGAAGCAGGTTGTAAATTGCAGCAAAGCATGAAGAAAATTGGTGCCTACTGTTTCTCTAGATGCATTTTAAAATTAAGATGACAATAATAACAGGACTTAAAAGGTGTGCTCCATTAGCTAAGGTACAGGAGAATAGTCTAGAAAATACATGCATTTGTGAGATACTAATATGACTTGATGGAAATGCTGACATATAATTTATATTACAACAAAATGAACAATCGCAAGAAAGGTAAAGCATATTAAAATAACTACAACAATTAAGCATGACTCAGATTCAGGAAGACACTGGAAAACAAAATGAACTGAAATATTTTTTTTCAAGAAAATAGTGTCTTTAAAAAAAAAAACAACAAAACGTTTCTATAAACATTCCTATATATTTCTGTTAGTCATGAGATGAAGACCAGCACTGCCACAGGAAATTTAACTTTAAGACATCACAAGAGATTTTATGTTAATGTAAGCAAGTGGATTAGCATGAACTGTCTTCTTTAAAGAAAATTAATGGATAATTAATAGATAATTAGTCACAGAGGGAGACTCAAATGAAAATAATGTTGCATAGTAGAGAGGAAAGAGAGTTATCTAGGGTAATCTTAATTGAACAAGGTAGGACTGTTGCTATTGGAAAACCTAACTGGGAAAAAATCTTGCATGCTATATGGAGTAATAGTAATTTTAATTTTTAGGTGTATAAGCCATCATGTATGGATTTAATTTGAAGTTTTGTGTAGTTTGTTGGGGTTTTTTTAAGATCACATGGAATAGTTTTCTATAAGTTACCATCCTCTATCATATTCTTGTTTTTTAAGAAAAAAAGAAATCATACAAAAACAGGGAGGTGACAATCAAATAATTGGCTGGTTTATCATCAATATTTGAATCAGTACAGTAGCTTATAACTTGGTAGAAAGATGTTATAAAAGCATTATATCAAAGTAGATTTTGCAATGACATTTTCAGGGGCTCTTTGAGTTTATAGCTTTTGTTGGAGAGAACATTTGTTTCTGTAATCTTTCCACATGCAATTCAGAGATCCTCCAAACCATCTATATGCCAGTTAATATCTCTAAACTGTATAATCTCTGAAATTCTAGTAAAAAAAGAAAACACATTTTATAAAGTTACATAACAAAAACTTTAGAATGAATTGAATACTAGAAGAGTATTTGAAATTTGAAACCACTAGAATAACTGAAATGCAATTTGCTACATAGATGTTTAAATGGAAATGCTGTGTAAGAAGAAAATAGTGATGTCTTTTCTGCTTTGTTGTGAACATTTATGCATATTTTGATTCACATCCTGCTGATTTTGAAACAGATCCATTAACTTTAAAATACAGTTACTTAAACATGTATGAGAAAATATATGATGTGATCAAAGTTAGCGTTACTTTTAGTTCCTAATTTTTTAGTATTTCTTTTTATGCAGATGACTGCACTATCTCTGTGTTTGGGACTATTTCACCAAGTTAAGTTCTAGAAGTACAGTGCAGTGGTGATCACTGAACATACATCTCAAGCCTGAAGTGACCTCCAAATAGATACAGCCAATTTATATTCCTAAACTCTAAGCTATATCAATCAATGTATTCTGGTGAAGGTAATTTTTGCCAGTGGAGTAGCATAATTTCTGACTGTACTATTTAAATTAAAACTGGCAAAACTTTCCAGCATAGACCTTAGGTTTGCAGGATCAAACCTTTAAAAAAACCCCAACCTCAAGACATTAGCAAAATTCTGTCCTCTTGCCAATTTACTTTAAAGATACTCATGATGGTAAAAACACTGATTATACAACACTATGGTCTCCAATGCAGCATCAGCTCTCCACTCTTCTACCTCTGCTGCCATTTTCATGGGCCAGGTTCCACCATTTTATTGACAAATGATAAAAATTTATCAAAACAGTAAGAAATATTCAGATAAGGTGTCAATGCACAAATGAATGTTACATCACAACCACATTTGTAAATTCTAGTAATGAGATGTTGATGAAATGTACACAGTTCAATGTGCAAAGTGCATTTCCTGCAAATTTCTGTATTGGGCACAAGCTGCTATGTTTTGGTAGTAGAGGGGCTGCAGAGGGGTCTCTGTGGAAAGAGGTAACATGCTGCCCCATGCTGCACACAGCTGGATTCAGCCAGCTCCACAATGGACCCACCTTATGATACAGCTGAGCCCACTGGCCAAGATGGCAGCACCTCTGTGAAAATGTGTGAGAAAGGGAAGAAAAAGCCACATGGAGAGAGGAAGAGAGAACAAAAATACTGAAAAACAAAGGAGAGGCCAGCCAGGCAAGAGAACCAGGAGGTGCTCCATGGCAGAGCAAGCACCACCATCTCCTGAAGGGACTTTGATTACTTTTCTTGACCTCTGCTTCCTTTTTACCCTTTTCCTGTATGGCACAAGGAGAAGCCATGCTGACACAGCTGCATCCTGGGCAGGACTACAGTCCAAGAGTAGGTCCACACCAGAACAGATCCTTCCCTGAAGGTACTGTGGCCCTTGAAGGAGTTTTGCTGGAAAAGATATACCCCTGAAAGTATGCAGCTTGTGGAGTACCCGTGCCAAAGCACAGGAAAAGAGCAAGCAGGAAGGAACAGCAGAAATACCTGCAACCTGCTCTGTTGAACCCTACCTCTCTCAATGAAGGGATTAAGTGTAACCTGCAGTAATAACAAGGGTAAGGAGATGCTCAGAGTAAAGGTCAGCTTATGAATGGGGGAGGAAAGGGTTTTTCCCTAAGCTTAGAGATGTTAGTTTCCTTTTTTTTTTTTTTTCCTTTTTAAGCAGTAGGAATCTAACTACAGTTTTGTAATTGCTGCATCATTTTATCTGTGACTACACATTATATTTACTTTCAGGACTTGTCTCTGCTTCTCTCATAAGCAATGATAATTTTACTACGTTATTCCTACATACCTTAATAAAAGGAAGTTTGGGTCTGCAGTACTAACCTCTAATAATTCTTCTTAAGCAACTCCAGATGATTTTACTGGCAATTGTAACCATCTATTTTATTACTCACAGTCTATATTTATAGAATTAAGGTTGAAAACAGATACTAGAGATAGAAATACAAAAGATATTTCAGTAGATTTACAAAATGAAAGAGTTATGTGACCCACCAAATTACACAGAATCACAGAATCACAGAATGGTTAATGTTGGAAGAAACCTTTAGAGGACACCTTGTCCAACCCCTCTTCTCAAGCAGGGACACACACAGCCAGTTGCTCAGGTCCATGTCCAGATGGATTTTGAATATCTCAGAGTACACAAAGACAGGATTCCCTGACTAACAAATACAGGAACTGCACTGGGTTACTCCTAACAACAGCAAAACTTACAGTTTACTGGAAATTGTGGGCAGATCATAGATGATCTCTTCGTATGGCTCTTCTTGGGATAAAGTAGAAACAGCTACAGGGTCTTTCATTTTTTCCTCCCAAACAATTTCAGCCTTCAGAAGCATTTCCTCAATAAACTCAGAAGCTGCAACATCTAAGACATGAGAACACAAAGGTATTAGTAAAATAAAACAGTGCATAAAAACTCCTTTTAGTTCAAATCTCTAGATCAGATTGAGATTAAGCATCCATCTGGATAAATGAAAGTAATTGTTCAGGTATAGGTCATAAAATAATAGTTGAAATTACTGAGAAAACAAATGCAAAGTAAATTCAATGTGAAATTGTCATTTGCAAAATCTCAAAACCATTCTCTCCGTATAGTGAACTGAAGTGTTATTCAATAATTCATAGGGCTTCAGGAAAAGAAACACATCTGGTTTAACTCTGCATTTCAAGGAAAACATGTACTGAAATTGTTCTCAAACCTTTTACATTTCTACAAACTAGATTTATATGTGTTGCACATTGAGACGTGCTGAAATAATTTGTTTGCACACCAGAAATATAGTTAACTATGTTAAATACATATTAAATGTGGTTAGCTAGCTAGTTCATAGCCTTTCACACAAATACAAACTGACACATACTTAACCACAAACAACTTTCCTGAGGTAAAGTGTCATGAGGTTCCCTGTAAGTGTTATTGCAGGTGGCATATGATTTGAAGCATAACATAAATTAGTTTATTATGCAAAGGAACTTTCTTGTCATAAACTGACAGCAAATTTTTATTTTCTACATTACTGGGTTCCTTTCTGTCTTAATTTTACTCTTTACATAGAAGGCTGAACAACCACAAGTTTCTTCTGTCCAACATTGCTATCTAGCATTTCTGTATTAACACTACTTAAACCAGGCTAGACCATTTGATATGGAATCCCTTCCAACACACTATATTCCATAATTCTGTTATCTTTAAAGCCAGTATTTTGGCTCCCTATTCTTATCTGGTCTAAGGAGGTGTCACCTCCTGTAGGGAACACACAAAATTACACTTGAAAACTGGACCATGAATTTGTTTTCAGTCATTAGCTATAGAGATTCCAGTTCATGAGGCTATCTGGTAACATCAGTAGAGACAGAGAAAGGAAATCAGTAAGAAGTCATCAAGGGAGTGTAAATGCAGCTACCATCAAGGCACCGAAGAACTTAACACAGAAGAAACATAACTAAGAATATTGGGGAATACAACAAGTGGGGGGAAAAAATGCTGTAATTTTTTATGATATCTGCACAAATTCACAGCAATATATGAAAAAATTATTCATACACATATGTGTATGTGTATATAACTCTACATACTATATAAACTGTATGTATACACATAAATATATTTGTGCCTGGGTGTATAACTAAGAAAGCAAGAAGGAAAGAAAACAGTGTCACAGTAGCTAGTACATACATAATATAAATGGACTTTGACCCACCTGAAGGCTTTTCATTATTGCAGTTAAGAAGATTGGGATTTGCCCAGTGCATCAAAAGCAGCTTCACAAGACTGGTCTGAAATTAACAAAACCAAAGGTGTTTGAAATGGCAGAAGTAGGGCAGGAGCAGTCTACCTCTCATTCAGCTTATGAGTTCCTTTCTACACTAGCTGAATTTATATGATAAACCATAGGCAACAACTACAAAATACCACATTTTGCAATTGGTATAAATCACAAAAGGCACAATAATATAAAGTTCTTGTATAATTTCAGTGTACCCTCAGTATAAGTCCACCCCCAAAACCTCTCCATCCTTACACATGTAAACAAATCCACATCAGTAAGAAAACCTAACACTCCATCATGGCTTGTCATGATTTAAATCACAATATTGCTTTATCCCCAACTAATTCAAGAACTGTCTGCTATTACTACCAACAGGATCTGCCTCATAGTCACCATGGAAGTAAAGCTGTTTTCTGTCAGTTTTAGGAACTGGAACATCTCTCTTTTGTTTACCAAATCCATTTAATGTATTAGTAATGGTAGCAATTTTACTACACTATAGTATCATATAATGAAAAAGTCTAAAACTTGTCTTTTACTTCCTGCAGGAAAGCTGCAAGCAGCTGTTTTTAGTGAGCTCTTCTATTGTTACACCAAAGTCTCTAGAGGTAGTTTTTCATCAAAGGCTGTAGTAATGTCTACCCTGATAAACTGGCTGGTCAGAAAGGAGTAAGAAACTGCACAAGGAAAAAAAAGTACATTTAGAATATGAATATAGAGCTGAACTAGATGACATATGGATATATGCTAGACCAAATAGAATTTATAATGTGAGTTTAGCCAAGAGGCCAGGATGAGCACAGGGGAAAACAAGCTGTGCACAAAAGAAAGGATTCTTCTGAGCAGAAGAGAGCTAAGAATAAATGAGACCTGAAATGGAAGGCAGTTAAGGGAAATGACACTAGTTTGGCATAAAATCAAGGAATAAATAAATAAATAAAGGCTAAAAAGGAAGGAAAACATTGCAATAAACATAATAGAATTCAATATGGATTCAGCACACAGAAGGTAACTTACTATAAAATAATATGATAAGGAGGAATCAGTTAAATGCAACCCTGCTCAAAACTTCCCATTACAGAAAAACAGGAAAATATTGCTGCAAAATTTTATAAAAATAAAAAGATCTTGCTCTCCTAATCTTTCTAATGCTGGCTTTCCATTCTGGCAGTAACACCAACAAATTCAGCAAACTGTGGAAGCAGGGAGGAAACCATAACAGGTTTATTTCCAAATCCAATTAGTCTTGCTTTCAACTGAGAACTTCCAATACATATATCCCTGTTTGTTTTTTTTTTCATTATGAAAAAATGGACCATGATTTGTCATTGAGCTGACTAAATCAGCAGCAGTGGCATAATCTCATTAACAGCCATTCTGAAAAGTAGTACTGGCTCTAACAAAGGAGGGGTGGGGGGGTTAAATGCACTTTCAGTTTAGTAACAAAACACAGCTTTTTTAATTACCAAAGTTCTGTATTTATGTCACAAGAAGCCACTTCTATGCTGCAATGTCAATGCTTCCTGCTGCAAAAGAAATAACTCCTGCTGGAAATGCCTGATGCACATCAGCAAGAGTTTGGTATTCAGGTCATCGCTAATTTCAATTACCTACTTTTGGATATGCAAAACTGTCTGCATTCACTTCAACCTCACTCACCTGTATAATGAGTATTTCAAAATCCAATGGCCATATCCTCAGAATTGTGTCCAAAAGCAGAAATATTTGCAAAATAATTACAGCAAATTACTGAATCACAGAACTGTCATGGTTGGAAAAAACTCTAAGATCACTGGACAAGGTGGACTAGATGACCTTCTGAGATTCCTTCCAGTCCCAATTGTTCTGTGATTCTGTGTAACGTGGAAAAGGTTGCATATGGCTTTTCCAAAAAAGAACATTTTTTTCTCATTCAGAATAAATTTGGTATCAATTTTTTAACATAAATAAATAGTATATTAATTACAGCTTTACAGAGGCAACATTAAATAACATTAAAACAGGGGACTTACTGTATGCAAAAACTCTGAGCTTGGTAAGCAAGATCAGCTGTACAGACACAAATCCATAGTTACACCAAAAGAGCTATGGAGCTTTTTCTAAAATAGCAAGTGGGGAAAAAAATCAGCCTACCTACAGTGAACCTGAGCATTAGAGTAAGTATTAAAAAGAAATTAAATACAAGTCACATTAATAGAAGCAACACTGATGATCTAAGCAGCTAGAAAATCATATACAGATGAACATAGAAAACACTGACTGGACATGGGAATGAGTCTAGAGACAGACTGAGAGAATTGGGTTTTTTCAGCCTGGAGAAGAGAAGGCTCCAAGGGGACCTTAGCACAGCCTCCCAGTACCTGAAGGGCACTACAGGGAAGGTGGAGAGGGACTTGTTACATTGGTGTGGAGTGACAGGACAAGGAATGATGGCTTTAAAATGAAAGAGGGTAGATTTAGGTTAGACATCAGGAAGAAATTCTTCCCTGTGAGGGTGGTGTGACACTGGCACATGTTGCCCAGGGAAGTTGTTGATACTTGTTATGAGCAATTCTCTGGAAGTGTTCAAGGCCCAAGCTGGGTAGGGCTTTGAGCAACCTTGTCTAGTTGGAGGTTTGCTGTTTGGAAAACTGTCAAAACTTAGCCAAGATTCAAAACTTTGGAAAAAAAAAAAAAATCATAGCCAACAGATGCTTGCAAAACTGTTTTGAAATTCTAATGGATAAACCAAAAGCTCACCTTTGTTAGTTTGATGGGCCTAACCATTAGTCTAATCAGTATCAGTGGCTCTGTTTAAACATCCACACGGATGTTTAAAAAAATTACAAAAAGAGCATGTAAATCAGGAAAATAGTTTCAGGAAAATAGTTTCAACTTCTATTATTATCATCATCATTATTATTACTACTAAGGTTCTGTTTTAAAAGTGCTGTAACTTCATGCTAGCCATATAGTCAGCAGATGGAATAAGTAAGATCATTGAGTAAAAAACCAGTTAGAAAAACACTGGAGACATGCACTTAACTACTGGAATGAGATGGCTATCATCACTTACCTAAGCATCAAAGACATTAAGAAGCAAAGTGCAGGTTAGGGACCTATATTCACTTAAGATTCTGGGGAGTGAAACAAACAAAAGCAATTCCCGAGACAGAGAGTCCCAACATTAGGGAGTAAGGCAACTATTAAACTATTAGAGTTACAGTGAATTGACTTCTGGAGGTGATATATTTGTTCCTTATTGCATGTATTACAACTTAGAAGACTGAGTCTCCGTTAAAGCTAATGTCTTATATGCAAATCCCTAATTAAGAGCAATATCATTCAGAGGCTAAATAGTATTTTTTTTGTGGTTGCAGATTTTATCCATGGTAGTGTTCTAGACACAGGAAATAATGTCTGAAACTCATTAGAAGTCCCACTTCTTAATACAACATAGATGAGGCAGATCTTTTTTTCTACCTGAGTGTAGGAAAAAAGGGGACTGTGACCACCTGTGGTCAGCAAAGTGGAACAGATTAGAAAAAGTAGGTTATGGGAATAAGACTAGCAGCAGGGTAGAAAGAGTAGAGAGGAAAAAGTAGAACAGAGCACGGATAAAATGCTGGACTTTGGAACTAACAGCATGAAATAAATGAAGTGGAAGGGCAGAAGAGAGACATGGCAAGGAGCCAGGCTGTAGGTATAGACAAACTAAGCAGAAAATGAAAGAAGAAAGTGACATGGTGAGGAAAAAAACACTGAGATTGAACAAGGGAGATTGGGACTGTGAGCAAGTGGGAAAAGGGGAAAAGTGTAACAGAAGGGCAGGAAGGCTGGCATGAAGCCAAAGGAGAGAAAAGAGAAATCTTGGATGAGACCCAGAGAGAGGAGGAGAAGCTGACTGCATGAGGAAATTAGGATTGGGGTAAAATGTGTATGGAAAGGACTTGAAGGCAGGAAAATGAATGGGACAATAAGGCAACAGAATAAAACCAAGAATGGAACAGACTGGAGGCAATGGGGCAAATAAGGTTACATGTGGGAGGAATGAACCATAAATAATGTATCTGTTCACACACAAAGGCTGGAATGGAAGCCAGGCTCCCCAAGTGTGACCACTACCTTTCTGCAGTCAGCCTGTTTAACCCACATAGCCAAAGAGTATGCCTTTTAAACATCTGGAATAGTTCAGGTAAAGAAGAACAAAACCTAATAATGTTTTCAGCTTTCTAAGCAAGAGACAAAGGTTACTTAAAAGTTTTTCTACAGATGAAGTAGACTTCAGCAGTCTTTACTTCGAGACTGATAACCTACATGTCTATTTTTCAATTCACCAGGAAATTAGGTAGAGAAAAAAATAAAATAAATCAGGGGAAAATATTATGTGATCTCATGATTAAAGATGCTTATACATTATGTTCCTGCAAGCTATATATTAATGCTAAAGAGAGGATCATAAATCTGACATTTCTCAAAGCTTGTGTCTAAAGAGTGCTATTAAACTTGTTTCTCATATATGTCTCTCATAAATGAGAAAGTTACTATAGCTGCTATTTCAAGGAAAATTACATTTATGTTGATCACTGAGATCCTGCAATAACCAATTAAATACGCAGTGTAGACTGTGCAAACTTTAAAAATGTGCAGCTTTAAAGATGTCCATATAAAGTCTGAAAATTTTATGGTAATTTTGTAAACTGAGGCTTTCCCTAGTCTCTACATGAAGCTCAAACTTGTAAATCTATTTTTTTTTTTTGTAATTTGGAATTGTGTGAATCTGGCTTTTCTTACCTTAGTGTCCTGTGCCCACAACTAGATCTGAATATTTATAGAAACCTTCTGAATATATTGAGAGTAAAAAAAGATATCACTGGCAGAAATCCCAAAGTAATGTCTTTGCTTGTGGAAAATGAATGCAATTTGATCTGAAAGGAAATGCTTCTTTTCTACCTGAGTACAATCACACATGCCAAAGATGAACAAAAAGACTAAAGAAAAGATATGAGAGATAAAACATTCTCTAGAGGATTTTCTGACCATAAATGAAAGATTTCAACTGCCTGAAAAGGCAAATATCTATTCCCTGAGTGACTATACTCTATTCTTTTTGAAATACTGGACAAGACCCCCTTCTTTAGGCCCCTCTCATTGAAAACGTTTGTGGAATGTGTTCAGAGAAGTCCAGAAACTGAGTTCAAGGGAACTGCTATAGCAATGGCCAAACTCGAATGAAATTAAGTAACATATCCTACAATAAATTGAGATGTCCCATTTACATCTACAGATATCCTAGTGACGGCAGTGGATTTTTTCTATTGTGAGGTCAACATGAATGTAACGAAAAGAAAATTACAATACAGCTCATAGCTGAGAGAGATGACTAACATGTTTTGGTAACAACAAACAAATTAGGTCACATAGTAAGAAGGTGTGTTCTCCCAGCCTTCAGCAAGAAGCACAGAGTCCCATCCCATCCATGCCCCAGAAGAAATTCTGTGTTTGAACGATCTAACTAGACAGAGGGGTATAGTTCAGTCCCATCAAACAAGACAAACAAATGTGTTATAGGAGTATATAGCTACTGAACAGCAGTTCCACACATTAATTTTGGTGTACTTTTTTTTCTGTTTAGAACATTTTTAATTTATTGATGCTAAGAAATCCTTGCTAGTGCAGGAGTTACTCTTGGAGAGGCACAGTCAGCAGTTCAATGATTCTCTTACCCTTTTCTTCTTTTTTTCTTTCACATCACAAAACTGTTAAACCTCAAATCCAGAGGCTAAATCTGTCTTGCTAAAAGAGTGGTATCCTTTATAATCCACACTGCTTAACTGCTAGCTCTATCCCTGACTCTGCTTTGGACCACTCCAACCAGCTCTCTAGAAACAAGACTAATCTCCTGTAGAGGAAACTAGCTCTAGACAATATGAATGCAAGCCAGAGTGTTGCTTAGCTTAATCCCTAGCCTTCTTTTATTTAGCAATTTAACAGTTTAGACATAGGCAGCATCCCCCAAGGATGAAATTCTGGGAGAGGTGATGTTTAAGCTACTGAGGAGTGAGATCTGACCTGCATGCCTCTGATAGCTGGTTTGAAAGGTGACATTTCTGTGATAAACAACAAAGAAACAGCTTGTGCCTGGGAACTGTGCCAAAGTACCCAAGGCAAACCTCAGAGCTGTAGCCTATTCCCACCCAGGGGAGGGCGAGTGTCTGCTCTCCTGATCACAGCAGCCTGGAAGATGTCCAGCAGGGACAAAACTACCAATGCCAGATTACTAGCTGTTCACAAAATTATTGCAGTGCTAAATTAAAATTAGGGGCCAGACTGAGAAATACAACTTGCCCTTCCCCAGCTGGTATCACTGCCAGCATCCAACTGGTGATGTGTGTGCCCCTCTCTGGTGTGCATGGGCAGCAGCTACATTTGTACCACTATTCTCAGTGCTGGATGTGAATGAGACCAGGGAATTCAAACTGTATGCCAAGAAGGCATACATCCAAAAGGTCACACTAAATTTACTTAGGCAACCTAGGCAAATTCTCATTTCTTGAGGCTTGTTTTTTACCTTCATAATTTGATTTGTAAGAGGTTTTTCCATGACATCAATGCAGATTTTCATGTGTGTCAATGAGGTTATTATATACCATAATTTTGTTAAGGTAAAATTATTAAGGAAAGCAACTCTGACCTTAATATTCTTTTGATAATTAAAAGTAAAAGTAAAAGCATTAAAAGTAAAAATTTGCTTTTAGCCCTAACAGTTACAGGAGGTGGGTGGAGATCAGAGGAGTGGGGGGGGGGTGTGGGTTGGAATGACAGCAGTCCTAGAAATTCAGAATAACCCTGCTTAAAAATATGTCTATTTTTTAATGCTTTTACTATTTGCAGCTGGTAGTATTTCAGTTACTAGTTACCAGTGTTGCATACACCGGTAACCCAATCTGTTCCTGCAAGGCCTCATTTTACACACACAGAGACTGACCTGCAGACAGTAGCCTCAGTTGCCTTATTCTGTGCTTAGTAGCCATAATAATGTACATAACACTTTACCTCACTAGTAATATCCTAGTACTCTTCTCAGTAGTAATATCCTATGTTATTATGCAAGACAGGCATTTAACTCTGGATCCACATACTCTGGCATTAACAGGACAATTCATTTATCAGTCACCCATGCTCTTTTTCAATATTTGGATTAATATCATTCTAGCAAATTTTCTAGATGGGAAATGTATATGTGAGAGTGCTTTTCTTTACAAATACATGGAAAGACAAGTACAGATTATTTTTTTTTAATATCAGATTACACATACTGGAATTTAAAACTCTTAGTTATTCCAAGTTTGGAGACAGTGCAACAGACTACTGCTATGTTCTGCTTTTAATAAGGTATGTATTGTAAATACTTAAATCCACTCCCTCTGTAGGATTCACTCTCTGCAGCTTTATGCTGTCAAAGAACAAGAAACAGCAACTCCATACTCCCTTCATGATAACAGGGGAGACTCAGCTCATTCCGTGGGCAGTTGACCCATCCCTTGGCCCCCCATATTTTTCTTCATTACTCCTGTAGAATTTTAAAATGTTCACATTAGACCTTTAATGTATGACAGTTGCTGGTGACCTCTATAAACAGAGAGGTTCAGACCTCTACGAAATTATTCATCCCACCTGTTCTAAATGCACCTCCTAAATTTATGTGAATTGTGCTCTAGAGGTGAATGTTTGATAGTAGACAAGACAAAGCTTTGGCTTTGTGCTTAAGTGGGAGTTGGCTAAATGTAGTTGAGAAGAACCTCATCCTAAATAAAAATGCTTTTGTCATTTTCAAGTTGTCTCGACAAGCCAGGTTTTCATTATAAGGTGTGGATGTGATATCTTTCATATGTTCAGTTCACTCAAGATTATATATCTTCAATAATTGCTCATATAATTTACTCTGGAAGTTGGAGAAATAAGCTTTTTCTAATCTACTTATATTGTGTATTAATTTTCAACTCAAGATTTGTAACAAGAGGTTTGCAGCACCTTTATCCTTTACAAATTTTCTCCTGTACAGATGCAAATCAAAATTTCTTACTGTAATTTAAACTTCAGCAGATTCTTCTCTTTTTTTCCAGGTAAATTAGTACTATGTCTATTACTGTTATGCTCTTACAAATATTCTTTTTTTTTTTTTTTTTACTTTGTATATTTTGTATTTATTTTCATTTGTTCTATTTTGTATATTTGCAGACATAAAACTGTATATGTATAGAGCTCACCTCCTTCAACTGTCTGAATGTCAATAAAAAATGTGACAATTTCTTCACAAGAATGTCACTACTCATATTTTTTTGTAAGTTAACATGCAAAATGTATTTATGAGAGGTCTATACTTGAAATAGTTGAAAACCTAAATGTCTAATTTGCTTAACTAGTCCAATTGCATTGGTAAGCAGCTTATTCAAATGAAAAACATATCTGAATCACTAAGAATTTTGTAGGCATTTTATAAACAGAAAATTATCTGTATTAATGACTTGCGGAATATAGTATGAATTATATCGGAAGAAGTTTGGCTGCAGGTATTGCAGTAGAAGTGCCAGTAACTACTAAACAACAATGACTTAGAATGGATTTTTTGAAATTTCTGTGTCCAGTTATTCATTGTTCACTGGACATGCTACAAGAAGAGCCTGCTCTCCTGTTCAGATACATTCCTGGAAGGAAATAAATCCTCTGAAGTATTGAAAATTATAAAAAAATAAAACCCAATAGATTTTTTTATAGTCTTCTAGTAGAACATAGAGATTTATCACTGTAGTGAGCTTTTGAGAATGAGGATGAAAGAAATGTGAAAATGTTGGATGTTCAGAGGCACAAGTCATTTTTAGGCATGGCCTCCAAATCCCAAAGCCAGGGCATCCTTCTATAACTCAGTGACTTGAAAACTTTGAAGGCAACTACTGTGTTAAGTGGATCCTGTACATTTCATTCAGAGATATACACAGAAAAAAAAAAAAAAAAACCTACAAAAGTCTGATATCAGACTGTAAGAAAAGACAAAAGGGTTTATTTTGGGTCTCTTTCAAATTTCAGTACAAATTAAATTTTTGATGGAGGCAAACTGCTGGTGATGGTAGTGAGCTGTATTGGTTTGATAGCTTTACAATGTCTGTTCTCAAATTATCTGTCATTTGAGAGGCCACCTATAGTACAGAAATGTGTAAGATTTTCACATTAAAACCAGAATTTTCTCCCTGACTTGCAAGTGCTTGCTATTGCTACCGAAGACTTCCACACAGAAAAGTGAAGTAAGTGAAAAAATCATGCTTTACCTGTCCATACTTGGCAGCTAAATGAAGGGGTGTCCAGTACTGATTATCAACTACATTGAGATCAGCCCCATTCTCCAGTATCACAGATGCAACATTCTTGTATCCATTAGCACAGGCCACATGCAGCTGTAATATAAAATTATCTTAATGCTTTAAAGAACTCATTAAAACTTGTGACGATGTACTGCATTATATTGGTTCTCCAACAGATCTAACCAGGTAAATCATGCTAAAAAAAATACAAAATAGAATGCAGCAACAAACTAGAAAAACTGTGTGAAAAATTTTTTTAACATTTATAAACAAAACCCACCAAAAATCAAGAATGTTAGCTTATTTAAAAACTCTTTCAATGTTCTAGTCTCATTAGATAATTTTCGTACAGTTTCAAGCAAATACCCTTTCAAACATATTCACAAACTTCATGAACCCAGGTAGAGTCATACATTTCAGCAGAACATGGCCTAGACTTAATTTATTTTTTGGCAGTTATCCCATTTGTAAGCCAACATTCCTCTATTCAAAAATGAATTTGTTAACACAATAAAACCCATGCACATTGAGTTTGCAGCACAAAATCTGTCACAAAAAATACTTTCTCAACTTTGATCCACACAGATTTCATTTCTTCAACTTCCATTGCTTCCCAAGATACTTCACAGTCTGTTGTGACACATAATTCACAAGACCAGATTGATCTGGTTAGTTTAGTGGTGTTTATTTTCTCATGGTTCTCTGCTATGGTGTCAAGAATTCCCCCTACATCTGGCAGCAAGGGAGAAAAAATTTGCATTTGGAAATTGGCATGTTATAATTGCTTATCCCTGGTCAGAAGGAGTCAGTTCTTATGATGTTCAGTAGCAGTTGGGCTCAGGAAGATTGAAGAAATGGATAACTGAGATTATAGGTGATAATCTTATCAACAAATCCCATAGCCCCACATTATGATTTCCTTCCCTTGAAGTAATGTTAGCCAAAGAGACAGTTTTTCTGAGGCTTGAAATGAATGGCTAATGGCAAGAAAAAGGTCTTGCAATAAACCTGCTACTAGAACTGTGTAGTTCCTAAGTCAATCTAAGCACAGGAGATCCTAAAAACAGAGTTCAGGATATTATTTGCCCTATTTATTATTTCTGGTTCAGAAGCACCTGCAGAGAGTGAATAAAGTTTGCTCCATGAATACCCTTGATGCAGAAGGATGAAACATATTGCAGCTCATCAAAAATCTTCTCATGGAAAGGAGAAGTACATCCCTCCCCTGAGGGCAGAACATCACTTTGGTACGCTATAAATGTTCTAATTTTGAATGTACAAAACCCTCAAAATTTTCCCATAATACTCAATAGTTTCAGTTTTTTCATCTGTTTTAAAAGAAATTACATTTTCTATTCAGACATTGATTTGACAAGTGCTATTTTGAAGTAGTTTAAAAGCTCATGGGACAAAAGAAATATGTTATGACTGCAACTCTCAAGGGAAAAATGTTACAGGATAATTCAGCAGAAAAATTAATTTTGCCCTTATAGCACTCCAAAATTCAGCTTTCTGTATAGACAGAGCTGGTGGCTGGACTGAAAAACCACAGACATGAGGCTGCTCACTCTTACCATTTAAACACTATACAGGTATTAAAATATGGAATTAAATAACAATGACTTATTGTATTAATTCATGATCATGCAATGTAGCTCAGCATAAATCCTGAAACAGTAATAAATAATATATAGTAATGAAGTAATCTCAAGTAATACATGCCTTTCTAATTACTTTAGTACAAAATCTACAAAAAAACACAAAAGGATTTTAAAAAGTTATTCAATATGTCAATGGTGCTAATGAGAATTTACTGATGGATAATTATGTTAAAGACTATATGCAAAGAGCATGTTCCACAGACATGCTATATTTAGGGAAGATACATTAATTTTGAAATTATTTTATGAAAGAGTTTTTTAAATTTTTTGACAGCTGAAGAAGCAGCAATCCTGAAAAAACAAAGGGATAGTAGATCTATGAGTAGAAAAGTATCATGATATCCATTCACTACAGATAACATGCAAATTTGAGGAAGAAAAACTTATTCACTGATACAGTGGATCCTTCATTAAATTAAATCAAAATGGGATACTGTCATGAAACAGTATTTCAGCCTGGCTCAAGCAGAAGATATAAACCTAAACCAGGAATTACTGAGTGAAATTTCAAACCCTCTGTTACACAGAATGTAAGAGACCAAAAGAGCCTGATGCAGTTCTAAACTAGAGTGCCGATATTTTTCTTTGCTATTAATTTTTGTGTTACACATTCAGTGTCTTAGAAGTAAGAAAGTCATCATTAAGGCAAGGTTGTTGCACTAGCCTGATTTAAAACCTGTGCTATGCATGTTAGTGACATTCATCTATTTTCAAAAGGCCAGATAAGAACCCAAGTCTTACACTACTTCATTTCTCCTCTTGGAGAACTGCCTTGCAAACATGCTCACTGGTACAGAGTTGCAGTACATGCATATTCACAGGATGATGGTTACATTTCCCCACTCACCAGGGTGACTCCATCATCATTCTTTTGATTCACACTTCCTCCACTTGAAATGAGCTGCCGGACATCTGCAAGCATTGTTGTGGGTCTCTGGACCTTCATTTGGCGCAATGAATTCAGCTCTACACCTGGAAAAGAAGAAAAGGATAAAACCTTCTGCTGTTTCTTTCATCAAAAAGAACATGGTTTTGTTTTCTGGGTTTTTAAAATCTTAATCAACATTAGTGGTGTCCCCCAGGGATCAGTGTTGGGCCCAGTTCTGTTTAATATCTTTACAGATGATTTAGATGAGGGGATTGAGTCCATCATCAGCAAATTTGCAGATGACACTAAGCAGGGGGGAGTGTGGATCAGCTGGAAGGCAGGAGGGCTCTGCAGAGGGACCTGGACAGACTGGAGAATTGGGCTGATTCCAATGGGATGAGGTTCAACACGGCCAAGTGCCGGGTCCTGCACTTTGGCCACAACAACCCCATGGGGAGCTCCAGGCTGGGCACAGAGTGGCTGAGAGCAGCCAGGCAGAAAGGGACCTGGGAGTCTGGATTGACAGGAAGCTGAACATGAGCCAGCAGTGTGCCCAGGTGGCCAAGAAGGCCAATGGCATCCTGGCCTGTATCAGGAACAGT
Organism: Calypte anna; assembly: GCF_003957555.1. Taxonomy (NCBI): domain Eukaryota; kingdom Metazoa; phylum Chordata; class Aves; order Apodiformes; family Trochilidae; genus Calypte; species Calypte anna. Next base: position 141,808,253 of record NC_044244.1, read on the forward strand.
GTGGCCAGCAGGTCCAGGGAAGGGATTCTGCCCCTGTAATCAGCCCTGGTGAGGCCACACCTCAAGTACTGTGTCCAGTTCTGGGCCCCTCAGTGCAGGAAGGAGATTGAGGTCCTGGAGCAGGTCCAGAGAAGAGCAAGGAGGTTGTGAAGGGATCCAGCACAAGTCCTGTGAGGAGAGGCTGAGGGAGCTGGGGGTGTTCAGCCTCGAGAAGAGGAGGTTCAGAGGAGACCTCATCGCTCCCTACAACTCCCTGAAAGGAGGGGGTAGCCAGAGGGGGGTTGGTCTCTTTTCCCAGGCAACTCTCAGCAAGACAAGAGGGCACGGTCTCAAGTTGTGCCAGAGGAGGTTTAGGTTGGGCATTAGAAAGAACTTCTTTACTGAGAGGGTGATCAGACATTGGAATGGGCTGCCCAGGGAAGTAGTGAACTCTCTGTCCCTGGAGATGTTTTAAAAGAGACTGGATGTGGCACTCAGTGCCATGGTCTGGTAACCACGGCAGTAGTGGATCAAGGGTTGGACTTGATGATCTCAGAGGTCCCTTCCAACCCAGCCAATTCTATGATTCTATGATATTTATAGAACATACTTACTGTCTCACATCCACGAACAAGTATACTCATATCTGTATTTATCAGTCACTATGTGAATGATTTTATGCCAGTCAGCAATATCAAATAAATGGGCCTGTACCTCTACCGACTGGCAAGAGCAGCTGTAGGTAAAGCAATTGTAATTAAACCACTGGGATTATGAAAATAGATGTGAATGGATAAAAGAATTAAGCCTGTCTAAAGAAACCACTCAGGTCTTTTGGTCTTATTTAATTAAAATTCTTTTAAGCTGCATTCTTTCAGCCCTGTGTGTACAACAGTGTCCAGACCAGACCCTCAAATCTCTCAGCTCAGCTGCTTGAGAGACCGTGAAGTTAAGCAAATGACATTACAACTCAACACTTTTTTTTTATCTGCCTGGGCTATTTTTAACCAGGATTAGTTCTCCAGCTGAGCCTAGATCATTGTAAGACCCCATAAACTAGGAGAAAATGTTGCATGGAGGCAGAAATATGGAAGGGGATGAAAGGAACGAAACAGGAGGGCTTATGTCAGCATTGCTACTGAAAGAAACAGTTGTCAAAGTACAGCTTTATAAGGAAGATAAGCAAGGCAGTCTAAAACCAAAAGGAAGCGTGGCCTCTAGTCTGAAGAGGCTTAAAATTAGAAACAGAGGGTACAACAAAATTGCTAAGTGGTTAAATTATCATCTGGCTGTGGCTTGATTGGAATATCTAACCAAAATTCAGGGCTTGATTTTTCTGCTCCTAAATTCATGTGGTCCTTTACATCCATATGTAGAAAATGTAATTTGAGAATAAAATTCCTGCCTCTCTGAACTTGCCATGATATAACAAAAAACATATGAATAAATAATTTCTCTGTTCCCTTACACATTTGTCAGTGAGCTGAAAAATAATTAATTTAATTATTCCCATTCTATTTATCTTAAATATTTTGCTTGACCAACTAATTGTATATTTTATCTTAAAAAACTGAAGCATAGTGTATAAAGAGTATATATAACCTTTTATAAAGAGCAAAGGCATGTCTTAAGTCTTAGCTTTAATCTATCCTGAAACTTGTATAAATGGATATATGGTATGTAGTTCAGCAAAGAATACAATTAATTTTCTCTCTCTAAAATGCTACTCTACACAGTGCTTTTTGTTCTGAATTTTATTTGCTTGCAGCACTTCTAAGTGTTTCAGCTCTGAGGTGAAATGTTCAGTGTGAACACTGTCTTGCTGGGAACATTTTCTTATTCTCATGTTTTCACACCTGTCACCTAAACAGTACCAAATTACACCAAATGTAAAACACAGATATAAAACTAAGCTGGAGAAAATGAGATGGGTTTTGTATTGGAAATAAAACCCGTGATCTTTCACATGAATGTAATTCAGACAAATACATGTAATTATATTATATTGATAGCTTAAATTAGATAACCATCCAAGACCATAATGTGCTGATATCCTCAGTTGCTAAAATGAAACACAAGGATTTCATATGATGTTCTGAGTATGTCCTAACAATCAATGCATTTATTTTTTTCAGAAATGAAGTTTTTTTGCCTGCATCACATTTCATGGTAATGACTTAATACTACCTGATAACATTTACAGATTACTGGTGCCACATGGCATTAATTAAATTCTTTTTCTTCCTGTTTCTGCCTGTTTCCTGATTCTTGCAACAGTAAATTAACACTTTAATATTCTTGTGCCAGTGACAGAAGTCTCTCACATGTGTAAGTCTAAATTTCTAAAACACTACATTATGTGAAGGGCTATGGAAACCCCAAATTAGTTATCATTTTCAGGACTGATTACACTCTTTAAACACATTACATAGACTAGTCATGATAAAGCTCTTCCTAATGTAATCAGGTAAGATAAAAAAGCTGAAAATTATATTTATAATTTTAAACTTGATGAAGAAGGATGTTTTTTAGTACGACTGACAGAAGTTATGTATTTTTTTTCCCTCTTGTTGTTTCCAAGAAACAATTAGAATAAATTATTATTTTCAAGGAGAGAGGCAAAAGCTGGAAAATAATATGTGTTCCTTTGTGTGTGAATAATGGCCTAAACACTAAAAAATGGAAATGAAGCTCACAATACACAAATTAGAAATAGTTTCTGACTTAACCCAGGAAGAAGAAGAAAAACCCAACAAAAAACCAAACAAACCGAGAGTAAAACACATTTATTATCAGATCTTTTGGTTCATCATGTGTCATGTAAATTACAGTAATGGCACACGTTGAGGGCAGAGGCCAGCTGAGTTTACTCGGACTTTTTTACCAGCTTACTACTGACTTACACTCAGAATGGTCAGTGAACTTACTTGTACACTCTTATAATAACTCCTATACTCTTATACTAACAGTAAACTATGGATCCTTACACCTTGTAATTTGCATTTTATAGAAACCTGGTGAGTCCCCTGTGGGACCCCAAAAACCTTGCTTTTGAAAGATTAACTGGTCATGCTGAAGGATAAATAGACTTCAGCTGTATCAATTGCCATATATATTCTATCACAAATACAATTATACTCATCAGCTCAGAGAAAATGCATAAAGAATGCCCCATAGTAACAGAAGACATACTTTATGTGAATCTCAAGGTGACTTTATTGTTTTCAAACTAATAGTTGTATAAAGGAATCATACATATTTCATAAAAATAAAAAAAAAAGCAGTAAATAGCCTGACAAGTGAGCTACTACAGTGACACATTCGTAGACTTAAGTTTCTGAAGGAGTGTTAAAGAAACAACAGAGATTCCCTTCCTTTGCCTTTATAGAAAATCAAATGAAAACAGGAAAAAAAATAATCCAAATTGCACTCTTAGAATTGCAGAATTTTGAATTCCAAGAACCCAGGAACTGTTAGGTTTCAAAGTGATGGCTTCCACAGCTGGCAGCTGAGAAGTGGCTTTACCAAGTGTGTACCTGGACCATTCTCTGTGGCTCAGTGAGACCTGAGCCTCTCCTTAACCAAGTTTGTAACTCTGGGGAGTCCACTCTCCATCCCCTACAAGTGATACTTCTCATGAGTTTAAATGGAACAACAAAATGTTATTCATCCAGTAAACAACTCTTGAAGCCTGAATCAAAGAATGAACTTCATGTTGCTTTTCAAAAAGGAAATGGGGTTTAGATATTCAGCTGAAATGGGATGACAGCCAGCACGAACAAATAGAGGAAGAAAACCAAATTGGCATGTACTATGGGAACAGTTTCACATTTAAAAAAAAAATGGAAAATCAAGAAGAAAGGCATAGGATGAAGAATATGCTCCAAATAACAAGTAAAATCAGAACAAGAGCTACATTCTCATAAATTCTGCAAGAGATGAGATGGAGAAGGAACAGTTAAAACAGAAGTCACTCTAGGGCACAGCATTTGGTGATGAGTATCAGTGCTAGTGACAGGCAGGAGCAAAACCTGAAAGCTACAAAATGCATTACTTCTCACTGTTTAAGAAAAGCACCTGACAAGGTCATTACATGTGCTTTGCCTTTCTCACCCTCTCTGGCATAAAGTTATAGAACTGACAACCCAAAGAAATGTGAAAACCTCAAATAAAAAGGGGAAAGCAAAAAGTTGCACCAACAAAGAAGTGCATGACAAACAGAACTGAGAATTGGTATAAATAATATTTTCCTCAGAATTATTCAGTACTAAGAAGTTTCTCCATCTGTAATGGGAACACCAGTTCCTGTGTCCACTACAAAGCAAAACACAGAACCATGACTGGGAAACACCCACTACACAAACCCAGAAGAAACTCTTTTTTAACTTACACCTCTCCTTCTCCAGTGGGCTTAATAGTCTTTAGGAGAGGTCACATAATCATGTCTTGCAAACACAAATGTACAATAAAAACTTGGTTTGAGAAGCCAGTCTCTTCTCTTACTGAAGTTTTTGCTCAGCCTGTCTACATCTGCCCTTCCTGCAGAGAGCTGCTAACACAGTGAGGCTCTTCCCATCCCAAGTGTGATGAGCCTGTTTGACCTCTTCTGTAATTCTGGGGACACTACGGCTTAGAATTTCTATTTTTCTCCTGTGCAGGGTAGTATAGGATAGATATGCTCACAATCAATGATAAAAAGAAGTCCTGGTACCTCTCTTGAAATATTAATTTTCATTCATTAAAATATTCAGGTGTGCCTGTTACTTTATCCAGCTTTAGTTGCTTAAAGCTTTAGGACTTTTCTGGCTGCTTACTAGATGGTTTTCTAAAGAACATTATTTTTGTTAAATTACATTCCTCAGTAGCTCATGTGATCACTTGGCATTACATGCATCAGATTTTCAAAGGTCGGCATATGAACAGATATATTTCAGCAACATTTATTATGTAAGAAGAGAAGCTGATATTTTCAATATCTGCAAAAAAATATGTATTTGCAAAACTACTGAGGCCTGTAGCTCTAAATCTGCAGAAGTACCAACTGTGACTGCTGAGTTCTACCTCTTTGCCTATAGAGATATCAGTACATTAGCTTAGTGAAAGATGTTTAGTTTATTTTCTTCTAGCCTGGCAATACTACCAGAAATTAATTCCCATCTCCTCCTCCTCTTGACATCCAAGTGATAATTCTCACACTCTAGTGAAACATGCTTTTTTTCCTCTATTCTGATATGACACTTTCAGCTATATATTAACTCCTTAACGTGTGTGAAAATAAAAATAATTTTTGCAATTCATTTTAACAGACTGGCATGATATCAAGGTGTAATACTAAAGCATTAATCTGTGCATATATTGTGAATGTTTATTAAGTTATTTGTAATGTTAATACTAGAGCACAGAAGCAAAACAAGTGCAATATTGTTTCTGGTTACTTGTGGTAAGTATCATGTCTTAAATAAGCTGAGCACATGCTATATTTCTATACACAGGATTTCTCTGCAAGATCTTAGTACGTTATGGTTGGATGTTTTTGTGAGAGAGGCTTGTAAAAGAAGGCTGATCAAATCATGCCATGGAGCCAGGAGCTAAGGGTGAACACGTGCCAGGCAGGGCAGAGTGTTTACTGACCAGGACACAGCGCCCCAGAACCCAAACAAGAAAACCAAGAAGATCTGATGATGGGAATTGGAGCCAATCAACAGTCCTGTGATTGCCAGAAGTCTGTAGCAACAAAACCAAACAAATCAAGTGAATCCAGAAAGTCAAGTCAGTGGCTCGGGGTCTTGATCAGAAATATTCATGGCTGGGCATAGGCACAACTCAAGCAAGGACCACAAGGAAGCACTTGAGCCTAAATATCTCCCAAGCGAAAGGATGGGCAAAAGATGATGTACAAAGTTTCTCCCAGCTCTGCCTCAGAGCTTGGCTCTTTTTTCAGCCAACTCCTCCCAGGTCACACAGATGTACACTGTGAGAGATGACTTTGAGCACAAGCAGCCAAGCCCCTGGGAGTGAGGGGACAGGATGCAGGGCCTGCAGGTGCACTCTGGGCACTGACAATTTTTTTTCCTAACTTGCTAAAGGTTACAGTTTCAGGAATTCTATAAAACATGATAATTTATTTCTTAAGAGAATTAGATTAGTTGTTTGATTAGATCAGTAAGTTGGTTGAAAGGACACTAAAAGGGCACCCCTAGTTTCTCATGTGCTTCACAATCTTTTTTTCAAATCTCTGCAAAGCTTATTAATCAAGGAGATGCCTATTTTCCATCTAGTGTCAGACACAAAGTCGATCCTAAACTACTAGCTATAAGTTAAAATGTTAATTCAGTGCCAAAAGTCTGCACAGCGAGTTTAAAGGTTTTCCCTTTGACAGAAACATATGGGTAACAAAATGTTTCCATATGATGGGCTTTTTTCTTTAAATCACTTTTAACTGCCTACACATTAAACTCTGGAAACATACAGATATTAAGAGAAGTATAGGACTTCAAAGCCAGTCTCCCAAGAGTTAGAAAATATCAAAATTAAGGTAAATTACTGAAGCTTATATTCGAAAAAAACGAACTCCAAAGAAAGAGAGATGAGCATTCTTAACTACAACATTTTCAATGTGTGCCATTTCCTGTGTTCTTAATTTTCAGGACTTGAAGGGACCTACCAAAACATGTTATTTGTTTCCCTGTTCTCACTAGCTAGCAACACCATCACCTAGCTCCTCTCACCAATGAATCAAGCTCTCTGCAGAATTATTTTTTTCTGTGTGATAATCTTACAGTTACGTGGTGGCCAATCAGCAAGAATCAGAGTGAAGCACCCTGAGGCTGTTTGTATTTTGGTTGCCTGTTTTTCTGACAACCTACTACATCAATATTATTAATGGAAAACTTCTAAGCAGAAGTCACGATCACATTGCATATGGTTCTAAAAAAGAAAATATAGTAGGGGATTTAACTTTAGCTTGAGTTCACTGGTCTTTAGTGTTAACAATCTGACATTCAGTCAGTTCTTGCTGTATGTTAGCAATAACTCTTTAATGCCTATGAAAAAGTCTTCCACAGTTTTAATTATGAAAGTCTAGAGCAGTACTTTTCTGAAATTATACCAATGAATACCAATTGCTTTTCTTGAGTGCACTGCAGAAAGGGAAATGATTTTTCCCCTCCTGCTGGATTACAAGATCTTTTTAAGAGTTTCTGTAGCACAACCTCAATGTTAGAATGTTTTACTGTTCATACTGTGAACATTTTTGATTAATAGAAACTAAACACGATTAAAAATACACATAACTGGGACTTTGATTTTGATCTTATTCCCATAAATAGTGACAGAGTGTTGAGAAACATATGACCAGATGTATTGTCCAGATGTTGACAGCTGTGGGGCTTCTGGGGTGGCTTTTGCAGGAGTAGCCCAGAGAGCTGACCACAGACATTTCTTGTCAGCTCCAGCAGACCCATTGCAAGACACAGGTGAGCCTGACTGTCAGACCATTGTGGCACCTCTGTGAAGACATCTTTAAGGAAGGGTAGAAAACAGTGCACTGAGAGAAGGGGGAAAAAGAGGGAGAAAGAGCTAAGGGAAAAACCAAGGTCAGAGAAGAGGAGGGGGAGGAGGTGCTTCAAGTGTCAGAGCAGAGATGGCCTCCACCCCATGGAAGATCCATGACAAAGCAGGTGGGCATTCCTGAAGGAACTGCATACATGTGAAAAAACCATGCTGGAGAAGACAAAAAGTGGCAAAGAGAAGCTGCTATGGAGTGACTGTAGTTCCCTCAACCCCTTGTGCCACTTGTGGTGATATAGGAGACTGGAGTGAAGTGATGTTGAAGAAAAAGACAGGAGTGACGATGAAAGGTGTTTTAGTATTTGTCTTTGTGCTTCTCCCTGCCTAAATCTACCCCAATCAGCAACTTTCCCCAAACTGAGCCTGTTTTATCTTTGAAAGTAACTTATAAGGAATCTCCCTTTCTTATCTCAGCCCACGAGCTCTCTTATCCTATTTTCTCTCTTTGTCCTCAGGAGGGAAAATGAGTGAGCAGTTTGGTGAGAGTTTGGCTATCAAACAAGACTAATCCACCACACCAGATGTTATAAATACTTTTAAATTACTCTAAATTTTAAACAAAAATAATTTTTGGTTGTACCTTCCTATCACATTCTAGATTACTGTATAGTGTCAGTCTTACAGCAAATCTTTCCTTAATTTTTTTGCCTACTACTTTTCCAAGTCAGCCTTTCCTGCAGAATTTATTTCCCTTACATTGTTAACTCTTGGCTCCAGGGCAATTCTCCTTATTTATGTGTGAGTTATGTGTGAGTTGCTTGTTTCTGGCTAATATGAAACACTGTCTTCAGAGTAGAATTCTGTGCTTAAGTTTAGCTTCAGGTTTTTTTGGTTCTATTTTCTGCTGCATGAGAGAAAAATATTTTTTTCCTTTTTCTTTGTAGATAAAAAGAAAGGCTTAATCCACTTGCTATTAAAAATTCAAGAAACTATGGTCTCTTTTGTGTGTGTGTGTGAAATCTTCTTGATATTTTAAATAATTTAAAACACTAAAAACTTTCTAAATATATAGGACCTGTACATTATTTTGTCTCTATGGACAGTTTTCTGAGACACTTCTAGATGATCCCCTTAATATTCACAGAACAAAACAAATCTGGTATCTACATACCTTGTAATACTATAAAAGATTTTGATTAAGTACATGAAATTTTTATTACCATTGAAGGTCAGTAACCTTTAGCTGGATTTTTAATGTCATTTACCCCTCAGAAAGTGAACTGCTAAACCCAAAAAGAATACTTTGTAGAAAAGCAATAATCACTCTTTTTCTGTACATGTGTCATTGCACAAAAAAAAAAAAAAAAAGGCATCTATACTTTTAGTTAGATATTTTATTTGGGTTTTGTAATAATCTGCTACTGCATAAACTCCTGCTATACAATAGACAAGAAATATATTATTTTGCTTTCAGATGTGTAGGATACTTAGAGAGCTCTTAAAAGATAAAAAGAAGAGGTAAATTTACTCAGATTAAATAACAAGGCTGAAATTCTTGGAATGCACAGTTGTCCTATTGAAAGTTGAAATCTGAGATCTGAGAGAACAAAAGAAAACACCCCGTTTTTTGGAACCAAATTACACAGTGAATGTAAAAACTCCTGTCACTTGTCAAGTATGGAATGAAGAGGTATCTGTCATTTGTAGTTTATATCCAAGTCATCTAATCCACTATGCAAGCAAATATCAAGAAAGGAAGTAAACAAAAATATTGCAGTCTTCAATGCATTAGATACAGGGAACAGCTAGAAGGAAATGGAGGAAACATAAGGGTCATAGGCCATAATCAGAATTTCACTAATGCATTTCTAAAAGAAAACATTCTGCCTCTAAAAAGCAAAGAGAGCACATGAACAGTCATTTAAAGTTTGATATTTTCAAATAGCATTAATACAACAAAAGATTTGCCTTAAAACATAAATCTGATATTAATCTAAGCAAAGGTTATGGAATGTGCCAGGGGGACTTTCTTGATGAGTGTAATAATAAACTAGGTTCAGAATAAAATAGGACAAAGACTGGGGGGAAAAAAAGAAAAAAAAAAAAAGGCCTTTTTGTACTTCCTAGTTTTCATTTCATCTCAAGCAGGCTACTTCCTGGAGGTAAACAATGAAAGAACAAGAGGCTACAGGTGTAAGATGCACCAAAGCAAATTTCAATAGAAAATAGTAATATTTTAAAAATCACATTAATATGACTTAGCATTGGAAAGGGATCCCAGAGGAATTGTAGAATTTCCAACCGAACATGGCCCTAGGTAACCTGGGCTATTCTCAGCTGGCCTTGCCTTGGCAGGAAATTGCAGCAGGTAGTCTTCCCCACCTTACTTTTCAGAGTTCTCAAATTTCTTTTCATAGCAAAACAAGAAGACCAGTAACATACAAAGCAATGGAACCCTGGCACAGAACAAATTTAACAGTGTTTATCAGTATTTTCCAAGTGGCAGGTAAAATTAATACTATACATCCACGTACAGAGCTGTAGATGTGTAAATGCCATAACTTAAAACTTTGTAGCACATTTCCACATCTCAGCTAGACATCCCTTCATAGCACTTGGAAAGAAGCATGAAGCTCAAATCACAATTCAGATGACCCATTGTAGATACCTACCTTTGAAGCATCTCTGCAACATGAAGCTCCTAGGACATAATCAAACCTCATCCAGTCAAGCTCTTTCTACCACTTTCCTAAACATGAAATTGGATGCTGAATAAAAAACTTCTGTGATTCCAAAGCATCTTCTCCAAACTCATATATTTCCAATGGCATCAGGGCTGACTTACCTTAAATTAATATCCATCCTTTTTGGTTTTATATCATGGTCTCAAAACACATCAGAAGCTGAAGAGCTGACTTACCATTTTCTTCCAAGTACATCAGGAGGATGCTGTTAGATTCAGTCCCTTCTATGGCATAATCAAGTGCAATGTTTCCATTAACATCTTGCAGCAGCACATTTGCTCCAGCCTGCAGACAAGAATAAAAAAAACATTTAAGATTTTTATAGTGAAACCTCAAAACACTGCTGGGGTTTTTATACATTCCTATTCATGATCACTTCAAAGCTGGGGTTCTTAGACCTCAGGCTGGTTAGAACCTGAAACCAAACAACACACATACACACAAAACCCAAGCCAAAAACCAAAGACAAAATAAAGGACTCTTGAATGTCAGAAAGGGCTGGCTTTCCTTTGGAAAGTTGACACTCTTGCTGTGCTATCTGTCCAGCCTGCCTTTGTGGCACAGGTGTCTGAGCTGCTCATCAGTGCATTTTGAAACCACCACCATTTGCAGCACAGCATTTTCAAGTAAAGTGAGCTGCCACTGACTACCTTAAAACACTACACAGGAAACAGCAGTGGTTCAAAAGCTGACTGACAAGCAGCACAGACCCTCATGCAGCAGGGATGAGCAGGCAGCTGGTGGGGGTAACCTTGTCAGCCAGCCAGCCCAGCCTCTTATGGTCTCATCCATCACTCCAACCTCAAAGAGAACCATCCTTACCATCCCTTAAATTGACATTTGTCACCAACTGGTGAGAATGGAAGTGAGCTTGTTGATTTCAACTGTAGTCCCTAAAGGAGTCAACCTGACATTTCTAACTTTCATTCAAGATCCAATGCAAAAAAGAGACAACTAAAAGGAACCAGCAGAAGGGAGAGAGGGCCAGGTAGGATGGGAAATAAGAGAAGCTTCAAACAAACCACCAGGACAATAAGAAAATCTGTATTTCCTATGTTAAGTATTGTTAGTGTAATAATCTGACCTATGAAGGGATTTTTAATATTTTTTTTTCATAAGAGAGCTCTAGTCCTTGAAAAATATTCTAAAAAATGTCTAGTGGACATAAAAGTTTACACTATAGTGAAATGTCATCTATCTTCTTTAAGAGGCCCTAGCTTTAATTCATTTCTAGTGTTCTCTCTACGGCTTTTAACTGCAAAGGAATTAGGAAATAAGAGCAACCTCTGGTAAATTTAATTACTTTTCTTACCAGCTTGCATGATAAAACATTTCGCTAATAAGAATGAAGGGTACCAAGGACAGACTCTCTTAAAACCACAGAGGCAGAGGTCAACTGTAACAGGGAATTACTAATAGAAGGTATAACTACTTCTTTCAGGAGCTTACTTTCTAAGAAGAAGGTATAAAACCTTATATTTGTATAATAAAAATACATTTCTTCTTACCTGTCCTGCCAGAAAAAAATAAAAAAAGATGATAAAAAAATGGAGTTAAGGATGGATTTGAAGATCATAATATCTTTGCAGGGTGTTTTAACAACTATTTATTGCACTTTTTCTACTAGGAAGCATGGTCTTTGTTTGGTTTGCTTTCTACTTACTGACCTGTGAGAGTTTGATGATAGAAGTAACACATTTTGTTATCAAGTCAGCTTGCATAAAATTAACAAAGCCAAAAGTCTTGAAGGTACTTATCCTTCCCTGCATACAAATACTCTCCAGGCAAGGTTGAAGAAGGTCAGGAGAATAATAATAAAGCAAAGCTACATACATTTTCTCCCTTGTTGAGATAAGAAACAAAAAAACCTTTGACATTATATACAGGAAGAAGTATAATTATTTTAGCCAGCAGCACACTTTTCATTCCTTCTCTAAGATATAATATGACTGAGAGCAGGATTTAACATGAAATTACTCAGCTGCAAGTATTTTTATTGGGTATCTCTGTATTAAATAATTTCTTAAGAAGTCTTTGCAATGAGGTGCTCCCAAAGAGAAGGTTAAATTTGGTGAAAGCAGCAGAGGTGGTATAAACTCTCAGAACTCAGATAAAGAAGCAATCATGGATAATGGTGCACACTGAAAAGTGTTATCTTGCTGGGAAAAAAAAAAAAAATTAAAATAATAAGCATTTTTAATATGGTGTATAATCTGTGCCACCCAGCTTTGTATCATCTGTGAATTTACTGAGGGTGTGCTCTGTCTCACTGTCCAGATGATTAAAAAGAAGACCTTGAACAGGAGTTCAAGTTAGGAAATTGCAGCAGATAGCCTTCCCCATTATATATAATACCCCATTATTAAGTGAGGTAGATCACTGGTAGAGTTTGGGCTAAAGAACTTGAGTGATGTTGTTACATATATGGCCTTGTAGGACAGACAAAAAGAAACCCGGATATGATTGGAGATGGAGATGGAATTCAGATTATCTGAATACAATCCTAAATTGTTCCTAGGTTACTGTTCACAACTCCTGGAGGAAATATGAGGAACACTGTCCCCAGGCTGCTTATATTAGTTTCCAAGTTTATATGCATACCTTGTTTATATTCAAAATGCAATTCTGTATTTATTCTATTTCAGTTCAGATGTTTTATACACCCACTTACAATGCATGGTGTACATGAGAAGTTACTGCTTACCCATTCTAAACACATTCTTCTCAAGTAATTTCTCAATAAAAAGATAAACTTATTGCAAAGCTTTACCTGATGTATCCCATAAATACATAATATTCTTGAGAAAAATATTTTTCTGTATTGATAAATTGCTTCTATTTTAGAAAGTCTGCAGGAGGAACACCTTTGAATATATTATTAAAGAATGTTCCCAAAGACATCTAGTTCAATGCACTGAATGCAAAATACAACTGAAGTGCTTGCTTTGCTATGTAGAACAATATCCTTATGTAAAGAAAGCATATGGGAGTGAGTGCTGGTGATCAATAATAACTGAGTAGATGGTGCCAGATTCACACACTATCCCCATATGACCAGAAATCAGAGCCTGCTGCCAAGGAGAAAATACCTTTGGCTAGGGAAAGAAGACAAAGGTTTCCCTTCTAGATCCAGAAATGATGATTCAGAAGACGTCAATTTATCTTAGGATCACTTTGTATTTTTTAATCCTGTTTTAATTTCTGCTGATTTACTTATTTGATGAATCTCAGGTACATTTTTATTTCAGACAAACTGAGTAGAATACCTAAATTCAAAACACAGGCAAAACTGGTGACCCTAGAGATTAAGAGCTCAGGAGCAGTATAGCATGAGGTAGGTTGGATGTGAACACTTTCACAGTATTAGTCTGTATGCATACATCCATTTTTTTGTCCAACCCAAACCAAACCCTTCTAGGATTCTGTGATTGTGCAAATCATTAGCAAAGTGAAAGAGATACAGCTGCTTTACATAATACCATTTTTTAGGTCATTAGCACTGGATCACACTTTTCACTAGCTCACAATGCTAACTAGAACAGGAGCAGTTCCCAGGGCAGGGCTCAAAAAAAAGATTTCTCCACTTTAGCAAACCACAGACAATGAAATAAATCATTAAATGAGACTGAGCAGCTGCACTCAGTTCAAAAGCATGGTTTCCTTCCAACTCTTCAACAACAGACTTTCTGTAGGCAGGAAATAATTTCACAGAAATAACAACTTAGTTACTAGAAGAACTGGGAAAAAAAACAAATTAAGGTTTTTGTTATTACAATTATAGATTCTCTGCTGGCAGTTCCCCTGCCTTTCCTACCATAAGTCAGGTCTACTTGTTTAATAAGAAGCTAATTGATACGCACAATCTGAGTCACTACTTTTTTGTTCTCTTTTTGGTTATAGAACTACCTAGAAACTAATTTACTAAATCTAAATATCATCCCTCAGAATGCTAATTGCAGTCTTAATACTTTCATTTTAACCTTTTCCACATTAATCTTTAAGGAAGCCCCTTCCCACTGACACCACAGATTCATAAAATATTGTGGGTTTAGCTAATTTATTTCTATCAAATCCAGAATAAAGCAAGGATACCTGTTTGAGAACAAAAGGTCAAAAGAAGCCCATGAAAAGACAGTTCTCTTCCCCTGAGCAGATTCAGGGCTAGGACTCTACCATGTGCCTTTCCTATTTCATTATATTTATTTTTATTCCTCCCTCCTTAGGCTTGGCAGAGAACAGAATAGAGACTGCAAATGCTTATCAGCCATCTATAAAGATATGTAAGTTCCATTATTATCCATGTCATACAGTACAATCACCCCAAAGCTGCTCCAGCTTCTGCTTTGGCTTTAATCACCCTTAATGTAACCTGCCAAAAGAAAAGAAAAAGAGGACAACGTACTCCCTTTGTGTAAGATAGGAGTGGGTCTGATAGAAAACTATTCCCCAAAGAGGAATGAATATCTGCTCTACAGCTAATCCTAGCAGCCTCTTTTCTTTTATAGATCTCAAAGGAAAACAAATAAATTAAAATTTCAGCTGTACAAAAGCAACGTTTCACAAGCCTGTTCTTCATCTTTTTTTTTTTTTTTTTTTTTTTTTTTTAAAGCAGTTTCCACCACTGCAGCCTGAGGGGATACACCTGATCTTTGATTAAGTGGGAATTTCAGTAAGTCAAGATCGATGACTTGAGTTTCAAAGTGCTATGTTTTACAAATACTAAACTGTAACTTCTGTCAGGCAGTTAAGTTACTTACAAGTGGTTGAGTTCCACACCCAAACACCACCGCCCAACCCTAATGGATATCAGACCTAGGCAACAACAAAAGACAAGGTTTTCCTCAGCAAATTATGCTTTATAGAAACCTAAATTTTCAAAAGTTTGGAAGAAATGCAAACATCAGTCTTTTCACGCGGGAGTTTCTGAATTGGAAATATTTTTGTTTCTTTCTGGAGTCTCTCTTAGCAAAATAATCTGAACAAGGACCCAAACTGCGTCCAGGGATTCAGAAGTAAAATCTGTGGATCACCAATCAAACAACAACTCTCTCATGCTTGCCATTAAATAAACTAACAAATGTTCCATGCATTCCTTATGTGGGCTTATGTAGCCATGAAGAAAATAAAGAGAAAAAAATCCTCCTGCTCAGGGCAGGCATTTCAGAGCATCATTCATGAAAGCAAATCCTCCCTTAAAGAAATGGAATAAAACTCTCACTTCTTTTTCAATGGATTATCAAAAAGCAGAGCTCTGTATCTTGGGCTGAACCAGTGCAGCAGCTACAGGCCTGTGGTTACCTGCAACTCCTTTGAGTTCCTACCTCTCACAGAGGAAAGGTACTGTTGAACAGCTGTCTGCAATCTTTGCTCTGTTTCAGGGCTTTAAACTCTGTAAGTTGCTACTGTCTATAAAGCCCTGCCTGTCACATTACCAAAATTATTCTTTCCCAAGAAGCAGGAACTGTCTGCCATCTGGATGAGCTTAACTTGTGATATGAGTAAAGGTTTGAATTCATTTTCGACGTGCCTGATCCCACATCATAACAACACAAATGCAAAGGTCAGGCTCATGTCTGGGACAGCACAGCCTACAGAACCACAGCTGAATACAGAGCCCTGTAAGTGTCCTCTGGGCACACAAAATAAATCGAAGAGGAGACATTACATATCTCTGAAAAAAAACCACAAAAAAAACCCCAAACTTTAAAGGAAATCAGTAGGTAACTCAGTGCCAAAATTTTTATGCCAGTACACTTATATAATTATTAAAATACACACATTTTCATTAATACAAATCTATTCAATGCCATATATAGCTACATGCTAGACCAGTCAGAGAAGCTGGAAATTAACTCATCCTTGTGTTCCACATTGAAGAAATGGGTTCCAAAATCTGAATATGCAACTTAACTCCTGGTCAAAACAAATTTTTTTTGTTACAATGTAGAAACTAGGATTTATAGATGTATGCCAATCTGCATAAAGAACATTATAATGTCCAAAAATACCAGATATCTTAACCTCTGTGACAAAGTGGTTGAGAAAGGAAAAAGGAATGTCAAATGTGGCATCTTCATAAAAACAATTGCATAGGTTTAAACATATAAGATCACCAATGTCTGACTGTATTTGGAAAAATACTTGGTTGTTGAATTACTTCGCATAAATAATAAAAAATTATAAAAGCTAGTACTTTAAAATCATCAAAGTTCCATGACAATTCTGATAATAATTTAAAAAAAATTATTTCTTTTTTCTACAACCTAATAGCAATGTTAGTTCATGGAACAGATTTTCAGTAGAGTTTAAAAAACCCAGACTGTCATGGCATATATTACAGATTGCTTGACAGGCATAGTCTGTTCCACTAATGCATTCAGAAGATAAAAGAATTAGCACCGATGACTGAAAACTAAACACCAACATTTTCCCATCTGTTTGTGCACCATAGGGACTTAAATTCTGCCCATCAGCTGTGAGGCTTGTAAAAGGCAAATAAAATCCCACTCAGTTCCAGTACTGAACTCTTCTGATAACACTGCAGAAGTATAGTATGTATTTAACAGTATTTTGCAAAGTAAAATACAGCTAAGCATGCAGTTAGGAGATGAAAAGTTAGTATCTACAAACCCAGAAGCCATCAAGCAAAAAAGAATTTATTTTTCTTGAGCTACCACTATTTCCATGCCTTAGTACCAAATCATTCATGAGGAATCAGGAACATTCTATTAGTTCTGAATGCATACTGGTATTTACTTGGATCTCAACTAGAAAGCAAGCCAGCTTTCATGGTTGGTCTTCATGTTCTGAATCCTAGCATACATCAACAAGTTTTCTTGGAATTTATGGCATTAATTTCTAAGCTAAACAAAGTCTGTTTTCCTTCACTCAGCCTTAGCTCAAGGTATTATTTTTATTTCTTCTGTCTCTCACCTAAATCTCTGAAAACAAGCTCTGATGGTTTAAAATCTACGAGGAAAGAGGGTTTGCTCCTCTTGACTGGGTATGAAGTTAGGGGTGGGACATTAAATCTTAGACACAGTGTATGACAAATGAAGTTACTGGGCTTTCGGTACAACATTGATTTTCATCACCAAAAAGGTTTCACCATGAGCAGAACGTGTTTGAGCCCAGCAGTAGGGATACTACAGAGCCACGAGTTTAAACTCTAATTCTCCAGTCTCTGCACATAAGCTTTAGTCAAACAGAAATGACAGGAGCCAGTCTTGCTGGGGTATTGACAAGAAGCTAATGAAAAATTATATATCCACAACTGTAATCTCCAAATCTAAGCACAAGAAAAATAAAAGAATATCTGTGGGTGCTTGTTTATGAAGTTATCTTTTGGGTCAAAGTACCTGTTGCACAGTTTTAATGAAGGCTTCTCAGAAAAGAGGCAAAAAAGAGGTGCTAGGGCATCAAGAGGGTACTAAAAGCATGATGAAGTTTCTTTTTGCTTAGTATGCTAAAAAAGGTTTATTTATTTGAATTAGAAGGAGCAGTTTAGAAGTCATAAAAATAAGCTGAGACATACATTGGCTCTTTTAATGAAATAATTTGTGTTGCAATTAAGAAAAAAATGAGAATAAATCTCAATATATGTTCTAATTGTGATTTAATATTTACACCGCGAGCCAAGGTAGACTAAAGAAATGACAAAATTATAGCAAAATCTATTTGTGTGACTGTGAGATTCCAGTCAGAAGAATTTTCTTTGTCTCAAAAGACAAGTTTAAAGTCAATAACAGTAACTGGAGCAGAGCTAGGAGTGGAGATAAGAACAGATAAGGGGCAATCCCACCCCTCCTCTTGAGGATATGGCAATCGGTCACCTGGGAGGCAACATTCCCAAGGGCAGCCTTCCATGACTCCTGGTCACTGGAGTACCTGGTGAGGGGGCTATGAGGGTGACTGAAATCCCCCCTCCAGGTGAGCCTGCCCTCAATGGCCCTGACTTTGGTGTGGGGAACACCCTGACTGATCCTTATATTTGATCCGACTGTCCCATAAACTGACTGGGACACCGGGCTCCTGCTACAACTGACCAACAGCTCTTCTCTTAGGGTGGGGGTGGGTTTTCCCTCTCCTTGGGGAACAAAGAAGCTGCACTGGAATGGCAGGAATTTAGGGGCATATAAGGAGGGCCCCATTCCATCACTGTCATCCCACACTGACCCTGCATCCACCATCTTGCATCGGGCCCCATCCAGAATGGGAACGCTATCTGGAACAAGAAACTCACCGCACAGCTGGACCCCTGGTGGGGACTTCATCTCATTCTTGCCTTTCTTTCCCACTTTCTTACTTTTTTCTCTCCCATTTCTTTCTTTGTCTCTCTCTTTTCTTGTGTCTTCTCCTTTTCCTCTCTCCCTCTTTTACCTGGCAACATATTTGCCAGATGTTCATGGGGGTTCTATCATTTCGCTTGGGTCAATTGTCAAATAAAAGTTTACACTTGCACCCAACCCTTGCTGGTTGGACTTTGTTCTTGTGGATCAAAAGCAAACAAACAAAAAACCAAAAAAATTTATGTTACTTTGAACCATAACAGTGACATTATATCACAAAGAAAAGTTCTTCTTGCTGAGAATAGGATGCAGTTGTATTTTTAAGACACTAAAGCAAAATTGCAAAAGATCAGAATGAGGTCAACAAAAAGGGTGGTTGAAGTACAGAAGGATGGGTATTTGACAAGATATTGCCAGCTTTCAAATTATTTGGCAAGAAAAAAGGAATTAGAAAGGAATCTTCAAAGAGCAGTGATGACTAAAGACTAAAATTTCCCCATCTGCTTGTGCACATGGGACTTGCACACCCCACATCAGTAGCAGAGCTTATGGGGAAAAAAAAAATGAAACTATTCAAGCACTGAATGCCTCAGATAACAGTATAAGAACAGAATTTCTATTAATTTTTTATTTTAATTGTAATAATTTAAAAAAATGACAGGCACATAGAAAAATTATCAGTCCCTGTCTCATAATGCTGCAAGAAAAGGTCACTTTATTAAACGATTGCCTTTGATTTTTAGAACAAATAGAAGCAAATTCTCCTTCACACAGCAAGAAGCGAGCCTTTGGAATTTCCTGTCAAAAAGTCTTTCAATCCAACACTACAGTCAGAGTTAAAAGTTCCTTTATAACCATTAATAAAGATTGTAATTACATAAAGTAAACCAAATCTCATGTTTTAGGAAATAAAAAGATAATTTCCTAAGTGGGTTAATAAGAACTGCAATTTGTGTACAAGATTAGACAGTTAGTAAAGCACATTTTTATTGTGGGCAAGATGGGGATAGGAAGCATCCTCTGGCTACGACTTATAGTATTGGTAAGTAAATGGCACAAATAGGAAAATAGGACAGCAAGTAATGGAAATAATGGCAAATGGAAATAAATAGCACTGCTTCAGGCATGACATTAGATATTACCATTACTACTGCAGAGAAAAGGTGCCTATATTAATGTATATAGATGTACAGTAAAAAATAAAGAAAACTGTATACCTATGTCTGGTATAAAAAGCAAGAAATTCAACAGTGCTTAATAAATGAAAGCTCTGTACATTGTATGGTTTCTGCAAAGATAAATGCATTCTTTTCAAGCAAGGAACTAACAGTACAAAACTGCTAATTTAACGAAGTTAATTTGCATTTTTGTTATGAGACAGATTCATTGTTTTGATTGATAACATCAATGTACTCCCAGTGCACAGGGGAGGGACTGCAGAGCATCTTAATCTACACTCGAGGTAATACTGTCCTGCTGGTTAGTAATTAAATCTATATGCTCCACAAACAAGTAATTGAGTGACACACCTATTGTATTTAGCAAGTTTACTGTGCCTGTCACCTTAATAGAGAAGAACTGGATTTTTAGAACACAAGCATGTAAGAGAACTTGTCAGACAAGCAGATTATTCTGTTGTTTTCCTGTGCTTGGTTAATGGATGAAGAGCAGCATGTAGCAAACACAGCCATAGTAAGAAGTAACTTGCTGTGTGGGACTGCTGTATCCTAAAACAACTATGAATCATAGAATCATAGAACTGGCTGGGTTGGAAGGGACCTCAGAGATCATCGAGTCCAACCCTTGAACCACCGTTGCGGTTGCTAGACCATGGCACTGAGTGCCACATCCAGTCTCTTTTTAAATATCTCCAGGGAGGGAGAATCCACTACTTCCCTGGGCAGGAAAGGAAAAACATACCCTGTGCCAAATTTTCTTATTGATTATATGAAGAGGAAAACACATGCTTATAACTCCTACCAACACAGGAACAACCACAGCTGACAAACATAAGATTCCAGGTTTATTTACATAAACACTCTCAATCAATTCATGCATATGCTGGAAAAGCATCAGAATTTTACACAGAATTGAAACAAAGGAAGGATTTATCTAAATGCCTAATCAAAGATTATTTTTTTTTATTTTTTTTTTTGCTGGTGTTCATATAGCGTAATCTTGGCAGTACATGATAAGGTAATAGGCATCTATCATCCTATTACTGTGCCAAGCAAAATTGGTCCATATTCATTCCCTTATAATTTTCTGTGCTTCATCACCAAAACTATATTTTCTGAAATTCCAATTTTTTATGAACATCCTTCATTATGAGAACTGCAGTATCAGTAATTTTGCAGTATCTATTTTAATAAAACAATTGCTTTCTATCTTTTAACATTTTTAAAAAATGTTTACTGTGTTTTAAAAGTTTGTAATATATCACAGTTTCTAGTGAGAGTCACTTGAAATGCAAGCAAGTCTGAATTGATTTTTACATAGCTGAAGATGCAATTGTTATTCAGAAATAATTTTAAAATCTACTTTTGTCCTGTGCTTTCATATTCCAGTTTTATACATGTTTTCCAACATCTCATTATCTTGTATTGTTCTGCACTAAACTAAATTACTTACTTTCGCACACATAGTCCGCACTAACTGTTCTAGATTAGGGAAGTTGATGATTTTTCTCCAAGTCTCCTATTCTAATTGAAAAGTCTACAAAAACATGTGCAAACATGAGCTTTCACTGACTCTCATGTCATGCCATTTATTACCTCCACTAACCCTGCACTGTTATAATTTACCTAAACCATCTGCTTTCAATATGTAAGCCAGTTTTTCCTGCAGCAGTTTTCTTTTCAATGACTTTACACATCAGTCTTTATGGTGGCATATCAAGGCAAGTTGCCCTTGAATTTTTGATAAATTGTATCAGTGTCACATTTCCCCCTCCTAGCTCACTCAAAAATTCAAGAATTCATGAAGATTCATTTTTTTCATAGGTTCATGCTCCCAAGACCATCTAAATTATTCATTACACACTATGCCACAGTGATATTTCATTCCAGTGTTTCCCAAATGAAAACACACAAAAAGCCATATAAGAGTGGGGGGGGGGGAAAGGAAGGGGGGAGTTGGAGCATTGCAGGTCCTTCCAAATAAATATCATGGTATATAGTTAACTGAAAGAATATCTCTCTCTCTCCTTTTTTTTTTTTTTTTTTTCTTTCCAGAAGACAGCAGCTGACAGGATTCCTCTGAGGGCTGGAAATTACATCTACCATTCTCATCACAGTACTGTTTTACTAGAAATTCTGAAAAATCCTAAACTTTTTAGCCTCAAGAAAAGGATGACGGTGAGAGATCTCAAAAGAGAAGATGTACATTCCTAGCTTATTATGATTGTTTGGAATAACATGATTAATTAATGAAAGAAGGTAGGAGAAAAAAGGAACCAAAAGATTCTCATCTGTGTTGAACATTTCAGAGTTTTCAGGAGTGCCTGCATAAAAAGTCAAATGTCACCTTTCCTGGGTAGGTAAGTTTCTCTAGCAGAGGAAGTAGAACATACATGCAAGTTCTGCTCCCTTAGATCTAACACCAGTGACACACTGGAAGTCATTGCAAACAAGCTCTTTCCATCCACTAAGCTGCCTAAACCAGGTCTTTCCTCGTAGACTTCCCTTCCTCAGACTTTAAGACAGACAACAATATATATTTTCTGGCAGCTTTACAGCTGGGTGACCTTCCTGTTAGGTTGATAGTAGCACCCTAATTAGTACAGATATACTTGACACAATCATAGAATTATAGAATCATAGAATTGGCTGGGTTGGAAGGGACCTCTGAGATCATCAAGTCCAACCCCTGATCCACTACCGCTGCAGTTACCAGACCATGGTAAATGGTCTCTTTTTAAATATCTCCAGGGAGGGAGAATCCACTACTTCCCTGGCCAGCGCATTCCAATGTCTGATCACTCTCTCCGTAAAGAAATTCTTTCTAATATCCAACCTAAACCTCCCCTGGCACAACTTGAGACTGTGCCCTCTTGTCTTGCTGAGAGTTGCCTGGGAAAAGAGACCAACCCCCACCTGGCTACACCCTCCTTTCAGGGAGTTGTAGAGAGTGATGAGGTCTCCCCTGAGCATCCTCTTCTTCAGGCTGAACAGCCCCAGCTCCCTCAGCCTCTCCTATAGGGTCTGTGCTCAGGTCCTTTCACCAGCCTGGTTGCCCTCCTTTGGACCTGCTCCAGCACCTCAATCTCTTTCCTGAACTGAGGGGCCCAGAACTGGACACAGGACTCGAGGTGTGGCCTCATCAGCGCTGAGTACAGGGGCAAATACTAATCTGGGTCTTTCACATCCCAGGCTACTGTTCTAATCACTAGACCAGTGACCTCCAAACCATTCCTATCATGCAGCCCATCAGTAAAAAAATTCAAGCACATTTGATATATTTGTTTATATACAAATTGTTTATAAACAAGGTAATATTGTATTAATATATTCTGTACATTATAAAGCATACCCAAAAATAGAACTTTCTGCTCTGTTCTCTTCCTTGGGTTTTATTTCTGTTTTCAGTTTTGTTATCTTCCTTTTCATACTATTATTGTTATCATAGCTCACAAGGTTCTATAGATCCAAATTGAAGATGTGCTTTGCTGGTGGTGTTCACTAAATTATTGTACTATTTTTTTTCAGCCCCATGTACCAATTAAAGAAAGGTTTTTATTGAAATTTCCATCTTCCCTGATATCAATCAAATGATTTTGCTCTTGCAAAATAATAAGAAGGTATTGCATTTTAATTTTTAATAAATAAATTCAAAGCACACTCTGAATAATTTTTAAAAGGTAAAGAAATACCTTTTCCAAGTTTTTTCACCTATATAGATACGAGAGTTTTTATAGGTGACATTCACTACTTTTGGGACCAAAACCATATAATGATGAAAATGTTTCCAAACATTTCTTCTCAAAATGTTCTCTCTGTAGCATGAGTTTCTTTTGGAAAGCACTTCCTTTCCTACTCAATATTAAACCATCACCTTTACTTGAAAAGGATGATTAAATTGTTTTTTGGTTTTTTTGTCCAAAAGTATTCCACTAGGTGGAATACTACTAATTGTAACTTTTAACCACATAAAATGACAGAAAATTTTGAACATTAGTTTTTTGTAAAAGAAAAACTTGAACTCACCTCTATTCTTCTAACCACTTTGCCATGTGATAACCAGCAAAACCACTGTGCAGTACAAAAGAATTGCGAAGTATAGTAAATATTCTAGTAATTAAAGGTCTTGTCTTTATAATATTAACTAAAATGATGACATCTTGTAGCACTTTGTGCACTGTGGGGTCTAACTGCTTGGCTGCAATAGCTTGACTATGAATGATGCAGTGAGGAAGTTTCTTGTGTGGCGTCAGCTCTATAACCTCACCCTGGCAGCAGCCACTGGTGTCACTTGCACAGTTTTCCATGAAACATTGCCTTATTATTTTAATTTCCAAATATTTCTTCTACTTGTATATGTCCTGAAACTGTAAAACTGAAAAATAGTAAGAATTAAGACCTTTTAAATAATTGCAAGAAAAAGTCACCAAAAGATCATCTTATGGCACTTATTTTCTCTTTGTAATTATTTTAATTATTTCCCTGATTAATCAAGCTCTTTCACTGGGATATTTCTCTTATATCAGCCTTTTCATACCCCTTTAGGGGTATTGGGATAATATTCAGGTTTTTTAACCAGTCAGCAGTTTCTCTTACAAATACTACACAATTAGTTACAGATTAAATATCATTCTCAGATTAATACCAGGGTCTCTACATCTAATCTTTTTTTTTTTTTTTTTTTTTTTCTTCAGAAAAAAAGCCTTTTAGCAATTTTTGTCTTGATTTCATACTATTGCTAGATACACGTTTTGGCTTAGAAGAGGCCCTAAGGATCATGTAGTACAAGTTCTAGTTTTTTCTTTAAAATATCAGAAAACATTATACTAAAACCCCCAAATTATTTCAAATACTTGAAAAATACTAATGGTTTTCTGGCAGTTAATATGTCTAACTTCTCTTTCTTGATTTTCCTTGTCCATGAACTTTTCTCCTGCCTATTTTTGGGCTACAGAATTTAGCCCTAACTAGATAGGCATCAAATATCAACACTATGACTTTATTTGATGTTGTTTGCAAAAGTATAGCTTTTAACATCCTCTGTATCTTACTTTATTATTTTAAGCACACAGCCAGGATAATTACATTTACACAGCCCTCTGAACAGATGTCATATGGGAATATAATTCTAGAATAAATCTTCTGTGGCATTACTTTGATAATTCGGGTAAACACAGAACATTAAATCTCATTCACAACTTTAAGATAAATTTTAAAGCAAATCTGGGCTATTTTTTGTCCTTTATTACTCCTGCATGGAATGCTGCATTCCAACCTATTGTCTCCTAGCATTCAAAAAAGTTAGTTTGATTTCTTTTAAAATCTATTCCTAAACATTTTTAAATAATTTCTTTTCATGGCAATAATATATTTGCAGGAATTCTTAGAACCTCCCTGTTTTATTTCATTCTTTAAAGTTAAACATGCTATTTTTATCCCCTTTGGGCTTTATGTTTTGGTGATTATCTTTGCAGTTTTCCTCAGTACAATTTACTGGTTTTAAACATGGCTGTATATGGTTAACTGCAGGCTCATTCCTTGCCCAGTGGAAACAGTACTTTTCCCCTTTCCACTGGAAATATCTTCATTCTGACAAATCCAAGCATCTCCTTTCCTTACTGTCACCTATTTGAATAAAAAAAAAATCATCAGGCTGGTGAAGGGACTCGAGCACAGACCCTATGAGGAGAGGCTGAGAGAGCTGGGGGTGTTCAGCCTGGAGAAGAGGAGGCTCAGGGGAGACCTCATCACTCTCTACAACTCCCTGAAAGGAGGGGGTAGCCGGGTGGGGGTTGGTCTCTTTTGCCAGACAACTTTCAACAAGACAAGAGGGCATGGTCTCAAGTTGTGTCAGGGGAAGTTTAGGTTAGATATTAGAAAGAATTTCTTTACGGAGAGGGTGATCAGACATTGGAATGGGCTGCCCAGGGAAGTAGTGGATTCTCCGTCCCTGGAGATATTTAAAAAGAGACTGGATGTGGCACTCAGTGCCATGGTCTGGTAACCGCAACAGTGGTAAAAGGGTTGGACTCGATGATCTCTGAGGTCCCTTCCAACCCAGCCAATTCTATGATTCTATGATCTTAAAATCAACTAAAGCTCCAAAGTCTTTGTCCTAATTTCCAACTGATAATTCCTGAGCATATCACAAAACTCATTTATGATTCTGATTTATGTTACTCATAAATCAGAACATGACCTTGTACTTTGTAGGCTTAAATTTCAACCAATTTTTATTACTGAAATCCTCAAAGTTACTGTATTCTTTCTGCACAACATTCTAATTCTCATCTGAGCTGACAAGGTATCACAGCTTTGTCAACAGCATACTTCATTATTATGCATGTATTTCTCCTCCCAAGGTTAGCACTGAAAATTCCAAATAAAATGCCACTGTTGAATCAATCCTAAAGAAATCTCAGAAGCTCCCAGGCCCATAGTTTCTCTCCGTATAGTTAGGTTGTTATATTTTTGTTACCAAGTTCTTGACTACCACCCAACTTTTCACTTCTGCAGTTCCCTCATATTCCCTGGCTACCCTGTAAGAGCAATTGAACAGTGTAACTGTGTCAGTGATTCAAGTAGAGGACAGATGGCATAAAGAATAAATCTCATCTTCTACAAATATCCCTCAATAGTGGAACATTCCCAGACCATCTTCTTCATAGCACAAAACTGTTTACTGAAGATCAAAAGCCAGATGTTGATTTTCATTACCCTGTCATTCCTTCATCCTCTTTCTCTGTGAATCAAAAGAATTACAGTGAAGCTGTTCCAGATTTCCCCATCTTTGTAAATTTAGTCCTCCTCTTGGCATACTTGTCCTGACCTGATCCAGCCAAAACTGGGGATGTTATTTCCCAGCAGCTCTAGCTCTCTTTTATCTCCAGTAATTTTTATTTCCTGGAAACTCCTTGATGCTAAGGACTCCAAATCACCCAGATTTGCTGGTTATAGAAGCGATGTATCCTGTGTCTCCCCCTCAGACACAAATGTTTTATAAAATAAAACCCCAGGTATTTTCTGCGAACATCTGGACATGGGGAGGATGTGTGTATGTCTGTGTGTGTGTGTGTTTTTTTCCTGTTGTTTGAAACCATTACTCCATTTAAACTGATTTCTTATTCCATTTGTGAAATGTATTAAAGAATAGCAAGACCCCAAACTAATTTTCCAGGCTAACAACCTCAAATTTTTACTTACTTATTTTTACTGGCAACTAAATCTCTTGATTACTGTTCATGTTCTTTTTCCACCTCCTTAGCAAGGTAACTGTTTTAAGACGTGCTTCATCCCTTTTTCCCAGTCTTAAAGGAGAAAGACTACTGTTTCCACAGTTTTCTCAGTTTGCTTCCATCTTGTGTATTGCAACTCATTAGTAGCTTTCACCTGGATTATCTTATGAAGAGCTTTCACCAAGATTTTTTTTATTTTAGCTCAGTCAGCAATGATGAAAGTCTGTAAACCAGTAGTACACATGCTCTGGAAAGTGCTTACTCCACTCATTGTACATCCACCAGCCTTTGCCAACCACAAGTGAAAAAAAAAAGTTCAAATAGATGCCCACAGCTTTCACATAAAATAATTCTATTTAAAGTTCCTTACAGCTATCAGATATTGCAAACTGCCTCTAGAGGGAATAATATTTTTTTTTTTTGCATGATATTCATTTAAACTGTTATCCACTCTCCCATCCTTTAACTGCTCTTCATTCTCTCCCCTTCATCACTTCCCCTTTATTGACTCAGAGGAGGAAGTCGTTTCGAGCAAGACTGAGTGGGAGCACAGAACTACTTTCTTTGAGGAGGCAATTGTTTATTCTGCTCTAATTGTTTCTGAAACTATGGAAGATAAAAATCTTTCATTAAATGCCAAAGCTAATGACATTTTGATCATTCAGCTCTGCTTGCTATAACAGGCTGATGCAGCTGAAAAGAACAAGGGCAAAATAACTATGCAAATGCTCTCTGATTGCATGACTTCAGATAGACACCAAGAGTATGGAGAAGAGGAAGAGAGAGCTACAATCCCATAAGATTTCCTTGCTGCTCCTAACAGTAAATCTGTTCCTGTATTTTTTTTTTCCAGTAAAACTGTATCTGATTCTGGAAAAGGTATTTTACAATAAAATCAAAAGCAGGCATCCTATAGGAAATATAAAAGTTTATCAAAAGAGTTGGGACTAAATCAGGAAAGGATGAAGTAACTCATAAATCCCAAAAGTGGAAAAGCAGTGAAATTTAAAACATTCAAATAATACTTGTATGGGAGTCAAATTTGGTTAATCGAATACACTCAGGTTTCATTCTGTCAGCCAAACACATAAGTGTTTGTAGAAAGCTTTTAAATGTTTCCAAAAGCCCCACTATAAAACTAGAAACCTATCGAGCTTCATGAGTTGGCCAGTGTCAGGGAATTTCATGGCACTTGGATACATGGCATCCAAGCACACACAAAAAACCAGGGGTTGATAACCTGCCATTATCCATAACCCATCATTACACTAGACTAGGCTTACAAAAAGGGGTAGACTTCTTGATGAAAGCTATGAAATGCTACACAGCACTTACTTTACTCTGTGTTTTCTAAGAGAGTGGAATTGTAAAGATGGCCAAGTTGGAACTTGAATGATTATATTCTATTTAATGACATATCCTCTGCAGTTTCTTATGTATTTTTTCCTTTATGCAGCATGTAATGATTTTTTTTAGAGTTATTAAGTTTCAATTCAGAGAAAACTAATTCCATAACAGTTTAATTCTACTGATTGCTGGATTTGCACCAAAGATCCAAATAGCTCTACACTACTGTGATGAGTGAGAAGATTTAGAGATAAAATTGACAATTTACAACTTAAATTTTAGATTATTTCATATCCCATTAAGATGCATATTAAGCTGGTCAAACATAAAGAATCTTTTTCCTTCCAAGACAACCTCGTAGTCCTTTGGAGGTCACAAGAATACAAACACAGATGGACTGCTCCCATATAAATGAGATTTTTCTTGGCTCCTGGCTTTCATGTGATAAAAACTGCCTCCCTCCTTATACCCTAATACACAACTTCACCAGATTATCAAGCACAATCTGAGGAAGTATATATCACTATCTGCTGTTGCAGGGCCTTAAATACTGCTTTTCTAATATCTAGGATCCTTGTAATGAGCTGGTGACTGCAATTCACTTTCCATCCCATCTCTTTCCTGGCAACAATTTGAGAGCCAGTGCAGAGTATGGCAAATACCTCCTTTTTTTGGATTTTACCTATTTGGAATCACAACTGTACTTCTTTTAGGATATACAGCCTGCATGACAGTAGGTGCTATGCAATGCAGTACATGGTGTGAAATACACCAAGGCATTCAGTTATGTGTTCATTACATAGGTCTTGTGGATCACCCACCAGACTCAGATCAAGAGATCTAAGTTCCCTCTGCACATTCTTGCTGTTATTAAGTAATTTTAAAAAAAGGAAAAAAAAACCAACACAAACTACTTTATACTTTTCTGCAGCTTCCCTTTCCACTTTTTGGTTGATTTATCCATTTAGACAAGAATCTCTCAGAAACAAGATGACTAACCTTATACTGGTTTGAAAAAGGACACCAGATTAAAAGCTGTTTAGTTCAATATACTTGTCCCTTCAATACAGCCCAGTTTCCACTGCTGTGCCCTGCCTGGGGATAGTGAGGAGGATGGGCAATATGTGATTGACAGGTACGAAGAGGGAAACGGAAACAGGAGTATCTGCCAGACTCTGGGTTATGCCTGGTAGCTAAGCACAGTTATGTTGCCACATTTATACATGTAAGAACTGTACCACATCAAACAGCAATTAGATAGGCTGACAGCTATAGATTGGGAAGCTGGAGCTGGAAGCTTGAGAGCCAACTTGAGCCAAGCTTGAGAGCTGAGGTACTTACTTGCTCATGTATGTAATACAGGGTCCTAAAGCCAGAAAACCAGAGAGTATATGGAAAAGACTGCTCACCCATGGATTGCTTGAGAAGCTGCTGCTAAATAAAGGAATGGATGAACTCCAGAGTAGAATATGAGTGGCTGGTTCACAAAAAACTTAGTGAGACAGGTGCATATATTTATATTTCTTACTAGAATTCTGGAAATATAGAGATGATGTCTGATTACCTACTATACCATCAGGTTCAGGAATATGTTAATAAATTCAGAAGTGCACATTACATCACTTGTCTGAGTCTTATCCTCTCGTTTACAGAGGGAAGATGTAGTATTTCATCTAGACTTGAATTCACTGCCTGGAGACCTGTCACATTCTGTGTGGTTCTTTACATTTATCCCATCTGATTTTTAATATTCAGTTAGTGTTATGTCACATGGTTTATTCTCATAGCATAAAAATTTTTGCAAAGGTATCATAGAGAAAGTTTCAGAGGATCAGGAAATTTGGAAGACATCACAGCCACTGAGTAACATTTTCAAATGCCCACAGGTACTGGAGAGTGTTACACTGTTCAAATATCCTGAGGATGAAGAACAGCTCTCTGCCATTCTAATTAATTAATCAACATGTTTATTACAGTAATCCCTTCAGGTCAATGAAAGTATAAATCTCAGCTCTGTAAAGTGCTGTAAAAACACTAGAATACTATCTCTGCCTTCCTAGTTTCATTTTACAGTATTTGCATTGCAGATGGTGAAAACATTGCATTTGTGTTGCCTGCTACAAGGTGTCTCCTGATGACAGTAAAATAAATAGAGTTACACTGTAAAAATGCATTCTCAACCTTGAGTCAGTTGTCATCAAAAGATTCCTATTTGGAATCACATTCCATCAAAAGATGACTAGTTGGGAATCCAGAGGAGGACCACAGATACATTAAAAAAAGAAAAGTCACAACTCTCAACCTGTTATGTGTGACTCCAACAGTGCAGCTCAGTGATGAAATATCTGTGACATGCTCTGAATCTAAAGTGTGACAGCAAGTCATAAAGAAACCTGTAGTTCATAACACAACCACAGTTATCTTGAGAACAGGAGCTCAGTGACAGTCAACCTTTTAATAAGTACCTAAACACCAGGTTTCAAAAAGGCAGAGAAATCAGTGGGTCAGGATCCAACTAAACATATCATGGAATTACACAGGCAAGAATCAGGACCTGAAAAATTATTTTTTTTTTCCATTTAATTTTCAAATGCTTTGGGGTGGAAGAACAGCAGAGAGGAGGTGGGGCAGCTAAACAATTTGACTTCTCTTGCCTTTTTAGTTATCCAGTGCTGATTTTTAGAGAATTCTCAGAGAATTTTCTAAGAATAATTTTTCCAGTAGATAATACTGCTGGAATAAAGAAAAGGGAAGAGAAAAAGAGAAAGCAAGGTTCTACAAAGTGATATTTTCACCTATACTCCCTGGTGTGCCTGAGTAGCTATGGATGATTTACTAAAATGCAACAGTAATAATGTTAATGTATTAGATGGTAATTTGAATAGGACACAATTAAAGTGAAGGTTAACAACTCTGATGTACCAATTAAAAGTATCTGAAGATAGAAAGTGTATATTGTGAAGGAACAATAAGACAGTAAGTGATGGGTACCATTTTAAAGTCACATCCTTTTAAAGTGATACAGAGTGGACAAACTACTTCCAGCTGTGGAAGCATGAGAAGCATCCACATATATGAGTGCATGGACACTCTGAAACTCAGGTACAGGAAAGACAAATAAGACAAACTCTTACAAAGTTTATCCAGTGTTTCCATTCAGTAGAAAAATTAGTTCAGAAAATTAATGTAAAATACAATGTAGCAATGTGTCCATGCTTGGTGGAACAGGAACACACCCCAACCTGACACCTATTTTGTCTGCATGCTTTTCATGCTCTTTTGCAGATTTTATATAGGCACAAATGTATACAAGCCTATGCATCTTTGTTCTTAAATAAAAGGCACTTTAACACTCTCCTCAAGCTGCTGCAAGAGTCTCCTTCATACAACATGCACAGAAACAGTCCCCTATCTGAAGGAAAGAAACTCTCAGCACTGATACAGTCAGGCAACAATTGATGAATCTGACCTTTAACACCTGATTTGCATGTATGGCAACCTTTACAAACCAGACTTTTACAAATTACCTTTCATCCTCATATGCCAGCAGGTGCCTTGGGGGCAAGTTCTCCAGTGGCTGACTATTCAGCAGACATGAGATATATTTCCTGGCTGTACTTCCTCCCCATCTCACCCTCTTGTTGACAGGTACAAAATGGAGAAGACATAAATATGTACCTGGAAAGCTATACTACCTTGGGTAAAATGTTGGGATGGAAAGAAATAGCTTCAAGCTTCTCATTTGGCATTAATTTCAGAAATTGTGCCTTCGATTCCAGTAGTCTTCCAGGAGGACTTTTTGGAAGATTATCACATTTCAACTAGAGACCATCCTCGTTCTCAGTGAAGGACATTTCAGCTAATAAGCTTTGGTTTAGTCTCTGCTGTCTATCAGAGGTCTGAAATAGTGAGTTACCACAGCTAAACTCATGAATGAGAAGTCACTATCTTGTCTGAGGGGGAGAAATATGAAGACCTCCAAAAGAGGGATAAAATCAGAAGCTGGGCATGCTTAATTAAATTTTCATTAATAATCTTCTGGGAACTAAATATACTCTTTTTTTCTTTTTCTTTTTCTTTTTTTTTCTTTTTTTTTTTTTTCTTTTTTTTTTTTTTTCTTACCTTCAGGAAGCATTTTGAAGTGTTATTTTCTCTTCCACCTAAAAACTACGCCATAGTAGAAGCTGCCTGTAGCTCATATTAACATTATCCAGGCTCATGTTATGCATTAGACACGGCCCATGAAGCACTCTAGCCTCAAGGCAAAGAAATCCTTAATATCAAATGCTTACACAAAGAGAGTTCAGAGTTGTGAAAAATACTTCCCTCCAACATCAATTTCTATCTTTACTTTGTCAAATGTTTTTAAACATAGCATTAGTGCACGGTTCAAAAACTATTGCTTACCTATGAATATTTCCATTTCTCGGCCACAATACTCTGTTTATTATTCCCACTCCAGAAAGAAGAGCATGAAATTGTTTTTTATGCAGTCAAGGTAACTCTGCCTTAAAAAGTGCTGACTATTTAAAATGTGGGCAAATTTATCAGAAGTTATTGCAAACACCAAACAATGCAAACACTACCTAAAAAAATCTACATGGATGTGCCCCTGCTTACTGAAACTTTAATATATCAGACAACCTATTTATCCCAAGTTATCAGAAGATAGACAACTTCAGACAAGTTCAGAAGAAGACAACTTGTAAAAAATAGGAACTAAATCAATCAATATTAAAATTATGGGAGCTGAAAAACAATTTTGGATAGAACCTTAGGCAGAAATAATGAATTATTTTTTATTAGATTTGGCTTCTCACAAAGGGAAGGGCAAGGGAAATTTTAGACTGACTAATCCTAACTGTTCCTGTTAATGTCACCAACAGCATGGCAACCATTATTTCTAAAAATTCTCCACATTACAAGATTTTCCTACAATATAAGAGCTTTTAGTTTTTCTATATGAGCTTCTCTGTTCTAACTTGTATATCAGTTTAGGATTACACACAGAAACCAATACACAGTCTTCAAAAGTATATTCATTGAAAGGATCTGGGTAATACCAGAGATAAAATTTCACCTTCTGGAAATTTTATCCTTTATTTGCCAAGAGTAGTGACAATGTTGAGCCTCCTACCAAACTTATCTGATGACTGTGGTTACTATTTTACTATTTTAAACACTTAGAAATTCAGATTTGTACATCTTGCAGTGTGAATTTACTGAATCTCATTATACTTCTAATAGAAAAACCTCAGAAAATAGACATTCCAAGCATGACAAAAACTGTATCTCTATATTAAATCAAATGGACCTGGGAAAACTCTAGGCAGTGAAGCCAACTGGCATCAAACAGACCTTGTTCAGTTCAATAAAGACTCTTAGCCCCTACAATGTGACAGCTGGATATAAACTGGTCCCTGGGAATTTCTAGCTTCAAAATCAGGCCTGAGAATTGCCTGGAAGGAATCCAGAAGGCACATGCCAAAGTGAAGCCAGACAACATTCCAACAGTTTGCTACTACAGAAGATTGCAGTCCAGCTGCCAGGGAGACTTCTGGACACCTCTTTCTGGTTTTCTAGAGGAGGTGAAACCTCAGGGGCCATCAGAATTTAGGAGAATAACAGAGAAGATCTGGTAGGAATCAATGCTCAAACTGAAGCTACAGATTGGAAGAAGCAAACGTGGGACAGAGTAAAAGTAATTCCAGATTTGAAACAAAAATTTTAGTGAAGCCCATGCTATTTACAGAAGGTCAGATAATAGCCAGAGTACTTATTTCAGATAAATGGCATTGCATTATACTTAGCATAGCCACCAACTCAAAATCATACCACTATCACCCACTATGCTCAAGACAATCCGATTATTACTTCAGCTACTGAAGACAATTTTCCTGAAGTACCACTGTTACTGAATACAGCACAGTCTTACGTTCTACAAAATATAACTCAACATAATAGCTTTATGAGACTCTAAATACAGAGTTCTAGATTATTAAAAAAGCACAAAACAACAACAAAAAAAACCTCCATTTCTTTGAAGTTTTCATAGCAATTCAAAACCACAGCACATGTTTATGAAGAACACAACATTTGGGGGAAGAAACTCTCCAGAAACTCTTTCCAATATGGTGTGATGCAACTACAGACTTTACAAGAAAACCTTCAAGATTTTCCTTATTTAAAACAAAATTAGGAATTTAGAAGTGAGATCAAGATAAGAAGCTAGCACTAGTTCAGAACTGAGTAAAAAAAAATTCATTTATTTTCTAATTTAGTGTAGGATATTATTTACACTGTTTTTTATAAAATGGAGTATATATGATAGACAGAAGAATATCTGTATATTTCAGAAAAAGCTCACATGAAAATGCCTAAAACAACAGTTCACACTTAATGTGAACTATCACATCAATTTCTGTGAATGTTACTTAACCTACTGATTATGCTTTAGCATTAGCAATTAAGTACCAAAGCATTCCTAGGAAAATGAGTACATTATGAAATTTAAGAGTCTAGTGAAATACTTTTCTAGGAGAAAACAGACATGGATCTGACTTTTCTCTAGAAAAGGAGATATTTGGTATCAAGTCCTCAAAAGCCCAACAGGGCTCTAATCAGTATCATACAGGTGGAACGCCCCACTTCCGTGACTGACCTAGGGTAGGTATACAGATCCAGAACACTGTTCCCAGCTATTACCTCCAAGCAGAGACAGATATTTCCCTATGAGATTATTTTAGACAGCCAACAGTTGGGAAAGACAAATTTTAGGCTATATTATTTCCTTTAGTATTTCCTACTAACTAGACAGTGTCCCACACAAAATACTTCTGGAACTAGGACTTGGAGGGCAAGAAGTTAAACAGGAGCCAACAGTGAGCCCTTATAGCACAGAGGGACATTTCCTGGACTTCATTACCAGCAGGTCTAGGCAATGGTGAGAGCCCATCAGTGGTGAGGCACCAGTTGCAGGTTCTCTAGTAAAAGAAAAGCATGGATATACTGAAGTGAATCCTGCAAAAAGGCTTTAAAAGGTGATGAACGAACTGGAGAATCTTGTTGTACAAGGAAAGGTTGAGGAAGCTGGGACTCTGCAGCTTTGAGAAGGCTCAAGTAGGTCTTAAAAATATGTGTGGAGTGAAGAGGATGGAGTCAAGACTTTTCTCAGTGGTGCTCAGAGAAGGGACAAAAGACAGTAGGCACAAATTGAAAGACAGGGAATTCTGTTTAAACCTAATAAAACCCTGCTTGTTTGTTTTTTCTGTAGGGCATCCTAAAAAGTTTGTGGACTTTTCCATCCTTGGAGATATGGTCCTGGGAAAGATGATGTAGCTGGCTTTGCTATGAGCAGGGGGATTGGACTAGACAATTTTCCAAACTGATTCAATGAAAGCTATTATCAAGCACTCAGCTGTTAAAAATAGTGCTCCCTTCATTTTACCTATAACATTGAAATACCATTGTATTCTAAAAATTATGATCTACTTGCAACAACCATTTAAAACATACAAATTTTAAGATTATTCCAATGTATTATAAAAAACTAATTCACATTTTGAAGTGTTTCTGCAATATTGTTTTAATGAGCAATATAAAATGATCTGGGACAAATCGCTTCATTTATTTCCTGGTGTAAAACTAGAGGCTGTGATGATAGAAATGCAAGAATAACAAGAACAAAGCTGTTTACTACTAAGGCTGACTGCCATATGTATTACTACATCGAATAAACTGCTTCAGAAAGGTAAATTTAATCAGATTTATGTTAGATTGGCCTCATTTTCACCATGTCCACAAACAGTTCTCTATGAATACTGAGTCAATGCTTAACAGAAAGTGACTAGAAGAGTAAAGAAATTATCCAAATATTCCATTTGGTACTGAGTGCTTATTAAAGACATAGGCTCCTGACCATGGGGAAAAGGTAGAAGAGACTTGACACTGATGTTTGTGCTGTATCCTCACTGAAGGCCTAAAAATGCTTCACTATATGCCACCTAAAATTCTGACCATCAAAACAAGGTCAAGAAACAAAAAAAACCACCACAACATATGCTTTCATTGATATGATTAGTAGCAATATATCATGTTTATGCAGCACTTTCAGACTTTATGATACTACATTCCATTTCCTTTACACGCACATAATGCATTGGGTAGCTTTACTTACTAGTAGCAGCAGCAGGACAATATCAGAATTATCACATGCACAGGCTACGTGCATTGATGTCCAAAAATCCTCATCTTGATGATTTACATTTACTCCTCTGTCAATTAGAATTTCTGCAGCAAATGCATTATCGTAGCGGGCACACTAGAAGAAAGAAGAGCAGATTAGTGATGGTGTTTTACTCAGTGTACAACTGAATTTATCACATTCAATTTTTGCTCTATTTAGTATTTAAATTGTGTGGATGATGCACTGGAGTTAAATCACTGTGTAGGAGACAACAGCTGATGAATCTATAGAAATAGCTTTGTGAAGACTACAAGTTCCATGTGCGTGACAAACAGAATCTCTTGTTGCTTTTGAAAAAGCACTATCTGAAATCTGCTGAAATCTAGAGTAAAGATGATGGTTTATTTCTGTTCAATATAGTCATTCCAGATCAGTGTACAGGCATCAGTGCATGATGATCACATAAGGAGTAGTGGCATCCAAGTATATGTTCACCCACAAGTACTTAAGTCCGCATGTACAGAAATTTCTGCCATCTGTATGTAGTTCATAGCAATAACACACATCTTTCCATGCCCACTCCTATTTCCAATCCACTAACTATACTGATTCCTATCCAAATGCCTCTGACAGAGAAATACTCTGCACACCGAGTGTATTCAGTACAGGATGGGGGTTGGGGGTGTTGCACATCTATGTGTATGCTTCCGTACTTAGTTTTGTTTTGATGATGGATGACACCAATTTTAGCAGAGAAGAAGAAACTAGATTAGCAACTGGTTTGAGCTTACTCTTCTGTCATATCTGTGACTTTTTATAGATGTGTTTATGGTTAATACTTTAAAAGACCATCATGGCACCTGAGTTAATATCTTACCTCTGGCCTGACATACAATCTCAGTAACTCTTTATAGAAGGATCCTCTCTCTCTTTCCCCACTGGAGAGGGACTAGAGGGAGCCTAGTTTTCTATACTACATATTTAGGTGCTTTGAATACACACCCTAATATTGATGCTTCTTCCAATGTTTAAAGCTGTGTTCCATGTCCCAAAAAGCACACCTAGTCACTGACAATACAGATATAGTGAAATATGCAGGTAATTAGAAATTGAGGGTTAAATAATTATGTTACATCTGTATTGCATGTGGAACCAAACCATGGAATCCAATTTGCTGATCAATTAGTTTAGCATGGAAGCCAGGACAGTGGAGGAAAAGGTGAAAAAGAAAAACTGCTTAAGTGGATTGTGAAATGGACACAGTTGAGATATCCAACTGAATGTAGGAGCTGCATATACTGTCATCATAAATATAGATAACTCAGAAGATTAAAATTAAACTCTACGAGGCTAAAAAGCAGGTCTGCTTTAAATGACTTCAAAACACCCTGACTATTAAATTATAAACAGAAATCAAGTTCCAAGGTATTTTCTTTAGCTTGTAACTTTTCTGGCAGCTGGAGAAAGACAGAAGTTTTGTTCTTTTGCACCAGTATCATTCGTTATACTGTGACACACATTGAGCTGTTCTACATTCAAATTTTAACAAATCAGAGATAAGATATTTTATAGTACAGATCAACATAATCTCATAACAATCACATTTCCAAGGCATAGTTAAGTAAAGAAAAAATTCTAGAGAATTCCATACAAAATAAATTACAGATGTCATTGAGACATTTTTTATTTTAAGAATAGATAAAGAACCTTTTGTGATCAGTTACCAGATGGAAAACAGCCTAGATTTGTAGCAGCAATTTAACTGCCACTGCTCCTGGGTTCTTGATCAATGGATTTTTTGAAGCCATTGGGCAATGTCAGTCAAGGTTCCAGGAGAAAGCTGCCACTCATTAAACTTTGTTAATAGGGCGGGTTGTGTGACTGCCTGTGTGAATTAATATGACCCCACATGCTCCCCACTGAATGGATATCACCGTTCAGTCCCAGCTGGTACCAACCAGGCCTCTGCTCGCTCACCACCCACTGGGGCACTGGGAGGAGAAAATCCACCCAAAGGCTCATTAATAGTGATAAGGATAGGGAGGTATCCATTCCAAAATTATGGTAACAGGCAAAAACCAGACAGGCTCAACTTGTGGAGAAAAATCCTAATTTAATTAACAAGGAGAAAGAGAAAGCATAGCCAGATCCTGGACCCAGATTACTTCACTTCTGCCTCTCCCTTCAAAGCACAGGAGGATGAGGATTGGGGGTTTAAGGTCAGTTCTCCACACATTATTTCTTCCACTCTTTCCTCCTCAGGGTGAGGACTCCTCACATTCTTCCCCTGCTCCAACGCGGGGTCCCTCTCACGGGACAGAGTCCTTCAGGAACCCCTCTGACATGAGTCCCTCCCACAGGTGCAGTCCCTCAGGAACTGCTCCAGCCCGGGCTGCACACAGAGTCACGGCTGCTGTGGGAGCAGTCACCTCCTCTGACACGGGCTCCTCCATGGCTGCAGATCCACATCTGACCCTCTCTGTGATCCTGCACAGGCTGCTGCTTCACATCTGCCCACCCGTGACACTTCAGAGCCTACAAAATCCACATTTACCCCATCATGGTCCTTCAGGGACTGCTCCACCGTGCTCCTCCATGGGCTGCAGGGGCACAGCTGCCATCTCACCAGGGTCTGTGGGGAAATCTCTGCTCAGGAACCTTTCCCCCTCCGTCACTGAACTCCATGTCTTCTCTATGGAATTACTTTCTCAGCTCCTCTTCTCCTCTACTCTGCAAGTCTTTTTTTCTTTTTTTTCTTTTTTTTTTTTTTTTTTTTTTTTTAATATATATACTTTTTGCAGTTTCATTTTCCCTTTCTTGAGGTTGCTACTCAGAGAGGCACATCCAGATTCTGACACCTGCTGAGTATGGGGCAGAGGTGGGGCCTGCACTGGAACCAGGGGGAGCTTCCAGCAGCTTCTCACAGGAGCTGCCTTGTGGCCCCTCTGCTTCCAAAACACCACTGGGTTTGCCCCAGACAACCTAACTCAGGAAGGTACTCTTTTCCAGTACTTCTCTTATGGAGTCTTGTGGGACTTTAGTGAATATCTTTTAAGCTTCCACATGTTCCCTAATACTAAGCCATATAGGGATATTGTCTATTGACACAACAAGAGAAACTACATGAAGTGTCATATTTAACTGCTCTGTAAAATCTATTACATTTGGAAGTTAACAGAAATGGATAAAGAAAGAATTACATAATGAGTCCAAATTTAAATAAAATGTGAAACAAATACATACTTTCCATTTGATTTGGAATAAAGACATTTACCCTACAACTAGAAAGAATAAACATTGATCAGGCTCCCTTTTGGAGAAAGAAGCTTACATAGAATTAAAGTGGTAAAACTAGTACTAAGAATGGATTTTAGTGGGCTTGAAAACTATAATAAAAACACATGTTATTTTGAGCTCTTGCAGGAAAATAAACTTGGCTTATTTGTTTCCTATACTGTGACTCTCCTCTTCTATCTGTACTGCTCCCAAACCATGTTCAAATCCAAATTCCATTGAAATCAGGTTTGCCCTTATCTTCAATAAGGGAAATTATTGGCATTTTCCTGTAAATTAATTATGAGTACTTACAAGTTCTCCTGGTTTGGGCCAGGATAAAGGTGATTTTCCGTCTTGTACTTTTGTTTTCAGCTAAGTCTCTTGTAAGTAGCTGCACTTGCTGAAATTAACAGCAAGTTTCTCAGACAGTGTGTGCTTCTAGGACTGATAACATTTGATGTTTATAGCTACTGCTAGAGACTGGGATGCAGAACCATGGCTACTGCTCAGCTCTGAAGAACATTTTACCCTCCAAGAGGAATAAAGAGGTCTCACCTGCAGCCCTCCTTTGGGGAGGAATGGACAAGATAGATGCCAGAATCGACCAGAGTATTCCATCCCATACATGTCATACTCAGTATGAATTTGAGGGATCACAAGGGTCAAACCAGCTTCCAGATTCCTGCCCTTCCTACCTTTCCTGCTTCCTTCTCTTCACCCATTCCCTGTTTGCTTCGGCATCCTGGGAGGATTCCATCCATTCCTCTGCCTGTTGTCTTGATCCATGCCAGCCTGAATACCTGTGTTCCTGCCTCCAGTTCCCGACTGCGGCCGACTCCAGGAGTCCAGCCTGGACTTTCCCAGGGCTGCCCTGCAGCCTCTCCGGTGACGTGAGAGTTATTGGGGGAAAAGGGGGGAAGGAACGTGGTATCAATTTTCCTGTATATTTGTATATATTTAGTAATTTTTCCTGTTTATCATTACTGTTTCATTGAAGTTGTGTAGTTTAGCTTCCCACCCATAAGTCTCTCTCCCTTATTCTCTCTCCTTTCTTTATCAGGGAGGGGAGGGGGATTAATAGAGAGCATCTGTTATTTGGTTCAATTGCCAGGCCAGTGTTAAACCGTGACACAAATAACTGACTAAACTGAGGCAGTAGGTTACACAGATTTCTCTCTGGCAAATTTCTTACTGCAGGAAGTTTTCCTTGATTTTGAAGCATGCATGTCTCTGTAAAGCAGCAAGTTCCAGAGGAGGGATACTGAATGTGACAGTGAATTGGGTCATAATGCAGGAGATGGGAAATGTAAAGGAACAGTTCTGCTGAACGAGAAAAAGCAGCTTAAAATCCCTAAGGATTGATCTTCTTTCTTCTATTCTAAAATGCCAGTGAGACAAATGTCACAAATGTCACAAAGCTCCTACAGCTTTCAGCACATTACAAGATTTGGGGTGCCTCAGTTTTGGGAATTCCAAACTAAATATCTTCTATGGACTGCATTTTTAAAGAATGATTTAGCATATATGCATCAGGAAAATAGTTGAAGGAGATAAAGAAAACTTAATTTTATTCTGTTTCCACTCATTAGTGCACCCTTCCCTTACCTAGGCCTTTATTTCCCAGAGTCCTTGGTAAGCAGCATGGCCATGGAAGATGGAAAGCAAAGAGAAATTACAGAAAAGAAATGCTACGTTTTGCAAGAGCATAGTGGCAGGCATACTGGAGTTCAGTAATATTAAAGGATCCTTTATTGTTTCTCAAGAAATGTATTTTCTGTACAAATGATGATAAATTTAATCCAACTATTCTAAAACTAAACACTCTTCCAGTAGACTTTTCACTAGATGTGTTATGGCCTTGTAATTGTGAAGTCACATTTATTTTAGCAGTATTGTGCAACAAAGTTGTATACAAATATCTCCAAATAGTTTCACATTAAATAGAAAACATGTCTGCAATTGACATATCACAGGCCAAAGTATCAGGAGCAAGACAAGGTGAAAAAAAACAAAACAAAACAAAAAAAACACAGAAGGAAAGATGTTGCACTATGGCATTTTCCATATAAGACCTGTGAATATCTGAAACATACAATTCTATCTTGGGAATCACATAATATTTCC
This sequence comes from Calypte anna, assembly GCF_003957555.1. Lineage (NCBI taxonomy): Eukaryota > Metazoa > Chordata > Aves > Apodiformes > Trochilidae > Calypte > Calypte anna. The sequence continues at coordinate 141,850,118 of NC_044244.1, forward strand.
TTAGTTCCTTCTTACTGCACAGGTAAATTATACATAAAAGATTAGATTATACTTTGTTAGTTAGCATTCCTATGATATGATCCATTCTTTTGTGAGCACTTGTAGTACAACCATTTATTTCACACTCATAGCTGGATGTAATCATAACCACAGTGGAGGGCAATGTAAAGAAAAAAATATTGCTAAGCCTTTCTTTTTGCTAATATGACCAATCTGCTACTCAGTCTCCCACCATATTTATCCACAGTTACTAACATTAATCTTCAATCACTCTTACCAGATGGAGCAAGGAGCCTCCTGAGGAAACCAGTGTATGAGGGTCAGCACCATCCTTCAATAGCCGTAGCACTGAAAATATAAAAGAAAAGAGGAAGAATTAATGCAGCAATATATCTAATTCTGAGCTGTTAATAGGCTGATTCTTCATCATCTTCGTTAAGAGATTTAATAATATCTGTAAAACTCTCAGATAACATTTGCAAAACTATTATGTCAGCATTTCCCATCTCATCTATTTTAATGGTTAAGCCTGGAAGAAAAAGACCTTTGATAATTATGTTAAATATGAACAGTATTAAGGACTTCTCAAGCGGAGAGATGAGCAGTCAGTTCTCTACATAGAAGAGGGAAAGGGAGAGTTGGAGGAGAGTCCCTGTCTCAAGGTCACAATCGCCTGATTAGTTCATTGGGAGCAAAATCAGTCAACTGGTTTTATTTCACTTTGTAGAGTTCCCACGAGATTTGTTGGTTTTTCCAGTAAATAATTGAAACTCGTGTTCATAACTTGTATCACTTGAAATTAATCGACATACCAAAGCTAAATGAACTGCACTCAATTTAACTTTTCCAGCACACTGTCAAAGTACTGACACAGCATAATTCTTAAAATGATATTTGGAGTCAAACTCCACTGCCAGGTACATGTATCAAACCCATTAGAAATGAAAACAGGCTTATAAACACAAGCAAAACCATAACCCTTCATACTGCTGCTCACTCAAGTGTAAAAATTCAGCACTTTTTTTTTCCCCATGGTCTTTATTGCCTTTATAACCTTTTCACTTGGAACCAAAGCACTGACTAACTCATGCTACCAGTGTTCATTCCTGGAGCAGAACTGCACAGTAACAATGCCTGATGTTATCAAGGGAATCTGTGCTGGTATTGCAAACCTGTCTTCACTACACTGGTATGAAGAATCCTTTCAAAGTGCCTCCCTCTAGGAGAATAACTGTCAATTATATTTCCTGTGCATGAACACAGATGGTTCTGCCTCCATGATATGGAGATCCTGGCTTTAATTCCTACTTAAGATTTCTGAATGTTCTGCAAAGGTCTACAAATAATTTTTTGTGTTCTGAGTACCCCAGAAATCTGTTCCACAGCAATGTCTAGAGCAGGGACATAAATTTGCCTCAAGGTTACTCTAACTTCTGTGAACCTGTCAAGAAACTGACGTAGACTGTATCCTCCTTATCCACATTTTTTTTTGTATGTGTTTTCTTTCTCTCTAGATTACATTGCCACTCCATTTCCACCTGTACATTTTAAACTTCTTACAGAATTCAAACATTTGAAAGAGGTAACTGTGTTTCCAATTATTATCAGAAGCAATGTTTTCTGAAAGTAATTTCTGTTTTCTAACCAGGTGCTTGGCCAGTTTGGGTCAGCTGTTCTAGCTGTATCCCCTCCCAGATTCTTGTACACCTCCAGCCTTCACACTAGCAAAGCATAAGAAGCTGAAAATTCCTTGGTGCTTACCAACAACTAGAACATCAATGTGTTATTAACATTTTTCTCATACGAAATTCAAAATGCAGCACTACACCAGCAACTAGGAAGAAAAATAACTCCTAGCTGAAATTATCACATGATCTTGTACCATTTCTTTAGCAGGCCAAAAAAATATGAATTTCTTTTAACAGATTTCTTAAGACTCTTAAAGTAACTGCATTCTACCAATCCCATCAGGACTTCACCTGAAAAGGCTAAGAGTATAAGTTTTTCAGGGAAAAAAACCACTAAATTCTCCTCATTTCTGTCTCTCAAACACTTAACACAGTGTTTTTTATGTCTCGCTTGCAGACACAGAAATCAAAGTGGGCAGTTCTTAAAAGAGATTTGCAGAAATTATTAAACTATGATAACTCTCTTCCCAAGAAAGCTTTAACTGATTACATCAGTGAGAGTATATAATTCTTCAAAACTGCAGTCTTTATGGTGTATTCTCACAGACTGCACTGCTCTCAAAAGGGGTAAGGCATGTTATCAGCTGCACGGCCCACTCTTCCTTTATGTCAGCTCTCCCCACCTATGCAACTCCATATTCAAATGGAAAGGTTTTTTTCTGTTTTTCTGTTTGTTTGGGTTTTTTTTGTCTCTTCTCTCGTTCCTGGTAGGGCTAGTTTTGGGCCCCAGCAACATAGCTGCCTGCATGACTCCTCAAACACCAGTACAGAGGATGCAAAGGCACTTCTCATGTGGAAGAAAAGGAAGCACACTGTGTTTGGATGGCAGAAGTCTTACACTGACAAAGGCTGATTATGAAATGTCATCCTTATTCTGTTCTTCTACAAGATGGGATAAACCAAAGAAAGAGTTAGCCAAAAAGGTATATTTCCTTTCCCCATTTGCAAAAGGACACACAAAGCAATCATCTCTGGCCACTTCTGCATTCAAGAACTGACTCTAATGGCATGAAATAATCCCGGCATAAAACAATCCCAGAAAATATATATAAAAAGTTTCTTCTTGAGTCACTGAGATGAACTTAATCATTTAAGAGTCTTGCAATCACTAAAATTGGCTTTTGGGTAGGTCCTTGTATGAAAAGACAGAGAATAAAGACTTCTCTTTTGGCAGAAGAAGGATACATGGTGAGGCAAGGGTTGGGAAACTGCATTTCTAAAAGCATTCCACAAGAATTTCATCTGGAGACTGAAACAGTAACCAAGTAACAGAAAGAGCCTGTGGTTACTTGCAAATAGAAAATACAAACAATTTATTCCAGCTATTTCTTCCATCAAATCCCCAAAGACTTGGTTCTTATAGAGAACCTATGCAAAATGAAGAAATGCCAGATCTATTTAGCAACAACCTGCTGTTGGGAAAAAAAAATCGACAGACCATTTCTAGATTTGAGATTTAAGTTAATAAGAATGAATGGGGATTATCTTGCTTTTTTTTTCCCCCTCAGCAGAAATGCAGAGAAGATCACAGAATAAAGAATTAATACGCAAACTATGATCTTAAAGTAGAATATTAAATAATTTTGACCGTAACCAATTGATCAAGTCACATACAGAAAATCGGGGTAAATAGATTAAAGCTCAGTATTTATTTTCTTTGTCCATTTTATTTTTCCTCGTTATTCCATGTAGTTTAATCAGGGCTTCAGGAAATTCACATCATGAAAACTATCAGGGCAAAATACGCAAACTCTCAACTGAGCAAGAGTCTGTGCTCTGAGCCAGGATTATGAACTACATCCCTCTGCATATAAAAACAAGCAAAAAACATTCCTCTTTTCTTGAATTCATTCTGACTGCAAAACACAATAAAAAAGACAACTAAGAAAAATAAGATCACAGAAGCTAAATCCCCCTCCCTCCTATGCAACTCATGTCATTTACTTCAGATTTTACTAGTCAGAAGTAATGTTACTCTTACTTTTCTTTTTTTTCTTGTCGATACAACTGATCTGCTCTAGTTACTGTCAGTAATTGGGAATTAATTGCCCTAATGAGGACAGGAACTCATAGATAACTGTAGTCCAGAACTGCTATGTATCTCTTAATGCAATTTCAAGGGAGCTTTTTACACTGCTTCTCTTAAAATTTGTTTTATTTGTAACATTTATCATATACTTTTCAACATTTGGAATTTGATTAAAAATTCAGTGACGAGACTGAAAACAGGCTTTCAGGCATGAAGCTAACATTTATGTAAAGAAACTGGAAGTAAAATTTTTGGTAAACTCTCAAGCCCTTCCTTTGTGTGTCTAAACAGGTCCATCCAGTGTCTGGCATCTTCTATATTTGACACACAGAATTATCTACTAGTAGGAGCAGAGTTTCACACCTAATTTCATATCTAGTAAAGGTGGTTTACCAATCACTGGAGTTATAAAGTCTCATCAGCAAAGAAAGATAGTAATCAAGATAGTTTTTTACATATGACTGATGCTAAAATTTTAACTACATGATTCCAATCAGCTGGATTTGCATATTCCATTGACTGTATTGACTAGAATGCAATTTATTATGTACCTTTATTATCCAGTAAAGTCAGTATTGCTGTGCCTGCTACCAGCCACAAGTCTTACAGCAGCTTCCCATATGAGAAAATGTATTCAAGGCTTACTTTGTCTGAGATTCTCTTAGCTTGCTTGGAGCTGTATTTTAACTTCTTAAGCAACTAGCTAGTGACAAGGTGACAATTACATAACACATTTTAATTTTGTTTAGCTTTTGTTTAACTGTGCTGTGTAATATATTAATGATTTTGCTATAATAACCAGTAGTTAGGCTGTGCTGTATTGGCTAGAATTTAGCTACTCTGGCATCTAGAATTATCTATGATATTAAATACTGCAGACAGAAGGAGCACAGATCTGAAGTGACAACAGAGCCTGGAAATGAACTTTGAGGGCCAAGGGCTATCAAGAGCTCACCAGTGATCAGCTACTGATGGTAATGCAAACTTATGAGTAGGGCAATGTTGCAGCAGATGGCCGGCGGTTAAGTTTTACATATGTTGGACACTTTTTTTGTCTCTTCTGTTACTACTAGAACTAAACATGCTTAAGTCCTGTATCCAGTTCTGGGCCCCTCAGTTCAGGAAGGAAACTGAGGTGCTAGAGCAGGTCCAGAGAAGAGCAAGGAGGCTGTGAAGGGATCCAGCACAAGTCCTGTGAGGAAGGGCTGAGGGAGCTGGGGGTGTTCAGTCTGGAGAAGAGGAGGCTCAGGGGAGACCTCATCACTCTCTACGACTCCCTGAAAGGAGGGTGTAGCCAGGGGGGGGTAGGTCTCTTCTCCCCAGTAGCTCCCAGTAAGACAAGAGGGCATGGACTTAAGCTCTGCCAGGGGAGGTTTAGGTTGGATATTAGGAAAAAATTCTTTACAGAGAGGGTGATCAGGCATTGGAATGGGCTGCCCAGGGAGGTGGTGGATTCTCCATCTCTGGAGGTTTTTAAGAAGAGAGTGGATGTGGCACTCATTGCCATGGTCTGGGAACCATGGTGGAAGTGGATCAAGGGTTGGACTTGATGATCTCAGAGGTTCTTTCGAACCCAGATGATTCTGTGATTCTGTGATACAGAGTGCCAGTATTTGTTTCATTAAACATTCCACTGGGGAGAAGCAGCTATCTAGTGTAAAGTTTGTTCCTGTTAACATTTTGCTGTTATTGTTCTCTTTAGTTTAGCAGGAATAACTAGCTGGAAGGCTTTCCTTGTTCATTATGTGCAGAAACATGACTCACTGCAGAAGCATAGCTAAAACCATGCTGTTGCTGGAATGGATTACCCCAATCTCCTGCCTCAGGCTGTTGCTGCCACTTGCCTCTCACTGGCACAAGACAAGGATTAGTTTTCACCTAGATCAACAATCTGGGAATGTGGCAATGGGTATGAACAGAGAGAATGGTGTAGCAACAGCTGAAAGCAGTTTGGACATAAACTGACCATGAATCAGAACCACTGGCCAACAGAAATGTGTTCTGGTTTGGGCCAGGACAGAGAAAATACTCTGTCTTATAATTTCACTTTCCACTAATCCTCTCATAAGTAGCTCTATTTGGTGGCTTGGCTATAGTTACTTGCTGAAATTAACAGCAAGTTTCTCAGCCCGTGTCTGCTTCTAGGACAGATAACACTCAATGTTTATAGTTACAGCTAGAGAATGGTGTGCAGAACCAAGGACACTGCTGAGTTCTGAGCTCTGGAAAGAGAAAGGGAGTAAAGGGGTCACACCTGCAACCCGCCTTTAGGGGGGAGCAGACAACACAAATGACCAAAATTCACCGGAGTATTCCATCCCATATGCATCATACTAGGTGTAAATTTGAGGGATCACAAGGGTCAAGCCCCTTATTTGACTTCACCCTTTGTGCTTCCCTTTGCCCCTTCTTTGCCTGTTCCTGTTTGCTTTGGTATCCTGCGAGGATTCCACCAGTTCTTCGGCCTGTGTTCCTGATCTGTGCCCTCCTGAATCTGTGTGTTCCTGCCTCCAGCTCCCGACTGCTGTTGACTCCAGGAGTCCAACCTGGACTTTCCCGGGGCTGCCCTGCAGCCTCGGTGGTGACGTGAGAGTTACTGGGGGGGAAGGGAGGAGGTACATGGTATTGCTTTTCTGTATATTCATATATATTTAATATTTTTTTCCTTTTTATCATTACTGTTTCATTAAAGCTGTGTAGTTTAGTTTCCAGCATGTAAATCTCTATCCCTTATTCTCTCTCCTTTCTTTATCAAGAAGGGGAGGGGGATTAATAGAGAGAATATGTCACTCAAGTTAATTGCTGGCCCAGGGTTTAACTGTACCAAAGAGATACTGAAAGAAGAGAAAGAACATACTTTCACCCTTTCCACTTCCATCAGTTAAGGCAGTGTCCTATTTTGCCTTTTACTCCCTCCACAGTCAGATCTTTGGTTCAGCACTGGCATCTTAAACTCTGAATAGATACGCCACTTAGAAACTTTGATATCTTCATCAAGTACTCTTCAGTACTCTTCTTGTATTCCTCAGTAGTCACTTTTAACTTTCAGCTGGTACCAAAGGTACTTATGAGGAACCTGCTATACAACTCAACTCTGTACAAGAGCAGATAAATGCCAGTTTCTGATGAAGTTATTTTTAATTGGAAGAGAAAATTATATCAAGCAAGATGTCATAATTTTTTAGTTAATGCAGTCTTAGAAAAATATTTACCTCACACCTTTGCTATAATTTGTTTTAAAATCCAAGTGCCACTGTTGGTAATTTAGTAATTCCTTTGAGGTCTTTTGTTTACCTGACAAATACATTTTTTACTCTCTACCCATCTAAATTCACAGTTCTTATTTGGAGCAGTCAAGCCCTTAGTGGGCTTTTCAAGCAGCTGATTTGTAATCCTGCTGCTTTTTCCATCCTTGAAGTATTTCCAGTGATCACTGGCAACATATTTCAAAGTTTCATATTTCAAATCACACCTCCTTATTTTCTGAAGAACTCTTGCAACCTTTGCTGCATAAAGATTAAAGACAACAAGCCATCAAGGAAACATTTGGACAGCTAGGTGCTAATGCCATTCACAGAATGAAGAAATGAAGAGGAAAATGACTTTTTCCATACTAGCTTCATGTGAGAATATTAGCCTTGCATGTCCAAGCCATACTGCCCACTGTCTGAACTGAGGAATGATGAGGAAAGGGCTGATGCTTCCATCCTTCTTGGCAGAGCTCGTATGGTCAATATTTTTTTCTAGGGAGCCAGGAATCAGATTAAGGTGACACCAGAGCAAGTGGGCCACTGAATCTCTGATGCATTTAAAAGCCTGATGTTTACTGTTGGGCTTATTCCTGAGATCCATTCAACACAGGATTATCTTTAAAAGAAACAATCCAAGCCACCAATCAAACAGGGTGACAGAGCTTGTCCTACAGCCCCAGATGGTATGTATCCCAGCTTTAGCATTAGGCTCATATCAAGATACAAGTTAGTTCTATCCTTTCTTTTTTGAGAACTCAGTCAGACCTCAATTTTGGAAATAATTGAGGGACTTAATCACTCCACTGTGGGACTGAACTTCAAGTTGCAAAGGTAGGGACATGACAAGTCATATCTTACTTTCTGCCTTGTCCTCTGCTACTCTCCTACCAGGTCTTGCACCCTCAGCTATGATACTACCATGCCCAGCCATTCAGCAATTCTCACAGCTTCTTGACAACACACTGTCAGTCTGCAGGTCAAGGAACAGCCCTCCTGAAGTGCCTTGAACTGGAAAACCACATAAAAACAACATTTATATCTCTGGGCCACATGGGCACTTAGTCAAACTTCAATGAGATCTGTTAGGCGGTTCACAGTTCCCTCTGAGAGGCAGATATTTCTATCACTACAGCCAGAGAAATTTCTGAGTTTAGGGAAGCTCATTATTTAATAGCTGCTAAATTTAAAAATCCGACTTCAGGCAAATTCCCCCTCTTTCATTTAATACATAATACATAACATTTAATGTAGCTTGCGCCTCCACTGGAAAATATTAAAGCCACAAATGTATTGGCCATAAAAATGCTAGTGTGTGCTTCTTATGCTGCCCAAGCACTGATACAAATTCACTTCTCTACTTACACAAAAGTCAGAATGGGCAACAGTGAAAAGCAGCATGCCTGAAAAGACAGATATTCTGATGGAAAGGCAGTGTAGACTCTGATATCATTTCAATAGAAGAAGGTTTAAAAATAAGTGGGTCACATTATCTAATTGATAAATCTTATTAATCTTATTTCTCTCTCTCTCTTTTTTTTTTAGGATAGTGACTCCTACAACATTTCTTTCTTTTTCAGTCCACAGTCTCCAACTCCTTCCTGCTTTTTTAGCTACTCTTTCAAATAGAAAGGCTCTAATTTACATCATTTACTTGCAAATACATGCACTGACCATATCTAGAGTGCTGTGGGAAAACAGTGACCTAAATCACAGTATTTAGAAAAGACTTCAATTCAGTATAGCTCAAAGATACTGCTGCAAGAGGCACACCCAGGGCCACTAGGAAATGGCAGGGATCCCTTGTTTTGAATTAGCTCATCCAGAGCAAGAGTTTTGGCCAGGTCACAGGGGGGAACTGCTGTGATTTTACCTCATCACAACCTGTATATATTACTGAGCAGTTGCTAAAAGGATTCAACACCATCTCAAAAAATAACACGTTAGCCAAAAATACTGCTTCTGTCATCACAGCTGATAGCACAGCAGGGGTTTTGCCAGCGTAGCTACTTCCCTGGCCAAAATAACTGTGTCATCAGGAACAGCTCACACACAGCTGACTGAGTTACTGACTGCTAAATTTCAGTGAGATAAATTTACAACAAAACCACAGCTTTTTAAAATGTACCATAAGATAAACACTCTAAAAGTCAGCTTTAAGGGAAAGTAGTTGATTATGCAGAACACTTAAATATGAGCTTTCCCAAATCTTTTACTTCTAGCTAGCTTATGTGAGTTATCTATTTCAAGGTTAAAAAAAAAAAAAAAAAAAAAAAAAAAAAGGCATTTAGGTCACCTATTGCATCCTCTGTACATATCTTTCTCCCATATGTGGGTTCACCTGGAGGTCCTGACAAAGGTGACTAAAAAGAGCAAGAATATCATCAGCAGGTTACAGTCAGTTATTACAAAATCTCACACCCTGCTGTGTTAACCTAAGAAAAATGTGTCAATTTGAAAGCTCTTCAAATTACTGGTGTAATTTTTAGGCTACCTTTTCTGCTGTAGGCATACTCGATTGTATGTTCGAATGTTTGTAGAATTGAGTACAAGTTTCAGATCTTTACAGTATTTTACTAAATATGTTAAATTTAGTTCAGACTTTGCAGTGTTACAATCCTATGGTCATTGAACGATAAATACTAACACACACATCATCAAAATACCTCATTATGTGATCAGTAGCTTAATTTGAAAAACACTGCCATACAAGGGTTTTCCCTAGTGTAAAAATTAATAGTAAAAGTTAAACAATTTGCATACAACACAAATTTTCTGCTGAATAGGCTGTACAGCCCCACTGTTTCACCTACCACTTATGTCAAGCCTATGCCAGCGCTACTTAATTGCTATAAATCAAATTTCTGCTGACATATATTCCATAAGAAGCACAACTCAGTCCCACTTTTAACTTTCACACCATGCAGGCCAAGTTTATGCCAGCTAGTTTAGAAGCCATGTAAGCAAGTCATTACAATTTGTATCTGAAATCTTCAAGGATAATGGGCTATTATCCTGCTTAGCAGCTGCTAAATGGGCCTAATTTCCAGCTGTAGACCACTGGCTGTCAGATTCTGCATGTACAGTGGAATTCCCAGGGTGTGCACAAGGAAGCCTACTTAGACCAGGCAGTACAGAACAAATCTGGGACATTAGATATCCATGTATTAATTCAAAATAGTCATCAATGTGGCATATGAATGATCAGAGGGAGGAAGGAGATGTCTGCTCTCAAGTCATTCTCACCACTAGATACATGGGGATCAGGCACTCCCTTTCATAGCTGTAGTCTGTGATGCTCATTGCCATGGGCTAGTAGAGAGACATAAAATAGCTGTGTTAACCTTATGAAAGTTATGAGCATAAAGATAGGACAGAAGAAGAGCAGGACTGAAAGGAGAGCATGCAATGACAACCTCCTTCCTCTTTTTTTTTTTTTTTTTTTTTTTTTTTCCCCATCTGGATGTTGTATGATGCTGTGCACCTGTCAAGGCCCTGAGAGTACAAAGGACATCTCTGCTCTGCCACCCACAGCACTCCCCCACTCTGCCCACAGCCCAGGACCCCACAGCAGCCCTCCCAGTACCACCAGTCCCTGCCCTAGTGACACCACAGCCCACCTACCCACAGCTCTGCCCTGCCCAGCCATGGGACCCAGGCCACACCAAGATGAGCCCAAACTCATGTCCTGGCCTGGCCTCAACCCATCTCTCTCCCCACAGTTTACTTGGCCATTCTGGGCCTTTGTGTGATCTCGCTTTCCCTTATCAGGTTTTTGTCCAGGCCCAACCTTGTCCTGTCCCCAGGGAGAAGCCAGGATGCTCAGGGCTGGGTCTGCCCCCCTGGATAACTGGATCCTACCTGGAGTGGTGGGACATGTCCTGTATGGCTGCCAGGCCCTATATGGCTGCCCCAGGGAGGTACCCACAGGGAACAACTGTCCCTCAGACAGCACTTATCTTACAGCACTTATCTGTATTTAACTACATTCAAAAAATCATCTCCAGAAGCATTTGCCTTTTCTTCTGGAATTGGATTCCAGAAGAATCCATTTCTTCAATGGATTTCATGGGAGCAGAATCATGTCTCCACTATTTCACCCTAGCACCGGGAAAGTCCAAATAATGAAGTTTTTCTGATTAAAATCTTTTTTATTACTATATGTCATTTTTAGCACATTAAAACTTCTGTGCTGTGAAGCATTTTCTGGTGGAGGCACGTTCTGCTGTATTAGAAATTCCAATCTATCAACACACTTCAGTCTATTGACACCAGTATCCTTTTTCAGATATCCGAGATACTTAAGAGATGTAAAGAAAATTTTGATTTACATATGCTTTATTTAAGCTTTTGTAAGTATGGATTGTCACAATCTGGTCAGAATGGAGAGGACAAAATTATACTCATACAGCACATGATATAATGATGTCTTTTTCACAGCTCATGGAAATGGAAATCTAACAAACAAGTTGAAGGTGTATTTTGGCTTTGAAGAAGAATTAGTTCAGTTGTTCCCCATAGGGATCTCTCTGCTGCTTTGCTTAGTCTGCTCTTACACTACAGTAAGAGCTGCTTAGTTTAATACACTATTTAGTTCAGATCTCTCCAAAATTATGTATATTGGATGACAGACATCTTGAGGTCCTTTTTCAACTTAATTCAGCAATCTTGATATGAATAAAAGGATGGAGCACATCCCCTTACAGAAGAGTACCTCTCATCTGTGAGTCACACCATGGAGCCCATGTCCATATGACACCACACAGTAGATTTTGGCTGCAATGATGAGCTAAAACTACAGATGTTGAAATTTCCCAAGTGATATGTAATGCCACACTTTCTCATTCACCAGTCTATGCACCTGACATGTATTTGGTACATTAAACTAATAAATCAGGGAGAAGATGGGGAGAACCCTGCACTATAAGTGTCTAAGTTACTACAAGACAAAGTATCCTAGGTAAAAGAGATGAGGACTGATCCAGGAGAACCTGCACCTACACATGTACAGAGAAAAAGTGGGATAATGAACTAATGTCCATGTAAGCATTAGTAGAACTATATATACCTGGACTTCACATCTGTCCTTTTTTATCCAGCTTGTGGCATTCTAAATATTTCTACAATAGGATTTTTAGGGAAAGGTCAAAAGAAGTCCAGTGTCCATCACTTACAGGAAAAAAGTGGAGCCAGTAAAGTTCAGACGGCAATTACTGAAAGGGTCAATAGCTTGTACCCTCTTACATGATACCCTTATTAGACTAAGAAACAAAGCAGCACTTCAAATTTCACATGGATGCTTCCAGCTTTAGCAACACTACATCATATTTCCTGTACTGTCAATAAGTAAATGTGGAAATCCTGGAAAAACTACCACTAAATGCCAACAACAGTTGTGATTTATAAAATCTGGAGCACTAACCCTAGCTCAACAATTTAGTGCTGAAGGTATCATGTTTGCCTTTTGAGTCTGAATGTAATCAAAACCCTAAACAGTGCACAGTGTGAGAAATTACCTCCTGCAACCATCTTATTGTTTGCCTTGTATGACTGTGTACTCCTTCAAGGTCACATATACACTACACTGTAATAGTCACCAGATAGAAGCACGGCAAGAAAGCAGCAAGCAGCCCTGGGCTGACTGTCTGAATTCTACTTTTAACCTTTAACATATCCTTAAAATCCTTATTTAAAGCCAGACATTTAGAAGTATTGCCAATTTCACCTTAACTCCTCACCTTCCCACCTCCATACTGGGGTGCAATCTACAAAGAAACAGAAGCCAAACTATCCATTTCCTTGGATTCATTGATTATATTTGTACACGCTTCAGTTACTCCACTGTAATAGCCTGTTATCATGATAGCTGCAAATAACAATATTCAAGAAAAAACAGTTTTCTATTCATTATGCCATATAACCTTTTTACCCATTTCCCTCTCATAGATATGGAACCTGGTCACTGTCAACTTGACAGGCAAAAGGTTTTAATAGCTAAAAAGCCTTGCAGATCAAGTTAAGATGATACCTCACTATACTGAGAAAAAATAATCCTTCAGTTCATGTGTCAGAGAATAGCATGATGACCAAAATAAGCAGTATATATAGTATATATATTTTGTGTTTAGAATTTTTTGAGGAAGAAAATATACTAGACTATGAGTCTAGTATAGACTCTAGACATAGAGACTATGCAAATAAATCTGGCTCTGCTGTTGATATAATTGTGCTTTTACTGGGAAAAGTATTGTGATTCAGGCAGAAGGAAAGGACAGAGTCAGAAAAAAAGTCTAAAGAGACAGGACATAGCAATTTAAAAAAATTGTTGTGTTTAGTGACTCTCACTATCCTTATGTTACAGGATCCCATAATGAGGTATTTTCCCAGTCTTATACTTAGGTATTCCATTTTATCAACACTACTCCATTGCAAAAATTTAAATGGATACCCTGTTGGAAAAAGCCTTTTAAAAATTAACTGAAAGATAAAAAACATTTTAAGGAATTATTACAAGTGCAGTTGATTTTTCTATATTATTGTTTAAAAGGTTTGTTCTTTAAAAAAAAACAAGTTATTCTTTATTGATTTCTAGAGCATTCCAGCTTAATTTCTATGATAGACTGATCTGTGATTGAAATGAAAATGTTTAAGGTAAGTGAGAGAAAAGCTTCATTTTGTACTGATAAATTACTGGAAAACAATTTGAAGCACAGTAAAACCACTGAACAAGAAATCAGCCACAAATTGGATGAAAGAGGTTCTACTCTTGCTATCTTTTTATTTTACAAGTCTAGACAGGGTTCTTCTGCCATCACAGCAATCTTTCTTTTTAATCTTTGCCACTTATAACAACATCCAGAGAATGTCAGCTGTATCTGCCATTTAATGGATGCCATCTCTCATTGAGAGAGCAGACTTTTGCATACGATTTATTTATAGTCTTATATCCCACCACATGATACTGGAAAATCAGCTGTGTATCCCCTCTGAAATTATGAGGAAGAATGCCAGGTGAAAATTTGTTGGTTCTTGATGCTTTAACAAGCCTTTACTGGCAGTGTATTTGTGAGTCTCTAATCTTGTTGCTTCTTGCTGCCTTTGGGTGACAAAGCATGGAAGGAAAAACCTTATGAAGAAAAGCACCAACATGAAAGTATAAAAGAGCTCAATAGGTTTAAAAGGAAAAAAAAAAAGACAGGTATATGTCTAATAAAGGTTATCTGTTCAGACCAGATTATACTCTAAAAAAAGTCTAGGGGTAAGGGTCTTCTGAACATTATTTCTTGACATTTTAGTTTGTGAAAGCCTTTTGAATTAGACTTTGATCATGCAAAATCATTAATAAATCATCCCACTGAAGAAAAGCTTTATATCATAGTCCATCAAAATAAATAGGTGAGAATTTTGAAAGTGAGTTCAAAAGTAAATACTAAAATTCTTCAGAATATTTGTGTACTTACACAAAGGTTTCCTCATAAGTAGTGTGTTTTGTTCTTGTAATTGAGACAACGCTTAAAAATAAGATTTCTACTTAAGTAAACATGTTGTTCTTTGGATTTATAAGGCTAGAGCTCAAGAGTAGACTTATCTACATGCAAATTAGCCATTTAATGCCTCTGGTTTAGAAATCTGTTATTCAAAGAAAAATCCAAAAGCTAAATTTCTAGAGAATCTGTGCATTTGTTAAAAAAAAAAAAAAAAAGGGGATAATTTTCAGACAATGATCAACAAAAATAAAAAAGAGGAACTGTTAAGTTAAGATATATCTCAGAAATGAGGCTGCAAAAAGTCTCGCATATACTCTGGTTTTCAAACCATATTAATTAGTAGGGATGATGACAACATCAAATTTTTTGTACAACAGCTTCCTATGCAGGCAACTTTCTACAGTGTATTATACTCCACGTTCAGTTTGCCTCTCAGGTCCCTTCCTCAGCAGAAAGCCACCCCAGGACAAACACTACCTGAGAAACTTGAAATATGGGTCCAGGGAGAGTGGAGAGGAGAGGCTGTGGGAGAGAGAACTGCACAGACCCAAAACAGTTCTTGAAACAACCCACAGGCAAAACCTGTAGGAGAGCAGAAATGGGTGGGTCACAGCTCCTAGCCCAGTTTGTGGAGAAACTGAGGAAGCTCTCATTCCATTTGATGACGAACAGTTTAATTACATTTGCTGTGACTTCCCTACTGGGGAGGGACCCAAAATGGGAGGAATGCTTTGCCTTCGGTTCCCTACTTGGTACAGGCAGAGCATAGCTGTTCAAATCAAGGTAGATCTGAGCAAGGGCAGAAACAAAAACTGAAGCTGAAACAAGCCAGGAAGATTTGAGGGTTTAGACAAAAGTTGCTGGGGAGAAGAGGTATTCCTAGATTAGGCAATCCACAGGCAGAACAAAAGGGTTAGATAAAATCTACACCATGTAGACTATCCTTTGCTTTTTATGATGTAATAACTTTTTCTATGAGTTTCATTTTTTCCAATGGAATAAGTATAGTATCTTAGAAAACATATATATTTTGGTCAACAAAAAATAGTTTAACGCTAAGTTCTCACCTCAGCTTTAACAAATTACTTAAAATGTAAACGCATGGAGAAAAAACAAAAAAGTGAAAAGCTCATCTGGAATCCTGTAGGAATCCAAACGTATTCAAATTTCATCTCCCTGTGATTTTATGATAGCTTTTGAAATGGGTTCCTTTAATTACTTAACATCTGTTACCCAACATTATGTTTCCCTGTGCCATAACAAAAAGATGCCTTGTGTTGCTGAATTCAGCACACGTGGAGCCAAACAAGGTTAACAACCATGGCTGTACCCTCTAGAACCGAAGACTCTCTGGTTTGAAATGTGCCCTTACTTTCTGGGCCTTTGAAACAGCTCCTTCATCAACAGGTGTTTAAGATGCTTCATTTTTTCTATAAAAAGAGCTAATTAATACCTCACAGCACGTTTGAGAGTCAGCTGCATTAATGTCTTCCAAAGTTACAGACTTCCAATACAGAATGCATGTACTTTTCTGTCATGCAAATGTATTGATTTACAATACACATTTTTCTCTCTTTCCAAGAGCCCCTGATTGGACAAAATTTTGTGCAATTCATTAACTTCATATGCTCTCAAATAGTTTGTTTAGTATTCTGTGTCTAGATCATGTCTCTTAAGGATTAGACAATAAGTACTAAATTGCATAACTTATCATACAGGTGTACAGTGATTTCTTCTACAATAGTACCTAGTAAATCAACAACAGTACTTTTAGATTATCATCTAATGTACAGATTTCACTGATTCAAAGGAAAATAACTAAAATCCAAACCAGCTCCACATAGGCAAACCTCCCTGTAACTACATATATAGTGAACTTCATGTTCTTTCTCTGCACTACTGAGGCACAAAAAAAGCAACACTCCTTCATCGCTTTGGTGAATTTTAAAAGCAAGGCATTGCCATGCTTAGAGCCTTGCATTCTAAGCATTCATCCCAACTCATGCAACAGGTAAAATCAGCAAAGCTTCCTGCAATCAGTTTGAGAAGTGTGATAGAACACCTCAAAAGGTAGGCTGAAAATCAGAATCTCAAGGGGAGACAGGCTAAGTGAACATATTCCCACTCTTGATGATTACAAAAATGTTTGCAATGAATAGTGTACACTGCACAATCACAGTAGTATTCATTCCTCAGCCTCTTTCTCCAAGGTCCTGCTACCTGTCATCTGGCTTCACCTAATGGATTCTTGGGTTCACATACCTGCCACTACTGCCTGCATCCTGGCTCTTCCAGTTGTTTTTTTTTTTTAAAAAAAACAAAATCAAAAAAACCTGGCAACTTTTAATCCTGATCTCTAAGGATAAGCAAGATTGGCCTGATATATTTGCCAGAAAAAGGCAGTGCAACCCACTGTTCTCCAGAGCAATTTGTTTGTAACCAACCAAGCTGCTTTCACTAGAGAAAAGATGCAACAGTAAAGCACAAGCAAGTCTATTCTAGTAAGATGCAAAAAACAGATGTCAGTGAATTTGGCAACAATGTAAATAAAGAATTAAAAATGTAGTTTACCTCAGCTCACTTTTATCCTCATTTTTCTGTTTCAAATTATTCTCTTTTTTTGTTTGGTTGGTTTTTTTTGTTTTGGTTTGGTTTTTTGTTGGTTTTTTTTTTTCCCTGTGGATAAGAATGGTCACTATAACATTTTTGGCATATTTTCCTAACTATTGAAAGGTAACAGTCAGCTCATCTGCCACCACAAATGAAGACACATTCTTCTTTTGAATAGATTTTGCTTTCCTTTCCCCTGGGTCCTTTTTCTAACCCAAAGTTGTTAGGATGCAAATTATACTCCAGCATCAGCCCCACCTGTGCCCCCTTTTATGCTTCCTAATATAGTACTTTAATTGATATAACTGAAAAGTATCATAACATTGTATATTATATAGTACTCTGAAAAAATACCTTATAATACTAAAACCTTTCATTGTGTTTATAACTGCAATCCTCTCAAATGTAATGATACTACCAAATCTCACAACATCATAAAATCTTTCAAATGTACAAAGAACTGGTATCTCAAGGGAGAAGTGAGATTGCATCCCTGTCTATTTCCCAGCACTAAACAACTACTCTGCAACCCATGTGCTGAGGCTACGACCTAGTCCCTGGAGGCCTCCCCAGCAGTGCTCACTACAGCAGAAGTAGAATACTGGTATTTTCTGCTTTTTAAACCACCTTTTTTGGGTAATCCCTTGTTAAGAGAAGGGCTGAAGTAAGGCTGTCCCCAGCCACTCCATCCCAGGCAAAAGACCACATCGGTAGCTGGGCAGGGTTAGGAAGAAGCCCAAGCAGTGCTGAAGAGGACTGAGTAAAACACAGTCAGGCAGACCTTCCATGGAAAGGACCAAGGATCCAGATGACAGATGCATTAGTGCTAATACACTTTGGTATTGGGGCTATTTAGAATCACAATGCTGCCAAAGAATCAGCATATTGCCCATGAAAAGGAGGAAATGGCCTTTAATTAAGTTTAGAAAATATGCATTTCCCTGTTGAAATGCTGATTTTCACAGGAGAATCTCTTTTGTCTCAATACTGACTTGATGGATCTCTCTGGTCTTCTTACCCTGACTTTCCATGCCCTGCCAAAGCAGCAGACCTTATGGTATACATCATGATACATTACACTTTAAGAGTTTTCATAACAAAATACACTACATACACAGACTTCCTGACAGTCTTTTGACTTGGGTAATGTTGCAGGATTTCTGAAAGGCTGAGTTACTGACCATACCAAAAGATGACTGAAACTAAACCATGTTTTAGTTTCTCCCTTGTTAGATTTTGGGTACAGAACTGCTACATTCAGTTTTAGCTACAGTTTTCATTATGGTAAGTTCATTTATCAGTTCATGCTCAAAAAATCACCTCTTTTAAAGCAGACAAAATTTCCCATGGTTTTCAGTAGCAACCCCACCACCATTGCTTTAGTAAGGATGCTTATTCGTTATTCTCAAGAGCCAAAAAACCCAAGATCTATTGGTTTTGTGTGCTTGTACACTTCTGTGTTTGAAGCAGAAACTCAGGCTCAGATTCACTCAGTTTATTTCCTGATCACTCAGTTCATTTCTGAATAGGTTGTACATGGTTCTAAGCTGATTTGCAGGCTCAGCAAACACTCAGCAAATATTGGAAGTATCAGAGAAGAAAATCTGAGTACACAATAATGCTAAGTGTAGGTGCAAGGATGCCTGTTTCACAGTCAGGAGGAATGGGATGCAGAAGCCTGCCTGACTACATTTCCCTCAATTTGCATTTTATGACTGATTTCCTGCTGTCCATTATTAATAGGGGTTTAACATCTCATAGAACAAAGCTAGGATTTAAAGGCAAATGAACTGCAGGTGTTTCCTTGCCAGTAGTAGAGGTGAACAAAACTGGTGTCAGAAAACACAGTGTGTTCACTTAGGGACCAGCTTCAGCTTCTCTACATGTCATCCCTGAGAACGAGAGGTGCAAAAGCTCTCCAAATGTTCACTGTTAGTAGTGAGGGTGAATATAACCCACCAACAGCACTAAAAAGCGT
Organism: Calypte anna; assembly: GCF_003957555.1. Classification (NCBI taxonomy): domain Eukaryota; kingdom Metazoa; phylum Chordata; class Aves; order Apodiformes; family Trochilidae; genus Calypte; species Calypte anna. Next base: position 141,869,158 of record NC_044244.1, read on the forward strand.
AATAATTTAAAACAGAGAAATTGCAGGAAGCTGCAGGGAGAAGGAAGATTTCCCTTTAATCTTCCCTGGGCCAGATCAAAAATAAAAAATTCAGTTAGGGAAAAAAAAAAATTTAAAAAGCTTCCAAATAGAACAACAGTGCAACATTTTTGCTAGGTTTTAGCTTTTTAGAAATATAATGAGCATATATTTAATTTCTAAAGTTCAGACAAAGCAGGTCACTGGTAAAAATTTCTAGAAGCCCATTCTAAAACGAATTTTAATGCCAACTAATAATCACACCTATTAGCATGCAGTATCAGAGATGCATTTTGTGCCCAGTAGCAGCTGCTGCAGTAATTTTGGACCAGATCTATTGCATTCTTCATAAATAATGAAGACACTGAATTCTTAGGAGTAAAATTCCAATCAGACTCAGGTGTGGAATGTCTCTTCACCAGCCACATCATAAATTCAACTTTATATCATAGAATCATCATAGAATCCTAGGGGTTAGAAGGGACCTCGAAAGATCATCTAGTCCAACCCCCCCTGCCAGAGCAGGGCCACCTAGAGTACATCACATAGGAACGTGTCCAGACGGGTTTTGAATGTCTCCAGTGAAGGAGACTCCACGACCCCCCTGGGCAGCCTGTTCCAGGGCTCTGTCACCCTTACAGTAAAAAAAATTTTTCGAATATTCAACTTGAACCTCCTGTGCTCCAATTTACACCCATTACCCCTTGTCCTATCACTGGTCATCACTGAGAAAAGCCTAACTCCATCTCCCTGACACTCACCCCTTACATATTTGAAAACATTGATGAGGTCACCCCTCAGTCTCCTTTTCTCCAAACTAAAGAGACCCAGCTCCCTCAGCCTTTCCTCATAAGGGAGATGTTCCACTCCCTTAATCTATCCAATTTATCTCAGCCACCAAACCAGACTAGTTCTCACCATTTCCAAATGGGATGTCCAGTCTATGCAGCTTATCATATTCCAGAAGAAATTTCCACTCTTCCCACTTTTTATACTACACTGTTTAAATTCCCTTCATAGATCTATAAAACACCTCTCTCTAGATTTCTTTTAGGTCTATAGAATATAATTGCTAAATTATTATCAGCTGCATTCAAACTTATTCAGATTAGAACATTGTTTTATAAGTCTTAAAGTTCTCTATCTCCATTTTTAATAACTGTATAATTCCTCCTGGCCTTGTTGCTCTTCCATGAGCTCCATGCAACATATCTACATTTCTACTTAATCATTATAAAGCTGACACAAATTGTTTATAACCAGACCCCTGACCGAGTAAAACTACTCATCAATCAACAATGTTTTGCTCAACAGCTTCAGAAGAGGACAGGACAGTCAGACTTTGGTAGTTCTCCAGCTTAAAGAGTGAAGGAAAGACACAGTCATGAGTAAAGCCAAATTAATAATCACAAGGAAATGTGTTGCCTGATAGAATTTAGTCTACTAAAGCTATTTGAGTATAGAATATGTTGGAAAACACATTTACACTTCTTATTAAATATCTCATTATAAATCACATTACTAGTTTGTAAATTATCTCTCAAAGAGTAAATACATTCAAACGGCATTAAAATACCCTGCTGATGATTATTAATGTTCAGTAAACAAAACTGAATTTTTTAAGAGTCGGTGAGTTCTCATCCTGATTACATTCAGCATTTACTCAAAAATATACAATATTCAGATCTGTCTCAATCCCATTTTTCACACAACTTATCTCCATTTAGCAGGAGGGGTTTTATTCTAAATCATTACCATATTTTTACTAAATCATGTTAATGAAACTCTCTGCTATTTACTTGCACTGAGCTATTTTTTAAAAAATGTTTGTCCCATGCCCAGCTTTTCCTAAAAGAAGCATTTTGTAAATACTTTCCCCCTAATTGTGTTCCCTATATTCAAACTGAGTGTATTTAGGAATGCTGTTGATTACTGAATACTGAGTAAAAGCCAGATCCTGGAGACCAGACATGGATTTAGGGGAAGAAAGGAAGGCTGACAGGCTGTTAAAACCTGTCTCCCACCTTTGCTTGCTTAATCCAGTATTACAACCTCTTTCTCATTTTACCAAAAGCAAGGAACTAAAGAGATGGTGTGGACATTGAAAGAGTCAGGGAATGTGTGCTCACTCACTGCAGCCTTATATTGCAGTCATTTCTGCCTTAGAATCCAGTGAACAGGAGGGTTCAAATCTTCTTGCTCACACCAGAACTGTATTGACTCCATTTGTACAGATAAAGTCGATGTGAAAGTGCAGCCAAGAGGAGGATACTCCATGCAATTATCAGGATCCATCACATTGAGCTTATTGGCTATATTTACACATCAGCAAATAGTGATGCTAATATGAATGATGAATGTTGAATGAATGATAAAAAAATAAATAAAGAGACAAGAGAAACAAGTGGTGCCAAAATCCCAACTTCCCCAGCCAGATCTCTTGCAGTAGGATTACTTCAACTTCTATCTAGCCTGGTCTTACAGACTAAAAACCTATCACTCTATGGAGGCACTATTGGTGCTTCCAGAGTACATGTTCCAGTACAGTTTTGGCTGAAAGGAATCTAGTCTGCATGCTCCATAAATTAAGACCAAGCGTATGTCCAATCTGAACTGAAAATCATAATGTTCATTAGAGCCATGGTTTGATGTTCCGCTCAGCAGCAATAGTAGGAGAGCAGCTTTTATGTCTATGAGTGTAAATTATTCATTTAATTATTTTTTTTTTAATTTATTGGCTTACATAATATCTTTAGCACAGAATTATTCATCTCAGAGCTGTGGGAATATCTGTCTAAAATCACAATAGAGGCACCTGTAGGACTCCAAGCTGCCTCAAGACAATTATCACAATTTTTCATAGTCCTGTGAAAGAACCACAGGCATCAACTTCAGGATAGTGTTGTAAGTCCTACTGAGAGACTGTGGGATTTATTTTATCTGCTTCCAAGTGAAGGACACCATTCCAGTTTTTCCCCCACCTTATTTTCCTCTTCCTGATGTATCTTTTCTTTATGTCCATGCTATTTAGTCTCAGTAGTTGCTGAACTTTCCTTTCTGATTCAGGTGAAGCCCAAGGCCAAGTATGGGCAACACAAAAGGATGCTGATGCCGCATCATCACTCCAATGAGCAAGCTACATTTCTTCAGCATTAATGTCAAAAACAGCCTCAAGTATCTGACTTTTACAGAATGCTAAAAGTCATATCTGGTATTATGCTTGGTTTTTAGAGAAAGCTGGGAGCTATGGGAACGTAGAGGAAGACGATCCTCACAGTCCCTGTGGTTTTACACACTCAGAGAGTAGAATGAAAGGTTGTGAATTTTGTTAGTAAGTTATTTATCAATGATGACTCGGGCATGCATTTGAAGAGAAGAGCTCTTTGATTAATTTCCTGTACAGATCTAAATATGTAGGACTGTACCTCAGTGATAAGCAGTGACAGTTATAGTAAACATCCACTAAAATGAAGATTATAGACTGATTAAAAAAAAAATTAACTAATTAAACTGATAAAAACTAGGAGAACCTTGCCAATTAATTTATGTGATGTCACTCTATTTCAGAGCCTACCTTCTTCAGGTAGTTTTGTGCTAATGTGATTAAAAAGAGCTGCCATAAAATCTGTTTGCAAAGGTGTTGCCATATTGCACCTGTTCTTTTCTTGTATCCTTCCCACCCAGCAGTATGAGGATTTGTGGAGACTTCAAAAACTTGAGATCTTTATTCCAAGGTTTGGTTCTCTTTTGAGGAGTAAATTTAAAAACCTTTGGACTACTGTCAGCTGCACCAGGGATTCAAACTATGCCAGGAAACTATAGAAAAAAAAACCCTAAAGTATGATTATGTGTTTCAAAAGGATATAACCATCATTTCACAACCAGAAAGACTACCTGCCTTTTGGTACACCTATGGGCCAACACCACCAAATTCCTCTGGTCAGTGTCACTAACAGCAGCATTCACCACTCCAGATTTTAGATAAAATTGAGAAACAAATTTTTATAGTAACTTCTGTTAAATTCTGTGGCTCATACAGGTATATAGGAGGCCATACATAATGATGATCATACACCTTACTGGGTTTGAAATCTATTAGTTTATACATATATTAACCTCAGACTAAATTCATAAGTATTCTGAAGGTTCATTCTCCGTGTCTTATTTAATTAAGTGGCAAGCTATAATACACTGCATGCAATCCATGACTGTATATACGGGCAGTCACTTCATGAGTATTATCATGTTAAATTGTACTTTCCCTACAGATAGGTAAGCAGAACAGCCAAGCTCTTCCTCTGAAACTTTTACGCTAACAAAAAGAAAAGAGAAAAGCTCAACTTTGCTAAGTACCTTCTTTATCATCATGACGGATGATTGCATCCTGTATCATATCAGCAAGATTAAAGTGAACTCGATGATTCTTCCCATGTTTCAGTTTTTTCCCATAGCCCTCCTGTTTCAGGAAAGCTTTTTCCCGTTCATAATAAGCCTTGATCTGGTCACAGCGCATCCGCTTCACCAGCCGCTGCCGCTGGCCCAGAGGGAGGGACTCCAGCAAGCACTGCTCAATTTCCATCTCATGGGACCGAAAAGCATTACATAGCTGGAAACAGCCTGTAAGAAATTAAAGAAAAACACATTTAGATCATCCTAGAGTGTGTTTTCACATGTGTCATGAAGCATCCACCAGTTTTCTTCTTGTCCTTTCTCTCTTTGCGTGAATCTATTGTGTTAGCTCCTCCTACTCAATCAATGCTGACTATGGAGTCTATATACCATTATCATTTACTTTGGAAGCAACACAACTAATTCCATTAATTCAGCAATGTGTTTTTTAAAACTAAATTCATGTAAACAACTGTGAGAAAAAAGAGAATGAAAAGCTCATACGTGAGATGAGCAAAATATCTAAATAATTCAATATAATCCAAGTGGCTCACATTTGCTTACAAACAAGAACCTACTATGCAGAGAACTGCCAGTCTGATACTTGTGCCTCCTTTTTATTCATCTCCATCTTGCTTTAGGTTAGCAAATTCCTGTTATTCAGTGAGAAGAAAAATCATCATGTCATAATTATAATGAGTTCATTAGTATGCAGTGGGTACTCAGGCAACTATCTATTAGAAACATCAAAGTAATTTCAGACATTTCCTAACAATGGGTAAGGCTTTATATTTTTTTTTAAAGCAACAAAACAACCCCAAAACCAAAACAACCAAACCACACCAAAAAAACCCACAACACTGTATAGAGCCATCCAAATGGAATCTTCTAATGAAACTGTCAGATACTGAAATCTTTATCTGTAAACGATCACAAATGTGTCATTAATTCAGTTAAACCTAACAGCCAGAGCATTAGCTTTAAGTCAGATTCTGCATTTAAATAATCATAAATTTGATTAGTGATTTGATAACCATAAATTTGTTGCTACTGTAAAATCTAGTATTTTTACCAACACTGCAGTAACATTGACATTCTTTTTCCAGTATGTTCTCTTTTCCACTGAGAGAGAAGGCTGTAAGAGACTTCTTACTGCTAGTTGCTTCTCTGGGGACTGTTCTATTTGCAAAAGGAGACCAGTTCATTGTTAGATAATTTCATTGCCTGAGTCCTTGAATGTGAGTCCACATTTTCCACATCAGTGATGTACTGACTAACTTACCCTAAAAGCCTTTGATGTGGTGGCTGGAGACCAACCAACCACTTGTAATTCTCACGTTCTATTTCATTCACATACTTAGATTTTCTTCATATGACAGCTAGGGATGCAAATTTGTAGATTGTAAGGTCTAGCAGCAGCACAGATGAGAGAGGTTTTCTCGTCTTAGTTTTATGGAAGAGCTCTTGAAGGGGATGCAGACTCAAGTCCCTTGTGCAGTGAAGAAATACCAAAATAAAGCATTATTGTACAACTTTAATTAGGCTGCTTTTGTGTATCCCTTTTACTAAATATGTAATTACATTATAAAATGACCCCTACCTCACTAAGGGCACCAGTGTAACTAGGCGTTAACTAAATGACTACTTCGTTGTCTCCTTGTTTCTTGAATATGTCTAATCTAGTAAATATCATTCAAACTCTGCTCTGAAGGCAAAATGAGTAATTTCCTAACAGCCTGCATCATCATAGCACATAGGTGCTTTGCAAATACTTATTTTCAAAAAAAGAGGGATAAAGTGGCAATCTTCTCAGTATTCTCTAATGAGGATCTGAAAGACAATAATCACTTTTTAAATCACTAATTTTCAGGGTCCTATTCAAGAATTCAAATTTCTTTTCTTGAAGATTTTTGTTTTTCTGTAAAGGCATAATATTCTTTAAACTATTATGTATCATAATATCATATTACACCCCACCAAAGCGATAGTCCTAGGTCAGCATGCCAATCACTCTGTAAATTGTATTGATTACATTACATTACATTACATTTGTTACATTATTTTAATGTTATATGATATTATTTGCAATATATTAAATGTAGTCACTATGAATTAGAACCCAAGGTCTCAAACCAGACTATCCAAAATTGAGGACCATACATTCCCAGAGTTTTGTTGAGGAACTCCATGACAGAAAAAGGAACAGAACACAGTTCTATGTGTCAAGTTCAGTCAGCTTATTTTAACACAGGCTACTCTTTCCCTCCCTATAATTTCTGTTTCTTTCTTAGTATGACATTGTACTTAGAAGAAATCAAGTTGTCAGACTAAAAAACTGGAAACAAATATTGGCTTGTGTCAAGCCAAAATACAAACCCTTTCTTTTTGTATGTCAAAAGTCAACAACTTCTGTATATAAAAAAAAAAAATCCCATTTGACTTTAAATTATATGTTTAATTTCTGACCACATGTTGGAAAAGACTAGGAAATTAAAGGGCAGCTCCCTAAAACTGCAGAGATGTAACTTTATTCTCCACTTTAGTCCCAGCATTCAGACCATTGAGTGAAACAGGAGATCTGCATTCACACCACCCTCAGCCCGAGGCTGCTCGCTCCTGCATCCTCTTTCTGTCACCACAGCACTGGGGAATGAGCAAACTTCAAATCTTCCCTATTAGATTTATTCTGCTTTGTATAAAATACCTCAATACCCATGCCTTAAGGCTACACGGTATATCTGGGTTTTAAGACTCTAAACTTACATCCTGACACTTCTAAATCTGTGTACGGTGCCTGCCAGCCAGGCCCCCCACATCTGAAGGAAAACTAACTTTCTGTGTTAAGCCAAGTTTGGCAATGCAGCTCAGAGTCCACCTGTACAAGAGTTCTACCTCTGCTCTGTTCCTTCCCTCTCTTTTATGAGGGAAACATGGAGCAGCCATGCACTTGGGTTCTGACAGGCTACAAGTGAAGTTGCTGTCTGTATCTGAAGATCACAGCTGAGGGTGAGAATTGTTGCTGTTCTAGTGCTAGCTGCAAATCAATGGTGTTTGCTGGCACCAGACTTTAAGGGTATTTTTGCTTTTCCTCAGCTTAGCTCATATGAAGTTTCTGCTCTGAGGAGGAACTGGTGGTGTTTGCTGCAACATCACAACGGAGACTGCTGCAAGCTGTAGGACACCCTTGGTGTCACAGTGCTCTGCTCCTCCAGGATGAGAGATCAAGCAAATTATCTCAGTGTATTGGTCAAATAAAGCACAGCAAAGATGGGCCCATTCAGCCACATTCCAGTTTTGGGAAGGATATGGCTGTCTCAGTGTCCTCTGCCTCTCTACTGGGATGACTTTCATTCTGCATGAGTGCCTATATGTTCAATGAAGAACAGTGCTTGACTGCTAGGACCTGCCTCACATAGTGGTTTCCAGTATGAATCTGGAGTCAAATAGCTCAGGCAAATTGAAGAGTCGTAATTCACCAGGGCACTGGTCTCACCTGAGAAGTAATGAGCTGAGATGGAACTTTTTTCCCTCAGCACATCTGGAACCTGATACTAAGATCAGTATCTGACTGCGAATACAATAGCTGCAGGACTCGTTAGATTAAGACTGAATTAAACAACATACTATAGGTGCAGATAAGGCAAATTATCTGAATTAATCTTTCAGATGCTCACGTTAAGGGCATGGAAGTATCAGTCCCACTTTCAGAACCAGGCAGATCCCTGCTCTGAATATGGCAGCCTAGTGAGAACAGGCAACAACTGGTAGCAGAAAGGGAAGAATTTCTGGCTATCATAACACAGGAGTTAGACTCAAACCTAAGAAGGTTATAGAGGTTATATACATGCTTCTGGAGGAAATGATGGGGATTACTAACCCACTGCCACTTAGAGCAAGAGGGTTAACCACCAGCATTGAACCAGGTAACAGTGTCTTGTCAGCAGTCTCAGAAACCTCCATCAATGGCAAACCTCCAAGTTCTCTGGGTAACCTATTCCAGTACTGTCAAAAATACTGTGGGGTTCTCCTGGTGACCATCACCCCCTATAATTATTGCCACTATTGGAAGGAGTTCAGTTTTGTCATTTCTTTAATTATCCTGGTAGCCCTCACTCTACTCCTTCAACATCCACTTTACATGAGGGGGATCAAGACTACACAAATGCTTGTGTGCAAGTGCAGCTTCACCAGCCCTAGGCAGAAGCTGCCAATGATTTCTCTCAGTCTGCTTTCCATACTGCTCCTAATATAGTGCACTATGGAGTCTCCCTGATTTACAGCCAGTGTGCAGCTCTAGATGCCATTCAGCTTTGTCTCCACTGTACCCCTGCATCCTCTTCAGCAGGGCTACAGCTCAAGTTGCTCAGTTCCCAGGCTGTACCAATCCACAGGGATAGTCTGTCTCAGGTTTGAAAAGATGCACTTCCCTTGTCAAACTGCCCAAAAATCCGCAGGATTAAGCTCCTCTATTTAAATTGTGCCAACCACTCTGTCCTAATTTAGCAATACCAATAGCAGCAACAGCTTCAGCTGTAAAAAAAAAAAAAAAAAAAAAAAAAAAGCTGCTAAAATCCACAGCTTTATTGGGGTGGATGTGAACTGTTGCAGTTCAGAAACTGGCAATTTGTTGATAGTTACTTTAAGATCTGTATTTCTGTTTAAGCACACAATATAAAAATCTTTATGAAACACTGAAATACCAAAACCGGAGATTCTTTTGTTATTATTAAATAACACAGGACAAAAGAAGTCACTATAACTAACAGGAAAAATAAAAGTTTCAAGGATGCTTGCTAGTGTAGAGCTTCTTACTGACTGGGTCCAGCCTGAACCACTAGAAAGAGAAGAATCATTATTACAAAACAACCTGTTCATAAGATTGTAGCAATTTATTAACAATTGGACAGAGTGCCAATTACATTTCAACTCAAATTATGAGCTTGACCCTGCCTGTATGAACAAGAGATTTCTAAGTAAAGAGGAATTGCTTCCTTTGAATTGTCACCACTTCTCCCTGGGAAGGTGAGAGAAGGAATGAATATTTTGTAGCACTATAAATTCCATCTCCTGAACATCAGGGTAGGGTGATAAGATAAAAATAGAAAGGAAGAATGTGATTGCTACAGAAATTTTCTGCCATCTCCTGCAGGTGACTTGAGCACAAGCAACTTTATAGTATGTAAGGGCCCTTTTGCAATGCCTCTTTTCAGAAACCATATTGATTCAGCTTTCCTTTATGAGTCTCTTTATGTGTGGCTTCATGTCACTTAACTTTATTCACTTGCTCAGGCATTTAAATTGGGAGCCTACTTATCCTAAGAAAACGCACCTCAAGTGCTAAACTACATCATTGCCTGGAGGTAATTATTTTCCTATTTAACCCAGATAGTCAGGAGGCATTTGCAGAATGTGAAGCTGAATGCCTATACACAAGTTCACACAGGAACTACCAAGAAGTTTACCATTATCCTCACATGTATTGTATTTTCACTTTTCATGGGATATAAATATTTGCTGTTGTGATGTGAGACAGAAGTACCCCTGGACCCTGGGAATAGTGTGTTTTGCAAGGTATGGTAAGTTAAAAAACTTGTCTCTTCATTCAAGGCACAGGCACAACCAAGCTGCTGACATTGCTTAATGGGGCAAGAATCTCACATCAGATGACACAGAGTTATGGTGCATAATGCTTAAAACTACAAGGCTGTGAATACAAAAACACATGCTTACTGTTATTTATGCAAACATTCATGTTCATTTTGATGCTATTTTGAGCAATAAATAATTAAGCTTCTGGGTATTTGAAGGACTAGAGCCTTTAAAGTGTAGAAACAAAATGTAGAAGTTTTAAAATACCTGGAAAAACTGTATTCTGGGATAAATGGTATTCTGAGAATCTGCCTATTTGAGACTGCTACCCAAATAATATTCTTTAAGTAACTTGATCTCATTACAGGAAAAAAGGTAAAAAAACCCTCTGAAATACAGACTATGTTTAGCTTGGGTCTTCTAACACTTCAGCTCCAATCTTGGTCTGCTCTTGCTAAAGATAAAACAGCCCCTGTTCATTGCTACAGTTAAACACCCACATTCGAATTTCAACCGGAAAATTTCCTGGATTTCAGAAAGATAAAATATTTGAAAATCTCAACAACTTCAGTGAACTATTAAATAGATTAGAATCTATCAAATAATGAAAACAGAGCCTTTAAAAATTATATATATATACTGTACTATTATAAGGTACTTAAAGCTGACTAACTAAACATTTTTCACAGTACTAAGATATGTGGTAAATGCATGCAGTGAGCAGCAAGCACTTTGGCACTTACAGACACAGATATATCAGGTTTAAAAAGCTGCATTAATTTACACCCCATTTTTATAAAAGAAATCAGACCAGAAACGAGAGTACTGACCCTTTCAGTAATGCACTTTGCTGTGACACATAATAACTCTACTACACATGGCAATTTTCTGCTATCAAGAATGCATATTATTTATTACATTATATTAAAAATAATAATTTATTACTATTTATGCATCTGAGCTGAATTCCATATGAAATCTATTGTACAAATGCAATAGCCTAATTGAAGTTATGCTGTCTGGACCACAGATCAATGCAATTTTATAGGTGCCCTCCTCACAAATCAAAGATTACATATCATCTACAAATCTTCCAGTTTCAAAAAGAAACACTTCTTCCCCACAGAAGGGGGCTAGATTAGTGTAAATCCATCTCAAATTGCAATGTTAAGGTCAGTAACGAAACCCTTGCATTTTAAAATCCTTTGTTCAGTGCAGGGAAAATTACTTACCATTTGAACAGCCTCTCCATTACGTTTATTAAGCAGTAACTGAAGCACGGTGCTCATAACATCTCAGCCTGATTTTAATGGCTAAAGTGTTTGCATCAGGTCAGCACTGCTTTCCTCACTCTACTGATGGGCTTATTACTTTTTCCTGGTTCCCCACCCCACAAGCAGATAATCACGAGGGAGGAGTATAAAGGTAAATTTTTGCCTGGTAAAGAATGCAAAGAATTCAATTAATGCCAAGTCTCCTGAGAATAAATTGCACTGCAGTAGCAAAGGATCTGATGTGCTTCTCCTGCTCTTGGCTCGACAGAGCTTCTTTTGGGTGTAATTGCAAAGTTAGGGCTTTTAAATGACATGATACACAATGCTTCCTCGTTTTCATCTTGATACCCAGCTCTGTCTTTGCTGAAGAGCAATCCTGAGCACATTCAAGTAATCATCCTCTTATAAAACCCTACTCTTCTATGCTGCTCTTCAGGAGTCTTTCGATGTGACCAGACTGGTAAGTAGGAACTGCAATCAATTTCCAGCTTGATACGAAGGAAAAGTTACTTATCAGACACTATTAATCAACTCTATATTCTTTCTAATAGACTTTTCTATCTATCTATCAGCAATTCAGTGAAGTTACAGCAGCATTCTCTAAGAATTTATTGTATTTAAATCAAAGAATCAACCAGTTTGGAATCTTAGCTTTCTCATGATAGAATAGAGCCTGAATAATAACAAATAAAATGTAACAGAGGGGTCTGCATTGTCATATGTGATTTATGATATGTAGCAGTCTGCAACATATGGATAGTTTATGTTCTAGGCAAAAGTCATTACCTGTGTGCCAGCCTATTCAAGAAACACAGCCAAGCTGCCTGCCCATGTATTGGCCTTCAGTGTAATAAAACACAGGCCTCAGATACACGTGCAAGGGCTCTTCATTTCCCTTTGCCAGTCTTACAGCACAGGGAACTCTCATGGCTGAGTGATCTGAGAGGAATTGTGTATACCCCAGGAGTTCTCCTCTGTGGATCAACTGTAGAAATACATGGATCCAAGTAAAATGAAGAAACTATTTGCTCAAGGTCATATTGTTCCTTTTGTAAAGCTGCTGTCTCCATATCTTCTCAATTGCTATCATCCTTCTATACTCCCTTTATACAATGGTGCAGTTTGGACTAACACAAACCCCAGCATAACCCAAGTATATTCTGCCTCAGACATTAGAACTTTTGGTGAGAAAACCCTAAAATGTCATTGCCTGCTCTGGAGCACTGGAGTTTCCAACTGAAACGACTGAGTACTCTCAGAGAGAAGCAAAACATATCAACAAATTCATCTTATCTCACATAATGTGCCACATAATCGAGCTCTTAGGAGAGGAAAGTCTGTTCTCAGACGGGATTCAGGACTGCAGCACCTCCAAATAATGACTGTCAAGACAGCAGGCTGAAACACTACCTATCACTCTTCTGGACTTGAAAGAAAGTTTAAATTATTCAATATCCCCTTATCAAAAAGAAATAAAAAATGAATACCTCAATTCCAGTACATAAAAGAAAGGCAGGAAGCAGTCTCTGGCTCCCCAGATAAATGTTATATGCTGGCTCACATTCACATCATGAAGGTTCATGGAGAACAAATGAAACATTTCTAAACAGCAGAGCACATGGGCCTGATTCTCCTGTGAGCATCATACTGGGCTGCTGGGCTGCAAGACATAATTATCCTTTCTGTGACTCCTGAATTTCATGGTGTCTAAAGTGGAGACTGCCAGATAGCAGAAAGGAATTTTCCAGCATAAAAGCCAAAGTGTTTGTACGTGTTCTTGTAAGCAGTAGGGCAGTATGAGTAGACAGGGAACAGAGTTTGAGGCTACAAAGCCTTTTGAAATAGATGGAAGATTGAACAGGGCAGGGAGTATATCATTTGGGAGAGTTTCGTCCACCCTGTCTATTGGGAGAGGTCTCTAGGTATTGTCCATAAACTTTGCCATAGGCAGGGCAAGTTGGAACTGTTAAAAACAGCCAGCGAGCTAAATAACAATCCTGTTGACCATCCAATGCCTTACCCTATTCTTTACCAAGTGCAGACAGACTCTCTCAAGCTTTTCCTACAAATATTGTCTAGCCACCTCCTCTTTCTGCTTGCAGCAAGGTAAGCTGTGGAAAGGGCAATTCTGTATGGCAATGTATTTCACCCAAGGAAGAAGGAATGTACTTGCAGTGGGCTTAGATTTCTTTGCAGCATATTTGAGACTACTTAGTATCTTCCATGACGAGACATAATGGTTAGTAAGCCAGGAAAGCAGCATTTCTCACTTCTAACCATAATGAAATAGTTGTATGACATTCCTAAGTAATGTATTACCAAACACTGCTCACTTGTTTGAATAAACTGTGTCACAATTAACCTGCTTTTGAAACATTTTCTTGAAACTGGGTAACAGATTTGGAAATTATGATGGGAAGAAAAAAGGAAAGATGGACACACACAAAGGCAGCATAATCACACAAACTCTGTTTCCTTAGGAAAATTCAAAGCAAGATAGTCTTAGATGATTCACAAAGTTTAAAAGTATCTTCTGCTAACATAAAATATTTTAAAGATATATGGTAAGTCTCCATGTCAGGATCTGAAGAGAGAATCTAAAGTAATCAGAGAACAACAATTTGATTCAAAGTGATTTGACTAACATATTTTTATGATATACCTCTATATAGACAAGTTACAAGAAAAACTAAACTGTTTGAACTAACCCTTATAGTCCTTGGTTCATTTTTTGATTTATGAACTTATGTCATTATTTGAGGCTTCCAGAAGCAATCAATATATATTTATTAGATTAATACAAAGTACTAATAAGGAGTCAGTCACAAAGTCTTTGAGAAAATAACATCAGCATATATGGTTATATTTTAATAGTCTGAATTGCTATAAATCACAGCAACAGCAAGTAAAACACAGGAGCTCCAAATCAGAAGCCACAATGAGAACACAGAACTTCACTTACCAAATGATAATAAAAGATTAGAAGGAAGAAATGAGAGTTCTCTAATTAAAAAATACCTCCTTTTAGTCCTTGCACAGACCTGTCTGTCTTTATTTGGATGTAATACAAAACTTATCAAGTTGCAACTAAGCTGTGAGGATAAGAGTTATTTATTTACAGTGCAGTAAACAGTGATCTAGCACATTTCTCTCTAGTCCACAGTTTCAGACACAACAGGGAGGTAGTAAGGATGTGCATCTGGGAACAGATCCACTGGAAAACTCCTCCTGACACCATGGTATAAAACAAAGGTCTTGTTAAGCAGACCAAGGACACTCAGATGACAGTAAGTGATGAAAAACACTAAGACTGTTGCTGATACTTGTAAATCTGCAACTTTTAAGGGTGAATTAACATGTAGGTATCCAGTGAGAGGAAGCAAAAAATTACAGTTCTGATGTCTCAGAGGTACCGAGAGAGTTGAACAGCAGCAGAAATCACCTTTTTACTGTAAATTAACATCTAAACAAAGAAAAAATCAGACTGTCTCAAAACCTGGATAGTTCTTTCATCACAGACATTCTTAGATATCACCATTTAGGCTGCAAATATTCCAGGGATCAAGAGGGGTACGACACATGAACATTTCATAAAACACAGGAAAAACCCACATAAATCAAAATGGTGAAAATGTCTATGCAGCAAATTTTGATTAAAAAAAAAAAAAAAAGTAAAAAAAGAGAAAAGAAAGGTAAATGTAGATAAAGACAAAGAGAATATTCAGCATCATCCATCACAGGTAGTCAAAAGCCAGAAAGGAAACAGTGGTTAATAGACCTAACCATAAGGACTGGCAAGCACACAGGAAAGGAAATCCTGTGCCAAGTGGACTGTGGTTCTGCCCACAATTTAATCATTTACAGAGATTAATGTAAAGTAAAAGCAGATGGAAACCTAGTTTTCAGTACAGTGGAGCTCACAAAAATTCTGCAGCAGAGCTAGTATGTAGGCCTTTGGTGATTGCTCAGTATATATCAAGGGACTGCCATCTCAGTTTTCAAACAGGAAAAGGATTGGAAACAGGCCCTCCTCCTTTCTGTAGAAATGAAACTTCTCTGGAAGATTGCATCCAATTCTAGACAGTCAAATTGGAGCAGTTCAAAAGAAGCTACTACAAATGGTTCTGGGGCCTGAGGGACTGATTTATGAGGAAAGATGAAAAGAATTAAATATGCATAGCTTAGCTAAGCAGTGACTAGGAAGAGACAAGGTAACGGAAATTTGAAGGGTGAAAGGGAAAAGAAAGGTTTTATATCATAAAAATGAGGGGAATTTGGAACTATAAAATGAATTTAATATAGTGTAAATTTAGGCAGAGTACCAAGATAAAAATAACACACATGGATAAGTTTAAGAGGGAAGACAGCAAGATTCCTTGTCTGGGATACTGGCTGGCCAGCCACACAAAAGCACAAAGCAGCATCTCTGGTACTCAGGGAAGCTCCCTCAGTCATCTCTGACACGTCCCTCACACTGGGATGGTACATCCTAGGTAAGCCTGGTAAGAATAGCAAGGATGCTCACTAGGGTTGGCTGGATCTTCAGGGATAAGTGAAAATACAAGTAGGCTGAGCAGCTGTTTTGATAACAGAGTGTACAATAGTGTGTTAAGGTCACCTTCCATATGTCCCATCTAGCAGAAGTCACATGGACAAGACAAGGGGCAATAGGCACAAGTTTCTCTTGGGGAGATTCCATTTGAATACAAGAGGAAAGTTTTTCACTATGAGGACAGTCAGACATTGAATGGTCTCCCAGGGGAATGTGGATTTCCACACTTTGGTAAGGTTTAAGCCTCAGCTCAATGGGCTCTGAGACGTATCATATAAACAATAATATACCAGATGATCCTTTAGGTCCCTTCCAACCTGACATTCTATGATTCATTATACTCATGGTTAGAAAATACCATAGTACAGTTGTATGGACACATACGACATAAGAAAAAGGAGAAGAAGAAATGGAAGGAAGAGAGCAAGGAAGAAGTGCCAATGGATGGATTCCTTTTCTATATGAACTTCAAGTTCCTTCACTAAGAAAATAATTAGACAAACATATAAAAAAGCTTCAAAGCCACTGAAGAAACTGAAGTAAAAATTAAACAGAAATTACTATTCATGCTCCAAATTACTGCTCAAAAGATAGAAAGATTGCACCTCAAAGACACAATATATCTATATATTCATTGGTGATTAACAGGAACTGAGTATGCTATTTAGGTTGCCTTAAAATCTTCACTTCTCACAACTGCATAATTTATACATGTCACTTTTGTAACTAACATTGGTACTGCAGCTAACAATCAAATAATTGTCTACAAAGCAAAACAACTGAAGAGCAAAGTATTCATTAAATCTGCAGCCTGAATATAAATTTCTCCTGTTTCAAATAGACTGAGTGCAGAGTAGTGCATAACCTCCTGCAGTGAGCTACCTAAAGGCAATACAACCTACCCCACAAAGACTGGAAAAAGTGGAAATTTTTACATGTCTCCCTCCCTCCCTCCCTCCTTAGTTCTCAGCTTAGATGTCAGCATTTACAAAACCTTTACAGGAGAAAGCTTTGAAACAGTAAATAGTAAAAGGATCACATTTGGAAGCCATCGATCAGTTTTCAAAATAAATCACTTCATTTTCTGAAGGTGTCTTTACAAGGTCTCATATATATTTTATCTGTTGCACTTCCTAAGAGGATTTGCATCGAATGGTACCACAGCAAGACTCCACCAGTCTGTGGTAGTATGACCCAGATCTGTTACCTGTCTACATGCTTTGAGTAACACTTCAATCTTTTCTGAAAAGCCCTACAGCATAGAGACATTCTTAATCACATTTATGGTCAACATTTCCTACATTTTCCTTCTTCTCAAGAAGAACATATTCTGTTTCTAAATCAACTATGAAGTAAATGAGAGCAAAGCACACTTCCAAGTGGAAACTCTACAGGAACATCTCTGTTCTAGATGGGTAAAAACCTAGGAGGAAACAACCAAACGCTCCTCCACTTCTGGGCTGTGCCCTCCTGTGTGCACTCCTTGCCAGTTTCTTACTGGCCAAAAAGGGATTAAAAAGGGCTCCATCCCAGCTCTCTGAATCACCTTGCAGAGAGGGGGAACTTGTCCTGGACAGTTGTCTTTCAGGGTACAAGAATGGCACTGGCAGGGAAAATGGATTTGACAATACTATTTGCATTTGTGTTTCTGCAGGTAACAACAGACTGACCCGTGTCATCTGCTACCTGAGGGTATGTCCAGCAGTCAAAATTCTAGAACTTGAAGGTATATTTTAGCAGTTCTTACTTTGCTGTTGCTACACTGTAGGCAGTTTCTTGAAAGCAAACAAATCGAAAATACACCTTTGAAGAAAAAAATCAGATATTATTTTTTTTAACTGGTGGCTGCCCTTTATGATATATATTTATACATAGCATTAGGACAATTTGCTTTAAAATCATGTGTTTATACCATGCCACTTTGTATGCAGGTGTTAATTCCATTATGCATGGAAATTTCTCCTTGCTTTCCCAGCTTACCAACTGTGAGAAATTTACCATGATGCAGCATTCTAATTTGCTTAAAATGAAAAAAAAAATGAATTGTGATTATTTGTATCAATGAGCTACTTCAGGAAATATGTTCCCTAGCTTCTGAATTTTCACAAATAAGGAAAACTGGCTGTATCACTACAATTCCACATGTGGAAACAGAGAGGTTTGGTTTTTTTCACTGTTCTCTGTTCTTGTAGCAATCTTCTCAAAAATGTAATATCAGAATTCTCAAGCCCTGTGCATGCTGTGCCAATACAGTGAGAAAATATGACACTCTGACCTTTACAATCTTCTTCTTTCATTTTATTTTCAGGATGGCTAGATGTATTTGCTGTCTGGAGAATCACTTTATCAGAAGGAAAACACAGTCCAAGTACCAAAATATAAACCATTTATATTTCCTTACAAGTTCACAGTAAAGTTTTCCACAAAAAATGCTGATGTTTCTCTCTCATGAAAGATCTTTTTACAGTGGGAAACAAAATGATGACATAGAGGTTATATTTAGGATGACTATAACTTCCATGAAGAATACTATAAAAAAACCCTATTTTTAGTTGAATACTGAGTTAGAAATCTTACAGCCTTCACTTGTCCAAGTTATTTGTTCCTCATGCTGTTAGTTCAAAACGTATCTTTCCAGACACCAATTTAATATAAATCTCCTCAACATAATTTCCAAATGCTATTCTAGGCAGTTGTTAAGTGTCAGAAAAGCTGTTTTCAGTTGTTACTGTCAGTAAAATTTTATTCACTTGGAGCACACTTGACAAACTATTAGATGACCAGTATTACAAAAGTGTAGAGATAATTAATGTTCTGCCAGCTCACAATATATTTTTCTAAATATCACTTCCTATGTATAAATACAGATAACAAAGTAAAGGTTCTTTTTTAACTTTTTCCTGGCATCCAGTGTCATAATATCTAAATTCTTGGTATTTAGGCAAGGCAGAAAATCAGTTCAAATTGATTAAAAAAAAAATAATGAGTTTTTGTCAGAGTCACATGAACTGGAGAGTATAAATAAGTAAATAAATAAATCTATTATTGTAAGGTAGTACTGATGGTATTGAAGTACTAGCATTCATAGGTTGTAAATAAGTTTTGTTTGGTTTTTTTGTTTGTTTGTTTGGCGTGTACCTATCCTGTACAGTAAGAGGCACAGACACAAAGAGTTTAGCAGAAGTAAAATTATTCTAGCTGTGAGTCAACATGTACTGAGGTTTGTAAGGTAAAAATTTGTTCTTGATTGCAGAATTAAAGGGCAGTTTTACCTTATTTTTCACTAATCCTTCATTATATCTGATTTACCAAAAAAAAAAAACAACCCAGAACCCTTGCATTGCATATCACTGACACACCAGACTCAGATTCAGTCTGTCAAAACACAGTCAGGAGTACTGTGTAGTGTATTAGAATTTCTTTTCTGTATTTCATATTATAAGCTTCTCAAATAAATACCTTTCATCAAAATCTCTTTATTTCCAAAGAAATGCTTTGTGCCTCTTCATGAGATCCAGAAACTCCCAAGCAGTGGCTCATCACACCCAGATGTTCCTCTCACTCTTTCTGAGCTTCTGGGCAAGATGACCTCTGCCCCTTTCTCCAGGTCTTATATTCAGCAGACAGGTTCTCTCAGTCACACCAGGCATCTCATTTCAGCAGTGATCTTAACCTTATGCCACAGGTCATGGTGTGACACAAGCAGATACAAGGAAAAGGAAGTTCTCCCTGCAGCCATGTTGTACTTAGCTCTCCTACTGCAGAAATAAAGCAGGACATAAGAGTTTTCTGACATCATCATGAAACATCAACCTCAACTAAAGAGATCGCTGTCAATTAGGGACTAGTAGAGACATCCTGCTAGTATTTACAGTTCTCTCCCTTACACCTGTGTAATTTTTACCTGAGCTCCTCATCAGTAGCAGTGGATATCCAAGATGCCATGAAAATTCTCTGGCACAACATAAAATGGACTAAATAAATTAATACTGCCTCCTGCCCAACAAGAAATAGATGAAAACCTGTTGAAGGGAAGGAGAAAGCACTTTGAAGACATCCAGCTCTTGCACCTCACTAGCTGCCGAGTGTGACAGAGCACCTGTGTGTCACCTTTACGTAGGTCATCACACATCCTCCACATGTGACACCATAGAAACAAATGGTTCCTGTATTCTATCTAAATCAATTAAAGGTCTTCAATTTTTGTTCTCAGGCTCCTCTTCACAGGGGTAAGAAGTGGGTCTGTGCAAACTGTATGAAATTCAACAAGGCCAACTGCAAGGTCCTGAATATGGGCTGGGTAGAGAATGGATTGAAAGCATCCCTGAGGAAAGGACTTGGAAGGATTGGTTGATGAAAAGCTCAATAGGAGCCAGCGATGTGCACAGGGAGCCCAGGAATCCAACTGTATCCTGAGTTGCATCAAAAGAAGTGGAGCCAGAAGGTCAAGGGAGGAGATTTTCCCCCCTCTATTCTCCTCTTGTGAAATCCTATCTGGAGTACTGTGTCCAGCTCTGGGGTCCCTGACACAAGAAAGACATGGTGCTGAGGGAGCAAGTCCAGAGGGGGGCTAGGAAGGTAGGAAGCACCTCTCCTATAAAACAGGCTGAAAAAGTTGGGATTGTTCACTCTGGAGGAAACTTTATATTAGCCATCCAGTACTTGAAGGGAAAGGACCACAGGAAAGATGCAGAGGGACTTTGTAGAAAGGAATCTAGAGACAGGATAAGCAAGAATGGCTGTAAACCGGAAGAGTTTACATTTAGGCTAGATATGAGGAAGAAATTTTTTACTGTGAGACACAGGCACAGATTGCCCAGAGGAGCTGTGGCTGCCCCCTCTCTGGAAGTGTTCAAGGACAGCTGGATAGGGATTTGAGCAGCCTGGTCTACTTGGAGGTGTCCCCCATGCAGGGGGAGTGGTACTAGATGACCTTTCAGGTTCCTTCCAACACAAAGAATCCTCCAATTCTATTATTCTATGGTTTTATGACTCTCTTCTTACTCAATCTAAGCTACTGCAACTCACTCTATTGAAACACAGATGAAATTTTCTCAGGGAGTCTGACATTAAGAAAGCTGAGACCAAGCTATCATGTGTTTCACCCACAGTATTGCCTCTTCATCTACAGAAGAGTCAAGTTCGAGCTCTGGTCCTCCGTAAATTAAAACTAATGTATCACATCCCATCTCCCCCCACCCCTTTCCAAGCTGCATGAGATACAGGTTGAGCTATCACCGTGACACGTTTCTGGAGCCTCAGAGGGCTGGGTGATATGAGAATGGCTGAATCCCTTGGCAACAGCAGACAGACTGAATTTAAAGTGCTAAATGAGAGTTTGGGATGATGTGCCCCTTTTCCCTGAAGTATCCTGGAACATGCTAATGCAGTCTGTTCTGTAACCCTGATGAAAAGGGATAGACATCACCATGGGTGAAATGTTCATCCAACTATGTTGAGACTTCTAGTGATTAATAATTTTATTGGACTAAAAAAAATCATCAAAATAGCAAGCTATGGAAAAGAGGTGTAAAATTGAACAAAATGGAAATCATAACCATAATCCAAAAAATTTTGCTCTTCTTTCATTCATAAATGACAGTAATTTTGTTACCAAATACTCTGTGAATTAGCGTGAAAAATACTCAAGATGATATCTGTAAATACAGTAATGCTGGTTTCAGCCTTTCAAGATGAAATATGAGATTAAGGTCTCTGGCATGGCATGTTAAAGTCATTTTCATCTTTTTTTATTATAAAGAAGACCTCTGTAGTAAATGGATGTTTTAAATACTATGATTAGGAGGCACTGAAAAGAAGGAATAAATCAGTTCAAGATATCTGAAGAGGAGGTAGCAAAACTTAAAGGCCAAATCTTTCAGTCCATCTTCTACACCAATTAATTTTCTTCATGCATCACCCTTGACATGTATTCAGATGCTGAAGTAATACTGGTTATATGTTGGAGAGAAAAATTATATTTCTTTGGTATCTTGTTTCAAATTCTGAATAAATTCACTAATAGACATCTAATTAGTATTTCTATCCCAGTATTCTGTAAGTATTGGTCTTTAACAAAGCACAATTCACTGTTTCATAATTCACACAAAGGATCAAGGAATCAGAAATAGAAGCAGTCCCAAAAGAATAGAAGTAGACTCTGATGTTGAGATTTGCTGATCCTAATATTTGGATAAATTCAGATTTTCTGCTGGTGTGACTATAACTCCTTAGCAGGGTTTTAATTCTGTTTGCATTTATGCACCTCTGCAGCATTTCCAGTGGAAATCTGACTCTCAGGTAGTGAATTTTAGCCTCTTGACTAAAGCACTGTTTTTCTTAAGTTACCTTTGCAAATCTCTCAGAGGAAGTCCAGAGCACAGGTGGGAAACCACAGCCATCACATGTAAATTATGACATTATATCACAACTGGGTATACAAGGGAGAGAAGATAACAGCAAGGTGCTGCCTAATTTGAAAAATTATATTCATTTGTACAGTCTGCCACACAAATCACTGAGATAAAATGATACCCAGCAGCTGGCAGATAACATGTGGCACTCTCCTATGTAACACTGTTGTCTCTTCTAAATAGCTTTTGCTACCTGATTGCCAAGGAGAAGCACAGGCAGGGCCAGCTCTTGGCACAGCAATACTTGGCTACAAAAAGGAGATGGGCACCAGTACTGACAACATGAGCTGCTCAGACCAGCAGGCATGTGTACAGCCTGTGTTTTCAATGCTGCAGGTGCCAGCTAAAGACAAGATGATGGCTGGAGCAGACCTTTTCCCAGAGCATTACTGGGATGAAAGACCTCACTGGGCATGGCCTCAATCTGGTTTGACTACACAGCTGCCCCTGCTTGGAGCAGAAAGGTGGACTAGAGACATCCCAAGGTTGGATCTTGATAAAACCTATGACAAGGTGGCTTCTGAGAAGCAGTGCACTGAAAAGGGTCAAGGATATCAGTAAAACTGTACTAATGCAGTAGGAGAATAGCTATAGCCCCTCTCAGCTCAGATCTCCACACTTAATCTCTGCAGAGATTAAAAGCAAAGTGCAAACACATGGGAAAAAACAGGCACAGAGCATTACAGTTGATAAAATACTAGCATTAAAATGCCATTATTTATATCTTTTACATACTTTCCCTCTCCCCAAAATAGAGAGACAGTGCTCTGCAAACAGACTTCCTTTGGTTCAATGTCTTTTCCTTCTGATACAGAAACCGTTGGTGAAATGGTATGAAGAGTCACATCCCATCCCTTATGAGGTCCAGCTGCTTCCAGCAGATCTCAGAACATCTCTGATGATGCCATCCTGCATGCAGCCCTGGCCCATATTTGATCCCAGCTGTCTGCCAAACACCAAACATCAGCAACACTATTGGCATGTTAAGTCAAATGGCAATGCTCAGGGGAGGATCACAAAGGAAGTCTTTCACCTTCTCCAATTACAGGTAGAGATGGAAGTGCATTTGCCAGGTCTATCTAGAAAAGCACTTGCAGGAAAACCACCTGTCTGGCAGGTTCCAGGCAGTGTCCATTGTATTCTAAAGCACACTACTTGAAAGGAATAGTGTTACATCATAAGAAACACTGATTTAGTAAGAAATCACCAGTTACAAAATTCCAAATTTGGAAAAGAGGAAGGAAATAAATTGGCAAAACTAATGCTGTAAATTCACCTTTCCCTCTGCTGTGTTTAATCCTTCATCCCTGCCCTCTAAGCAATGCAATGAACATCACAAGTAGACGTCACTTCCTTCCTTGCAATGAGAGAAGCTCACGGTCATCCTGACCTCTTTCCTATTAAAGAACCTAAAAATTCATTGTTGAGTTACATATTTAGTATGCTAGTGAACACACACATGTCCATATACATTAGCTACAGTTTACCTTTTAGAAAGTAATTCCAAAGTGAAGACCAAGCAATACTTTTCTGACATCTTCAAGATACTTATTATGCTTCAAATTCCTCATTTGCATTTAGCAAATCTCATGACAAGCTCAAAGACTTATTCTTAGAATGCACCTTTAAAACTAGTCAGTAAAACTAATCTGTGCTTCTCTGCATGAACAGGGAATTTAGGCTTGTAACTCTCACCAGTTTTAGAAGCAGTTCCAGTTCCATAGGCAAGTCTCATTGCATCTGGACAAGAGGAAACCCTCATAAAAATTCTTTCCTTGAATTACAAAAATACTTGCAGAGCACCTTAATTTCATATAGAAACATCAAAGAAGCCCATTACTTGTTTCTTAACTGTAGCAGGGGATTTTAAAAATAGGTTCAGAAATGTCTGTGGTACACTCAAGTTACCAAAGACCACAAGCTGGGGATAAAACCCTTTACAGCAATCTGCAATTTATCATGTAAAAACAGGGACATAATCACTAGAAGTCTGAAGTTTTCAAGTCCTGCAATAAAAAATATCCATGGCTTTCCTACGGGATTTCCAAAACAAGTATCTAAATATTTATTCCTTAATTCATTTATCTGATGTAAAATGAGCAATTTCCACTCAAATCCTGTATGCTTTAAAAGGCAAACCCAAAAAGATTTAAAAATGTGCAGCTCGGACATTCTGACAGACAGAATGAAAAAAAAAAAAAAAGAAAATGCTGCTAGGAATTTGCTCTGCATTGAATCAATACATTTAGCACAGATCCTAATTTCAGCCTTTAAAGAGACAGCTTGCATGATTCAAGGTTAAAAGTTCATTATGTTTTTTAAGCCTGTCACACAAAATAGCTAAATATTCTGATAAGGAGGGAATACAAGCCTTTGATCTACAGTAGATGATGAGATGTACTTGTACTTATGAAGCTATTCTCATTTGTATCACCCTTGTAAAGTGTAAGAGCCACATCCAAGGTTGTCCCTATAGGCATCTTTAACATAATGCTACAAATGAGACATTTCTTCTTTTTGGGTATTATTTTCCTCGGTGATTAATTTCACCCAAAGTTTTAAAAGCCAATCAGTATGAACTTTAGAATGAGAGCTTTATGGCACACACAATGAAGTTGCCTCTGAACAGCGGAGAAAAAGAAATGCTGTGCTCTGCCTGCATATTCACATGCAAAGTAACAACTCCCTTTCCCCCCACTACCACACTGACATCATGCAGCATCTGCTTTCGACTTTTTGCACATGCATTGAAAAGACACACACCTCAGAAAAGAAAAAGAGTTATAAAGTCAAAATACCCATTTTGTTACTTACAGCATTTGATAAAATGGTAATGAGACATTTTTTCATCTCAGGCTGTAGTCTTGCTACAGGTTTCAGCATTCTCTTCTGCTACAGCTGTCATGCCCAGAAAATGCATTATTTAGAGCCCTTCCTCAGGTATCCAGTATACCTCAGCATACATTATTTAAGGTAGTGTCTGTTCCAGGATCTTGCAGTGGCTTCCAAGTCATCCTCACCCGACTGCTGGAGTTACGATGAACCTCTGCGCATCTTGAAGCATGACTACTGCACGTGCTATTGTAGCACAATTGATTGACACTGCTCCTAATCCCACATCCCCAGGAATAGAAAGATTTAATTGGTGTGCACTTGCAGCCACATTTTTCCAGCACTGAGGTGTGCTGCTGCACTGCGGCTCTCACAGTCCTGCCAGTTAATGGCTTTTCAATAGCTTTCAAATGGCAGCAAACTAAGCTTGATGAGGGGGCTCGAACGGAAGAGCAGAATGAGGGATCTTAAATTTTACTTGTACGTGGTGCTTGTGTGCCAAATGTGACCAGATTCTTAGCTAGTACTTAAAAAAAGATTATTTTTAGTTGCCACCAGTTGCTGTGTGAATAGGAAATTGATACAGGCTGCCAAAAATAACCACATTTTAGCATCACAGAACATTTTTCAGTGTGTTGTAAGGTAAAAATCAGGATAGAGCTCACAAGCATCTTCAGACTCTCCTGTTTTATGCATGGGTGAATTTAAACTGAGCTAAGAAACATGCTTGTGTGTACATTCCTTGATATGTTCTTGTTTAGTCATTTATTTGTATTACATTTTATTTTTTTCACAGATGAAATATTTCTGCCAGAAGGAAAGAACTGCAAGCTCTGCTTAATTTATATCATGATTATGTGGATGTTATCTAAAGATATTTTAATCACTGATTGTAAGACAAAATGCTTAAGAAAATGCATACAATGCATTTGTTCACACAATAATTTATCAGACTGCAGTCAACATATACTGACGCATTACCCAGTTTCAGATTAAGGGCACACAAAAGGCAGACCTGCACTGTATTTTAAACACCCAGACTGCATCATCTGCTGAGCACAATTCCCACATTACTTTTCCAAGAGTCACCTAGGAATTTGGTTACTACTTCTTTTGAGAAGCCTACAGCAGAACCAGGGTAAAATATTTTTATAAAATGAAAGAATAATTGAAGAAAAGTATGCTGAGAGGAGATTTATGCTTGCTTACCATATGTCTTGCTTACCACAGTCATCCCTGAGTGAGCGCCCTTGTAAAGGCAAACTGATAGCACATCCACATTTAAATCTTTTATTCATCTGAAAGGTTCTTACCCACTATTTTGTATACGTATCATTTTTAACACATACAAAGTGTCAAAGGGAAAGGGAAAAGGGTCCAATTCATCAGTGAGACTCACTAATTCAGATTCTATTAACTATTCTGAAAAGTTCCCCCAAGAGTAGAAATATATATATTCACAGGCTTCCGGTGATCCATTAGCAAAACCCTTAGGTGAAATCACTCAGCTCTGAAAAGCCACATATTTTCAATCTGGTTTTAGGTATAGTATGCAAAAGAATAGTTTCGTGGGACTGATTATTTAGGTGTTTGGGATTTTTTCCTTAAAACATAAGTAGAAAAAAATACCTAGAAATAGCCAGGGGAAACAGGGATAAATTATTTAAAACACAGTACAGTAATTACATTACCATGGAAACATTTTACTGTAAAGCTCAGAAGTCCAAAGTAATTAAATTTATCCAGACTTTCTTTTACACCTATATGACACTAGGCCAATTTAGGCCATATGGCTTATAAAATAACCATACAGGGTGTTTTAAGAAGCGACGTTAGTCATAGTTCATGAGCAAGTGTCAAGTAATCCAACAAAAAGCCCTTTCAGCAACAATTTTTGGTGGAGACATTCCTGACAGGTTCATCTCTGGTGGTACTGTCAGGCTGACAGACTGCCATGTCCAATAACATCACACTGCCACCAGTCCAAACCTATTCCCGGTCTCCAAATATCCCAGACTATAAGTATCAAGGTACAGCATAAACTCTTGAACAAATCTTTACATCACACTAACTAAGGATGCAGTCCTGCTATTTAGACAGCTAACACATCTCCAATTTCTTCTCTCCTAACATGCACTGGTCCATGTAAACAGGGAAGCACATGAGGCTCTTTGAGGAGGAACTGCAACACTACGACTTTGTTGGGGGTTGCACTTTTTAGCAGGATCTTTGTCCATGTGGACAAATGGCCACCCCCATTCTCTGGGAGTCCATGTGCCAAAAATGGGTGGTTATCTGCTCAAGTATGAAAGTCAGACTGCAGGTGAACAAAAGAAAGGCACCAACTTTTCAACAGATGGCATCTGGCAGAAGGCTACCTCAGAAGTCCTTTCATTTTAGAATATCATATGTGCTTTTTAACATTTTTTTAATACATAAAATATTTAGTTTTATTACATGGGTAATTACCATCAGAAGTCTTTGGAAAAGAAGTGAAATTTAAGTGGAAAGAATACATCATTGCATATTGCTGCCAGAAGGAAGTTCTGCTCTGTGGTGAAGGGCAACATTAAAGACATCCAAAAAATGAAGAGGAAGGAGAGGTCTCAGAGAAATGATAAAATGAAAACACCAGGCAGGGTAAAGGGAATTAACTGGATAATGAAGAGAAAGGAGAACAAGAGATAGATCCTAGTGTAGAGACAGGATTGACCTTGAGGAGAAGTGGCAGCTAAACTTAAAGCAAAAGGAAACCAAAATAAAAACACTGGAGAGGGAGAAGCCTGGTCCACCAGTTGGAAAGACACATGATTTCCACTTCAACATTTTGGTAGGCTGGAAAGTTAAGGAAGAGCAGACAGAGAAGAAATTATAATACTCATGGTGGTGGGTGTCCATCCTATAAGCAAAGATTTCAGGTGTGAGAATAAACAGAAAGATCTGTGATTCTAAGATGAGTCTAAAGGAGGGAATATTTTGTTGGCAGTTATTTTACAAAGCAAATTTTACAATTTGCTTATTCACAAGATAAGTGATGTTAGTCATGCTAGGTATTTCTTCCTGACTGAACAATGAAAAGGGAATTCTGAAGGAAAAAAAAAAAAAAAAAAGAATGACAGTTAAAATCCAACCATGTAAACTCTGGAAGTTTATCTGGACAAGCTCTAAGTGTATAGTAAAACTACTTTCTCTGAACATTAAGGAACATAGAATCACAGAATCATCATGGTTGGAAAGGACCTTCAAGGTCATCAAGCCCAACCATAAGTCCTACACCACCATCACCACTGAATCATTTCCCAAAGCACCATATCTACTCCTTTTTTTAATACCTCCAAGGAAGGCAGCTCCATCACCTCCCTAGGCAACCTGCTCCAACACTTCACCACTCTTTCAGTGAAAATCTTTTTCTAATACTTAATCTGAACTTCCCCTGGTGCAACTTGCACCCATTAGCTCTTGTCCTATCTTCTCACCAAGAAAAGGCTAATACCCACCTCACTAAAACCTCCTCTCAGGTAGCTGTAGAGGGCAATAGGGTCTGCCCTCAACTTTCTCTTCCCCAGGCTGAACAGCCCCAGCTTCCTCACCCTTTCCTCATAAGACCTGTTCTCCAGACCCCTAATCAGATTTGTTGCACTTTCTGTGCCCTCTCTGGCACCTGAATGTCCTTTCTGTAGTGTGGGGCCCCAAATTACACACAGTACTTGAGGTGTAGCCTCACCAAGACTGAGTACAAGGGTAAGATCACCTCCCTGGCCCTGCTAGGCACACTGTTCTTGGCAACCTGGGCACACTCTTGGGTCATAGGCACATTTTTACTCACATCTGCACTGATTTAAAGAAGACTATGTCAGTGTTTAACTATAAAAAGAAGCGCAAGTGTACTTGGACTGGGGGACGAAGACTGAGTTGGTATTACACCTGGTGATAAAACACTTAATAATAGTGGATTTGATTTTGTCCAGCTTGCTACAAATAGAGATAAAATAGAATCAAGGTGAGAAAACAAGATACATTTAGCCCTTCCAGAAAAAATTTTTGCCAACTCTCCCTCCAGAAAGAACACGGCCATTTCCATGGTATGCACAAGCCTAGAATTCAATGAAATTACAGATTTTTAAGACAGAATCTTGAAAGTGGTCAGTCATCACTACAATAGCTATTTGTCTTAAGATAAACACACATTTATGGATAATTGTATCAGATGACACTGCTTCCACAACTCAATTTCCAAGGCTTGAAACTTATCTTAGAAAAATCACCTATGGAATGTTTCCTACAATAACCTAGCATACAAAACCACTGCTTAAAACAAGGTCTTGCTGTCAAGAACTGACATCACTGATGTCATGTAAATATTCTGTTACTCTTCTAGTGTTTCCTGGTACTGCAAACAACTGAACATCTAATATTTTTGTCATCTTACTATTTTATAATGCACATGTATCTGTAAAGTTTGATAGAGAAACTTAGAACAATCTGAAAGTAATTTGAATAGTGAGAAAAACACCATAACTACTGGTTTTAAAACATGACAGATGCTCCTTGTTTATGCCATTTTCATTCAGAGCAACAAAGCCTACTTTATTTCTTCAGACACTACACTGTCAGTGCATTACTTATGGGTTTAAGGATGCAGACAAAAAATAATGGAATGCAGAGCAGCATTAGCATTGCTCATGTATTTTGACAAGTGATACTGCTTAGCAATCAATCCGTGGTCATGCTATCCAGCTGCCAACAAGCCACTCTTCAGATAACATCTGGTAATTGTGTGCTCATCAGGAAACTAGGGATGAGCCATAGCAGATGCAGATCCTTAGCAAGAAGGTTTCTATACTAATTTTCTCTGTATGCATCACAGCAGAAAAAAGCACGGTAGTTTTTTTCTGAATAAATTTTCAGATGAACTGGCCTGTAAAATGGATGAAAGGTTTGCTCTATAGATAGAAGCAACAACCCAAATTTAATCACTCAGTCACTCCGAGTGCAGTTCATCCCTAGAGAACCAGATGACTTTTCCTCTTCTCTTCCAACAACATTTGCACTTTCCTCCTTCCCATTTCACTGGCAATGTCTTGATCTTCCAGATTAAAAAAAAAATAAATCATTTTTCTTCTTGTCCATTTATTGTTGAACGTGTATGGATGGATTAATTAATTTATAATGGAGTGGAAACAGAAGATTAAAATCACAGAACATTATTACTCGGTGTTGATGAAGTTCGGGAAATTACCAGTAGAAATTATGGCACACAAGTTGCTTCCTCCCACACCCAAAGGCTGTAAGTAGACACCTCCAGCAGTTCCTTAACTTAAAGAGTTATCACTTGTGGTGGGAGAGCCCAGAAAAGAAAAGTACAAGGCCAAATACAACAAAGAGATCCCAATAGTCTGATGTATGGTTAGTCCTATCTTTGGCACTATTAGTTACTTGATAATAAATTTCTTGATTGCAATCTTTGGATATAGTTTTTAAAATTAGGTTTCTTAGTAGATCTGATGGATAGATGTTACAGAAAGGAGCTGCAGACTTTGTAAACTAAAAGCTCCTTTGACACTGAAGAGAAACTACCAAGACATTTGCTAAAATGATAAGCAGAAAAATACAGCAGCCATCACAACCACTAAATGCAAGAAAAAAACAAAAAACAAACAAACAAAAAAAACCCAGAGAAAAAGCCACATTCATTTGCATGTAAACTGTTATTGTATGATTAGATAGATTTTTTAGAAGCTTATAATACTACTGAAAGAAATAGGCAAAGATAATTCAGTTCAACATTAAAAGTGTATTGTTATCCTGATTATTAGTAAATGACGTGACTCGCTATATTTTATACCTATTTTTTTATTTTCTAATTGGTCTGATAGTTTTAAAACCAGCAGACAAGTACAAATAACGACTGCACTAGAAGATGGATAAAGACAAGAATAGAACAGAGGACTTTCTGTGTCCCAATATCCTCTATTGGGACAAATGTTACCACAACAACATCTCCAAGTATATATAAGTAGAGAAAACTTGGAAGGATTGCAGAAGAAGTTAAGGCAGAAAGTACTCCTAATTTAGAAAAAAATAACTTAAACATCTGAAAAAGCTGAAGAAGGAAGTGACAGAATCAGACTCTTCTGGGACTGTGGGAGAGCACAGAGGATGGTGTGGCAATCAGAGATAACTCTAATACAACTCTTTGTAAGGGGTGGTGAAATTACAGCATTGTGACATCCAAAAAAAATAATCAAAACCAAAGCACTTGGACCATATGCAAGTGCTAAAGAAGAAGAACAGATACAAGATGAATGTTGGACAGTCTTTATTGTGCTGACAATTATGACATGCATTATAATTTCAAGATAAACCCTGTAATAAGCATATGATATATATTAGTATATAATATAATAATATAATTAATATAATAATATAATAATATAATCTGAAAAGCAAAGACTAAAACTAGGTAAAAAGGTCTACCCAGGACCTATTTTATTTTCTGATCTCTCTACTGTCCTTTTTATCTTGTAGTAAATACAATATTTCTTCTCTTCAGAGCCTTTCTGCACGCCAAACTTCATGTAACTGAGCACAACTTGTTAATGCATAGTTTTCTCCTAGTTTTTTCTTACGAATTAAATGTCAGAGCAGAATGAGAGTTAGGGAAGGATGAGGTGCCAGGTCTGGAAAAACAAACGTAACTTTGAATAAACTGACAATTCTGCAAGATGTGTCCATAATCAGCTGGGATGGTCACTCTGATTCAGCATGTCCTCCAGTCTCTGGTAGCCTTATTTGTTTATTTATTTATTCCTTTTTTTTTTCTTTGTCTGCATCAATGCTTAAGGAATTCATCATTCTGACCACAGAGACCAGGGGAGAGTTTGAATTTATGACAATGAAAATTGAACCCGGGGTATGAGAAGAATTTTTGATAAGATATAAAATACCATGCTACAGCTTGAAGATCACATGGACAAATAGATAAACTCATAAGAAGAGAGAGATGCAGAACTTAGCATGAGCATAACAGAATTACATCTCATTCTCAAATTAGCAAAGAATAAATAAGGACCTGACAAGAATTAGGCAGCTGTTTGGGAATGGACAGGGGAAATGAGAGAGGTACACAAAGAAGTTAGGGAATGGTGACTAACAAGAAGTTAGAGGCATGGTGACTACTAAAGGCACCAAAGCAACATTGAGAAAGCAGTAAATCAGTATGTTCTGGTTTTGCTGTCACAGATTTATAGAATAAATTTTCTGGGGAGAACAAAATTGATGAGACTTTTTTAGTTCATGGCCAGCCATGGTATGTGAGTTTCCATAGCAATCAAGGCTTTTAGCAGTTTTGCGTTTGCCAGGTGCTAAAGCTGAGTGGAGTGAAAGTCAGAGCAGCTGACCCAAGCTGGTCAAGAGAAGTATTCCATATGACTCTATGATCAACATAATGCTCAAATGGATGAGGGTGTTGCTGGGGATAGGACGCTTTCTTAAACGTCCACCATCTCTGGAGAGTCTTGTCCATCCTTCTGCTCCTGAGGTCTGCTCTACTGCTTGCTGTGACTGTCACGCTTTTGCTGGAGCTGTGCTGCTTGCAGTGTTTGATAACTATAACTTTGTGTGGTTTATACCTGTGTTGGTATTAGTTTGTATTGTTATTTTATTAAATCTGTATTAATTTCAACCCAATAGGGTCTCCTTTCCTTTTCTGGATTCTCTGTCTCAAACAGGGAGTGGTCACTGGGTGATAGAACATTGACTAAACAAAGATACAATATAATGTAAATAAAATTATCTGAGGCCCAACTAAGGACAGTCACTGAGGCTATAAAAAAAGGCAGCCAGAAAGATGGTGGCAAAGAACTTCTGTGTGGGCAGTAAACAGGTCACACTTGAGATGCCAGTGAGTAAGAATACAAAAAGGGAGGATTACCCCAAATACAGATTGAGAATGGTGTGGATAATGCTGAGAATTAGTTATAGAAATAAATAACCATATATATTTATAGTTATATATATAACATGCCTTGATAATCAGTTCTTCCAAAGGAAAAAAAAATCAGATACATATGTCAGATTTCTGTGGTTTGTATTAACATGAAAAATAAAGACAAAACTATTTAACTCAGCAAGCAGCTGATTTACACATGAACAAGCAAAGAGCAAGGCAGCTTTGTGAAGTTAATGCATATACCACTAGAGCAGCAATGAACGTCAGCACACTGTCTACTTTTAGAGACAATTAAGATAGTTGGAACCCAGTTATTCTATTTTATAATA
This sequence comes from Calypte anna, assembly GCF_003957555.1. NCBI lineage: Eukaryota > Metazoa > Chordata > Aves > Apodiformes > Trochilidae > Calypte > Calypte anna. The sequence continues at coordinate 141,902,505 of NC_044244.1, forward strand.
AAGTACTTACTACTATATTTTATTCCCCAATGACCTGAAAACCTATGGAACCTATTATTACAGAAAAATGCATTTCTTTTTCTTACTGAAATGGCTGGCTTCTTCATAGCAGTCAGAAGATTCATTTCTTTGCTCTCAAATGAACATTTAATTCTTTCAATAAGGCACTGTATTAGAAAAGCAGTTACCATTCTAATATTCTTTTTTTTGGCAATACAATAGTAACCACCTTTTATTTAAAATACCAAGGGACACCTGGGAAGGTAAAAAAAAACCCCACACAGACATAGTGTGATAAAACATGTCTATAAAGAAGAATTATTCAGGGGGATACTCACATCATCCCAACCAATTTATAAGGCTTTTTTGTTGTTGTTTTTTGTTTTCATTTATAGTAGAGTTTTCCTTGAGAAAGAAGTATGCAGCACCTTGGCATCTTTGCAAAGGGCAAACTTAATGAGAAGCTATTTCCTTCACACTACAGACAAAATACATTATGTTGGAATATCCAAGAATTGCCACTCAATGCTGTAAATTCTTAGAAGAAAAAGCCACACAAGTTGGCTCTGACTATTTAGATTTTAACCTCAAAATCAGTAGGGGTTCTGTCATTGCCTTCAAAGGGAGCAAAGCTAAACCTTTTAAAGTGTATGACTTAAGATTATTGGAAAATAACATAAATGAGCTATCTTGGAAAAATGAATTAGTAATTATGCATAGTACATCAACACTAATTTGCATAACAATTTTCAAATGCTCCCATTGAACTTAATATTAACTGGAAACTATGTCCATTTCATAATATTGTTGTAATTTCAAAACCACTTTTCCTTATAATTACCAATGTATTTTTGTCAAAATCAACCATAACATAGCAGTAGGTAATGCTAATTTGACTAGAGAAATTAGCAGGATTTTTTCACCAACTCTGAGTCGAAGCTTACGACCTTGGAAAAAGTCAATAGTGGGTAGGGCTCAGCACCATTTACTATCAATCCTTCTGGGTCTTCCATGTACATTCCACATTCTCTTTCTACCTAAATCAAATGTTGCATTAATATAGGTTTACTGAATTTAGTTCCTTATGTTTTAAGAATAAAAATAATCACATTTGTTGAAAAATATTGGCATTTGCTGGATGCAATTGTAGTGTCTGAAACTAAAACATATTTAGAGTGTTTGCTAAAGACAGTTTCATATTAGGATGTATTTAATAATCAGAAACAGATTTTAAAAATGGACTTTAAACATGAAAAATGTTATAAGGACTTAGAACACAGACATACCACTAATAATATGGAAAGGTCCAAAGCTTTGTGTTATGAAGAATTTTTTATCTGTGGGCCTCTGAATTTTTCTTCTGTTGATAGGACACAATATATAACACAAAATACAAGTTGTAGCTGGTTTCATGTGGTTCAGTCTAAAATACACAACTGCATTTAGTATACCTCAAAGTTGGCACAGGCAGTAAGCAAACAGGGTCCTTCAAAGAGTAACTTAGAAGATCATTTAACCTTACAGGTATTCTCATCTCAGAGTGGTTAAACATCTTTGTACCTGGTCTGTCAACACCTGGCAATGAGCTGAATGCAAAAATCCTACTTAAATGTTGGAATAAAATATGTCCATCCAATTAAATGGTGATAGAAATATATGATGCTGTAGATGCATACATTTCACAATGAGAGGCTGGGGATTAAATGGTTGGCAAGATTTTCTGAGTTAAGTAGTTGATAATAGATTTAGGGAGTAGAGTGCCAAAGGGATGCTGTATCTCAGGAGAATTCAAGACCTATAGCTTGGATAAATAACATATTAATATACTCTGAAGAGGCATAAATGTTACTGGGATCGCTGTAGACCTTAAAAAAGGCACTAAAAGGTGGTATTCCTCACCAGGTAGGGTGAAATCTGTTAAATGCAATCTGAGATAAAGGCCCAAAAAAAGCAGTTCCCTTGACCATGCAGCTCAGGAAATCTTCTGCAGCAAGTAGACTGTCTAGAAGGAAGCAGGATTTTTAGATTCCAAATTTTTATCAACAGATTAATAGTTATTTTTGCATCTGCTGTTCTTTCTTCATGTTTCCTTCGTCTGTGTGAGTATTTGAAATCGTAACTTGTATGTTCTAAATAAATTTTTTTTTTCAAAATTATCCAAAACGACAAGTGATTTCAATCAACATCAAGCACTTTACATTGGTAAAAATAATTATTTTACTACAGGTAAAAGAACTCTGTAGTGATTCTTTAGGCTATCAGCATAAATGAACATAGCCACAAGCCATAGGTGCCTTCTAGCTACCTCACAGTATTTCTCAGACAAGTTGGCCCTGTAGCTCACCAAGATGCTCTCTGAGATTTCACAGACAGTGACAATGACTGGAAAACAAAGTGAATGGTTTAAAAATGCTCTCCTTGAAACAGATATGGGAAGGGAGGGAGGTGTACTCAGATTATCTCAGCTGTTAAAAGTAGGATTACTAGCTATTCTTCTACAACAAATAATCAATAGCCCACTGCCAGCGACACAGGACTGGAAGCTGTCACACTCATTACAGAGCTTCTTCTTTCTCTTGATTATTCCCCATACTCACAGAGGTACACAGTGATCAAAGAAATCTTTTCCTCCTCAAAAGCAGCTTTCTAGTGCCCAAGTTTTGAACAAGCACTAGGATTTTTTAGTTACTTTATGGTCTGAGGCAGTTTGTACTCTTCTCTCTCTTCTTCCTGGGATCACATCTTCAAGACTTGACAGTTCTTTTTTACCTATTTTAACAACAAGATTCCCAGAAATGGTGCTGGAGGTGAAAACTGTCAGCTGTGAGGACAATATAAGAAAACTGAAGGCAAGAGAGAGAGAGCTCTTGAGGTGTTCTCCTTCTAGAACTGCTCAGATGAATATTCCCTGAGCTGGTCAAGATGGAAGAGAAAAGCAAATATGCATCTAGATACAGAGCAGACCTCTGTGCCCTAGCAGCTGCTCCAAACTTGTCAAGGGTAAAGAAACCAAAGAGAAGGGTGAGCAGCTGCCTGACAGCTGAAGAGCTCTCAGAAGCACATCCATCAGTCCAGCTTGAGTTGGCCACAGCTCTGTGACTCACAGGTTGGAGCAGCTGCTCTGGGCAGATCAGAGCTGGGGAGAGCAGCCCTCAGATGTTGGCTCAACACACACGTTGGGTCTCCCAACAAAGCAGCAGGGGAGCAAGAGAAGGCAAGGAGGTAAAGCAGATATCTGCAGGCTCACAGTGCTGCTCTGGGTATAGCAGACAGGTGGTAACTTAGCAGTTCCTGACTATCATGTTTGATGGGAATTTTGCTGGAAGACGTAGGAGCAATCCTCCTCCTGTAGCAATTGCCCCTGTACTCAGCGCTGGTGAGGCCACACCTCGAGTATTGTGTCCAATTCTGGGCCCCTCATTTTAGGAAGGACATCGAGGTCCTGAAGCAGGTCCAGAGGAGGGCAACTAGGCTGGTGAAGGGACTCGAGCACAGACCCTATGAGGAGAGGCTGAGGGAGCTGGGGGTGTTCAGCCTGGAGCAGAGGAGGTTCAGAGGAGACCTCATCACTCTCTACAAGTCCCTGAAAGGAGGGGGTAGCCAGGGGAGGGTGGGTCTCTTTTCCCAGGCAACTCTTAGCAAGACAAGAGGGCACGGTCTAAAGTTGTGCCAGGGGAGGTTTAGGTTGGACATTAGAAAGAATTTCTTTACTGAGAGGCTGATCAGGCATTGGAATGGGCTGCCCAGGGAAGTAGTGGATTCTCCGTCCCTGGAGATATTTAGAAAGAGACTGGATGTGGCACTCAGTGCCATGGTCTGGTAACTGCAGCAGTAGTGGGTCAGGGGTTGGACTTGATGATCTCTGAGGTCCCTTACAACCCAGCCAATTCTATGATTTTATGATTCTCCTTGTTATCAAAAAACTGCTAGGGAAATGGTGGGCTGGAAACACCTAAGGCAAGACCGAGCAACCATGAAAAGCCATGAAAGTAAGGAGGGACAGACATGTGACTGGCTGAAATGAGATCAGAGCAGAACAGCTGGGGAGCTGCAGCAGAAGTGTCTATATTGGTTGAAAACTTTTAATTTTTTTTTTTTTCTCTCCCATGAAAGTAGAGGAGGGGTGGGAAGGGGAGAGCACAGAAGTCTGATAGCAGTGAGGTGAAGATAATGCCACTCTGACTGGCATTAGTCTGAAACTAAGTCTCAGTTTCTTTTGACTTACTGGCATGATATCTCTTTACACATGGTAATGGACTTTTTCTTGCCCAAACTTCATTTCCTAAAATATCTATTTAAACCATTCCAGAATCCCTGACCATGATGGCTTTGCTCTGAGCTTTTGCTGGTTTGGTGCCTCTGAGTTGTAATTTTATTCACATCCTACTATACCACTTAGCCAAAAGAAGGAGGCAGCTCCTCACTAGTAGGAAACAGCCCTTCCTCTCAGCTGTTTGGCTTGCTCACTGTGTCATTCTGTACCAAGAAGGGCACTTGTAGAATATTCCTGCTGGTTAGTGCATTAAGTTAATAACACACTCTTCTTCTAACAATGAGCATCTCTACAGTTGTTTTCTTGTACCTCTTTGGAGCCTTTTAATAAATATTCATACAAATAAATTAATCTTCTCAAGGCAACTTTGCAACAAAATTTGAGGACAAAATCTCTTGTATAACTTGCTAAAACAGTAGGTCTGTTGTGCACAGATATGCTGGCAAACACACAGAGCCTACTGTTTGAATAGGTAATGTCATGGTCCATCTACTGCTCTTGGATGACCCAATTGTACTTATCCCTTTGCAGAAGCACCACAAAGAACAGCAGTGTTCGTTTTCATAGAGTATGAAGTATTTAAGAAAAAAATCAGTGTGAGAGCAAGACTTATCCCTTTCCATTTCTGTTCAGATATATATCTGAGAGGAATAATATGCCATCAAGACAGACAATTTACCTATGTCAATACTGAGATTTTGAAAGACAGCACAAACACTCTCTAACTCTCCAGAGTATTTCAACTCTGTTGATAAACTAGATAAGGAAAGTTTAGCTATTTCAGATGATCCAGGTTGCTTAACTGCAGCTGAAAGATGAAGGGCAGGTGTTTTACAAATAACATTTACATGTCAAGGGTTGGCAGTAAACTAGACAAATAACTGACACTGAAGTTTCACGTGAAAATATATGAAGGTATATGTTCATCTGGAGATGTCAATAAGCATATTGATGAACTAACATCACATTGTACAGAGATCATATATTAAGGAAAAGCCATTATCATCAAGAAGCTGAAAGCAAAAAGTGAATAGGGAGCTACTTATAGCAGACGTAATATATGAAACCACTGAAATTAATACATAAATCATAATCTATGGAAGGCTGTACAAAGATTAAGATGTTGCTAGTCTACTGAAAGCTTCCCTCCTGAACCATCCGAGAGACTGGGAAAAAAAGTATTAATGTATTTACTCAGAATTTAAGTGGAATTGTAAATTATTTGCCTCCTTTATCATGATGGGTATTTTCTACTTCATGGATATGATTGAATCCATAGGAGAAGCAGACAGGTCTTGAAACACTTTATCTTTCTGGCTCTTGATCTGAAACATACACATCTCTACATGGGTGCACACCTTCCATGAAATTTATGATGAAATTTATTGTTTTCTATTGTTTCTTCCCTTAATGCAAACAGATAACAGAATTTGACTAAGCTTCTGTGCGGATGATAGTGGGTCCTGCCCTGCTGCAGTCCTTTTGACTTGCCCTGTCACCAGTCCTGTCGTATGTGTACAGTCAAGTGACTGCAGCTTCTGAACAACAGGGAATAATCTGCTATGATGCCATGATGCCAGAGCTGAAACCTGAGCAATCAAGCTGCTGGTTTTTAAAGCATGGCATCCTGCTGGAACGTGGTTTATGCTGGTGCCACAAGAGCCTGATGAATTCAGAGCTCCATCAGAGACAGTACTTCTGGGCCTTAAAATTCAGCACCACAACCTCTTTTTGTTACACACATATGTGCTATGGCTGCAGCTGGTAACAGAGCAGCTCCCTCACTGACCAGTGTAAGGGGCTGGATGGGGAAACCACTGTAATTCCCCCACCAGACCCATTTAGCACCCCAATAGAATTGGGCCACAGGGAATGGAACCGATCCACCTTTGCAAACCCCTGAGGAAATCCTCATGAGCATTTTTAAAGGGATTGCTGGAGAGGAAGAGGAGGGTGAGAACCGCCTGCACGTGGCCTAAGTCTCGCATATCATTATAAGGATAAAATTGAGGAGGAAAACTACTGGGGAGCAGAAGAGACTGAAGTTCATTCTAACTGCCCAGTCCTGGTGGCTCAACCACACTTACTCCTTAGGAAACAAAAGAGACAGGCCTAGAAAATGAGGGGCTGCACTGGTGGACTTTTGGAGTTTCATCCACATCAACCCTCCCTCGTTGGCTGGCTCAACGCTAGGATCCAGGACTGGTGGTTTTCTCTCTCCCTTTTTCTCTCACTTTTATTCTTTTTCTACACCCCCTCCAACTCACACACCTTTCTGGTTTTGTTTCCCCTTTATATATATACACACATACATATTTTGGGGTGACTTGTTCTCCCTCAGAATTGTTCCAAAATAGCCTTTTAGAGCAATAGCCTTTGTTAGAGCAATCAAATTGCTATTTTGTTTGTAGAGAAAAAGACCTTGTGTGACTTTTTCACCTTAATCTGATCAAGGGTTATTTGGGCTGTCCATGGGGGCCATCATTGGCTACCCTCAAAGGGAAACCCAGGCCTGGGAGGAGGATTGGATCCAGCAGCACCTAAGCTCCTCTCTGACAAGGAGATCAGAAAGCAAGGGGGTCCAGTCCAAATCTCCTTCGATTGCTGTCTGGGTTGGGTAACGTGACATCACAACCAGCCAAACTTGTCCAGCATGTTTCATACATATATAAAGTTACTTGAGACATACACACAGATATGCATGAGTATAAGGCATCATATGCATGCATCTTCCAAATTTTTCATGTCTTTGACCATAAAGAAGGGTACATACCTCAAAAAAGAAATTTATTACAAGTTTCTGCATAGCAAAACCTGCTGTATAGGTGGTGCAGCAAAAACTGATATAGCTTCTCCTGTTGCTATGAACACTTACTGTAAAAAGAAGTGTACTCACTGGGAATATACCCCTCCCATTCCACAGTAACCTTAGCACAAAACATGAAAACCATAAGCACAAGGACATTAACTGTACATTTGCAGAAAATGATGTGCAAATCAGCTTCAATCTGATTCAATATCTTTGAATCTCTAAACAAATTAAAGAGATTTGGAGATGGTTTAATTTCCTGAGAACATGCAGACTGCTTAAACATCTTGTTCTCAAGCAAAAAAAAAAACCTGATGTGTAAAATGAAAGAAAACAGCTCTAAAATGTGTAACTTGAGTTTCTGGCTTTATTTTTTCTTCTTTTTACAAATGCAGAAACAATCGTTACCTGTTTCCAAAGTAACTTTACACATCCAACATATGTTCTATTCCTACAAAATATCTCAGCAGCTTTACTACAGTCTCTTATTTGCTACCCATCTAAAATACTAGCTATGTTTTCTCCGCTACTGGAAAAATGAAACAATTTTAAAATAGAGAACATAGATTATTTATCATGTTCTATTATATATAAATATATATGAAGCACTGGGCATGATTCCTGCTGATAACAGAAGCAATTTTGCTTTCAGTTTATTTGATACTTTTGACTCTGCCCTCCAAATGTCCTCAGGCTGCTTCCTATGCTCTTAGCCCCAAGAGCTGAAGCCACCTATTTCAAGAAACACTTCTCCTTCACTAAGCACTCTCTGCTGCTTTCTCACATGGTCAGCTCCCTCCAGTTCACAAAGACTGGGAGAAAAATCCCAAACACTGTATCAACCAACACATTTGCATTTTATTTCTTTTCACTACATGGCTGACATTGCTGGTATCTTTAAACCTGCATAATTTGACTGGATCTAATGAACTATTATTGTTTCCAGTGGTAAGGAAGAATGTTTTATCTGATGGGACAGAATTCACTGCTACATGAACAAAGGAAAGTTTCATAACCTAGGTCACAGGGCACAGATGTCAGAAAAAAAAAATTTCCACCTGCCTAGAAAATCATTAACACACTTTGATAAGAATCACAAATGATATGCAGGTAACATAAGGAGAGATGAAAGAAGGAAAGAAAAACATGGAAAAATTTGAGATTAAATGAGAAAAAAACATATGAGCAAGAAATAATCTTAAGCACACTGTACCAGACCTGAAGATCAGACCATTAAAGAAAAAGAGAAAGAATTAGACAGACCCTCATAAAAGAAAAGGCTTTTGAGTAATTCTTCCTTCAGTGTATGTGAGTGCTGGGAAAAGATTTTGTACCTCAAGATCATTAAACTCAGACTTTTTAGGATGCCATTTTTGTAAAATCAAAGAAGTTATTGCTACATTATTCTCTGCAAAGCAATTGTGTTTATTGCATGTAATAATGAAAACAATCACTTAAAAGAAAGGAAAATTTCATATACTGAAAATAAGTGGCAACCAGTTAATTAGAGTCTATTACTTTGGAAAGCATGTAGAAATGACAGCTGCCTGGAGCACATTCTAAACTCACCTTTCCAGATTACATAAGTTTCTGTATATGATACCCAAAATGTGTGTCACGCTGTCTTGGGTTTGTGTGGTGGTATTTTGGAAGGATGGGGGCCACAGGGGGCAGCTCCTATGAGAAGCTGCTGGAAGCTTCCCTGGTTTCAATGAGGGCCCCACCCCTGCCCAAGGCTGAGCAGGTACAGGAAGGTGGATGTGCCTCTGCAAGTAACATATTCAAGAAAGGGAAAATAAAACTGCAAAAAAAATATAAAAAAGAGACCTGAAGAACAGAGGAGAGGAGGAGGTGAGAGAGCAATGCCAGAGAAAAGACACTGAGGTCAGTCAAGGAGGGAGAAAGGTGCAGAGATTTCCCTGCAGCCAGTGGTGGGATGGAAGCTGTTCCCATCCGGTTTATGGAGAAGCATGGTGGAGCAGTGCATGAAGAAGCACAGTGGAGCAGTCCTTGAAGGACCATACTGGGGTAAATGTGGATTTGTAGCCCCTGGCGAGTCACAGGTAGGCAGATGTGAAGCAGCAGCCTATGCAAGATCATGGAGAGGAGAAAAAACAAAAAACAAAAAACCCCAAAATAAATACAGAAATAAATATCCACCATAAAGAAACAAATAAATATCACCATGTCCACTACAGCATGTCCAGAAGAGCCTTATCTACATAGTTTTTAAATACCTTCAGGGATGGTGGCTGCACCACCTCCCTGGGCAACCTGGAGGTGCTACTCTGGCTACTCTCTCAGCAAAGAAATTCTTCCTAGTATATAGTCTAAACCTCTTCTGGTGCAACTTCAGGCCATCTTCTCTAGTTTTACTGTTATTTACTTAAGGGAAGAGGCCAACACCCACCTCCCTACGATGTCCTTTCATGTAGTTGTACAGAGCAATAAAACCTACCCTCAGCCTTCTCTTCTCCAAACTAAACATTCCGAGTTCCCTCAGATGTTTGAGGGAACTCAACTTGATCTCCAGACCCTTCACCAGTTTGGTTGCTCTCTTCTGAACTTGCTCCAGCAATATCTTTCTTTTAGCAAGAGGCCCAGAACTATATACAGTACTGGAGCTGTGGCTTCACCAGTACCGAGTACGGGGCCATGATCACTTCCTTTCTGCTGGCCACTATTCCTGATAAAAGCCAGGATCATGTTGGCTACCTTGTCCACCTGGGCAAACTGCTGGCTCTTATTCAGCCAGCTGTAGACCAGATCCCCAGGTCCCTTTCCCCTGGGCTGCTTTCCAGCCACTCTTCCCCAAGCACTGGATGGGGTTGCTGGGACCAAAATGCAGGACCTGGCACTTGCCCTTGTTAGACCTCATACAATTGGCCTCAGACAATCAATTCCACATATCCAGGTACCTCTGCAGAGCCTTTCTACCCTCAATCAGATCACCACTGCTACTGAACGCGGTATCATTTGCAAACTTGGTATGGAAGCACTCAAGCCCCTCATTTAGATAATTAATGAATATACTGAGCAAGTCACCAACTGGATTTAACTCTGTTGACTACAGCTCTCCTGACATGGCCATGCAGCCTGTTTTTAATCCAGTGAAGAATATACATGGGCCACCAGCTTCTCTAGGAGAACACTGTGGGGGATGGTTACAGACCGTCTTGATCGGCTCAGTAAAGGAGCTAGAAAGGTTCATGTTAAATGACAGAAAATATGTTGTTAGTGTGATGTGACCAAACTCTTAATCTTTCTGAATAAATGTGCCCTGGGACCCCCTGGGACCCAGTAATAGAAGGGCTAAGGTAGCAGTATGACACTTCATGTATTCTACCTTGTGGCACCTGCCCTAAATCTTAAGTATTTCTGAGCATATTACATAGTGCTCTGAAGGTTACTTCAGCATTCCCAAGTCATTCCAACCCTTTCTTAGCAGACTGAAACTCCTGGCAGGTGGGCTCAAATTGGGATTCTCTGAGTTCAGAGGGGATACTGACATGAATGAAAATTATATCAGAAGGAACTTAGAGCATTTGGTCATTTGTTTCCAAGGAACGTGTCAGACATATTTTCTTAAGTCTGATAGAAGAACCAGCAGCATAAGCTTTTAAGCCTTTTGCAGTGCCCAGGAAATGTAAAAATTAAAAAAAAAAAAAAAAATCAGGAGAAACATATTCAGTTAAAGAGTGTTGCATAAAAGATTTAAAATACATATATATTTGTGTAAATAAGGTTCATCTGCTCAATTTCACAGCAGTTTAGCTAGTTTGTGACAAAGCACATTCAAATTTTTGCAGCTCCTCTTGGTAAGAAAGTGATTCTTGATCCTGGTAAGATATGTATGTGGATTAAAGGATGGCAAGTAATAATTTCAAGGGACTATAAAAGTCAAGACAGAAACAAGACCTATGTTTGCACCCTTAATTTATCATCCCATATTCTTTAAATACAATAACAACAACACAAAGGTCGCAGTCTCCTCATGCTTTGTTACAAAATACACATAAAGATTAAGAAACAACTAAGAATGGATTTTAAATACAGCTGCCACAACAAAGTATAATTATTACATCTTAATATTAATCTCTCTGACATAGCAAAGACTAAGAATCACATATTTTCTCACTGAAACAATCATTTTCTTTGACAAATATTCATCCTGGATATAATCTTTCTGAACTTTGCTTAAAACATGTTGCCAATCACTATTTTTTTGCAGCACAAGTTTCAGTGGAATGTCAGTTGGGTTTTCTTCTCTCTCCCACCCATCAATCAACAAAATCCATTTCCAGCACCCATTCTGGCACATCTAAGCATCACAAATGGTTTTCTTTTGGACTAGAAGACACCTCTATAGAGACAATTTCACAAAAGGAAACTACCAATCTATAGCACCTTCATATTTTTCTGTGAGCAAAACCCAGCAAAGTTGCTGGACTGTTTACCACTTTTGAAATTTCATTAGAACTGATTAAAATAAACAAATAAACAAACATATCTATGAACTTCCTGAAATCCATGTCTTGGAGCCTGCTTATACAAGTGGAGTTTTGACATCTAACTTTAAGTGAAAGTAGTTTCATGTCTTAAAAATCAAAACAAAAAGGTGGTGTGGTGGAAGACAGGACACCATAAACACAGAGAAGAGGGGAAAAGAGGATACAAAAATCAAATGAGTAAAACAGGGTTTGCTTTTGTATAAAAACCTAAAACAGAGTAAGGAAGAAGCTATACCTCATCCTTCAACCATACCATGAAAGACCAGCCAGTATTTTTGTTGCCAGACAGACATAAGTCCAGAGAGCATAAGACCCAACTTTTCTCTTTTGCTTACTTTCCATTTAGATCAAATAAGACTTTTGGGGACTAGCAGATCTCTCTGGAGAACTAGCAGCCCATGCTAGGAATAGGAAAAAAAGAGTTCAGTACGAGTTTGGGTGCAATGCCAATCCACTGAAACAAGAAAAATCTACGGAAACTTCCATATTTAAGCAAAACTGTTTCTGGAAAGGTTTTTCAGGTCCCAAAATAGAATTTTTGGTCAAAATACAATAAAAAAGACAACTGTGCAGTGATCAATATGTGACTTGGCTGCAAAAGGAGCATATCCTATCAAAAGCCTGCCAGGTTTCCTGCCAGATTGGCTGGTGACCTGAAAGGGAACAAAGCATGCAGTGTCTCCAGGCAGTCCTGCCATCTGGACTAACTCCAGATGAATCCTGAGATCTCTAGGGACTACATTTCCAAGAAAGCCCTGCCATGGAGGCGCCTTGCAGGTCACTGTCTTGAGAGGCTCCCTGTGCTGGAGGTCCCAGCTCCCAAGACTACTTGACTCCTGCTACAGATGACAGTGAGCAAGTGGCCTGGGAGAATCAGGAGACAAGGGCTGAGCCAAAAACCTTAGTCTTGGATATGCAGCTTCCCAGAGCAATTGAACAAATGATTTTATGCCTATATAATTTGACCTGTTCTTTGGAGTGCTATTTTTTTTAAAGGTCTAGGAGTTTTTAGAAGATTTTGCTATAGTATTGTACCCCTTCCAGAATCACTGAAAAAAAGATGAGGAATCATGACAGAGAGAGACAAGTAAATTTGATTTGCATTAATAAACAAATAAAATTAATTTGTAAGTTTGCTGATGACACCAAGCTGTGTGGTGTGGCTGACACACTGGAGGGAAGGGATGCCATCCAGATGGACCTTGACAGGCTGGAGAGGTGGGTCCATGCCAACCTCATGAAGTTCAACAAGAACAACTACATTGTCCTGCATCTGGGTCAAGGCAATCCCAAGCACCAATATAGACAGTGACTGGATTGAGAGCAGCCCTGAGGAAAAGGACTTGGGGATGCTGGTGGATGAGAAGTTCAGCATGACCTGTCAGTATACACTTGCAGCCCAGAAAGCTGAATGGATCCTTGGCTGCATCAAGAGAAGCGTGGCTAGCAGGTCGAGGGAGCTGATTTTCCCCTCTACTCTGCTCTTGTGAGACCCCATCTGGAGTACTGTGTCCAATTCTGGAGCCCCTGTTGCAAGAAGGACATGGATGTGCTGGAGTGTGTCCAGAGAAGGGCCATGAGGATGATCAGAATGCTGGAGCACCTCTCCTATGAAGACAGACTGAGAGAGTTGGGGTTATTCAGTCTGGAGAGAAGGCTCTGAGGAGACTGTATTGTAGCCTTCCAGTATCTGAAGATGCCTACAAAAAAGCTGGTGATGGATTTTCTAGGATGTCAGGTAGTGATAGGACCAGGGTGAATAGATTCAAAGAAGCGGGAGACTTAGGTTGGGAGTTAGGAAGAAGTTCTTCACCATGAGGGTGGTGAGACACTGGAATAGGTTGCCCAGAGAGGTGGTGGAAACCCCATCCCTGGCAGTTTTTAAGGCCAGGTTGGACAGGGCTCTGAGCAACCTGATCTAGTGGGAGGTGTCCCTGCCCATGGCAGGGGGGTTGGAACTAGATGATCTTAAAGGTCCCTTCCAACTCTGAACATTCTATGTTTCTATAATACTTCTGCTCCTCATGCAATACAACAATAGGAAATTATGCTAAGATCAGTATACAAATACAGTTTAGAAAACTGGTTGCCAATCAAGATTTTCACTACAGTTCACTGTTACCACTATTCTTCATATTTAGGCTACAAGTCAAAGGTCCTTTTCCTGAGACTAGTGTCTTCAGGATGGATGCAGAATGAACAGGTTTCTACAGCAGCATCCCAAGCCCAGCTTTTCAGCCACTATCTGTACTGAGGAAATTAACAGCTGCAGTAGTCACCTTGTGCTCCTGCAAATTCACTGCAGCATGCTGATTTTTCCAACTCTTCCTCACTGTCTAAGTAGTATTATTGGGGTGTGAAAGCCCACGGCATTTTCTCACAGAATATAAAAGTCTGATCAAACTGGAATACGACAGACTTATTTTCTGATTTATATCACTTTCACACTGAAATAAAACCCCATATTCAAATAAAATCCCATATTCAAATGAAATTCACTGCAAAATTGGGGATAGGATTTAATTGAAACTTGAGGGTGTGCACACGTCCATTTTGCAAGCTGCCTGAAGCTTTTTCTCCACTGTAATCCATCAGATGCTTAAGTTTACACTCTGCCTGCACATGCATTATATTTTAATTTTTTGCCTAGTAAGGATTTCCCCATACCCATTCGCCTTCAAGTGTATATTCTAGTTTGTAAGATGACCCTATTGCCTTGAGTGAAAGCATATTCATCAAGGACATAAAAAAAATGGTACAAGAATGAACAAAATATACTTCAGCACTGCAGAAGCTGGTTATTATTAAACATGGTTAGTTATATCAGTTTTAAATGGAGCCCCAAGAGGTGACCAATGCCTCAATCTATCAGTGACTGTAAGCGCTGAGGAGAGAGTAGTGTTTGCCCTGGGATGCTGTGAGTCTAAATGACTGAAGTCAGGCTGGGGTGTTGAGATCATAACAAAAGAAAAAGGACAAAACACCAGTGAAACGAAATTGAACGCAGTAAGCTAAAACTGCAGCAGACAGCTGCCTGTCCAAATCTTATCAACTCTGAGCTCCTGACTGGTCCTAAAATTTAACCTGCATTTTCTGCATGTGTCAGCTAGCAGAGAATGGAGCACCAAGTGTTAAGTACTGCACAGCCACAAGGGTTCAGCCTGTGGGATCCCCTGAACTGACAGGGTCTTTCCCTTTTGCTACCTCAGTGTCCTTGCCAGGACCTGCTGCCAACCTGCTAGAAGTTGCTTGCTTTCGCCCTGCCACAGAGCCAGGTTCCAAACAGCTGTCACAGCAAACTCTGCTGCCAGCCAGATAACTATCCAAGTATTTTTAAAATGCAGGAGGGGTGATTTAAAACAATGCCTGATGTAGACACACACACACACACGTGTTTGCACTGGTATTATCATGCTTCTTGGACACTCGAAGGAGCATTAGGTCAGCAGCTGTATCAAGTCATGTCATTTGCTTTGCTGATTTTAATTCTCATGCAATGACAGATCTTCCTTGTCAGATAGCTCGCTCGCTGTTTTCCATCTTGTATTTTGGTACATTGCAATGCAATTCTCAATACACATTAATTCCATACCAGAGATAAAGACAAATGAGTTAATCATGATGAAATCTTTACAGAGGTTCCTTTGGGTTACCTACTTAAGCTGCTGTCAGTATCACACAGTCATTACACTCAAATTACAGGATCATTATGGCATATATTGAATATTTGGCTTCACAGCAGGTAAGTTCTGTTCAACACATCTAGGCTGCTGAGAAACAGTCTCTTTCAGTCCCTGCTCTCCAAATTATCACCAGCAGGAGAAAATCCAATGGGATCACCTTATGAAAATATTCCTAGTATGACCTGCTTTATATTTACTTCTAGAGTGCTCTTGAGACTGTTCTGTATTTCACAGCAGTGCCCAGTAATAATGTGATCACTTAGTACCCAGCAATCATCCCACTCTTACCGTGCCACTGTTACAAATCTGTAATTCCCTGGTGCAAAAGACACCCTCAAGAAGAAAAAGATACAAGCTGTTCCTTATCACTAACATCACCACCATCCCTATCCTGACACACCAGACAGCTGGATGCTGTAGGAAGCACCATCTTTGTTCATCCATTTGCCTGGTGTCCTCTGCAGAGTTCTGTAACCTAGCAGTACACTGAAAATTTCCCCTGAGATGAGCTAAATAATTAAAACCATTTCCTAGGAGGCAGGTTGAACGTACAAGTGGCCACCCTCAAAGGCACTTGGAGAATGCACCAGCACAGAAATAAACACCAAAACCATCAGTTCCTGGGGGAAAGTCCTCAAGTTTTCTCAGCCATCAGGAGATATAACAGAATGATAAGCTTCAATTCACTTCACCGTATACTTCTAACTTCACTTAAAATAGATTTGTACAAATAAAAAGGTAGGGTGAATTTGCTCCACTGTTTTTATTCCTTAACAGCGTTAATGCTGAGATTTGGCTTCCTATTCAGGTGGACCAAGCAGAAAACATGATAGTGACACAGTCAAATGAAGGGAAGAATTAGGTTCATATCTTTAACTGATTCAGAATTCAATGGTAGAAATACCCAGATGCATGTAAAAGTAACCTCAGGCCTCCCAGGGCTCATATTTTTAATGATACTCATCCAAATGAGTCTGCCTGACTGCTTATGGATGCAAGAAGATTACTGAGGGAACTTAGCTCCCTACAACATCATCAGCTGCCTTGGCACCACCCCTCCCCAGAAGCTAATCTGGCACACTTCATGCTCTTCCAGTCCCTACTCCAAGAGCCCGTGCCCAGCACCCCTGGTTCACCTTCCCCTGCTGGGCAGCCTGACATCCCTGAGCTTCCCTTTCCTTGCCTAGTGCTGCACTGATTCCAGCACTGGAAAACCAGACCTCAAGGACTGATTGCCCCTCCTAAGGGTCTAAAAGGTTATTCTCAAAATGAAGTAGAAAAGAAAATTTGCTGTGCTTCACAGTCCCAGAATCTTTTCACTCTACTAAGTTTCCCTACATGAGCAGCAAATAGTAACAGTGACGGGGTGCTGAATGGAAAAGGTGAGGAAGGATTTTGCTCTTTTTCTCACTTTGGGAAACTCCATAAATTAGCAAAAATCTCCCTTGACGAGATTAAATATGAAAGGAAAGTCCACAGCTTCCAACTCAAATGTTGCAGGAGCACCTGGCAGGAAGCGAATACATCAGTGAAACAACCAAGGTGAGCAATTGCTTCTTAAATACAATTTCAGCAACGAGGTAAGACTTGAATCAGAATGGAGCTGTCTGAGAAGGCAAGCTTCAGTAGTTCCCCTTTACAACAGATATTCATCTATTTAAAAATACACTATGGGTTTGAATGAATTTGTGGGTGTTTCTCATTTTGGGTTTTTGAAAACAATGTTGAAGCAATAGTATAAGCCTATGAACTTCTCAGCATTCTGAAAGAAATACTGGTGTAGAAGTGACCCACTTACTGTGTTCTGGGTGAGTAGGTTTAAACAAAACACAAATATTCCTATTGGGAACCACTTTCCTGGCTTGGCTTGAAAGAGTTTAGTGCCTGGATATAGTTTAAAAAAAATACAATGAGCCAAAGTCAGAAAGCAGTCAAAAGAAAAGAGAATTAGAAACAAAATTAAACAAAGAAACCCAGTGTGACCCACAGACTGCCTGAGTGACAGTTTCACAGAATTCTACAGCCACATTTCTAACACTTTCCATTAATAAAAAATACTAATTTCTATACAATTTTGCCAAAAGAATAAGAGAAAGCAGCTTTAGTGTTGAAAACACTGCTGTGAGTTTTAAAAATATCCCTAGCACAAAGAACATTGCTAACTGCATTAGAAGGCTATTAAAAAAAATAAAAATCCCATTGAACCAGGGGATGAACTGACTCTTCAAGGTAAATTCAATACATACAAACTCTCAATTTCTTTGAGTTCAGTCACAGAAAAATAAAGTGATACAACAGGTAAGAGAGTTTGGATTCTGGAAAAAAAACCCAAATCCTTACCCTCATTAAAATACTTCTAAAGAAAGTCTTACTCAAAAGCTCTTCTGATTATATAGCTGTAAAAATCACATGCACATCACTGAATCACAGTTTTACAAATACTAAAAATATTCTCTTGGGAGCTTAAAAAACTGGTTACATACAAAAATAATAATCTAGATGCAACGTTACTAAATAACAATGACTGAGTGAACATTATAAGCCAATGTAACAAAAGCCTTAAAGTTTTCTATCAAAAACAGAGGGCAGTGTTTGCCAAAGATGTGACAAATGGCTGTTTTCTTTGATATTTTTCTAGAAATTAGTAACACAGAAAGCAAACACAACATATTAAAATATGCCAAGTCACGCCCATGTAAGATAACTTTGCATTGTGTATCCCTTTTAAGACAAAATTTCAGCATAAAGCTGCCAAAATTATAGCTCCAAAGGGCCCATTTACATTTTTCTAGCAGCTAATGAATTGCCATGGAAAATGATATCAAGCAAGCTTATGGGAACATCTTTAAATCTGTTTTTCCTGTTTCTAAAGTATAAGTCCAAGCACTACACTTACTTAGGACTGCAACATTCCCTGTTGGCTCCAAACAAAGATAGAATGCTTATGTATCTTTGAGAAAAATCCATGGAAGTGGTATCTATTTGTGATATACAAAGGAAAAACAAAAGGAAGAAGTAAGCAATTCCTTAGCCAAAATAAATAAGTAAAAAAATAAACAAATAAATAAATAAAATGACGGAAAAATACAGGTGAACAGATTTAATCTTCATTTTACTATCTACTACAGGAGCTGGAAAGAAAAATAAATGCAATAGTAAAGAGTACTTACTGCAATTTTTAATGTGCCAACAGTTACTCTGAGACAGCAAGCCTGACAGAACCTAACTTCACACAGGGCCTGAATTACAGCTGAGCTGCACTCCAAAGCCTCTTACAATACAATAACCTATCCTAATTAGCTTTAATAAAAGTCTCTTTAAAGGCACAGCTCTTCATAATGCTCTTTTGACTTCTGGGCAAACAAAGAGAACATGAACACTTGAAACAAATGAATTACAAAAGAAATTGTTTGTTTTCTATCCAAATAGTATAAAACAGTCTCAAATGGGGAAAGAAAAAAAAAAAAAAAAAAAAAAAAAAAAAAAAAAAAAAAAAGAAGAAGAAGAAAGATTGACCTTGAATAATTGGAAAATTGGCCATACAGTCTGGCTCCTTTTTGGGCTGGTGGTCTAGGTCTCATGTTTCACTTAGTCCCAGACATTTTGATAAAGCAATTGCAAAACAGTAATAGTGAAACCAAGGTATCATTATAGGTGGGACCTTTGGAGTTCCCTTCCAACCTAAAGTATTCTATAATTCCATGATTGAAATGATGAAGCATAGTTGAGTAATGTTTAGATAGCCAGAAGAATAAGGAGCAAACAAAAGTAGGTGACAAAGAAAAGCTCAGGTAAAATTGGTGACCTGGGATATAACCTAGCCTGATTAGCAAGGAAAGCCTAGGACTCTGACAGTGTTGCTACAAAGAAACCTAAAAATCCACCCTCCTGAGAGTTTCCATTGCAGTTAAACAGTACACAGTGCAACACACTCCTCATACCCACCTCCACCATGCACCCACCCCATCACCTTCCCCCCCTGGTTCCCACTGTGCAGTCATCCAAAATGCTTAAGAAAAACTTCCTCAGACTGTTCCAGAGAAAGAACCCAAAGACGGAAAAAATGTCTTAGTGCCTGTCCCTGTTCCACAGATACCATTGCCCATTTCTTTCTTAACCATAGGTAATTGTAGAGAGACATTGTCAACCAGGTGCCTTGAGTTGCCAAAGAGTGGGTGTGAGTCCACCTGTGCCTGATTAGGACAGGCCCCCATTGGGCATGAGCAAGACCAGGGGGCCAATAAAGGTGAAACTCACGCCCACAGACAGGTAATACAGTGCTCTGAGAGCTACCAGTCTCTCTGGTCTAACCCAAGAGTGAGCTAGTCTGTGGGTGTGTGTCCCACCTTTATTGGCCCCCTGGTCTTGCTCATGCCCAATGGGGGCCTGTCCTAATCAGGCACAGGTGGACTCACACCCACTCTTTGGCAACTCAAGGCACCTGGTTGACAATGTCTCTCTACAGGTAATAAACAAGACTCGTATTTTAAGGAATGATTACATTATCAAGGAAAACAGAGATACAACGTCAGAACTGCAGAATGTCTGGAAGCATGTCCTGGCACTTGGGTCTGGGTAAACACCTCTGCTATATCCTTATTATGCAATCAGATAAAACCTGGAAGTACAATAACCCTTCCAGTAAGCAATAAACTCAAGTCCATTGCCTACAAGGGAAAGAGCAGCATATTCTGGCCAGGTTGCAAACCTAAACAATTAAGAAACCAGGACTGTGGGAATGCCACAACACAAGATTATTCAGTCAAGCATAATACTAACAGCTTGACAAGCTATGCCTCATTCAATCTCCGTTCTATTTCTCCCAAGCTTTCCTTTCTGCTGAAGTGTTAGTTCAGGTAGCTACATCCAAAGGTATGCAGGAGCACTCAGGTGAGACAAAGAAAGAGGATACTGAGACAGAAAGATGACTTTGGGCATCTCACTTTTGTTCCAGTCCCAGTTTAGTAGTTATGCATAGTATCATTTTGATTATCTTCCAGCTTCTGGGATTGCAAGCCACAGTCAGCTTTTATTTTTCATTTCTTGGCTTTTCACAAAAAATGTCAGGTTTCTAGGGACTGCAGCATCAATTTCTACTGGCACAGACATCCTTCTCTTCAGCTGTCAAAAAAGAGGTAATCAGGTGAGAAGTTGTGCTTCACTGCTTCTATTCTGTTATTTAAGTCATAAATAAAGATAAACATTTAACTCCACAGTCTGAATGAGACCCTTTTTATTGTCACTCTGTTTTCCACCCAACAATTCTACTGCAAAGAACAGGAATCCAAAGTGACATGATTACACCTGAGCTTCCAGACTGTTTCACGTCTCATCTTGAGCTACATTTCAGTGGGCAGGAATTTAAACAGCTTATCTATAAAATATTACATAACTTTTGCTCTCCACTGACAATTTTATAGAGAAAATTACTTCACTTCCAGCCTGATATTTGTCTTACTCCCAACAAGCATGTATTTCTGGAGTCAGGACTATATGCTTAGATCTTTCACCAAGATAGTTCTCTCAAGGCTAGCATAAAAAATTGGACATTTTTGCACTACTGTACATTTGAATGCATCCTTTAATATCAGTCATTTGGGGCACTATCATAGGAACTGTCATCTTGATCCTTTCAAATAAAGTCCTCTTTGTTCAAGAGCTTGCCCTTAAACCAAATTCAAGGGGAGTGTATTTTCCACACTGCCTGTTTTTCAGGAAACATCATCTAAAGGTCTATTAACTGAAATTCCTGTTTTGCCTGAGACTGAATTAGGCAGCTTTAATTTATTCATAGGATTTGCATCCAGAAGGCTACTTTAGCCAGCATCAGAATTACAGTCTACCAGGAACACACAGCATAAGAATATGCCTAACATAGAGTAGTGACTTCTAACTAGTTTGTACACTCCTTAAATTCCCTAATTCCTTCATTCTGCTACAAACTTCCTGTATAAATTCAGAAAACTCATTTCACTGTACCTCACCTGTCTTCCACAGAACTGAAATAATTGCACAAGCCTTTAATGTGTGAGTTATAAATGCAGAGAAAGCTCAAATTGAAGTGCTCAAAGATAGATAGGGTTGCAGAGCTTAATTTAGTAATGCTTCTCAGAAAGTACTATTGAAGAACAACTTCACTGGATAATTTCATTAAAAATTTTGCACTTTAAACAACCCACACAGGACAAAGTGTGCCCTCAGGATAACAAAGACTCATAATTCCCTACTTTCTCATAACTGTCTTTGCTTCTTTTGGGGACACACAGGTATTTGTCTCTCACTATACTGAGCTGTATATATGTATATATGTTTCACCATACTCTAGCTGGGTCTATAAGTGTAAGAAAAATTAAAAGCAGGGTGAACATTAATTCTTCCCCTGTTACTCACCTAATCTCCATCTATTGTCACAGCATTTCCATTTTTATGCTCTCTCTACTGAGTAGCACCTAATGGATTCAGAGCATCAGATGAGTCTCTCTTTGAACCCATGTAAAGCAATATGGAAAGAATCAATATGGAAAGAATATACTCCCTGTTACCTCATCTCCTCCCAAAAAGGGGTGCCAAATGCATTGGTCTAGAATATGTCCTGCCTCCACAGACTGCTTTGAGCACTATGCTCCTGCTCTTAGTGCTATAGAAGTAAAAATGAAGCCACAAGCATCCAGTGCTGCGCCCCAAGCCTTCTGAATAAAAGACACTAACACCTAGGTAAAACCATGGTAAGGTTTTGGAAACACATTGCTATGAAGAAAGATAATTTAGCATAATCACAGAATGGTATGGATTGGAAAAGACCTTTAAGATTGCCTAGGGGGACATTTCCCACTAGACCAGGTTGCTCAAAGCCCCATCAAACCTGGCCTGGGCTGGCACACTGTTCCAGTGTCTCACCACCTTCACACTAAAGAATTTCTTTCTAATGTCAATAAAGTAGAATTAATAAGCAGCAGAAAACGTGCCCACGCTGTTAACCACGGGGAACATAAACATACAGACAAATGATAATGATTGGGAAGCAGACTGCAATATTATTTATGATTACTATCTCATACCATTCTTTCAGCATTCTTCCTAACACTTCTTGCAGCTTGCCACTGCATTTATAACAAACTTTTTTAAAAGTCAAATTGTAACAGAAAACGTAGTGTTAATGGAAGAGTGTGTATGTGTTAAATGCTTCACATCAGCCTTTGATTTACCAGAAAAAAGGTACCAATTGACAGGAATGCACCACATGAGTTTCTACTGATACTGATGCTTTTACGATGTATATTGAAATTCAGCTAACCTAAGGCAAAGGATGTCTGCGGGATCCAGCAGGATCTTGATCTAGTTGTGTTTTTATGGGCAACTTCTCAGTCCTTTAAAAAAATCTTTGTGTAGGATAGTGCACATTTATAAAAAAATTATTAAGCTTTGTATTTTTATTGTAGTTCTTATTGAAATTCAAGAAGTCCTAAGAAAGGCATTTCCATGTAATATTGTGGTTTACATGTCAGTTTGATGCATGGGCTTTCTTTCCTGTGTGAGAACAATCTACAAGTATGCTGAGACATCATTTTGTATATTGAGTTTTTCTTGGAACTGGTATTCAAGAAAAAGACATAACTCGTATTTCATGAATGAACCAGTTTGATGCAAATATAAGGAAAAATAAGTAATTAGTAATTTCATTTAGTGAAGTAGAATTCAGAAGCAAAAGCTAAGAAGAGGGGGGAAAGTCTTGCCAAGCATAATAATGCATAATAAAATAACCTATTAAAGCCATCCAGTTAAGAACATTTTAATATGTCAGCTAAGATGAAGAAACTCAGAGCTCTGAAAATCAGTAAAACCATCTTCTAGTAGAGCTGCACTACTATGTGAAGCAGTTACTGCTGATAATATCATGAGTCAAAGGTAATGAAAAAAAGTTATTCCCACATAAAGCCATAGAGGTTTGAAGTTATAGAAAAGCCTCTGGATTAGGGGTGAATTTTTAATAATCAAAATAAGTAAAGAGTTGGGCATACAGAAATTAAATGAAATGAAATTAAGAAACAAGGGAAATATACAGGGTTTATAACACAATATTGCAGGTAATGATGAAAGGAAGAAATGAACCAGAAAATGGTTGGGGTTGGATTTTATTTTCACTTTTCAATATATCCCTTGGGTTTTTTTTGTTTGGTTTGGTTTTTTGATTTGGTTTTTGTTTTTTTTAAAAGAGAACAATGGTGATGAGATGCTTTATGTCTGTCTGGCCTTAGCAATGCACAGCTCTCCATTTATAGAATGTCAGATGATAACAGCCCATCGCAGTGGTGCAACCTTGAGAGAAGAATTACATGATGCCTGCATCACCTTGTCCAACTTCTTTCAGGTAAAAGACTTATAGTAATTTCAAACTACATCTTCAAACTGTTTTTACCCCCACTATTTCAGTTTGGCAGCCATTTCAGAATGACTTTATGAATTCCAACATTTATGGTCAGAAATGGAGCCACTCAGACATTCTCTAGCAAAATAAATCTGACTCTAATCTGATCTAACCTTTCTCCTCATGGTCCCATATACTTTCTGATACATGTTCTGATTTCTGAGTAGAGAGTCTCTGCTCAGCCTGGTCTCCTTGGCTCAGAAGGGAGGCACAAAACAGCCTCTCCACAACTGTTCTTACACTGAGCAGTGGCTTTAGGAAAAAGATTGCAACCACACGGAATCTCAGTAGTGTATGCATTTTAAATTAAACCAAACATGTACATTAGCATTTCCAAATTGGATCTGGGTGAAAAAAATGTATATTTATTTTGCATGGTCTATCTAGAATACAATCATTTTTTTGCAAATTTAGAGATTTTCACTGCCTGAAAAAAACACCTTTCAACCAACTCAATTTGGAAAATCTTTAGTTGGAAATCTTTAATTTCAAGTCTTTATATATTAATGAATTATTCATATCTTTTTTTTTTTTCTTTTTTCTTTTTCATGTCAGCTGTATTCTTTAAAGACCTCCTTTGCCTTCTGTATTGAATTTAGATGACAAGATCCTGGCAGTGAGGTGGGCTTCTTGGATGGCTTCATGGTCTGTTTTGCCTATGATGGCATTTGGCAAGTGAACTCCCTGTCCTTGGATGGATGCATGAAATTTTTTAGTCTTATTTTCTCCTGTTCTGTTGAAGAAGGCAAGTGAGACCAGCTGGGTGGGCATATGGCATCCAGACAAGGTCAACTCACCACACCTTTACTGAGTTCTTTCCCAGAAATCTGTTTTGAAGAAATGAAGGAAATATTGAAGAACTGCAATTCCAGAAAAGACTTACAGCATCTGAAATTATACTTTCCTCCCCCTACCCAGCAAAACTTGGCCCATTTTAAGAATCCATTGATGAGAAAAAGGTAACTTTATCATGGGAAGCATTTATTTCAGTTTTAGTAGTAGAAATAGTAGCAGCAGTGCTACAACTACTGCTATTAATAATAACACTCCTCTGACAAAAAAAAGTGTTGACCAAAATGCATTAATCAGGACAAATAAACCAAAGAGAATAGGCTTTAATCACCAAAACTGTCCTAGGTACTCATCTATAACATAAAATATAATTTTCTTCTGTAGATTCCACAAGGTGGCCACAGTTGCTTGGGAAACCCAGCTTCTAACGCATACATTAAAAAAAAATCCAGTGCACGAGGAACCGAACATGAATTATATACTTAATGTGATACTCTCATTCATTTTAAAAAGAATATTAAATCCAAGACTACTAAAGGTTTTCGTAAGTCCTATATCTGGCCAGACTCAGACATCCAAACTTAATCAAAAGGCATAAGTCACTTCAGTATTCTGGTGGCTCAGGTCCTTTTCCTGTTCCTGTGCCACCAGATACGTGGTGCAATCCTCTCCCTGGACCATACATTAACGTGAGGTAAGTCAGGTATGGATTGCAAAAAGCAGTATAGCAGGGAGTTGAGACACCTCCTAGATGCATCTGCCTCCTGCTTCCCCTATTCTTTAGAGACAACAATGATATCTAGACAGTTAGTGCACCACAGAATTCAAGCATCTCCTTGGCTCACCTGGCTTCTGGTTCTCTTTTTGATTAAATGGAAAAATGATGACAAATTTAAGGCTCCTACTTGATGAAGAAATTGGATTAAGACTAAGATTTAAGACTGTTTAGGACTAAGATTATAATAGACTAAATTATTTTGTAAGCACTGAAACCTAGGGTTAGCAAATTTCACATCCACATCTGGAAGCACAGGAAGAGCCTGAAACAAACAAATTAAAAACTACTCCAAATCCTTAATTGTTCCTCACCCAAAAACAATACTGCAGTTGTGTACTGTTTCTAATTTAAATTCACTAAGTTGATAAGAGATGAAGAAAAATAAAAACACATTTTTTTTTCTTTTGAGCCCATGTTATTTATGCTAAATATGTCTACAGTTTCTCTTTCAGGAAGAGAACAGATAATAGAAATATAACTCTTAGTCTGTAAATGATATTTACAAAATAGTATTGGCTCCTTTTAAGATTTGACGTTTTGCAGAAAACAGATGATAACGATTAAAATCCATTTCTAACACACATCAAGTATTCTCCCAAAATTGATATGAAACCACAGAGCTCAGCTAACAGCTCTGAGGCAAGATAGTTGCAAACTCTATTATCTGTCTAGCACTAGATGCATACTCAGCTGTCTAAAAGGATTAAGCCTTTTGCTACCTTTAAAGTGTCAGTACAGAATAAAGATAACAAATTAGCAGAAGGCTGGAAAACAGCATGAATGCTGTCTGTGCTATGACAACCTAAGCATGGAAAAGCTAAAATTTGTTCTTCTGCTAACTTTAGTGGATGGTATGGGCATCCTCTCCCAGCTTCTACTTCTACTTTCCCAGATTTATGGGGCTGCTGCTGCTTTCACAGATCTTCATTGTTATACCCTTTGCCAACATAATTGTGGAGGTTGCTCGTCAACCAAGCTTCTTTTCCCAAAAGCTTATAAACATTGCTCTTCCTCTTTGAAGCTTCCACAGAGGACACTGTAGGGTCTCTTCCTTCTCACCTGGGGAACTATAGGCTGGTCAGTCTCACCTCTGTGCCCAGCAAGATGATGGAGCTGATTCTCCTGAAGGCTCTGCTAAAGCACATGGAAAATGGTGGAGGTGGGTGGTGGCAACCAACATGGCTTCACCAAAGTCTAATCATGCCTGAACAAATCTGGTGGCCTTTTCTGATGGGGTCACAGCATCAGTGGACAAGGGACGAGCAAATGATGTCATCTACCTGAACTTGTGCAAAGCATTTAACACTCTCCCACATTACTTTGTGGTCTCCAAATTAAAAAGATGGATTTGATGGATGGATCATTCATTGGATAAGGATTTGGCTGGATGGAGTAGTAGTCAGTGGGCTGATGTTCAGATAGAGACCAATGATGAATGGAGCTCCTCTCATCGGTCAATACTGGGACTACTGCTATCTTTGAGACATGCACAGTGGAATTGAGTGCACCCTTTGCTGATGACACCAAGTGGTTGACATGCTGGAGGGAGGACATCCAGAGAGACCTGGACAGGTTTGAGAGGTGGGCCCATGACAATCCTGCACCTGGGTCAGGAGCAATACCAAGCAAAGTTAGAGGTTGAGGGGACAACAGATTGAGAGCAGCCTTAAGGAGATGAACTTGAGGGTGTTGGTGAATTAAAAGCTCAACATGAGCTAGAAATGTGCACTTGCAGGCCAGAAAGCCAACCATATCCTGGGCTGCATAAAAAGAACTGTGGCCAGCAGGTCAGGGGAGGTGATTTTGTCTTCTGATTGGCAGGCTGAGTATTCACTGTGGATGATTCTAAAATGTCAACAACAGGATATTCTGCCTTCCTCCTATACTGTTTAGTGTCACATCCCTGCTTAAAGTTAATCCTTTTTTCTTCATTAGGAACAGAATCCCAAGAAAGCTTAATTCCTTTTACTAGAGTAAAAAAACACATACATCGTTTTAAAAGGTCACTGTAGCACAATGAAGTTTTGACAATGCAATAACTTAAAAGTAAAGTGAACCATTCTAAAAAATCCAATGCAAAGTATTTATACAGCCTGGATTACCAAAGCATCCCATATTTTTTCCAGAATGGATGAACTTCTAATAAGGTGAATCAGACCATGGTTCCAGCAATTACCAGAGGATTAGCTACCCCCTACCAAAGGCTCATCAAAAGTACTACAGGGTTGGAAAAACCATCCAACAGCTGAGCTGAGTTAAGAACTTTGGTCTGTGTAAGAAGGTTAAGATGCTAAGATGCACTGGCTACAGGAAGAAAGCTGACAATGAGGAGCAGGAGTGAATTCTAAGTTGGAAAAAAAACAGAACAGAAATCTCTAGGTAGTACAGATGGGTCTTTGGCAGAAGAACCAAGGTTAGGAGAAGGTATTGAGTGGTTTTGCAGAGCCATGTGAAATAAAGTTGAAGCCCTGAGAAAAAGAGTCTGGGCATGGTGCCATGCCTTCCTGAGCTCAGAGGGCAGGCTGCCAGCCTATACTTGTAAGTCACAACAGATTTCTCCTGACAAAGTGTCTGTGGAAGAAGAGCATTAATTCTCTCATTTTAAGAAGGCACAATCTTACTATCTTACTCAGGGTTAGAATAAAGGCCCCAGGGAGATGTGATTAGTATCTTGTATTTCCTTTGGTTCTGATTAAAATTTCCTGTTTAAACTAGGTCTCTCCCAGGATGTAAGATCTGGGGGGTTCACAGGGAGCCTTTTTCCGTGGAGGGAGAAGGAAGATGGAGGAAGAAGTGTCCTGAGTGTTCTGCCACTCATTCTTCAGAGAGAAAAAATGACATTGCATTTGATTTGACTGTTTGGGATAAAATAAACAAAGCAAACAAACAAACAAGAAGTGTTCAATTACATTATGTCAGCTTCAGGACTAGACTGCCCATCTGCTTTATATATAAATACCTATCCTTTGGTTTTTCAGATTATCTACAGATAGTTTGTGCAGAAGAAAATAAACTCAATGCCTTAAGAAAAGGATAAGTGAGAATAAAAAATGCACATGTATAAAGAATGATTTACATTCTTTACAAATATAATATTTACATAATATTCTTCACCATCTTCAGCAACAAAAAGTATCTTACAAAATAGCTTTATCCCTTCTCTTACCTCCAGAACAACACAAAGCACTGATGAATAACCTAAGTGGGTACTTGATGTATGCAGCCCTGCTGTGGTACTGCCACTTCCCCAGAGAGGCATCATCCCCCCAGATACACTGATCAGCTTACACAGTGGCTGTTTCACCTGTCCCAATTCTTGGACTACATTCTGAATACCTGTTAAAACAACCTTTTTCCCACATAAAACCATCAGGACCAGGGCTCACAGAACCAGAGAACTGTGGAATGTTTGGACTGGAAAGGACCTTAAAGATCTTGCAGTTCCCACCCCCCTGCCATGGGCAGGGACACCTCCCACTAATCTTGAACACTTCCAGGGATGGGACAGCTACAACTTCCCTGGGCAACCTGTGTCAGTGTCTTATCACTGTCATCATAAAAAATGCCTTCCTGTACAATCTAAACCTACCCTTTTCCAATTTAAAATCCCTGCCCCTTGTTCTGTCACTACAGGCCTTGATGAAAGGCTCTCTCCATCTTGCTTAAAAGCCTCTTTCTATACTGAAAGGCCACAATAATGTCTTCCCAGAGCCTCCTTTTGTCCAGGTTGAAGAACCCTAGCTTCCCCCACCTTTCTCCATAGAGGTGTTTCAGCCCTCTGATCATTTTCATGACCCTCCTTTAGACCCTATGTAGGTGCGCAAGGAATGGACTATATTGCCCAGGTACATCTGAATGAATTACAGCATACTCAGAATAAATTTAAATGCTCAAAGTTACTGAAATTTCCTGCTCTACCCATCAAGTGCGTAAGCCAATGAACATCTGTGGATATTGGAGTTAACCTAAGGATGTTGTTATTTTTATTATTATCATAACTTCACATTACACAGACAGAAAGCAGCTAGAAGTCCCTCTGTTGGAGGGAAATAACCCTAACAATTCTGCTCAGTACCACAAAGAAACCTACTTAATCTAATGAAAAAGAACCACTGATTTACTCATCAGTCCATGCCTCTAAGAAATACATACATATTCTGTGGTGACAACAATTTCTCACAAATAACCTTCACCACAAGCAATGCCCGGTTTTAATAAATAGAATCCATTACAGCTGATACAGCTATGTTCACAGCCTGCAGTGCTTAGTATTTTTAAATCTTAAGGCATATATGTGACACTCTGAATTACCTTGGAAAAGCTTTGTTCATATAAAAACACTTAATCTATATGGAAGTCTTCATGCTTTTGATTCAAGTCTTCATTTGATATTTACTAGAGAGATATTCAGCCAAGAAATTACATGGAACTTGGTCACATTTAAAAAGTATGGACAATAACTTATAGTGCTTTAAAAATTAGAAGTGAAGTCTCTATAGTTAATAGAAATGATAAAGGGAAGATGTAATCAGCATGTAATTAAAGTAGCTAACATTCATATAGGATTAAAGTCAAGAGTCCTGATTTGGCAAAAGCATGTCCTGCAATTCTTTTAATGCCAAGTAATCCAGGTCACACTCTCCATGCTGTTCACCAAGAACACAGAATCCCCTAATGCTCAGTTTAGTGAAGAGTCAGGAAGGCTGAAAAAACAGGTCAAACATTAGCATCTGCCCTGTTGAAGCACTCTCTGGGACCTCTCCCCCTAGATTTTGCTACACTCTCAGCAAAGGTATTGTAGCATCTTTTCTCACCAGTGGGAAACTTTTCCCACATCTGTTTCCCACAGATGACTAGGTACTAAATATTTTTGTAGAAGTGGAAGACAGTTAAAACCTCATTTTCACTGTTAACTATAGGCATTGCAAATGCATAAGATGCCCCTGAGGGTCCTCTGGTCTCAAAAGGTAGCAAATCAGGACTGCAGGATGGAGCATGGAGTACCAAAGACTGCGGGCAGAACAACAAAGTAGTGTCACAGGTGCAATTCAGTCACAAAATCAGCAATTCTGTGTTTCAATTCTCTTGTGAGGGAGGAGGCAAACTCATTGCTATATGTGTGCTCTGCTTTCCACCACCTAGCCAATTGTATGAGCTGCTCTTCTGCTTTATTCATTCCACAGTAATGCAGTACAAAAATATAACAATTTAGCAGGAACATCCAACTGATAAAAATTGAAGTGGCAGAAACTGGCACGAAAGGTTTTGGAATACAGTCATATCAATTAATTACATCAACTGCTAATGAAGCAGACATTAATTGCAGGCGATGCAGCTTGTCTGAGAAGCTTATTGGAATGCAGCCTTAACCAAGCAGATGAAAATGATGGAGAAAACCAGATGCCTCAAAGAGGACTGAAGATAGAGCATAGAAACCACTAGCAACTGTGCAGGAAAGACTGGTGGCTGGCACTTAGGCCAGTAAGTAATTTATCAAATGAATGACCAGATGTTTCTGAAACCTACAGAGAAGAAGCCAAGGCAACTGTGGAAAAGCCAAATGTCTCAAAATGGCTGGGAAGAGATTGTCACCCAGCCCAGAGAAGACACAAAGGACATTTGTGACTAAAGACTCTTCTAGAATTACTTAGTGGATACCAGAAAACACATTCCTCAGATAAAGCCAAGTGAGCGACTAGATGGCTCCAAAGAAAAGAATGATGGAGACTGGGATACAGGTACAGTTCTCATCCCTGGTCCCACCTGGGTATCCCATTCTGCATTTAGGAGTAAATTGAAAATTGATTTCACCTGAGTATTCTCTTTAATCCTAAAAAGCTGCCCTTGAAACTTCATAAAACAGAAAAGATAGTCTAGATGCTTAGCTAGCATAGTTTTTATTAAAATATTCCTAAAGTAGTGATTTCACATTTCTAAGGAAGGAAGAAGTGAAAACAAAGGACAAGGATAATTTACCTTAGAAACTTAAGGAGCGGCAAGTCAGTGTCTCAGTAGAAACTAATCTAAGTGATAGTGGCACATAAAAGCAGTTTAACTGGCAGTTATTGTAGGAGACTACTTATCAAAGGCACAGAAGTAGTCTATCAGACTGGAGAAAAAATCCAGTGAAAAACAAAAAAAAAAAAAAGGAGAGAAGTAACAGACTGAGAATTTAGTAAGAGATCCCTGACACAAAACTGAGGAAGAAATATGGGAAAAAAAAAATAAAGCCACATGAAGATGGAAGAGGGTAACCAGGGGTAAATACAAAGTGACAGGATCCTATTATATGTCTTGAAGTCAACAGACTGAAATCAAACGCTGAGATGGTACTCTTTCTATGAAAAAAATCTCATGCTCAGACTCTATTTTTGCATCCCTTCTCTATACACTAAAAAAAAAAACCCTACTGAAAATGCACAGACTGAATAGGTAAGAATAAATAACTTGTATATAACTGTGGACTTTCAGCAGATGTGATGCTGCCTTATGACACAGAACAAAGTGTTTTAACGATTACACAAGGCTATGTATTCAGTGAGTTAACAGCCCCATGAAAACATATCTGCTTGTAGAATTGTATTATTCAGAGGAGTTCTCTTCAGAGGAGATAACGCTCTGCTTGCACTGAACATGCTCCCAACCCTCTCTCATCCCTGGGCTGAGGTTAAGCTGTGGGTGCTGTGGAGGGATCTGGGTTCTCCCTGCTTCTCCCAGTGCCCCCTTGCAGGCAAATGGATTGTGTGGAGTAAGGTGAGACCCACTTCAAATGCAGAGAGTGGGTAAGAAAAGAGACCAGGGCAAGACAACACCAGAGCTGAGTGCTGGGTGAAAGAAAGCAAACAGGTACTCAAAACACCACTACCATCCTGCTTAGTCTTGCAAGGGGTACAGATCAGGATTTTCTGGATTGTGTATGGAGTTATTGCCATCGCTTTACTGGGGTACAGACAGCGTAGTCATTTCTCCTATCCCCAGGAGTTTTATTGGAAGGATTGGCAGGAATATAAGTAACACAGTGCAGGGCATCACACATCCAAAAGCAGTCCAGCAAGAAAAGCATTTCCAATGCTATTTGATGTCTAGCCCCACTGCTTACCTAGGGTGGATGCCAGCAGGGGTTTCTGCTAACCTGCACCCTCGTGTTTCTGTGTGCATTGCTAGAGATGCACTTCTGAGCACCATGGTGAGACCTGCCAGCAAGGGGACACAAAAGCTGCTGACAAAGCACTTGTCACTTTAGACAGCACATGTGATGATAAAAAGACTGGATATGCACTTCTGGCAAAAGGGACCCTTGTCACCAGCTGCTTCAGAGGGCAGAAAGAGGAAGTAACACTAGCATGACACAGTGTTTTCCACTCAAGGATGGGGATATAAACTATCTTGGCTTGTCTACTCAGGGCAGCTAACCTAAATAATTTCATTTTACAGGTGAAAAGCTGAAATTAAAAAGCTGAAGGCGAAACAATACACATTGCTGAGAAGAGAAACCCACTTGATCTGGGGCACACTTCTCACCTCCTGAAGAGACATTTCTTCCTTCCCTGTCCCAATAGCTTGCTTCTTAACCACAAAGATTTGGGCTTTAAAAACTCCTTCCAAAGATTCTGAAAATTAACTATTGCTTGCAGTGACACAGAGGCTGTGGGACACTTACAAGCAGTGCTAATAGCTGCTGGGAAGCAGGCTGTCAAACCAACACTCCTTGGAATAGAAGTTTCTTTGTTTTCAAACCATCACCAAATCTTCTGCACATGCAGCACCATGTGCACCAACAGTGAGAAAGTCAAAGCAGTAGGTGGAAAACTGAACCTCTACTAAAAGTGTCTTCCCTCAAAGGTTACTGTTTCACTCCTTCACTGCACACCAGACCTCAACCAGTTCAGATTGACTATCGAGGTGGGCAGAAGTTTTGATGGTGACAACTTTACCTCCCCAAAAGCCCATGCTGGGTGTAAGTGTGTGGCTGCCCTAATACACTGAGTGCAGCTCAAATGGTCAGCAACAACTGAAGACAGAAAATGCATATATTCATGTACTACACAAACCAGCTCCTGGCCCAGAGTATTTTGTTTTGTATCTGTTTAACCTTGGTCTATCTACATTTGCTCAATTAATCTGGGGATGCTGTTCAGATTTGAAAATAAAAGCAAATGAACAATCTCCTGAGATGCAGCTGCTCACCATCACGTGCATCAAGCTTAGGGACATCATTTAGTCAGAGCTTAACACTTGCAGGGAAGTGCAGGAAAACGTGTGTCTGAAGGAATTCAACACATTATTGTGCCATTGAAGAGCTTTATTTCTACCTTTCAAACTCCAAATCACAAAAGCTTCAGTGTTTAACCAACACTCGCCCTGTGTTCACCTTTGCCTTACAATTTCACCCCAAAGCTAAAACCATTGGTCAGCAACATCTTTGCCAATAATTCAACAAATTATGTTCCCTAAAAAAAAACAAGCCAAAAGGGCAAATGCAAACAAATATTATTTTTTGCTCTGTAAATAAGTTGAGCTATTCAGTTCTGTTTTGAACTAAAGAAACCAAGGCACTAGCACAGTGACTTGGATGAGATATAGTAGTACTTCAGTCAAAGTACAATATTCATTTTACTGACTGTATTTGATGAGACTATTCTGGCATCTTAAAAAAAATAAAATTTAACTAAATGTGGTTTAATTCAGCATTTTTATCATACATATTTTTCTTCACAAGTTAATAAAATAAAACCAGGCTCAGAGGGAGATGGAACAGAAAAGTCCATATAAGATGTCAGATTTTTAAAAAGCTATAAATAAATAGGGAATTTGGATAACAATAATGGTACATGAACTGCAAGTACTGGTCCTCACGGAAGCATGCTTTCCTCCCCAAACTAACAGACAGCCTAAAAATATTGTAAAAATAGATTTCTTCATGTTTTACACAAATAAAAATTTGTAGGAATTTATAATTCACATACAATTAACTAGCCTAATCCCTTGCAAGAGAATATTTCCCAGAACTAAAACCTGTGTAATTATTTGATCATTCAGCTACACTGAGATGAATCAGTAAAACAAAAAAACCTCATTAAAAACATGCCTGACATGTATTTTATTTTCCCTAGAAAACATAGAACATTTCAATAGAATTGTTCTTTTCACTGAATGTTGTAAAATAATTGGGAAAAAAGAAACATTTTCCCCGTAAGACATTCCAAATATTGCTGGTCACATAAATCACAAAATAGGGCAATGAAGCATGATCAATATTTGTACAATCCATTTGTAAGCACGGATATCTGTCTTTTGTTATATCAATGTGCTAACCAAACCACATATTTTTTCTAGGACATTTCTGTGGATTATATCACTGTACTGGACATATAGAAATAATAAACAAGTTTAAGGCTGATGTATTTGAAAACATGCTTTCAAATACAACTTCTACAATATTAGCTTCCAGCTAATAATAGAACTCTTACTCAAGTTAATTTATTTTACCTAGACTTTTATATGACTATTAATGATTGTTAATTTTTTTTTTTTTAAAAAAAGTGCTTTTTTAATTTTTAGCTATATTCATTATGCATGGATACATTTCTAAAATGCCTTATATATGTTGACACACACACATAACATCAGATAAAAATATGTAAGAATTTAAGGTGAAGGAAAAATACCTATAAGATTTCAATTTTTAAAGAGTTATTATGATAAAATATTGGAAGTGTGAAAAGAAAAACATTGTCCTACCAGAAATTTTATCTTGACCAGTTTGGCTCCCATATATTCCTCTGTTCCACTGAATCAATTTCACACTTACTCACCTCCCTGTCTGTGATGTGGTTTATTCATTGGTTTGATATTGCCATAGCAACTCTGCAACATGGTAACATGTTAGCCCAGCAATGATGCTCACCTCCCAGTTTATGGTGAATAGCTGTCTGGTACATATCCTATAATATTTTAATGTATATTGATTTCTGCTTCCTACTATTAAGCTACTGGTTTAACATCACCACTTTAAGTATGTATTTAACAGTCTTTCATCATGACCTTCACAGTTTTTAATATGTAGTGGTCTTAGCATAATTATAAAAATTAGCTACTACCTCAGATCTAAAAACAGGAACATATTTTGACTATCAATTGCAAATAATGTTTCTGGACATTTTTGATCAACCAGAAAAACAAATAGCACTTCTCCCACACCAAAAATTCAGTGCTTCTCTACTGTTGTTGCACTTTCCCCCCACGCAACAAACACATGCAAATCCAAGATCAGGCTGTGACTAGCACAGGAGTGAGTGAGTGCACACAATTCCAAGTGAAATAGCTTTCCCCATTGGACCATGTGGCCTGGAGGGAGTGGAGACCCCCTGCCCCCAACCCCATGCCCCCCCATGAACCTCCCAGCAAACTGTCTGGTGGCTGGTAAGGGACAGGGACGGTGCTTTGTCCCTGGAAGGGATGCAGCGTTGGCAGTGATGGCAGGGAGGGATGCTCCATCAGCTTCTGCTTCCCCACCATCCCCCCAAGCAGTGGGGGCTCACAGTGGGCTCTCAATTACTATCTGGAGACAATATGTCTCCTCCATTTGTATAAAGCAAAACCCCCAAACCAAAACATGTCAGAACAAAAGAAGGATCTCTGCCACAGCAAGCCACAGAGGCTTTAAAGCTACAAAGTCTGCCACATCAATACTATGCAAATCAGAGCATCCCCAAGTACAGATTTGGATCATAGCAAGGAGCCTAGGCAGTCATCCAGGGCAATAGTATGAGTGGGAGCTGAAAACTCTCTCATTGACTGAGCCTTTCTCTTCACAAGCTGGCAACTGTTTCACAACTGTGCCTACTCACAGTGAATATATCCTCGTGTTTCAACTCAGTTGCACCATAGAGTGATTTAAATGGGCTTTAAGAAAAGCAGCTTGTTTGCTCTCAGACACTCATGGTCAAGTCCTGTAAAATGCAGAGGATGTGACCACATATGAAAGAGAAAAGCAACACGGACACGGATGATACCACAGGATTGAAGTCATTACTGAATGTGGGAATGTAGGAGGACACGTCCTTCTATCTACCTACCAACATCAGCACTGATTCAGACCACACCATCCATAACTGCAACGATTAAATGCTGTTGTTTGCCTTTGGCTGGTGTAAAACTGTGCCCAGTTCTGGGCCCCTCAGTTCAGTTTAGGAAGGATATCGAGGTCCTGGAGCAGGTCCAAAGGAGGGCAACTAGGCAGGTGAAGGGACTCGAGCACAGATCCTATGAGGAGAGGCTGAGGGAGCTGGGGCTGTTCAGCCTGGAGAAGAGGAGGCTCCGAGGAGACCTCATCACTCTCTACAAGTCCCTGAAAGGAGGGGTAGCCAGGTAGGGTTGGTCTCTTTTCCCAGGCAACTCTCAGCAGAAGAAGAATTTCTTTACCGAGAGGGTGATCAGACATTGGAATGGGCTGCTCAGGGAGTTGGTGGATTCTCCATCCCTGGAGATATTTAAAAAGAGACTGGATGTGGCACTCAGTGCCATGGTCTGGTAACTGCAGCGGTAGTGGATCAAGGGTTGGACTTGATGATCTCAGAGGTCCCTTCCAACCCAGCCAATTCTATGATTCTATGATATGATTCTATGAAAACACATCTATGAGACAGTCTGAGCTTCACAGTCAAAATTAAAGTTACTGCCACATTCCTATTAATACTCAGGTTTGTCATCTAAGACGTACCATGAAAACACCTCTTCATGGACTAGCAGCCAAGCACCTTAATTTCTTCCCCCAGCAGAGATGAAACCAGCATTTAGGGCTGGGATTTCTTTAGATTACATGAAGGGAAAGATGTGGAGCAGAGCAGAGATGGAGGAAAGTATGTTTGAGTAGTTGTTTCAGTTCCTGACCATGCTCTTCAACACAAGAGCTTTGACAGTGCTAGAAAGTGAACTCCATTGCAGTAATAGCAGCACTAACTGTTCAGAATGGACTCAAGTGTTTCTATTACCATTTCTTATTAACTTGCTTTGATTTGTTCTCAACCAGAAAAAGTTATGCCAGATCCCAGGAGATAGAAGTACTTTACACTGAGGTATGGTCCGATGATAGTTATTTCCACTGAGAGCACTGAGAAACCGGTTAGTGTTGGGGAGGGAAGAATAGGAGAGATGGAGTGGATGGAGGAGTACTAAAGAAGAAAACAGTGAGTTCACATCATTTGCACACACTTGTGGGAAATTATGCCTTTTTTGCTTATGGACAACTTCTACAGTAGTGCAAATAGCTATGTGATTGCTCTTTTCTTCTTGTAAAACATGTGATGGTTCTATGCTTCTAGGCAATTTGCTATTTTTAATTCTCTTAATATGTTTACTTTTATCTTTGACAAATATGAAGCTCTAAAAAGGAGTTAAAAGAAAAATTACATTCTGCCTAATGTGAGAGTTTATTTCATCAGAGTACACACTCAATTTATATCTTCCTCCACTGGACCTCTTACAGTTAGCACACTGCAAAGGCATCTATGCAATATTAAACATTAGCAACTGGTCTGTGGTGTCTGCCATCTCCTTCATCCTCTCAATAAAGAATTTGAATCTTCAGACCCCAACACAGTTGTCTGCTTTAATCTAAAGGACTTCAAGTAGGGCCCAGATGGGAGATATCTGTGCTTGCACAGACTGTGAACTCACGGCCAAAAAAAAAAAAAAGAGAACGAATATGTGAAGATATCCAGCATTGTTTCCATAGGCATATGTCCCATGGACATATTTTGGAAAAGAAGGAATAGCAGAGGAGTTGTACAGTTTTCACATGAATATTCAACCTTTAAGTAATTCCAAAACTATGAATCTGCAAACAAAACAAAATATAATTGAACACTAACCATATATAAACATCACTAGTAGCCTAACCTAAATCTACATGAAGGTTCAAAAAGGGATACCACCCTTGCTGACCTTTTGCACCCTTGGTCTCAGATACTACAGGAATTGAATTCCTGTGCAACTCAAACATAAGAATTACTTAACTCCTAAGTATTATTACAAAACTTAAACAAGGAAAACATAACTGAATGTGATACATAATTTCCTTAGGTGTCCAAAGCAGTACTCCACTTCAGCAGTATGGAAACAGGCAAAAAGTTCTCGGTAAACATTAAAGTTGCAGTCACAAGAACTAAGTTCCAGTTTGCACAGAGCCCCACTAACTTTGACACTTTCTCTTTAGCTGTTCCATCCTTAGATTTGCA
Source organism: Calypte anna (assembly GCF_003957555.1). Classification (NCBI taxonomy): domain Eukaryota; kingdom Metazoa; phylum Chordata; class Aves; order Apodiformes; family Trochilidae; genus Calypte; species Calypte anna. The sequence continues at coordinate 141,941,014 of NC_044244.1, forward strand.
TATTTCATATTATTTTTTGTGAACACTTACTTTTCATTCCTTCTCTTCTACTGCCTTTATATCTTATGCAAGAAAGGCTTTTTTAAAAGTCTTTAAAGAAGTCAAATATCTTTAAAAAAAAAGTAAGACTGACAGAACAAAAGTCACAATTTAGTTACTTATCACACTGTAACTTTTACTTCAAGTCACAAAGATGACACACAAAGCCTCTAAATTGCAACAGCATAGTCTTGCTTTTGCTAAGGGTCAGATGTCCCCTTTTGGGAACTATCATGGGCTCCTCTCCAGACCCAGTATTTCCCAAGGCCAGAAACTCACAGGTCTGGGGGACACTTCACAGACCTTACTGACAAGGCCTAAGCAGTCACACTAGGATGGTTTGACAGCTTTGGGCTTCATGCAGTGCCAGGAATAATTTTTCTTTATCTCCATGCTCTGAGCAAGGCCAAATCTCAAAAAGCATTTTATAACTAGTCATATCTGCCACACGGGCTGCCAATCAAACTGTTTGGAATTAAAATAAAAGGTCATATAACACAACTTTGGCTTCAATTTCAGTTATTTGTTAATTTAGATCAAATAAGAGGAATGACAGCTCTGATTTTACACAAAGACTTCAATCCCTACTTCTAACGCCTTTAAAATGTACCCATGGGTACCTGCATATTCTCTCAGCAGAGGTGCAGCTCTATCTAAATGGAATTTTGACTTGCTGAGACTCTCAGGAGTTTATTCTGTAAAAACCAGAAAATCTACCTTAAGCCTTGCAAAATATCTTGGAAGAAAATCATCCCTATTTTAAAGCTTTTTTTTGTTTGCTTGTTTGTAATTTTTTTTTTCATCAGCAGATAGTATTGCAAAAACAGAAAATTAAGGTTGATAAAATGGGTGATTCAAACAGCCAAAATGGGTTGTCAACAAATAAATTGATAGCAATATAAGCAATCAGCAGGTCACATCAGGCAAGCTGTGAAAGCAGAAAATGAAGGGACTGCAAGTCAGCCACAAACTGGGACCGAGGAAAACAACTGGTGATATCTTTATTTGTATTTAGAAGTCTTTATTCGAGATGCTGGTTTAGTCTTGACATGTATTGCTATGACATGATATCATTTTTGATTGATTGCACCCTTCAAGATGAATCAGCACAGATATAGAACAGATTGTCTGTCATGGAAAACAGGTATTTATTTTGTTTTCCTTTGGGTTTTAGCTTATTTTGGGTTTGGTTTTTGTTGTTTGGGTTTTTTTTTTAAATACAGTCTGTTAGGGGAAACAAATCAGAGGGAAGACAGACTTTATTACAGAATATGAATTCTGATTTCTGTTGCATCACAAAAACTAGGTAAAGCCATTGGCTTCTATGAGAGCTTTCACAAAGCTCTCATTTACAGAGCTCATTTCAGCAGAATACTCACAACTCCTACAAGGATTTTAGCACTTTTATCTTCTTCAGATTAAGAAAGTCCTATACCCTTCACATTGTTAGTTTTAATGACTGTATTACACACATTTAGCCAGTTGCATAATAATAATGATATTAAAGTACAGCTTCTGTGGGACACAGTCAACATATTTATCTGTATAACTTCATTCATCTGAGCAGGTGAACAAACTTGAATTTGATTGCACAGTCTTACTTTCATACTTCAAATAAAATTACATCAGTTTTAGATACTACTATGCGAAGTCATGCTCATTCTTCCTTGCTAGATCAGGTCCTTCAAAATTTTATTTTCATCCCTCTATTCCCTTACCTTTGTATGTGGGCAAGTGCTATCAACAAAACACATGAAGAGAAAGGGGTACTGTTTCACATACATGTCTGGCAATTCACAACACTAAATAGGCCATTGAAATGAAAGAGTACATTCTCTTAAAATAAATTAACACAGCAAAATATGTTTATATGCCAGATTAAAGTAAAATGAGTCTGAAAAAACACGCATCATATTTGAACTTGACAGGAACCATTAGAAGAGTACATTTGGCATCTATTGCTGACTAAACATGGAAGAGTTATCAGTTGCTGTTACAATTATAAAATCTTTGAAAACTATGAGACATCACAACCTAGCCTAATTTTCTCCAAGAGTCTTGATACATGGCATCCCACAAGATAATAAAACACATAATTTAGTAGGATCTGGGATTTGTATTGTTACTAGTTTTCCCCACAGTTTTAATCCTTGTGTTTTGGTCAATGGCTCTTTTTAGTAGTCTCATTTGTCAAATATATGTTTTCATTTGTGCTTTCATGTAGCAAAGTTGTTTCTGTGCTGTAGCAAAGATATTACTTTGATTCCAACACACTGATGTGAATGATTTGATTCAGCATTCTAAATCTGTAGGATTTTGATTGCCCCTTCTAAAATGTTGATTATGCCCAGCATCTCACACTCCCTTCAATTTGAAGTAATAAACCTGCTCTGAGCATTACTATGATAAATAAAGAGTTTACTTGTGGAGAACTTACCCAATACAGGCAAAAGCAGAATTCAAATTTACTTCTGAAATTTAGCCCTAAAAGAAGATTCTACTAATACATACTCATTGTTCGGAAACAGCTATACCAGCCCTGAAAAGAGATATTCTTTGCAGTTGCTTCAGGGAGATGGGCAAATTGTTATTTGAATTTCATAGTAGCTCTCTTTAGCCCTTGTAGGGGCAGACAGCTGAAAGAGAGACAACCAAAGCCAGGCAGAAAACCCACAAGATGAATAACAGGCATGGGCTAGGAAGAAATTGTTAAATAAGCAGTAGCAGTTGAGCAATTGGAAGGACTGATAAGAGTCCCAAGCAATCAAATTATATCAGATCAATTGCTGTCTCCAAAGTTATTATCCTCTCTGCAGAAACGAAGCTACAGATCCATTAATAAAAAGAGAGGCATTGTAAAATATGAGCAGTTATAACAATCCTCTGCTTTGTTAGCTGTTTGGGCAGGGTGTCAATAAGTAAGAGACCATTATCATTGGCTTCTACTATTGTACAGTATGAATTCTTTTCAAACAAGAAAGAAAAAAAAAAAAGAAAAAGAAAAATCCCACAAAAGCAATAGGACACTTTTGTGTAGGCATGGTTTTCATTATATTTTTATTTTGACAGCAGGGTTTTTTGACACTAAGGATCCAGCAGAAACTTTGTCACTACATTTCTGCACACATGAGCAACTTAAATCCTATGCAATTCTTTATGTAACATAGGTAGGTTTTCTTTGTTTCTACACAGCAGAAAGCCCCCAACACTAGAATCAGGAAGAGTTACCAAGCCTGATCCTTTGCACTCACACAGCTTTTAGCATCTCACTGATATCAGCCTTCCTTTACTGATACCTATAAATACCTACAATTGATTAGATATATTGATTCAAGTCCTTCCTGAAGAGCAGAGTCGTGCTATTTTTACTGAAATATCAGACTATGTAATTCTTCTATACAGTGCCTATCAAATTCACAACACAATAAATTTGTTGCGATTTCTGCAGTCACTGAGATGCGACTGTCACCCTGTGTATCTTATTTCTATGGCATTAAGGAGGGAGTACATTTTCTTTTATCATCTTATCTCTATTTTCCATTTTAGTAAAGCATTTTTCCATTCTTTCCTTATTTCCTAACACTGAAAACGGAATGTAGAAAAAATCCCAAAATGCGTAACTCTAATTTAAAGGGCAACCCTGGATTTAATTAAATCATTTCATTCTTGTGCATAGTTTCACTTCTTCAGAAACCCTAGCTGTTAGCTCCAGACAACCCCTTATATTTCAACCTTACAAAAAGAATATTTTTTTTTACATCTTTAAGGCTGTGCTCCACAACTTAACACAAAGTCAGATCTTTAATACACAGCTGTGTACAGGAAAGGGAGAGAAGAAATACCTGTTTTGAAGTCAGCCCCCTATTTTTCTGAATTGCTAGGCTTCTCTAGAAGAGAGAGAAAGCTCCACAAAAGCCTTATGTTTACATCTGTCTTCCTAACAACTCACCACTAATGAAAAGGTTTTTGGGAAACCATGCACACAAACTCTCCCAGGGAAAGTGTCCCTGAAATGCTGCTAATTCAGAGCACAAAGCTGGTCATAACAAACTAAGTGATTCAGTGGTCTAAAAAATAGCTGGTTTTGCCATTGCTAAACAACTGATTCTTGTGCTTTAAATGCACAGGACTCTTCATAAAAGAAAGGAAATACAGTACAGTTAGTGATACTCCCTTCTGCAGCTCATCTACAAAAAAAGAAATACTAAATCTTGATTCTTAATCTGGCCTTTATATGGTACCCAGAAGAGATCTCATTTTTTCCATACTTTTTTCTTAATTAGGGACAGATTTTATTTTTGTCTGAAAGAAGAAAAGGTGTCTCATTTCACATGAACTGGATTCAGCACCACCATAGTTTTTGTTGTCTATTTCTGTGGGGAAAAAAAAATTCTCCTGGAATGTGATGAGACACAAAGTTATCTAGAAGTTCTGCACCTTTGAAAAACACGGACATTTCTCTACATACCAATTATTTTTCATTTAGCCTTTTCCAGCCTAGCTAGAGTTGAACTCAGATGTCTGAAGACTACAGCAAAGCAACTCCTTATTTTACAGCCTAAATACAACAGCGTAATTACTGCAGAACAACTCACCAGGCTGTCCATAACCTTATCCTGACAGCTCAAGTTTGGTTTAGTTATGCACCATATAAGATCATGTCAACTCTTACTGAATCTGATTTGAACCTTCTGCTGCTGACACCCAAGACTTATTTCATACCCTGTTAGCACTCCTTATCTTCTTTGGTCGTGCTTCCAACTTTTCATTAGCTTGCCTGAAGGGGAGGCTTTGGTCCCAGTGTTCCCACCTTTATTTTTAATCACCACGCAGCTGAATCTTCCTCCTGCCAAAGCATCCAGTACCTGGAAAAGCAGCCTAGGCAGGTGAAAGCCTGGAAATCCTCAGGTCACACAAACCCTCTGAAGTTTGCTCAGTCTGCCCCTACATAATATAGCAGAAGATGTTGGAAAAGACCCTGCAGGCAGACATCACAGAGCAGTCTCTTGTTAGCAACATATAGTGTATTACAGCCACAAGATGATGCTTTGTACTAAGGGACATGAAGCAGCCATTCAAGATCAAAAAAAAAAAGAAAGTATGAAAAGAGAAAGAAGAATATAATGGACCTGTTTACTGGCAGCAGAATAAGCTGGAAGCTCTGCTAGGTGCTTGACTTCAAGCAGTGGAAGAGCTGCACACAAACACCTCAATGGCAAGGACTGTTTGGTTCCCCTGAAGAAGAAAGGAAGTGTCCAGAAGAAAACAGTATCACCAAAGGGAACACTGCCCTCAAAAGATTAATAACAGTGCTGCCTGTAGAACTTTCTGCTTCCAGGAGCCAAATGAAAGGCTCTGGAATAGAGCTAGGAAACAAGTCACTATGACCCCAGGAAGGATACTTGCTCTGTAAGCCCTCCTGATCTCCATTCACTTGTCTTTCCTGGAGCCGTGAAGCAAGTTCAAGGCACTCTGACAACAAAAGTGTCTTGAACAAGGGATGTTAATATAGAGAAAAACTTTGATAATGTGTAAACACATTATTCCAGGTTAGAAAAAAATAGCAGCACTGGCAAGCACCATTCATAGATTTGGCATGAAAAAAAATGTATTTATCAAGAAACTACAGTAGAACTAACACAGTATGATAGTACTGTAAATGCTGCCATAGTAGTTGGAGAAAAAGTCAATTCACAGTTTGTCTAGGATTATCACTATTTTTAGTCTGCAAGAAAGCAAATTATTTAAATGAAAATACTTGCAAGAGTGGTACAAAACTGCTTTCAAGAAAACCCAGACAACGGTGAGGGGTTTTTTATAATCATTTATCACCTTGAGCGTGAATGAACCATGATATATGACATTTTGGAATTAGGCATGTCTGTAAACAATTCATTAGTAGTTTATTAGGCTGATCAAACTGTGGAGACATTCATGCATTTTCATTCATTACTGTTCAGCACATCAGTTTGTCCTGGTAGTGCTGAACTCAGTAGAGGCTTACTAGTAACTTTATAGGATTTCCTCAGGCTAACAGTACACGAACTTAGACCTGGCATGAGGCTCTACACAGCTCTGAAAGCACAGCAACACCTTTACTGAAAGATGGTTTTTTTAGTTCAGTTAGATGTGAATGCAATGCTGCTCTGTTTCTGGCAACGGAAGTATCATTACAAATGTATTAAGAAAAGAAGCCTCTTGACAGCAATGTGCTTTGAGATCTGAGGATGATACAAGAATGAAATGTTATTCTAAAATAACAGAATAAAATCAGATCAAGATTCTGCTAGAAATTAGTCAGATACTTAAAAATAGAGCTCAAGCATAAACCTAGAGCAGTCATTAAGCAAAGAATGGACAAACTGGTTTAGTTTGCTGGGTTTTGGTTTTGTTTTATTGTTTTGGGGGGAGGCAGTTCTTCTATGGCAAATATGGCATGAGGTGGATTAGAGATGCATTATGTCAGCAAATATCAGCTGCCCTACCTTGCTGTTTCCACACCATGTGAAAGGTGTTGTGAGGAACAATGCTGGAAATAATGAACATTTTCACCACTTTGTAAGAAGGTTTCCTAGCACTACGGGCAGTTCATCACCCCACAGGTTATGGAGCCTTATGAGACAAAGATTTATTATAAAGACGTGAGAGGTTCCTGAAATAATACTATATTTTACAATTCTTGTAAGAGTTTGTCCTGCCTACACCTGCCCCCCTTACTCACTTTCTATACCATTGTGCACCAGTGGAGTGACCAAAAAATATGCATGAGTTCCTTTCACCCTTCTGCTTTTCAAAATTTCTTTATGGAAGCCCTACTTGAAACTCATTTTCCCACTTTTCATTCTCATCCAAAAACTTTGAAGAGCAGCACATTAAAGTAAGCACATTTAAGATAAGAGCAGCAGAACTTCTTACAATAGTGATGATGTAGTGATAGGTTGAGGGGTAACATTTTAAGCTGAAAGAGGGTAGATTTTAATTAGATATTAGGAATAAATTCTTTCCTTTGAGGGTGGTGAGACACCATAACAGGTTGCATGGGGAAGATGTGAGTGCCCCATGTCTGGAAGTGTTCAAAGCAAGGCTGGATGGGGCTTTGCACAAGCTGGGCAAATGGGAGGTGCCCCTGTCTGTGGCAAGGGGTTGGAAATAGATGATCTTTAACGACCCTTCCAACCCAAACCACCCTATGACTGAAAGTCTAGGAAGCAAATTTTTGAGTGCTAAAAATGAACATCTTGGAATGAAAAACAAGAAGAGAAATGTCACCATAATATTAGTGGCACCTGCTTTGGCACTAATCTGTGCAGGTTCAGTTATGTGAACCCATTCTGGAAACAAAGAAAAAGGATTAGATATTCAAACAATAACTAAGAAAATTCTTGGTAACCTGAGAGAGCACAAATTTAAAAATGCAGGTGGCATAGGATTCATAGTCAAGTGACGTCTATCATAAGAGATCGGAAAAGCAAAAGAAATTCCCAAACTAATACAATTTTTCATATTCTAAGATGTAGCATTCACAGAACTGTCAGGAAATTAATTTACTCAATAAAACAGCATGCACCTGCAATAACTCTTCAGTCTAAATTTGTGGAGATGCATTACTAGGCAGCAGAAGAGACTCCTCTCCAGAGTTGATGCTGCTGAGCCAATATGCTCATTCTGCAGTGGATTCCCAAAACCTGTAGGTTCAGATTCTTCAAGTTCATCTCACATGCAGAACCTGATGGAACAAACACAGCCAAGACAGAACTCCTACGTCTGGCATGGGCTCCCATGGATGGCAGCTGAATGGACTCTCAGCTTCCCTATGTGAGGGAGGCTGGGGCTAAAAGTAGGAGGCAAGAGAATGATAGGACCACTTATCCTGTGGAGGAGTTTTGCTTGGGAATGGAAACAGCCACAGATGCACACACAGTCTGACACCAGGTAGCTGATGGCAACTGCTGGTGATGTTAACTCTAAGCCTATTTCTGGTGACACCTGAACAACCTGACACAGAAACATCCTACACAATAAATGCTAACACTGAGCCAGAGCATCAGTTTGAAAACTAATCCACAGTATTATCTTTCTCATTTCTGCACTAGCTCTGATGCTAGCCTTGAATCCTTCTTGCTGCTGTTATCAACTGTTATGAGCTTCAGAACTAACCCTCTGTACCTTTTCACACCAGTTGGCTAGCACTTCTATAACTCAACAAGATGTCTAAGTCCACTATATTTTTTTTTCTTAAACTACAAGCAAAAAGGTTTGGATTAGCTATCAGATCACTAGTGTAGGAGAAGGTTTCATCATAGGAAAAGGTGTTCAAAAACACACCAGTATCTGGTTAAAGCTTCACCCAGCACAAATCCTTTCATCTGGATCTACATCTCAGAATATGTGATATTTTTTTACTAAAAAAACGTTAATCTAAGATATAGAAACAGCAATATGTGAGAGAACATTTAAGCAAAAGAGAAACAGGATTTTACCTCTTTACCTTCAAAAGATACAGTTCAAAACCCATCCCTCCAACAGATAGCAAAGATTTCCTGAAATCATGATTTAAGAATGTGAGAAAGTTGCATTAACTCCTTGCAATGGGAAGTGCTAAATATAAACATATTAAATGCTTAATATACCAGGACAGCCTCACTCTCCTCATCTGGTAGAACAGATGACACTTCAGTGATGTTCCACAGATATTACAAGCTTGATCAAACATGAAAGATATTCTTGAAAAGTATTTGCCTCAAAAAAAAAAACCAAACCCACCACCACCAAAGAGTGGGGGGTTTTTTGTTGTTGTTTTTTTGGTTTGGGTTGGGTTGGGTTTTTCGTGAGGGTGGTAAGACACCAGAACAGGCTGCCTGGGGAGGTTGTGGATACCTCACTCCTGGAAATGTTCCAGGTCAGGTTGTACAGGCCTTTGAGCAACCTCATCTAGTGGAAGATAACCCTGCCCATGCAGGAGGGTTAAAAACATGATCTTTAAGGTCCCTTCCAACCCAAACCATTCTATGATTCTCTGACCTTGGGTACCCTTTAACCATGCTACCAGAGAACAAAGCAAGGACCAAAGTTCAGTCCCTGAGCTCCCTTCAAGGATCATTTAGTGGCCCCAGTGCCACTGGGGCACTTTTGGCTCACTTTTCCAAGGCACCACATGCAGTCAAATACATCCAGATTTGTATTTTGTGAGAAGTAGTGAGCTTCTGCTCCTACAAGTCCTGAGGTTGAGGTACACAGCCTGCACACAATAGAAGAAATATTGGCTAAGAAAAAATAAGAAGAGGTTATTTTTTTCTCGGAGGGAGGGAGGGAGATAAACAACAAAAGTTCTCTGTTTTTTCCAACCCCGTTTCTCTATTATTCTGTATTTGAGAGACTGGGAGAGGAAAGGTAGGACTCAGCTCTTTTACACTTCTCCCCAGTCACTGGTAATCAGTCGTGGAAAGAAGCAACCAGTTAGCCAACAAAATATTGCCTTTCAAAAGGCAGGTCTAACCTAAGAAACAGGTTGGGGTCGGTGATGGTCAGTTAGTATATATTTCACTTGTGCAAAATTACTATTCATACTATTAGTCAAATAATTTTCCTGCATTAAGAACTGCCATACTTTGACTGAAGCCGAGTACACATATGGTGTGTCACTGCATGTGGCACCTTACTCTGGGAGACCTTTATTTGGGATTGAATCTTCATCTGAGCACTTCACAGCCATATGAATACATGCTGCTGCTGCAGCTGCACCCATTTCTGTTTATCTGAGAGTTGGCCAGGAGACACAGAGAAAGCAGCATGTTGTTCTTTTAAGATTTCTTACCCCTTACTAGCCTAGGCACCATAAAATATCTAAAAAGACTATTTTGGGTGGCATTTCATTGCAAATTCCATATGCTTAGCTGAACTGTTCAATGCTCAGAATGACAATAAAGAGAAGATTACATCTGAATGCACCATGTAGTATTTTTCCCCTTAGCTGATACAGCCCATTATCTCCTAAAATAAACAGCACACAGCCTGCTTGCTTCATCAGCCAAGTTCCACAGTATTAGACACCTCTGTGCAGCATAAGGTTGTATGTTGCTCAGATATCTACTCCACGGTACATTTTCATCTCCATTCAACAGATGTTTGCATGAACACTTCCCTGTGCACCAAGAAAATAGAGCCTGGAGGATGTGAGTTCTTTAATGTGGTGTAGAATGAAACAAGGTAGCAACAGATCTTTTCCCCCAGCAAACTGTATGGTTTTGCTCTTAGCTATGGACACAGCCACGTAATGATGCAGTACTTACAGTAAGAAAAGAAAATCCCTGATAATATACAATAAAACCATATAAGAACATTGTCTGATCTCCAGAACAATTTAATGCATACTGAAAGGAAACAGCCCCTATTATGGAAAATCCCTTTAAATAATTGTACAAGTACAAGTACAAGTACATCATCACAAATTATCAAGGACATTGAAGAGAGATATATAAGGACATGCAGTAACTCATCTCTGCATCATCATCATGCATTTCTTCTTGCATATGTGGTCCAGCAAAGTGGAAAAGCTATGTTGCATGTAAGGTTAGTTTTGCAGTGAAAGACAGAGTGCAGACTGAGAATGCAGAAGAACAGAAGAAAGTACCAGTTAACCAAATGGATTTAAAGTCTCTCTTACCTTTCTTGAAGAAGAAAGTGTGTCTACCAAGTCAAGCTATTAGCATGGCCTTCCAATCTAGTGGAAAGGATGATCTTCCACAATATTTAGGATACTAAAGCACCTCATTGGATCAGCTACCTAGTGATAAAGTAGTTTGGATAATCTCAGCTACATCTTACACTGAACTCTGGCAAAATGTCAGAGCTTTTAGCCTGCTCTGACTAAAGCTGGCCAGACACCAGTCTTGTACAACCAGGGCTTCACACAGTCCTCCAAACATTTCTCCTTTTTTTTTTTTCTTTGCGTCGCATGACTAGAAATGTTGCAATCTATGCAAGTTTAAAGGTATTTTTGCCTAGGCTTTAAACATTAAATTGACCTCTTGTGATCTATTTTATATCACTTCATATATTCTTCCTTTGTCCACTATACTCAGAGCTCATAAATGCTCTCATGTATACTTAAAATAGAGAAGAACAGCATGTTTTCCTTCTCACTTCCCTTCCTGCTTCCTGCCTGCTTAGAGCTGAAAGGCAGCACCTTTTGCACTAAATCACAACAATCATTAATATTACAGAACCTTCCCCATTAAAAAGGCAATATACTGATATGCAAACACTCCACTCACAAGAAGCCTTTTTTCCAACACTTCATTAACATTTTTTCACCACCAAACCATCATATCCTTCCAAAAGTCTGCCTGTATTGCTCCGCTTCCTCAGCACACCACTAAGGACACAACAAAAGGAGAGGAGGAAGTTGTGGATAAATCAAACTTCCCATCGGGTTACCTTCTGCTCTCCTGCCACCTGTGCTGGCTGTCACCATATCATGAATGTCCCGAGATAACACACAAGGCTCCAGCCCCTTGCATCTGCTCCTGTGATGGTCACAGTCCAGTACTCTTGCTGTCTGCCTCCACGTGTATCCCCACGGGGACAGCTTCCAGTCACCTGGATCAGAGAGCTGCCAGCACTACAGATGCCCTTCTCCTCAGGAAAACTGGCTGCCCACCCCCTGCTTCATACTACGTAATTTATTACAGATTTTGAGACCTGAGAGGCAACCTGTCGTATTTTGAATGGCCTCTCTACTCACAAGAAATTCCCCCCCAATATCCGATTATCAGATTAAACTGTCTTTTTGGCAAAGAGTAATAGTTATAAAGACATAAACAAGCAGGAAGCTCAAATCAAAAACAAGGTTAGGAATATGTGAACGCTTCTTTCTACTAAATTAACACTGGCAAAAGCCAGAATGAAATATTGATCTATGTTTCTGAATTAGCTTTCTGAGGTTTGCAACCACCTTTTCATAGCTCTGAGCATAGCGCAGCAAAAAAATTGATTGCCACTCATTTTGCAAGCTGAAGTGCGTGGATCGTTAAAGGTTGACTTGTTAATTAAATATGGTACTAGAATCCTTGATTAGTCCTGCCTTTATAAGAATACCATTAATAAACCTGTTTTTCAATTTAGGAAACATCATCTCTGTGTACAGTAGCCATTGGAATGTTCCTGCCTGAGTGTAATACTTCATTCATTACCTCGACGGGTCCCATCACTTAGGGCTGTCCACAGGAACAGCCTGTGGACAGGCTTTTCAAATTCTATCTCTGTTTCCATGTAGAAGCACATGCAAGACATCTCCTTCATACCTCACACCAACATTTTCACAAACCAGTGGGTACAAAACCCAAACTCACAGAGAACTGCAATCGGTTTTCTAGTTTATTATTTGCCACCACACAAAATGATCACCTAGCTGAAGAATTCTCTTCTTCCCATCTTCCATTCCCTCAGTATCTTGCAGTGTATGCAAAGTGGAAAAAATACCTTTCAACAGATGGACAACAAGGAACCCAAAATCAGATCAGCAAAACTCTGTCCTTAATCTGTTTATAATGCATACTACAATATGAACATAAGCAAGTTCAACATAGTGCAATAGCTGTGGGTGTCTTATTTTTTTGTCATGTAATGCACCAACATTGATAGAATCTAGCCCTATCTTCCCCCAAGTACAGCATCCAAGGTCAACACTTGTTCTTTCATAAGACAGACAGCAAATGCCCCTGAGAAAAATACTAGAGAAGCTCTAAGAAAATTTGTAGCTAAGAAAGGGATTTTCTTAAAATTTTTCTGTGCAATATATCATGCAATCAAATTGACTAACACTTGTGTTATATATACACATTTTTCATATACTTACACACACAAAAGCATCCTTCAAAATTTAGAATTACTAATTTAGGGACATCAAGCCTGAAAAGATAATGAATAAATGACTAGCACTTTGCAATGCTGAGGCAGCAATACAGCTAAAATACCTGCTGAGATTCAACTGTGCCTTTATTCGGCAAAGTCATCACTGTGACAGTGCAACATTGTCTTTTTGGCTAGTAATTAATTAGGTTTCAAGTACGTATTGCTAATAACTGTGAGCAAGAAACTAATTTAAAAAATTAGAGAATAGTTTGAACTGGAAGGGACCTTAAAAGATGATCTAGTTCCAACCCCCTTGCCATGGGCAGAGACACCTAGACCAGGTTGCTCAAAACATCATCCAACCTGTACTAGAACACTTCCAAGGAGGGCACAGCCACAACTACCCTGGGCAACCTGTGCCAGTGTTTCAGTACCCTCAAACTAAAGAATTTCTCCCTGATGTACAACCTAAATCTACCCTTTTCCAGTTTAATAAAGCCAGTCCTCTTTTTCCCGCTGCTTCACACTGCTATAAAAAGTCCCTCCCCAGCTTTCCTGTAGCCCCTTCAGGCACTGGAAGGCCACTATAAGGTCTCTCCAGAGCCTCCTCTTCTCCAGGGTGAACAATCTCAACTCCCTCAGTCTGCCTCCATAGGAGAGGTGCTCCAGTCTTCTGATTGTCTTTGTGGCCCTCTCTGGACTTGTTCCAACAGCTCCGTCTCCTTCCTGTGCTGGGAGCCCCAGAGATGGACACAGTATTCAAGATGGGATCTCATGAAAGTGGAGTAGAGGGAGAGAATCACCTCCCTCAACCTTCTGGTCACAAGGAAGGAACTAATCTTAATTCTGCATGCATAATATCCTGCTTGGATTTGGTTATAAATGGAGCTTTATACTTTTAATAGATCTTTATACTTTTAATAGATCTTTATGCTTTTAAACCAAACAAAAGTTTCAAAAGTCTATAGTAAAAAAATTTTTACTCAAATTCATTGCAGTTCTACAAGATTCTTGATTATAGAGTAGTAATATAATTATACTATATTTATTTCCAATAAATATTTATGTAATAAATAGCAATACCAGTATTCCTATTACATATATGGTAGTACAGCAAATGCACTTTTGAGATCACACCTTTGTTTTTATAAGTTGATATTACAGCATTGATTTACACTGGAGTTACACCAGGAACAGTGTAATTCCCTCGAGATTTGCAGAGCTGGTACCAATAGTATTTATCTTGCATCCAAACTGAGAATGAACAGCTTAATCCCATCTCTGGTATGAAAAGAAAATCATTACAGTAAACCTGTACAGTTTACTCTATTGGCCACAAAATCTGGTCAAAAATGGAGAGAGCTGTTATGAGGCTGTGAATGCTGGTTGTGGTTGTGGTGCATGCAAATGTTCACATAAATTGTTGCCAATCATGCTAGTTTTAGTAGATATGAAGCAGAACAGAAGATTGTTTTGCATGCAGAAAAGAAATAAAGAGGGAGCAATTTGGTGACTACAGTGTTAATATATGCATCCCAGAATATTAATTACTACTCAAAAAGTGATAGACTGTGCCCTCAAATGAAGAGGTTTTGCCACAGAATTTAATCCTGGAGTTCATTCTACTTTTAGTGGATTTTGCTTGCTGCTTTGTATATAGTAGGTTGTAATACAGTTCATACAGTCCTTTTGCAAAAAATTAACAGCATTCATTGTATTACAGTGGTTGCAATTAAAAAAACAATATTTCCACACTCCTAAAAAATAAGGTATTAAGTGATAAAACTACATTCTTATGTGTGCTTTGAGATCAACTGAGATATTGCAGATACCCTATTTAATGACTAAGCCTTTGCTTTTTTTTGAATTCCTTTAAATGCAATTTTCTTTGTTAAGGAGATATTGAATAAATTATGTAAGTTAATGTGCTTTTATAGATGGACTTAATTAATATCAGTATTCACCGAAAACATAATAGAGTAAATCTAGATCAGCATGATGTTCCTCAAAAGATGAGGAATTCAGCCTCAGACAAAATATACCCAAACCCATAGATTTACTGAAAATTTCTCTCTGAACACATAGCTGAGATGTCTATTTATTCTGAAGCCATCTGTTATGCTTCGAGGGAGGTTGGGCTAGTTTCACAGTACCAATACTAGAGCACAGACACAGGTTTTTTAGGACCCTGAGGGATGCAGGGTGGGAGAGGGGGTAGAGCAGAACAGAGAGGGGTCAGTATTCCCTCCCATTTTCTTCCATGCTCTACAAGAGCCAAGAGGACTCAAAGTCTCCCCCTTCCTGCCCCCTTCTTCCTCTCTACTGAGCTGTGCTTGGAGGTCTCAGAGAGAGGTCCCTGCTTTTTATCAGCTTGCCAGATGCTCTGCAGAATCCAAATCCATTGGGTGCTGGGAAGATCTGTGGACATCTTTCCCAAATTGGCTCTGCTGCAAGGGACCTTCACATTATCAAGATTGGGTTTTGAATATATTTGTTCCTCATTCCATGTGCTACTGTCCCTTTCCTGTTCCAGTGAACTTGTTCCAGTTTTAATTTCCAACCTTTACATCTCTTATTGTCCTTTTATCTTACCATTGGAGGGTGTAGAGGGGTAGCAAAGACCAATTCTGTTCTCTGTTTTTTTTGGTTTTCCTTGACCACTAAACTGAGACACCATTACAGACAGTGCCTCAAAACACTGACTACATCAAGAAAAACATATCCTTTTTCCAGAACAACATTGCAATGGTGCACATCAATTTCCCACACAATTTGTATATGTGGTAACACATTCCTTCAAGGGAAAAACGTGCATTAAATACATACATCCATGGAGATGCAAGAGTATTACAGCTGTACTATCATCAGTGCCAGACACTACAGCTACTAGTTTACCCACAGAGGTGTGATGTGGAGGAAATCACAGAATCATAGGATGGTTTAGGTTGGAAGGGACATTAAAGATTATCTAGTTCCAGTCCCCATGCCACGGGTAGGGACACCTACTACACCACGCTGCTCAGAGCCCCATCCAACCTGTCCTGGAACACTTCCAGGGAGGGGGCAGCCACAACTGCTCTGGGCAACATGTGCCAGAGTCTCACCACCCTCACGCTGAAGAATTTCTTCCTTATGTTTAAGTAAAATCGACCCATTTTCAGTTTGAAACTATTCCCCCTCATCCTATCCCCCCATCCCCTTGTAAAAAATTCTTCTCCAGCTTCCCTATAAGCCCCTTCAAGTACTGAAAGGCTGCTTTAAGGTCTCCCCAGAGCCTTCCCTTCTAAGAAGGCTGAGGATTAGCTCAATTGCAAAATCAGCCATTGATCAGTACATGTTGCCAATTGATATATTTTTCTCTTCAAGCACTAAAATAGCTATTTTAGTCACCTGATCCCAAGACCTTTAGTTTTACTGTTTCCTACTTTCCTTAAATAATTTTATTCCTTTTCAAATTAAGCATGTGCCTTGTAATATCAAATTAGTACAACTGAATCCTTCAAAGGTAAATCGAAGAGTTAAATGATTGCATACAAGCACAGGTTAAGTGCTTTTAAATTAAGTCTGTGAAAATGTGTAGAAGCAAAAACCTGTCTTCAGTTTAGTATTTTCTGAAATTCTGTATATCGTGAACCATAAAATTTAACAGAGATTCCCAATCTGACAGATCAGTTTTAGATTACAGGATTTTATACTTACAATTTGGTAGTCCATATGTAAATTATTGTATAGATTATTGTTGAAGGCTGATGTTGGCCAGCTGCCCACCCAGCTGCTCTTTCACCATCTCTCCTCAGCAGGGCAGGTGGAGAAAACAAGATGGAAAAGTCCAAGGATCCCAATAAGGACAGGGATATCACTTACCAAATACTGACACAGACAAAACAGACTTGACTCAGGGAAAATGAATTTAGTTTTTATCAATTAGAGCAGAAAAGTGGGAAGCAAAAACAAAACTAAAACACCCTCCCCATTCTCCTCAGGCTCAATTTCACTTATATCTTACTATAAATCTTCCCCTTTCCCCTACTCCTGCAGGGAGATGGGGAATGGGGGTTTCAGTAACAGTTCCTCTGTGTCACTCCTTCCTCATGCTTTTCCCCACTTCAACATGGGTCCTTTTTATGGGCTGAAGACCCTTTTACAAGGGTGTGCAGTGACAGGATGAGGGGCAAGGATTTTAAACTGGAAAAGGGGACATTTAGGTTAAGTTAGGACATTCTTTCATGTGAAGATGGTGAGGCAATGGAACAGGTTGCCCAAGAAAGTGTTGAAGGCCAAGGTGGATGGGGCTTGGAGCAACCTGGTCTAGGGTGAGATGTCCCTGCCCATGCAGGGGGGTTGGAACTAGATGATCTTTAAGGTCCCCTCCAATCCAACCCAGTCTATGATTCTATGATTCAATCTCTCAAAGAGAGAACTTTTTCCTAGCAAAGGGTAGCTGGCATAAACAATAAACTACATTCCCAGTGTTACTGAGGGCAGCTTTACCCCGGTGCAACACACTCCTAAAGACTTGAAAAAGGCCAAAGGGCTTCACAAACTTTGGTGGTGGCAGAGTCCATCCTAAGAAAACTTGACTACACCATGCTTAAACCAGGTGGTATTCTTACAGACAATCCCTAGACTGGAACAAAGACCTTGAAGAAACTTATTTAGTTATTTTGAGAGCAAAATGTATACAAAGCATTAAAACAGATTAACATACTCATTGAGGAACACTAAATTTAATACATAAATTCATTAGGGAAGCAGTAAACATACTGTATAAATTAATTAGTTTGTGTTTATCTTCATTAAGTGCTACTTAATGAGTTAATAAGCTTGAAAAGCAACAACAAATGACAAATTGCTAAAGTGCATCTACAGGTTTTTTGTTTGTTGTGTTCCATTTTTTTTTTAAATCAGTACCTCTAAATAAATGCTGCATCTCTGAATACAAGCTGGTAACATTATGCAAGGTGGTCACTTTACCTTCTAGACTGCATGAATAGGTACATTTTCTTACAGGATTTGATTTTACCAGAAAAGCTCAGACTTTACAAAATTCAACAGTGGAAGGTTATGCCAAGCTCTAAGAACAACCTGATCTTTAAAATTAAGATGACAGCTTCTTATTTGTATTACAGGGTGACTTTCAGCTTTTTGGGAAATGTTAATCAGAAGTATACATACACACACTTAGATGCATACACTCAAGTATCTATATTCACACATTAAAAATTACATTACTACATCTGAGAATTACACTCGGGCTTTTATGGCCTGGGGATGATAAACACAGAACCACATTGTCACAGGAGTGAACTGGGAACAGGCTGGGCAGCACTGGGGAAGCCATATCCAGCACAAATAAACACTCATTTCTGATGGTGTTTTGAGTGTTCCAGCATTGACTGAGGTTTTATTAGCGTGCTATGGAAGATTGAAATAGTGGCACAGTTTGTCACATTACAGTTACAGACTGTTTATGCTCTCATTGTCCAGAGCATAAAGGCCAAAGTGCTGCTGGTCTGTGTCATGATTTAAACAAAACAACAAAAAAATTCCCCACATACACCCGTTTTCCACTTGCTCTCTTCCTATACAATAATGTATAATTGACAGAAGATGCCAAACTACATCCCCATGTGCATTAGTCATATTGATATTATAAATACCTTTAAAGTAAAATATAGCCTGAACACATCTTTGACTCCAATGCAGCACCAGTGCATTAGCTAAGCATGGTTCAGTGAATGTGTCAATACACAGTCCTCTCAGCTTCCCAGGACATACACAGTTCACAGTAAAATTACAAGTGCTACCTTGATAAAATATTTAAGCAATCTTTGACTATTACACGCTCAAACAATTCCTTAGATAACCTTGGAATATTAATCAAATTTTTCATCCCCTAAATTGTTTTTTTTTTTAACTCCTTAAAATAAACTTAGAGCATCAGAAACCAATTTCCCCCGGTAGCAACAATAAATAGATAAAACAGTATTTAGAACAAAGACTGTCAGTTCTTTTAAGGGATTCTCATTCCTTGGATTACTTTCCTTTTTCCCCAAGAATACCTAGGTCCAAGGAAATCAGTTTGCTTAATTCCCGATTCTTTGTAAATGAGGAGAAATATCAGGCACATTTTACATCCATGCTTACACCGAAAAATACAATATTCAAAGCATCCTCCAGCATTACCAAACAAGTAATATCTCAGTATCAGCTGTCAGCATGAGAACACTCTTGAAAGAGGAAATAAAAGCAGTATCAGAGAATGCTACAGCACTAATGTTGCATCATGTAAGCAGCTCTGTATTGCTACAACAGTAGCATGAACTTCATAAATGGGAAAGAAAAAAAAAAGTACACTTCAAAGAAGGCATGTGCTGATACAGAACAGCTACCAGAAATTCTTTCCTTAAAAGTAAATAACTCTGTAGACTGCTGTTTAAGCAAAACTTGAACTATTTTAAATCCTACTCATTCTGTAAACTGAAACTTTATCTATCAATCACACTGCCTTTAGACATTTTCAATATATTTTGGTCACTTAAGATTCATTCACCAAGAATTCGAAACCAGGAACACCACTAAATGCCATGTCCACACTTGGATAAAAATGTATATTAAGTAAATCAAGACATACTCATGTCACAAAAAGGTCCTCAAGAGTTTTTTGCTGACACTTAAGCAGTAAGACAGCTAATGAGAACAGCTACAGTCTGCTCAGCACTGTTTAGTGCAACAAATTGACTTGAGATGATTTGTCACTGTGTCCCTGCAGGAAGAAGTCAAACCACTCAGGGGGATGGGGGGAAGGAGAAAGGCAGCTCACAACATGCTCATCTAAAGAAATCTGTGATCCCAGGTAATTACTGGGATAATAGTAAAAATATTGCTAGAAAGAACATGAAATGTGGAGTAAGTTTAACTGTTTATCTTAGTTACAATGATATATTTTTGAGGTTCTGGTAGACACTTCAGCCTTCATTCATGTCTTTTTTTTTTTCAGTAGTCATGATAGCAATTTAAAAGACCAGTTTTCAAAAGCAATTCAAATGTGGTTTCAAACAGAAGAACCACAATGGGTCACTGCCTGCATTTTCACAAAAACAGCCAGTGGAGTCACAAAATAAAGGATGGATGGTGCAGGCTGGGATTAGTTTTCTTTCTGTTTTCCTTTAATATATTTTGTTATTTTACTTTTAAGCCATTATGCTTGTGGAATAGAAGGGGAAATGCCAGCAGCAGCCAGAGGCAGCACCAGCTGGGAGTTGGAAATGGCACTTGTAGTTTTTAGCTGTCAGATGTTGGCTGAAATTTAACAAGTGCCAATATGAAATGATCTGCAAATCTCTAGCTTTTTTTAAACTAGCACGGATAAATTAAGGGTTTGGAGAGCAATTTGAGGCCTATTATATTATTATACTTATACATGAAGTATTACAAGTTGTTCAGCCTTACTGCTTTCCTGGCTTAGAAGAACTCCCACCCACATCCTGAGCTTACACATCCAAGCAAAAAGGCATTCTGAGTTATGTTTGATCCGGCCCCTGTTAAAACTCCCTGATCTCTTTTCTCTCTTGTTGGTAAGTTTATGTGACAGAAGACATCAAAGATAAATGAGATCTAATAATAGTCAGCACTTATTTACTCTTATAAGTGGTTCCCATGAATTGCTAATGTCTTACAATATAGAATAAACCTGAAATTGATGAAACAATACAAGGAAGATGCAGAAAACACAACCACACAAATATTTTTCTAGCCCCATCAACACAGGGCTTTGGGCCCAACCTCAAATTTTATATCCAAAACCATATCTTTTGTGAACTAGACTTCCCTCTCCCAAGCAACAGGCTCCATGTGAGAACTGTGTGTGCTTGAATCAAGAAGGTATTCACATATGTGTACCCAGCCCACGAGCAGGGACAAAAAAAAAAAAAAAAAAAATCTTCTCAGTATCTTGCAAGTTCAGCAAATATTCTGCAACAGCAGCCACAACATTGCTGTCCTTCCTTTACAAGAAGATCAGCTAACATTTAAACATGGATGGGGATATACAGGAATACACCCAGGCCCACCCTTCCAGCCATTCCAAAATGCCAACCAGTTTATCAGTACAAATAACCCTCTGGGAATTTGCACAGCCAGCCTACCAATGCCACAGCATCCCATCACCACACTGGCTTCTCAAATATTCTCATCCTCTGTGCAGAAGATACTGCATTGAATCAGAAGCCAAGGGTAGGGGACATAAGGTACTTTTCTTTGGCTGTGTGCATATTTCTTTGATTTCTAGACTAGACAAACCAGTATAAACTGCTCCAGCATGCTGCTGTGGCCCATCACCCTTGTTGTGCATTACAAACCAAGGAGGCTAAATTTACCTGCCATGCAGGTCATAGTATTTCATGAAAAGGTATGGCCATGCCTGTGCTCAGTTACATGAGTTGAAAGATCTGCAGATAATCTGAACAAAATAATTGGCTGTCCCTTCCCAGGTCATGCTATATTCTTGGATGGCTGAGAGATTCCATCTGATTCACTGGCACTGAACTTACTTTTTAAAATTGTTACGTATTTTATTGAAATTATGGTCCTAAAAACATTAAGATAGAGCTAGTCTAATGATGGCTTACTTTATAGTGTTGAACAACAGAAATGGAATGGGTTACTGGCTAATGAAACTCATCTGACTTAAAACTGTACTTTCTATCTCATTTGTCCCTGCAGACAATAATCAATTTCCCCTTACTCTTCTCTCATCTGATAGATAGAAAGTTTTTTGGGAACTGGGACTGTCATTTATGATACATCTTTAGAGGACCTAGGCCACCAAAGCCCAAAGGCTTTGAAATGTTACTGCATTTCCACGTCCTCATCAAATAACAAGGACATTCAACTGCTCTTCCTAGCAGACACAACTCTCAGGAGCTATATTTAAAACTAATAATGAGGAGAAAGTTTCCAAGTAGTATTCTCCACTCCTGGAAAACTTATATAAGGGAACATACTTAAACCACTTTGTGCTGACTTTTTACACTGCTGGTAATTAGATTTATTATTAAACAGGTATTCAGGTCTATACTGGAACACTCTGACTTCCAGCAGGGAGGGGATGGCAGGCGTGGCTTCCATAGCAGCAGCCACGGGTGCAGCCAGCACGACGCTGCGCAGTTGCTGTGGGCTCTCTCCCCTTGCATGCTCAGGATTCCTCTTTCTGCAACAACTGCACTGTTACCCCAGTCCAGCACCTTTTCCTAAAGCTCTGTAGCAGGGACATATCACTATCCTCAAACATCCTCAGTTCAACTAAAAATTTGAGAGAACATGACAGGGAGTCAAAGGACAGGAGAGGGAAAACAAGCACCAATGCAAATGCTGCCAGTACTGTATCAAGGAATGAGACTTTACTTTTTTGGAGGAAGCATTTTGGAATTAAATAGATGCAGCAAAGAAGTATTAAAAGAAGCATAAATTCAGAAAGCATGGATAGTAGTTACACCAATAGACAAGATGAAAATTGCTCAGATTGTGAAGCTATAAAGTCTCTGCGGATCAAAATTACCACAAACCTCCATGGCTTCCTCCATGTGGAATAGGATTTCACAGCCTAATCAATGGTTTTGGTCTCAAGACACCAGACTTTTATTAAAAATAAAATCTTACAGCTCCCGTGTATCGCTTGTGCCCACATTTCTTTTCACAGGAGGAGAAAGTGTATGTCTGTAAGCATAGACAAGATGATGAAATCTCAACACCTCACTTGATACAGGATTGGAGTAAAATTACTGATTCTGTCACCACCCACTTTAACCCTCCATGTGGGAAGCCACAGTCACCATCAGGGCTAGGATCTCTTCACTAGCAGCGTTTGCTAGTTCTGACAGGAGCACTTAAAAGCTTTTTCTGCCACAGGCATAAGGAGGGCAGTTAAGGGCAGAAGACCTCCTGGGAGAGTCCTAGAGAAATGTCCCCGGCAGAGGAAGCCAAACTTGGCAGGGCCTGTACCCATACTTGTTTATCCAGACCTTGGAGCAAATTAGTCAGCCAACAATGCCTCTTTTCCCTCTGCCCCTCTTCAGAAGGAAGTACTTCTCTATCTCTGGTAGGGACAGGGAATTAATTAGCATATGTGCAGCCTGAACAATCAGGAGGCTTGAACCTGGGACTAATGCGGGAGCCAAATTATTTTGACGCTTCAAACACATTCACTAAGAAAGACTGAAAAGGGGCAAGGGAAGTACTGGGCCACTTGACATCAAAAACAGTATCTGTGGTAGGAAGTTGAAGCAGAGCAGAGTAGCTTACAGTGTTTTTGTATCCTTTTCTTTATATGGCTGTGTTGGCACACTGGGATGTAGACGAGCATGTCCTGCAGGGAAAGGAAGAGATGTGACAGGACTGGGGAATTGTCAGCCCAGCGCATGACCCCGCATGCTGAAGCTGCTCTGGCTGTTTTTGCATTAAATACACACACATCTGAACTTAGTTTTCCCCCAGGATCACAGCAGCTCTGCCTAAATGCAAACTGGTTTCTTTTACAAAGACAAACAAGAAAAAGATTAGTTTAAAAGCCTGCTACAACTGTTGTGCAATAAAAAACAAGTGACAAGCTTTTAGGCTTAATTGCTTCATCAGTCCAATAAGGGAGTAAGGTATTCTGAGCCTGCAAGCTTGTTTGCTTCTTTCCCAGCTACTATTAAACTAATAAACAGCTCAATCTCTCCAGACATTATTTATATTTTATTACTCCAGAATGGCTAAAAAAAAGAAAGAAATCACTATTTTAAAAAGCATTAAAAGCTTAGCATTTAAAGAGAACAAATTATGAGGTTTTGATCCTGCAGATTGGGAACTGCCTTTCAGGCAAACAGAATTAGTCACATTTACCAATCTCTGGTTAGAGCAAGGTTGCTTATTAAAATTAAAAAAACACCTAAGAGACTTTCTCTGAAAAGAAAACTTCTATGACCACCTGCTTGATGGGATATTCTCTACAAGGATCTATGTCCAACTGAAACATACTACATCAATCATCTGGACCAAGCTACAGGAACAGCCTTGAAAGGCCAAGCTACATTTATTTTAGAGGGGGATTATGGCTGCACCAAGTTACATGTTACCATCTATGTTTACACAAAGCTGCCCTGGCTGCTAAAAACTTGCAAGAGCACACAGCCAGTAGACCCTGAGTTCTCCCCCTCACCCTCTAAAGGCCAAAGATAACTATGGTATAAAACAATTCAAGCATGCCTTCTCCAGTAGGCAATATCTGAGCAAATTCTGATCCCACAGATGCATATTCTAAAGCCAGAGTCATTTAGGTTGTGGTAACTGACTATAATAGGTTTTTGTAAACAGTTGACACATATCTATCTTTGCCATCATATAAAAATAGAAAAAGTAGTAATATTTCCATATAGGCATTTTCTACAGAACATTGTCATAGAAACAAAACTCTCTACAAGCATGGGAAGATAGTGGTCGAGATTGCCTTAGGGGCATATTTTCCATGAAAAAGTCTTGCTCCAGTGCTAATTAGAAAATTAGTAACAAATTTACAAGTAATTAGATCGAGGTGTTAAATCACTAATGTTCCTTAAATAAAACTCCTAATTAGGACTCACTGCACTATTATCTACAATCTAGGTCTGCCAAACTGCCCAAACTTCCCCTTTCTAGCTGACATCCAGGACACTGTCAGGGAAATGTCAAGCACCTACAGGTGCTTTCCCTTCAAGAAAGAGCCCTCACTCGACTTGTGCAGGTACAGGAAAGGTCTCCCAGTCCCAGCCACTTCAAACCCATAGCAGAAAGGCAGAGTAAAGACAGTCATGGACATACATTCAGATACCTACCACCAAAAGGTCATTCACCTCTTTCTTTTGATTCCATAGGGATCCTGGGCACTTCCTCAGATTAAGCTTCTCTGATGGGATTTAGCTGATGATACCATAAAAATATAAAACTATCAACACTTTCTAGTGTTCCTTCCTCCTACATGGCATTTCCTAGACTCTAAGATAAATGCAGTTGGATAGATGCTTTTGTTTTATTACATCTAATAAAACAGCGCCTGACACAAAGGTATCTCAGTTGATAATTGATCCACAGTGTACTACTTGAATAGGAACAGCAACACTTAAAATTCCTTTATAGCCCATTTAGCCGAGTAACACTTGACTGCTACAAAAAAAGACATCCACAATCATATTGGCATTCCCTGCAGCCTGCAGGCAGTCTTTCCAGACATTTTGGATCTAACCTCAAAACAAAATCATCTGTGATCTCAGGAAAGCTGCTGCAGAGATTTTTACATATCAGAAGAAAAAAAAAAAAAAAAAAAAAAAAGAAAAAAGCCTTTGACCTGTTTATTTCAAGTCCACTGAATAGTGCATGTAAGTGTTTCTATTTGTATGGAACACTACACTCTCACTTTGACATCGATCATCATAAAAAGTAATTATGTCTTCTGAACCACAAGCAGGATCAGTCACCTGGGTTTTACTGTCCGTTTTTATCTGTTCTGATATTTGCTTGTGCCACAGCTGGAACATGCTTCAGATGCCTACAAGAAATCCTTGCCTACACACCTCTGAGACAGAGCTAGCTTCCAGGATCTCACTATGGACTGAAATCACATTGTCTGGTTACCTTTAGATAAACCTTTGAACAGCAGCCCCTCTTTGTCAGGCATATCCATGTGACAAACCCATCTGTTCCATCTTAGACATTGTCACCAAGGGAGGGGAAAAAAAAAAGCTTTAAGTGATTTGCAGAGTAACATTAAATACCTTTCAGATGCTAAAAGAAATGCTTCATTTTGGAAGAATTTGTATCTTTTCTCCAGAATTTACTCTTTCTCCCACCAGCTCAGGTGAGAGTGCCTTATACACTTTGGCTACTGCAAAGCTTGTATTTGAGTCAACACAGGGGTCAGCCTCACACTGCCCAGGATGCATGTGCTCTTCCATCTTTTTGAGACCACTGAGTTAGGAATTGACACCTTACCCTAGACACACATTCATTCCAGAGAGGAACTAGCCATTTTTAGCATGGATGGAAATTACCAGCTATTTCTGGTTGATTGTACTCAGCGTCGTGGTCAATGGCCTGACATTCAAATGAAGACCAGTGACAAGTGACATTCCTCAAGGGTTGTAGTGTCACCATTTTCTCAGTGACATGGACAGTGAAATTGACTGCACTCTCAGTAAGTTTGCTGCAAACACCAAGCTGTGTGGTGTGGTCAACACTCTGGAGGGAAAAGGATGCCATTCAGAGAGACCTCAACAGGCTTAAGAGGTGGGCCCATGCCACCCTCATGGAGGTCCATAAGGCCAACTGCAAGGTCCTGAACATAGCTGGGGGAAATCCCAAGCACAATTAGTGATTGGGTGGAAAATGGATTGAGAACATCCCTGAGGAAAAGGACTTGGAAGGGTTAGTTGATGAGGAGCTCAATGTAGCGGGAGGAGCCATTCTTGCTCCTGAAGCTCAACGAGCTGCTGGTCTCTTCCAGGACTCCAGCCACCACACAGCGCTTCCAGGGTAGAAGTGTAGCGGGAAGAGCCTTTCTTGCTCCAGAGGCTCGACGAGCTGCTGGCCTCTCCATGCCTCACACCAGAGTGAGCTGAGGTTTTCTCTGTGGGTGTGTGTCCCACCTTTATTGGCCCCCTGATCTTGCTCATGCCCAATAGGGGCCTGTCCTAATCAGGCACAGGTGGACTCACACCCACTCACTGGCAATTCAAGGCACCTGGTTCATCTTGTTTCTCTACAGCTCAACATGAGCCAGCAACGTGTGCTTGCATCCCAGAAAGTCAACCATATCCCAGACTGCATTCAAAGAAGCACGGCCAGAAGGCAGGGGGAGGTGATTCTCCCCCAGTGCTCTGCTCTCATGAGGCTCCACCTAGAGAGAGTGTTGTGTCCAGCTCTGGAGCTCCCAACATAAGAAGGACATGGGGTTCTTGATGCAAGTCCAGAGAAGGACCACAGAGATGATCAGAGGGTTGAAGCACCTCTTCTCTGAAGAGCTGAGGAAGTGTCTGGACTGTTCATGTTGAAGAAAAGAAGGCTCTGAGGAGATCTTATAGCAGCCTTCCAGTACCTGAAGGGGCATACAGGAAAGCTGGGGAGGAATTTTATACAAGGGCATATAGTGATAGGACAACAGAAAATGGCTTTAAACTGGAAGAGAGTAGATTTAGGTATGATATTAGATTTAAATTCTTTGGTATGAGGGTGGTGAGACACATGAACATTTTGCTGAGACAAATTGTGGCTGCCCCCTCCCTGGAAGTGTTCAAGGCCAGGCTGGATGGGGTTTTGAACAACCTGTCC
Source organism: Calypte anna (assembly GCF_003957555.1). Classification (NCBI taxonomy): domain Eukaryota; kingdom Metazoa; phylum Chordata; class Aves; order Apodiformes; family Trochilidae; genus Calypte; species Calypte anna. The sequence continues at coordinate 141,968,245 of NC_044244.1, forward strand.
TAGGGGAAGGTGTCCCTGCCCGTGGCAGGCATGTTGGAACTAGATAATGCAACCCAAACCATTCTATGATTCTCTATATATGACCTAACAATCACAGTTATTTCTACCACCTAGAAGCCATCTATCTGTGATGCCTTATTGTTGGGATTCACAAAATCACAGAATGGCTCTTTGTTTAATACCATGGCAACTAGCCCAGCAAAAACATACGTATTTGCTACATCCACTAGAAAAAAACCCATAACCTTCAGTCAAACTCTTCCTACAGCAAAGCACAATGAATGATGGTTTTAATATTATTTTTGTCTTCCTGCAACTTTCAGTAACCTCAATTATTTTTCAGTGGATACATCCAAGCCTCTGTATTCAAATATTCATTCAGACTGGAGATAGCCAGAAATGTTCTGACTAGACATAAGTTGTTGTTTTGTCAGAAAGAGCAGGTTTTGCTGCAACAAAAGCCTTTCTTTGAATGGTACTGCAAACCCAGGATGTAATTTTGGGGCAAAACATGATGACCATAGCTCTCAGCTACAATACATGGTAGCTGAGACCTAGAATCTACACAATCAAGATTTGACGACTTCCTACACTTCAGGTTGCACAGCCTTCAAAGGGAAGAGAGGAATCTTTTCTTGACTGAACAGATGCAATGTTCATGTTGGCTGTCCCAGGAATTCAAAAGAATAATATTTTAAAGTGAAACATTTAGAAAGAAGGATCAAAACCCAAAATCCATAATCCAGCCCTCCTCTTCTACCAGTGTAATAAAACAGACCAGGAATAGACACACTTACAGGCATGAATCAAACCATGATCTGATATAGTAACAATTACCCCACAAAAAGACTGTGTGAATTGCCATGTATACACACACACATTGATGTTTATTTGACTGCTGTGACATGTCTCTAAGAAGCTAAATGAATAAACAGCTAGGCTTGGCACCACATCAAACACACACCTTAGAGAAAATTAACAAATCTAAGTGCAAAGGTCAGGCCTAGTTGCTTGCCAGGAAGCTTCTTTCATCTTATTGAGCTAAAAAAATATTTGTCATCTTTTTCAGAAAGGTGCAGCAAACTGTATTTCACATGAACTTGGCAGAGTCTTAAACCAGCAGGTCTGGCCCACAAAATGGCAAGTACCTCCAGCAGCTGTTATTGTTGACAACATGTGACAATATGATATTCCCAGACATCATCAACTGCATCCCCAGTTATGGCTAATTCTGTGCAGGATTACAATATTCTCCTATGATCATTAGCTACAGTTCTCTTAATAAGTAAAAAGGAGATGAAGTAGAAAACCCACAAAGAATGAGCAAGTGAGGTTTGCTGGTCTACAATCAGAAAGACAGTAGTAACAAGCTAACACACAGCTTGACTTGAGATAGTACTGACTGAGATGCAAAGGAGCTTTGGGCCCTACTGCTTATTTAGGTTTTTATTTTGGTTTTATGATTTTTTTTGAGGCAGGTGAGACATTCACTAGTTTGCCACTTTTTATAGAGCTGGACGAGAAAATATAATGTTCATGAAAATCTGGATAAAATTCAGATTGGAAGAATATTTTCTGTTGTACCTCACAATTGAACCAAAAAGACCACTTTGTGTGAGTGTACACACTTATATTCAAGCAGCATATTTAAGCAGCTCCTTTTGTGAAATAAACACACAAGAAATCACTCTGAAATAACTTTGTGGTTAGGACAATCAGGTGAGACAGAAAAGGCTCATGTTCAAATCCATAATTCATCTCATTAAACTGTCCCATTTATTATGACCATTTACCTCATGATCACTCTATTAAGCAGAGTTTCCATGTTCAGACTAAGAAACCATTCCTCTCCAGAAGAGAAAAGATGTGGTTGAAGCTGCCATTCTGTCATTTTATGATAGAAATACATTAAGACAGCTTTAACCTAGATAATTATTATTTTGGGAGGGGCATGACACCCTACATAAGCACGGCATTTTAGAGATACCTTCAAGCAAGGATCTGAATTTAGCACTACAGTGTTGTTTTACAGAAGTGCATGCCACATGCTTTTAATCTCATTATGCTCATTTGAAATAATGGTACTACTTAAACTAGCATCATGCTAGCATAAAATGCAAGAGCTATTTCAAAGCAGCACAATAAACCACTGTTTCATGATGGTCAGTTTCCTCAACCAACAACTACAAATTCCAAGTAATTCAAGCTTTATTTAATACCTATTGTGCAATTAGGGAATATGCTATATCTTGATAGATTTATTCAAATAATTTTATACATTTCTATGTATTCATTTTCCAAATTAAATATGTGTTCTGCATACTCTGTACCAAACATTATCACTAGTATTGCAAAATCCTTCCATAATCAGCAATGACACAGTTCACAAAAGTATTATAACAGAAACAGAATGTATAAAGCAAGTTTCAGTCTGGAAACTTTTAGTTCTGGCCTAACCTATGTAATATTAGACAAACATCATCTCCTCTGTTCCTTCCTCTTACAAATTGCTTGCTGTACCTGTGTCATCCCTTGAGGCCAAGGACTGGCTTTCTCTTTGTGTAATGTGATTTACAGCTGGGATTTCTGAATGCTGCTACAACATAAAATCACTGCAACGGTTCAGAGCTCTGCTCTACCAATCACCCTAATCCCAGTCTTTACTGGTACTTTTAATGGCATCCCTGCTGTTCCACGACAATAGTCCAGTCAAGAATTTATCCAATCACTCAACCAACTCTACAGACATATATGCATACATAACATGTTTGGGTTTTGTTTTTCTTTCTTTGGGGGGGAGGGTTGTAATCCTTATGTCACATCTCAGACACTGGCAATGAAGTCTACACTTGTTTTATTCTCAGAAAAAAAGAATTGGTTTACCCCCCAACACACAAAATCATTACCAAAGTAAAACATAACCCAAAAAGCTGCTGCTTTAGCACTGCCCACTTGGTTTTCATATAAACTACTGATAACAACCCATCCAGTCAGTGTTCTACAGCACAATACATGGAAAATACAGGGCTCAACAGGAGAATACTCTCATATAAAGATGTGAGAGTCGGAGAAAAGAAGCCTCAGTCTGCCTGAGATATTCCCCAGAAAGAACCCCCAGAAGGAGACCCGGCTCTGCAATCACACTCAGCCCCACACACTGCTGCAGGGCTGACATTCTCACTTTTCCAGTTGGAATAACAATTCCAAGTTCAAAAGTTTCCCACAGGAAGTTCATAAACTCCCTCTGCAAACACCTAAATTGCATCGCCTCCCTCCTCCTGAAGCAACCGGGATGATTCTGGCACACTACTGGGGACCTTCCCAGGGGGAAGATCACTCATTTTGCTCCAGAGCGAGGTTCTGAAGCCAGCAGGCTCTCAAGGCCAGCAACCCGAGCCCTTTCCAGCCAGGGTTTGTGATACCCAGCCCCAAGTTCCCAAATGCTGTTGCGAAACCCGGGCCCTTGGAGCCCCCCGCGGGTTGGGAAGCAGTGGTTCGGAAGCCACCTGAAGAGGGTCGCTGGAAAAGGAGCCTCGCACACAGCATTACTCTGACACCCTTCTTTCGCCCCTTTGGCACGGACGCCTCGGCAAAACATTGAGATTTAACCGACTGACACTACCAGTAATAGAAAAGGTTTATCTGAAAATTCCCATCCAGTTGCCTGTCAGCACGGATTATTTATTTACACCAGTCAGCGGGCTGACTGGCTCTCCTCAGCCTCTCCGCCTAAACGGGGGGCTCGGGAAGAGCAATAGCATGCCTGTAAGGCGGCTAAATTTAAGGAAAAGCACCAACCCGATAGAGCTTAGGTTAGTTTTCCCACCTCCGCACACAATAAGAGCGGGCTCAAGCGAGCACCTCAGTGACCCATTGCATCCATCTCCCTCCCTCCTTCTCTCTCCACCCGCAACACGGGCAGCTCTTACCTCCTCCTCCCGGGCAGGACACGACACTCAGACCAAAAATAAAAATTTTTTAAAAGGCAAGGAAAAAAACCCATACCAGCAAGCAACCTCCACTCAAAGAGGCTACAAACCCCCTCCACACCAGCCCGTTCCGATGGATGCCGGGGGACCGGCGGCACCCTCCCTGAGAGCAGCACTCACCTCGGGGTGGGGGTACGCAGTCTGCAACTGCGGTGTGGGGGGTTCCACCTCTCTGGGGGTGCTGGGCAGCACGGTGGGGCGAGGCGACGGGGCAGCGTGGCCCGACACCGCCACACACTTTGACTCCGGGGTCTTTCTTTACAGCAGGGTTTGCCAAGGCGAGCTGAGCCGATCCTCTGCTTTCCTGCCTCCCCGGCACTCCGCCCTGCCCGCCCCTCGCAGACACCTCCCCTCCCCGCGATGCCCAGCTGCCTGTGTGTGTGTGTGCGTGTGTGTAGTGTGTGTGTGTCTGTGTGTCCCACCCCGCTCCTGCACCACCCCTCCCCGATACCTGCCAAGGGGAGCCAAGGGAGGAGGCACTTGGGTTCGGTGCCCTCAGCCTCCCCCCGCATTGTTTGGCCTCGGTCCCCGACCCCCTCTGATGTCCTTCTGCTTCCCCCGCCAGCAGGCACCCGCCCTGCTTGGGGCTCAGCCTGCCCCAAGGGGCACACCGCAAAGGGTTGGTGCTTTTGTTTTGGTTTGGCTTTTTTTGGCTTTTTTCTTCCCCCCTCTACTTCATTGTCCGCCCCTCTCCTTTGGTAAATTGCCCGAGGAAACGGGTCGGGGAGGCTGTGTAGGTTGGAGTAGTTCTGGAAGTAGTTTAGCACAACAAAGAGCGACTTGATTCTCTGCAGGCACGTAAAGCCCAACAAAAGGGACACGCTGGGAATGTCATAATTATCACTCTGTGAGATGGAGGCAAAAACAGCACTTCTTGCGAGGTTGGTAGTTACAAAAAAAATGGCAGCTTGGATGCGTCTATTTTTGTCCCGGTTACTATAAGCAGCTTGCTCACTGCTGTAGTGCTGTGTTTGCTGGCACTGTAGGCAGAACTCTTGTTTAAAAAAAAAAAAACACACAACAAAAAACAACAAACAAAAAAATACAAAAACACAAAAAACGAACAAACAAAACCAAAAAACCCCACCCCAAAACAATCAAACAAAAACAACAGCCACGAAATGCAAAGACAGTGAAGCCACAAGTCCTGGTGACAGCCAGGTGTCTTTTGCCACCTTATAAAGTGGTGATACTGGCTTTTAAGATATTTTGCCTACAGGTTAGAACCCTGCTTAACTTTTAGCTAAAGTAGGTAACCAAATTTGCACATCAGTTCATCTGTTTTCCAGGGTTAACTAAAGGGTATAAACATCTACATATTAGATTGCCCCTTACTTGGTCTTTAATTGTCCCTGCTTACCTAATGATGGCACCTGTACTCAAGGTTGGTTGTTAGCAGCTCTCCCTCATTTAAAGCTCAACTACCATCCATATGTTAGTGGTACTTTTGAAATTTGCTCAAGCTTTCAAGAGAAGCTCAAGCTGCTAGTTATGGGTCTGACCACAACAAGTTTCATATGAAGCTTCAGGAGCCCAGTGGCCAATGCCTGAAGGTTTAGTGCCCCGGTACCAAGTTAAATACAAGCAGGGGTGTTGGGAGCAGAGAACACTCTTCCTTGTGCCTGGAAGCTGTGAGTTCACAGCAGGAATGAAGGAGCTGTGAAGACTGAAGGAGAACCTAGGCTCTAGCTTTATAACTGAGGTGCTCAGCTGGGAAATATGCCTCCAGAATAGTTTTTATCCTGGTATTGAATGCTATAAGGAGGAGACTTTAGACCTTCATTCAGTCTCCTGCAGGTTTAATGCTTGAATGAAGTCTTCTTGCTCCTTGACTTTGAATTCTGGCTGCCCTTTGGCCTAGCAGTGCTGGAGTGCCCTATTTCCTTTTTCCCTTAGTGCCTTGCTAAAGCACTTTCTTAGAAAGTGGCTTGAAACTAAGGCTTATAATGGTACTTTGCTTGTTGGCCAAAAACACTCTAAATCATCAGTGGTTATGCAAAAGACAGGTGACTTCCTCCTTGCACTATGTAAGCATAGATCTCTCATTTCCTATTGAGTTCCTCTCAGTCCAGAAAGACTCTTATCTCAGGTGGAAAGGATCTCCTTTCCAAGAAGCCTTTTGGGGTACCTGTTTCTTTCCTTTGACTGCATATGTAATGCAGACTTTTACTCTAAAGTCACTTTCCCTGCTTAAGGGACTAGGAATCTAAAATGGAAATAAAGCAATAGCTGTGTGAAGTACCTCAGTTAAATAAACTCAGTTAAGGCACACCAGAGCCACACCTCTTCATACATTTCATTTTGTTTTCAAAGCCATGAAGTATGTTAATGATATCCTATCTGACAAATTGGACTATTATTTAAAAAACAACCATTTCAAGTCAAAAAGGAATTGTTGCCAGTATTACTGAAATAAGCCCCATTCTTGCTAACATTGACATCTAAAAGTTTATTTACAAGGCTAATTGTGCTGCAAGTCATTGAGGTGATTCATGTGAGGCAAAACACAGAGGAAAATTCCTGCAAGCTGAAAGACTTTCTCACATGTGAGAAAGCTGGAAAAAATTACAAAAGAAACAAAACTATGCAATGTGAAATGAACAATCAGTTCATTTTTTGTTCTTGGAAGAGGAGAAACACACCAGTATGAAAAAAAAAAAAAAAAAAAAAAAAAACAAACAAAAAAAAACAACAAAAAAACCCTGTGTCTCTTCATCCTTGCTGGTGTGTAGTTCACTTGAACAAAGCACTGGAAGATTTAGATGCCACAGAGGGAGACTCCAGCAGTAAATTGAGCTGCTGCTTTCCCTAGGGCTGTAGCATTTCAGCTAAGCTGGTTTTGGAGTTCTCTGCTGTCCTAAAGGTGGCATCCCTGTTCCTAACACTTCCTCTGTTGGAGCAAAATTTAAAGAAAACTAGAGAGTTTTTCATGGCTAGATTAGTTGCTTGAAGAAGCTCTCTGAAAGTCAGTGCTGGATAGAGGAAGAAGAAGCAGAATGCAGCTGTAGTGCCATTGAGAGGAGACAGGGACTGCCCCAGGACTGAAGCAGGCAGCCACTGATTTGTCTTGACTTATCTTGTGAAATTCTGTCACAGGAAGAGCTCAGAAGAGACCCTAAATCTGGTGCTCCTCAGTATACTATCCTATCTTGCATGGCACTAAAGAACTGTTGTAGAAAGAAACTCCTGTTACTTCTGTGGTTAGGACACAAAAATCAGGGAAAGGGAAGATCTCACTTTTACTGCTTGCCTGAAGATTTAATGATAGCTTCTGGAGCGAGGCATTAAATCTTACATCCATGGTGTTCCCAAGCATTCCTTCTGCACCCAATTCTCTAGCCCCAAACTTCAGTGTGGGGGAGAAATACCCACCTAGCTCTCAACACATTAGCATTGATGGCATGTGTGGTGTGTATCTGTCTCACAGTGTGGTCTCAGCAGGAGTGCTGGGTCCTGTGGTGGTTGCTGTACAGAAATAGCACTGCACTGTGTAGGCATTCCATCTACCAGTAGGCACTCTAATAATTAATAAATTATTGAGTTATTCCACTAAAAAGGCAACATTTCGTTAAAATAACAAAAAATATTTCTGGTTACAAATCTAATTCTTCCTCTATTAGGAGACCTAAAGGGTCAGTGTACCATTATTTCCAATATACAGAAAGCTACCTATTTTTCTTTTTTACTTTTCAGCAGTTTGATGACAGAAACACATGAAAATCAGCTATTTCAAAGCCACAATTCAGAAGGCAACAAAAAACCCCTTGACTATAAATATCTGAAGTTAGTAAAGGTCAGTGTAGAAGTAATTTAGTGTGACTTTGGAACAAAAAAGAATAATTTTGGGTAAATATTTATACCCTTGAGCTAAGATCACTCACTGATGTTAACTGCATCTATTCAAACTCTGATATGAGCAGAATGTAAGTTACGTATCATTTCCAATCTGTGTGCACTCTACCAAGAATGCTATTGCAATTCACATGTTCATTCTTTTATTTATAGTTATGAATCTAAATTACCATCATGTTTTACACTAACCTGCAAAAAAAAAAAAAAGATTGCTTGTTTCTTCTTCTTCTAAGCATATCATTATGTATCAGTTCAGGGGATGAACTTCTGAAGCAGAAGGAATTTGAACTAATTTTGAGTTCTCAGTCAGCTTCTTTCTGTAACCTACCCTTGGTGGGAAATTCTACTGCAGGTCCACCAAGTCTTTTTCACGAGTGTAGACAGCAGTGTAAGTAGACATGGAAATTTCCATGGCATGAGCTTGACCAAAATGCCAAGCATGCCACTGGAATAGCATGACTATGGACAGCATTCCTCCCTGCCACTCAGAAGATTCTGCTTGATAGGGAAAGGAAATAAACTTCTGTGCTTATTTTGAGGCTTCCCTCCTCTGGTCAAGTAGATTGACTTTTACTTTTTCACTCTCTTTTTTAGCAGAATAAGATTTTCTTCAGATCAATTCAAACTAAATATCTTTCTAGCCCCACACTGTTTGGTTTTCTTTCAGGATACTGTATTGTGTATTTCTTTTAGACAATGTTTTTCTTCAGAAATATAGTTTCAGCTGTGTACCTTGGTGAGACAGGGACATTATGCTGTCTCTGCTTGTTCCATGCATCTACAACACAAGCTATGTAGATGTGGTGGGTGATTTTTAACAGAATACTCACTTGTGGAAGAAAAACTTCTGTAGTTTGACAGCTCAAAACTTAGGTAGGAGGTGTGAATCAGTGCCTGAAAGCTGGGAGACACTTTGTTCATGCAAATTGCATGGGGTGAAGTGAGGACAGTAAAAGGCTTCTAGACAACCAGAACTGTAGAGAAGAAAAAGCAAAAGTAGGGAAGCGGGGCAAGAAAAGATTTGAGTCAGGCAAAGGGAGTGGGCATGTTTTACTCATGCTAAACATACCTAGTTTTCTAACTTTGAAGGCATTCCAGTTTTGTGATTTGTAGACACAAATCACAGGTTATGTCAAAGAAAATAAACTCACCACTAAGTGAATACTATGGCTATGGACATGGTAGGTGATGCAAATATACAAAGGAAGAGAAGAGAAGAGAAGAGAAGAGAAGAGAAGAGAAGAGAAGGGAAGGGAAGGGAAGGGAAGGGAAGGGAAGGGAAGAGAAGGGAAGGGAGGGGAGGGAAGGGAGGGGAAGGGAAGGGAAGGGGAAGAGAGGGAAGGGAAGGGAAGGGAAGGGAAGGGCAGGGAAGGGAAGGGAAGGGAAGGGAAGGGCAGGGAAGGGAAGGGAAGGGAAGGGAAGGGAAGGGAAGGGAAGGGAAGGGGAAGGAAGGGAAGGAGGGAAGGGAAGGGAAGGGAAGGGAAGGGAAGGGAAGGGAAGGGAAGGGAAGGGAAAGGGAAGGGAAGGGAAGGGAAGGGAAGGGAAGGGAAGGGAAGGGAAGGGAAGGGAAGGGAAGGGAAGGGAAGGGAAGGGAAGGGAAGGAAGGGAAGGGAAGGGAAGGAAGGGAAGGGAAGGGAAGGGAAGGGAAGGGAAGGGAAGAGGAAGGGAAGGGAAGGGAAGGGAAGGGAAGGGGAAGGGAAGGGAAGGGAAGGGAAGGGAAGGGAAGGGAAGGGAGGGAAGGAAGGGAAGGGGAAGGGAAGGGAAGGAAGGGAAGGGAAGGGAAGGGAAGGGAAGGGAAGGGAAGGGAACCGGGAAGGGAAGGGAAGAGGAAGAGGAAGAAGAGAAGAGAAGAAGAGAAGAAGAGAAGAGAAGAGAAGAGAAGAGAAGAGAAGAGAGAGAAAGAGAAGGAGAAGAGAAGAGAAGAGAGAGAAGAAGAAGAGAGAGAAGAGAAGAGAAGAGAAGAGAAGAGAAGAGAAGAGAAGAGAAGAGAAGAGGGAAGAGAAGGGAAGAGAAGGGAAGAGAAGGGAAGAAGAGAAGAGAAGAGAAGAGAAGAGAAGAGAGAGAAGAGAAGAGAAGAGAAGAGAAGAGAAGAGAAGAGAAGAGAAGAGAAGAGAAGAGAAGAGAAGAGAAGAGAAGAGAAGAAACTGACCTAAAATATACACATCAGAGGATCGTTCTCAATTGCTTGCTGTAGAATACCCACATTAAAGACCATTATTTTTCAAGGAAAGCTCATTCAGTATCCCAGAAACATCAGGAAAAAGGAACATGGAACAGAAAAAGGGAAATGGGAAATGAGGAGTTCTTTGAGAATGGAAAACATCTTTACATACACATAACCAATGCACAGCAGCCTGACTTGCTTCTAGTAAATGTCTTTGCTGAAGTTTTCTACCAAGGTTAATGAAACATTATAAAAGTCAAGGAGAAAAATTTTGTATCCATTCAAGTGTGTATGAATTTCACAGTGTTTTTGTGTTTGTCACTTCAAATTATGCTCAATTATATTTGCTTGTTTTTCAGATAAGATAATGGCCTGATCAGATTGCTTTCTTTCTACAGCTTTTAGCTAAATTCATCAATAAGGACAAATTTTCCTATTAAATTTCCTTACCCTAATCTGTATAATCACATATCATTTTTTCAGTGAACTAATTACAATATGGGGGGTGTCACTTTCATACTAGCATAAGCAAGGCAAAGGAAAAAGAAAGTGTCAAAATTTGTCTCGTGCCATATTCAAAGGTTCACTTTGAAACCATAGTGTAAAAGCACAGTGCAAAAACACATGGTACTTTTGTACTATGGATTTTCTTCCTATACAGAGCACTCTACAGAGTGGATCAGATTCTAAGCTTGGACAAATTGACAAAACCATTGATTTCTATTTGTGGGTTTGAACTAATCAAGGTCCATTTAATATGCCACATATCTTCATGACAATTAGTTTGGGGAAGTAAAAGATTGGGAACACTGGAGTAGCTATTAACCTCTGAGTAGTAGCACCACTGGTCTGAATTTATGACTCCATAAGGGGCCTATCAGAACAATAAACTACTAAATTGGTCTTGTGTTAATCACAGATTGGGTTACCAAGAACTTCAGCTGCTTGGCTATAGCTGCCAACTTAAATACTGAATTTGGTGACATCGGCTTCTACAGAGCGAAATATCTTACATTATCAGGAGTAATCATTCAGAAAAAATATTTAAGCACTCTATAGACTTGTGCCCCAAACACTAATTTCAGACAGCTGTTACATAAATTCTTACCATTTGCATCACAATGCAACTGATTCACATCCTAGGGTAAGGTGTACAAAATTATTTGGGTTTAAGGTTGAAAAGCATCAGCTTCATGACTGTTGTTGCAATGCAAGGCAGAAGATATCTGCATTTTGGTTTAGTTCAGTTATAGCATGGCTTCGTTTTCTTTTAAATGTTAGTGAATCATTTTTAGAAATGTGTATTATGAGAGGAATGTTTTATTCATTGGAATCCAAACTGGTTCTTTGATACTGCCAGTTCAAAACTCTGTTCTCTCCGGAAAGGTTTCTCAGAGAAGGGCATGGAACAATGCAAGCAGTGAACTGTAGCAAATAATAAAGTACATATCCTTGTCCTACCGAAGCTGCTAAATGGACAGTGTAGCTGGTTAGGATGGGGGGATTTATTCCTGGCTACTCCAATAAGTGTTAATCCCTAGTCTGAATAAGGCACTCACATTCCTAATATGTGTTTCTGACACACCAAGCACAAGTCCTATGGATTTCTTTTTCTCCATGAGTGAGCCGTTTAATCTTTTACTTCACTAGCCCCACTCTTTCCAAAGGTTTTATCTACAACCTGGTGAGAAATAGGAGTGTCTAGTGTCTCACAATGTTTGTAGGATGGAATTTTGATTTTCTGGGCCTCTCAGATGTGCTGAATCTTTAAAAATGGGTTTACTATATTCCTTTTCTTATGTTCTTTCATCATTTTAACACAGGTTATAAGTGGTTTCAGCCAAAAAAAAAAAAATAGAATGATACTAATTTATATAAATTTAACTCTGATGTCACTTGTCACAGAAATTTCCATTTTATTACCAGTAAGTATATTATTTTGTAATTAAAATATCATACTGTGCTACAATCATGAACCCTAATCATAGAATTGGCTGGGTTGGAAGGGACCTCAAAGATCATCGAGTCCAACCCTTGAACCACCATTGCGGTTCCCAGACCATGGCACTGAGTGCCACATCCAGTCTCTTCTTAAATATCTCCAGGGACGGAGAATCCACTACTTCCCTGGGCAGCCCATTCCAATGCCTGATCACCCTCTCTGTAAAGAAATTCTTTCTAATATCTAACCTAAACTTCCTCTGGCACAACTTAAGACGATGCCCTCTTGTCTTGTTGAAAGTCATCTGGCAAAAGAGACCAATCCCCACCTGGCTACACCCTCCTTTCAGGGAGTTGTAGAGAGTGATGAGGTCTCCCCTGAGCCGCCTCTTCTCTAGGCTGAACACCCCCAGCTCCCTCAGCCTCTCCTCACAGGGTCTGTGCTCGAGTCCCTTCACCAGCCTGGTTGCCCTCCTTTGGACCTGCTCCAGGACCTCAATATCCTTCTGAGTGGCCCAGAACTGGACACAGTACTCGAGGTGTGGCCTCACCAGCGCTGAGTACAGGGGCAGACAAGAAGCTTACACAGGAAAAGAAATCTAGCTGAACTGATTGGCTCTATCCGTTCTCCTGCTGCATGGCATGTGGCTGGGCTTTGCAGGTCACATTCCTGAAATGCTTACATTGCTTAGATTGAGGCTTTTTTCTGGGCCATGCTCTTGGAAAAACATGGGGCAAAAGGCAGAAATATATAACCCTTACAATACTCTTACATAGTCCAGGTGAACTGCATCGTTACTGTGTAACAAGTGCTGTAGCATAGGCTCCTCCAAGCCATTTTCAGTGGTTGTTCTGAGGTTAAGATAGCTGAGTGGACCATCTGGAGAAAACTGAATCAGGGTGAAAATCACAATCCAAAACTGAAATGGGGAGAAAAATCATGATAGTCTAGGCAAGAGATGTATGAGGTGTAGCTGTAAGGTTTTTCAGAGGAACTTGACATCTTATGCATCTTCACAAGTGAAAGTGGAAGAGAACAGAGGGAAGGAGGAGGAACAAAAGGAGTGAAGGACCAAAAGAATTTTATCTCTGTAGATATCCACATAGAAAGTGATGACAAGTATCCTATATCTCTGTATAACCTTTGGCCTACCCTCATCATCTTGGTGGCTAGGTGAATACCTCCTTATTCTGGACCACAGCATCAACCTTGACAAAAGCTGCTTCTTCCAGAAGCATTCCCCATCCTACAGAATCACACCTGAGGACAGTGCCCTTAATCATCAGTGATATTCCTCCACTCCACTGGAAAATCAGCTTGGTTGTCTCCACTGAATGTTGAACAATATCCACTAAGGATAAACTTTGCCCATAGTTTAAGCAATAGCTCAATATCTGCTGGGTATTCACAGACTGGTATTAGGTTGAAACTGGCTTTCCAAGGGTTTCATGCTGCTACTGAAATGGAATGGATGGTATCTCTATACCAAGCAAAAAAAAAAAAAAAAAAACCAACACCTTAATCTTAACTTTCCAGTAGCCTCTGGATTGGCCTAAAAAATGTGAATGGAGATATTTCTTTTAGAAACTTTTTAGATAGATATACCCATGCTACAGCCTTAGGAAGGTATTTAGTTTAGTCTGAAGGTAGTTTAGGTAGTTTAGTCCAGCAAATCCAGTCTGAACAGCGGGAGTGATTCTCAGTAGTGCCAGTAATCCTTTAGTCAAGTGATGCACTAGAAATGTCCATATTCAGTAGAGAGCTCACTTGATTTTTGTCCAAATTTGAAAGATATATTTCTAAATTTCTAATACATATTGTTTTTTAACATTAATTGAATATTTCTTTGACAAATAAATTGTTTACTGAGCACTTCACATTCATTATGAAAAAAGGAAATGAGGGAGCTGCACATTTTCCTCGCAGCTTTTGGTTCCTGAAATTCCCTGTCTGTCACGAGCAAAACTGGTACTTTACCTGACATCTTGAATACAGGAATGTTCTTATTTTGATTTTTACAGAACATCATATTCTTATTAGAATTAACATTTCAGTACAGAAAACTTTATACGAGCAGAACTGACAAATTCCTCAGATGATTTAACCAAGCAGTTAGGCTTAAAAAAAAGTCCTTTCCAATAGTTTTGATAGATCTCTGTCTTTGCAGACAGAAAAATAATCCTTGTTCAGATATCTTATGAGTGGAATTAAAATAGTGGTGGCAAGGCTGAGAAGTTCAGACAATGATTTAATTATACTTTTTTACACATATGAACTTCAGTATCTATTTTTAAGGCAACACAGATGGATAAATATAGATACTATACATCACTGTGGCAGTGTGGCAGTGGCAGTGTTACAGTTTAAATCAGCAAATCAATATAATTTGAACAAATCATGATTCAAATTAGATTACCTTAACTTACAAATTTAGGAGTTATTGGAATCCACAGAGAAAATATTAATGAAATATTAATGAAAAAATATGAAGACTTGTCATTTTCGCTCAACAGACTGATGACTACCTTCACATATACCTATATATAGGCACCAAGCAGAGGTTAATTTTAGCATTCAGAATCGTTGCAGATTCTCACAGCTCAGATATTCATGATACCTTCAGCTAGGGACTTCTTTACTAGCAGACAGCAAATACAGGATTTGTACTGAGCCAACTTTTTCTGTGTACCATTATCTCAATTTATTTACATAAAAGGCAGAAGCTTTGGTCACTCTTTTTCCAGTGGTTGCACTATTATGGCCTTGACCAAATCACCCAGGAGCAGAGATCTGTTGCACTTCTTGCACCAGCAGGGCAGAGGGTGTGTATCTGGGGTTACACAGCATGTACACAATCCTGATTGCTGAGGTTTAAACCAAGCTGGCAACTGAGCACTGCAGAGTCACTCAGTCACTCCCCCTCAGTAGGATGGGAGAGAGAACTGGGAGGGTAAAAGTGAGAAAAATTGTGTGTTCAGATAAAGACAGTTTAATAAGTTAAAAAAAAAATAAATACACGTGCATAAGCAGCACGAAACAAAGAATTCGTTCTCTACTTCCCATTGGCAGGCAGGTGTTCAGACAGGACACACACACACCACACACAGAGATTTGGTTACAGACAACTATGAAACTTGTTTTGGTGCCTTGCTCTGTTTTTTTAATAAATTTTGCCTAAGGAAGATCAGAAAGGTCTTTCCTCTGCCTAAGAAAAACTGAATATTAAGGAACCAGTGAAGTGTGTTGGCCTTGTCAGAGATGAATTGACTGTAGGAAGCTCACAAGGTATGTTCAAACTCTGTGAATCAGAAGTTAGTCCAAACTGTATGTGAAGTTAGTCCATACTGAATGTTTTAATGTGTACTAAAAGGAAGACTTCTTATATACAGTATATAATTTGTATCTGCAGCTTAGAGAAGCTACCTCCTCCCACGATGGCTTCCAAAACAAACTTCATGCTTGAAAGTGCTCTTGAGGATTTCCTTTTGAAATAACTTCTGTATAGCTTTTTACATTGTACAGCAAGAGATTCTTGTCACCCTCGACCCTAAAACCTGAGCTGGTCAGTCCTCCCCTTCAGATGTAGGGTGGAGCCTCAGAGCAGAATTATATGGAATAAAATCAGAAAACAGAACAGATGAAAGAGTAATGCGCCAACAAGTCAGAAATGAATATTTTAAATAGCAATTAATGCCTTCCAGAAATTCCACAACTATTTCAGGAAGACTTTTTTTGATCACAGGAAATCTGTTACAGCTCATTGTTTGTGTTCCAGGACTGACAGATTTCTTAAGAAAAGATCAGACTGTGAAACAAGGAACATAGAATATGGAAGTTACTTAGGCCTCAGAAGTAGCCTGTGCTACTCTACACTCCAGTATAATACTCTACTCTTTTTGATGCCAGCTTTCACAAATAGCAACAAAATTGACACTAGTTGTGATAAAGTAGAAAGCTATTAGATCAGTAAAAAAATATGTGGAAAATCACAAGTTCAGGTGTCTACTGTTAGACACTTCTGCCCACGAACAAATTAGAACAGAATTCTGTGTTTTTAGGCAGGAATTTTGAAAGGCTCTGTCAAAAGTATGGGAGAAGGATGTCTTGGAATAATATCCACTGCCTTAATCTCTTTATCACTGTGATCTACTGGAATAATTTGTGGAGTATTACAGTCCCCCAGTTTGGTTGTAACCTCAAGCACAAAGAGAAAATAAGACTCTCAGCTTTCAAAAGGAGTGAGCTGTCTAGCTCTAAATTTCATAAAGACCTAATTAGGACACCCTGCTTTGTAGGTTATGTCCATCAGTGGCACCATATTGTGTTGTCTGGAAAGATTAGATTATGGACTAAAATGTGTGCTTCTTCTATGTCTGACTTAAGGTTAAACCAGAAAATTTAGTCGTAAAGAACCAGTAAATGTTATACACACCTAAAGAGAAGTGTACAGCAAAATATACAGATGTTCCACTAAGGCTATGCTGGTGGGGATTTCAACAAATCCAGTGGAAAATTCAGCAGGTTCCTTTCCATACCTCATTTGTTTCCTCTTCTTGTAGTCATAGAGCTGCACTCAGTGTGGCAAGGGAAGCTTGCTTTTTCTTCTCTGCCCCTTCAGGCTTTGACAGAGGTATTCTCTCTGTGTTTGTGTGCACATAGGTATGGAAAGGGCAAGGAAAAAGTTTCAGGATCACATCCTGCTGTCCCCCTGTGCTTGACATGGAATCGATTAAGGGTCCTTTGCCACCAGACACGTGCCTCTCACTACTGTATATGAGACATGAAGTTCATGGGCAAATTAATTATAGAAGTTATCAAGGTTTCTAGGTTGTATGTAACTCCAGGTAAGATTTACTATCTTTTATTGTTTGATTCTGTTCCCACCACAATCAAAAGCAAAATGCCCATTTTTGTGCTACCGCATTAATAACAGTATCTCTAGAATACGTACAATGAAAATCCTATTGAAGCTTTACATTTGTGTAACAGATGTTACCTACATACTTAGAGAACAAGCAGTTTCGATTTTACAGTGCTAACTATTGGTAATAGAAGAACCAAGTACTTTCAGGAGAATAGATAAAAAGAAAAAAATTAATAAATTGGTTCTCCTTAAATAAGTTTACCTGTGATGTTGAGATATCACAGAATAAGAAGGGAGTGACAAAGGATTCATGGCTTTACTCTTTACTCCAGGAATTTTCCTAAATAAACATGACATTCTAACCTCACCCTTAGCAATACTAAAGAAACAGAACACATGTATGTGCATATATGGAATATATGTACCTGTATATCTCCAGGGACCTGGTGAGGTGAAAGAGTTAAATCATGTTTAACCAGAATGTATACTTTGTGTTCTTTATCTCCCTGGAACTTGTTAGCACTTTGAGGACCAATTCACTAAGAATGAATAATACCATGAATGACATCAGCTTCCGCCAACATCCAGGAGGTTACTATGGTAATGGAGAAAGTTTTTCACAGTACAAAACAAGTACCATACTTGATATATTAGCCAGCCAAAGAAAGCAGTCACATATAAACTACAGCATCTTTCTAATGAATAGCCATTTATGCAGCATGCATGTTAGCAATTCTGCTGAGTTCCTCTGAACATCAAACTGTTGGCAGTTATATTGAAAAACTTGGCAGATTTACAAAAGTGTTAACATTTTGTTTTCAGCAGCTCTTTTTTTTTTTTTTTTTTTCTCTTAGGGCCCATATCTTCAGCATATTCACAGGGTCTTTAGCCAATGCCAACCACGAAGGTCTCTGATGTGAGCTTAAATGTACTGTATATGCACACTGAGAAGGCAGGATGTCCAAGCCATGCAAGAGACTCAAAATAGACTTTTTTATTTCTTTCTTATTTGTGGCAGAAGAACAGATGGCTTCTTTGTTAGGTGGCACTTTCTTTTTTATTTGCTCACCACCTTTTCCATAAGAGTTTGATCCACAAAACAGTGCCACATATTTACTACACTACAAAAGCCAGAAAATCTTGAAACCTCCAAATCGTATCAATGCATGTATATCTGCATATATATATATATGTATAGTTATTTCTTTACTGAATAAAAGCCAGGACCAAACCAAACCACATATATAATATCCTCTCATGACAAAAAAAAAAAAAAAAAAAAAAAAAAAAAAAAAAAAAAAAATTGAAAAATAAATCATTCAAAGCAGAGACAAAATATTATTCCCTTTCTCCTTCCACTTCTCAAAAGGACAATGGAGACTTCATATTTTGGATGTGGTCCTATCAAGTCTCCTTTCTTTGTTTCTGGGGATGCTGAGAGATAGGGGAAAGAGGAAATCTGAGATCAGTTACAGACCACTGATTCTAAGAATCTGCTGGCAGATTACTATGGGGTTTGCTCCTGGTGTAGAGTATTGTAAACCTTTTGTTATAGGGGTCTGGTAACAACTGAAGATACCTTCTTCATGGCTTTTCTATGCTTCTTCATTGCATTTCCCTTGCCAAGAATGAAGAAGTGAATAAAAAGCAAAGGAATATATTTAGAGTGAATGAGCCTTCATGCAACAAAGTATTCCTGGATTCCAGAAAGAAGAAGTAACTGATCTTTGATTCTGTCTTCTGCCACCTTTGTAGTACATTTTGGCTTGAAATCCAGCCAAATATGTACATTTAAAATGCTGCCAAAAGTAAACTTCACTTTCTAAAAGTCTTTCTGTGTCTGATCATCCCATCATTCTGCCTGCCGTTGTAGTCCAAGTCAGGAAAGGTTCACAGAATCACAGAATGTTAGGGGTTGGAAGGGACCTCAAAAAGTTGTTCCAATTCCACATCTGCGTTTGTCATTGACTTTTCAAGAAAGATTTTAAAATTAATTTTAGGTTTAAAACAGCATTGGTTTGATGACTTTTCCATATAAAATAATGCCTTCCAAATGTCAGAATTGGAAGAATATTTCCATTTCTAAAATTTGAATCCTGTTAGCTCTGGTTTTTTTCTGCTACAGAATTGCTAGGGCACATTCTATACTGGATAACTGAAATACTTATTTTGAGACTTTTTTTTTTTTTTTTGGTTGTTTTTTCACTATATATTTTCTGTTGTCTCAGCTGTTACAATGTTAGCTGATATGTTGATTACGATTTTTTTTCTTCAAATATTGGCAAAAAGGTAAACAAGAAGTAGAAAGAACAGGAAAAACTTTCCCTTTTTGTGTGAAATCCTGCTCCTATTTTTTTTTCCAGCTTTGCCTTGTCCTTTCTAAGATATTTTCCCACTTAATTACAGTGCTGTAAATGCAAAGCTGTGGCAGACTCAAGAAGAGATGCCCAGACTTTGGAGATGGAGGAGACTGCAGCACAGATTCTGCCTGTTGGCCCAAGGCCTTCAGCCCCACTGGTTTTAATGGGCTAGAAGGATGCTAGTGCTGGTGGCAGAGCACAGCCCATTTCCCAGAGCAGGTGTGGTCTCCGTTGTGTTGGTAGCACACCTGTGGGCTAGGTCTGGGTATTTTTAGATACTGCAATAAAAATCACAGAGGATCATATGGGAAATACTTTTCCATACATTTCATGCAAATTACCCATATTGTGAGAAAACTTTTTCATGCATTTTTTTCCTCGGGCAGGAGAAAAAACAGATTTCTAGTTTGTAGAAAGTTGTTTAATTCCTCTTTGCTAATACCATCCCCAAACCAGCTGTAGCATTCACTGAAGAAAAAAAGAGAAACAAAACACAAAACCCCAGCAGTGCCCTTCTTTAAAGTAATGCCACTGTATACAATTCCTGAGAGGACCTGATCTGCTCATTTACAAATTGGAGCTTGTTGGTCTCAAAGGTGTTTAGATATTCATCTTCTTTGAAGTGTACCCTGTCCTTACCACCAATGTTTAACTGCTGTCCCACAGACACCTGATTAACTGGAGTGACTTAAACCCCTATTGTAGTGAAATGAGGCAACCAGGTGCCACTAACTGCCAGGGAGTGAGGATGAGCTTGTGTCAAGCCCACCTGTGCCTAATTAGGGTGGGCCCCCACTGCGCATGAGCAGGACCAGGGGGCCAATAAAAGGTGAGTCCTGAGACACAGGCTCAGCTCAGTCCTGAGCATGCTTTGCAGAGAGGTCAGTTGCTCTTGGAGCACTGTATTACCTTCATTACACCACTAGCACTCATCACCCTCAGGGTGAGGCTTGAGTGGCGCTGCTGGACAAGACCCAGTACTGCAATGCTGAGGCCCTGGGTTCGAGACTCCTCAGAGCCTCACCCTGAGGGCGATGAGCGCTAGTGGTGCAATGAAGGTAATACAGTGCTCTGAGAGCGATTGACCTCTCTGCAAAGCGTGCTCAGGACTGAGCTGAGCTTGTGTCTCAGGACTCACCTTTTATTGGACCCCTAGTCCTGCTCATGCGCAGTGGGGGCCTGCCCTAATTAGGCACAGGTGGGCTTGACACAAGCTCATGCTCACTCCCTGGCAATTAGTGGCACCTGGTTGCCTCATTTCACTACACCTATTAAACTACTCAGCACTTACATCAGTCACTGAGGGGATTTCCTTCCCTTGGATGTACAGGGAAAATGGACAACGCTGGGGAGCAGATACCAAAACACTCATTCTACTTCATACCTGCTCTCCTGGTTTTGATGTTGGGAAACTGGAGCAGATCACATGATTGGATCCACAAACTCTTCACACAGATTTCAGTGGGGTCTCTGTTAAGCAACAAGGTTTTTGTACAGATGGAACAGAATCAAGACATGAAATTTTATGCTCTGCTTCAGAAGTTTCAGTAAGTTAAGTACAAAGATTTATATACTGGAGAACAGGGCACCTGGCACTGAGAATAGTTATTCACCAAGAGTTGCCACACATTATTATGAAAGATAAACTATTTTCTAATTTTCCTGTCCTTCAAAGAATGTTGAAAATAATTTGTTTCACTTGGCAGCAGTTTGATTTCTTTGTTTGCATTTACACAGGAAGAAACAAAGCTGGTCAAAATAATAACTCAAGCTTCAGGAGTGTTCCAGTGAAGAATACAAAAGAGAATTTCTCACACTCCATCATTCTTCCCTGCCGTGCTGGTTATTTATCACTGACAATATTTGCAATAGCTGGTTTTCTGGCTTAGAGACTAATATACAGTTCTCCTACTATCTTTAAGAACAAAGGTAGACCTCAAATTTTTTTTTTCTTAGTTTGTTCGATACAAAAAAACCAAAACCAAAACCAACAAAAACTCCAAAAGAACGATTTTTTAAAAGAGGTATTGAAACACTATCTAATATATAGATAGTTGTAATTACACTACCAAGAGCAACCATAACAATTTATATCATTTAACAATACAAGATCCAAACATCATTACTCTACCTCTAACAAAACGCAAATGAATGAGCAGAGGAGGTAATGGTACCAGATACTGCATAATTTTTTCTTATTCTCTCATCAGCTTTGCCAACATGAATTATTTATGTTGTCTGAGCAAGTAGAATCAGTCTCATTCACAAGTATGCACAGGTGACAAAATGTAACAGTGATAATGATAATAGTCTCTTATTGCCTTCAGTTATTTTTCTACCACTTCCAGTTACAAATCCACATTTTTGACATTACTCAAATTCTGTCATTTCCATAACAAAAGACGTGGAAAGGTTCCTCCATGTATTTTTTGGGTGCTGGAAATCCTGGGGCAATTTTGTATTCTGTCAGTTGAAGCCACCACAATTTTCTCATCCCTCAACTCTCTCTCATACCTAACAAAGCATTCCTTTGATTACTATAGAATTTGATGTTACACAGCTTGGACATTGCTGTAAGCTAACTAGGGAATTGCTCATCCCAGGCCTAGAATTTCAGAGATCATTTTGAGTCATCTTTGGCACCCCGTACTCTCTTCTAACTATAGTCATGCATCTGCAAGCATAGGAATTACACCTGCTATTTAGGTGGTTATGACCCTGCCATTGCATTAAAGACATCATGTCACAGTGAATTTAGATAGTATTTCACTCACCCCTTCTGTATTATCTCTATTTCTCATTCCTTCTGCTCACAGTTACTTCTTTCCACCCTAACACACGGAATCCAACTGCATATTTGAGCTGTACACACAAATGCATGCAGACCTCAGATATATACCTGTCTCACTCCTGAATCCACTTTTCTACTTGAAGTGCCTCACAAATGAGATGAGTTGATGTTAGGTGAACTGACATTAGATGAACAAGATGTCAGGTAAGTGAATAACTGGGGAGAAGGAGAGCCAGCAGGCATTGGCTGTGAAATCTCACAGCATTTCATATGGAATTTGTGCCTCCAGCAGAGAGCAGATCATTGTGCATTGGAGTGTCAGAGAGAAAAAGCAAAGAGAAATGTGGGGAATCAGTTTCTGAATGTGTCTTGAGACCAGCACTTATCTTAGAAGTCATGCACAGCAGAATGGATGGATACACTGAAACTGCTAGGCAGAGAGCAGAGCTATGAATGGACTCCAGAGTGGGAAGGGCTTAATCCTGAAAGATTGGCCCTTGAGTTTTTAAAGAAAAGGCAACGGGCATAGAAGAGAGGAAAAAAGATAAATGAGAGGTGTAGAACTGGTGATAAGACTAGCTGGAGAAGAGGGTTGGCTGGGAAGGAGAAGGGGATCTGCTTTTCTCAGGCCTTTCTATCCTGAATTTTAGTCTGGTTTATTAGTTTTATAGTTGTTATTTTTATACTACTTCAGGATGCTGCATTGGAGTAAAATTTTCTGTAGAACTGTATCTTATTTGTCGTTTTCTCACTCTATGCAAATGTTGAGATATTCTTGACGAGCGCTCACTTTTTTCCTGTAGCTCAGTTCTGAAATTTTAAAATAGGCCTTTTGCTAGACCTGTAACAAAATGGCAGATCAGTTCAGTCAGGGAAAAAGAAAAAAGTAGATTTGATAAGTAAAAAATCAGAGGACTCACAGGTCACATTTCACATGGCTGACTGAATGCCAGACTCTAAAACTCTTGCAAAGAGCTTGCTGCCACACTGTACTGCATCTTTGCCCTATTCTGGGTTTTAAATAGGTATTATAAGCCAGCTTCCAGATTATAATGACTCAGGCAGGAAAGCATTCTCATGTTTTAGTATTTAGGATTTAAGCTCAGGCAGTAATAGAGCAGCCTGGTCTATGGTTCTCCCCCTCCAGGTTTGAGAAAGAGAGAAAGAGAATTGATGAAATTGACAAAAATGTTTAGAAGGGACAATTCTGGGTATGTTTTTGCTGCCTTGTATCTCCAAACAATCTTTGGTTAGTGGATGACCTGCTGGATGGAAGCTTTCTGAAAAAACCTTAAGTTTCAGTTTGGTAAAACACAAGTGAAGTTTAAGTAAAATACGGGAGAAAAATTCAATTCTGAATGACATGGCCTTACTCCCCACCCTATTTTTCTACTTACAAAGAGATTTAAAATTTTCATGTTCTGTCAATTCTCCCATTCAAATGAAAGGAAGAATTCTGTGGTTTGAGGTCTCATTGGGGTTCTGGGAGACCCAATACATCCTTTGGCTGAGGAAACTTATGTTTGTATTTGCAACTGAAGATCCAAGCTATTATATTCATTTGCATTCTTTCTAGGCTAAAACTGCTGTTTTTTGGTTTGGTTTTTTTTTTTTTTTTTTTTTTTTTTTTTTTTTTTTTTTTGGTGTTTTTTTTTGTGGTTTTTTTGTGTTGTGTTTTTTTTTTTTTTTTTTTTCTCAGAGTGATTAGTGCTTCAGACTCACAAAATCCCCTTGTTCTGTTCACAAGCCTGGCTACTGAAGATTGTCTCAGGAATGGGGGTTCTAGTCAGAAATGTAAGGGTTAATGTGGCCTTCCCTTTCCAAAGATGATTGAGCTTGACAGCATGGCTCACAAGATCACACAATCTAACCCCAGAAGTTAATCAGCCACGTAAGTAGCTGCTGGAAAGTCCATGCCAGTTAGGACTGCATAGATTTACATCAGGAGGGTATCTATGTGTTCCCATCTGGCACAGTTTCTTGCATATTTACACCCAACTCCAATAAACCTCAGCAGTAACACTGGGCTAAAATGAAGGGTGAATTTTAGAAGCAGTATTAAGTATTTCTTACAGGTTATAGGATGAGTCTGCCGGATACCACTGTTGAAGGAAAAGGAAGTAGGAAGCCCCCTCCCCAAAAGGGGGTGATTTTTTAACATCTGGTTCTACTTTCAGAATAGCCCAGGGTAGTGCTTGCAGGAATCTGAAAATTATGGTAAAACATTTTAATTCTGATGCTACATTTCCTGAATTTGTCACAGGGTCATTCTACGCTCTAGACCTACACAGCCCTATATAGACAGATACCCAATTCTGATCATAAAAAAATCCAGCATTGCTGTGTACTCTGCATAGGTTTCACATCTTTGCTGAAGCACCTGCATTCACACAGGAAGGTGACAAGGATTACAGTAACTATGGGAAGGTCTGCACGTGAAAAACTAACCACTTATCTGTGTTGCTAGGGATGTTCTAAAACACTGGGATCAGTACTTCTTTGTAGCTGTACAAAGTAGCTGAAAAATCCAACAAAGCTGGAAAACACTATCGCGTGCTTGGGTTGTACAGGCTGGCTTTGGAAGCAGGGCAGTGGACTGCCTAGCATCATAGAATGGTTTGTGTTGGAAGGATCTTTTAAGGTCATCCAGTCCAACCCCCCCTGGCAGTGAGCAGGGACATCTCAAAGTTTGGTTTGCATTTCAGGCTCTGCCACAAGTTTTATGAGGTCAAGTTATTTCACCACTCTGCCTCATGCCTCTGGGAGACATGTAAAAGTTGGAAAATGGAATATTCATTACCAAGCCTGTTTTTTTTTTTTTTTTTTTTGTAATTCTGCTGAGTGCTGCTGTTATGTGCAGAGCCACTATTATGCTCCTGTGAAAAGGGATATACTTGTCCTACCAGAACATTAGTGTCTGATTTGACCCTCCAGGGCTACTGCATTCCAAACAATTAATCAGATCCATAGTTCCAAATTGGTCAGGAAGGCTGCAGACATTAAAAATAGGAGGTTTTTGGCCTGCAAGCAAACAGAGGTCAACATGAACTCAGGAGACCTGTCAGCAGCCCACCCATTAACAAGGATTTCACCATTAATTATTTCCCCTCAATACAAGACTGATGCAAGAAATAAAGAACAGCTAACAGGCTTTAATGAGTTTATTGCATAAATGTAGATAAACTATTACATTTTTCCCTGTATTTACAGGTATTTTGGTTCATAAAAAAATAAGAGGAAAGTATGAGAGTTGGGTATATTGAAAAAATAATATAAATATACATAGGTTTGGTAGAATAGTAAAAGATACAAGACACTGATGTTCCATATTAACATGTCTTCATTATATTAACAGTGCTGAAATGAATAGCTGTGCTATTTGCAGTGGCTTTAACGAAAAAGAATGATCATGTTAGCTCAGTCCCTGTGAATAATGCATGAGTCTAAATTCAACTTATTCACCTCATCTTGCATTCAATCTAAACCCCCCACAAAATAAAGGGATATATTTAGCATTAAGTAACAATTTCTTGTTTTAACTTCCATATCATTACTTTTGTGCAGCTAGAGATTGCTTGGAAAACTGCATACAGTGTAGTTTTCCATTTATTAGAAATTTCAGATGCAGTCTCAGTGTCAGATGGAGACCAGTCTGAGACTTTTTTCTATTTTCCCATTTAAATCTTTTAGGCTCTCAATGCATTTTTAATAGGCCGTAGAAGAATCAATTAAATCTTGTTATTTGGAAGCATTACAAGGTTATGCTCTTGTGGGTATCTAGCTCCTGTTAATTAAGCAAGGAAGAAAGTATTTTGCACTTTAAAATGGTGTAAAATGCTATGTTCACAAATTAAAGATGTCTTACAATTTAGAATTGAAGAGACTTCTTAATAACAGCAATGCACTGGTGAGTTATGAGTTGCAGCTGAAGCAAGCTATGTGGAAAAGAAGACTTCATTATCAACTCTATTTCAATCAATGTATTTTCACCATTTTATTCTCTTAAAGAAAATGATGTGGTATGATCACTTTGGATACTTTAACTGCCTAGGGCAGTAATGATCTTAAAGATATCAAGTCACCTACTCTCTCTTATCAGGGAGAAAAGTTCCTGAGGAAAATACTATGAGGTTCTGAGGAATCAACCTGCCTTTCTCCCAACTGGGTTAACAAAGAAACAATATAAAAATAAAATAAAAAATAGTGGAAATGGATGGCAGTGGAACAGAAGACAGTCAGCTCATTTAGTTCTGCTGCTGTTTATAATTTGCCCACTCAGCTGTGCAGGGGGGCAACAGCAGAGTCCTGCTATGGGGCAGCACTGAGAAAATAGGGTTTACTTGAAGGGCTGGCGGTCACTTCTGGCTGCAATGAGATTTCACAGAAGTACAAGAGCAGAAAGACATTTTTATAGCAACCAGGGAGGTGCAGGGGACAGGGGGAGAGACAACAAGCAGGGCAAATGGAGCTGAAAGATGATGTGAAGAGACTTAATGAAGGAAAATCAATGGTGGTGTTAACAGGTATCTGTTAACAGATACCTGCAGCATAACATACCCTGCCCTCTGCTTTCCTGCTGCTGGGGAAGAGCAACTTCTTACTCAATTACAGGTCCTGGAGAGGAACAGGGGATTTACATATATTGAAGCAATCTCCTGATGAAAATCTTCCAGGCATGGTGCTTTAGATTTCCTGTGTGAATGTCTCTGAATAGCCAGATGCTCTTTGCCTTAGACTTGACATACCAATGTCTGCCTAGAAAATGAAGGTATTTTCCCTCTCTCACAGTAGCCATGACAATCAGAATTCTGGGGTTGTGATGTTGGTCACAAGAGTACTGCAAGGCAATCTACACCTGAACAGCCAAAAGAGAATGGAAATAAAACCCAGAGGACAATCAAGGAAAAAGGCACCATGATCCATGCAAGGAAGAAGGAGAGTTGGTGTATAGTTTAATGTGATGTTGTAATTAATACTGCGTATGATGAATAGTAGCACTTCCTCAGCATTAATCCAAATGACACAGTCATTTTTTTCAGTTTGCTGATGCTACTATGACATTTTATGCAGCTCCTTACTTTGGTTGTTGCTTTAGGCAGGTTGTATTATATAAAAAAAACAGTTCCTTCAAGGCAAGGTTTAAGGCAGTGCATAGTTGTTAGCAGTGGAATTCAGTTCAGAAGATACTCAACAACTATTTATTTTCCTTGAAATTTATGTTTGGATTCAGTCTTCCATCAATTTGTGGTTCTCAGTATAGCCTTTGGTAAGCCCTGGAAAGATCCACTTAGAGTGAGTACTGTCATAAAAAAGCTCCCCTTCATGTTAATATGCTGTCTTTCTTCTTGCCCTGCCATTATAGAAGAACAGCAGTAATTTCCTGGAACAACAAACGTTTCATTACAGGTTCCTGCCATTCATCAAGCACAAACACAAGAACAGTTTGCTAAACCAAGCTCTGTCTGTGGAACAAATACATTCTCTGTATTCCTAAGGAGGCAAAGAACATGTTTTCGTGTCTCAATAAGGAGCTGGATAAATATTGTAAAATATTGTTTCAGTAGAGCAGATGTTCAGACAATATTGACACCTACTAACAAACTCAGACCCCCTGGGGCAAGAAACTTTATTTACAATGAAATCGAATTACCTCTGACTGTGAGAGCAACATGCTACCTAAGGCAAAGAATAAGATTACTTTACATTAAAAAAAACCCAAACAAAGCCCAAGTACAGACCCATAATTCCCATCTGCTTGAGCATCAGTGTCAGATACCCAGAAACTGCCTACTAATCATAAACAGAATTTTTATTTTGTGAATAATAAGATCATTAAGCACAGAAAAAAAAATTGCAAATATTTTTAAATCTTAAAGCTATTGTTCTATTTTTAGATATGTGAACCAAGTCTGATCTCAGCATTTTGTTTTGATTAACATATAGACTGTCATCTGAAAATGAGCTTCAATGGAAGACAAAATAATGTCTATCTAAAGTAAATGGCATGTATATTTTTTTTTTATATTAGGGAGCGGCACAAAATAGCTCCAGGAGATCTCTCAGGGCTTTTCTAAACGATTAACCAAGAATAGTTACAGTGCTGTTACTCTATAATCTCCATTACAGCCTGCTGTCTTTTAAAAAGGAGTCCTAGAATCCCTCTAAAAGATTATGAGCATGAAACTGTTGGCATAGAGAGGGTGCAAGATTAACATCCAAAATTTTAAATCAGCTCCATGAGCACAAAGCCTACACTGCTGCTGAATTATATTTTTGTGGCTTTCTTTTCCAGATACACAGATATCTTACAGTTTGTAAGATCTGTAATTTGTACAGGGTACAAATTTTATATAGAGAGGAAATGATAGGGAGTTTGGGTGTTCTTAGAGCATAATTCTTAGTGAGATTTAATTATTAGCAAAAGAAGCACACAATACACTCATGACACTAGAAACAATGTGGTGACAGAAAGGATAAGCTAAGCTACAATCTAGAGAGGCAAAATTACACACGTCCAACACAAAATCCCCTATACGTTTTCTTTTTTTATGGAATTAATCAAGCCTAGAGAAGAATAAAGACCATAAAAACTTTATTTAGGTGCATCAGTTCCCTGTTAAAAGGTTAAGGCCAGCTCATGTATTGAGCATCAATTAATTTTGCTGGAAAGTCTATCCTTGCTTCCTGTATTCTACACAGTGATCTGTTCATCCTGACAGTGGGCTACCCACAGTTACCACAACAGAGAAGACCAGCTCAACGAATTTATTATTTTTGCACAGCAGAAAAAAAAAAAAAAAAAAAAAAAGAAAATTCATGTCTTTCCAGTAAGTGTTGTATTTGTACCTCTTAAATTGAAATTCTTACAAGAGTGGAAACACTGGGCAGAAGCTTTCTTTGTAGAAAAACTAACAAGAATCTGTATTAATATGTATTTAGGAGTATTAGATTCTACATTGAGAGAATTTATACCATTCAAATTATCTCACTAGCATCAAGCCTTTGACTGTCAAAGAAAAAGATCCTGCAGAAGGCAGATAAGCTCCACCAAGTCCCTTATTTGTAAACATGGTACAGCTGCCAAGAGCCTCAGAATACTCTTAAGTTACCTGATCACGTAGTGGGGAGCAGACTGTAGAACAGACTGTGTCAGCTTGCAAACAGACCGCGTGTCTCCCAAACTACAACAGATATTTCAAGTATTAAAAATGGGTGAAGATAAGGTGCTATTCAAATCCTAGAGGTGTCACATAACACATTTACTGTTTTACAACTTACAAAGTCAAATTATTGCTCAGGGCAGCAGCTTCCTTTCTCTTGACTGAGCCTGCTTCTGCCTTGCGTTTTAGTCTGTATATGATTGATCAGGTAAAATTGCTTCATCCCCCCCCTTTGTATTTTATTGAAAGAAATGAAATAAATCTGAACTTTTTCTACTGGGATACTGGGGAAACTATTTTTTGCCATTCATATTTTTGCTTTCAAGTTAATAAAACACAGAATACAGGCAAGCAGGGGGAGAAGTAAGTGTTTTTAAAAAATTGAACAATGCTTTTGCCCTGTAAAAAAGAGTGAGAAACTGAGGAAAAGAAGAATAGCAGCCAGACATTTGCTGGAAGTCAGACAGACAACATATTTTTGTAAGATGAAATCATGTTATGAATGTGTGTTTATTAGAAAGTGATACTTACAATGATCAGAACTCTGAAGCTCTAGATTAAGAATTACCATTAATAAGAAGAGTGATAGAATTACTAATAACTTCAATAGGTAAGATTTTCACAATCTTTTCACTTTCTTACTAATGGTTCTGCCACTGGCTGGTCAGATAAGTAGTAATATCCCTTCTATATCTAGCTTCTCTCCTTAATCAGAAAAAGAGTAAAAATTCCATTCCAATAAACAAGACCACTGAAGGAATCTCATTTTCAGTGACTTTTTTTCTTTCAAGCACGACAGCAAATTTCACATCTTTGGTGAGTGTGACCACTTTTTCACACTAAGCATTTACAAACTGCTCTCAGCAGGTGCCAGGACGAGGCATTCTGCTCCTGCACTCTCAAGTGTTGCTTGTGCTGCCTCTGTGGCACATGTTTCTTTTGGCAATAATGTGGGAGGTCATCCTGAGAGATGTGCAAAGCTTTTGTGAGAGAGAAAAATTCAGTGAAGAACCACTAATTACATGATTTAATGTCAAAATATGTTAATAAAATTTTAAGATCTGGTTGAAAACTGGTAAATGACTAAATAAATGTAAGTATTATTTTCAGCATAGTTTTCTATTTCTTCAAAGTAAAACATATAAATATTGTATACCAGGGAAGCACCAACATCTATATCTGTGGTGGCTTCACTCTATCCAACACCCATCCAACCTCTCATTTCTGCCCTCTCCTACCCACCCAGCCTCCCACTTCTCCCCCTTACAGGTTGGAGAAAGATGGAAGAAAGGAAAGAAGACTCAAGGATCACGTTTGTGACAGTTTAATAGGGAAACTAAAAGCTGTGCACATAAGCCAACCAAAATGAGGAATTAATTCTCTCCCATCATCAGGACTCCCATACCCAGCACTCCCATGCTAAGCATGTGTAACTCTTGAATGAGAAAATTTACACTATTGTGAAGAACAAGCTCCCTTCCTTGCCTTGGGCTATTCTTGTTGAGGAAGAACATCCCGTGGTATGGAGGATCTCTTTGGTCAGCTTGAGTCTGCTGTTCAGGAAGTATTCCCTGCCAGCTTTTTGCCTCCCACAGCCTGCAGACCTTTGAATTTCATGGTGGAGAGGAAATCTTGATACTGTGTAAGCACTATTCAGCAAGAGCCAAAACCCTGTTCAGAAATAGCCAAGGCTGTTTTGGTACAGCACCACTGGGGCTGCTAGGAAGAAAGGTGACTCCATTTCAGTCAGACCCAGTGCAAACTCCACTACTTATTCCATATCATTCACATCATGCTTGGGTCTCATGTTATCTGGTACACCTAAGTATTCTCTGACCATCTCATCCCTATATTAATTCTGTACCCCACTCAAAATATTCCACTCACTTAACCCAGACTGCATCACAATACTTGATCCTTCTAAATCATACCTTTCTTTTTCTGTTCCATTCTATTTCAAATTCTCGAAATCCCCTCTTACCAATGCTTACAACTTGTACTACATACTCAAAACATCTGTACATACATCAGCCAGGTTTACTCATCCACATTAACCTTTGTATCCTATTCCTTGACATACACACTTCCTCACTCCATGTCATGATGTTCCGTGCTCCCCCTTCAATGTCCATAACAAGAGTTGACAACTTGAATCCTATCTGTCAGGAAGGTCACAAAGAGGAGAAACAGTGTGTTGGATTGTTGGGTGACAAGATCACCTTGGGTTGAGTCCCTTCCTTAGCCATGTTTTCCTCAGATGTAGAGTCCCTCCTTCTCCTTCTCCTGTGATGAGTAGAGGCTGAACAGGCAGAGGACAAGCCCCCCAAAAATGCTAGGAGCTGCTGGGTTTCATTTAGGGTATGCAAGGTACCCTTTTGCCAAGTCAATCACCAATTCAACCTGGTTAGTTTCATGTTCAGAAATATTACAGTAAGTTTTACTCCCCACCCTGGAGAATCAAAGCTTTGTCTCTTCCCACTGCCTCCAAAAGTGGCAAGGCTGGGGGTGACAGGGGACACAACGTGAATGGCAGATTCAAATTGACCAGAGGGGTATTCCACACCATGGGATGTGCTCAGTAAGAATAGTTCTGGGCAAGGAGGAGGAAGAGAGCATTTGGTAATAGCAGGTAAGGAGTGAAAGAAGGTAACTGGCATAAGAAAGACAAACCAGTAGCACACTAACACACCAACGCATATGTTTCTCTGTTTGGGCCAATGGAGTTTGTTACTCACCTGTTTGTGTTCTTACTAGATATTAGGTTTGTGAAAAGTCCCTCTGATAAACTTCATTGCAGCTGCATCACAGGAATACAAAAGGTTATGTACTGCTGTCAAGATGACAAATGTCTCTTCTCCCTTCTTAACCTTTGAATCAATCTGTGCAACACAAAATAAGTGTGTCAGCTTCATGCCCCTAAGCACTTCTCATCTTGCTGCAGCTTCCTAGCTGGTGTAAGTCATAGCAGCTACCACAGCTAATTTGGAAATCAATTTCAAAAGCTGTTCTGTGTCTTCTTTGCAAGAAATCACATTTCCAACAAATTGAACTCACTACAATGTGTTTCTTAAAGGAAAGATATTTCAGTTTACTCCAATGAAATACTTTCCTAGGTCCTAACATTCTTCCTGAGTAACTGTGTACGGGGTGCAAGGGGACTAAGAGGAGTTTTGAATATTTTAAAAAATTTCTAAGCTTTGATTTTAAACAATTAATAGATAATAAGAAAATTCATAGTAGTAGAGATTTGTTTTATTATTCACAGAAGACAGAAAAAAAAAGCAGCATGCAACTCAAAGAAGACTTTATCACATCAAACTTGTGATAGCATTCTCTAAGTACTTCCGCAATACCCCAAAATTACTTTCCTTTGGTTTCTCCTTTTAAAAAATTAAATTTTATTTATTTTATTATTTTATTTATTTTATTTTTCATTTTAATTTTTTATTATTTTAAAAATGTAACTTATGTTTCTTATTAATCTTTCTTTCCTGGGGCTGGAGGCATGTGCTTCTTTTTCTGAAGGGGGCCAGGTTGAAGAGGTGTTCACTGGCCTTCAGCATCCAACCTTCTTTCCTTTCTCTTCTGTGCTGCTGTCCCTTACCATTCAAACACTTCCATCTCCTGTCCCTCCTCAGAAACATTACAGGAAAAGATTACAACCAGTAAGGTTTTCTGACAGTGAAAAATATGTTTTCTGACAGTGACTTTTTATAGAGATGTAGCACCACCAGTGCTCAGGAGTAAGCCAGGTGGCTGTCACCAGGCCTGTGACAATTTGTCCAGTATCTCACACTGAGTAGAAGCCATTAAAATCACTAAAGCCAGAGTGGTGTAAAAAAAATATTGTGAGCTACTTGATTTAATTAAAAACTGATCTGTCTGTTACATGTACTGAACTTTACATTTCAAAAAGGAAATAAAGAGCAGCAGAAAAGAAAGCTATAATTAAACCAGCTTTTATATTCGTGTAATCACAGTATCAGATAGAAACCCACTGAATTCAACAAAGTAATCATCTTTCCATGGAATAATTAAATTTCCCTGAAAATAATTTAGATTGTGTAATACTCTGTAATCACCAGCAAGTGAATAAACTGCAGCCACCAAGTTTTGGTCTGGGGGAGTTAGCTGATCTCATGAAGGAAAGGAAATTTGTCATGATTTGTGATGAATTGAATCTCAGTGCTGAGTTTTTGGCATCTCAGCCTTTAGCTTTTTATCTCCTATGGAGTGTCTAATTACTCCATTAGGAAAGTTGATTTAAGAAAACTGTACACAAATGATCTATATTAAGAATACATTTAATTAAACTAGAGAGAAACAATTACTGTCAATATTGTTTCATTTCTGTTTGGTAGAATTCAGTCTGAAAAAGAGAAGTTGGTGCTGGAATTCAGTGAAATATAATATCCTTGTTACTAAGCATGAAAGGAAAGGTGATGAACAGCTACAAATCTAGTACTTCCTTCCAGCTGAACGCATTTGCAGAATATATTAAAATTTCCTGCTTACTCAAATACCAGCATTTTCTTCAGAGTGCCTGTCATTTAAATAATAAATAGGGAACTTCCTTTGGTAAAGTTGCCAACTACTTCTTCATAATATGTAAGTCTACATGACATCTAAGCAGTCTCACTGGGATTTCTTCACTGATCATGCCTTAGTTTCTTGCAGGGAAGAAATTCTTTCTGAGCTGTAGCCATATCAATACTGAACTTTTGTTCTAACTGATTGGTTTTCATGTAACAGCCATTCATTCAAACTTCATGAAAAAATAAAGATATAAAAGTAACAGTAAAGCATTCCTGCTATGGCTGGTATTTTCAAGTAGAAAAATACCAGCCAGGGGTGTTCAATCCAGAAGAAAGAGTGGTTACACACTAATATAACACTCTAGATAAGGCTTTCACAGTGCTAGTAGAGCTCAGCTGTGTGTTTTCTGCTTGAAGTATGTAGCTGAACCCAGCTGGTAATCAGTGAAAATTAAAAAAAAAACAAACCAAAAAACCAAAAAAAATTCCTCATGAAGCAAATGAGCTAATCCTTGCAATCTATTTGCTTGCAATACTCACTTTGTTCTTGTATTTAAGTGGGCGGGCCTATTAGCCTGCTTCTCAGCAGCACAGAAAATTAATCCACCCTGTCTGAAGAAGACAGTCATAAATGAAAGGCTTTCCTATAGATTTGTCACCCTCCCACATGCCATCAGTAGGCAGACAGATACTTACATATAAATAGTAAAACATATTGCCAGAGTTGCTTGAGACCAGAATCCATTTAGAAACATATTAACCAGCTAGCAATTTTTCTGTATTTAGTAAAGGCTATTATTTTTTTCTGGAGGTTTCAGACAAACAAAATAGCCACATTTGGTTGTTGTATTGGGGGTATTGATTCATTTTTTAATGGAGATCTTTTTGCATCTCTTGACCCAACACAAATATATGCCTCTGACAATGAAAAAGAAGACAATGGGGAAAAAAAAAAAAAAAAAAAGAAAGAAAGAAAAAAAAAGCAAAGGAAAAGAAAAAATCCCTGAGAGGAGATTTGCAATCCACAAAGTGGATAATGACTCACACAGCACGACAATAATACTTAATTCTGAGAAGCAGGGTGACAAGTCCTAGGAAGCAGACGTCAGGAGACCTGGCAACCTCACAGAAGAAAACAAAGCTTTCTTTTTAACTAGAATGGGGCTAAAATGTTGATCTGGTCTCTTCCTCAACAGCTTTATCATTAATGTCCCATGAGAACATAATAAAATATTTTCATGGTGTGCTCATTTCTTGTTGGAAATATTTTCTCAAAAAATTCTTTTGTCAAAGAGTGCTTCTTGTTTCACAGACTTCAATCATTATTTATCTATCCAACTCTCTAAAGAGGTCTTGTCTAGCCATACTGTATGAAGTGAGTCTTTCTTGCTGAGTTTTGTGAATTTTCAGTAAAACAGAAATAATGACACTTGGCTGTCTTTGTAATGTGATTTTAGAACCGTGTTAAGCTCTGGAGCCCCCAACACAAGAATCACATGCAGCTGTTGGAGCAAATCCAGAGGAGGGCCACAGAGGTGATCAGAGGGCTGGAGCACCTCTCCAATAAAGACAGACTGAGAGAGTTGGGGTTGTTCAGCCTGGAGAAAAGGAGGCTTCAGGAAGACCTTAGAACAGCCTTCCAGTTCCTGACGGATCTTATAGGAAAGCTGGAGAAGAACTTTTCACAAGGGCTTGTAGTGATAGGACAAGGGCTGATGGCTTTAAACTGGAAGGGGTTAGATTCAGATTAGACATTAGGAGGGAGTTCTTTAATGTGAGGGTAGTGAGATACAGGCACAGATTGTCCAGGGAGGTTGTGGCTGCCTCATCCCTGGAAGTGTTCCAGGCCAGGTTGGATGGAGCTTGGAGCAACCTGGTCTAGTAGGACGTGTCCCTGCCCATGTAGGGTTGTTGGAACTGGATGATCATTAAGGTCCTTTCCAATCCTACCCATTCTATGATTCTATTTAGATTCACTTCATATGTGCCTTGAAATATAGATGTTTTTCCACACGAAATATTCACAGAGTTCACACATAATATATTGATGACCATGGGCACTAGACAAACATAACACGTATTTGTTTCATTACAATGCACTTAATTTTTTTTTGCTGAAGTTTGATCTTACTGGAAAACAAAGATAGGCTCATGTTGCCTTAGTAAAGTGAATATTGGGGAATTTTTAAATGATAAATTCTGAGATTATGTAATGTTTATTTTTTGTCTAAACCAATTCAAACCTGTGAGGTGAAATAGCATTTTTTATAAATACTTAGTAAGTAAATAGCATTAATAACTGTGTTTAGCCTTGTATAATAATAATAAAAAAAATTGACATAAAAGAACCCTCATAAATGACAACAATTTTCAGTATTTTAAACATGTAACTTAGTTCCCAAGGGTCACTGCCCCTTTTGTCATCTCATTATGTGAGTAGCTTGAATATTGTAAGTACTTCTGACATGATTAGAAGTTCATAGAAATGAGCAATGGAAATGTACACAGAATTATTGGGTCAAAGTCATCACAACAATCCATTCCTGGATAGAATACTCATGTAAACTGTACAACTATATCAGTGCCTCACCAAAATATATAGACTATGAAATATGGCAGATCTAAGTTTAATAAAATCTTGAGTACGATATTAGCCCGGGTAAGTGTCAATTCAGATAGCAAATTCCAGTAAAGCTTCAAAAGGGGGGAGAGAGGAACAAACCAAAATACAATTAAAATACCCCAAAGAGAAAGAAAAATACATAGAAAAAGAAACAGAAAACCAATACATAGGAAAAAAACTCTTCCTCTATCTCAGTTTGTTGCTAGACAACATGTGAGGGCTCGTCTGCTTTGAAACATTCTTATTTAGTAAGTGAGGTGTCCATATACAGAATCTTGCATCTTAAAATGCTCTTTTAATCCCACAAGTCTGTGCTTGCACATTGCATATGCACTAAGTCTAATCAGTACCTGCACATAAAGAAATGGAGATATTGGAATTAGATGCTGTAATTTGGAGTGAGATGAAAGGTGGGGCAACACCTTAGCGGGAGTCTTCATGGGCACTGTCATCCATCTGAAGGAAAATCATTGCAAAATCTGACTTGCAGAAAAAGTCACATGCCTTTATATACTGGTAAGACTGACAGAAAAACAATAACTTAAATTGCCACGGTTTTACTTGTCAGTGGTCTCAAACTACTTAAACTTCAGTCTTTGACTAGCTGACTATATGATATTCTTTGTTTCCTCTCTGACTCATACTCCCATTGTTGTTTTTTTTTGTTTTCAATACCTTCTGAATTTTATTGCCCAAGAGTCTTCCTTTGGCTTCCTTCGTTCATAATTACTCCTGAAAAAAATAAGTTCTCTTTAGGATCCTCAACTATAAGTCTTTAATAACAATAATAATAAAAATGAGTGACTGGAAAGTTTACTTCAAAAGATAGCTCTTTCAACAGCTGAACTAATCAGATTTGATTCTGCACATATCTCCTGAACAGATTCTTTAGCATCTAACAAAGGATAAGATTATGAGGCTTTCATCCTATATGGATAGAGATAATCCAGCAGCCTGTTGCCCATTTCCAACAGACTTAAAGTACTGAATATGCTTGACATATCTGTACTTTTTGTCAAGTCTTCTTGAAGTTGGCCAACAAGTTGAAAATACACAAGGTCAAAGAGCCCTGTTGTGTAAACTTCACATCCTTTAAAGGGTACAATTAAAATGTTCCTTTAGCAGATGATGATTTTGCATTTGTTCTTGATTTCCAGTAATGAAATCTTAGATGCACAGAGTAGTGCTTCTTTTCTTTCTCAGACATACAGGAGATTTTCACTCTATATGCACTGCGATTTAAACAAAAAAATCATAAATACACAGTTATACAGTAACTCAGTACAAACTAACAGATTTCCCCTCCAGGCAAAACAAATACCTGAAGTTTCAGTCTTACATAAAGGCTCACATCAAATCAGTCAAGGAGAGTGTATCATTGAGGATAAAATGGCACTATTACAAACTAATATAGGAACTATGCAATTTCTGGCAAATTACATTCAGGATTGCAAATCCAGCATTGCCTGTGATACAGTACTTCAGAGAGAATGTACATTAAATAGAAAATATCTGGGGCTCATTTTTCCTGGCAGACTAGTGAAGTCCTTACCAACTTCATGCAGAGGAATACAGCTGCAAAAATTACATGATGATCTGCTCAGATTTAAAATCTAAATGTTGCTTTTGTTTCCTATGCGGAGCTCACAGGGAACCATCAGGCAGCATTTGTTCCAGTATCTCTTCACACATCTATTTAAAATTTGGAGGAAGTGTCTAGGCAAGGATTTACCATAAATAAATTACAATTCTTACAATGTAAGCAAGGTCCTCTCTGTGGGAAGTCAACAAGTTAATTTGTTAAGTTTGCTTATTCTTATTCTTGTCATGTGTTAGATCCTAGCATCATGCTCCTGGAAAGTGTCAGGGAGAAAACAGTTGGGAGTTTTACTTAGAGCTTTCATGCTTCCACTGCACCCAAAAACCACATCTCTTCAGACATAGTATTAACGGGCCTCAAGGCAAAAATAACTGATAACTTTCTTGGTCAAAATCCATTACTGTGCTAGATTTTATCCATATTAATCAAGTGCCATATGGTAATCTTGTACTATATGTAGCAGGAATACATGACCAGCTCACAAAATGAGACTGAGAAGAGCAACATAGAGGAAATGGAGCCATTTTTCATTGTATACTCTTTCCATCTGCATGGTCTGTTTGATGACAGCATGTGTTTGGAGAAATGTACAGGATGGAAAGGAAAGTCACTGTTAGATGGCAAGCCAAAGAAGGTGCTGTTTGCATTCTTAATTGAACAGAAGTTTTAAAGGCGCATAATTGATACACAACTTCCTTCACAGCACTTTGCTGCAAGGGTTTATTCAGGAGATACTTTTTTCCTGGATCTCATCTGGAAAACCTCCTTGTATAATCTGACATCACAGATGATATTGAAAATCAGACCTCAGGAACACTGAGAGTTGGAATACTGAAGTTACCTGTGAATTTCATCTCAGGACATGTTTTCTTCAGCATTTCTGCAAAGTTTGCGCCCATGTGAACAATTTACTTTATGTATTGTGGGTACATCTCAATACAAAAGGCTTACACAGGTGGTGCAGAAGCTGATAGGGAAATAGGTCCTTACATGAATTCATTGAAGGCTCATCTTTCAGTTCTCATTGTCATCTGACTGAGAGCTTTTGTCTGATCTCAGACTGAACTTAATATAATGGACAACTATGTCCCCAACTTGTATGTAGGGACCCAAACAGTGGATACGTAAATGTAGATATTTGGTCAGGAAGCCAAATACCATGCTTAGCTCAGGCACAGCCTAAAATATTTCATTTACTGCCACGTTCCCATTCTAAACTGCACCTTCTAGAATTTTTGTAGGGTGATTATTGAGTTGCATCAAGATAATAAGAGCAGCAGCTGCTCCTGGTATTGTATTAGCCATGCTCAGGCATAGGACAAAAGTATCTGTCTATCTGCATCATCTTCTCACCCACGGAATTGACTGTGGCAGTAATTCCCAACAGGAATATTCAGAGCCCTGCAGCTCTGCATGGTTCAGCAAAGACTGTCCACAAAGCTGTCTCCTATCTCTCCTAGGAATAGGATGACAGACTGGATTTCCATTACGTATTGAACAGTGACCCTTGTGTTGTCGATGTGGGATCACCTAACACTAAATATTCTGACACTCAAGGAAAAAAAAATATTACTTTGATCAAGTTATTTAGCTATGCTACAGATGGTCAAAAAAAGCCCCAAGGTTCCCAGGCCCACAAGAAGATGCTAACAACAGACAACAACCTTTGGCTAAGCAATAACTATAACTAAAGCTGTGCTACCCTAGCTCCATTCCTGCTCCTAGCTGTGCAACAACTAAAATTTGGAAATGCTTTGTAGTCTGTCTTTGATACACATAGCAAAATTTTTAGCAGAGGTCATCCACAGCCAGGGACAGTCTTTCTAACCCCTGAGTAGAACTGGTGTCCAGTCCCAGAACTTGACACAATATTCCCCCAGAATAGGTCAAGAGAGGTAGAGTAGGTCAAGAGAGATTCTTCTCCCACTCTACTCTGCCCTGGTGAGGCTGCATGTAGAGAGACAAGATAAACCAGGTGCCTCGAATTGCCAGTGAGTGGGTGTGAGTCCACCTGTGCCTGATTAGGACAGGCCCCTGTTGGGCATGAGCAAGACCAGGGGGCCAATAAAGGTGGGACACACACCCACAGAGCTCAGTTCACTCTGGTGTGAGGCATGGAGAGGCCAGCAGCTCGTTGAGCCTCTGGAGCAAGAAAGGCTCCTCCTGCTACACTTCTACCCTGGAAGCGCTGTGTGGTGGCTGGAGTCCTGGAAGAGACCAGCAGCTCGTCGAGCTTCAGGAGCAAGAATGGCTCCTCCCGCAACAGCTGCATCTGGAATAGTGTCCAGTTCTGGGCCCCTCAGTTCAAGAAGGGCAGGGAACTGCTTGAGAGAGTCCAGCACCTTGGAGATGATGAAGAGAGTGGAAAATCTCCTTTCTGAGGAAAGGCTGAGGGAGCTGGGGCTTGAGGAAGAGCAGAATGAGGGGTGACCTCATTAATGTTTACAATAAAGGGAGAGAGCCAGGAGGATGGTGCCAGGCTCTTTTCAATTATGCTCAGTGATAGAGCAAGAGGCAACAGATGTAAGTGTGAGCATAGGAGGTTCCATATCAATAGGAGGTCCCATAATTATTGTTTTTTACTGTGGTGGTGACAGAGCACTGGAACAGGCTGCCAAGGGAAGTTTTCCTTCCCTGGAGACATTCAAAACCCACCTGGACACATTCCTCTATGACCTGCTGTAGGTGACTCTGCTCTGGCAGGGGGCTGGACTCAATGATCTTTTGAGGTCCCTTCCAACCCCTAACTTTCTGTGATTCTGTGAGTAGTCAAACAGGGCTGTATTTTAGGAACTATTCCCCTCCACACTATATATGAGTTCTGGCATGTTTTCCTGTACAAATGTTTAGGGTCACATCATTAAGCACACAGTTTCTGTGGACTCAAGCAACTCTAAGCATTAGATTGCTTCTAGAGAAGAATGATTTTCAGTCAGCAGTTAAGAACAGGAGAAGAGTTATATTTGGAAGCACAAACCCATTGGATGACTACATATTAGCTTCTGCTTATTACATATCCAGACCAAAGCAACCACTGATTGGAGCTGCAACTCTATTTTGCTAAATATTTTAAATTTGAGAAGTATTTGTGTCTACATGAGAGAATCAAAAAAGTCAAATTTCAAGCCTTTCAAGTTTGCTTGTAAAAATCTCCCCTTGCCCTTGACATGATGACCAGAAGATTGAGTTGACTTCAGAGAAAATCCCTGTCTTCTGCTACTTCTCCTCCTGTCTGAATCTCATCTTGTTAACTAATTTTTCTTCATTTTTGCTATATAAGATTGCATTGTAGGGAAAGGAATATTGCTGCAGAACAGCCAGTGTAACTTTACTCATGAAAATATGACTTGGGATGCAGGATGCAGCTACTCTCAAGAGAGCATGGTTTAATTTATACATCAATTAACAGTGTAAATTAATGCTTTACTGTTCATCCTCTCCCCAAAGATCTTCAGCGCCTGTGGTGGAGGTTTTCATTCTCATCAAAGATGACAGACTTCAGAGCGTAGCATATGAGACAATCAAAAAAAAAAAAAAAAAGAAAAAAGAAAGAAAGCATGTGAAATGCTTTAAATGAAACTTTCTGTATCTGCTTTGGGTTCTTTCATAAATTGCCCCATTCCACATAGCCACATAGCTGGCAGACCAAGACAGAGCTAAGTAGAGAACAGGTTTCAGAATTTGAGTTCCAAATCTGAAAAGCCAAATAGGTTCTACAAGCCTGAAATTTCAGTTTGACAGGTTCAAGCCCTTCTTGTTTGACTTTACAACCCTGAATAGGAAATTTAGGGATACATCTGTAATAATGTCTTAGTTCAGATAAGTGATTTTGAAGGAAATCTGCCAGGTAGCCCCACTTGCTGTGCTTTGGGTCACACCACAGAGTTCTGAGAGAGAGCACAGAAAGTGGTTTTATTTTGCAAATTATTTTTTTAAAATTAAATCTAAATATCTATTCCTGACATGCATCCAACAGTAGTGAGCACTTAGTTCTTGAGATCAGACTCTTGCAAGTCGGAAGTAAATGTTGGAATATGGACTTTGTTGTTTAATTTAACATGTATGCTCCTGCTGAACTACATGACTTCTTAATGCTGATTTAGCCTAATCCTAGTTTCTGACATTGTTTTTCTATGCATTTGTTGCAGGCAAATATATTAGGAAATTATTTCTGAATAGCAAAATTGAAAGTTTTTGCATAAATCAAAACTTAAAGAATGAGAGAAGTATGTGGGAAGGGGGAGGAGGATTAATTTCCTCAGAGCTGCAAAAAGCACTGCAGAGCTTGGCAGCATTTAGTACTGACAGGCAGGTGTGACAGCTTCTGGATACCAAAAACCAAGAGTTCAAAGTAAAAGCCTTCTCTGTAAGCCAACCAGGGTGCCTGGGAGGTCACTGAACCAAAAAATGGCACCAACTCCACAACCAAATGGTCAGTCCAAAACCTCTTGTGGTAAAAAAGGATTAGCTGCCTCAAATTTATGGAAATATGACAAAAAGAATATGACAAAAGAATTGCAGATATTGCCTCTTTGTGCAT
The DNA here is from genome assembly GCF_003957555.1 of Calypte anna. NCBI lineage: Eukaryota > Metazoa > Chordata > Aves > Apodiformes > Trochilidae > Calypte > Calypte anna. The sequence goes on from NC_044244.1 coordinate 142,010,665, forward strand.
CTTAATGTCCCCTCTTTATAATAACAATGACTACATGCTTTTCTAGATTCCTAAAACATGGAAAAAATGTACATGCATTCTCTTGTAATTCCCCAATAAGTAAGGCTTCCCAAACTTCTTAAAATAATGGTGCAAGAAAGAAACAGAACAAAAGAACTACCTCAAACAAAGCATCTATATCTTTGTAGTAATTCAAGAAGAAAATAGAGGTAAATTTTGTTCTAAGTTGTAGCTCTGTATCAGGTTGTTTTAAAGCACAGTTTAAACCACAGTAAATATGGGAGTCTGCTTCTCCTACATCATTTTATCTAGTAGCTTGCCCTTAGGGTGTGTGTAAGGATTTATATCAGCAGCTGGAGGAATCTCATCTTAGACCCGAATCACAGTGTCTGTCTTTATCTTTGTTAATGTGAGATTTAGATAAAGTTACTCTATTATATTTATGGTAGTAATTTATTAAAGCTTATCTCATTTATTGGCAGGTAAGGTCTTTGAAAGCTTTTTCGACAAATACTTAGCATCTGTACATAGGCTTCTTTCCTGTAATTCAGCAACAAGTTAACATTGGTTTATCAGCATGTTTTGATCTGCACATGCTATTTAATTTCACTTCTCTGATACCTCTGTGATACGGTACCTCCCTGCACTGCCTTTCACTCTCCAGCTTGACAAAGACACGTGGTGTGAGCTGTGTATTTGTCTCACAAATTACATTTCTATTAACAATACACCAGAGTTACATGAAAAATTGTTTTTGAGATTGTTTGAGACTGTTTTTGCTAAAGTTCTCTGTTTAATTACTATTAATGTGTAATTAATTTGCTAAACAAATTTCCATATATCAGCATGCCAGACTGAAACACACATTATATGCTGTGAAAATATAAGCCACAAAATACTGTTTTGAAAATATAAGCCCATAAAAACAGGTGTAGATTTCTTTAACTCTGTGGGATGATCCAAATGGATCTTTACAATTTCCCAGCAGTCATATTCAGTACACTTTCTCTCAGAATCTTCTAAATTTCCATATGCTGCTTAAAGCTCAATTTGAAGTCATATTTGTTATGCAGAAGTGATATCTAAATTCAGTGTAAAGAAGGAAACTAAGTGTCCTCTTTCATATCTTTCAAGCTTTCCCTGTAACCTTTTTTTTTTTATCATGCTTCTATTAGATCCTTTTTTCCTGGTTGTGTATTGATTTTAAGAATAAAAAAGTTTTAAGCCTGTTTGATCCTTTACTATATCCAGAGCCATGCTTTTGGCAAGCAAAAAGTAGCCAAGCATGTTCCAGGTCTTCTCAGGGAAAATATTTTGTTCAAAAGTGTCAACTTTCCATACATTTCTAGGTGCTATAATGTTTTTTCTCAACTACTCACTTACTAAAATTAACTTCTACCAAATAAGCCCAATGCTTAGCTAAATCTGTTTTCTATACCAAGACAGGACTCCTTATAAGTTGAATATGATAATATTGTAATATGATACAATGAAAATAATACACAGTATATGCTATGTAATACATATATGTGTAATACATATTTAATGTATGCTATATAATATATAGTATAACACATTAAAGAATCATAGAGTGGTTTGGGCTTGAAGGGACCTTAAGATCATGTATTTCAAACCCCCAACATGGGCAGGGACACCACCTCCCACTAGATCAGGTATCATTTATAAAAATGTAACATAGGAGACTATCAAACCCCCAGTGTCTACTGGACAAAGAAATGCCATCACTAGCCACAACAACAAAAAACCCCCAGCAGTTCTCAAACTTGAATATGCTTTTATTAAATTCTTCTTTTTTGAGAAATAAATTAAGACTTGTTTATAGGTGGAATATTATTACTCTATCAGCCATGCTTTTTATCATCTTGTAGTCTGCTATCATTAAGTAAAAACCATCTCAGATACTGTCATGAATTTCTGAAAATAAAAATGAAATATATCAGTGAATAACTGCATGTATCACTGGTCACTATTGCATGCTACTCCTTGCGTGTTACAGAAGATTAAGGATTACTCCTTTAAACAAGAAATATTTCAAGTAATTTTAGTCTACTTACGTTAACATACCTTGCAATTTTGAACTATAGTTAGGTATAATACCCCAGCTTGCCTCTAGCTATTAGCTTCTTTATTTGATGGTTTGACATTTATGCTCTCAGTATTAAGATTCATGTTTGAGCTGGGTGTACTCTAATATACATGCTGTGATAAGTCACTTTTTATACCCTGAACACTGTATAGTTTTCATGATGCATTATCATGCTTTATTAAGATTTTTGAACCCATGTATGCATAGTTTTTTAAAAAATTCTTCATTGATTTGTCCCGTTAGGGTAAAAATATGGATATCATCAGACTTGTGGGGTGGGTGTAGGAATTCTTTGCTATTCATGAGAATGCCGAAGCAGCAGTATTAAATCGGTCCCCACTGCATTCAAAACCAGCTCTGTATTATTTACCTTAAAAATAGGGGATTTTTATACCCATTCCAAGAGTCCCCAGAGGTTTCAGAAGTTAAGAATGTCACACTTGTTTTAATATTACCTTGTCTATAGCACAGCCAGAAATCTGCATCAGACTCCCACTACAAATTAAATACTTCTAAATGTTTTCTAGTAAAAACCTAAAAAATAACTTAAATCAGTTAATTGTTCTTTGTAAGACCTAGTAGAGTTGGGCTTTTTTTGATTATTACTCCTCTTAGTATGCCCACTGAAGTTAGAGGAAAGATTTTATTTATTCTAACAGATGCAACATATAATCCATATTTATTTGTTTAAAAATATTGGTCTATTTTAGTTTATTGGAATTTATCTTTATTTACCAAACTTAACTGAAAAAAAATTACTCATATTCTATAGTGTATTAAGAAATAGACATCTAGTGTCAACTTAACTGGAGACAAAATTTCCATTTAGTGGAAATTCTTTCAAAAGGAAATTTCACCAGATGGAATTCTCACCTCTGACAATGGTTTTTTGTGGATGCTCTTGTGCCTCTCATTTATTTACTTTTGTCATGCCTCTGAAGACAATGGGTAAAAAAGATTTTCAAATAGGCCTGAAATATATTCTACTTCCTAGATTATCCAGAGCTTTTTCAAGAAACTGAGAAACCATAAAAACACAACATACAGGCTAAAAATAATACACAACAGCCTTGAGAAATCCAAGAGATCACCAGTCCTTGGTCTGTTCTGAAACTGATCATCTCTGTGTTTAGGAGATGTTTTGCCTTAGTTAACATAAGGCTTCATTTCCTTTACAAGCAAGGGGCATAGAATTAGACAAGTGCTTGTCATTAAAGCTTCAAAATACAAATGTGGTTTGACAATCTCAGTATGCCCCTTTCACAACTTTTTTCTTCCTCTGTCATTCCTGTTTCTCATGTTTTCTCCTCAGTTTTACACAGTCAGTGGTTTGGTCACACTACTGTTCTTCTGGCCAGAGATTTGTGACATAGAAATGTTACATAGTAAGGGCGACTGAAACTTGGTTTTGTAAATACTCTAAGTGGAATGAGAAAAATCTTGTCTTTACTTTTCCATTGCTAAATTCTCCTGATCTTGAGACTGGGTAAAATAAGAAGCTCCTGACACCAGGGGTGAGCCACCTTTTCTTGGAAAGGAAGATCATTTCTTTTAATGCCTGATCTACACCAGCTGGAGCTGGTGGCAAAATGCTAGGTCTCTTGCCTCTGGTTAGCACTGGTTTTGCAAAAATCTTCTTTATTTTCATGGTTATTTCATGGTTATATTCACTCAACAGAGTGAGGGTGTTCCTAGCTTTATTGATGAACCTTTACAGGTAGGGTTGTTGAAGGAAGGCTGGAAAAAAAATAAGCTGTTTGTGCTTTTTTCTTTGTCTTCTAAAAGACCCATACACTACTATTATTGTAAATTTAGAAAGGGTTTCTGCAATACACCTTCAGTATTCAACTCTTTTTGCAATGTGGGTTTCTAAGAATCATAATATCTGTTATCCTTAAGAACATACAGAAAAGAACTTTTTTTTTTCCTTTTTGTGAATAAGACTGAAATACTTACAGGTCTCCTCTGAGGATATACTTGTTGAAATGTTTCCATATTTTTAATTCAAAGCATACAATTTATTCTTGAATGAACCCTCTACAAGAAATGAAAAGACTGAAATGAGACAGAACTTCCCCACAAGTCTTCTACTTTTTTTCTTCTACTGTTAAGACGTTTGACCAGGATAAAAGAAAAGTATTTTGCCAACATGCCTGAAGCATAAGAGTTAGCTGGGATGTAGCTCATCCTGCTGGCTGCCCTGAGGCACTGTAGCAGCTTTCCAGCATCCTGCAGTGGGTACACAGCACCAGGGATAAGCACTGTTTGCAGTGGAAGGTGAATCTCCAGCACTTCAAAGTGGAACAGGAGACAAGATATAAACTTCTTGTAACCCTGCCCCAGACTTTTATAGCTTTATCTGTGAAATCAGAGCTAAATGCCAATGACTGAGATATGTGGGAAAAAATCTCCCAGAAGCTTCCTGAACTTAGGATAAGGAGCAAAACAGTTTTCAAAATGTCTAGCTGAGGTTAATGATAATAATTCACTGCATCCCCTGTGACTGACATAAGGAAATCTGTAAAATTCTGTGTGACCCTGTACATGCAACAAAAACTGAGTCAGGATACCACATGAAATATGAGACCTGTCTGGATGCATTTCTGAATGACCTGCCCTAGTTTGTGTCCTGCTCTGGCAGTGGGGTGGGACTCCATGATTTTCACAGGTTTCTTCCAAACCCTGACACTCTGTGATTCTGTGATTTACCTGACTCAAATAGTATTGAAGACAACAAACTTCAAAGAAAAGTTTGAGCTAGTCTGGCATTTTTCAACACCTTTCCCCAGCCAGCATTTTCCCATAAAAGCAAGCAGCTTTTGTAGATTTACTCTTAAATAAATTTGAAAGTAATGGCTACTGAGGTCCACAAGTGAGAGACTAACTTATCTGCTTTTTCAGTGCAATGGGAGAGCCCTAGTTGCTACAGTGCTGCACACATATCTTGGCTGAGCAACACTGAAAGCTTCTGTCTTCTGATTTAAGTTGCTGAAGAATGGAGATGAACGTAAAAGATCAAATGGTTTGTGAGAATGCAAAACAGAGAAAAGAAGTATGTTCTGAAATGGCAAAGGCAAGATAAAACAAAAAAAAATAAAGTAATTGCTACACAGAGTACTCTGAACTATCAGAGGTTTCAATTATTTACTGTTTGGAGTGTAACATAGAAGCAGCTGCAGAGTTTCAGGGAATGTAAAGTAGTGACAGTGGGAAATTTAACAAGATGTATTGAGTTAGTGCAAAGTCCCATTAGAAATTTATTGTATCTTCAATGAAATGCTTATACACTTTGATCTTCCTTCCCTTACCAACAACTTGAAATATGTAATAACAAAATGGATGGAGCCAGCTCCTCATAGAACAGGATGTGAGGGTGAACTGCTGAGCTGCAGCAACTTCCAAGGGCACGGTTTGCCCTATTTCTGAAATTAATTATTCTAAACATAAAGTTTCAAGTGATTCAGAGCTTTGTAACCTAAATTTAAGTTCTGTTTTACTCATATCTGGGCTACATACACATTTCCTATGAATGTTGTTACTGGAACATTGTGACTTAACTAATGAAGCATGGCAGCGTGAGAGCACAGTCAGAATTGGAATTGCTTTTCTTGATGGCTTTGATTTCCTATGAAATTATGTTGGAATTAGACTGATACACAGTTTGACTGGTAAGTTTTAATTGTACAAGCAGAAAAGCAGCGATCTTTTGCTGATGCTGAAAAAATAAGTGGGCCAATTTTAATGTTTTTAAAGGCCTCAAGGATTAAGTTACTGAATTACTCACAAGCTCTAAAGATTTTGCAGAACAAAACCTTTTAAAGGCTGATCTAATAGAAAAAAACCCCAACCATATTTCCTGTTCACACTCCTGGAAGTCTTGTATAATGCCTTATTTATGTTGAACTTCTTTAATTGTGAGGTCAAAGATTTTTTTGTTGTATACATCAAATAGAATATTCAATTTACATCAAACACTATTCATCCAAAAAGGAGGAAATAAAATGCATCTAAAAGAGTTGCTTTTCTGCCTGAATTACTACTAGAAGGAAAACTACAACATATAGTCTCTGAAAGTCAGCAAAGATAAAAACAGAAGTAAAGCTGGCAGCTCATGTGGGAACAGCCCCAGATCTAAATGAGATTAAACAAGAGGACTTTAATGGGTTTCACTATATTTTGGATTAAATTTCTTAGTTTATTCCTCTTACCAGTGCCTTTTCATCTTTTATGAATTACATCTTATTTTCAGCTCTTTGTACTTTTGCTTCTCTGTACTAAAAAGACCAAATGAGGTGACACCCAAACAGTAGTATCTGCTGTCATGTTTCATGCCAGATGTGAAATGATGCTTTTACTTCACTGAAAATGGATGCTCCAGGAAAATAAAAAATCTAAACCAAACAAATCTAAACTAATGATTTAGATTTAGATTTTAGATTTAGATTTAGGCAGACCACACTCTCTGAGATTCTGCTTCTAGCAACCCTGCAATAGTCAAGCAATTGAATGACTGAATCAGGCCTGAATTTCTGTAAAACAAAAGAACTGGGGGTGGGGTTAGGTTTTTCATAACTAGAGATGTCTGAAAGGTAAATGTCTACATCTGATCTAGAAATTTGAATTTTTTTTCCCCATAGTTAGTAGATATTACAGGAAATATCTCAACTGAGATGATTTGTGTGTTTACTTCAATGTTTGTCTACTTCATGTGAATCACTTTTTTTTTTTTTTTCTTCTGAATCCTACTGGAGCCTTAAGTTGCCAGCTCTGGTATATACTATTACAGATAAATCAGAGTGAAATTAATTTTGTACAGATATCTTTTCACTTTCCAAAATGAGAGATTAAGTATGGCACTATGCCTTGGTAAATATGTACCATCTGAAATAGAAGAGAATAAGTTTTGTTCCAGTTAGAAGGGACCCACAACAATCAAGTTCAGCTGTCTGACAAAAAGTTAAACCATATTACTAAGGAAAAGGTCAAAATCCCTCTTAAACACCAACAGGCCTGAGGCATTGACCACCTATTCATGAAGCCTGTTCCCATGGTCAAACAGCTAAAGTGCTTATCCAGTTAGCTGCATACATAAATCTACTTGCTATCTTTCCCAAAGGAGAATTAAAATAACAGCTGGTTAAGACCCAGTACTGCAATGCTGAAAGCCCCGGGTTCGAGACTCCACAGAGAGCCTCACCTTGGAGGCAATGAGCGCTAGTGGCGCAATAAAGGTAATACAGTGCTTGAGACTGAGCTAGTCTGTGGCTGTTTCACCTTTTATTGGCCCCCTGGTCTTGCACATGCTCAATAGGGGGCCTGCCCTAATTGGGCACAGGTGGATTTGATACCGGCTCACACCCACTTCTCGGTAATCAGAGGCGTCTGATTGCTTTGTTCCACTACACTGCTCATTATCCTATCAGTTCTTTGTAGAAACTGCACCATTAACAGAAAAGATGGTATGGAAGGTTTAACTTCTCAAAGGAAAGTTGCAGGATGATAATATTCTTTAGCACAATGTCAATAACACTGACATGGGATGACAACTACAGATGATCTTGAGCATAAAGAAACTGTCTTAATTTTGTATATATCCTCATTGTAAAGTCAGGGATTTTTATAATTGTAGCAGAGAAATATATACCCCATATAGAAAATGCTCTGGGAATACAGGGGAACACCTAGATGTTGTTAATCAAAAACACTTTGGAACACACCAGCTAATGGATGACAGGCTGATTAAACATCAGAGACAGAAAAATTCTACACATCACCTTCGAAGATGATTTTCTATGTTAGAAAGTTTAAGCATATATTTGCAAAAGATACTCTGTTGGGCTATCTATAGCTCTGCGTGAATATTTTGGAAAATACATGCATGAAACCATTTCAAAACTAGATACAGCAGTAAATTTTTATATGGAAAGGGCTATTTCAGGCTCATAATGAGTAATATACAATTGAATGCAACTGGTTAATCATAAGCTGTCGTTCATAATTATTTGGTGCATTTTTATCACATTAGTTATATTCCTGTTACAATCAAAACTTTTAATTCGAAGACCCTTTTGGATACATAGATATTTATGAAAGCGTTTGCTCTGATTAAGATAATTTCAAAGATCATACAAACATTTATTAACACAGTATGTTTGTTACTTTTCATCCACCTTTTTGTGGCGATTTTAACATTAAGGTTATGAAAGTGTGAGTCCACCATATTCACCACACTAACAGAAGATGACTGGACAGCTTTGATTTATGGCAGCTGGGGCCAGATCCAAAAAGAAAAAGAATAAATAAAATAATTTAAACACAGTGGCAGAGCCTGAAAATCTCTTGCTTAACAGCCACTCAACACTGAAACTGCTTTAAACTTGATTTTTATGTTGAAGCTCTTCAGGACTGATTATACCTGGCACAACATCTCTCTGTGCAGAACAATGTCTCAGTCCCATGCAAGTGCCATTAGATGTCAGACTAGAATCTTAGAATTATTTGTGTTGAAAGGGACCTTAAATATCATCCAGTTCTAGCCCTTCCTAATGGGATAATTCAAGACACATGAACAAGATCAGGCTATCAACAATACATACAAGTTCTGACTATTTTCCTATAAAATCAACAATTATAATAGCATCCACCTTTTCTCACATAGTATGGTGACTCTTGAAAGGCTCTGATAAACATTTCTCAAAATTTTGCCTTGAATATGAAATAAGGTTTCCTGCTAGACTGGACTTTTCTTAGGGGAAAACAAAGAATCATAGAATCTTTCAGATTGGAAAAAGCTCCTAGGATCATCGAGCCAACCATCATCCCTACTCTACAAATTTCTCCCCTAAACCATATCCCCCAACAGCACATCTGAGCAACCCCTAAACACATCCAGGGTTGGTGACTCGAAGGACTCAAATGACAAAAGGAGGAAAAGGAAAGTGTAGAGTGCTAAGATGCAAAATTGGGAATTCAAAATCTATTAGGCCACTAATAGTAAAATAGAGGAGAAACATGTAAACCAGTGATCAAAGAATTCACTAATGGTATGGGAAAGAGGGATTGTTATGGTCTCACCTCTTGAGATTACTTCTAAATTTTTTTGGAAACTGGTAAATTCAAAGTGAATAAACATCCTTTTTTGTGTAGAAACTGGTAAATATAAGCCATCTGCAGCTCATGATCCAAATGTTACTATGAATTACCCAGCCTTTGAATTTGATTTCCATTGCAAAGCTAGAACTTGACAGGTTTAACATTGTGTAACGTGCACCACCTCCATCACAGAGCCTGGATTTTCCACCCAGAATTTTAAAGTTTTTGGGGTCGGCTTGGTATTACAAGGCCCAAGAGAAAAAGATGGCCCATTTTCAGGAGTATAAATTAAAATACATCCTAGAAATACTACATTAAGAGAACTTTAAAGCTACAAAGTCAAGGGCTTAGAAAATTGGGATGTGCTAGACTTGAAGTTTATGTAACCTTAATCAGTCTTCTTGTGAAAGCACTTTAGGACGTTGTCCTTCATTGAATCTGTCCCTACTATCTCCATCTTTGACTATTTATTTAGCTCCTTTAGGCCTTCCTGTGTTGATTTTTAGACTTCATTCTTTGTCCAAAGAGATGCTTCGCCATTCTAGAGAATCTACTCCTCCCCACCCAGTCTCCCTGTGCGTGGCTCATCCAGTTCCAAGCTCCTGGTCTCTGCATGGCTGGGAAACAAAGGATCCCTCTCACTTTTCTTGGTGTGGGAGTGAGTGATGGGTAGTTTCCAGAAATGCTTTCCACCTAGATTTCTTAACTTTCTTTCAGAAAGGAGAGAAAATGTGGATTTGTGTGCAAATCAGGCAATTTTCTACTCAGTTATAGCTTCTGTATGTCAGTCTTTGTTTTAAACAAATTCCTCACAGAGGAAAAAGATCCAATTCTATTGAAGTACTTCAGGTTTCATAAAAGCACCAGTACTGGAGAGAGAGAGCTTCCTAACACAGATAAGAGAAAATGGCTCTGTTTTCATTCAGTGTTTATGAGAGGTCAGAAAACTCATCTGAGGTACAAATCCATCACACACAATTTCAGTGATTTTACTGCTCACAGAGCAATGTATTTAACTTAAGCAAAAAAGCTTATTTTCCTCTTCCTTTCATCTTGGAAATGAAAGTCTGGAGCAGACAGTCACTATGGGAAATTTCATCCTAAATGGCTAAGATTTGGCAACATGATAAACAACTCAGTAGAGGGACATAATCACAGGCAGAACTAGAGTCCCACCTGTAATTATCCATTATATCCCAAGTCAGAAACCTCAAAAGGTTTCACTGAGATGTAGAGAAAGTAGTGGCATCCAGACAGTTTAGATTTTGAGCTGAGTCCAACCTAAGTAGTGTTTATGGATGAACACTGGTTAGAGAAGGATCTGAAAACTTTCCACGATACAAGGGTGGAATGTGGTAGCCATAAAGCTGCCAGTAGAAGTCTGTCATTTCCAGTCTCATGATGGCACAAACACTATTCCTGCTTTAAGTATATAGGTGACAAAGTTATTTTAGTGCAATAATTATATATACCACTGCAACAAATAATGTTTCACAAAAATAAAGGAAGAATCAACTCCCTCTTCACAAAAAGCTGAATCCCCAGTGTTTTTGGTAAAAGCAAGAAGGCGTGGATCCCAGAGAGTATCCATCTGCTCACAACTCCAGATAAATATTGGATAGATTCGAAAACCATAGTTTCTCCCATTGGCAGAATGGTGTTACAGTAGTGCAATTTAATTTTCAGCTTTATGTTTCCAGGTATCTCTAAGGCAACAACTTTTAAATATTTTGTAGGTCGTTTTTTTTCTCTCTCATTTTTTTTTTTCTTCTGGTTTGTTGGTTGGTTGGGGTTTTTTTTGTGAAGAGTATTCTCAATATGTCATGTCATGCCATGATGTAGTAATCTTCTGCACGTGTTCTTCTATTATGTGCAATTACGGTTTGGTCAGCATTATTTTTATTCTCTTGTCTTCTATAACCCACTCACTGAAGGATGTGTCCTATTCCTTTGAAGACAGGCTTCAATGCTCATATTGGAACTTCTTAACCAGGATAAAAATAATGTGTTCAAGACAGAACACTAAGAGGAAGGGACAGAGGAGTGAAAGGGAAAAAGAAGGTGACAGTGAGTAGTAAGAATGGCTGAACCCTACTGGTAGTTGGTGCAGGGACAGAAGGTCTGTATGGGAGGAGTGGCACAACACAAGCCTGAGGAGGCTAAGTGTTCTTCAAATGAATGAAGAAAAGCTGAAGTGCCCAGCTTTCAAAATACTAGGGTGCAAATGGGCCTTGCTGAACAGAGAAAAGAAAATACAATGGTTTCACCTCATTATCCTGGTAGAATTGGTTTTCTGTGTTTACTTATGCCTTCAGAAGAAGGTCAATTTATTTTAACAGGACCTATAATTTCATGACCAGCAACATGGTGCAGTGAAAGAGATGCTTCTCCACCAGTAGGTCTTCTTGCATTCCAGTAGTAAAGGAATATGATGTACTGTACACCTTCACTGGGTGATACAGCCTCATATTGCAGCCCAATGACATGGTAAAAGTTACTTGTGATAACAAGGAAGTTATTATTAATTAGTAATCTTCCCAAGTAAAGACAGGCTGGTTTTAAGTGTTTATTACACATAGATGGTGGTTTGCACTTGACTACACACACTAACATTCAAATTACTACAAATTAAACAATGTTTTTCCTCTTACAGTCCAAATAAAAAGCATTTCCTACTCTAGATCATCAGACACAGGAATGACAGCATTCATCCCTGACCACACATGAGTCTTAAAATTATGTTTTCTTCTTCTTCATCAGTGCCTGAAAAAGTCATATAAACTCACAGAAAAGCAGTGCCAGCACAGTTTAGCAGAATTCAGCTCCTTGTGCTTAGGTGTCTAGGAGGCTGAGCATATGGAAGACAACTTCCTGACACAGCTGATAAGTAAACCTATCAGAAGAGGTGCCTCACTGGACCTGCTGTTCACAAACAGGGAATGGGCTGTGGGAACTGTGGTGGTTGGAGGTTGTCTTGGCTTTATGACCATGACATGGTTTATTTCTCTATCCTTAGTGAAGTAAGGAGGGGGGTAAGTGAAATCTCCACTGTGGACGTCAGAAGAGCAGACTTTGTCCTGTTCAAAACACTGGTTGAGAGAATGCCTTGAGTGATGGTCCTGAAGGACAAAAGGATCCTGGAAAGGCTGTACACTCTCCAAGAAGGAAATCTTAAAAGCACAGTAGCAGACTGTTGCCATGTGCCATAAGATGAAATGGCAGGGAAGAAAACCAGCCTGGCTGAGCAGGTGAGGTTGCACCTTGAGTAACCTGTTCAGTTTTGGGCCCCTCACTACAAGAAAGACATTGGGATGCCAGAGCATGTACAAAGAAGGGAAATGAAGCTGGTGAAGGGTCTGGAGAACAAGTCCTATTATGAGAGGCTGAGGGCATTGGGAATGTTTAGGTTGGAGAAGTGGAGGCTGAGAAGAGATCTAATTGCTCTCTGCAACTACCTGAAAGGAGGGTATAAGGAGGTGGGTGTTGCCCTCTTCACCCAAGTAAATAATGATAGAACTAGAGGAAACAGCCTTGAGATGCACCAGAGGATGTTTAGATATCAGGATTTTTTTTTTTTCACTGAAAGAGTAGGAACAGTCATTGGAACAGTCTGCCCAGGGAGTTGGTGCCATCACCTTCCCTGAGGGTATTAACAAACTGTGTAGACATTGCACTTCAGGATAAGCTCTAGAGGGCATGGTGGTTTTTTGTGAGTTGACAGATTCAGTGATCTTAGAGGTCTTTTCCAACAGTTCTGTGATTCCGTACTTCTAGGGTATGTAGTTTGTCTTGGATAAGTGTTTGTTAACCAATTTAAGCCAATTAAAGCCCCTACTAAACTACTCTAAGAGACCAGTTCCACTTTGTCACTGTCCTGAAAGCTAAGAAATATCTTCCTGTGTCCAAGCAAAACTTCTCACTTTCTATTTACACCAAATTTCATGCTTTGTGAAGAGAAGGTGAGCAACAGATAACAAATCTTTACAGCAAATTTTGCACCTGAAGCTATTAGTTTCTTTTCCAAGTTTGATTGAAGATATTAATTTGAAATTATTAAATGAGTAGCTTTCTCAATGCCATTTACTATTGCCTGTGACCTCCTCTAGACTTCTTCCAATGTTTCTGCATTTTTCCTATGGAAAGAATCAGACAAAATCTGGAGAAATACCATGTAAGTGGATGCATGGTATTGCATCCTTGATTGCCACCAGGGCTACATGATGGGGATGTAGCATCCATTCCTTGAGCCAAGGTTTGGTAGGGACAGCACTACCCAGAGCACAGCCTACAGAGGGTTTTCTGTACTCTCAGGACTATTCTGGAGCTGGACCAGCTCTGACAACACTGCTCTTCCCATGGTTGTAGTTCTTGCCACATCTCACCAGAGCTTTTACCTTCCATTGTCTACTCCTTCCTCTTCCTTAGTGCATTGTTAGCACTTTATGGGGACTGGGGCTGAGCTGAGCATGGAACCAAGACCAATGGAATGACCTAAGTGGGCACTACTGGCCCTCTGAAAAGTCTGTACTTGCAATGCACTAACTGATACTTCAGTGTCAAGGAGGTCTGTTTGATGAAGATACACTAAGAACTGCATTTTCTAGAATGTGGAATTTTTCCCTCCTGTCTCCAGCATGGATGATGATCTATTAGATTTTATTTTTTACTGGCCGTGAATTATTTTAAAGAAGGATTTTAATTCTTATTTCTTAGGAAGAGCTGAAGGAAAGAGAAAATCTTTATCCTGCTGCTGTCAATGAAAGCTGTCTTCTGGGCTACATCAGGGGTTTAAATTTTGCAAATCCTATTCTTCCTCAGTAGCAGTGCCGTAGTAATTTATACTGGCAGGATGGAGATCTTCCCTTTGAGTACATACAGACCACCAGGTGCTAATTCTGTCTCCCTCACATTACAGTGGCATTTTGTAAAAGATGGCTGTGGATTATGTTTGGGACATCACCATTCTTCTCTTTTCATGTGTGTAAGAAGTCAAAACAGGATCTTAGTAAGCAGGTGGTTCAGCTTTTAATGCATTCCAAAAGCCCTGTGTGAGACTCACCCAACCTGCATGAAGGGTAGAGGATATATCTTGTGCTAGTGATTGCTTCATTTCTGATGCTAAGAATATTTGACTTTAAAACTGCACTCTAGCTTAAGTATTGGATTAAGTGGCTCTGTTCCTTCATCCACCAGACTGCCATCACTGGAGAGCTCAGCTGTCCTATTCCCATGGGACATGGGAATGCATTCCCATGGGCATGCATGCATAAAGCAAGAAACTCCACCTCTCTGGTACAGACAGATGATCTTCCTGCTTCGTGTTAAACTAATAACCTTTTCCAAAATGCTAATTAACTACATATCACTCTTGCCTTTTGCAGACATCTCAGAGTTTGTTCTGGCACTTGAAAAGCATAAAAGAAAGAAAGCTTTAAAAAAGAAGCCTCCAAGGATGGTTTCTTATTTGGGTAAAGCAGCAACGATGAACACAGTTGCATGTGCATGTATTTTGGTTAGAAGTGACTCATATTCAGGTAGTCCATGGTACTGTGATGTAAAATAAGATGTTTTTAAAAACACATCTGTGTGTACTAAACATTAAACATTCCAGATTTAATATATGCTTCCTTTCTATATATTTCCCTAATAATCTTGTAGTAGCTAACTTTTCAATAATATACTATAATGCCTTTCAGTCAGCTGTCTGTGATCTGTCTCTAAAGATTTACTTTGAAAAGCTTCAATAAGCTTCCATTTGCTATTGAAAAGCCCATCTAAAATTGCCACAGACCCAGAAATTTTAATATATCTTAATCACTGTAGTACTAATGAAGATTTAAAGCTGGTTTTGTCAGATCTCTCATTCTTTTCTGTTTTCATAGAGTAATTTTACTTTTTTTTTTCTTATTGACAAGGTAAGTTCTGTTTCATATCCCTGACATTCAAATTATGACATTCACTTATGGTCCCACTCTGCAGCTGGCTTTGAATATTTGTGTATAAACATTGCTACTTATTAGCATAGTTGGTGATCCTGAAATAAATAGGATGTAGCATGAGTAGAGTATTTCATTCCCTTCAATGGTTTTATTTATGTCACCCCAGACACAAGAACTGTATAACTACTCAGTTTCTTCTGGTGAGAGATATAATAGAATTCCAGTGGCAAAAAAAATAGTATTATGTCTAAGATAATCATGCTGCATCACTGCTATCAGTTCTCCAATAAATTACAAGGTTGTATGGGTTGAGCTGTCCTGCAGTCTTAGTAGCCATGCCCAGTGAAGCTCAGGTGTTTTTAAATACAGCATTGAAAAATCTATTAAAAAATTCTTTGTCTTACCAAATTCAAGTTATCGATTGTTTTGCTTTAGCCTCAGTCTCTGTAGTCAATGGAAAACATTCTAATCTTTTCTTTTGTGGGAAACACATTTCTTAAAAAAAAAAATAAAGCCAACAAACCCCTCATACAACCCCCTTTCTTTATGGCCTATTCAGCTAGAGATAGCTGTGTAGTTCTCTGTAGTACATCAGCCAGTGTCCTCTGCTTCCTTGCTCAGCATACATGCCCAGGAAAACCTGACACTACATCCAAGAGAAACTGAGTGAGAAACAACCACGACAGGCAACCAAGTAGAATTTCTACAGAGGACAAAGTACACGCTGCCAACAAAGCGTTTTCCTTGTTGTTGCCACTCCATCATCCGTATGCTATTTGTGTATGGAGCTTCAAGTGAGTAGAAGTCATGACATAGTAATACTCATTCTACTGTTTTCTCATTTTAAAGGCATAAACGTGAGCCAAAGGCTACAAAATCTTTAAAGCCATCTGGACGCCTACTTCAACCCATCAGCCACTCATACATGGAAGTAACAGGCCTGATAATGCTGCCTACTACACTTCACATTCCAACTCAAAGATCTAAGAAAAAGGTATATAAATTGTTATAAGGTAGGCTAGTTATAAAAGCAGTATACTTTAACAACTAAGTCATTAGAAAGGCCTAAAAAGGAAAATTTGTTTTCTTATCCTTTGTTAGTCTACAAACAACCCCATACACATAGGTAGATAGATAGATAGATAGATAGATAGATAGATAGATAGAAAGGCAAATAAGCAAAATTCACTTTAAGACCCCTTCATACCATGAAGGTGAATATGGTCTACTGGTATAGTTCTACTACGTTGGAAATTTTTTCTTTTTGGAAACTTTAGCATTTTACTAATATCTGGAACATTCCTGTTCAAAACTTTTCAATTTCAGTTTACTATTTTACACAGAAATCAATTATTTACACATTTTATAAAGTAAATTTTTTGACACCTTTAATATAAAATTTTCACCAAGGTCTACATAAAGGAACAGGAAACCGAGTAAAACATATTTATGTGCAAACATTTGACACCCTTGAGTGATATTTCAGATATTAAAAAAGATAACCGAGTATTTTAAATCTTTCTTGTTGAATTTTTCAGTTTAAGGCATTATCTTTTAATAGTAATCTATTATTTATTTTAATATTATTTTATAAGCTTCTTCTGATAAAATTACTACATATGCATATTAATTAAAAGGAGAAGCAGAATAAGCCTGAAAATACAATAATACACTCATTCACGAAGTAGAAACTATATATTTTATCACACGAGGAGAGACGATTTTACACAGCAAAGACAATCCCTTCCTCAAAGTGGCCTCTGCATGATGCGGTGGAAGTGCACCATCTCCTGGTAGTAAAATGTCACTTTTTAAAAACATCTAAAATAAAGTCTGTGTCACTCAAAAAATCAGGAACACGCCTCAGAAAGGTGAAGAACAATTTTTTTTTCCATGAAACATCCTAAAAGATTTGTTTTTCTAAAGAGAACTGCACACAAATAAAATAACCTGAAGCTTTTTATCAAAGCACATTGCCAATTAGCAGTATACTTATAGCTGACAGGCATAAAAAGATCAAACCTTGCATTGTTCAAATAACTGGAAGTCAGAACAGACAGGTGGTAGTTCTGTGCTGAAATGCATTAGAAAACTGGCATCATTTTTTATATATTTTATTTGTGGCTGGGTTTTGGGTTTTTTTGAGTGTGTTATGGAAAATAACACTGAGCACTGATTATTATCAACTGTATTCACCCTGAAGGAGTGGAAAATTACACCAGAACTTACAGCTAAACACTGTCTTCAGAGGACTGTGAAACTATAATGAAAACATGGTAAACTGGTGGCCTTTTCAGACAATGTTAACACCCATACTGAAGCCAGCCCAGCAGAGGTGGCTGACAGCTGCACCTCCTTTCTTTCAGCTCCTTGTGGCCTAATGCTGTCGCCTTCTGCTTTCTCAGACAGCAACAGTGCAAGGATCCTGGTGACCCCTATTAACTCCAGAATCAGGACTATAACCAGCTGGAGACACTGTGTCCTGACCCCATTTCTGGGGCTGGAGGCCCCATCCTTCCTCTTGTAACCTTGGTACTTGAGCAAGCATTTTATATTCCCTTTGATGTCCCTCCCCAGAGACAAGTACAGGCAGGCTTTGACTTTCCTTCCCTTATGTGCCTACACCAACATTTTTTGACAGTCTGTCCGTATCCCTACTGTCCTGTCAACAAGTGGCAAAGAGACAGGTGAGGAAGCGAGGCCTGAAGCTGGGCAAAAGAACCTTTAGGACCTGGGTTGAGAAAGAGGGTGCAGTATGTGACTGTGCTGAGCCCTGTTTGGGAAGGTCAGCACCCATGGGGAGCTTCAGGGAAGAGAACGTGTGGTGTCCAGGCAGGTAGGCAGAGGCATGAACACAGGGACACGGTGATGGTGCAGACACCACCCTCACAGACATTGCCTGCTGCACACATTGGGTGGCCCTGGCAAGCAGAAGGGTCCTGGGATGACCAAGGGCTTCCCAGTTTCCCTGCCCTGGCAGAGGTACCATAATTGTGTCAGCTGAGGTTCTTGCAAAGGAGTCCTGTAAGGTCACAGAGATGGCCTACCTCATGCAGTGCCAGGCTTGGGAGACTCCATCCTGCCTTGTGGCCTCAAACATCCACAGGTGGTGGCTTCTGCCATGAGGCAAGTGTGGCAGCCTCCTCTCCCAGTCATTTCCTCCACCTCCTGGCAGCCCCGGGTGTCAAGGACGTCCGGGCAGTTCTGCCAGGAGCGCTGGGTTGAGGCAAGGTGGGAAACCATGGAGGCACCGGCCCTGGGACACAGAAATCCTTCAGGGAGGTAAAGAGGGGCTGTGGGCTCTTGCAAGGGTATTGGGTGGGCCAGTGGGAGGGCCAGGGGTGGTGTGGCAGGGCAGAGAAGCCCAAGGCTGAGTTGGACTTTCCCTACAAGCCACATGGGTTCATGATCCCCTTCCAGTCTCTGTGGTTCGTTTGTGGAGAAGTGTCTCACAGAATTGAAAAGTTTCTCATCTCCGCTTGCTTACAGCTGTGCATGCTGGCCGTGCTTCTCAGCCACACTGTTTTCCTGAGCTTTGAGTCTATTCTGGGAGTAAATACTCAGTCTTTATTAACTTTATAAGGTAAGCACTGTCACATTGCCTTCAGGTTGGACTTAGCTCCTTGTGTTCTGAGCAGAGGCTCAGAGGTGCAAAAGAGCAAAGCAGTGGGAGTTAGAAGAGCTCAGAGATGTGCCCCAGGTGGCTTTGCTTTGCAAAACTGCATTTTCTTATTACTCCAACCTTGTGCTGCTCCCAGTAAGGGCTGCAAAGGCAGTGGCTTCATGGGGCCACTCTCACTTCCTTTGCTATCTGCCAGGTCCTACGCAGAAAGTCACCTTGGCCTTTGCAGACGCTGCTTATGAAGATGTGTCTCATAACACATCATGAACACTTTTATCCTCTCTGTTTGATTAGAGTCGTTCCCCTGAGAAGTGCTTTTGCAGCTGCTGGTCAAATCCTGGATTTGACCCTAGGGAGCATCCCAAGGGTATATTGTCAATCTCTCTTTACCAGAAGGAATAAACCCATACTTTTAAATATTTTACTTATGTGCAAGTTAATGGAATATTTTCTCTGAAGGTCTTCAAGGAGATTGAGGTCTGCTGGTTGTTGGCACTGGTAAATCTTGACCATTTGTTCACTTTGAGAGCATCCAGATCCTGGGTAAAAGCTCACTCAAGCTCGTCTGCAGCTGTGAGCTTCCCAACCTGTGTGATGATCCTATGTCATAGTACTTTCCCCTGACATCACTGCAGTTTCTTCATAGAGGAACCAGTCACAGTGTGGAATGAAAACTTATTTTTTTTCATGGCAGGTCTGCCTGTAGGCCATAGATATAAAGCAGAACATTGTTTTCTCTGATTCTCCATTTTGTTGATTTAATCTTTTTAATCTGGAACAGATTGCAACTGATAAATGCAACTGAATGCAGCTGCATTTAGCCTATCTTAAGCATTTTGTCCTAAATACTGGGAGAGGTGTTCTCATGCATATGGAGAAGGAAATTGTTGGAGGCTAAAGTTATTTTATTCCATCCTTTCAAAACCTTTCCCTCAGTCTAGCTTCAGCAGTCACAATTTTTCCCCAAAATCTGTCCTCTCATTCACAGCTAAATCTTTTCTCCATCTGTGAGGGACTGTCTCGGTCTTTCTCTGCAGAACAGGCATGATTAGAGAGGAGACCTGAGGTTTAGACTGATTTCTCTCCCAGGCTCACAAGAGTACAGGTGCCCTACTTCTTCAGCAAGTGTACTAACCACCAAGCTATTGCAAATAATACAGTCAGACCACCACTTCCTCCTCCTGTGGCCAGCTTCTGGAATGAAATGGTGTCATGCCCTGGGCTGTCATCATTAGGGGTGACTAGTTTATGGATGTCAAACAGATTTAAGCTTGAGATAAGTACTGAGACATGCTGTTTATCTGCCATGGAGTATGTGCATTGGCAGAACTTTTGATATGAAGGACCTTTAGCCATGGAGATTTGGAACTCTACAGACTCTGCTACTGTTTAGGCTGCCTATGTAGCTGTGTGGAGTTAAGATGAATCATGTCCTGGGACTGAAATTACTTGTGTTTTGCCTGAATTGTGCTTTTGGTGGTTTTCTGTACCTTGTCCTCATGTTCAGTTTTCATGATGCTTGTGGACCTCTCTACCCAGCAGTTAAAAAAAAGTGGGGTTTGGAATAACGTGGTGAATTCAGAGGGCTTGCAGATGTAGCTTCTAACTGCCTGTGCAGAGGCACTGTTGTGAGCCTTCTCCCAGAGAAGCTTTTTTGGAGCTGGCTGCATAGTTGACATTACATCTGAGTCTGTGGATTGAATGAATTTTTGGTAACTCAGCTGACTGGCATGCAGCTGGAGTCACAGTTTGACAGGTGAAAGGATTTTTTTATGGGTAAGAGGGTGTACCTACTGTGCCAGGTTCAAGGAGACAGGCACAGAGGCAGAACTCACCACTGCCATGGCTGGGGATACTCCCAGGCTGTACTTGGAAAGGCCTGGTTCACCTGCAAAATCAAGGTAATAGTCTCTTCATGCATGTCTGACTTGACTGGATTTGCACTTGTGTCCAGAAGGGGAAAAAAATAAATCAGTAAAATTAAATAAAAACAAAACTGAAGAAAAAAAAAAAAGGTAGAAGCTATTGCACCTGTTGAGCTGACCCTGTATTTAGGGAATGCAGAGACTTAGATAAATTAATTTTCATCGGTAAAACACTGTGTGAGTGAGTAATTGACAGTGCTTGCATGCTTTCCCTTTTTACAAACAGTCTGGTTAACAGCATCTGATACAATAGATGGATGTCAGCTGGGGAGTAATGAGGACAACACCCAAATCTATCCAATTGTGCTAAAGAGAAAAACAATCATCAGCCAAATCGAAAAGCAGCCAGCAATTTCCGAAGAGATTTTTGATGCAGCAGCAGTCAGCTTGCAAAGTAGCATAGAAGGAGTTTGAAAATTTGTATGAGGAGTGGTAAATGGTGTATGGCAGAGCCATAGATGGCCAGTCAGCCATCCCACTGGGGTGCAGGAGCCCTCACAGCAGCTTTTTCATCAGTGCATGAGTCAGTGGGTGCAGGGTGCAGCACAGGGAAAAAGACAACACCAGGGCAACCACTTTCCCCACGGGAGGTGTGTGCATAAAAGAGCCACTCCTGAGGTGGGGTATAAGCTAGCTGGTGGCCCCAAAGTTGGTAGGTGACTTGGGCAATGGGTTTACATTTTTTGAATTAACATTTGAAAACCACCGTCTGCAACTTCAGGGCTATTTTTAGTGGGTAAGATACTGCAGAAAGGGGAAAACAGGAAAATCAACAGGCCTTGAAATCATATTTGTCTGAAGCATGGACCATGATCTTGGGCTAATGTTGTTTGTCCCATATGAAAGCATAAAGATAACATAAATTATGTGATATCAGAGATTATAATCTTTTCCTTTGTGAGAAGCAGAACAGGACACATCAGAACAGTCCCTGTAGATGAAGGCACAAAGAGAGACCTGAAAGCTGCACCCAGAGGCCCTCAGGAAGAAGCATTTCATAAGCTGGTGGCTTGAACTGAGTTCTGAGACCACATATAATACAGGGAGATGTGGGAAGACAGGATGCAGTCTAAAACTGTACTGCTTTTCCTGTAGAGGCATGAGGTTTCCACAAGCCTCCTCAGTTTAAGAAACACATGCAAGGACTCAGACCATTTTAAAACCAGAATCTACACGTTTTCCCACTTCATTCTTTAAATGTCAGTATTGTATGCATTTATGTGTGTATTTATGTATGTATATATATATAAATA
This sequence comes from Calypte anna, assembly GCF_003957555.1. NCBI lineage: Eukaryota > Metazoa > Chordata > Aves > Apodiformes > Trochilidae > Calypte > Calypte anna. The sequence goes on from NC_044244.1 coordinate 142,032,603, forward strand.
TAAATTTGGGACTTGTCTCAAGCTTTCTGTTCACCAACAACAGGCTGGATTAGAAACAATCCATGAATACACACTTGCATTCTTAAAAGGACTATTGATATATTCCAATTTAATATATTCCACTTCCACTCAGAATTTATTTGGCTACTTTGCTTACCCAGTTTATCAGCAAATGCTGCCTTCTGAAGTAGTCTTATATAATAGGGAAGAATAGATCACCTTTAAATATTTAGTTTAATGGTAGATTACAAATGATGCTATAAAGACTACCACCTTTCTTTTGGTTTTATATGCCATTGTTGCTCATTTTGCAGACTGTTGTTGCTTTTGCTTACTGTAGAGCTTCTCTCAACCCATTTAATCTCTAAGTGGGTTGATTTAACCATTAATTCCAACTAAATCCCACTTCTACCTCTGCACTTGAGCATAATACAGTAATTTGACTATACACAAGTCTGACACTGGTGTATAATACAATAGCCTTTCGTTTTTCTTTCTTAACCTTCACCTTTCTTTCTGCAACAAGTAAAAAAATTAACAATGATCCTGTTCCCTTCCTGTATGGGAAGCTGTGTAATGAAATTGGTGTACTCCCTTTTGTGATCTCCATCTGCTGCAGTAATTAGGGCTGAGATTAGCAACTTTGAAAAGATGCATTGTGTGAGGTGGTAGCTCAAGGGTCTTATAGCCACAGAGAGTAAATGCACTTTTTTCAAGAAGGTAATCTGCAGTATTTTTCACCCAATCCATGAATCATTTTCTTTTGGAAAATTCAAACTGACACAGAAGTGTCTGCTTCTCCCCGTGGAGTACAGTAAGGTTCCAGATGGTTGCCTCAAAAATGGAAGCATACTCATTGCAGATGTCTTCATTAAGTCAAAAGAACCTCGTCCTGGGTGTATAAAGAAAGCCAATATAATCTGCCACATTGATAATCAGCAGGATAAGAAAATGGAGCAATAAGGCTGTGGTGAGCCACAATTGTGTATAATGTTCCCATTCTGCTTGGCTTTTCTTCATGGATCAGCAGCTTGTGCATCCCAAGGGATCAGTTTTAGTAAAACTCCTTTATGAAGAGAACTAATGAATATCTATATATATATATATATATATTCAGCATCTCCACAGAAACAAATATTTGAGGAGCCTAAAACGACACATTAACTCTAGAAGCTGTGTATTTTAAAGTAGTATGGAAAGGATGGGATTTGCTTGTTCCCATTTTACCAGAAAAGAAGTTTGTTGCTAATATGAAATGTGTATTAGAAACTTAAAAATGTGAGGATAGCTACAAGAACACAAGTAATGCATTTAAAAGGTAAGACACTTATGACAAAATAAGTACTGCTAAATCAAGGGGAGGAAAATGTATTTATTAAAAACAACTAAAAGCACTGACTTCCAAAAAATAGATACTGTAGTCTTTACACCATAGTCTTTCAACCTGGTTAACAAGCGAAACAAACTAAAGTGTTCAGTTGCTCAGAGTTTGCAGAAAGATCCCTTCATTCTAGGAGTATGTGGATTAATAAATCTACAAATCAGAATTTCTCATACTAAGGGAAGCAGACTGTCAAACATAATACATTGAGAGTATATAGACAGCTATGCAAACAAAGGGAAGGGAGAGACAATGGTAAGGTGGGCCCAAACAACACTAGGACATGACCACAATTCTCAAAAAGTTAAGACCCAAATTTTTGCTGTCATTTGACCTAGAATCAAAGACACAGTCCAGTACAGTTCAAGATCACTAGTTTTGTTCAGGCTTTGTAAGTCAACTATGCTCACTTTAAAGCTCCTTCTTTCCAAAAATATAGCATGTTGAGAAATAAACCAGAAATTTTTCTCTTCCCTTAGACAAATCAAAGGAAGTTCAAGGAAACAGTTTTGTTGTTCCATTTTTTTTTTCTCAAAAGCACATTCAATACATAAGAGACAGTTTTGGCTCACTGTTAATTCACAGGCATAAACGATGATTTCATCTGCATTGCTGCCCCATAAGCTTTTTTTTTTTTTTTTTTCCTCTTTTCCACTTGCACTGTCAGAAATTATACAGTCAGTTTAAAGGAGAGAGGATTTTTTACTAATACCGTGTTCTGTGCTGATATAAAATTGTAAGAGTGATGCCACACTTGGTGTGTGCACTGCTCCCTTCCAATGGGGCAAGGGAGGCTGTACCCCCATACTGTAAGAGACTCCAGATCCTTCAAATCAGTGAGGATTATGATTGTGTGAGGTTATACATCAAAAATTAACAATGGAGACAATCCAAAATAGTTTAAAAAATACCAGACTATGTGCCTCTCCTGTTTCCATTTCTCACTGCTTCCACTGATGGTGCAAGATTTGTTCTGGCTGCCTAAGAGGTACGGAATTATACCATCATCATTTTACAGGAAGAATGAGGTACTCAACCTCATTTCTCATCAGCCTGCTCAGCTTCTTTGCACCAGGTCTGACTCACACTTCTAGTGTAGCAATAAAGCATCATCAGGTTCAGCATAGGGACTGGTAATTTTGCTTGGTGATTGCAACAGATAATTGAATAGAGACATAAGTATGACCCATCATGAACTTGCTCTCAGAAAAATTAGTGGTTGTGAATAAATGTCAGGCTAGCACAGGACTGGAAGATTGAATGGAGCAGCTGAGATAGCAGGGGAAGACAAGGCAGCAGCAGTAGGAGCACAGCAGTATTCTTGTCATTGCCTTGGCTTTCTGCCTCTCTCCCACACAGCTACCTCCCACCTACCTCTCCCACCTGCCACAGCATCTGTGGTGCTGCTTCACCCCAGTCACTCACTCTGTTCTTACTCTCGCCTTCATGGGGTGGGGGAGGTGGTAAATCACCTCTTTGGAAAAAGAAAAAAAAATAAAATCAATAAAGTTATTATTGTGGAACAGAGCTGTATAGCTTTTTAAATCTCTGTCATCCTTGTGACCTCAGTCAGAGGACAGACAAAACTAGGTACAAAACCCTTAGCCAGATGTCTGCCACCAGACACTGCCTGGCTGCTGTCCTCTGGCCAAACTTTCCCCTTACTCTTCCATCTCTAAAAGTGCTAAATTTGCTCTCCAGTGGTGTCAGAGACTACGAAGTGGTTGCCTTCTAGTTCCCTTTACAGAGAGGCAAACACTGTCTAAGCACAGGTAGAACTGTCACCACTCCTCCCGCAGCTACATGTAGTAATTTCTGTGAGGTTTGTGGATAGTGGAACTTCTAGCTCAGAAAATAGGAACTAGTGCCTGGAGGTCCTCTGTCTCCAGCTGCCACCAAATCTTCCGATGCAAAGTTGAATGTTCACAGTAAAGAGAGGCCAAAATTGTCTTCACTCTCTCAGTTCTATTTCCTTGCATATGTAACAGAAGTTACTTTATATAACTTCAAATTCTTCCCAGTAATATCCCCATCCCACAGAGTGCACACAATGTCCAGCATCTAAGCAATAATTTAAGACCCTTTCCTTCCTACTTTTGCCAACACATTGCTCTTGGCTAGCTGCACACTTCTAACTAATTTTGCATCTTGATGAAAATTTGTTTTCTCCAGGGTTTTTTTCAGCATATTTGTTGCTGTAGTGTTTCTAAGCAGGACTGTACAGCCCTCCATATAGTCAAAGCACAGAAACTGCTAATTTCAGTTTCATCTGTGAGTCTCAATACTTCTGCAAATGAGACCACAAGGTCATCATCAGTCAGTCAGCCAGAAAAAGAGGAACCACCTGTGAAAAATCCCATTGAAGGAACTCTGTGGTAAAGAATAGGTCAGCTTGGAAATTTTCATGCAAAACAAAGCTTCACCAAAAATGCCTACTCAGATTTTAAATACCTCTGGGGATGGTGACTCCACCACCTCCCTTGGCAGCCCATGCCAGCACCAGCCTACTCTTTCAGTAAAAAATCCTTCCTAATATCTAAGGCTAAACCTCCTCTGGTGCAAATTCAGCCAATTTCAGAGTGAAGGAACTGTTAAAAATTGAAACTGATGTCTGGAGGGAACTCAGATAAGACTTCCAAAAGGGCTGCTGGGTACTAAGCCAGGGAAATAGAAAGTGGAAGTCTCCAGATTCAACGGATCTCATCAAGACTCCCTAAACCAAGAAGCTCTTGAAGGCCAGTACCCCAGGCTCAGTCTGGAAGGAAAATTTCCCTGCAAGTTGACATTGCAGTCACTGCAATGATTAACATTCTTCAGGATTAGATATGGGATCTGAGAAGCTGAAGTTTGATCAAAAAGCTTTAGAAAGCTTTAGGTCAAAATTAAAGCCTCAGATTTAAAAAAAGGAGGGAAAAATAAAAATCTGCAGCAAGTAAACGTGGCTTTTAAGCCAGCTCTCACAGACAGAAAGAGAATACAGTTCTGATTAAAATAGGACACCATCATTTCTCTTCTTGCATGTTCTGCTTAATTTATAACTTCCTTCCAATATTTCTGAAAATAAATCTGGGCCCCATCTTGAAACACTTTCCATCAATATCCGATTTTCCACAGGATGAAGTGTCTCCTATCCATGGAGTGAAGTGGGGAGTGCAGAAAAAAAAAGAAAAAAGCTAAAGAAAACCTGTGACTGAATGAAGATTATAATTTGGCCACATGGTTTGATTCAATTTACACTCTTGAGTTTTGGATCAAGCAGTACCCAATGACTGCTGGCAGCTTGCTGTGTTTAACTGGAACCTGCTCTGTGTATTACATAAATGTTTGCTTATACTGCTGAAACACACACTGAGAAACACATCTTTCATTTGCACTCAGGAAATGAACCCCTTTTCTTCCACAGCAGGACCCTTTCAGGCCTGTTCTCAGCAGTTTGAGTCCCCTTGCTGCCCGACACGTCCTGGCTTCTTACCATAGAATCAGCCAAGGGAAAGGAATTGTTTGGGAGGCCTTTGCTCCAGTTTGTTCAAAGCAGGATCAGCACTGAATTCAAATCATCTTGCTCAGGACTTAATCCATTAAGGTGCTGGAACTCTGTAGGAACAGATTTTTCACAGCTCCTCTGGGCAACTTGCTTCAGTGGTTGACTGTCCCCATGATGTGACTCTTCACTTAATTCCAGCTCAGATTTTGGCTAATATACAGCTGATGTATGCCTGTATGTATGAATCAGTGCCATTAGGTCAAAGTGAAGGCAATACACAGGAAAGACATGGTGGCCAGAAAGAGCTTAAGGTTATTATGCAGCCATTATCACCTGCAGCTTGCTATCTCCTTCAGCCATTATCAACCTATTGGTTGTCTGGAAGTTTCCTCACAATCTGCTAATTCATGGAAATGCTGTAGACCAAACTTCCAAGCTGGAAGGTATAAATATGTCCAGTTACCCAAAAAAGTTTCGAAGCAGATCCAGCAGCAGCTGGACCGCCCAGGCTTTCATTCTTCCCACTGTGATAGAGAGGACACTCACACCATGAAAGAAGAGGAAGAATGAGTGCTCTGCCTGTTGGTTAGGAAACTCTTTTCCCCAGCAGTGCATGAATTACAAATTCTGAGTTACGAATTACAGAGCTGATGAGTTAGAACCTTATGATTTAAGTGATGAATTAGTTAATTCACATGTTAGACTAGTTTATACAAGGGCACATTGTTTGTCAGGCTTCATTTTTTTCCCAATAAACTTGTAAAATGAGAAATCCAAATGGACCGTGACACTATGGCAATATTTTTTTTCATTATGTCAAGTACAAACCTACGAATTTGTGCTCATTGTCTCTTCACACATCACCTCTCAAAGAGTGTGATTCTGGTTCTTGGCAACCTAATTTGTATTGAAAGGCTTCTATTACAGAATCATATAATCTTTTTGGTAGGAAAAGCCCTTTAAGAACACCAAGTCCAACTGTTAAGCCAGCACTGCCAAGTCTATCACCAAGCACCACATCTGCACATCTTTTAAATACCTTCAGGGATGACGATTCCCCTACTTCCCTGTGCAGCTTGTTCCAGAGCTTGACAATGCTTTCAGTGATGAAATTTTTCCTAATATCCAATCTAAACCTCCCCTGGCACAACTTGGGGACATTTCTTCTTGTTCTACTGTTTGCTACTCCTTGGGTTAGTGCAGTGGTGTTTTGGAAGCTGGAGGGGGCCACAGGAGTGGGCCCTGTGAGAAGCTGCTGGAAGCTTTCCTGAACCCTTCCCTGCCTCTGTCCAAGGCCAAGCAGATATCAGAAGCTGGATGCACCTCTGCAAGTAACATATTCAAGAAAGGGAAAACAAAACTGAGAAAATATATGAAAAAAAGAGACCTGCAGAGCAGAGGTGAAGAGTCGGTGAGAAAGTAATGACAAAGTAAAGACACCAAGGTCAGTGATGAAGGAGGGGTAAAGGTGCCCGAGCAGAGATTTCCCTGTGGTCCCTGGTGAGATGGCAGCTGTGCCCTTGCAGCCCATGAAGGAGCACGGTGAGCAGTCTCTGAAGGACTGTGGTGGGGTAAATGTGGATTTGTAGCCCCTGAAGTGACACAGGAGGGCAGACATGAAGCAGCAGCCTGTGCAGGATCCCTGAGAGGGTCAAATGTAGATCTGCAGCCATGGAGGAGTCCGTGTCAGAGGACGTGACTGCTCCCGCAGCAGCCGTGACTCTGTGTGCAGCCAGGGCTGGAGCAGTTCCTGAGGGACTGCACCTGTGGGAGGGACTCATGTCCCAGGGGTTCCTGAAGGACTCTGTGAGAGGTACCCCGCGTTGGAGCAGGGGAAGAATGTGAGGAGTCCTCCCCCTGAGGAGGAAAGCGGCAGAAACACCGTGTGGGGAACTGACCCTAAACCCCCCCTGCCCCTGCCCTGTGCCCTGAGGGGGAGGCGGCAGTGAAGGGATCCGGCATGGGAAGAAGGGAGGGGTGGAGGGGGAAGGTATTGAGATCTGGACATCTCATTCTCCTTATAGATTAAATAGGGTTGTTTTTTTTTCTATTACCATAGTTGGGGAGTGAAAGCCTTTTGTCTCTATTAATGAGCCTTTGGGTGGATTTTCCCCTCCCTGTCCCACAATGGGGGTGGGGGGTACCTGAGTGGAGGCCCAGTTGGTACCAGCTGGAACTAAACCTAGCTAAAACCTCCTTTCTCCTGTCAGCCCCCCTTTCTCCAGGCTAAACAACCCCATTTCCTCATTAGACTTGATCTCCAAACCCTTCACCAGCTTCACTGTCCTTCTCTGGATACTCTCCAGCACCTCAATGTCCTTCTTGTAGTGAGGGGCACAGAACTTAACACATTACTCTAGGTGTGGCCTCACAAACACCAAGTAGAAGAGGACAATCGCTTCACTTCTTCTGCTGGCCACACTATTCCTGATACAAGCCAGGATACTGTTGGCCTTCTCAGCTACCTGGGTGCCCTGCTGGCTCATATTCCACCAACTGCTGACCAATACCCCCAGCTCCTTCTCCTCTTGGCACCTTTACAGCCACTCTTTACTAAGCCAAGTATTTACCAAGTACTGCATGGGGTTGTTGTGACCCAAGTGCAGAACCTTGGTCTGGGTGCACTTTGCACTTTGATCCCTCCTTTAGCAAAACCATTGGGAATGAGGTATTCTCTTTATCTTCCTTCTTTGGTCATAAAATGATGATCTATTAAAACTCAATTTTGTCCAAAAGCGTATTGATTTGAAAAGACAATTTTTCTCATCAAGCCAGAAGAAAACTAACCCAACAACGACAGCTTTGTCAGTAGAAATCTGAACATTCTGTCAACCTGTACTCTATGCACACGTGGGAGTTCTCATTGTTCACATTTTTTATAAAGAAACTTGAGGTTCAGTTTCATCCTACTAAAGGAAAGAAGCACTTCTGAAATCTTCTTGCTCAGAAAAGAAAAATTTTCCTCCAAGCCACACCACACCCCAAGGAGTTTCCAAAGTTCTGTGCTGTCAACATTCACCAGCAGCAGAAGGAAGTAATATGGTGAGGAAAGAGGACAGTTGTAAAAACTGACTTAGCATCACAGATTTTTTGTTGTTCTGTATGTTTAAAATATTAGCATCTGTTTATATCAAAGCTACACTTTCTAATGTGCCTTCAGAACTGACTTAAGTGAAGCACACGCAAGCCCACTGAAACCACTGGGGAAACTTACATAGCAAAAGTTAAATTTGCAAGTTTAGACACCAAGCCTCTGGGAAAGCAACTGTAAAAATATTTTTTTCTACAATCACTATGAATGCTAAAATCAAGAACCTTCTGATTATGGATTTTGGGCATCTGTTTAATGTATAACAATAGTAATAGACAACTCACTGCATGCTAGCAATTGTTTTATCTACCTGCAGATTCACAGAACCTGTGGTTAAACTGAGGGCTCTTGTAGAGGATTTAAAATACCTTTTTGGCAAACCTAACACTTCAAAGTTTAATGATGATAATCATCATCATCATCATCATCATCATCAACATTATCATCTCAGTTCCAGCACACATAAGTAAATAAATTTCTATAAGGAGGACTTCCAGATATTTTGAAACGGTAGTTAAGCCTCATAAAAATCCCAGTGTGGTAATGCAATACAAATATATTTACTGCTGAAATGTCTTCTCAAAACCCAGAGAAGCTGAATCAATTGTTTCACTAATTTGATATTGTTCCTAATTCTTAGTTCCAAATCTCTTTTATTTACTGCCTGTCAGCACAAGACCTCAATCAAATCAGCACAATTTATAAAAACAGATGAAGAGGCTGCAATATACAAACCCATTTTCTTTACTAAATGAACTTCTATGACACAATTCTCAAGCCATTAAAAATTTTCAAATTATGTAAGTTTCATTACTGTGGGTTTTATTATTTTGTCTCTTTCAGCATCACTTTGTTATTTCTTTGAAGATCAGAGGAATAAATATTCAGTGCTTGTATTACAATAGCTCCTAGAAGTCTTGAGCACAATATTACCATGCGATCATCTTAACCATGCAATAGCCATGGATTCTTGAGGTTAAAAAAGGCATAAATCTTACCTACCAAACAAAACAGAAAGAAAAAAAATAAACTTAAAAAAACTTGTTAAGCCTCTCCACAGATCTGATTTGTTGTTATTGTTGTTGTTGTATAACAGACATGAGCAATTTATTCAAAACTGCAGAAAAAGCCTATGGCTAACCTAGGGATTTGATAGTCACTTGTCCTCTTTGTGCTATCTTTATGGTAAACTCTTCCCTTAATTTACCCTATGGACTAGTAACTGTTCCAAAGCCAAAAAACCCCATTGCTTTACACTTGTAACTTTGTCTCCCATTGTCTAAAATAAGTTGGCTTTATGTTAATCACACGATGCTTACATCTCATAAGTATGTCTGGTTTGTTTACTGTTTTGTGTTCACTTATTACACTGAAGAAAGGTTCTCAGAAGTTGCTGGTGGATGTGGAGATACCAAATTGACAGCTTTATTAAAACTCAATATATTTAATAACAAAAGCATAGAAAAAAAAGAAAACTGCATGAAGTATAGTAACAGAAATGAAGGGCTTCAGAGGAGTCTAACTGCACCAAAAAAAGTACCATCACCATCCAAAGATATTTTGGCCATTCTCCGTGGTATTGTAAGTTGAAGTTCATCCCCTTCTTCTAATTTTGCAATGCCTGGCAAAAGATTTGGAATATTTTAAACTTAGTATTTCAAATATATTATTTTAATAAATGGTATTCAAAAAGTCATTACATATCATTTTAAAAAATATAAGCATGGCTTGTTACTTGTGATGAGTGCTTTTTTTCTCTTTAGGCACAATCTTTCAAACTGCAGCCTACTCAAAACTGACACTTAACATCCTCTGTGGAGCTGGACCTACTTTCCACTCTGCAATCAGTATAATAGAGTTCACTTAAGCAAATGCTGCAAAAATTCTGGTGTACCCAGATTCCTTCTGCTACGGTGGTGTGATGGTCGAGGACAGCACTGCTTATTGCTGGTCCTAGACTGCTCAGTTCCCACTTCTGTAGGGGATCTCATGAGCTTTACCAACCAAATGAAATTACCAGACATCAGCTGATCCACTGCAACAGCAGAGCACAAAAGTGCTTCCTGCCTGCCACGCATCGGCTGAGAGGACACAACCAAAAGCAACTCCCCTTTGAGTGGCAGTCCCTGAGCTAAGAGCTCATCTGGCATCTGCTCCAACACGTGCTTAAACACACGAGATATTGCACTCAGGTTTGGTTTTCTGAGTGAAAACAGAAGAGTGGGAATTCAGGAAGCAGGAACTGTGGAGTGGCAGGATTGAGCAGATATCCTAGTTAAGGAAGTGGGGGGATTAATTCAAGGGGGAAATAAGAGGATGGATGAAACTGAAGGTGGCTATAATGCAAGAGAGATTGTGTGTGTCGGGGTGGACATACAGAAAGTTAAAGAAACTGGTCTCTCAGCTAGGAGAAAGTCCTTATTTATATTATTTATATTTGGAAAAAAAATAGCTTCCTTCTCTATCTCGTTTTTTTAATGCCACTACATTCCATCACCCAATGTAATTTTCTTTATATTGCACTGAAAAAAATGGTAGTGTGTTTTCACACAGATCTTACTGAAAAATAACAAAACAGGAAGACTTCAAATCCACCACTAAGGGGGAAAGACAGACAGATAAGAGCTACTGAATGAGGTTCAATAGGCCTTGAAAATAATTTCTTAAATTCTACTGCAGGGATATATACACATATATCCAGCATTGAACCTGCTGGACTTGCATTAACTATTTTAACTTGTCTTTCTTGTGGTGTTTCTAATTTGAGCAGTCAGAAAGAGCTCCTTATAGGAATCAACTACTTTTCATCTAATCAAAGAGTAAAACTGCAGCACCCATTATAAGGAGTAGAGAATAAAACTTAGACCTTTGGAAATCCCACAGTAAGGTATTAAAAAATTGGATAGTTAAAATTCATACATATTTTATTGGGATAATTAAATATGGAATTCAAAGTGTAGTTAAACTGATTTCTTCAATAAGAAAAATATTTGTTCCTTTTGCCTGCTTCAGGAATCTAACTGAAAGCACCAAAGTAGCTAACCAAATTATATAGTTAATGAAGAAAGACAAATTAATCATATCAGCTAAGTTAGATGCATACCCTCCAATTGCCTATATATTTTATATAAAACTATATTTTTAAAAGTATTCTCTAATTTTTCAGTTAACCAGATCCATTAATGCAATCCATTTCTTTACAACCATCACAATATTTAATCACCCAACATTTCAGCTGCTATTTGACACAGTATGTTCATAAACAAAGAAAAAGAAAACTTATATGTTTACCAGCAGTATAGCAAGAATTATTCGGATAAGACTGTGGCATATTTTGGATGCAACGAAACAGTGTCACCAAGCTGAGATCATCACCAAACACGTGGGCCTTCTTCCTCTGTATTAGGTGTCCCATAGCAAATGTTGTGTCCGTATATAAAACCTAAAGGATGAAGAGGTTCAGACATCAAAAACATTGTGTGGAGACATTAAAAATAATTTACAAATTCAGGTGATAAGCAAACTGAGATTTCTCACCTGGCCATATATGAAAAAATATCCTGTTTCTTTGACCACTATTTTATTTCCTTGTTCTTCCAGAGCTGTTCCCCGTTTAAAGCTCAGAAGCCAAGGGACAATGCTTGAATCATCTGAAAGAAATAATAATCTTCTGAGTAATCTGAATGAAAAGTTACTTTCTTCATTTTCATTCCCCAAAAATGAACAAGGATGACTTCTAGTTAAGACTTCCAGCTGGATAGCTGGATAGCTGGATTTCCCCACTGAAAAGAGGATATTTGCAAGAGTTGACTGTATAAAGGCATCTCTCTCTCTCTCTCTCTCTTTTTTGTTTGGGGTTTTTTTTGTTTGTTTGTTTTGTTTTGTTGTTGGTTTTTTTTTTACCTCCATGACACAGTTACTGCTTTGAAGTCAGATGAAATTGGATGAAAAAGTTGATACATGAAATAGTTACCTATAAATCATGAAACAGATTCTTACCTTCCTGTTGGATATCACTTTTGCTGTCAGCGATCAGTTGCAGGCAGGGCTGCAGCACTGCAAAGTGAAAGCATTTTGAAATCAAAGATGTAAGTCAGTAATAGAACAGAGTAAGCTTTTAAAACTATTTGTTTAGAAAGGAAGGACACGAGAAAAAAAATCTCCCAGTCTCCCTACTTATTAGAAAGCAATCTGTCAGTTTTAATGAAGATCATACTCAAAGCCAAGCAAAAATTCATTCTACAACACATAGATAGTAAGTAGATAACTTTCAGACATCCTGCAACTAAGAAGGAAGGCTCAGATAGCAGCACAAGTACCACTTGCTTGTTTAAATCTCTAGTTCTAGTGTAACTCAAAAATGTAGCAGTAAATCAAAAGAGTAAGGAATCATCAGATCAATTAACCTTGCTCATTTTCACAACAAATGCTCAAAAAAAACCCTGCCTGCTGTGACATATACGAGATTCTCTAATGGTGTTTACTATATTATTTATATAAATCAGTTTCCAGTCATAGCTACTGTAAAATATTAGTCACATATAGTGGTTACATGGTACTTTCAAGACAAGTTCTCAAAATCCATACAGACATAGTTTTATAAGTATATAATATGTTTTCAGATACCCCCAATCAGTCACCCTATACTGAGACTAAGAGGGAAGATACAGAAATGACTGTTAGCAAACTGATGCACACTTAACAAATAGCTTAGAATTTCTCAAAACTGATGTGCTACTCAGAACTGTATGTGACACTGATGAGAAACTGGGACTTTGATCAGAGAAAAATAATGCAGTATGTTAAAATACAGATTCACAAAGATCTTTTAAAAAACCATCTGGTAAGCATAAATGTCAGGGAACAGGATAAAAAAAACAAAGGGTAGTTGCATTTGCTTAGAGCATATTTTACTTAAAACATCTGTCTCTGGTGCTGCTTGAAAGGCTAGACAAAGTGTTACATACATACATAAAACATACAATGTACTTGAAAGAAACCAAGTGAATGTACTAACAGTCATAATAATGTGTTAAAATATACAGATCTTCAAACCAAGAATTTAAAGGCACCTGAATTCCCTGTCTTCTGATAAGGAATACAAAAAACAAGTCAACACAAAATTGAGGAAGGTCTCATATTTTACTCATTTTTCTATCACACTTGTGAATATCAGAACTTTTGGAAAAATAAGTTTCCAAGTAAAAATAAAGTGTGACTTTCTGGAGTCGCACAACAAAGCACATCAGATAATTTATTTGAAAAGGTATTAATTTACTCTCTTTTGTAGTAAAGTGCCTCCTTAGTGAATGGAATTTTCTGATTCTGTAGTATTTCAGTAAGCTAAATAAAAATCTTGATTCTTGCTTTGAAAAGAACTCATTAGTGTGGCCACTGGACTTTTCATTAACCAACAAATCCTCTCTTGTTTATGATTCACCAGCTGCTGCCCAGCTGGGTACCAACAAGTGGTGTCCTCAGGCAGTACAAGTTATGGCTACTTTAGCAGCTCCTGTTAAACTTGCACATCAAACTTGATTGACATTCTCAAGTTTTGATTGACATTCTCAAAACTGTCCCAGTTTAGAGCTTGAAAGTCTGGGTTTATGTTTCGGTTGTTTGCAGCATTGAAATAGTAGTCATCACCATCAACACAAACCAACTCCCCTTCATTCAGTTTATTATATCAAATCTACATATAACCTCTAAAAAAATCTCACTATCTTTGTGTCTTTTTTTTTTTTTTTTTTTTTTTTTTTTTTTTTTTTTTTAATGCATGCAGACAGAAATAAGGCTCCACAGACCATAATAAGCTTGGTCTTCAGGGAGAAATACAGATAAAGCAGTGTCATTCACGACAGTATAGAAAACAGAAATTAACACAGTTAACTAAAGTCAGGAAGGAAAACTAATATTTAAAAAGAAGTGTTTGAGGGATTGAGCAACATGGTTAAAAAAGATGTTCAGAAGCCAAGACTGACACATAACTATTTCCAGTATATACAAGCACTTCACTTTGACCCCCATGGAATTAAATACATGCTTAAAAATCACTAATACATTGAAACAAATTCAGAGTAAACAACAGTAATTTTGAGGAGAAAACATGGAGTATATTTTCTGGGTAAATTAATAGGGATTTTCAGTAAAAAGTTACCATTTCTAAGAAATGTTTTTCTATTCCTAGAAGGACCCAAATCTTACCAGAAGTACAATATCAATAATATATGCATTTAAAAATATGAGTTGAACAGTTACTATTAGTACTGAGCAGAACATATCAAAAGCTTTACCCGAATGCCCTTCAACTCAGTGTAAATCAAACCTGAGCATCAGGTTTGTATTCTAAAATATTTTTAACAATTAATAATGCAAGCAGATTACAGGATTCATAAAATTTGTCTTTAGAATGAGTAAAAATATCTACACTGAGTGTCACCATGAAGTCTAGCTGTAGAATGTATCTAGAACAACCAAGTGTGAACCCATTCTCTTGCAGATTCATGTAATTGCTTTGCTTTGACAACCATTTATTTTTTTCTGATTTTAACCACACTGTGAAGTGTGGGTGAGGAGAACATTTCAGTCTCTCCTCTTCCATGAACAGAACATTTGATTCTGAAGAAGTCAGTCACTTCAGATGTCTTTATAAACCACAGCCTGCACCTCAAAGTATGTGTTCTCCACTGGTTGAGCAATGTAACCACAATTTTTTTAAAAAAGCTAGCTTTTGCAAACAGATAGGAATGCAGACTCCTTAATATCTGCATGATTTAAGACCTGATATTGGTAAAACCAAATTTGTTCTCCAACACGAGTTTTTGTATTATTTAATTTCTATAATGATTTTAATGGTTTGCAGTCCTACTTCATAATCCATCCAAACAAAATTTCAAGTTTGCTATCTGTGATCTCAAGAACAAATTTTTAAGTTTCAATATCTGAGGGCTGAGTCGTGTATCTCATTTTTTGATGAAATAAAAAGCAAACCAAAACAAAACAGAACAACAAGAACAAAGCCAAAAAGACACAAAAAACCAACAAAACCCACCCAAATGCTGAACTTTAAAAACCAGACCCACTTGTTTAGGTTCCTTCTTTGGTCTAGATCTGTTCTCTGTAGACTTCCTGAAACATACTTAAAGACTACATAATTCAGTTTATAACTCATATGCATGTTCTTGATTTGCAGTTCCTCCCTTAACATCTTCATTTCTCATCACAAGAGATCTTTTTTTAATTTTTGCTTTTTAATTTTTATGTATCAGTAAATTTGTTGCATTTTAATTAAAAAGCCTTACATGGCATTAATCATGGATCAAATAAATCCCTGCATTAAAATGGCTTGGTCATAGTTACAGATATGACTCAGATCTAATAAATATCTTCATAATATTGGTAGCATTAGTTTGGCCTCACCAGAATATGTTGCAATTGGAATAATAAGGAAATAATTTAGTAAGAATTAAGAATACCTTATGCATACTTCTTTACACAGTGTAAACCAGAATATTGGTTTTTAAAATTAGAGTCTACTTTTGATTGCACAGCTTTCAGCAGAATATGCAACACTGATTCTGTCATTAAGTGGAATCCTTCATGTAAAATTGCAAGCACTGTATTAGCTAATTTTCTATTCTTTCAGATAGAGGACTTACTTTTGGGTTAGCCTGGTATCATCAGAAACAAAAAAGAATAACATCTTTTCAAGAAGTAGGTCTTTTTTTCTTAACAAGAGAACTCTTCTATTTCCCTTCCTTAACTAAAAAAGAAGTAATCCAAATATTGGGTGAGGGAATTCATGTTCCACTTGCAAAAGTCCATGCTATCCCTCTGTGACACGGATTTGTGACAATAACACACAATCCAAGCACTTCTACCCCACCAATGTACCAGTTTGCCAGTAAGGCAACTCTACCAAGAACAACTTATACATCATGTTTGCATGGCAATAGTTATTTGGGTTATTGGTGTTGCACCTGGGAACTCCTAGTAAAAAAATACTTGCCAAGTCCTATATCTGGTTAGCCTGTTTTCACTGCTTTGTGTAATTACTTAGAATTTCTCCAGAGTTCCTTCCATACACACCATCAGACTGGTTGAGGTGGATAACTCAGTACACCAAATTAAATACAAGGATTGGAGTCCTTGGGTGCTCCAATCTTATCACAGCAGAACATTGCCTGAATTTGAGTTTACAGAAGGCCTGGTGCTTGCTTCCTTAGCTGGCAGCAGGAATGAGAATCCTACAATAACGATCAAGATGAGGCACAGATAGAGCTTGTAAATGAAACTTGACATTTGTACACTGTACTGGTTAAGGAAATGGAATGTGTGTCTTGTTCCTGAACTCAAGAACATATTGAGCATAGACAGAAATGTGCAGGCAAGGCAATCAATAACTGTGACCAGAGCATAAAATTCATGAAAGGTTTTTGTTGTGTAGCAATTTTCCTCTAGAGGCAAAGTTTATTAAAAAAAAATAATAATAGAAAATTACACCTGTTCTTATGTGTCCTGATAAGACATTTGCCAGAATTAGATGATCTGTCTGCACATTAATATGTGCCTTTCTAAATCACCCCTAACTCCTACTCTTTGTACCAAGAGCTCTGGTTCTGACTGATAACTGCAGACCTATATTTGGAATTGATGCTTGAAATGCATCTCTTCAACCTACTTGAGTTGGAAATTTTCTCAAGACTCAAAATGTACATACACTTACTGATGACTAATAGATTTATGCATGAACACAGACAAATACGTACCCCACAAAATATGAAAAAACAATGTGTTAGATTCATTTTCATTCAATTGCCATTTCAATTCAAATTCTGATTAATGGCCACTTTTATGTAAATCAAGCAAACAGAAAAGAGAATAAATGTTCAAGTACAGTTGTGCTGGGCCTAAGAAGAAGTGTGGGGCATCCAATTCTGGAATAATTAAATTTAAGAAACAAAAACAAAACCAAAAAACTTAACCTAGAATTGAACCACAACATTTTTATAAACAAAATGATGGATCTGGATTTTTCTTCTGATCTCTAATGAGAAACTATTTTTTATCAATGACATTTTCAAGTATTCACATTCTAAGGAATTAGTCCATGTTAAAGTGAAAATATGAGTCAACAGTTAACTATGAGACCAGACTCTGCTTTGATACCTTATTGAAGCAAAGAGAAGCTGAACAAGAGCAAGGAACCTCACTCAGTCAGACCAGAGTGAGTGCAGTGCATCCCCAGGACAATTCAGAGTCTGACAGGATCCTGGTACCCAGAAATGGATATGAGAAGATCAAAATGCAGGGCCAGTAACTGTGTGTACATGACCATTAAACAGACAGGGTTCAGCACTATGAATGCACCACCATATTATTTTGTTTACTCTCTTAAAACAAAATTTAGCTATGACTACCAGGTGCGTGTTCACCAGTCAAGTCTGACCTGAGAAAATTAAACATCTTAGTGAACCCTAAAAAGTTTAATTCATTCTAAAAAAAAGCAGGCAGAAAAGATAATCTGATGGATGACTTGTTATATACGTGCAAGATTTCTAAGCTACTTTATTTCTTATCTATATACAAAAAACATGACAGTGTTAGAAAACAGTTTTGTAATAGGTAAGCCACTGTCACTTTTCCCTTTCAAGTGAATATTCTGTTCTTGCTGTGACCCATCCTAAACAATTTTAAGCCAGCTCCATCTTCAAAACCAAAAAAAACCCAAACAATAAACCTCACAAAAACTTACAGAAACAAGCTGCTTAATTCAAACTTTATGTGAAGTAAAATCATAGAATCATAGGATGGTTTTGGTTGAATATATGATTAAAGGTCATCTAGTTCCAACATCCCTACATGGGCAGGGACACTTCCAGACCAGGTTGCATCAAGCCCCATTCCACCTGACCTTGAACACTTCCAGGGAGGGGGCTGACAGAGTTTCTCTGTGCAGCCTCTACCAGTGTCTCACCACAATCACAGCCAATCATTTATTTCTAAGATCTTATTTAAATCTACCCTCTTTCCAGTTTAAAACTCTTCGTTATCACCCTATCACTAAAATGCCCTTGTAAAAGGTCCCTCTCCAGCTTTTTTGAAGGTCCCTTCAGGCACTGGAAAGCCTCTACAGTGTCTCCCTGGAACTTTCTCTTCTCCAGACTGAAAAACCACAACTCCCTCAGCCTGTCTTCCCAGGAGAGGTGCTCCAACCCTCTGAGATAAGTAGGTATAATCAAAGGTAGCTGCCTGATGAGAAGGATCTTACATCTGCCAGAAGTATGGCTGAGGAGCTCAAAACCCTTCTCTCCTCCATGCACTCTGAAACAGCAGAAAGAATAAAGATGAAAGCTATTGTGGAGGAAACAGAAAAACTTGGGGAGATGCTGTAACATGAATTTAAAAAAAAACATGCCTCCTTATTTTTGAACTTACTTGTGTACCTTGTGTACTTAGCTATAAAAGATTGCTAGCTTTTATTTGGGAGATGAAATGGGAGAGCAAGGAAGCTCTGTAGTTCCTGTGATAGGAAACAAGATACAAGAAATGAAATTTAAGCAATCTTGTCATCAGTCTTGTTTGTAAA
Source organism: Calypte anna (assembly GCF_003957555.1). NCBI lineage: Eukaryota > Metazoa > Chordata > Aves > Apodiformes > Trochilidae > Calypte > Calypte anna. The sequence continues at coordinate 142,051,147 of NC_044244.1, forward strand.
ATCACTCTTAGCCAAGACCTGGAACCAAAGATTACTAATGAAATAGAATAAATCCCATCTAAAGCAGTGGATTTTGAGTGATGAATATTCCCTTTTGAGAGACTTGAATATAAGTAGAGTGATTATATTCTAGAATTTAAATTACATTTACCTTGCTGAAGCTTAAGTGAAATACATTTCACATTAATTAGTCGATTAGCGTTTAGTCTTCAAATAACCTGCAAGTAGCCTGCAAATAACTCAATTTCAAATTAATCTATTAATAATTCAATACATCAGCTTTCATCAGTTAAAACAATCTGAAAGTGCAAATAAGAAGATTGAACTTATTCAGCAACCCAAGAACATTTTCAGTTACTCTGTGCAATTAGAGCATGTATGCTAATTGTTATAATAATATTCTGCATTTCATTCTCTCAGGCATTATTGTGTTTGGAAAGAGGAAAAGAAAAATATGTAGGTATTTTATCCCCCCCCCCCAAAAAAATATATCCCATTAACATTTCAGCATTATAATACATATTGGTTGCCTTTTAGAGAGCACAGTTTTCAGTGTTCTCTGCAGGACTTGTTAAAATGGCCATGACAAAAATTCTCACTGGACAGTCATGTCTTTATAAATCTTTCTGATTGTTTTACTGCAGAATTTACACTAAGCTTCTGAATTCCTTGTAGTCTCCTTTTTTTGACAGGTACAAGCTAGCCTTTCTCTTTGAAGGCTCCCCCTTCCCTAAAGTTAAGGAGTTTTCTTGTTATGGCTCTCTTTTAGGATGAACATGTTATCTCAGAAAAAAATGACTTGGAGTTTTTTAATAATAGCTTTCCCTCTCTAATACTGATCAGAGAGAAACAAGTTAGATATCACCTGGAGCTTTAATTCCATCAAATAAAAACCAGGCAACTTGCAATCAGAAGAAATTTACTGCATGATGGAGAAATACCTGTGTTATAAGCAGCAGCCTGGGATCTAACATTCAAAGTTTAACCTGCAGATAGCATGAATATTTTGTACCTTAAACAGTATAGTAACCTTTAAGGAAATATTCCCACAGTTAACACAACTCAGTCAGCATTAATTGTAAAAAGCTTAATGGGCTCTGGGAGCACCCATCAGCTGACAAGAGAAGATAAGAGTCAAGCACTGCTGCTCTTCTCAAGAAAGTATCCAGCTGCAGCATCCCAACCCACTTCACCAGCTGCTATTTACCTGTTTCTTCTGTGTGGGCAATGGACCTTCTCCCCCTGTTTCTGTTCCCATTCCAGATTTCCTTTTGGAAGCTTTCAGCTGGACCAGGGCCAGGAAGCCTGTTCTCCTAAGGGGAAGAGCTGACAGTCAGTGAAGGCAGCCTCATATTTCTCCATCCCTTGCAAGGCAAAAGCCATCCCTCCAGCTTACCTGCCAGGAGCCAGCTGCAGACACTTGCAGGTAGGAAGGAACAGGGGTTCCCACTTCATTTTCATCTGGGGACACAGGTGGCTGATCCAGAGGAGACCTTGCCTGGAGCCCATAGATCAGCTCGCTGCGCAGAGCTTCCAGTTCTGTTTTCAGGGTGATAACATGGTAAAGAGACACTGCTGCAAGACAAGAGGACAGGAGCATTGCAAGCCACAGGAATGTGACAGAAAAAAGTCCCGTGGTGCCTGCAGCAGCACCCGGGGGGGCAGAGGGAGAGGAGGCGGTATCCTTTTGTTGGATGACGTGCATACAGTCCACGGATTTCATCGCTGCTCTTTCCTCACTAAAGCCAGAGGGAGAGTTCAGCTGTCCCCTTCTGAGGTGCAATCCATGTTATCAGTTGCTCTCTGAAACTAAGGGCATCCAGAATAAGTGAACAAAACGCCCAGATCATTTCCTGTCATATGAAGCCGTTGATAGAACCATTAATCTTAATGTACAGAGTGAATGTCTAAGATTCTCTTGCTGTTCAGTTTTCTTCTTTCTCTGCTGCATTTTGGAAATAAATACTTTCTCATGAGCTGCTTGCTCAATCTACCTTCCTCCTTTCACTTTCAACTAATTTTGTGTCAGCTTACTATTACTGTTTCCCATTATCTTTTAAATTTAGGCACAGCCACTGGCAAGTTAGAGCCTTATCTACAAGTGCAGAAAGAATGTAAAGTTTCCTGGCAGTGTATCATCCAGTGCTACTTAAAAGATATATACATATGACAATGTGTGTGCCTGTCTGTGTGTAGGTACAGAGAGGTTCTGTGTACATACATAATATAATCTGTATTTTTGTATATATATGTTCATCTCTGAAGTATCTATATGCCCACAGGGGGTACAACCTCTTCAAAAAGAAAATTTTGAGGTTTCCTAAACACTACAGTGAAAAATATTCCCTGTTATGAGTAACTGATTACTGGTTATTACATGAAGTTGCAGATTCTGAAGTTCAGATCATCATATTCACAGAATCATAGAACTGTTATGGCTGGAAAAGACCTCTAAGATCACCATGTTCAACCACCAACATCCCTAACACCCCCCCCCACAAAAAAAAACAACCCAAAAAAACTCTATCCCCATTCCCACTAGAGCATGTGCTGAAGTGCCTCATCCACACAGTTTTAAAATACCTGCAGAGATTTAAAAATATTAACTTACAAAGGAGTGAGTTTTTATTAAATTTATCTAATAAATACAGTTTCTCTGCATATTTCAAGGACCTGGTCTAATGCAAAAGGAGACAGAGAAGCAGGGAGAGGAAACTTTAGGCAGGGAGGGGGGAAGTAGAAAGGGTGCAAAATAGACAATGGGAAAGCATAAGAGAAGTGAAAAAAAGAAGAAGGGGCATAGAAGGAAAATAACATTTAAAGAATTAAAAAAAAAAAAAAGGCAAACTTTAAACATATATACTTAAGTGAATTGTGACTGTCTGGCTTAAGCTCATCTTAAGATGTTACTAGTACTTTCATCATAAACTCCTGCATTAGGATTCCTTTCTTCTCTGAAGTAGCAGAAAGATTAACTAAATACCCCAAAAATGTTCATTACACTGTTTGTATTTTCTCTCTCTCTCACACACACACACACCACAGGCATCACTACCAGGACTAAAATCAACAGGTCAACTCCTGCACTGGAACCTAGATTTTACCATGTAAGTAAACTTTATCTTTGCAAGAGAGAGAACCTTAACAGGTCTGAGTACTGTGTAATGAATCCTAATGGCAACATTTGCCAGAGAATTTCAGACTAAGTTGACTCTGTTGGGAAGGAGAAAGAAGAAAGAGCAACACCAGAGTAAATATTTCTATATCCTCTCCTACTTCTGTGTCTTAAGACTATGAGAAAGGAAAGGTTATTATAAGCTTTACCATCTTCCATTGTGATGCCAAGTATTCTTTTCCTCACTTTTCCAACCTTAGCAACCACCCAATGACCTGGGTAGACAAGTAATCATTTTCCTAAATGCAGAGGGGAAAAAAACCCCCACATATCTTAACATACCCCCAGAGGGCATATATAAACGCTGAGAAATAATACAGAAATCAGTGTAGGGTGAAATAAGAGCAGAATATAACACTGTTCTATACCTATTTTCAAGGCTAAGTTAAGGTGTATAAAGGGCTGCATTTTAAAGGAAATTTAGATGACCTAAGGGTTTCAGGTTTTTTGGAACAGAATAAGTAATTATTAGAACTAAACAGATGTGCCTTGAAGTTATCACTAGACATCAGAACATTCCCAGCCTTGTACTGACAGTATTCCTAAAATAAGACAGTTGGAAAAGAAGCTCTATTTAAGAAAACTTAACCAAGTGAGAGAATGAAAGTTATAACTAGTGATCCAGGAATACTGAGAAACCATTGGGCAGTGAGGTCTCTGCAGTCATTAACATGCAGAAAAATGACTGACAGGTATATAATTAGCATCACTCTACTTGCTTCTAGAGAAAATAGGCTGTTCCCAGCCTCCCCACCTTCTTTAAATGGGGTCGTTATTTGGGCTGCCAAAATAATTGTGGTGAAAAAGAGGGCATCTGTAAGACACCCAGCTTTGTCTTGCTCATCATTCTGATAAATGAGAATTTCAAAGAGGAGATGAGGAAAATCAGAAGAGCCCACACTTAGGAAATGGTTAAATTCAATAGGTAATTCTAGTTAAGTATCAAAAGGTTCACTTAGCAAACTTGTGTTGTTCTATAGCTTCATAAGCAGTTAAGTGTTTTGAAAGAAAATATGATTTTAAACAACTGATGTGATGAGAAAAAACAGTGAAATGATCACTTATGATAATGAGACACCAATCATGAAAAACAACATGAATTGCCTGGAAATATACTTAGTTGAATGACACTAGAACTCTTGTTGAAACAGAAGTGTAATATATGGATATACATGCTGGAGCAAAATATCAAGCAAAAATATGCTTTGCAACCCTGCTTTCACAGCAACAAAACTGTTTCTGTATGGTTTTTACTGCCAAAACTGATGGCAAAAGGGTTCAGAACAAAAATCCAGAATGAATATTAGAGGCCTAAAGAAGTCACCAAGGAAAGAGTATTCAGTCTGTGGTTAGCATCCTGCTTCTACTGGTCAGCTTCTCTGAAAACCCTTTTGCAAAAGTTGGTACCATATTGCCACCAGGTTTTTGGTCTGAGACACACCCACTATCCTACACATGTGTGCACTAAAATCTTTGGGCAACAAGTGGCCACCTCAAGCATTTTCCCAGACCATTTCTAGAAAAGAAAATGCCGTTGCATTAAATGGTAGTCTTGGCAATATAACTCTGGAAGCAGATAGGTGTAAATCTTTGTAATAAACATTTTCTGAAAGTATGGTCCTATTTGCATGCACAGTAGTTGATCGATGATAGTGGATCCATGACCCACATCCAGTTGATCCACAGGTAGTGAATTCAACTGTTTAGTGCCTCTTTAACTCAAAGAATGAGCTATGTTGGACCCTCTGTTGGACTGACTAAGGCATTTCTTTATATTAGCCAAGGAAAACTATTAAGAAATGCTTTAGATAATCTAAGAATTTTTCTTTATCAAGTCTTCTACTTTTGGGAAAGAGAGCAAACTTTTAGGTAAAACTCTAATTAATAATTTAAAACCCTACCATATTACCACTGAAGACTCTTAATGGAGATGCTTGTTGCACTAGGAAAAATAAATTCTTGAACAAAATCAAAGCTAGGAAAACCTTCCAAGATGCTGCAGGAGACACAAACCCAGTAGTTTCTGCAAACAATTAATGTTTGTTTTCTTTTCCATTGTGTGGAGTATCAGATTAAATACACAAGATGGGCCCTGCTAACCTGCAAATTAATAAAGCATTATCAGTGCATCTGCAGAGAACCAAGCCAATCGCACAGGAAATTTGTGGTTGAACCAGAAACTGAACTCTTGATTTCCTGAAATCCAGTACTGTATTTCAACCACAAAAGCATCTTCTTTGAGGGGGAGGAAAATCCCACAATGAAGTTTAAAGTGCAAAAGAGAAGTAAAAGATATGAACAAGAGACTTTGATAAAAACCCAGTTTACTGAGGAAGTTTCAAAGTTTACTTAAAAACAAACATCGTGTTTTAAAAAGGAATCTTTTGCAGATGCTGCAGCCCAGAGATCCAGGCAAATATCCATGGCCATACTAGAAGCAAACCTCCAGTGGGAAGCAAACCTCCAACTTCACACAGTTCTGAAATAGTCTCAAAATAGAAAAGGTCCCTGAGGTTATCAAAAAAGAAAAAGGCCACAATATCTTGCCTCACTATTCAAGCAGAGACAGAAGCAAAGAATAAGAAAAGGTTCCATTTTAAACACGTCTTTTCAAGCCATTTCTGAAGATGGACGAAATGGATGGACTACTTTGGAAGAGCTCAGAATAAATCCTGTATGACAGTTTTCTTCTAGTACAGATAGCTGTATTAAGAGTATTCATAGATAAGTAAATGTTTTGCAAACATTTAAATCTTTATTTGATATATTACCTTTTTAAAAGAAAAAAAAAGAAATCCCATGAGAGTTTTCTTAAGCAACAGAGATATTTTCTCTTCACCTTCTAATTTCAAAATTTCCTAGGATAACTAAGGTGACTCTGCAAGGAGTTATTCCTTGCCTAAGACTTTATTCCTCTAGACATCTGGATAATCTGGGTCCATATCTGGCATGCATACCACACAAAGTAAATGTAGAGCTGACTTGCGGCCACCATAACTTTTTACATGGTTATTACAGTGTTTTCAAAGAGAATAGGAAATGGCACAAAAATGAAAAAAGGTTATTATAGGTAATTATTAAATTATTCAGCAGAGCAAACAAGAAATATAAAATAATTTTTAAATATACAAAAAGAAAAACAAAACAAGATTTACATGCCACAGATGTCTAATCCCAGCTGCCTCCCGTTTCCCCCCTACCCCTCATGATGTTACAGCAAATACTTCTTACTGCACAGGGAAAAAGGAGCTCTGTCATACAGCTGTAGCTCACTTCTCTTGGTATCACTGGTTTGGCTACCCAGGAATATGGAGTATTGCACTTGTCCACCTCTTCAACACCATGCAGCTTGACAGATTTTGCACAAATGGGCTAAAAATGCATTTGTATGGCAGTAAAATAAACAGGGACCCCTGAGCCTTCATGGGGGAGTGGGCACTCTTCTGCTGCTACAATCTGTGGATCTTTAATAGGACAGGGTTCCAAGTATTTTCAAATCATGGGATTATTTCTTCATAGCTGTATCTAATTGCTACACAGTCATGGAGTCCTCAAGAAGAGAAAGAGAGGGGTTCTCTGCCTGACCTTTCCCTTTGAATTTTTGTAAATAATGAGCCCACAGCAGATGTAAGTGTAATACAAACCAGCTGTAAAACTTCCTTTCTGTGTTCAAGCTGTGAAGTCAGTTCCTTAGTAGCTGATCAAAGCTACCAGCAACATCTCTCTGACCTTGGTACCTGAATACTCTCATATGTCAGCAACCTTGCAGTCTTGCATTATTCTTCTTATTGCTTAAGATGATTTTAAGATGCTTCTCCAATTGTAAAACCATGTTCTACAAGACTTTAAAACCAGGTCTGCTTTTAAGATGTACTGCTTCCCAGAGAAAGAAAAATGGCTGTTTTTTATAGGACGTAAGAGAGTAATTCTGTCCCCACCCATGTGAAAGCATAACAAATTAATCACATTAAAGTTTTCAAAACATTTCCAGAAAACATTTGGTTTATCTTCTCTATTTACAGAGACAGAACTCTGCAGAAGGTCTAAAATGAAGACCCTGAATAGGGTCAAACAAAGGATTTAAAGCTAGGGCACGTTCAGTATCTTCAGAGCAAACAATTTGTTTAGCCAAGGTTCAATATTTTCTCAAAATCTCACCTACACTTGAACTTTTTAGCAGACAAAAAGTCCCCTGCTTTTGGTTTAGGTTTCATTTCTAGCATTTTACTTTAGATGTTCACATGTTCTTATCAGTGCCTACTATGATTTAAGCAGTACTTGAAAATTCTAAGAGAAATTCAAACAGTCTTTCACCTTTGTCTAGCTCATATGAAGGCCTCTATATACAGCTATTCAGCAGTTGAATATAACATTGTAAGACATTCCAAGACAGTGCATGCTGCATTTTGGAGCCCAGCTGCTTATCAATTTTCAAACAAGACAAAGCAAATGCAAGAGGTTGTATTCTTCTGAGAACTATGCAAGCAGTTTAATGACAGTTCACATGACAGCAAGGGAGGCAGTATCCACATGAAGTACCCAGTCCTGAGTTGCTCCTTTACTTTCATTGCTTCAGGATTTAGGAATATCTTTTTTTTTTCTTTGTTCAAAAGTAATAGGTATGTCAAATAATATGTCAAAATGTAACTTCCACCCCCCTAGCCCAGTTTTCTAGGTATGAGGTTAAAATTGAACTACAAGCCTTGCAGTAATGCAGGGCAGGAAACACCTTTTGCAGCTTTAGAAAAGACAGCAATAAATCATTTTTTTCTGGATAATTCCCATCTACCATGTAGGTAGGAAGGAGAGGCAATAGAAGCCTAGTTATGGATTTTTCTGCAAGCAAGTAGAAATTCCTTCAGCTAGAGTATCCCACTGCAGTTACATGACTTCCCTTTAAACCTGCTGGTGTGGCATTGGTCTTGGTTTCAGCTGGTACAGAGCTAACTTTCTTCTTAGCTGCTAGAAGAGCTCTGTTTTGGGTTTAGTATGGGTTGTGGCATGAGAACAATGTTGATAATAGACTGATGTTTTTAGTTGTTGCTAAGAAATCAAGGACTTTTCAATTCTTTGTGTTTTGCTAGTGTGCAGGTAGAAGGGAGCAGAGCCAGAACAAGGGATCCAGATTGGCCAATGGGAAATTCCGTATCATGGAACATCATGCTCAGAACAGATGAACACGTATGTATGTATGTATGAGCATATACAGATGAGAGCTGGCTGGGAAGCAACTCACTTGCTGCTCTGGAATCACAGTTTTGGCATCGCTCTCCTCTGGGATTGCTATCCAGGGACAGACTGGGCAGAGGTGAGCAGGGGGTTAGCAGTTGCACTGAGCATCATTTGTTTGTACATCTGTTACTATTTCATTTTATTTAAATTATTAGATTGTTTTTATCTCAACCCACAAGTCTCTACCTTTGTGGAGCAAGGGAGAATGAGCAAGTAGCTGCGTGGTATTTAGCAGCCTGCTGGGTTAAGCCACAACAGCACTATAGCATACAAAATTGAATTTGAAATACTACTAGAAACAAGAGTCAAATTAGACAGAAAAACTTGAAAATCAGGGAGCCAATATTTACATAATCTCTTAGTTCCTCTGATAAAAGGGAAATATTGAAAGTGATGAGGAGCTACAGTGTATCAGTTTTACTTTTTAACACTTCCCAAGTCAGGATAAGTGACAATGCATAAAAATAGGTCCCTGCAATACAGTTTTTCCTTACTCCAATAGCCTTCCCCAAATGCCACATCTAACAATGCAGGTGTCTCCTCTGTGTGCTCAACCTGGAGGCTGATCAGTTACCATGCAAGAAAAATACCAATGTACACAGATACTGAAGACAGGCCACAAACTAGAGCAAGACATTAACAGCACTTTTATTGTATCAATTTATTGCATATGTCAGTACATAAAAATAGAAAAGTGTTTTTTGTAAAATTAGTTTTATTGTAAAAACCAACTAGAATGAGAATGTAAAAGTTTGCCACATTTAGCACATTTACAGTAACATTTATGCTTTGCCTACAAAACTTAATAATATTAAGACATTTTTCCTTTAACTATATACTAAGGAAAAAATGAAGAAAAAGCTTGCATCATATATTCAATGACTGTTTCTGAGTTCAAAACACAAGTGCTATTTAGAACTTGAATGTTATCTCTATTTACACTTCTGCAGGGTTTGACTCTTAAATTATACAAGCAGGATGGCACTGTAAGTTATTCTCAAAGGGATTTATCAGGCTGATCCCACTCCATGCAAGAGGCACTGACTTTATATTTGGCAGAAGTGCCTCTAGCAAAACCACCTGTCATTAACAAAACTAAAAATGTACTTCTCAAGAACTGAATTATGAAAGATAAATGGAGGTATGTCTGCATCTTCTTGCTAATAGAAGAGGCCATACCTTGGACTCTCACTTCAGCCTTGCAATCTTCACTAGGAACATCCAATATGATGCAAGTGATTAGCTAAGAGATGGTAATATGCATATTTTGCATAAATAGTTAACCCATCTGCCCTTCAACTGAGAGATTGTCTGCAGCCTACCAAATATATTTGTGCTCTATTTCTAATTTTACCTGAGAAATGGACATGAGGGCAGCTACACCAGTTAACATTACTTCTGATGAAAGCATAGCTTGTCTCTCTGCATTTCACAGTTCAGAAACAAATACTGGGAATGTAAACTTGGGTAAGCAGGAAGCCTCAGATATTTCCACTAATTAAAACCACACACTTGTGTGCACACAAGGTCTTATCCTAGACAGTTCCTTACAAGGACTCTACTGCTATAGCTGATTCAGTTCAACCCCTGATCCTGGCCCATTCTTTCCTTTTTTTTTTTTTTTTTTTTTAATAAACAAAACAAACTTAAAAGTTCCTCTTATAAAAGAAACAGTTCTTTTAATGACTATATTTAAACCAAGATGTTTTCTTACAAACCTGTGAAAATAACTCCCTCTTTTCAAACTAGAAATTTATATATACAGGACAAATACTTGGGAAACGTACACACAAGCCAAGAACTCTAGGGAGAACATACAACGGTAATAAATTAAATAAAAATAACAGTATCATAATAAACCTTTTGGCAATTCAGTTATTACTACGTCGCTTGCAGTTCACTGCCTGAAAACAGGTTTTAGCAGCAGGTAACCATGAGTTTCCATTACACAGACAATAAATAAAAACAAATGTTGTCAAAACAAGTTTCTTCCTCCTTTAAAGATCATAGGTACAGCAATGGAACGTTGCATTAAAAAAACTCCTTCCTCTTTTATTTTAGGGGATTGCATGGCCAATGTAGTAAAAAAATAGAAGGGCAACAGACATTCATTCTAAAGTTTCTGCACTCAGTCCATTAAGGGAGGAGTAAAAATGTGCCTAGGTAGAAGAAACCAGATGAAGTGTAAAGAATGTGTGTATATATATATATCTATATATATGTATAACAACTGTGCCTTCTCATACTTACAGAATCAGGCAGTTTCATCTTTATGTCCTGCAGACAATATGGTGAAATGATATGGCTTGATAATCCGGAGTAGTTTAGATACAGTCCACTTCAAACAACTCCTGATTGCCATAATCTAACACCACACATTCGACTTTCACTTGGTGTCTGCATGCCTAAATAGAATGCTTCATTTGTATGCAAATGCCATATAATACTGGGGATATTTTGGGTTAATGTGTGTCTGACTGGTAGGGAGTGGGTTAAGAAGTCATGTTATTTCAGAAATCAACATTTTATAGCAAATGGTATTTAATGTCCAGTTATGACACCTTCTGAAACAATTACTTCCTTTCTCTTCATTCTGTCTCAAGTAGGTCATCTACTCTTTTGGCTTTATCAACTCATTTTCTGAAAAGCAGTATTTGCCCACTTATTTTCCTCCTCTCCACCTTAATTCTGAAGAGATGTGAACTAGATGAAACAATAGATACAAACAGCTCACACTGCCTTTTTAGAACACAGGAGGGAAAGGGAACACCATGTCCATTAACTCCTTTCTGCCTTTTGAACAACACTCCCCGGACCAAACTTCACCAATACACCTATTCCACCCACCTCCCTCCAAAAAAAATACCAAGACTGGAATGCTGAGGAAATAAGTTTCAGTTTCACTCAGATTTAAAACTACGCTGTCTCCAATGACTGTAGGTCTATAAATCAGAAAATGTTTACAGCTTTTTGAATCAACTCTAGGAAAATCTTAATAATAGCATGACAAAAGATACTTACCAGAGAAAGCAGCTTCTGGTATGAACGTTTTTATTTAAATAAAGAAAATGTCATTTAAGTAAAGATCTATCACCCTGCCTATAAATCACTGAAAATATTACCATGTGCACATAAAACCTTTCAATCTATGTAATAAATTTTAGGAGGCATTACAAAAGAACTTAAGCACAGGCTTAAAATACCACTGTCCCTCACAAAAAAGGTTTTAAGCATGTGCCGAGATGTTTTCTCAATTGGAACATAGCTGAAAAGTTTATTTAAAAGTTTCTATCTGAATGCCAACTGTACAGATCATGTGGGAGATTTTCTACAGCTTATTCTATTCATTAAAAAAAAAACTGAAAAGGCAAACCATCAGCTGCAGCAAGTAAAAAATTAAATCTGTAGAAGAGATTTTAACAGCCTCACACTCCAATACAGACTAAAGCATAAAGCTTTGATATGACTACCTAGGATAAGGGCTTCTAAAAACCAAGCAAACAAAACCAACTCCAACATGCAGGCAGAATCAAACTCTCTCAATTTATATTCTGCTGGCTCTTAAGTGGTGATAGGAGCTTCAAAAATCTCTGGAGAGCTAAAGAAAAATCACTTCTGAAAATGCTTAGTCTACTTCTACATGGTCAACAGAACTGTAAGATTTTCTACAAGCAAATGGATAAAAGTGTTAAAATAATTGTCTTTTAGACTAACCTAAGGTCTTCTAAACTTAGTGCACTGTTTATTTTTATTTTCTTCACTGTAACAATGATACACATTAATCTCTAATCACATGATCGTTGGTAATTATTTGCTTGAAATTGGATTTGCTTCTTTTGGAGGTGTAAAGGGCACAGACACTTAATTACACCAGCCTAAATGTCAAACACAAATCAACTGTTTTACCTTGTATGACACTCCTTTCTCTCCCACTACCCACTCTGCCCTACCTCAAACACACAAGCATGCTAATATCAACAAATATAACAGTGCATGGCAGTGAGGAGAGCTTAGGGCAGAGAAGATCTTAGATCACACTACTCTCTTGTTGAAGAGTACTTGTATTTTCTATGAAAAAGTTGCCTGGGCAAGATCTTGAAGCCACGATGTTTAGGCACATACAACTATTTCAATACAAATGACAAAATGAAAGTGCAAGTGTTTTCTCCAGTTGCAGTTTGAAATACAGATGTATGCATAACCACAGAAAATGGTAACAACCCCGGAGAGTGTACCTGCAAGTATACTCTACCATAAATATTATTTTATATTATTTAGCACATTGAAGATTTCCCACCTTGCATAATATAAAATTTCAAGGAATAAAACACTAATCTCATGCATGGCACACCTTAAGTAAACTCAAAGAGAAACAACAAATCGTTGAGCTAACCATGACTGTCCAAAAAGCTCACACATACAGCAGTGAATACTGAAGAGCCTCCCATTGTTCTCAACTAATGCATCCTGAACTACTTTTGTAGCAAGTTCCTTTAATAGCATCCGTGGTACATATCAAACAAATGGGATATAAGGACAGAGATCCAAAAAAAAAAAAAAAAAAAGTATGAGAAAGACATAAAATGGTTCATTTACAATGCTGCAAGTGTAAAAGTTATCCGAAACATCTTCATAAAGCATCAGACCTTTCAAAGTTTAATTTTACTCTCTAGGCAAGTACAGACATGACATACATTTAAAAATGGACATTCTTTCACCACTTTTCACAAATCAAGGTACAGTGCAGATACTCCCCCCACCCCAGAGAAAAATACCAATCATATTATTGTTACATTAGATGATGTTTTTGCCATTTCTTCAGGGGAGTGGCTCTTTATTACTTCTTTGATGAACTGTTCGAGCGCAGTGAAATAACCCTGGCACTGCCAAGTGTCATTATGAGTTCCATCAGGAAATATTGCCAATCTCTTAGTCCGAGCTGGGGATAATTCATAAAGTTGCTTCATCATAACTGGTGGAATTAACTGGTCAGACAACCCAGAGATGAAAAGAGAAGGCATTCTGCACTGAGAGATCTTTCTGTAGGACAGAAATTTGTTTTTGTAGCACCATAAAGGAAGATATCTCATTGGAAAGAAGGAAAACAAAGTGCTGGCCATGTACGGGATGCTAAGAAAGGTGTTCTCCACCACGATGGCAGAAATCCTATGGGAATTTTCAGAAGCTAAGTGAATAGCTACTGCTCCCCCCAAAGAACGGCCAAAAAGAAAAATTTTTGTTTTATCAAGATCAGACCGAGTCATCACATAGTCTAAAACAGCCTCAGAATCTAAGTACAAACCTTCTTCACTTGCTTCTCCTTCACTTTTTCCATACCCTCTATAATCAACAAGAATTAAGTTTACTTTCAGGTTTACCAGCATTAACAAAGCATTTGGCAACCTGTGGCCAATGTTGCCTGCATTCCCATGGAAGTAAATGATGGTTGGAGAATATGCTGCATTGTCCCCTGTGTATCTCAGCAGAATAAGATTGAGAAGAACTCCATCTTTGGTTTTGATGAAGATATTTTCATGTGGTATACCAGTAGGCATAGGAACATAAAGGCGTGAGGAAGAGGGCTGTTCAGGAAAGTAAAGCAGCACGTCCTGGAATTTATATAATATGCCTGCTATTGATACAAATATTAATAGAAGAAGTATAATGCCTCCATACAAGTGAAAAGTTACTATCAAGGGTAAAAGACAAATACGGCAGAGACTCCAAGACCAGGAAGCCAAAGCTAGTAGCCATCTTTTAACAAAGTTCCAAAGCATCCATGACTTTTCCATTGTAGAAGTCAGTGATCTTTTACTCCAAGTAAATCCTGTAAAAAAAACCCAAACATATATGTATAAATATAGGAGGAAAAAAAAAAGTGATTTAAGCATCTATGCCAGCAGAAAATTAACGGCAAGCCACTACATTAAAGCATAAACATCAAACTTGGAGGCAAACTCTTTTAAATGTTTGGAAACCACTCAATCCTGTAAAACAAGGAGAAAAACAATTAAAAGGAAAAGGCTTTAGAGCTCTTCAAAATCCTATTTACATTATTTCAGCAGGCAAGCTCCATCAATAGCACTACAAAAATGGTTGACTGAGACTATAAGAATGCTTTCCCTCAGTCATCCCTAATGACCATACAGTTTGGCAAAGCTACTTGAGTAATTCCTGAACCCAGAAAACTCACAAAAAATAGCCCTTATTACTCAGTTGCTACTGATTCAGGCCAAGAGGAGCTTTCTATTAGTCTGTGCACTTCACTCAGCAACCAGCAGAGGCTCACAATGCACACTGAATCTGCTATCATTTAGTAACTGTGGTGTAGAATCTTCAGGTATGATTATGGAGCAACATGAAAACTGGTCAGAGAAAAGTCTGCTACAGTAGGATGCCACGCTGTAGTTACATTTCTGACAGATGTTTTGTTATATTTGGCTTGGTTCGGATTTACTGTGACACCTTTCCACTATCAGATCAGTAATCCATCTTTGACTGAAGGGAAGATATCATCATCATCACCATCATCATATGAGGACACTTAAAACCATCAGCTAATTACGCTATTGTCTGATCAATGAAAAGCATGACTGTTGAAATTCCAAATACACTGTGTGGAAGTGACACAAAAGCTCACTTGTTTAAGAATACTCTCAACTTACACAGTAGATAATAACTACAGTTTAGACATGCTTAAAGTTAAAACCTCCTAAAATGATGCAGTGCAGTAAGAAGCTGAATTAAATCCAAAGAAGTCTGACATGCAATATCCACCTTGGTAGAATCAAGTGACAAAAAGTGATCTCTGCAGCCATAACCTTTTCGTTCCACAAATATGACAAGCACAAAATATAACCAAGAAAAACCTGCCACATAGTGTGTATCTACTCCAAATATGCAGAACTGGAGTCTAAAGAGCAATTACCCAACTTTGGTTTTTTACATTTGAGCTCATGTTTGCTATCCATATACATGTACACATAAGTAATAGCTACATGAAAATTTAATTCCTGTGATCCATTTCCCTAGTAAAGAAGTTACAGTAATTAGGAGCAAGTACTTTGTAAGAGAACTTCCTAATGAAGTGAACAAACATTTCCTGCACTTCATTTTATGACTACATGAACACAGTAAAAACAGTCTAATCCATACAAAATTCTGAACAGACTTCCTTACAGAACAAAAGAGAATCCAAAAGTGTTTTAGCAGCAAGACTTTCACAAAAGAGAGCCACTGTTAAAAATGAAGTATTAAAAACCAAAGTAATAAAAATAACTTACTTAAGGTGACTCAGTTTTGCTGCTGGCTATCCCATATACATGAAGGATTACTATTTGAACTGATACTGGTGACATTATAAGTCATGTTAGTTTCATTTGTGCACTATTTTCATTTCAGTAAGATATTATCAAAATGTTATAGTACTGAAATACTGCTGCTGTGTGATTACTTCTGATACACCTATATAAACTTTACTACTGGAGTTGCAAAACCAATGTATCCTACCACTATAATTCAACATATGGTGGTTATCAGGAAGGGTAAACTACACAGCCATAAACATTTCCCACTCACCTACATATTTAAGTCAAGCTACTTTGCACTAGTGAACAACTACATGACTAGTTTATTTCCCAGCTGCTTGAAACTTCTGTTTATGTCTGTTTCCAGGCTTGAATCAGATCATGTCTCATACTTCATATCTTAACTACTTGATTTGTTAGCTAGAGAACCAAGATAAAGTTTGCCTTGTATTCTTCCCTGCCTCCTTCCATTATCAATTGAGAGATCACTAAAAAGGAAAATAACGGTTCCTCAAACAAGCACACAGCACTAGAAGAGACTCTAAACGAAGCCAACACAAGATTGTTCTTGATAAAACTATACACCATGCTTTCTGTGGAGTCACAAGTAGCAGGTCTTACCAGCATTATGTGGTTTGACCTGAAAAGTTGACAAGGATACAAGCAGAAACAAATTTCCATGTAAAGTACATAAATAAATAGAGTAAGTGAATTATAAGGTGAAGATGATCAGAGGGCTGGAACACCTCTCATATGAAAACAGGCTGTGAGGGTTGTTCAGCCTGGATCTGGGGAGACTGTAAAGCAGCATCCTAGTACCTGAAAGGGGCTACAGGAAAGCTGGGGAAAGGCGTGTAGTAATAGGGCAAGGGGAATTGCTTTACACTGTAAGGGGGGAGATTTAGATATTAGGAAGTTCTTCATTGTAGGGGTAGTGAGGCACTGGAACAGATTGTCCAGGGAAGTTGTGGATGCCTCATCCTTGTAAATGTCCAAGGCCAGGCTGGGGGGGGCTCTGAGCAACCAGGTCTAGTGGGAGGTGTCCCTGCCCATGCAGGGGGGTTGAAACTTGAAGATTTCTTCCAACCCAAACTGTTGATTCTAGTAGAAAATACTGCCTAATATTTAACAGAAATGGAGACCAAGCAACTCAAATTCTTTACTTTTATTTCAATGCTTATTAGCCTCCAGATATGTAACCTACCTTAATTTTCTCCATAATATGTAAATCCAGCTCCTCTGCCCTCTCCTAACAGATATGATCAGAGATCTTTCCTCTACCATCTATCTGCTTCACATTTCCTCCTTCCACAAAAAAGAGCAGCCTTTGTGAAGCCTGGTGGTTGCTACAAGTGGCTCTTTTTGAAGATGCTTGTAAAGAGACAAGTAGAAATCAACATTGAAATACAAAGTTAATTCATGGAAACCATGAACACAGAACAGCAATTCAGTCCAGTTCAAATTTGCTTTTGGGTTAAAGACAATTAAAGACCAGTTCAGTTTACACTCACAAAATGAAATCTCAGTGAAATTAGGAACTGATGAGTTTCAATTTCACTCCACAGAGACACGCACATATGTAGATGTACACAAACATCTAGGCTTCTCCACTGCTGAATCCACAGTACAGGAACTATTGCAGACCTCTCTGTCCTATCAAATGAGTTATGAATCCCATAATTAAGTAACTACTGAAAATATAAATCACCTATAAGAATTCTGAGGAAAAAAAAGAAATTCTTTTGAACAGAAATTTCAATAATATTCTACTGTGCCCTAATGCTACTCTGAAATGGTCAATATTATCAAGTGAAGATCAGAAAACCTCAAGTCTTTTCTTCAAGTAGTTTGAAAGAATTTTTCATTTGTTTTGATTTGCAACTGAAATTACTCTTGTATTCGCCACAAATTCTGTTGTATTTGTCTTGGTCTACTTTTTTTATATTAAAAAATTATTTTGCTATTTTCACAAATTAATCATATTATAAAACATTTACCTTTGGATGTGATGATATCCCAGGCTTCATCTCTGCCTGAAAGACAATTCCATTTATGAACTTTGAGTAAAATCGCTTTTGATTTACATATATAACTACTATTTGTCTTCAGTTATTTGAAAGAAAATAAAGAAGTTCTAACAGCCAGTACTCTGTAGAAGTTACACCTGCCTTACTGACAAAAGTATCAAACTTAGCTCTTGTTTGAAACATTTGATAAACTTGAAAACATCTTACAATGAACTTCAAGAATCACTGAAATGTCTTGTGTTTTATACATATAACACAGAGCATAAAACAAATATAGTGCATACTAACAAAGTTATGGCAGATTTACATTGCCTTCTTAAAGATAATTTTTAAAAGTAATATGTAGCCGGAAAGGAGTCTCTTGTCCGGAGTCGATGCATTGATACGGTGATATAGACTCGGATGTGATCTGAATCTATTGCCCACAGTGCGGAACTAGCAAAGATGTTCTGCTGCTAAGGAAGCAACCAGTCACTCTCTCAGCTAGCTCTAGAATGAGCTGCCTCAGTGGGTGTGAGCCTCACTATTTATTGGCCCCATGGTCTTGCACATGCTCCATAGGGGCCCTGCCCTGACTGGGCACAGGTGGAGTTGATAGCGGCTCACACCCACTTCCTGATGATCAGAGGCACCTGGTCGCTCTGTTCCACTACAGTAATACAAGGAGACTTTACACCAGTGCTAGGAAAAGCCTTCAGGCATTTAATAGATGCTTTCTCATTAGAAAGCATTAAATAAAGAAGTTAGAACTAACACCTATTGCAGTCTTTCAGATTTCAGTTGCAAAACTAACAATGCAAGTTATTTCTTAAGAACACAGAAAGATATCTGATTACACCTCTTTCTTTCTAGTGCACTTCCTTCATCTACACTCAATCGCCTCTAAAACAACCAATACTTACACAAGATTTATGTTTATTCATATTTATTGAGAAGACTTCTCTAAGTAGAAAAAGGAAGCTCTATAACTGTAAATACTGAGTTTCAGAGGGGGAACTAACCTGGAAGACAACCTGTTAGTTCAGTACAGACAGGGAAAATATACTTTCTTAGTACTAAAAGCTTAGAGAGACTCCCATTAATTATTATTTTTTAAAGGTAAAATAGAAATATAACCAGTCCTAGCCAAGGAAAAAGCAGAGTAAGAACTACATGCCAGCTACTTAAGGGCTCTGCCTTTAAAAGCCATCGCGTCACCTCTCCCACTTGTTTTCAAACTGCAGCAAACCTCCCCAGCTCCGCATCAAGTGGTACATTCAAAACTGAACATGTTTTCCCTTTAACTCCTAATATTATATCCCCCCTCCCGACTGCCAAACCTTCCCGAGCCTTAGAAAAACGTCTTGAATTATGCCAGTATTGTGTAAAAAAAAAAAAAAAAAACAAACAAGAAAAACCCAAACAAACAAAAAAACCCAAAAAACAAAAAAGCCCCACCAAAAACCCCAACCCAAATCCGAACAAAAACCAACCTAGAACAACAAACTGAGGATGGTTATCATACGACAGTCTTTCTAATGAGCACGGGCTCCTAAAACACATCACTTCCCAGGAATTTAAATTATTTCCGTTTTTACATAAACACCTTACTCGGCCTTCCCTGCATACTCACATGGCAACACTAAAGTTACCATCGCCATCTACCCCATCTTCCACAAGCACCCCCACCCGCAGACAGCACTCCGCACCGCACCGGGCACACACCACACGCCGTGGGGCGGGTGGGGATCTTGCTGCAAAGATCCTGCGCCGCGGGGTCCCACAGGAGAGGGGGCACCGGAGGAACCCGGACGGGCGCTGCCGACCCGGCATGTCCTCGGCAGAAACCTCCCGAGAGGCGGGCACGGCGCCTCACACCCCAGAGTGTGGCCCCGCCCGCCAGGCCCTTCCTCCTGCCCACGGAGCGTTCACTTTTAGGCATGGCGAGAATCCAAGCAACGCAAAACCCCACCGCAAAACTCACCCCCCATTCTCCACCACGCTTTCCCCCAGACCGCTTTCGCCCTCCAAACGCCGCTCGGCTCTGCCCGCCCATCCGGGCCTTGCAGCGACGGCACCGGCCACAACACCTCCCCCTAAGATTTACCGCCGCTGCCACCCCCTCCCCGCGGGACGGGATGGGGCCGGCCCGAGGAGAGAGACGAGACCCACCCGCCGCATCCTCCCGCGCAGCCGCCACCGGCGGTGCCCGAGCCCAGCGCAGACCCCGACGCGCAACTTCAACCGCAGCTCCCTCCTTCCGAGACGGGAAGTCACGATTGCCGCCGCTTCCTCTTCCGGGCCAGCGTCCCTCCGCTGTCTGTTTCCCTCCTCCTCCTCCTCTTCGCCTTCCTCCTCTCGGGGCTCAGCCAGCGCTTCCCCACCGCGGCGGTAGCTACGCAGGCGCGGCCGCTGCCGCTGCCGCGATAATCGGGGCCTCCCTGCGCCCGGGGAAGGAGCGCGGATGGCGGTGCCAACGATGCTCTCTCCTCTTCCGGGGCGGAAAGTACCTTGCGTGACCGGGGTTCCGCGTCCACCACCGGGTTCCCTCGGGATTACCGCGTTCCGCGTAAGTCTTCTCCTCTGGGGCGACCCTTCCTCTGTCTCCCCCTCGCGTATTTCCCCCGTCTTCCCGCTGTTACGCTCCGGGGCCGGTGGGGGAGCGGAAGGTGTCCTGGGGGTGGTGTCGGTTCCCGTCGCCATGGCAGCGGTCTGATGGGGCGCGTTGGGTGGTGCCTGCCCTGGTCTCTTCACCCCCCCAACCCCCCCGAGACCCCCGGGTGCGGCACCCAGCCAAGCAGGACGCTGCCCATGGCGGGCCCGGCGGATCTCTTCAGGCGCAGCGGAAGTGGGTGGCACCCGGGGGCTGTATGGGGTGTTGGGTGGAAAATGGGGCTCCCATCAGCGCGGAGGAGTGCGCGGTGCCTACTCCTCTCCTTTGTTCCTCTCATCTCGGGGTGCCGCCGGCTGTCGGAGTGCGGCAGCCCTGGCTGCTGAGTTTCGCCCGTGGCTAAGGACCGGTGTGCGAAGCTGCTGCCCTAACAGACGAGGTAACGCAGATAAGATCCTAACTAGATAAATGAGGAAACAGTAAGTCCTAATTAGAGACTTTATCTTTTGTTTGTTTGTTTTAAGACATAACAGCGTGGTAACATTTGGGGGTTTTTTGTCTACAAATAGTTTCTTTTTTTTTTTTTCCCCCCTTAGTGTAAAACAGACTCTGATGGCTTCCGAACCTGCTCTACAGCCTTCTCCCAGGAAAACGGTGGCCTCTCATGTACCTTTCGCAGATCTGTGTTCCACACTGGAGCGTATGCAGATGTGTAAATCTCGCCCGGAGAAAATCAAGTATTTCAAGGAGTTCCTGGATTCCTGGAGAAAATTCCATGATGCTCTTCATCAGAAAGAGAAAGACGTCACGGATTCTTTTTATCCAGCTATGAGGCTTATTCTTCCACAGCTGGAAAGAGAAAGGATGGCGTATGGAATTAAAGAAACTATGCTTGCGAAGCTGTATATTGAACTGCTTAATTTACCTAAAGATGGAAAAGATGCTGCAAAGCTTTTAAATTACAGAACCCCTGCTGGCTCACGTGCAGATGCTGGAGATTTTGCGATGATCGCGTACTTTGTGTTAAAACCCAGGAGCCCAAAGCAAGGCAGGCTGACAATAGAACAAGTCAACGAACACTTAGATGCAATAGCTAATAATAATGCTGCTAAAAACAAAGGTCTGCTAAAGAAAAGTCTCCTTCAGTTAATTACCCAGAGCACAGCACTGGAACAAAAATGGCTTATCCGGATGATTATAAAGGATCTGAAGCTTGGTGTTAGTCAGCAAACTATATTTTCAATTTTTCATCCTGATGCTGCTGAGTTACACAATGTCACGACTGATTTGGAAAAAGTTTGCCTACAACTGCATGATCCCTCTGTCTCACTTAGTGATGTTTCTATCACATTGTTTTCTGCCTTTAAACCCATGCTTGCTGCTATTGCTGATGTCCAGCAAATTGAGAAACAAATGAATAACCAGGTATTCTACATAGAAACCAAGCTGGATGGTGAACGTATGCAGATGCACAAAGATGGTGACGTGTATAAATATTTTTCTCGAAATGGGTTTGACTATACTCAGCAGTTTGGTGCTTCCCCCCTTGATGGTTCATTAACACCATTTATTCATAATGTATTTAAAAGTAATATACAAAATTGCATTCTTGATGGGGAAATGATGGCTTACAATCCGGGGACACAAACCTTTATGCAAAAAGGAAACAGATTGACATAAAAAGAATGATGGAGGACTCTGATCTGCAGACATGCTTCTGTGTGTTTGATGTATTGATGCTTAACAATCAGAAGTTGGGTCACGAAGTACTAAGCAAAAGATATGAAATCCTAAGTAGTGTATTTACCCCGGTAACAGGCAGGATACATGCTGTACCTAAAAAAATTGCCAGTACAAGAAAAGAAGTGATTGATGCTTTAAATGAAGCAATAGATAACAGAGAGGAAGGGATTATGGTGAAAGATCCCATGTCCACCTACAAGCCTGACAAACGTGGGGAGGGCTGGTTAAAAATCAAGCCAGAATATGTCAATGGGCTGATGGATGAACTAGACCTTTTAATTGTTGGTGGTTACTGGGGAAAGGGCTCACGTGGTGGAATGATGTCCCATTTCCTGTGTGCTGTTGCAGAGACACCCCCTCCAAATGAAAAGCCTACGGTTTTCCACTCTATTTGTCGTGTTGGCTCTGGCTATACGATGAAGGAACTGTATGATTTAGGTTTGAAGCTGGCTAAACATTGGAAGCCTTACCAAAGGAGGGACCCTCCCTGGAACATCTTGTGTGGTACTGAAAAACCTGAAATGTACATTGAACCTTGCAACTCTGTCATAGTTCAGATCAAGGCAGCTGAGATTGTTAACAGTGATATGTACAAAACTGACTGTACTTTGAGGTTCCCCCGAATTGAGAAGATAAGAGAGGACAAAGAGTGGTATGAGTGCATGACATCAGACATGTTAGAAGATCTCAGAAGCAAAGCAGAAGGGAAGCTGGCATCTAAGCACCTTTGTATAGATGAATATGATGAGCCACAGGAGAAAAAAAGGAAAACTGTATCAAAGGTGAAGAAGGTAATTGGAATAGCTGAGCAATTTAAAGCTCCTGATCTTTCCAATGTGAGCAAGGTTTCAAATATATTTGAAGATGTTGAATTCTGTGTTGTGACAGGAACACCAAAACACTCCAAGTCTGATCTGGAAAGCAGAATAGCTGAATGTGGTGGCAGCGTTGTACAGAACCCAGGGCCGGAGACTTACTGTGTCATTGTAGGAGCTGAGAATGTCAGAGTGAAAAACATCATTGCTTCCAACAAATACGACGTGGTGAGGGCAGAGTGGCTCCTTCAGTGTTTTCAGACCAAAATGCTGGTGCCTTGGCAGCCAGCCTTTATGATTCACATGTCTCCTGACACAAAAGAACATTTTGCTCGTGAGTATGATTGCTACGGAGACAGCTACACAGCAGATGCAGATGTTGCACAACTCAAGGAAGTGTTCTCAAGAATGAAAGACAAAAAGGGGTTGCCTGTGGACATGATTGCAGAGTTAGAAGAACGTTATTCATGGAACAGCTGTCAGCTCAGTATATTCAGAGGAAACACCATTTATGTGGACTGTTATGCTGTTCTTAATGACCTCAGGACCAAAATCCATGGAACAACAATATCAATTAGAGCTTTGGAGCTTCGTTTTTATGGTGCAAAAGTAGTCTCTCATCTTGAAGAGGGTATTTCCCATGTTGTTATAGGAGAAGATAAATCCCGGGTAGAAGAGGTGAAAGTACTCAGGAGAACTTTTGGGAAAAAATTTAAAATAGTTTCTGAACTGTGGGTAACAGACTCAGTAGAGGCAGGAGTCCTAAAGAATGAAAATTCATACTTACTATAATGTAGTTTGTAAGGTTGGAATGAAAGCATTGTTGGTATGACTGAACTTTTTGGATATTATGAATTTGCCTTAATATTTTATATGTGTTTTAATGTCTGTTTAAGTCTCGGTCTGACTGAAGAATGGTACTGTATTGCTGAAATTAGAGTAATGCTTTTAATTAGAGTGTTGCAGAAGCTATGTTGGAGGGGAAAAAAACCCTGACCACATGATAAATAATGCAAACCTTTTACTTCATAAACAGATCTCAAGAGAGATCTAATAGTTTACATAAGAGAACTCTATTAATAGTGCTTGTCTCTGTTATTCAAAATAGAGACAGTAATTTTCTATTTTATGAAGATTCTACTATTTAACATTATTTATCAATTTATGAATCAGTTACATTCATATAATATTATACATTATACAATAATATATATTATGAATTCATATAGAATTATTTTTTGTATGTTCCATATGCTGTGTAATTCAGTAATTTATAAACCTTATCTGTACTCTTTTAATGTTTTCACATTGTTTTTAGCAGATTCCATACAGCCACAATAACACTTTGGTTTTAGGATATTGCATAGATCTCATGTTTCTTTGTATAGATAACTGTTGTAAAATAGAATCTGAACTTCTGCCTGAGATGCTAATAAATTAATTATGACCTACATATATGTAAAATTTAGATCAATTACTTAAAAACTGTAATGACCTCATTACAGTTAAGCTGTTAAGTGTGACAGCAAGACTTTTACAATGAAGTATGTTTTATCTTTCAGAAAACTTATGTTCTATTTTTAGTAATGTAAAATTAATTTCCAAATATCCAGTTCCATTAATATATATATTTTTGTAATTACTAAATAAAATAAATGTGTAAAGCCTACCTGGTATGATTTTTTTTAGTGAGAGTAAACATGGCCCTCTAGTTTCTGATTTTACTTTTAGATAATTTATGCATTAACTTTCAGAGGAGAAAGGTTCAGCCTCAGTTCTTATGTCTATAGCAGGATCAAACATAACTGCTGAACTGGGCTGATCACACAGAACCAGTTTTTAGCTGACCTATTTCTTCACTGCTTTTTGTAGTTGTGTTCATATAAAAATCACTGTAAGAAGAATTGGGAAATCTTATAGGATGGGCTTATATGAAGAAAAGTAGAGAGAGATAGATAACAGAAAATCACCAGTCCTGGATCCAGTGTGGAGCCAGCACACAGTGGAGGGTTGGTGTCAAATTCCTAAAGCCCACCATGTTTTATAGGCCTGTTTCAATTATTAAGCATGGGTGAGACATCAGATTGAACAACCTGAGCAGACCTCAGCTCACCCCAAATCCTCATCCATATTTTATGCAGGCCCTAGGCCATATACAGACCCTTATCCCTGTCTCCATCTCCAGCAATCTAGCAATTTTGGAAATGCTAGTGAGGATTTGTTCTGGGGTTTGCAAAGATGGTCTAGCTCCCTTTTGACCAGTTTTATGGGAATGCTAAGAGGGTCTGGTGGAGGGATTGCAATGGTTCCTCCATTGCGTCCCCTACAACTCCTCAGTACACAGTGTGTTAAAGGCTTATATTTATTTAAAGTTTAGTTTTTCCCAAATTAAAGCAAACAAACCAAGAAAACCGCACCACCCTGCAGGTGCAGTGTAGTTTTATGTAGTCTTAGCTTGTTTTATTTTGTGTTTTGCCTCAGTTCTATTAGAACTAGAAATTAATTCTTAATAAAGCATATATATGTATATGGCATGACAGTATACTGGATAATGCTGAGCAGTTCAAGTGGAGTGTATTCTTTCTGTTACTGTTTTGCAAATTTACATTTAAAATGTTGGATAAGAAACGGTGTACTATATATGTAAGGGTAAAAAGGGAACGTTGCCACTACACTGTAAAAATACAACCATTGCTGGAGGTGGCGGATTCTGTGTCCCTGGAGGTTTTTAAGAAGAGACTGATGTGGCACTCAGTGCCATGGGCTGGTAACCACAGCTGAAGTGCGTCAAGGGTTGGACTTGATGATCTCAGAGGTCCTTTACAACACAGATGATTCTGTGATTCTACAAGCCAAAATGCTAAAACAATGTAATCTTTGAACTTCTAGCAGACCTCCTGTAATTATAGAACATCAGCCTGTTGTATGGTTTACTGCAATAAATACTCAAAATTTTAAAATTACATTTAGATCTTTGAAAATAGGGAGGCTGTAGGTTAAGATTTGTGAGCCTATTTACATTTTGTGTAAAGTTAGCTTTTCTTTTTTTTTTTTTTTTAATAGGCACTAGGCTTAAGAGCAAGCCTTCCAATTTGCATGGTAATATAGGGTTTTAAGTTTATTTTGATACTCCTGAAGAAGTGGAGAGATCACAGGGGGATCGTAGACCTTACAGTATGTGTGAAGTAAAGAGGAGTTTGGTATCTTTCCTGTTCCTTGGGTTTTAACTGGCATTTTTCAAAAATGATGATGATGATGAAGAGAGCACAACTTGGAGGACCTGCTGTAGCAGAACATCTGGTAGGTACCCATCCTGTCCACAGCTGCGAGGGAGAGGATGATTTCATGGCTGGTTACAAAGACAATAAACTTACTAAGCCCTGGGTGAAGGTTTCACTGTTTACTTTGCTTATTGAACAATTACACAAAATCGGTTCCATCAAAATTATTCACTGGGGTGGGGAGAGCAGGGTTGTTCTCAAGAAAAGAAGCAATGGGTGCACCAGTGGGAGAGCAAGAAAGCCTTATCCAAGTTGTAAGGTGTTTCCACATCAGCACAACTTTAATCAGCCACCTTGCTTTATCTCATGTTTCTTCTTGTTCCTGTACACTGAAAAGAATTGTCATTCTTGTTACTTTAAGGTGCTAAAAAAGATCTTATCCTTGCAGTTGCAGATGGGATTTAAAATACAGAGCTTTACAAAATATCATGCTATTAAATGCATAATTTTCCTTTGAAAAACTGAAAGCTAGTAATGCTGAAGTAAGGTCTGTATGTATGATAGATTGCAACCTGCTGACTCTGTGTTGAAGATGTATTATCCCAGGAATTTCACATTTAATAGATTTTAAGTAGTAACACTGGGGAAACTCAATTGCATGGGAGAAAAAACCTTCCCTCTCTTTTTGCTACAATTTTGCTGAAGTTTTATGGTAGCTTTGGGTCTCTTCATGGGAGTCTATTTCAAGCATAGTGAATCTCAGAACTGAATGCCTCTATTTCCCTTCTGCTTTTAGGAAGATAAATTGCTAAAGAAAAGGCAGGAAGCTGTAGTGAGTCAACATGAGACACTGTCTATTTTTGTACACACTGGTCTTTATACGTACTGCATAAAATGATTGCTAGTTAATAATTAATCAGGCAGGAGGATGTAAATAATGTTTTGCATAAAATACAATGAGAAATCCTTACTATTTAAACAGTTAATGGAAACCATCACCTCTTAGTTAATTTGTATTTTCTTTGTTTTTGAAGAACAAGCATGAGTCACATTTAACCTGTTTAGCTGAATTTTATCATTCGTTTATTTTGGTGTTAGCCACACACCAACAATGATAACTCCCAAGGGAAACTATTGCAACTGTACACGTGAACAGGATTTCTAGTGTCTGAGAGCTTCATAGATGGGAAGGACCTGCCAGAGCTCTCAGTGCATCCACCTCCTCCTGGGGTATGACTGCCTGTGCTCTTTGGAGGTGTAGCTGTGCTACCTTGCTCAGACAGTCATGAAAATTTCTGTGTGCAAAAATCAGTTGTAACCAACCTCATTAGGGACCTCTTCCATCAGCTTGGAAGCTGCATTTTAATTTCAGCCCCCTGGTCTTAGTCCTCACCAGAGCTATCTTGCAGCAGCTGTGCTTGGCCATGTACCTAGCTGATTCCAACTCTTGCCCACTGATGTGACTTCTTGGCATAATGTTGGACCTGCTTCATCACTACAGGCTTACCAAGCCATTGCTGCCTGACCAACCAGCTTTTCCATCACCAGGCGTCCTCATTTCCAGTGAGGATTGTACAGTGGGACTGTGCTGTTTGTTGCTGAAGGCACTGCCTCCTGCCTGCTTGTGCATCCCTGGGCTCCTAGCCTGCTTCCTCTTGTGCAGTAGCACACTTGCACCTCTTGATACTACAGAGTATTGGACAAAAGAAAGCCAGCTTCCTTACCTCTCTTTTTTTATGGAAATTCTCACCCCCGTTGCTGGTCTCCTCTGACATTCATCTGATATTTAGTTTGCAGATAAATGTCTTTCCAGGACTGAGTTAAAAAACTGAAAATCTTGTGATTTTTTACCACAGCGCATCTGTGTGGTGAAACACTTAAAAACTGTGTGGTCCCCATTGCTCAATTTTCAGTTACTCTTTCTTGGAAAAAATACATCTGTATGTTTGAAAAACACAAGGTCCATTTATTCAGCTGAAAAAAAAAAAGGCAAAATCTCTGTCAGCTGTGACAGCTAATGTGTGTTACTCCATTTCTAGTGCCCTGACTTAATGATCTGTTGACATTTTTAAAAGCTCTTTAGTTTGCTAATGAGATTGAAACACTCTGGGTTTTATAATATTTCCTTTCAGTCCCTCTGTTTAAAACACCCAACAGTAAGTCTTTGCAATCCATATAAAATTTCAGTTTGGATTGTTTCAAGAAGGTCCTGAAGTTGTAAGTTGTAAAATTTCTTGCAAAGGAGGAAAAAAAATGTTCATTTGGAGGTGAGTCGGGAAAAGTCTTTAATGTAGTCAGTTTAACCAAGCATAAAGCATCTCCAGCTGGTAACAGCTGCTGTACCAGGAAACAGTAGATGAGCCTATAAAATTTTACTGTACAACTTTTTGGGGGAGGAATTGGAGGAGTGAAGAAACAGTCTAGAAGTCTGAATTAATATGCAAACCTATCAGTGAAGGTGGAATTTGTAAGTATAATTAAAAGGTAGTAAGTATAAGTAAAAGGAAGTAAGGGAATTAAAGAGCATCTAATGTTGAAATAATTTTCTTTTGGTAAAATGTAGTTAGCATTTCATTTGGATGTTTTCAACTGATGAAGCTTTTTCTTTGTAATTTTTTTTAAGATTATTTTGAAAGTACACATAGGATCAAGTTCAAACTGCAAGCACTAATATTCTTAATTTTTTATTACAATCAATGTAGATGTGATTGTATTTAAAAACTTTTGTATCAAGAGTATTTCAGCTTGTGTATTTGCCACTGTGTTAGTGACTAAATAAATTTTAAAATACATTTTTTAAATATCTTTAAATTCATTCTTCTACTAATGCTGCAAACAGGGGAACTATGTAAAACTGTGAAGCCAGACACAGTTTTCTCCTGTGTCATGTACAAAGTAAAACACAGTTTTCAGGACTTTCAGATCTCAAGAAGAAGTTACCAGAAATAAGATACCAGGAGAAAAAAAGGGATTGTTGCACCCAAAGAGTTTATTGTGAGAACAGGCTTGTAGTCCACACACTTGTCCTCAGTCTCTTCCAGAATAAAAGCAGTTTACGTTGTTTGATTCTGTGTGGAGTTGTACTAGTCAGTTAGAAAAACTTG
This sequence comes from Calypte anna, assembly GCF_003957555.1. Taxonomy (NCBI): domain Eukaryota; kingdom Metazoa; phylum Chordata; class Aves; order Apodiformes; family Trochilidae; genus Calypte; species Calypte anna. Next base: position 142,080,361 of record NC_044244.1, read on the forward strand.
TGTTATTACTATCACCTTTTGTAGAGTTCAAATTAGCCTTTTGGGATAGATTCAAATAACAGGGTTTGGGGTTTTTTGATAGATGAACTTATAGTCCTGGCATACTTTTTTTTTTTTTTTTTTTAATTTTTTCTAGCATTGTGTGGCCCATTGTAGTAAAAGACTAGCTTAGTGGGCAAGGGGGAGGACTAGATGTTGTTTTTCTCAACTTTAAGAATGCTTTTGACACTTTCTTCTGTAATGTTCTCATACACAATGAAGTATGTGTTAAATAGACAGGCAAGGAGGTGGACTGTAAATTGGCTGCAATGCCAGACTTGAAGCATTGCCATCAGTTGCCCAGGCACAGGGTAAGAAGCAATGGGCATAAAATGAAATGGAGGATATTTTGTTTAGAACTAGGAAAACAATTCCTTAAACTGTCACAGTGATCAAACACAGGGACAGGTTTCCCAGAGAGGTTGTGGAGTCTTTATCTTTGGAGACAGTCAGAACACAACTGGATACAGTTCTGAGCAGCCAGATCTATCTGTCCTACCAAGAGCAGAGGAGTTAGACTAAGTGATGTCCAGAGGTGTCATCCAGCCTTGATTATTCTGTGGATCAGGTCTGAACTGAAGTTCTCAGTCTAATTTTTGTCCTCTTGTGAATGGGCAAGCTGTCAAATGGTGACATATACACTGCAAACTCAAGGTTTTTCTTGAGTTTTTTTCTATTTGCAGTATAAAAGGTATTAGTATAGCTGACATTCTTAGTAATGTGATTTTGACAGCTACTCCTTAAGCTGGAGGAAAACCACAGAATTTATGTAATCTTGTTCTATAAAATTGATATTAAACTGATGAGTATACAGCCTCCAAAAAACTCACCAAAATATAAAACATGCAATTTTCTTTCTGAATGCCAGAAATTGATTTATATGGTACATGAAATAGAATCTTAGAATAGTTTTGGACCTTTTAGATCATCTACCCCAACTATTAACCCAATACTTCTAAGTCTACCACTAAACCATGTCCCCAACCACATCTTTTAAATACCTTTAGGGATGGTGACAGGCATGAACACCAAGGTTGTTAAAATTCTCATTACCAGAGGAAAGAACTCTCTAAGCAAGGTGTATAAATGTTTAAGTAACAGCCATATCTGAGAGATTATGAAAGTTTGCTTTTGATTTGAGGTCACCTACAGCTGTATCAGTTCTGAAAGTAAAAACAGGTTCCAGTAGCTTAACCAATGTCATCTGATTGCCCAGTCTTGATCCAGGGGTGTGGAAATAATAACTTCCTTCTTCTGTTGGTAGACTTTACAAATGTAAACACAACTCCAAACCACATTTTGAATCCCTGCAGGCAAGTGAGGATGGAAGGAAGAGGTAGGATGTCTCCATGTTCTTGCCCCTGGCAGCTTCCTCCTGCAGTCAATACACCTCAACTGATCCTCTGCTGCTTGCCCTTTCTTCAGCAGGTTTTGCCACAGCAGCAGCCAGAAGCGGTGTGATCTTTCCAATCCATGTTTTCAGGCTCCACATCTTACACCTGCAGTTGATGAACCAACTGTCAGGTCAAGGACAGGTGATCAGTGGTCTGTGTCTGCATGTCTGTGCGTAGATAACGCATGTATTGAAGCAGAAGACAGGGACAGATGTGTAACAGGTAGTCTCAGTTTAGGTTTTGTGGTTGCTTTTTTGCCTCCCTGTTCTCTCACAGCTTCTCCTCAGCCTTGGCCTCTTTTGAGGCTTTTAAGCACCAGACTTGTGTGCTGCCAAAGCTGAATGTTTTATTCATCCAGTTTGAAGCTAGTTTGTTTGCTTCTGTGTTATTCTTCAGTCTGTCCTATAAATATACTCTTATATGAGTACCTCAGGCATAGTTAAGGACGTGTTGGATTTATTTTTATTTTATTCTAATTAAAATCTCTGAGTGCTAGTGGGGTAATAAGAAATTAATAAACACCCAGGGAAAAAAAATCAGTATAAATACAGCAGGTGCCACACTGTACAAGTCTTTGAACATGAATGAAACAGAAATGAAGAGGACAGCCAGTTTTGCTGGTCCCATCTACCTTTAACTGAGACCCAGCAGGTGCTGTGACCAAGCGGCCTGATCAGGGCAGGCAGTGGGATCACAGGCTCTGTGACAAAGTTAAGAAATAAACATTAACAAGGTTAATTGAAAAAATCAGTTATGAGAAACAAGAACATATTTTAACTCCTCCTCCCCCCCCCTCGAACTTCTGTAGCAACTCTAGAAGCCTTTTTTTGTTCTATATTTTTACATCTAAATTATTATGTTTGATGAAGAGCTTTACAAGCACATGAACTGTTGTGTGCAGATCTCATACAGATTCCTGGCAGACACACAGTAAATGGCATCTGAGTGGCACAAGTACTATTTAAAAATTTAAGACTCAAATATTACCAGGAAGAGCCCTGGCTTTTAATAAATTATAGGACAGGAAAAAAAAAATTCTAATATTCTGCTGTAGATGTTTTTTTGATACACCTGCCTTCCTGACCTGTATTTTTGACAGACACTGCCAATTTAACCTTTTGAAATCATGCTTACATTTTCTCTTATAGTAACTCAATGTAAAATCCATTTAGAACTACATGCTATTTGCCTTTACATGGATGAATGCATGTGCTTTGTGGTGGGTCCTCTTTTTTTTGAATTCTGGTCTGACTTACACAATTTTGAGGTTGTGTTGGGATGCTGAACCCTTGACCCATGTTTTGGTTTCTGCCCAGGGTTTGACTGTGGCTCAGTCAAGGATTGCTCTGGATTTCTACTTCTGCATGATTGTCTGTCCAGCATCTAGCTCAGGGATTGCATGGAGGGGAGGGAGGATTTCTACATCAGAGTATCAAAAACCTGCTAGAGTATCTTGAAATGTGCACACAAGTATGCAGTGTGTATATACATACACACAATATATATAGTCACTATGTGTATGTGTACATATATAGAGATGGATGCATTTATGTGGTCTTATGACAGCTGCCTTCTGCCCTCATGTCCTTTTCTTCCTTCTCCTTTACCAATGTGAGGAATGTTTCTAGAGATCCCAAAACTGGATGAGAAGGCAAGATGGCAAGAATCCCCACATTTGGGAAAATTGTGTTAACATTGGTCTCTACAGACTGCCCTATAACTTTGCTCATACTCCAGGCTGAACAAACCTGTCACTGCAATGTACGTATGCCTTACACACACCCAGGAAAAGGACCATGGAAATTTTATTTGGTCAGCAGAAATAAAAATTTCCCATAACGAGGTGAATACCGTACAACCATTTCTTGCATCCCATTGTCTATGCTAAACAGGAGGAGTGTTTCCCAGTTTAATCTGTGACTTCTCTTTAATCTGTGACTTCAGCCACCAGAGGATGGGAAAGTTGCAAGGAGATAAAAAGGGGCTTCATTCATAAAACATATACATGCATGAGGTTCCACAAGACTCAATGCTAAGTCCTGCACTCAGGTCACAACAACCCCATGGAAGGTTACAGGCTTGGGAAGAGTGGCTAGAAAGGTGCCAGGCAGAAAAAGAGATGGGGGTATTAGTCAACAGCCAGCTAAATATGAGCCAGCAGTGTGCCCAGGTAGCTGGGAAGGCCAACAGCATCCTGGCTTGTATCAGGAATAGCGTTGCCAGCAGGATAGGGGAAGTGATTGTGCCTTGTGCTTGGCACTGGTGAGGCTGCATCTCAAGTACTGTGTTCAGTTTCTGGGCCCCCTCACCTACAAGAAGGACACTGAGCTGCTGGAGTGAGTTCAAAGAAGAGCAACCAAGCTGGTGAAGGGTCTGGAGAACAAGTCCTGTCAAGGAGTGGCTGAGGGAACCGGGGTTGTTTAGCCTGGAAAAAGGACACTGCAGGGTTGTAGTGAGATACGTGTTGCTTCTCTTCCCAGTAAAAAGCAATAGGACAAGAGGAAATGCCCAGTTGCCAGGGGAGGCATAAGTTGCTCCAGAGGAGATTTAGATTCAATATTAGGAAAAAATTTCTTCACCTAAAGGGTTGTCAGGCACTGGAACAGGTTGTGAAGGGAAGTGGTGGGGAGTCACCAACCCTGGAAGTTTTTAAGAGATCTTTTAAAAGATGGGGTGCTGAGGCACATGGTTTAGTGCTGGGCTGGCCAGTGTTTAGGTTGGACTGGATGATCTTAAGGGTCTTATCCAACCAAAACTATTTATGATTCTAAATATTTAATAGAGTTTGAAAAGCAAACACTTTTTGAATCAATTCAGAGAAACACATGTTAAGTGCTATGTTGTTGTAAGATCAGCTTTTCAGGGACTTCTTTCTTCTTTTCTTCTCTCATGGAAGAATTTTATGTTAACCATAAAGTGAGAAACCAGAAGCCAAACCTTAAGGGAGCTGCACTTGTTAAGTCAGACCTCTCCATACAGAAAGCACACGGTTTAGTTGTTCCCTCCACCTCCCTTCACATTTTTAATCAAGTTGCCTGAAAAGACTGAGCATTGGACAACCAAATTGTGAATGCCTGTGTTTGTGTCTACTCATATCTAATAACTTCTGAACCAAGCTACTATTTCTTGCTAAATTTCAGAAAGCACTAGAGATATCCCCTTCTCTGCCTTCTCCTCTGTCCAAGCTCTATTACCATTGGTGCTTGAGTAGAAGAGAAGGCTTTAATGCCCTCCATGAGAGAAAGAGTCTGTGAACCTATCCTGGAAAACAGAAATTATAAAAGTGTTTCAGATGCTAAAAGAACTCCCCCCAGTTTTCTCATCTTCTAGTAAAGTCAGTCTACCCAAGGAGCAGCAACATGGAAAAAAGGTTTTTTGGTTGTGACATTGCTTCCCCTACTCCAGTCTGCTGATAAATGCTCACATGAAGGGGGACCTATGAATGCTCAGCCACAGGAAAATCTCATACTTCACTGAGCATCAAAGTATCTAATGAGTAAGCCACAAAGGTCTCTGAAACCACTCTCACCTGAATAGAGGAACTACATGTGCTTGGCATTGCTGCAGTGCAATGCTCTGGTTACATGATGCATCCACTCTTGCAAATGCTATCCTTGTTTGCTATGCTTATGGAAACTCCAAGAAACGAGCAGGCTTCAGCTATCCTACACTTTGCTGTAACCCAGTGCTGTTTGTAACTTGTATTTAGTAAGAAAGGCACTGAAAATGCAATGCTATACATCCTTTTTATGAATATTCAGTTAATCCAAATCCTGTGGAAATAAAAGATTACTTGTATCAGAAGGCAAGTTCTGCTTGGACAGAATGAGCCAAAGCAGAGGGAAACAGATTGCTAGATCAAAACCTGTTACATAGGCTGTTCCTTTGATCTCCGTAGACGAAAAAAGTGCCAAGCCTACTGCATACAAAAGGTGGTTTGATCAACAGATATTCCCTTCAAAATCATGATTCAGTTATGATTTGGTTTATGTGGTATTCCAGTGCTTCAGAGTACTCACTCAGTATCGTTCAGGATGAATGGGTGCTGCACTGTTCAACTTCATGGCATACCTATTAATTTTATATTTTTATTGGTAATGCATTTTCAGAGTATTCATTTTTCTCAGAACATGCATTTTCTGCATTGAAACTTTAAGCTTGAGTTCAGCTCAGGTCTTTGTCATTTCTGTGTTTTTCCTAAAATATCCACAATATGTCACTGAAAAGCAAATACTGTTTTTTTATTGTTCTTTGGGATCCAAAATTAACAGAACATCAGGTATTATGACATCACCTCTTTACCATATTTCTGCATGATTTACTGATGATACAGTGCTATACTGTCAGTTTTAATAGTGCTGTGCTGAAGAGGTATATCTGTTTTCCCTGTTGTTCACAAAATAATGTGTCTTCTAGATTTTTCATTTAAGCAATAATTAAAATATAAAACTGTGGATTTCTATTGATAGAGGGGGGGGTCTAAAAACTCTTCTGATTGGAAAATGCCACCTTTACCGTGCAAAACTTAGTGTTGTGATCTAAAGATAACCTAAAATTCATGGAGTATTTGAAACAGGTGCAGTAGCTAACATAAAAATCAATTGTCCCAGGAAAAGCAAACTCAAGAGGGAAAGAGACATCCTTATGTTGTGAATGATTTAAGCATTAATGAGTCCATGTTCATCAACAGTGATGACTGTTAGCACTTAAGGCAGCAAAAAACATCAATGTCTCCTTTTAAAGGCACTCATAAAAGGGTAAAATTCTACAGCAATCAGAGCTGAATGAAAGTACTCTAAAATTAATAACAATCAAATCAAGCAATTAGTCTGGGATTTTTATTTGACTGACTGTTCTTGTGTTCTATAACCCAATACCACTGGCAAGAGCCAGCACTTAATGCAGACAAAAGTTTCCTTGTGAATACTGAGTTGACATTTCAAGTCTTCTGATAAATCAATTTAGGGAATACAAGTACGTGAAATTTCATCTAACATGTAACTCCACAAAATCCACTGGACCAATATAAATTTAACATCCTGAGCACAGAAATAAGACTAAATTAGTATTCTTTATGTTTTCAAAATTATTACCTAGGATCTATAAAGATTAAATGATTGAAGCATCTAATCCACAGTTATGTATGTAATCATAGAATCATAGAATTGCTCAGGCTGGAAAAAAACCTTCAGGATCATTGAGTCCAACCTTGCCCTAACCCTATAACTCTATTTCTGATGAACCACCACTAAACCATGTCCCCAAGCACCACATCCACATCATCAACACATTCAGGGGTGGAGACACAACCATACCCCTGGTGAGCCTGTTCCAGTGTTTAGCAACCCTTTCTGTAAAGAAGTTTCTCCTGATATCCAACCTAAATCTCTCCTGATGCAACTTGAAGCTATTTCCCCTTGTCCTGTCATCTGTCACCAGTGAGAAGAGACCAACTCCACCCTCACTACAACGTCCTCTCAGATATTTGTAAAGAGTGACAAGGTCTCCCCTCAGGTTCTGTTTCCCCAGACTATACAGCCCCAACACCCTCAGTTGCTCATCATAAGGGATGTTTTCAAAACCCTTCACCGGCTTTGTTGCCCTCTTTGGACTTGCTCCTATACCTCAATGTCCTTTTTGTATTGAGGAGCCCACAACTGAACACAGTACTCAAGGTGGGGCCTCACCAGTGCTGAGTTCAGGGCCACAATTATTTCCCTAGTCCTGGTAGTCACACAGGTTCTTATACAAGCCACAATGCCATTGGTCTTCTTGGCTACCTGGGCACATTGCTGGCTCATATTCAGCCAGCTGTCAATCACCAAGGTCCTTTTTTGCCTGGCAGCTTTCCAGGCACTCTTCTCCAAGCCTTTAGCATTGCCTGGGGTTGTTGTGACCAAGTGCAGGACCTGACACTTGGTCTTATTGACTTTCATACAGCTGGTCCCAGCCCAAACATCCAGTCTGTCCAGGTCCCTCTGTAAAGCCTTTCTACCATCCAGCAGATAGATACTCACTCCCAGCTTGGCATATCTACGAATTTTCTGAGGGTGCATTCAATCCCCTCACCAAGATCGTTAATAAACATGTCAAACAGGAGTGGCCCCAGCCCTGAGCCCTGGGGAACACCACTCGTGACTGGCCACCAACTGCATTAAACTCCACAACTCTCTTTGGGCCCATCCAGCCAGTTTTTAACCCAGCAGAGTATATGTGAGAAAAGAGGCTAATCTCTCTGCAGGCATGCTCAGAAGTGAGCCAAGGCTGTGTCTCAGGCCTTACCTTTTATTGGCCCCCTAATCCTGCTCATGCTTAATACGGCACAAGTGGGCTTAACACAAGCTCATGCCCACTCCTTGGCAATTAGTGGCACCTGGTTGCCTCATTTCACTACGTATATGCCTATCCAAGCCATGGTCATCCAGCTTATCCATGAGGTTGTTATGGGGGACAGTGTCAAAAGCTTTACTGAAGTCCAGGTAGACTTCATCAACAGCCTTTCCCTCATCCACTAAGAAGGTCACCTTGTCATAGAATGAGTTCAGGTTTGTCAAGCAGGATATTCCTTCCATGAACCCATGCTGACTGGTCCTGATTGTCTGATTGATCTTTAACTGATCCATGACTCTTGAGACTGTCCATTCCATGACTTTCCCTGGCACCAAGGTGAGACTGACAGGTCTGCTGTTACTGAGATTGTGTTCTTGAGTCATCAGTCAGCATTCATAAATGGAGGGAGCAGTGAAGACGACCAGGGTATGAGCTACAGCACTAGGCGAGCAACACTTTTAATCAGCAAATCATGTTTGAAAGACACCCATCAGTTTATACATGCTGGCTTTTAATTCTTAATTTGCAGCAGTTTTAATAGTGTGAGAATTTGCATCTCATATCATCCATGCTATCTAAATCATTCACCATATGAACACATTGTTAAAATTTTCTTGAAGTTGCAAAAGAGGGGTTTAGCTATTAAGAGCTCACCCTAGGCAGAGTTTAGGGACTTCTAATTATCACTGCAATCCTGGAAGACCGGTTTAATTGCTGCCAAAAGCTACTAAAGCTTAGTAAATTCCTTGTTAACTTATCTTACTTTGTCTCCTGCTCCTGAATATGGAGAGCAGCACCTCAGTTTTTACAACACTAAGCACTGCTGGTGATAAAGGCTGGTAATCCATAACTACATCCATCTCTCCACAAGGACTCACCCCAGGAAGCACAGTAAGGTTGCTGGTAAGGATCCAGCCTGACATGCAATGGAATTCCCTGTTTCTTTTAAATGAGGCTGGTCACTGTTGTAAGAAAAATCATGCAGGATGTGGGTGACCTGTGTGGAAAAACTTGTCAGCTTTCCAGAGGAAACCCAGGAGAGCAGGCTGGAGGCTATGGGCTCCTGTGGGCATCCCTCACCTTTCCTGTGGAAGCTGCACAAGAGCTCTGTATTTGCCAGCTCTACTTCAAGAGCTGTTTATAAATTTTATCTGGTAGAAGCTTAAAGCAGAACGCATAAAAAAATCCTTCACAAATGAATTTCAAGCTTAGAACATCTGCATCCTAAAGCAGCACATTGAACTGTCACTGTAAAAATATATATAGCTTTGTATAGGCATGTTAGCTTTGTATATGTATCTATTTATGTACACATATGTATAAAACAGGCGTGCTCTTCAGAAGAGATTCCAGCTGTAGATTTTAACTAGATGGCAATGTCTCTAGATGGCCTAAAGTCCTGTGTCTAGGCCCTGGTGATAGATAACATCTCAGACACACACACATCTTACTATATCCTGCTTCCTTAGTAGTCAAAACAGGAAAAGCAACAGTTTTTTTGTTTGCTCTGTTTTTTGTTTATATATGTATATATGCACCTGTGCATAATTTTCTTTCCTTATGCCTGTATAAATACTAAAAGAATTAGAGATACTCAGCATTTCCAAGATGTATTCAGAGACAAGACATCTGACTGTTACTAATGTGAAGAAAGAATTGCAAAAGAAAGAATTTGTGTTATAAAGAAGAAAGAATTATGTGTTATAAAAAAGAAAGAATTTGTGTTATAAATCAGGAGTTAAGATTTAGATTGACCTTACTAATATACAGGAAATTAATCATTTTGTTGATCAAAGTAACATTTTAATAAAAGGAAAATTTAAAAGTAAAAAACTTATCTAGATACTCACACATCTTCTTTATGGTTTTATACAGCTACATAAGTATTTCTTCTAAATTAGAAGGACACTGGTTTTATCAAAATCCTCACTTTTGAGAAGAGCATCACTTGTATTCTGATCTTATCATCAGTGAAGAAACAGTGCATCTTCACTAAGAATTGACATTTTCTGTGTTCCACATTTCAAAGAGCTTGAAGATGTATTGCTTTTTTGGCATTTGCTGTTTATGTGAAGTCAAATCAACACAAGAAAAAGCTTCCATGTTGGTTAGTGCACCAAGAGCAAACAATTTCTTTCATGTGTCATCTTTGTACTGAATGAAAGATCAGATGCTATCAAAAAAGGCAACAGGGCTTTGGTTTGTAACATTTTTGCTGCTCTCATGTTGCCAACTGCTTAAATATGCGGTTAATTTTAAGTTTGGAAGCAGCTCTACTGGTTCATGTATTTTTAAATTAATTTTTAAAGTCATTAATTAAAGTGTGTGTGAGACTGGATCAAAATTTAGGGTTTAGTTTTCATATCTGACATGAACAGATTATTCTTGACATCTTTATACACAGGCAACATTTTGAGCTAAGCCTTTAACTTACAGAAGTCAACCTTGTACAGGCACTGACTTTGATTAAATGGTGCTGGTTTATGCTAGCAGTGATCAAACTGTTTTGTTTAGTTTAGAGCACAGTCAATATTTGGTGAATTTAGTTGATAGATTCTTGTGGTGAAAACACAAAACAGTGTGGAAACAATTTCCTTGTCAGAAAGTATTTTTGGAGACAACATGCAGAGTACAGCAGAACAGAAAAAGGAGCAATAAAACTGAAATGCAGGTAATCTATTCTCCACTCTGTTTTGGCTAAATCAAAGCAAGATAAAAGGGAAAATAAAAAGATATGAACAGAAAGAATGTTACTAAGACAGATTATCTAGACTAATCTTGCGTATGCATTTGCCTGAAAATGAAAGTTGTACTTGCCCTGTGAAAGAAAGGTACTACCTCGCTGCTATTGTTTGATCGTGGGGACCGCCCCGCGCCGACTGAGGTGATAATAAACACATGTACCCATAATATTAAAAATATTTAATTTATGAGGCACTTACATAAATGTTCCTCATAGATTATAAGACAACAACAAAAGAGTAGAAAGGGAAAGAGCATGAGTCAAGATGAGACCTGTCTGAACAACTATTACAGTTCTTAAGTGGCAACAAGATGACAAGAAATGGCCCAGGTATTTGAAGAGGTATGGCATCTCTTCAGAGAGGCAGGGAATTTTTAAAGACAGAGGCAACTGATCTCTAAAGCAGAAGGGATGTTTGCTTAAATTCCATCACCCAAAGAACACTTGAGATTCTGGGCAATTATGTACAGACCTTCCCTTCCCGATGCTCAAAAAATTAAATGTATATTCCCTCTGTTTGTTCCTAGTGCAGTTTACTTTCTAGTATCGTGTATTCTGGAACAATATTTCTGTTCCCAGTTTAAGGTAGCTGAAATATAGAATGGCTGTTAAGGGAACAGTTAGTATTTGGATTCATTTTTAAGATGAGAGAAACATCACCAGCAAATGTGTTTATGAAAGATGGAGTGGGAAAAAAGGGAAGGAAATTAATTTAGGTACAAAACCACTCTAACCAACAGATTGTGAAGAGACAGATCAATAAGGAAATGAGGAAAGAGTCCACAAAAAGGAGATCTGAAAGCTGAGGTAAGAATGACTGTCAGTAACAGCCAGGGAAGGGAGGCATGGGCAGCAGCTCCATTACATCTCATCCTACAAACAATTTTCCCTAGCTTAATTAGGAAGCCTGAAGGTTTTTTTTTGTCTTCTCACAGAAAAGTCCTATTCAGAGAAGTATATGGGAGAGTGATAAGGAGCACAAATCATCTGGGTGCCCCCAGCAGCCTCTTTGCCCGTAGTCTTTCTCAAACCTTTTCTTACTTCAGCTTGTTAAATTAATTCTGACTCAAAGGTGACTCAGAGTGTGGCTGGCACGGAAGGAATCCTGACAAATGAGGATATGTGACTAAAGTCAGATGAACAAGGCCAAGAGCAAGTTCTTAAACCTGGTCGGGTAATCCCATGCACAAATACAGGTTGAGAAAAGAATGGATTGAGAACAGCGTTGAGTAGAAGGAATTGGGACTGTTGACTGATGAGAATAATAGAATCATAGAATGTTACAGGTTGGAAGGGACCTCTAGAGATCATCGAGTCCAATCCTCCCTGTCAAAGCAGGTGGGTTTTGAAAGCCTTCAAAGAAGGAGACTCCACAGCCTCTTGGGGCAGCCTGTGCCAGTGCTCCGTCACCCTCACAGTAAAGAAGTTTCTCCTCATACTGAGGTGGAATTGCCTATGTTCCAGCTTAAACCCATTATTCTTTGTCTGTTACTGGGCACCACCAAAAAGAGATAGGCCCTTCCTCTTGACACCCATCCCTCAGATATGTATAGACATTAATAAGACCCCTTCTCAGTCTTCTTTTCTCAAGTCTAAACAGCCCCAGTTCTCCCGGTCTTTCTTCATAAGAGAGATGCTCAAGTCCCTTAGTTATCCTCAGAGCTCTCTGCTGGACTGTCTCCAGTAGATCCCTGACTCAGGGGAGCAGGCAATGTGAGCTTTCTGCCCAGAAAACCAACCATATCCTGGGCTACATCAAAAGAAGTGTTGCCAGCAGGTTAAGGGAGGTGATTCTCCTACTCCACTCTCAAGAGACCTCACCTGGGCTTGTGTGTCCAGTTCTGGGGCCTCCAGCACAAAAAGGACATAGGAGCAAGTCCATGATGATGATCAGAGGCCTGGACCACCTCTTCTATGAAGACAGACTGAGCTAGTTAGGGTTGTGCAGTCTGGAAAAGAGAAGGATCTGAAGAGAACTTATAGAGGCCTTCCAGTACCTAAAGAAGCTACAGAGAGGCTGGGAAGGAACTGTTTACAAGGGCATGGAGTGATAGGACAAGGGGTAAGGGTTCAAACTGAAAGATGGTAGATTTAGATTAGCTATTCAGAAGAAATTCTTTCCTGTGAGTGTGGTGAGACACTGGCACAGGTTGCCTAGGCAGGTTGTGGATGCCTCTCCCTGGAAGTGTTCAAAGTCAAGTTGGAGGAACCTGGTTTAGTGGGAGGTGCCCCTGGTCATGGTAGGGGGATTGAAACTAGGTCATCTTTGAGGTCCCTTCCAAAAGGGACTATGATTCCATTTTATGGAATCATCCTATGGAAGCATCCTATGATTCCGTTATACCTTTCCCCATTCACCAGCAGAAGGAAGGAAGGAAGGAAAGAGCTCCAGATTTCCTGGTGGATTGGATCCCAGGCAACACCTACATTATCTGCAGTGTTCGGGGTGGACAAGTCCCAGGTGACACGTGTGATCCACCATCTTCCAGGAATTGACACCACTGCTGCTGCTTGGGATGCTCAGACAAAATGGCTTGGGAAGCTCTGCTCTAAGGAGGAAGGCAACGGGCTTTTGAAAGAGATGCACAACGATATGACAAAATGTTTGACATTATATAGAGGTAGAAAAGAGGAAGCTTTGAGAGTTGCTAAACTGAGAGAAAATCAATCAAGTCTAGCAAGATAATGGTTATGAGTGAAAGATGTTAAGTCTATAAATATAGTGGGGAAAAAAAGAAGAAAAAAAGTACAGAGAAAAAAAAAAAAAGTCATTCAATTCTGGAGAGTCTATGCCGGAAATGGCACCTGAAATCACAAGAAAATAGTGTCCAGGGACTACTTTAAAATGTCAACTAGACAAAGGGAGACAAGAGTGAGAGGAATAATTTTTATGAGGCAAGTCCAGTAAAATAGTGGGACAAATGGAGTTGGTAAGGAAATAAAAGGTAAAGTGACCAAAACTGCTACCCATAAAAGCTCAATAAATAAGAAGGAAATGAATCAATTTTACTTTTATTGTTGTCATTATTATAGTAGCACTTAGAACTAAACAAATAGTCCCTGTTGTTAGCATGGGTAAGTAGTGAAAAGGCCAGAGTGGCCAGAGCAGTAGATTACACTAGGAAGAGCAACCTTTTTTTTTTTTTTTTTTTTTGCCAAATGTTAATTATGCTTAATTAGACTAACTGCTGTAACACTGCAGTGGGTACATCAATGGGCTTGTGAGGGAACTGGTGTCCTCATCCTGCAGGTGGGGCTACCTAGGTGACGACAGGAGAAGCAAGAAAATACCCAGTTCCAGCCAAATTTCCCTTCTGGGTGTTGTCATACTCCTGGAGCAGGAGAGCCATTTTCATCCTTCCTAGCTTCCATCATCAAGGCCAGCAGGACAGGAGAAAGCAGCTGGATCTACATTGCAGAGACTCCTCTGTTCTCACCAGTTTTCAGATGTGGCTGTGGCACTAAGCAACCAGCTGTTCGGAAAGAGTTTTTCTTGCTGGGCTTTACTTTGGAAGGCTGCTGCTGGCATGGGAAGAGAAAAAATGGAGTCTAAAGAGAGCTGCTGTTGCTTCCTGCTGTCATTATGGCTCTGGCAACTCCTGCCACACCACAGTTTATTCTGTGGGAATACCAGAAGGGTGTTTCTCGGCTCAGACAGCAGAGTAGAATAAGCCCACATCCAAGTTCATGTTAGCAAGGTGATGGTTTGACTGCATCACTACCTGGCAGCCCATGGCTGATGCTGAGCTGGGCTCCCTGTGTGGAAAAGAGAGAAAACTCTACATGCTGTAGAATGTTCCCATAGCTGAAAGATGGCAGTGGGGGCAAGGTGACAGAGAGTTTATCAATGGTAAGCAACCTTTAGAAACTAGAAAACAAGCTGTGATTTACTAGAGGGCAATGTGCTTGGCTTTTCTTATTTGTACTATACATTCCAATGAGGTGGTAGTATACGTGTACACACCCATGTTTATAATGCAGCATAAACTCTTTCTGCCTACTTTTTCTTCTCCCCTAGACTTAATCCCTTTATTTCCCTCCAAAATCTTGTGTAGACATAAGAAAACATTTTACAGATTGACAAACAGCCTAAGATACTGGCTAGATAGCACTTACATGGATTTATGCCTGCTGAGGATTTGCAAAAGAGTTGTTTATGCATAATGCAGCTTCTTAATTGGAGGCATACAACATACCAGGGAGAAAGCAGAGAGACACACAATCAAATAGCTGTATAGAACATATTCCTTGTCCCTACAATATTCTTATTTGAATAAGTCATGAAGAGATATTTTGATTCCTGAACATTCTTTAGCTTTCCTTTGAGTCAAAGTGATAACTTAATAAAATAATAAGTATATTAATAATTATATTCTGATGTTTTGATCTCTCATGTATTGATTATTATAAAACTTCTGTTCACCTGGAGCAAGTGTTGATTTCTTAACTGAATTTTCTATATTTGGGAACAGTTGTTCTTCATGATTATTATTGAAATAAAGTGCTATCCTTTTGTATCCACTACAGAATGCTTGCTGAATTTCCATGTACATTGGAGATAGTCAAACACCACCTATTACAAATCATATATTACTAAGAAACTTCTGCAGTCAGAAAATATTTGGATTAATATATAATTAAATTAGCATCAGAGAGAGAGAGATGTCAACAATCTAGCTGTACTTTAAATCTAAGGATAGATGCCTTATGCAGTCTGAAAAGGCAATTTCAGTTGCTTACAGCAGGTGGTAGTATGTGCCATTAAAATAAAATATTTACTTCCAAGAAAGACTGCTGCTTGGTTACTAAGGACATGAGTAGAAAGGGCAAGAAAATTATTGCTATAAATGTGTTGAAAGATTAGAAAATTTGTTATTTATTATTTCTTTATTTTTAAAGCTTCCTGTTTCTCTGCTATATGACTGCAGCACTAACATCTTTGGGGACAGTTATGGACAAGCTGCAGACACATTACCAAAAAAAAAACCCCTCAAATAGCCTCTTACAGAGTGTTTTTCATCCATAAATCCCAGTCTTTTAATCCCACAGTCTTTTATAAAAGACAGACACAATGCCCTTTAGAGCAAGATGTAAGTGCAACTTAGGCAGGTAAAAGTAAAATGGTGATTTTGATAATTCTCTTTCTGTTGCTGCCTGAGATTGGGGTGAACTGAATCTCCAGAGCTTCTGCTGCAGAGTCCACTAGAGGCCCGAGAGCACTGTTTCTGCACATGTGGAGCTGTGCCTCAAGCTTGCCTAAGGCTCAGTTGTGTCTAAACCAAAAATTACTGGGTCTAGAGACTCGATCTTCCTATAGCAATATTGCTCAGCCAGTAACTGTGTACATGTGATGCATACAGCCAGCAAGATGAGACTACTCACAAAGGAAACTGCATGGATCCTGAGTCAAAAAGATACTTCCTTGTGGAGTTTGGGAATGGGCTCATCACATCTCCAGTTTCACTTCACATGTATTCTGCATCCAGAATATACCAACTGCAGACAGATTTCTATCTTTCTCTGCCTATGCCCTATTCAGGGAACCTCCACTGGCCATGAATTCCTTTCATGGGGATTGTGTGTGAAAACCAGCACTGAGATACCCACTCCCACCGTTGGACCTAGTTTGATACGGGTATGAACATGGTTTTCACACGGGTGGTGTGAGATGCTGTAATCAGCAGTGGTGTCAGCTGTGCAGCTACTCTGTATTTTCCATTGAGCAGATGAATTTTTCCAGGCTGGATTCTAGAGGTGAGATGAGGGGCAGTATGTTTAACAACAAGTGAGACACCTACCAGCTTCCAGGTTGGAGTTGATTCAGGGTGAAGCTGGCAGCAGATACTTAGGGTAAGTTTATCCATAAAATTATAGTTACCATGGCATTTCAGATGCCTACAAGAGTAATAATTCAGTAAAGATAGCTGTCAAGCAGCTCAAAGGCACAGCTGTGAAGCTGAGTCCTTTTGTAAGCTGGTTTTAGGTCTCTAAAGGCCTTTTGTCCTCATTTACTACATTAATATGGTATGTCTAAAGGTTATTCCCCTTGTGATATTATTTAGCATAGCATAGTCTTTAACTGAGCCAGCTTCTTGGAGTCTGTGTAGTCTCTTTGTGCTTTGTAAATGCACAAAGCCAGCAGTTAATTTAATAAAGTAATTTTTCTTCTCACAGAAACACCTAATTAAGATTTTGATATTACTCGAAATAATTTTTTGGCTAGCAGTTCTGCTCAAACATGGCAAATAGGGTCTTTGGTGGAGAATGTCAAATGTCAGGATATCAAATAATGTTACAAGGCACCTGAGTGCAAAGGTTCTTTACAAGTCTCTTCCACCCTTCTGTGCCACTGGTTTTGTGCAGCAGAAATATTTTTCCTCAGACACTGTGTTTCCATTGCAAAATGGGGAAGTACTTTTGTCTTCTTTCACCTCAGAGGCTCATTTTTTAAACCAAATGAATCCAAACCAAACCTCTGCAAATTGAAGTCCCCAAAAGAGCAAGATCTCACTGAACAACATCTTAAGAATTTCAGTGATAGAGTTGGCTGAAGCTGGGCTGTTCCTCTGACATCCTTTCATTTTATACTGACCTTCAATAACCCCATCACTCCCATACTCCCTTGAGCAAAAGTGAACATTTGTATCATGCAGTGTTGCGGTATATTGATTGCAAATACCCACCAGGAATGTAGTTGCTACACTCTTGGCTTGTGTGTTACATAAAATTTCAATCCTGAAGCACAGTCAGATAAAAGAAACTATAATCAGCTGTGAATTATCTGTGGGTGGTTTATCCCATTGCTGATTAATCACTCCATTAATCGTTGCAAAGACAGTGAGCCAACTCCATGCAGAGCTAATTTCTGGGAGCTGGGCTTCTGAACTCAAGTGCAGTGCCATATGAATCTGGCTGTATGTGCTCAGTAGTCACTGGAGCACAATTTGGAACTTGAGTCTAAACACAGTGCCCCTTGAGGAGCTCCTGAGCTGCTGTGTGCAAACCCAGCCCAGTTGCCCCTCTTTCCACCTCCCCATCCTCCCCCAATCCATTCCCATTACTGGCAGCTCTGGGCAGAGTGTCACAGAGCCACCAGAGTGATCCTGCAGAAAGCCAGAGCAGATCCAGCACAGATGGAAAGGAGGGGAGTCAGTAAGGTCAAAGATATCTGAGAGAAATTCTGCAGAATCACTTTGCATTGGTCTTGGTAGAAGAATTTTCATTTCTGTTACTGAAGGAGATAAATGGGTGGAGCCAACACAGAGGCAGTGCTGTAACTGCTAAAGTGCTAAACCAGACTGAAAGGAGAAGCTTGATACAAGGAAGCCACTGTGAGGGTACTTCCAGCTCCAGACAGTGATTCAGTGATTATTCTTCATGGATCACCATGTGCCCTTTGTGGCCAGTGGTATCCTAGGGTGCATCAGGAAAAGTATGTCAAGCAGATAGAGGGAGGTTCTCCTGTCCCTCTGCTCTGCCCTGCTGAGACCACACCCAAAATACTGTATCCAGTTCTAGGCTCCCCAGTTCCTCTGAGACAGGGATCTACTGGAGAGAGTCCAATGGAGAGCTATGAGGATGATTAAGGGACTTGAGCATCTCTCTTGTGAAGAAAGAATGGGAGAACTGGGGCTGTTTAGACTTGAGAAAAGAAGGCTGAGAGGGGAATCCCACTAATGTCTATACATACCTGAGGGGTGGGTGTCAAGAGGAAGGGCCTATCTCTTTTTGGTGGTGCCTAGTAATAGGACAAAGAATAATGGGTGTAAGCTGGAACATAGGCAGTTCCACCTCAGTATGAGGAGAAACTTCCTTATTGTGAGGGTGACAGAGCACTGAAACAGGCTGCCCAGAGAGGCTGTGGAGTCTCCTTCTCTGGAGACTTTCAAAACCCACCTGGATGCATTCCTGTGTGGCCTGCCCTAGGTTATCCTGCTTTGACAGGGGGAATTGGGCTAGTTGATCTCTAGATCTCCCTTCCAATCTCTATCATTCCATGATTCCATAATTCTATTGTAAAATGAGTCTACACAGAGTTATTTGGAAGCCCCTGTACAGGGTTGCCTAGCATCTTTACAATCTGGGGTCATTCACTGGCTCGCTTACCCATCTGTCCCAATCCACTCCATCACCCTGGATGGAAGAGAGATAGTAGCATTATCTATTTGTCCAAATGCAAGGTTTCACCTACAGCATGATAATGTCTTCTGAAGAGCAGCCAAGCCTGCAAACCAAACTAAAATAATGAAAAAAATGATGCAAAAATATTACAAAGTAAACAGTAAAGATTATACTTCCTTTATACTCCAGTTTTGGAAACTTTGATGTCAAGATAGGTGACTTTTGGAAAAAATGTGTCTGATTCCAGCTGAAGATACAGGCCTGAAGGAAACAGTAAAAGCCTAGGAACAAACTAGAAGATTATGTTTGTACTTTTCAGTTTAAAAAGTCAACATGCTGATGCCAGTAATAGAGATAAAGCATGGGGTAGGTTCTGCAAGTCCT
Source organism: Calypte anna (assembly GCF_003957555.1). Classification (NCBI taxonomy): domain Eukaryota; kingdom Metazoa; phylum Chordata; class Aves; order Apodiformes; family Trochilidae; genus Calypte; species Calypte anna. Next base: position 142,099,372 of record NC_044244.1, read on the forward strand.
ATAGATTTTTAGGACCAATGAGTCTCAGGTTTAAGATTTAAACTTCTGATTTTCTGCATAGCTTCCACACAGCTTTTTATTATGTAGAAATATTTGTAAGGGAGCTGAGAAGCTTTCCAAGCTCATTCTTCCCAGCCAAAACACTCTAGTATGACAAAGGCAGGTAGGTGGCAGTAATAAGTGATTAATAGCCTGCTGGATAATTGCATCTGCTACAGGCTTATCTCTTTGCACCGAGTGACTCAAAATTAAAGGCAGGGAGTATAGACTAGTGTTAGAGATACTGAAATTAAACAGAAGGGAAAAAAATGAAAGAAAAAAAAAAAGTGCCTGTAGACAGTCAAAGAAACTGTAGAGTTCAGATGGGTAATGAAGATTCTACACTGATGGAGATGGAGCTGAGGAAAATGTTCAAGACCAGAATCTTTTAGCCCCCAAACACAGGTGGCAATGCACTTTTAAGTGCATGTAAGGCTCTTTCCCTAACAGCTGAGTCAGGGTGAGATGCCTAGGCTTTCATAGTAGGGGGAGAGAAAGGAGTGCTTTCAGATATCTGACAAGGCACTTGCTCTTTGCTCCAATAAAAACCAAAGATTCTTGTGAAAGAGTTCAGTATTTCTTATCCATTTCTTATCCATCCTACGTCCCTGATTCAGAACTTCACATAGGTTTTCCCCCATTTCCTAAAAGCTGGTCTAAATGTAGACAAAAGGGGAAGAAGGTCTTTTTTTGGCACAGTTAATGTAGATGCAACATGTGGAGTATACAAGTAAGTAATTTGAGATATGAGTTCTCTATAGCTTGACACCCTTTTAAAGTACCTATTGTCATTTGTTTTAATGTTATTCTAGAAGAGAGTCACTAAGACATCTCTCCTGTTGAAGAAGACCATTTTGGTGTGCTGAATGGAAATTTTAGGTCCTGCTTTTGTAGCCATGGCTATTCCCTAAGAAATAGATACACACCTTCAAAAGGGCATTCCTCACAGTAGATATCAGATGGGTGAAATATAACACTGTAGCCAATATGAACATTCTGGGTGTGGGACTAATCTCCAAAAGGTATAGCACATTTTTTGATCTTTAATCCTCTAGCCATGAATAACAAATGCATCTTATTAAAATGTAATAGAAGCTTCTCCTCATTTGGAAAAAAAAAATTAAAGTTAAAAAATTATGGAAAGCTACACCAAATTCCCCACCAAACTCCAACTTCAAAATGCCTGTTCTTATCAGTCCTTTCTACCCCAGAAGATACACCCTGTAAGCTCGAAGTGCAGCTTGTTCTGGAAGCTCCTGCTTTAAACATGTTTCTAAATAATAATAATATAATATAACAAAATAATATAATAAAAAAATAATGGAAAGTTCTAAAACTGAAGGAAAATAATTTTCTGAAGACTGAATATTTTTTTTTAAACAAAGGGCTCTAATTTTTTGCTGATCATAACTGCAGCAGGAAGGTATATAGAAAAACTTTGTCTTTGGTTAGGTACTCCTAATACAGTTGTGTCTTTCTCAATCAAACCTAAATCTTAAAACCTGTTTGGGAAGTGATAAGCAACAAATCTTGTGGAATTGGTTTCACTTGCTCACATGGGATTCAGTGCTCAGTATTCCACATCAGCATTAACAGGGCTGATTTAAGAAGCTTGCTTTCCATCTAAGCTCAACCTGTCCAGCATATTAAGAAGGTTCCTTAGCTGATGAGGATTTAAGCCCATAAAAATTATAAGGACAGAGTGGATACATCTGGGATCTCCAAACCACACCTGACTCATAAAAAAAAAAACAAACCAAAAAAACAAAAACCAAAAACAAAACAACCCAAAACACTGGTCACTTCTAACATGCTAAGGTTTGAGATTTAATTATTTGAAACATAATCAATTGGGATGAAGTGGCTGATGAGCTGTGTCTGGGTGCAGCCTAGCACAGAGCACAGTTGAACCATAGCAAATAGCTTTACAGACAATGAGCCACAAAAAAACCCACAATTTAATGGAGCAATTTCAGCTATGGACTTGAAATGAGGGGCCTTTCAGAAGAGAGAAGTTGATGTAGGAGGGGGTCAAATTTGAGCAATGGTAATCGCTTGATAACTCAGGTGCCTTGCGGGCTTCTCTCCTGTGCCAACAAAGGTGATCCCTGAGAAACAGTGTTTGGCCAGGATTCACCTTTCAAACCCTGTTCAAAACCTTAGGATTCAGTACTGGAACAGTGTTGTCCATTCATGCAATTCACACACAGAAAAGAAGAAGGATGCTATTTACCTGGCTTTGGAGGGCTATGAACAAATTTATAAAAGTCAAAAGTCAGACACTGAACTGAAAAGAAGGATATAGGGGATGACCACATCTCTTGTAAGAAAACTAAACACAAAGGGGAATGGAGGGTGGCCTCCGTTTGGATAAAGGTCTGTGTCAGTTGAGTGGATCAAACTGGTTGTATAAATCTCCTTCCCTGAGGTAATTTAGAGCTCTGAATCTTTCCTGAACCAGGCAGACCAGCAATGCCTGCACTTTCATTCAAATGCATAGGAATTAGTGTGGGATATTTCATTCATGCTTGCACTTAAGTACATTTCTGCCAGGCTCAGATTGAACTTCTTAATTTTTTTTTCTTTTGTTGTTCATCCATCAGTCTAATTATTTATTTTACCTCTCCCTAGCTTGCTACCAAAGTTTCTTGTAAGTATATGAGAGTGTGGGAGGGAGATGAGATACTAATGATATCTAGTCAGGCCATGTTTTTGCCAAGAAATAAACAAGATATATTGATCAGAATCTAACTGTGCTTAGTTATACATATGTTGAAACATCTGCAGTTATTATTCTGTCAGCATTGTCCTCCTGCAGTCACTGTATTATCCATGACATAAAATTCAACACAAGAAGTCAGTTTGAATCAGCCAATCTCTCAGTCACTTGCAACCAAATGACAAATGTTCATAACGTAATTTCAAAAATCTTACCACCACTCCTGTCCTGGCAGAAATAATAATTCACCTCTCTCCTTTAGGTGGTATGGCAATTGTGAAGAAGAATTATTTGTAGGTTATCAAGAATGCTTGAAAGTCTGATCTGGTTCTAAGCCTGTATGACAGTGAAGGAGACTGAGTTGTTGTCCTTGTCCTGTGTTTTCATATTTATGTAAAATTAGTCAGTAATATTCAGGTGAAGTAAAGATGTCAATTTTAGTTTAACTGTTATAGATATATTATGGTGTTTGCTTAGCTTATTTTCAGAGGTAGCTGACCAAGGATGCCCGTTTAGCATCATAGAATCATAGAATCATAGAATCATAGAATTAGCTGGGTTGGAAGGGACCTCAGAGATCATCTAGTCCAACCCTTGACCCACCGGAGCAGTTGCTAGACCATGGCACTGAGTGCCACATCCAGTCTCTTTTTAAATATCTCCAGGGACGGAGAATCTACCACCTCACCGGGCAGTCCATTCCATAGCCTAATCACCCTCTCCGTGAAGAAATTCTTTCTAATATCTAACCTAAAGCTCCCCTGGCACAACTTAAGACTGTGTCCCTCTTGTCTTGTTGAAGGTCGTCTGTGAAAAGAGTCCAGTTCCCACCTCGCTACAGCCTCCTTTCAGGTAGTTGTAGACAGCAATGAGGTCTCCCCTGAGCCTCCTCTTCTTCAGGCTGAACAGCCCCAGCTCTCTCAGCCTCTCCTCATAGGGCCTGAGCTCGAGTCCCTTCACCAGCCTGGTTGCCCTCCTTTGGACCTGCTCCAGGACCTCAATATCCTTCTTAAACTGAGGGGCCCAGAACTGGACACAGTACTCGAGGTGTGGCCTAACGCTGAGTACAGGGGCAGAATCACCTCCCTGGACCTGCTGGTGACGCTGTTCCTGATCCAGGCCAGGATGCCATTGGCCTTCTTGGCCACCTGGGCACACTGCTGGGCTCATGTTCAGCTTCCTGTCAATCCAGACTCCCAGGTCCCTTTCTGCCTGGCTGCTCTCCAGCCACTCTGTCCCCCAGCTGTAGCGCTGCATGGGGTTGTTGTGGCCAAAGTGCAGGAACCCGCACTTAAAGGACTAATTTATTTTAGTGGAAATCTTACTTGCATGAATAATAGTTAATAATTTTTACCAAATCTTGAAGGGTAGGAACAAGGAACACACACAGTTTTTACAAGTTTATGACCTTGTTCTCTTTATTCTAAAAGCAAAAATTATTTGTCCATTTTAATATCAACTGCTTTCAAGCTTCACATGCTCTTCACATTAGGAGTGAAGATAACAGAAATGTCCCTTTCAGTTGAAAACTGGATATGATATATTAATACAATTGCTTACAACAGCCAGATACCAAAGCAGAGAATGGTTTAGTACTAGGAATATTTGTATTTGTGTAATACCAGCAAATACAGAGAGAAAACATTATTAAATCAAATCTACCTTTAGCCTAGGTTAGTATCATGTCAATATTAATCACAATTAGACTTGTCCTAATTGCATGAAAGCTGTACAAAGCAAATAAATGTATCCTTTAAAAATAGTGAGCCAGGAATTAGATTTTAAAGTAGATGGATTATTAATTTTTGTAATATTATAACTTTAAAAATAAACATAAAATTTTACCACTTAGGTTCTGTCTTGTAAAATTCTTCTCCAGCCCTTTATTCCCTTATACCAACAACTCATCCAGGACAAAACTAGTGAAAGATAATTTCAAATATTCTAAAGGTGTATATTCAGATTGAGTAAGTTATAGCCCTTGTGTCCACAGTGCAAGGTGGACAACTTGTAAAACCTAGAGACTGACAACTGAAGTTTTGGTCTTTTAGAAAGTCAGTAGCCCTTGATTCCAAGGTGATACTTGATTCTCAGTTCAGCAGAAACCTTTTCTAGAGAGGGAAAGACAGTTCCAATGAGATGATGAGTGGGATATGTCTGATGCCTCTGAAACTGAACAGGATCTAGTTTGAAGAAGGAAACACTGGTTTTTATACATCATATTTCATGTTCCTGACCTCTGTGCTAATCCTTAGTGCTTTCCCCCTGCTCACACACATGAGCAAGCATGCTCACAAACTTTCCTGAGACTTTCTGTCCTAGTAACCTCTTTAGCCATCTGGTTACCCTTACAAGTTTGGCTCTCCAGTGTGGGAATAAATGGTCAGAAGACCATTGCTGATCCATCTTGAAACTTCAGATAAACAGACCTTGTGCTCTCATGTCCAGGTACCAAAAAAGGTTTGGTCTGCAGTGGCCAAACATGGCTGTAGAAGTCTCAGAGTAGTTTGGAAGAGTTCACGAAAGACAGTATGCTGATAAAAATTGCCTAACAAATATAAGAAGAAATTTAAAAAAAATTTTATCAACTCTAAGACACAATGATTAGAAAAAAAATAATTTTTATTTGACTCTAAGCAACATTTGTAATGGTTCACTTGTTGCTTTCTCTTTTGGCTTTCTACCCTGAAAACTGATTCCTATAATTATTTTATTTTTAATTTCTCTTTTGAGAGGGTCTAATTTTGCTCTGCAGTGGTTTTTTGTTTGTTGGTTTGGTGCATTATTTATTTACTTGTTTGTTTTCTATACTGTCTCTTTAGTTCTGTAGAAAATCATATTTCAGGAGGATAATGTCACTTTTTTTTTCCCCATTAATTAAATGGCATCGATTTGAACCCACCTCAACCTGAACTGGATTATTCTACCTCAAATAAATATGAAAGTCTTAAGCATACTACATTTAATGGGTTTATTATATATTAATTTCTAGATGGTAAATTACTTTAGTGACTGTGGGTGAATTTTAAAAAGTCTAAGTTTATGCAACAACATTATACATTTATACAATATTGTTTCTAGGATTTAATAAGGGCAGTAACGCCTTTTGGATTCCAAAGGGCCTTAATGTCCTCACAATATTCTTTCTGTCTTATATCTACCTGAAGCTGCTGAGTTTTACTGCTGCACGTGGGTATCCAGGCATCTTTTTCCTCATTAACTTTTTTCTTTACTATAATGGATGGCAGGAGATGGACTCTCCTCTTGGGGCTTAGAGTTCTTCAGGAAACATTTGAAATCCTACTGCTTATTCCCACTGATTTACCACTTCAACTACTGTGATGCTCTCTAGAGCTTTCACAGTTCCTTGCAGTTGTTCTGAAATCTATTGATGTGATTCCTCCTCTGTTTGGAGTCCACCACCACAAACCAGAAACTTGGCAAGGAGTGGAAGGAAAGACACCTGACCTCAGCAATATATTCTGAAGTGTCAGCCTAGAGTCCCTTCATATTTTAGAGTGAATTTTTTTAGTTCCTTTTGTACCTCTTTCTGGCAGCCAAAAAGCTGAATGCTAAATAATTTTTCAACACAACAGCTAAGATCAAGATATCTTTTACAAGGTCACATAGTGACAGGACAAGAGGTAACGGACTTAAACTGGAAAAGAGTAGATTTATGCTAGGTATTAGGAAGAAAATATTTAGCATGAGGGTAGTGAGACACTGGCACAGGTTGCCCAGGTGGGCTGTGGGTGCCTCATCCCTGGAATTGCTCAAGGCCAGGTTGGATGGGGCTTTGGGCAACCTGGTCTGGTGGGAGGTGTCTCTGCCCATGCAGGGGGGTTGGAACTGGGTGATCTTGAGGACCCCTTCCAAACAAATGCAGTCTGTGATTGTGTAATACTTCTAAATTCTAGATGGTAATTAGAATGAAATGTGTATTGTTCACATATTAAATATGAAATGCAGATGACAAATAACAGTTACCTGGGTGGTAGCATTCTGACTTTCCAAAATATCATGACTGCACAAAGTTTATTGTGGTTGAAAGTTCTGATGAACTGTAATTCACTTTCTATATGGATTTTTGGAATGGAGAGCCCTGTTCAGGTTGATCTTGTTAGAAGTTTTGTTTTGTTTCAAAAGGGGGTTTTATGTTAGAAAATAAATATTCCTCAAAAAAAACCCCATATTTTGCTGTCAAGGTTATTTTTTTATATGAAAAAGATCTAATCCAGAGGCAGAAATACAGTTACTAACCAGGAAGTTAATGATTTCAAGGATGTGTAACACCTCTAGGGGTTGGATAAATGGTCCCAAATCTCTTTTTTTTTTCCCCAAACTATTGGGCAAATGGCTAGTTTAAGGTCAGGGTAAGATTTTGTTTTGTCTTCTTAATAAAGTAGTAACCTCTTGAAATCTGGGATTTTTATTATTGTAGAATGGGAAAGATTTTTTGAAAGATGTGTCAAAATACATAACAGACTAGGAAAGCCTTTTCTGCTTTGTTCTTTCCTGTGATGATTCAAACAGCAAGTAATTGGGATTCCCCTTGACATGCATGGCACTTTATGTATAAACATGGGTTCTAGGACAAGTAACGCTGGTATAAATCAAAAAATGGTTTTGCTGACAATGTCTTTATTGAAATTTGCTGTTTTTTAAAGAAGTGTTATGGGGTGTGTGATCATCCCTTCAAGACTGAAAGATTATGTATATCTCCATTCATACCCAGGGGAGGTTGTTGATTTGTTACTCAGCTTAGCTGTGTGACATTGCCAAGAGATTTGGACCAGACACTTCTCCTAGAAAGGTTATGAAGTCAGTTTTTTACTCTTGTAGGAAGTCAGTTACTCATATTTGAGAAAAAACAAAAAAAGATGTTTGTGTTGTAGAGGGCAGCAAGAAAGGCAGCACTTTTGGTCACTTTTTTTCTCTATCGAATACTGTGAGAGGCTGTAAGCAGAATATTTATGTATGTTAGTAATTCAGCTCTTGAAGGTTCCCTTCAGTCTTCTGACAGAAAGAGGAAATGAGCAGTTATTTATGTGCCACTGTTTGGTAGAGGAACAATCTTTGATCAACAGACAGAACCCATGAGAATCTCTCTTTGCAAGAGATTACTTAGGAGCCACACTAAATCAGTTCATTTCCCATATGCCATATGCCCATATGCCTTCTTAAATTTTTCTGACAACTTGCATTTTCCTCTCCTGGGGAATGCACTTCAGGCCCTCTGGCCAAAGGAAGGAAGCAATAATGGAGGGGCACAGTATGGATGCAGGTATCTGCCTGAAATTTGCTGGCATAACAGAGCTGAGGGGTGGGCCACAGGCTCCACACCAGCTCTGCTTAGGGGTAAGGGAGATGAGATGAACCTCTGTGAGAAGAGGCACTGCTTTGCTTTTCTCTGTTTGCAGTGAATGCATGCCACATATTGTCTTTCACCTATTATTTCTCTGAGGCTGCTACTGTTAACAGTAAAATTTCACAGCTTACTTCAGCAGAATATTAATGAAAATCTTCTAAATCTTTGCACATACACATGCAAGGCAGCATCTGCCTTTGGTACTCTGAGAGAGATTTCAAACATTTACTTACTGTCAAGCATTATGCATATAAGTGCATGTGAAAGGTCAGAGATGGTCATTCTATCATTTGGGATGAACATAGCTGAATTGAAATGTCACAGCAGTTGTAGCCAGCAATTTTAGAGCTTTGGAGTGTTGCAAGCCTGTGGATTCTCCTGCCAAGGAAGTAGAAATGAACTCCGACGGTACAAATTTACATGATTGCAGATAATATATTTTACATCATGCTTGCAGAGTTTCTGAGCACCGTTAGAGCACAGGCAGATTTTGGAGTTGATTGCAGATGAGAAGCTTGCTGTGCAGCCCTGGAGCAGGGAAGCAAGCTGTTCATTGCCTATCATGGAAGGCATCCATCACCCTGATGTGCAGCTGATAGATGTCAGCCTTTTTAGACCTCTCAGACATTACAGAGAAGCTCTGCAGAAGAAGTCGGAGGATGTCATGGAGTAATAAAAAAAAGTATGAAGAAAATTAATTTTAAATAATTAATTGTAGAAAAGAAAGTGCCTCTGTAAGAAGGGCTAGACTAAAAAGAGATCCCTTTGTCAGATGTTTGTATCTGGTTGTTTCAGCACTTTTCTTGCTGAGAATAAACACTGAATGTGCAGTGCAGGAGTGCTGACTTGGGGGGAGGGGAATTGCTGGGACATTTATAGGTGCTCCTTCTTTCAGGAAGCATTTTGCTGAAGGGTGTGGTAACTGGTTCAAATGGGGAGGGTGAAGGTGGTTACTCGATCAATAGAAATGAGAAAGTGTGTGTTAAAAAAAAAATAAAATCCAAATGTACCAATACTCCACAGGCATGTCATAATTTTGTGATTGTGTAAGGAAAAAAAATCAAAAAGGTAAAGAACAAGTAACTTGGATTCCATCTTCTCATCTGAGATTCATCCTGAGAAGACAGAAAATTCAGGTTAATTTATTTAGCATACGGACTGAGGACAAACTATAATGAAACTCATCTCCATGAAGAACTGAAAACTTTCCTCTTGACTATTTGTGTAATTATGAGGCATTTTTCCTGAACAGTCCTTCAGAAGAGATGATAGCAATAAGGGTTTGTGAGAGTTCTGTACAAATTGATTTTAAACCTGATTGATTGAAAACAAGTTTTCAAGATGGAAAGTTCAGCCATTTGATGGATATAATATGGTTTAAAGAAGATATTTTATGATTGTCTAATTAAATTCTATAAATAACATTTTTAAAATGTGTATTTTGCTTCTCTAGTGAGGTCAGATGTTATTTTATTAGGAAAAACAACTATTACTAAAAAATAGGCTGTTGTCTACCTGCTCACTCTTAGCACACATTCTGCTTAGCGATTATAAAATTAGATTGTATCTTGTACATAATCCACTAAGTGGGTGCTTCATGGCATCGGTGAATCTCAACATATGCTGTTTAACCACCTGTAGCTGTCCCGATCTCCAGAGTAACAGTCTTTTATATTCATCTTTAAAAACAGTATGTAGTTAAGAACAAGCACAAAATATCCACAAAAATTGAAGGGATGGTCAGACCCTCATAGATCAAATATCCCTTTCCTCAGTCATTCCTCTGCATTATTTGTTTGGGTAATTATTTAGGACAAGAACTAGTTCTTCCTTTTCCCTGACACAGTGAAGCTCTGACTTCAGCTGAATACCCTGCAGTGATAATTTTGTTGTTTCCAGTAAATAAATAATGCTTTTGGAAGGAGAAAATTTTTATTCACTTGACTGCTTCCAGAGGCAGAGGACATAATCTCCCAGCACACAGATTAAAGGTCTTGCAAGGAAACAGATATTGAGCAATTCATCCACTCTGAGCAAAGCTCTCAGGTGGAGAAAGACCTTTTCAGAGCATTTAGCCATTGCCAAAATCCCAGCAACCTGGCTGCTGCTTCATCATTAGCACTCACCAAAGCTTCAGAGAAGTTGGGAAGGTTTCTGAAGTTGTTAATTTGATGAGGGAATGAAGGGAATACCTACAGGTCATTTAAAAAGCTTACTAAAGACAGCTGGCAGGGGAAAGGTGGGAACAAAAATGTGAAGAGTCTCCTCTGATGTTTGTCCTTTAATAATAGTCAGGAAACAACAGGGAAAAAACAAACAAACAAAATCCAACAAACAACAAAACAAACAAACAAACCCACCCACAAAGCCCCCAAACAAATCCAAACAACAAAATAAAAAGAAAAAAGCCCTGCTGCTAAGGTCCACTTAGAGACCAGAGGTACTTTGGGGGGAGGATTGGGAAAATCCAAGAAAAGCCACTCTTGCCTGAAGAACTCTGACTGCAGTGCTCATGAGATCCCCTTGCTGCAGGTAGAGACAGCCAGGGGAAAACGAGAAAAGCTTTTGATCTGGTTTACAGATGAAGAAGGGTGAATTGTAATGTAGCTCACCTCTGGCAGCCAGTGTGTGTGACCCTTCGTGTCTGTGATACTGCTGATGGCACAGCTAGCCACATTACAGCTAACACCTGTACAGATGAGGGAATGGAGGTAAAGAAAAGCACATCAGCAATTAGCCTTTTGTTTTTATAGATATGCAACACTGTCACCTACTTAAAACACACACACACACACAAAAACCTACAGCAAAAAAAGCACCATTTTTACCTGCACCAATTAACCAATTAACCTAAAATAAACGTGGAAAGAGAAAAACAGAAGCCGATGATTTTTTTTTTTTTTTTTTTTTTTTTTTTTGAGCAGATAGAAGTAGAAAGATAAATGATGGTCTAGGGCAGCAGACTTCACCCTTACAGGGCCGTGAGAAGATCAGACACTCACTGAAAATGAGCTGTACACTCACAAAGCATAAGCCAGTTATCTGCCTGTGTTTACCATAAGGAAAAGAGGGATAAGGGAAGAATTCCCCTCTAAATTTGGTAAGGAAAATAAGAGGAGTTTTGGTGGTTTGCCTTCTCCTTGGTGAAGTGAATATATAACCTGAGCTTTGGATGTAATTTGTACAAAGTCTGCTGTAGACCTCAGGATAAAACAGGGTGACTGGTTGTCCTATTAAGCTTCAGAAAGCAGGAAGATGCAGGGTTGCTGATGGGCAGTCAGGCACCTGGTAGGTAGGGTGGGTGAACTGAGCCAGTGGGTGCTTTCTTCTCTCCTCCACTCTGAGAGTGCTGTGACAGATGGCATTAAGAACTGGTTGGCGTATCTTATAGGGTCTGTGCCAATTTAAATTATCTTTTAGCTTTATTGTATAAAACACTGAAGTCAACTGTGTGACTGGGTGAATCAACTCACTGAGAATGAAAGAACTAAGAAAACCCACTTTGAAAAAATCCCCAAATCTGACAGCACAGCTTCGAAACAAGGGGCCGAAAAAGAGATTCATCTGAAGTGCACTACAGCTGGTGGATGAGTTCTGTAGTTTGCAGTCTTTACAAGGTCACTGCATCAAAAATCCTTCAGATTGCTATCAAAGACAAAGAGACTATTTCAGCATAGCTATTCTTATGCAGAAAGAGGGTATTATACAGTATACAAACCTGTTTATATGTGATCAAAATTTGCTGTGCGCCTGAAAGGAATTGCCTTAAATAAACCCCTTAAGAGGGTGAAGATTGGGTAGCATTCCCATCATCGATATCTATTGAGTCTCAGTTTTTCTAGGGAGAATATTTTGCATAACATTCTGCATTTCTATTTCACTGTAAGGCAGTTTAGCACATGTTCAAACAGGGGCCATACATTTACTCTTGCTGCTGGCTTACCAGGAAGAATAACCTACTCACCCAGGAGGTCCTAACACCATTTTAAAAGTCAGGGAGAAGGAACCCAGGATGAAGCCTTATTAAAGCTGGTAATTAGAACCTGTGACAGCAGCACAAAGCTCTGCCGGCTCCTGAACTCTGTCAAGGACTACACTTGAGAGAATAAAATATAAGTGCTTGTCAGTGGTATCAGTGAAGTTGCCCCATCCCTGCAGAGGTCTCACAATGCACAGCCAGAGACATCCCAGCAAGGCTCCTGGCACCATCCCAGCCCTGCCTCTGGCATCCCTCCTCTGCTGTCAGCACTGCAGGGCAGGTCACCCTCCCCTCCTCCTGCTCTCGGCTGCCAGCAGCAAAGGGACAATATTGCTCGGCCCCGTGCCAGCATCCCGGGGTGACGGTGTTGGATCAGCTCTGCACCTGACATAAGCCAGGCAGAAGGAAAGTAGACAATGTTCTGAAAGGTGAGAAGAAGTGAGAAGAAGGTGACAGCAGCCTGGAAAAGTGTCCAGGAAAGGGGAGAGAGGGAGAGAGATAAAGCTGTAAGGGTGACCTTGAGGCAAAGTGCCCACTTCTCGCAGCCCAGTGAGAGGTGGAGATTTGTTTTTTGTAAGGACTGTACTTGGCCCAGAGGAAGGGCCAAGTAGAGAGAGGCTTTTTCTTTAAAATATGTAATTCACTGTGATTAAGCACTGCACAAAATAAATATTACCTTTTTATAGTAGATTCCACATTCACAAGAAATACGGTATATGGTTTTATCATCTCTGCTACAATACCTCTGTTGCAGACCTTTTCCTAAAGCCACTGAGATGTTCCGGAACTGAACTGTCTATTCAGTGCTTCATCCTTCAGGATCCTCTTGACAGAAAGACTGCCAGTTGTCAGGGTGGCTGTCAACTGTGAAAGCTAGCAGCATATGCTGAGACAAGCTGGGAAGGGCAGGAAAATGGAGATGACTTCTCTGTTTGTTTGACAGGAGCTCAGCAGAGTGACTACAGCAATCCTTGGAAGGAGCAGATGTATCTGAAGGCATTGAAGTCCAGGCAGTTTGAAATACTGTGGGGAGATTCACTTAATGCACAAAATAAATTGTCCTAATTAATCTCTGGAACTAAATTGTGCTCTGTTTTCTTTCTGATGATTCACTGGTATTATGTACATTATTGATTACTAGCAATGATTACTTATCCAAGCACTCTGTCAGCTCTCTTCCATGCAGGTCCTATTACCCCTGCTTCATGGGCATTATTGCTCAGAAGGGGGATTTACCCTTTAAATATTTGCAGCTAGGTGTGCTAGAAAGCAAGGGGAAGCTGCCTCAATGTTACTGAAGAGACCTTTACAACTAACAAGCTACCTAATGTACTTTGGAGCAGGAAATTTCAAGATTTGTCTGAACCCCTGAAGTCTTTCTCTGTGGTCATTCCTGTGTACCCCTCTTCATGCCACTGAACTTTTCAGCAGATGCTTTATCAAAGATGTCTTCTTAAAAATGGGGAAGATAAAGAGAATTAAGACCTCTTTCTGTCTCTTCCCAGAAGCCACCTTTGGCAAATAGATTATCTCTCTCTTTTGCAATATTTGGATCCTACCTTGCGTTCCAGGATTAATTTAGGCCACATCCAGACTGACTCCTGGCCTTGTGCCATGCAGGACACAGGGTTGTGATACTCCCTCCTCGCAGTCACTCACCAGGTGTTTTTGTCCATGAATTGACAACATTTAAATCTGCCTCCAAGAAGTGGAAAAAGTGTAGGAGTGACCCCAGTTTTGATGTAAATGCGGAGGTCCATGTTTGGCCAACCTGAGACATCATCTGCATTCAGTGTGAAGGAATGCTGACTGCTGCTTCTGAGGACATTAAAATCTTGACCTAATGAGTAAATGTGTGCTGGATGTCTCCTTCATTTGTCCATTCAGGTTAGAACAAGATTATCCTTGAAATATAGTACCAAGATGGTCTGTCAGGTAGTGTGTACAGTTTTGTGACCAAGTTATCATGGAGATTTTGCAACACTGATGTGAAGCAATGCCTGCTCAGGGGAGCAAAATTCCCCAAGAAAAGATAAATTCTGTCTCCCTTCTTCCTTTCCTGGTCTTGAATTTTAGTAATTGTCACTGTTTCTTACCTGACAGCATATGACCAGGGAAAGCTTACAAACCTAGAGACATCAAAAGAGAGTTTACAACTATACACTTAAGGAGGCTTATCAAAGAATATTTAGCAGGAAATTTTCAAATCTACTGCCTTTGGGAATTTAGCATTAGACAGCAGTGTCAAATTTTAATAAGTGAAGTTAGTTAATGCATTTAGAGGGCTTTGAAGATATGAAATGCTGTTTAAATTTTGAGAAGTCAAGTCAAAGTAAAGAATACAAGCTGAGCAATGGAGAAATAAATAATTTTAAGCAACAATACAGTTGCTTTATGTGCAATGAAATTCTATGTACTTCTTCATCAGTGCAGAGTCCTGTATCACCTTTCAGGTGGAATTCTTCTCCTATTGCTGTCATTACCTTGAACTCATAAGCCAAAGGCTTAGATTTTTTTGAATCATTTCTACTCCATCTTATCAAAAGAAAAACTGCTTCTCCTACTGTCTCTTTTGTAATTCATATTTCACTAAAGGAACTTCGGCATAACTATGTGACATTATGAATAAGCCAGCTAGGTTTTGGGGTGATTATTATCTTAGTTATAAAACTGATTTTTGCAGCTTTTTTAATTAGCCCATTTCAGGAAACATATATTTAGTGATTAAATTATGCTTGGAATGAAACAGTGAACATACCACTAAAAACAGCTCACAAGACTTAAGACAAAATAGATTAAAAAATACAATTTTTATTAAACCAAAAATGTGGCAAATGTTTGCATTTTTGGTTGAGTTTTCATTTTTTAAGAAGCTTAACAACACAATGAGCTGGTGAAAAATCTGGATTTTTTTCATAACATGTTTATGCAAATAAATTAAGTAGTAATTTTATGCAATACATTTCCCTCTTATAAAAGCAAAAGCATTTTACCAATATGCAACTGGTCCATAAAGCCTCTTCTCCAATATTTATAATAGCAATCCATCACTGCAGATCTGGTGTAGTGCTCATGATAATCCTTCTTCAAATGGGAGGCTGAACAGCAGGACTTCCAGACCTCCCTTCCGGTCAACATTTCAGTGATTTTAAGATACTCAGGCTTTGACTTAAAACCACAAACAAATAAAAATCTATGCCAGATATCATGTGAAGCATCTTCACAGATAGAGGCTAAGAATGCTCCTTGGTACTACAGATAAGGTTTTCTATCTATTGATCTTGCTAAATGTAATAATCCAGCAATGCCCTCAAAGATAGTAATAGATTTGTGCTCTGCCTCATGAAGAAAACATATGTATTTTTGGTGGGTTTCCTTGCCTTTTTGTTTTGTTTTGTTTAATTTCAATTTTTTTTTCTATTTTTGACCTCTCAAAACACTGTCCTGGAGAGACATGAGGTTCTCTAAAGAAACAGGTCTTCTGACAATCACTTGCTTATTCTAAAGTTATCTTTCTTTGACCCTTTAGTGTCTTTAAATTTTGAATCCAAAGGAAATTATAGGTACTTAGTGCCGATATTATTATCTAAGAGAGAGAATGCATTCTGTGCAAGCTATAATATCTCAAATGTACATTCATTGTCAGCCTTTTTTATTGGGCTATGTAAGACTAGGACTAGAAGCAAGTGTTATCTTTATCAATCCTAGCAACTGCAACTCCAATAGAGGGAAAAAAAAAAAAAGAAACTAATTATGCAGGGGCTACATGGACCATAATGGTGCTGGAGAGGGTATAGTAGTAGTTGAGGATACAGCTTTTAATCCTGTTCCCAGAGAGACAAATAGGTGCTGCTGTGCTGTGACTGACACTATGTAATTTACAGATGCTCAGATCCAGGAGGGCAATCAAGAGTCCTGCACAGGGAGTCTGCAGGGGATGAAGAGAGACTGGCAGTGCTCACTCTTTGAAGACGTCCAAAGCTTTAGTGCTTACTCAAGGTTGCAGGGAGATGATTTTTTTCTTCTTTGGCTCCACCTTTTAAATCAAACCCTGATAACAGAGCAGAAATTTCCTCTTGCTTCTTAAGGCATTAGGACTGGAAAACCTATGGTTGCCAGATTTTTTTTTTTTTTTATTGCAGCCTAACAGGTAAATCCCTCGTCCATCAGGCTGCTCATTTGTTGCCCTTGAAATCCTTTTTTCTTATAGCTCCCAGGCTAGAAGGAAAGAGATGAGGGGTTCTTTTTCCACATTTAGTTGAAGCTATTCCATTCAACAGTAACACTGGGCCTCAGAAAAGCAACCAGAATGAGCCTATGGACTAAAAACCAGTGTGGCCACCTCCCACCTGGAGGGAAAGAAGAGAAGCTCTGGAAGCTCTTTTTTTTCAGGACCTATGCTGTGCTTTACATTGAAACACATATTGAATGCAATGGACAAATAGTTCCATTGCTCATGCTGAAGATGCTGGGGCCTGATTAGGGCTTGTTACATGATTTGAAAGATATTGGCAAAGCTGTCAAGGGAAGCCAGTGTAATGCCTCTGCAGTAGATCTGCTTCTGCTGTACACAAAAGCCACAGCCATTACTTTTTTTTCTTACATGAGCACCACAGCCACTCTTTTCAATATAGAGATATTGACCCTGCCTCCAGGAGTGGCTGGGCAAGCACATTAAGGGAGCTGTATTGCTTGGAAAAACTGATTTCTTTCCTAGGCTCATGCTGTAAAACGAGGTGAAGTAAAGCCTGCTGCAGGACACTACAGAGAAGCTTACCAGACAGAAGCAGCAGTATTTCCTGCCTGATTTTTCATATTAAAAGTCAGAAAAGCTGAAATCTAACAGAATGTGGCAGATGTGAGTGTAGTATACACTGATACATCTGAACAGCACTAAACTTCTCTGAATACTAAAAAATGTCAAGATCTTTTAGCAAGTGACAATTCCTGATCTTTTCAAAACTGCTTCAGTTGTTGCATATAATGCCCACCCTGTGCATTGCATTCTATGTGTGTTTGATGGAGGATGGACAAGAAAACTACAGTGTCCCCTATGTCCAGATCATTTTTTGTGTAGATGATGTCAGGAGGCGGTTTTGATTATTGAATCAACTGCATGCTCTGGCTGAAAAAAAATGCCCTACCAAACAAAGAAACAAACAAATGTGGGTAGACATTCTGTTGGTAGCTTCAAGGAAAATCCATTATTGCCTTTATCACTCAGGGCAGCAAGTTGTGGAGCAGAGCACCAGAGTTAGAGTTCAGGTAAGAACTGCCTTCCATTATGGGGGTGTCTCTAGTAGTTGTGTGCAAGCAGCTCCACCACTGAAATGCAGAAGATCCAAATCATCATGTGTGCTGACCTGAAGGAATCTTTTTAGACAGGAGATGATGAGAAGGAAAGCTCTGAGTGAGATGACAAGAGAGAAAGTTCATTATCACCCAGCAGTACAAATAACATTGCCCTGACAAAGCAAACCTGTTTAGTAATATATATATATATATAACAAAGACTAAGATATAAGTAGAAAGGCTCAAATTAACCAAGTTTGATTCTCAGTGAAATTACCTCTTGCAATTATTTCTTACAAACTCTTCTCTTCACAACTGGCTGTTCACTTCATCCCATTCTCAATTAGGACATTAAGATTAAATATTATTCTACAAATGTGACAAAGAAAGAAGAAAAAAATGCATGCATATAATATGCCAGAGCCTCTGAAGTCTTCAAAAAACAAGTGAGATCTGTATGCTGTCTTTGTGAGAAAGCACTCAAACTGGCTGCGAATCTTCAAGCAAGAAAACAAATTCTATCCATTACAGCCCCATATGTTGTGCAATACCAGAATAGAAAGTTCTTCCCCATTATACTGAGAAAGACAGCTTGAAATGTGTTCAATTCAGAGTCAATAGTTTTAATCCTGCATTTTCCTAGCACTGGTGAAAACAATTCTTCCCACCTTCCAGGGTACTTAGGGTAAGAAGCCACTGTCGATAGCTGCTGCACTGGACTAGGTCATGCCAGACATTATGCTAGGAATTAAATATGGAGCCCCAGTTTATGACAAAGATCTGGGTCAAATTTATTCTGACCCTCCCTGACCCTTTCCTGAATTAATCCACAATGCAGATTATATCTGAAAACTATACAAAAGGAAATTGATCTGAAATCCAGCAATCTTTTTAAAACCTGGTTTGTCAGTCGTGTTGGTAAGTTAGGTATCCCTGTTAAACAGCTGAATAATTGATTTCTGTAATTATCTGCCCATTCAAATGCACATACTAGCTGCTACAGAATGAAAGAAGAGGGGGAAAAGAGGTGTATGTTAATATTAATATTAATTATTTAACCAAGCACTGTTAATTAGGTATCTATATCATTAGATTTGGAAAAATGATGTTTCATTTGCTCTATTTTTTAATATTTGCTTTCTATAGACCTAGGTCTATGTAAAGTAGATTATTTCATCTTATTTGCTTTATGTGTTTCAGGAAACACAATAAGAAATATTGTCAGATTTTCCATTATAAAAGAAAAGGATATTCTGTGAGATACTTGTGTAAACACCATAATAAAATTTTCCTTGACCTATTGGCTTTTTCTAGAAATGTTTCCCTAGAGGACTGCAGAGCATCTGCAAGAACATAGGAGTGCCTGAATAATTAATTATATGTTTGATATAAAAAAGCATGAGATCAAATGCTTTCAGTTTTGACTGTATAGTATAAAGTTTTGTCAGGTATATTCTGAAGCTGCAAAGATTTTCCAAAGCATAAACACTAATAATCGAATTAAGCTGGTGATTACTCCTTAACTGTTGTAATATGCCTCTGTTCACATGAAATTACTTTTATTAGATAACTGCATAAAGATGTCAACAAGCCAGTGATTCAGATTGTGGAAATTAGTTTTCATTCTTGAGCTGATAACCTTTGACTGTCTTGTTTTCTTTCTGTCTTTATCTTTGTACTTCATCAATTCCTTTTCTCTTTTGCATTCACCATCTTTCTTTAGAGCCTAAATCTAACTCTGCAGAATAATAGGTGCTTACATCTGAAGCTGATAATAGCACTGATGTAAAAAATCTTTAAAAGACCAAGAAAAGATAGTAAAGAGTGCATCAATTAGTCCACTTAGCTCCTCATGAGGACAGCATCTCTTTCCTGTTCTCATTTTGTCACCTATTCATCTCTACCTATATTAAGCTTTTTCATGCTGTTGTCATTTCCTGGACAGCTGGCAGTAACCATTTTCCTGGCATGCCTATTTTCTCAGTTGGGTTTTACTCCAAAATTAATGCATTTCTACTCTTTGCAGAGCTTTACTTTTGCTGTATTTTCTTGCTTCTGTCTAGGAGCCAGGAAGCGTATTACTATTTTATGACTGTGGGAACAAATTACTCTATTTCAGCATTCTTTCTCAGAAGTCATTTTACTTTTCAAACTATCCCTTCTTTCTGGCAGTTGGAAAAGTGAAAACTGCAAATCATGTCTAATGAACATTTAAGTGAAATCTTCTGAACCAGCCCAGGGTGCTCATTGGTGAGGTGACAGGAAGGAGAGCAGGGAGGAGTCACTTGTATTTGTCTATGGTCACTTCTTACATGGATTCTTCCTACTTGAGCAAAGCATTGCTGGCAGAAAGAGGAATGCTGGATGCATTACCAGTACGTAGAGTCCACTCCTGTGGTATGGAGGGTTTGGGATTTTGGTTTCCTCTTACATTCAGTGAAGTGTTTTAGCCAACTATACATGTGGGTCTTATTTGTCCTATGTCTAGGTAGTAAATTGTGTATGGAAAGAAATGCAAGCTGTTTCTTAATTTGTTCTTAAAGTAGATACAGAACAACATTTAAAAAAAATAGAAAAGTTCAAAAGATCATCAAGTTTTATAAATTAGTGGTTTCTCTGTTTGTTTTTGTTTTTGTTTTTGTTTTTGTTTTTATGACAAGCTGATGGATGAAAAACAGAGGTGAGGAATCAGAGCTCCAGTCGCAAGAGCCACATCAGTTAGCATTTGCTCCCACACTGGGACACCCTGGTTTTGTCCACACATTTTAAAATCTAGTTTTCACTCTAGCTTTGTCATGAAAAAGGCTGAATTAAGAGCAGATGTGGAGTAGAGCAAACTCAGCCCCTTAGATGTAGAGTCTCCTGACTGTAGGTACCTAACAGCAGCAAACTACCTCTCTGGCTAGCTCTTGTCTTTAGGGATACCCACAGTACCTGCTTGCCTGACAGGTGATAGCCATAAACAAATGCCTCTGCTGAGCTCTGAAGCAGCTGTCCCATTTTTGTGCTTAACAGTACAAAATGACACATTTGCAGAGGGAAGTGACTCATTTGCCAGAAGAGAATGGGACCCATGTCAAAACATGCTGGGGCCATTCTTTCAGAGGCATCTTTGCACCTGGAGAGTTGCCCGGCAGCACTGTGATGAAGACGACTGATGCTGACTCCATCAATTAAACCAGCAAACAGCACTTATTCTCAGGCCAGCACACATTCAGATAAGCTGAGCTGTGTTTAGCTCAACTAAACATTAGCTCAGCATTGTGGTTGACATCTCTTTTGCAGAGGTGCACAGGACTTTTAGGTAGCTGCCTGTCAGGGCCCTGGAGGCTCTAGTGGGCATTTCAGTTCCTGCTCAGTTTTCTCTGTCTCTTCCCTTCTCCTCATGCTTGTGGGTCCTGGAGCTCCATTTCAGCTTAGCCTCAGTTCCTTTCCTGAGTTGTGTTGTAGGTGTTCCCACCTCTGGTCCTAACTCCTGGACGGACCACAGACCTATCCTGTAGTTATCCTGCTTCCTGGATGGAATAAGCTCCTTGGTTCATATTGATTCCCTCTCTGAAAGATTTTGGATTCACCCTGCTGCCTTCTCTTCAGCTCTGTTTCTGGCCATGTCTCCTTTTGCTCATGATGGTTCTGCTTGGATTCATTGCTTGGATTCATTCTGCTTGGTTCATTGCTTGCTGTGTTAGGGGCGGCTCCTGCCTCCTGTTACCTGTGGCTGCTCCTGCCTTCAGCAAAAGAAGGACATGCTCTGGGATATGCTTGGGGTTTGTTTTTGTGGAGGAGGCCCTGCTCCTATGATCCAGGGCTTGAAGGAGAAAGTGAATTATTTGATCAGCTTCTTAAATGATCACTCAGTTCTCTGCTCAGCAGAGAACTCATCCACTCTGTGATGGGGGCAAATTCAGAGAGCTCTACTGACTGTCCAAGATGGAGTTGACAATGCAACCTTACATATTGTGTAGATGACTGTTTTGTTTTTTTTTAAATCTATCCCCCTGTTAAGATGTTGGCCATACTGGACTGTTAGCTGGGTGGAGGTTAAAGGAACCAAACAACAGCCCCTCTTTGACATCAGATTCTGAAATCCCAAGCTCAGTCTTTCTGAGTTTGAATCATCTTTCTGTTGTGTTAGTCCAAGGAGTCAAAGGACAGCCCACTCCCTATGCTTCAAGTTGGCAGTCTCAGTGGCAGCAACTACATTAAAAAACAAACAAACAAACAAACAAACCCAAACCCAAAACCAAAAAACCCACAACTAACCAACCAAAAAAAAAAGCAACATGGCTGTGGCTAAGAGAAATGGAAATTTCAGTGTCATATACAGCAAGCAAGCTGTGCACAGCTAGATCAGGCTGCTCAGCTGGATTCTGAGGTATTGCTGATCTACAGAAGTGTGCTGAGAATGTGAGCTGTCTCTGACCAAACATCCCCATACTTCAACAGGACAGTCAAAAGTCCTTCTCTATGTGACCCTTAAGCTACCACCCAGGAGAGCTCTCCTACATGTGAGATTTTTTCCTCCTTATTAGTTAACTTACTGCTGAAGTGCTTACCTTGAAGTGTATGGATTTTCATTTGATAGAAAAAAAAAGTTATTTCTGTCAAATAACTATGAAAATCTTAAGTTACAGGCAGTATTTTCAAGTACAATAGTTAATTACCAAGTTACTCAACTATAATTATACATGTAAGTTGAAAGGAAAGCTACCCAAGACTTTGACATTTCTGTAGCTTGATTTGAACTTCACATTAAGTAGAAATATTTCCCAGATTTCACATTGTAAGTCATATTTGTGTTACCAGGCTGTATTCAATTTCTATTGAAGGATTAAAAAATTCTTATGTTGAAATAATACATGAACGTAGCAAAAAAATAATTCTCACCCTGGGAGTTTTTAATCTCTAAATACTTTAATATCATATAATACATATTATAATATCATGAGTCTTAGGATGATTTCCTAATACATCTCTTATCTTTTCTGTTAAGTGAAATATGCACTGTTAGGCTTGAAGTATATGCTTTTTGGCAAGAAAAATAACGTGTTGGTGAGGCTGTGAACATGCATTTGGATTCCAAGTGCCACATTCAGTGCCCTCTTCTGCTCCACAGGTGTTAGGGAGCTGTGCTTCTTGTGGCAAGAAAAGCAGCAGCATGCAAGTCATAAATCAGTAGGAAATTTTCATCAGAGTCTGTAACAATTTGTCTGTATTAGCACTGGGCAATATATTTAGAAAAAAAGAATCACCATATCAATGTGACAAACAGTGTTTCTTGTAATACTTCTCCTTTGCTGTAATGAAGTCCTGGAAAGTTTTTGGATTGTGAGAAATAGAGACTGTGGCAGAAATTCTGTCCCATTAAGTCAATTGGGATCTGCAGTCAAAGAATTTCACATTACCCAGAGAGCTCACTTTTTTTTTTTTTTTAACATCAAATTGCAAAAAGATCAAGGTAGATTTTGTACTATTTAAACTCTGCTTGCCAGATCTTTGCTACTGTGCAACAAAGGATAAAAGATTCTTGAAAGCAGGGAGAACAAACAAGTGGGAGCATGACCTGCTTAAGGAACTAAAATACTTTGGGGAATCTAGCCCTTTCATTTTAGCCATATTTTTTATTTTTTTCTCCCAGATTCTAGGAAAATAAGTATACAAAGCCTAAAAGAAGATATTTCTGTTTGCTAAGACCTCATTTTTCAAGAGATAAAGAAGGTAGTAAGACTGATAATGTAAAATGTCTGGCTTTTTCATAAGAACTATCACATATAGTCCCACAAAATCATCCCTACAGATTGAGGTAAAGTGAGATATCTTTTCTTGATTTTATAATCTTAGTTACTGTTTTTTCCTGCTTAATGGATCAACAAACTCAGATTAGAATTTATGGCAGAGATAAACTAAATACCAGAAGCCATTTCTAACTACTAAAAATCATTAGACTAGGACTGATTATATTTTAGCAATCATTTTTGTAGTTAACTTTGATTAAACATGAAACGGACTCATGTCTCTGTAACTGATTTACACTAGGAATAAAGTAACAT
This sequence comes from Calypte anna, assembly GCF_003957555.1. Lineage (NCBI taxonomy): Eukaryota > Metazoa > Chordata > Aves > Apodiformes > Trochilidae > Calypte > Calypte anna. The sequence continues at coordinate 142,122,819 of NC_044244.1, forward strand.
TTATAATTATTTAGTGATATTCTCTTGTGATCAAAAAGTTAAATAAATTGATATCTGCCTGAAAATCAGCTCAAATCAGCACAAATATTGTAACTTATTAATGAACAATTTCACTGGGTGTCAACATAACAACCATTTCCTTTTGAAATTAAGTTCTTGTGCCTTTATCCAGTGACTGTTTCCTGAAAAATTTGTGCTTGCTCCCTGTCCAGAGAGCACGAAGTAAAACCACAAACTGAGGTGGTCACCTAACTGCTATAGTTAGCCTCTTCTTGTACTGACATCACTTTTTTTCTGTCTTACAAAATGCTCTCATTTGTAGCAATCCAGTAGGTCTCTTACTAGGAGAAACTGGAATATTTTCCCCCTTATTGTGAACTTAAGTCTGAGGATTATGAGAATCTTCTGGAAGTTTAGAGCTGTGGAACAGGATCCTCCTCAGGTGAAGGAGAATTTTGAAGTCATGTTTCCCATTTTTTTTCTGGTCAAAGTGCTGTAAATCTTAGGCTGGTAGGCAAAAAAAGAAAGCACCACCTGTGGGGTTTGTTTACTGCTGGGTTATCAGGACTGTACCCAAGAGACCCCCTCATCCTGGATCACAATGTAGATATTGAATCTAAACTCTGGAAGGAAGTGGTTCAAGAGAAATATATATATAAAATATATATTTAGTGTTTCCTTTTGTGTTCTTACTCTGAATTTTTATTAGTTATCAGAAGTGTTTTATTTGCTCTTTTGACAGTAGGACTGTCTAGCTCTGATGCTTGGAGTCACCATGATGGAGTCAGATATACACATTTTTAGTGTTCTTCCCCCAGATTTGTGGACATGTAGGTAAGAATGTGATCAATATATTGTGGTGCAGGATTGCTATTCAAAAAGGTTTCAACAAGCTGGAGAAATGAGCTGACAGGACTCATGAGGTTCAAAAAAAGAAAATTCAAACTCCTGCACCTGGGGAGGAATAAGACCATATTAAGACCATAATAAAACCAAGTACAGGCTGAGTTGTGACTTACTAGAAATGGCCAGAAAAGACCTTCAGGGTCCTGCTGGAAACCAAGATGAACCTGAGCAGACAGTGTGCCCTTGCACCAAAGAAAACCATCTGTACACAGGGCTGTGTGAGCAGAAGTGTAGGTAGCAGGTTGGTGGAAGTGATTGATTCCCTCTACTCAGCTCTTGTCAGCTTCATCTGGAGTCCTGTGTCCGGTTTTGGGTTCCCCAGTGGAGGACCACTGAGATCATGAGATTGTTTTAAAGTGTAATAAACAAGGAGAGGCTGAGAGAGAAGGATTTATTCAGTCTTAGGAAAAGATGCCAAAGGGGAGATGTTGCTTCCTTCAGGAATTTAAGAGACTGTGTTCCAGATCAAAGGTTGGAACATGAGAAATTTTTACTAGATATTAGTGGAAAAAAATTCACAACAGGGTAGTGAAACAGTGAAAGAGACTGTCAAGAGAGGCTGTGCACTTTCCATCCTTGCCTTTATTAAAAACTTGACAAGGTCCTGAGCAGCCTAATCTAAGTAGAACAGTGGATTGGATCAGACAGATGATCTCCAGATGTACCTTCCAACATGAATTACTCTATGTCTCTATCACTCTGTAATCTCTCAATTTGTAGATTATTCCTGAACAGTTTACATGTTAAAATATGCCTCACTTTTATGATTCAAGATATATCAAGTTAGATGCTTTGGCTCTTCTTTACAAATTCCTGTGGCTATTTGCATGTTTAGGTTTCTAAGTAGCTTTTAAGTTATATTTTCAAACCTTTTCCCCATCAAACTAATCAGTGATATGGCTGTTATCCTTCCCTTCTTGAAACAGTTTCTATTAGGAACCCTAATCCTCTCTATGTAAACGCAAAGTAGGCAAAGTTAAGGGGGTTCTACCTTTGAGTATTGCTGGGAAAAAACTGTTTCTCACAGCTAAGTATACAGATGAAAACTGGAAATTCATGTCCAGATATTTTTGGATATTTATCTTCAAGGAATTAATTGCATTCTTATACAAATAAAACCTAATATTTCTGATTTGACCAGTCAAGATCCAGTATTACATATGATCAAGAAAATGAGGAAGGATACTGAAAAGCTACTTGGCTGATACTATTGTGTTCATATGTGTATAAAGAAATATAGAAAAGCTGAGTGATGCTATTTTGTATACTACTGTGAAGGATCTCCAGTCTCAGTCTCTGTATTGTCTTAAACATAGGCTAGATTTATGGTCAGAAGTGAAATATATTAGAAAGATTTAAAAAATAATAATAATAACAACAATAACAACAATAATGTTCAGATTGCTAGAGCTAACAATTTTTTGTCTTATTTCTGAGCATCATCTGTTTTGGTCTCTACTAGTTATTGAGAAATTTAAGAAACCCTGGGGTATCTTAATATTCAAAAACTCATTCTCCTAAGAGTATTTAGATCACAGTTCCTACACAAGTACACACACCTATCTTCTGCTAGAGCATGTGAAGAATCCTGGTTGTGATATGGAGACTGGATTGCTGAAGTACAGTTTTCATTTTGATGGCATTTCCTTACAAGTCACTCCTCATAAAACCTGTTTGCTAAAGCAAATCAAGGTCCATAGAGAATATTTTAAAGAAACGATCACAGGGTTTTTAAATGATACCTCAACAAAATCTCAGTCTGGGGATGTTTCAAAGAGATAGATCTCTGAATCTGAAAGCAACAACGATGCAGTTATTATCATGTTCCTGGAATATTTCCAAGCCCCTTTATAGAGAAAAGATGTGCAATTTGCCTGACTAACTGTAATCATGTGCAGTGTAAATGTCTGTATCTTAGCTGGGCACCCATAGGTCCTTTTTATAATCAGAGCAGAGAAAGAGGCACTTTTAGGTCACTATTCTTCAACTTTAAATCAAGCATTTAAAATTGGAGAGGTGTTTGTGTTATTATAGAAACTTAGGAGACGACAATACTGAAGACGACAACTTCCATCTTGTTTAATTATATTCCCCAAAGGATAAAAAAAAAAAAAAAAGGGGGAGGGTTTGTTTTTTTTTTTAAAAAAAAAAAAAAGGATAAAAAGGAAAGCTCACCCATGAGCACAGAAATGTAAGGGATACCCAGGAGTAAACTTTCCTTTCGTATTCAGAATGCATTAATGAGAATAAAACCACTTTTGTGACATCAAATTTGTTCAGCAAAATTGCTTATTTTAGAACATAGGAAAAGACAAAATTTTTTTGTCGAGTTATTCTGACCCAGATACATCACACTGGTACCATTGAGCCATAATATTCCACTCAGGTTTATTGATATTTAGTTTACTTGGCTGGGAAATATTCTAGGTACCTGTTTAAATGCAAAAATATTTGGCTGTAATAGAGGATATGGACCACTTGATGGAGCCATTATAAGTAAGGTAACCAGGATGCTTCTTGTTGGATCTCTGTGTTCCTGTCAAACATGAGTTTGTGTAGCAGCATCTAAAACCTAGGCATAAAATATAGCAATATCCTTAAAGAGAAGAAACAAAGCTCCCATGGCCTCTTCTACAAATTCAATTCCAGCCTCTACCTGCTCCACTGGACCATGTTACAGTGAAGTGAGTGGCCACAGCTTATCATAGAAAGACATTATTATAAACTCCCCCCAAAACCAAAAGCCATTCATGCACGGTATTCACCAGCAGTAAATAATAAGAATGGACATCAGTGGATGAAGCATCCTCTTTTCATTTGCATTATTCTGCATATATATTGTTTCTAATGCACCTGGCAAACTCTTGACAGCAATATGCAGCTGATTGGCACAAAGGCATTTTTTTAATTCGATGGAATGGATATATGAACAATATGGGATAAGATGTCTGTAAAAAGGAGGTGTCTAAAATGATTGCAAAAGGCATTCAGACCAACTATTTACACTGTGCATTTTCAAGCAAGAACACTTCGTACAATAATTACTGCAATATTGTTCTGCTTTTGAAAATATTCATCTGAGGGCAGACCAGACATAATTTTGAGGTTTTACATTTAAGTGGGTGGCTGTAACACTGACACACAGAAGTGAATTACATGAGCTGAGGAATGGTAACAATTCTGTTTTACCAAAGAATAGAACCAAAGAAAGACTGTTATTTCTCTATGACTACAATGAATTATGGTAAGGACTGTCATTTTTTATTTAGAGTGCAGATGTTTATATTGAAAAACAATGTTGATCCCTAATGTTGGCTCATTCTGTAATAATTATCTCCTACTACTGCTGTATATTTTATCATCATCATAAAATTTTTATAATCATAATCAGCTCAACACTTGATACATACAATATAATTGTTTTATAGTTTATGTGATATAATTTGACAATTCATGCTGGAAGCAAAGATTCATCTATTCAGGGAAAGTAAGCAAAATGTAAGGAAAAACCTGGGCAAAATATTGCCTTAATCACAATATTCTATACTGAGAAATAAAACCTTTTTCCAGAAGTTTTTATTCTGTCTCACAGTCAAGAAAAACATAATTTAATTAAGTATAAGTTTGTATAACAATACACTAAGGGAAAGAACTTTGTGTAAATGCAGAAATCTCAGTGAATTTATTTGAAAGCACAGGTGCTATTGTTGTCATGTTTATCTTCTTTTCCAGTCCTTCATATGTTTGTGGTTTTTGTTTGTTTCTTTGTTTGTTTTTTCCTTGCAATTCTTAATCCTGCCTACAAACACAGTAGTTTTGGAGACTGTTAAATGAATACACTGTCTACAGAGTTCTCTGTCAAACTTCTTGCCTTAACCTGATTTGTAAGTGCATGGTTTTTTGAGAGGCAGCTCTGTATTCTTATATAAGGAATATACTGTGCCATTCCATACATCCAAGATAAGAGTTTACAGACATATCCCACAGAAAATGTTTAATCACATTCTGGTTTCCTAGTAGTGTTTATCATTGTTCCATGGCTACAGAATCAAAATTATGCATGGCAATATTAATCAGTTAGAGCAATTAAGTAAATATATTCTGGAACTGCTTAGACTGGAGGATCAATTTTAGTGATGTTTAGGATCATAATGAGGTAGTTTGCTTTTTAAACTCACAAAAATTCTCAACCCTGCACCTAAGTCAAGGGCATACAAGTAACACAGCAGTAGCCATGGAAGTTATTTAAAAATATGGCATTATGGCATTAAGTTCTGTCTTTCTAATTTTTTTTCAGTTGAAAAACACCTATTCTTTCATTTATGTTGATATAATAAAAATTAGTAAAAATCTCTTCTAGCTTTGTTGTCTTTAAGTTATCCATGTTCAAAACATGAATTCAAGAGTCCCTGATGTGAGATCTGTTTTCACACTGTAGAGATCTGTGCAGAAGGCACTTTCAGTCCCATGTTCAATGAGCAAAAGACACTGATAGGAGAAAAGATTTTTGGTATTCTGAGCACATCAATAAAGCCATTTTGGCTAAAAAACAGATGTAGAAAATCGTTCACATTAAAGTCAAATTTTTATTTGTATCAGACGATTCATAAGATACAGTGTTCTTGTTTGCAAAATAGCAACCAGAATGACATTTCAGCTCCAAAGCTCTTCAAAACTCTTTTTTACAGAAGTATTGGGATCTATCTGGAAGCTCATGAGAACTCCATTAGTGTCCCTACACTTATACAGTGAAGCCTGTTTTGGATAAAGAATAATAAATATTTTAATACCAAAAGTTTAATCTCCTCATAGGATTTTATAAAGATTTGTTCAGCCCTTAGATAGCAGAGGGTGTTGCTAAGCTAGAGGTATCTATCTTTTTCTGTGTCACTACTATGTTTTATAGGATACAAAAAATTCCCTGTCAATTGCCTTTGCTGACATTAGGTTAAGAAATTACCCTTCTCACAGATATGACAGTGAAATATATCTTCCTGGGAATTTATGAACACCATTCCTTATAATGGGAATGTTGGTCAGTTGAAAATGATCAGTTTTAAAAAGCCACTTTGTCCTTCAATTAGTTTAACTTTTCACCTCAGTTTATTAAAGCTGCAGTTGCTGAGCATCTTCCTTTTTACTGAGACTTCTCATATACCACCCTGTTAAGAGCTCCCACTCTTACTGTTGCTTCTACCTACTCTGGAATCCTGGAAGATGACTTAGATGTGAAGTTGGATATGAAAATGTAGAGTTTCAATTTGCCTTTATTCAAGAAAAACAGACTGGTGCATCTAATTGCTTTACTCCTTAGTAAAAGAATTCATTCAAGACACGAAATATTCAGGGGATAGTATTCAAGGCAATAAATAGTTGTATCTTTGGAATATGATATAGTTCATCACTGTTCAATAAGGTTTCAGAGTAAATAAATACCAACTCTTAATTCCCTAGTGGGAATTAAGGGAACGTATAAGGGAACTGGAAGCAGGGAGCTGGGAGGTTTAGGTTTCAAATTTTAAAAAGGCAGACCAGTGAGCAGCTCCAGTGAGAAGAAGAGTATTTGTTGCTTATTATTAGATTGAATATCACTGATGTAGAGAACTCTGTCATGGGTGATGGCCATTGTAGAATTAATGTCAGATGTCTTTTTAAAAAGTAAATGAGTTCTCAGTCTTTTTCAGGTGGTGCGTTACGCTGCACAAACAGAAGTCTGCAGCAGCTTGGCAAACATATAAATGATCTGGTCATCTGCCTGGCCATATGGCACAATGGGTTTAGGATGATGTCCCAGCTCAAGGAGAGGTTAAGGCAAATAAAATTATACTGTGCAGTATTAACTGCAATTTTTATTGATGGTTTGTGCCACTATATTTGAAATAAAAGCAAATACTTGGGAAATTTACAGAAAGGTCTATTCCTTTTTAGTTTCCTAGAATGTTTCTTCTTACCTTGAAAGTTACATTAAACCCTCTAGCATATTCTCTTAATAATAGATCCTCAGAATTTTTGTGTAAGTAGCTCGAATTATTTATGAGTGCTTTTAATAATCTCTCCCCCGGTAGTGTATGCCTAAAAAGACCAATTAGTGATTCCTCTAAGCAAAGCAATCAAATGTTCTTTCTTTCTTCCATCAATTTTTAAAAATTTTATTTTCCTTGTAGCAAAATCAGTATAATTATTTTTATTAAAATCCAAAAGATAAAACTGACACTGAGTGTAATGAGACAATATGAGAGGAAACATCAATTAAAGGGTAGCTTAGAATATATGAATTAAAACACATAGATAACTAGAACTTTAGTGAAATCTGATTTTTAAAAATGCATTTCGAGTAGGTCTTAAGGAGGGCATTAGTAAGAACAAGTATTGTGCTGTGAAGACAACATCTTTAATATTCAGCACACATTCTCAAAATATGTAATCTACTGTAACTAATGACATTTTAAGATAATTTTCTCTAAACTACTAATATGAAGCAAAGTGTCTGGTATGCAAGTGTTAATTTCTCTATGAATTGAGAAAATTTTCACAGCTAACTAAGAATTCACATGTACTAAATTTTTTGTTTGTTGTTTTGTTGGAAGGGTACTACTCAAATAGAGAGCCAATACCTAACAGTCTGATATTAAGGAAATAAAACACCATCCCTTGGTATAACTAAAATGTAGGTTTCAGAACACAGGACAAGTGATGCCTGAAATACAATGTAATTGGATGCTGCTGTTTCTCCTGCTTTGAAATATTAACACATGCTTCAGGATATGAAGGACTTTCCTTCTATGAGTGTCTCTGAAAGCAATAGTTTGGAAAGGAAATTAGTGTACAGCCATTAGTTTTGGACTCTCCTCAGGTTTTTGTTACTGTGTGGGAGATCTCTTGGCTCAGCTTCTGGTCATTATTACAAAGCTATCATAATGAGATTTGTCATATCACCAAATTCCTGTTTATAGATTTATGGAGACTGAGTAGGAGTGCACCAAGTATCTATCAGTCTAGAGTCAATAATTAATAAATTGATTCTACTGACTGCCAGTTCACAAGGTAGAATTATGGACTAAGATGACAGAACAAACATAAAATCTTATTTGAAGTTAATGGGAAGGAATTAAAAAAATTGACACTTATTAGAAATGTAACAAGAGGGTGTGTGATAAATGAAGAGTAAAGAAAAGGAAAAAAAAAAAGTAAGATTTTAATATGAGAGGAAAAGATGAGGTTTATTTAAACAACTAAGATCAGAGGAGTACCCTGAAGTCCAACTAAAAGAAAGAAGTTATCACTCCAAAACAAAAGAAATCTAACAGAAAGTTTATTTTAACCCTTAGGGGTTATCTTTTATGCTCTGTGTGCTCTGTGTAAAGCGTCTCTACCTCAGTAGACTCAGGATTGCTGGGAAGCACCTGACTTTGGCTAGATTAAGTGATGCTTAAAAACATGATAGGTTTTGGGGATGTGGTTGGGAAGGCATGGTACTCAGACAAAGAGGTAGAAACTGAGTTCAGACTGAGGACTGACAGGAGAAATACTGACTCCAGCATTCAAGATCGGGCATCTGAAGGAGAAGTTTCCTGTTTCAGGTGCATTCACACATTCCAAAGCAAAGCCAGGATATGGATCTGGCCAGTGAACAAAAGCTCAAAATGTTTGGGGAATTCAGCAGGTGCTGTTCCTTATAGCAATCTGTGCAATGGCCATGAAGGAGCAAAGAACAAAAACAGTCACATGGGGAGAAAGCTTGGTGATGTAATACAGGAGGAGGAAAAAATGCATATTCATTGAGACTGCAGTAAAAGAAAGGTGAAAAAACATTTATTATGAAATCCAGGAATTTTGCAATTCATGACACAAAACAATGCAAAGATGCAAAACCATTTTGGAGCATCAAATACAGAGTAAATCAAGTACAGAGCACCAAATCGAGGCAATTTCAGACCTCAGATATATATGCAATCTTCTGACCAAGCATGTGAGTAAAACACTTTTTAAATGGCACGGTAGCATTAAAGCTTTTGATTGAATCCCGAGGGGAAAAATTAAGAAAAGGGAAGTTGTGTTCTGAAGAACAGAAGTAACAAGGCAGATTTTGAGTTCTTAGTTTTAATGCTTTCAGATACTTCATAATAAAGCCTATAGGCATCATAAGGAAACATGAGAAATGGTACTTCTGGATTGTGTTATAGGAAATGTAAAATACCAGCTCAGTTCCTTTCTTGTGAAGTGTTTCTGTGCTTCTCTGAATGATGATGGAATATTACCAATGCCGAGGTGCTAGCCCTAGCTAATGAGAAGTGACAGGACTTTAAAGTGTCTCTGGCTGTGTGGTAGCTTGAACATCACGTATGATGTTCTCATTAATGTCATATTTGTGTCTTTATATCACATGTTTATGTACCTGCTTTGTAACAACACCACGCCACCATCACCACCCAGAAAAGGTTTATGAAAAGTTTTTGAAGAAACTGGCTTGCCTATTGCCCCTGAAAATGATTAAGTAAAAAGAAGCAAACACAGATATTCAAGAGGATTAGAAAATGAAGAAACCAAGAAAATAAGGCTCCCAAGACTGTACATATTACAAGGCATTATTAATAAATTTCTGAATATATGAGTTTGGCATTTTTGCTGACATTTTATGTAAGTCTCAATAGAAAAATCGCTGTAGTCATTGTTTACATGCACTAAGGTAAAATTAATAAGGAGCTGTCAAAGACCTGAAGCTCTAAGTGTAACTAATTACACTAATTGTATGCATTCACACACATTTTTAAAGACAATGGGCATAGGAATAATATATTAAGGTGAAATGTTATCTAATGAGCCCTGTAAATACTGAGTATGCACTTGGGTTCTGCTGAAGAAAGCCAGTGATGTGATAGCTGAAAGTTTAAACTTCATGTAGACTGAACTGAGTGAAAATGTCTGCAGCCTTATACTTGTGAGAATTACCTACATCTGGGAAGTCTTCTTTCTGGAAAAAAAGGGGAGGTAAAAGGGAAAATTTCCTTCTTCAAATGCATGTGTTTGCTATTATTCAAGTTAAAAAATATTTTGAGTATAGCTAGTTGGAGAAAGCATGAGAATATTGGACTACCTTAGTAACAGTGTAATCAGTGGACAGAGCACAGAGAAAATGACCCAGAGAAAGAAGCAAAAGGAGTGGAGAGATTATGAAGTCCAGGACCACCCCTGAAGTTTTGGGGAATGTCTGCTTCTGTGATCTGACACTGTTGGTTTGTAGCTTAGGAAGGATCATATATTTATACATGTTCATCAGCAAATTTCAGATGTGACAAACATCAACACTCTCTGAGTTCTGTAATAAAGAAAAGCTGTAAGAAAGAAAAAGAAGAGTGGTTCACAGAACAATTTCTCTTTGTCAAATTGACTGCTACCTGTAAATAGAGCATTAGCTGTGTAATAATAAATTCTTTCTGTTTTTGTTTTTTTTTCTTTTTCCCCTGCATTTAAAAAGGAGGAAAATGAAAAGTCCAGAAAGGTCAATATAGAAAGCACTACAATAAGTTCTCAGTACAAGATGGCCATTCAAAAGATCTAAACCAAAAACTATAAAGTACTGGAAATATTACAAAATGAAGTTAAGCCACTGTGAAATAAAGGAGGGGGAAGCAAAGGTGGAGAATGACAGGAAGATTGCACCAGAGGTTAAGATAAATGATAAGAAATGTTTCAAGTAAATAGAGAACAGAAGGTCAGCAAAGGAGACAACAGGAACTCTAACAGATAAGGATAATTTATTGACATAAGGTTAGACAATGCTGGGAAGAAATAGATGACTACTACTGCAGTGTTCACTGAGAAGGCCAGGGAGCAGAAGCTGGCAGAGATAATAGGTGTGCTTCCACCTTTCTCCTTCTGAGAATGAAGAGATGCAGCCAGAAATCAGGATCTCCTCAGAATAGGTCACCAAACTGCAGCTGCCACCTCCCTGACCATTACCTCTCCAGCATTTGTTCAAGGGTTGTCTTTGTATCTCCTGTCATGTGATAGACTCTCCCAATGCTTTTTCTTTTCATTGGCACACATGAGCTGTAATTCACCCTAAGAATTTGCTACCCAAGCTCAAATCCCTTCAACTTGTAGCTGTGGTTGCTTTTCCCATCTGCCTGCATCTTACTTCGGTAGTACAGAATAGTGACTGCTGCCACAAACTGGAATCTGTCTTCATAGTAGCCATGGTCTGCTTTCAAAGAATTTGGCAGACCATGCTCAAAGATACAGTTTGAAGAAAGTCACCACACAGAAAGAAATGTTAAAAAACTGGCAAAGATTACAGACTAGATGAGGTCTATGTTGTTATTTAGAGGGAAGATTAAAGAATAACTCCTGAAGTCAATGGTGATGGTATCAAACATATTACAGTATATGTACAAGTAGTGGGTTATGATGGATTTCAATTTAGAAAGGTATAAAGAGAATGTCTACATATCATTTCTTCTAACATCAAGAGAAGATCAGCATTTTGCATAATTGCCAAGCTCTCAAGGCAACCTTGCTCAAGCTATAGGAATGCCATTGAAGTAGGTGCTTTGTGATTACATGAATCATAATTCTTCCTCAGTAAAGATTCCTGGGCATAATGTACTCTATTGCAAAAAACCAACCAAATAAAAAAGCAAAAAACCAAATAATTTATAACATCGATTTTCTAGCTGATAATTTATAATACCAGATATCTTCAGAGATACTGAATCTTGCAATTGTCTTCATTATAGTTAAGAATTCTGGAAACTCTGTCTATAGCTTGACATTTGCATAGCATCTTATAAATGGAAAACAGCACATGTATAACTATCAGTGATCACAGATTCAGCCTTCCAAAGATAGTCCTTTCTGTCTTCAGAGTGATTATGTTTCTAGATTCAGGGCACAGTGAAAAATTTTGTTTACCTGTTAACTGGATTCAGTGCTCAGTGTTCTGTAGGGCAAAACATCTCAGAGGGTTTGCTTTCAGAAGCTGAAAATAAAAACTACAAAGATATTCAGAGGAAAAAAAAAAGATAATTCTGTGTAAATATTTTCTGATTTAGACTTAATTCATTACTTGCAGGCATCATGGAAAAAGTGCCTGCATGACATGACTTCATATTAAAAACCAGTCTTCCACTGGGTTGCTGTGTGTGGTTGTGGTTAATCATATTGCCCTTATGCTGAGGCATATGCAACAGAAAAGTTGCAGCCCAGCAGAAAGAGGATTTCAGTGGGTCTCTGAATACCAAAGAAGTGAAGCTATTACACTTTTACCTGGGACGTAACCATCTCTCACCTCATTAAGACACAGGAAATAATATCTTCTTTTCTCTCCTGCATTGGATCTCAACCCAGGTGCCCATTCTCATTTTAGACACCCCATTACACAGGAGTTGTGGACTTATAAAAAAGGTCAGTAGAGAGAAACAGTACTATTCAGGTTTTTAACACAAAAGAAAAATACGGACTGGGGATTTTTAGTCTTGAGATAAGAAAACTGCAGTAAGATGCAGAGCTACCGTGAGCAGAATCAGAAGACAAGTTGTTTTAAGCACTGGGCTCAGAGCTAAGCTGTAGAAGAGCCATGGCACCTGCAAATGACTTGTAAAGGAACCAATATGAAGTATTTTACAAGAGCACCTACTGGTAGAATGAGGGGGGGATGGTTGTAAACTGAAAGAGGGTAGATTTAGATTTGATATTAGGAAGAAATTCTTTATTGTGAGAGTGGGGAAACACAGGAAGAGGTGGCTCAGGGAAGTTGTGGCTGCCCCCTCCATGGAAGTGCTCTAGGCCAGGTTGGATGGGGCTTTGAGCAACCTGGTCTGGTGGGAAAAAGGAAAGGGAAAAGGAAGGGGAAAAGAAAAGTGAAAGGGAAAGAGAGAGAAAGGGAAAGAGAGAGAAAGAGAAAGAGAAAGAGAAAGAGAAAGAGAAAGAGAAAGAGAAAGAGAAAGAGAAAGAGAAAGAGAAAGAGAAAGAGAAAGAGAAAGAGAAAGAGAAAGAGAAAGAGAAAGAGAAGGAGGGAGAAGGAAAAAAATGTACTAAAAATAAACCAAGATGTGTCAGGTGTCTGAGACTGGACATAGTAGGAGACAATATAGTAAATGAGGTTTCTGTCTTGAACACGGCAATTCAGGGATGTGTTTTCTACCTAATCATAGGCCTAAGTATCACCTCAGCTAATAATTTTCCTCTAATTGCGTAGTGATGATTTTTACTCTGTTCTTTCCATCCAAAGACTGCAAGCACTGCCCATATGAGACCAAACACATGCTCAGCCATGCTAACATTGATGAAAATAATTATATTTCTAATTCACAGATGGGTAAGAGGGGAAACCTAAACTACTTCTTAGGATTATTCATGATGGCTGTGGCAGAACTGAAAAGAGAATTTGATTTTTTTCAGTCTTCAGCCTTGTACAATATTTTCTGCAATAGTGAAAAACATTGCCATCATATGAATGAAAAGAAATTTCCAAGGAACAGATTGTTTGTGTCACTGTTACAGTGGGGCAAATAGTTACAGAAGATGCACACCCTTACGCAGCTACAGTCTAATCTTTCTTGATTGCCCTGCTTTACCCCATCATTTTGTCTCAAATGTTTTACTAGACCTAAGAGACCAATTTAAAAAAAAAAATTACAGTATGTTGAGGTTGGAAAAGAGCTCTAGGATCATCCAGTCCAACCTTTGGCGAACACCATAATCAACTACTAAAGCATGTCCTTAAGGACCGGGTCCAAATGCATTTTAAATGCCTCCAGGGATGGTGACTCCACCACTGTCCTGGGCAGGCCATGCTTTGTATGCATGCAGATATTGATAAACATACTTTATTAATTTTACTGGGGGGAGGGAGGATGTTTATAATTGGATGTGTTGATCTTAGAGGTCTTTTTCAACTCTGATGATTCTGTGATTCTGTGACTTCATGCCGTGTCATGTTTCTTTCAAGTGACTTCTATAAATCACATACCAGTGACAAGTATGTAGTCATGTTTGAAGGGTCATGTTTTAACCTTTCTTTTAGGAAAAGGATTAGAAAACTTTTCTACCTTATTCTCTGTTTCCTGAAATACATATCATCTTATTTCTGACACAACTTTTTTTGTATAAATTAACACAGAAATCAGACAACAGACTCACTTATTGGGAGGAAGGGAAAGGTTTGCAGGTGGACATGCCTGCATGAATGACCATGGGTATCTTCTTTTAACAGCTATCTGGTCTGAAAATTGCTTAAGTTTTAAAGACAAGCCAGAATTAGCCTCCTCATATTTGTCTGAGGGACACGTATTTGAGAGAAATTTTTATTTTTTACTTTACTACACACTCCTGCCAGAACATAACTACTATTGACAACAATATAGAAGGAGATCAAGGGATATGTTGAGTTAGATGTTAAATCAATACCAGATAGAACAATGCAGATGTCAGAAACTGGTATTTGTTGCAATATAGATCCTCAGAATCATACAGGATTTTAAATCTCTGTGAAACTGATGGGAATTTTGAAGATTGTATGTACTGCTTAAATTAGGATCTGAGTCCCTGCGGTTTTCTTTCTACCTATCACAGAATCCTAGAATGGTTCAGGTTGGAAGGAACCTTAAATATCTAGTTCCCATCCCCTGCCATGGGCAGAAATGCTTTCTACTAGACCAGGTTGCTCAAAGCCCCATTCAACCTGGCCTTGTGCAACTATCCAGTCATACATGTGCTAAATTCAGGGCAGTTTATTAGCAGTAACTATATATTTGAGCCTTTACATAAATGGATCTCATTCTCAAGTGGGTTTTGTTTTGTTTTGTTTTGGGGTTAGGGTTTTTGTGGGCTTTTTTGGTTTTGGTTTTGGTTTTTTTTCCTCAAAAGTTACAATAACTTTTTTAATGACTCTTTGTCAGATCTCATGAGTCATCATCATTCAGACCTCTACCACAAAGTGATGGATGTATCCAGTTGGTCTGAATTACCTGGCAACTCACAAGCTGAATGTAATAAGAAAGGATAACTTTCTCAAGCATTTCAGCAGGATTTGTTTCTCTTCTATATCAGACTTTCATAGCTGGCATATAGCTATCAGACATACTGTATGTGATCAGTTGAAAGGAGCCTCTAAATTAGATACCTTTGAGTACTACAAAGGAATTCAAAATCTAGGACTGGGTGCCTAAGCTCTTTTGCAATGCCTGGAGAGAGCTGTGTGCCTGAGGAGACATTTGTGAGCATCTGAGTTAGGACACTCTTTGAAACAAGGCAAAGGTGAAACGTTGAGCCTGGGGTATTCCTGAAATTACATCTTCTCCAGAAATGAGATAATGAAGGCAAGGTTACAGATAGATTTCTCTCCTCCCTGGGGCTTGAAACCTGAGGGTACAAAGCTAGAACTGGGGTTTTTTAGAGTATGAAATGGAGTTGCTTCTTTCTTTTAAAATGCAGTTATTGATGTTTACAGCTTGTGAATAGCAAATGAGAGAAATAGGTTTAGTATATCCTCAGCCTTATAAGTATTCCAAGTTGTATCTTCTGGCACTAAATGTTCTGCAGGGCTTGGGCTCTTGCCAGTGTTCTTAACAACGTACTTTAACCAGGCAGCAGAGAAGATGAAGTTTAGAAAGCTAAGAAAGAAAACTAGAAAAAGAGAAGTGAAAGGAACTGACTCAGCAGTGTGTTAGGTAAACAATGGGACTTGATGAGCTTAAGCACCTTTTCCAACAATAATGATTCTATGATTCTGTGATCAAGGCTCTAGTGAGGGACCTTGCCTCTGTGCCAGTGGAAGAGGGAGGTTTAGGGTTCAGAGTCCAGGATGCACCAGGTTCCTCTCAGGTTTAGAGGGGCATCAGTGTCACCTGACATGATGGAAAATACCACTCCATTTAGTTCAACAACTAAGGAAAAATCCTGTGGCTAGAAGTTTTGACTCGAATCCCCTATTCAAAGAGAAAATTGTGGTAAATCTAGCCATAGACAGAGATAGATCTTTAAAGAAAATTGTAAATAGTAGCTTTTAATTTAGATAACTAAATCTAAAACTATGTCTCTAATTTTCAGTATATATTCAGTAAATATATAAAATGGATTTGTGAAATTTTTCATTTTCTTAACTGCCTGTGCTTTTCAAGAACAATTTGGCAAATTAACAATTCCAGTGAGTCTGTATATTGTTTTCTGAAAAGCAGGGGAAAATATTAATAACTTGGACTCGTATTAATTTGAGTAGGAAGAATTTCAAACTTGGAAGACTTTATTTTCAAATGTGCTTAGGCATCAAGAGATGTAGGGGGGCACCATAGTGGTAACTCAGATCTCAATGTGACTAGGCAATTAAGTTTGTAAGATGATTAGTGTATACTTATTTTTATGTATAGGTGCATAAACAGCCTGCAGCTTTTCCCATCATAGGGATATGTGAAGATGTCATTGTGAAGTAAGTCTAGGTATGGGTAGCATCATCTGTTTCACATGTCCTACATATGTGGATTTTTACCCTGTGATATGTGAAATGTCTTAAGATCTTTTTTGCTGAAGGTTTTTAGGCTATCTTTAACCCACATCAATTTTGAAGGAGGACTTAGCCACCTCAGAGATTCCACTTTTTCAGTGGAATACTGGAATACAAGAATGGATTGCTAAGAGTCCAAGGTTTGTTCAGCTTGGTAGTTGAAACAGTCCATTAGTGACATTTGAGAGAGCCAGTTTGATCATTGCTCACCATCCTCACTTTTGTTCAAGACTTGCTACTATGTAATATACCATAAGAGAGGAGTTATGTAACTCTTTTAAGCTCAGGGGGACCTGGGGTATGGAAATGTAGCATGCTGAGAAGAAATGATGAAATCTGTATACCTTGTGCAGCATCAAAAAATATGTGATGTTCTAAAAGTGAAGATGGATAACATCTAATATGATGTGATAGTGAATATGGAGAAAGATTGGAAGGATAATCACCAAAACTACCTGAAATATATCTGCCTCTGGAAATATATGGAATATCTCAGGTAATGCCTTCTGGAACCAGAAGTTAGAATGAAAAGATGAGGCAGAACAACATTCCCAATGTCTAACATTGAAGCACTGGAACAGTTACTAGTCTCCATTATCCAAACTAACTACAGAATAATAAACATGAATGGAAGATTGGGTAGCGTGGCAAAGCCTATTCCTGTGTCCAGTGACCCGTCAGACAGCTGGATGGGTCAGTATTTGTGATGCTTTTTCTTCCTACAGAAGTAGTGTCTCTTTTTACTCTTTAACAGAAGCCGAAATGGGTATCGTCCTAAAAAAAGCTATTGTATAATTATATTAGAATAAAAGGGTTATTTTATCAACATGATGTTTTATCATGAAAGAAAGCATTCTTGAATCACAGGTGGCATGCTCCCAACTGTATCAAACCAAGAGATCTTGACAGCCGAACAATGTTGTTTATGAAAACACAAAACCAAGGGAGGTGTGATTAATTATGCCCGTTCTTGGAAGATGTCAGAATTGATTAGCAGATAAATGGCTGAATGATTCACCTCCTGCAGGTCAAACTGATTGCACAAAGCTGAAATTAACATACTTAATACAGGGGTTGCCTCAGCAGTTATCCCACTGCAGAAGAAAGCATGGGAAGGTGATAGCAGCTCCTAGCAAACCCCCTAGCCTGGCTGGTGCTAGCCCTTGATTTCACTGGATATTAGAGTTCAAGGACCATTATATTACTCATTCTTCGTGAAAAAAGATATGGTTTTGTGTTTCAAGAATAAATATATGTTTAGTGACTCCTTTTACATCTTATTCTTTTTAACTTGAATGCTTAAGTTAAAAGGAAAATGTGGAAAAACATATTGAAATAAACATATTGAAATAAAAGAAGTAATGGGATATTTGGGAAATTTCATTGCATATACTTGGGTATATTTGGAGACTACTCAATCTAGTGTATAGTTAATAGTATATAGCATATGTAGAGGAAGAATATCAGAAATTTTGGAAAAGGTTTGGAGATACAGGAAGATATACAAAGCTTAGAGAAAGATCAAGCACTCTACCCATCTCCCAAATAAACCCTCCTTCAAACAATGTCTTGAAATAATATTAATATGTGTCATATCATCCAGCTCATGACACCACTCATAACACAAAAATCATAACTGGAAAAATACAATAGTTATCTTTACCCATTTTTTTCCATCTACAGATATGGATGTGAGAATTATTCTATTTTCCCTGATATTTTCCCTGATATATTTTCCCTAATTATTCTATTTTCCCTTCCTTATTCACAAATAGTACACTTCAATACTCCACCCTATACATGACTCCCAGTCCCTGGAGAAAAATGAGAATATATTGATAAAGAGAAAAACAGCAAAACACAACTCTGATATTTACAAATTTTGAACTAGTTGCATTAGCAGTTCTCTTCAACTGTGAGAAGAAATCATCTGCATATGTGCACACACACACACACTACAAAATTCTGGCAAAATCAAGAAAATTATGGAATTGCCATTAACTTTGTGAGATTTAGTAGCTTGGATCTCAGAACAATTCAGTGCTGTGTTTTTGAAATCAGATAGAAATTAGAGTAATTACAAGGAAATAGAATTAAAACATTTAAAAGAAAATGATTTCAAATGAGGCAAAATATGTTTGAAATTTACTCCTGGTTGTAGATGAGATGGAATGGTATTTTTATAGACTGTAGTAACTTCATTATGAACTGCAATAGTATAAGCTGCTTTTCTTATAGACAAACTAGGATTCTTCTGTTGCATAAAAATAATCCCAGGGCACAACATTCTTGTGCCCTGACATTCTCTAGAGGACAGTTTTATATTTTACCATTTATCACTAAAGCACTAACTATACAACTGCTTTAATTTGCTCTGGTGAAGAAGATTTAAAGCTACTAAAAATACATGTCGCAGGATTTTCTGCCTTTACTGTGCTTTAGGATGTCTGTACTCTAATAGTGCTGTGTTTTTTCTGGGAGGGGTCTAAGAATATCAGCAGGGACATACTTGGTGAGCCTGTGAATGCATAGAACCCCAACAACCTTCTGGATTAAAAAAACCCTGATGTGTGTCATTCTGCCTGATTTTCCTTCCACATCAGGATGGTGGGCTCAGTGTTCACACAGCATCATTCTGCAGAAGTCCAGCACATTCATAGCTGTCAGACATGGTGGCAACAGAAATATCAGCTGATAACTAAAAATCAAGTCTATCATTTACAGTTCTGTTAAAAGATGATAGAGATTTCAGGGAAAAAGAAAATGTTTAGAGGCATCACAGTAAAAGCATAGTCAGCAGTTCAAAGAGCTCAATAAGATCAGAAACAGCACTTCAAGGGCCTCTTTTTTTTTTTTTTTTTCACTTGGAGAAGTTGCTTTTTGTCTTTTTTTTTTTTTCCTATTTATTTGACACACATAGCTCTCCTCCCCCATCCTCACAGCTTTGAACATCTTCACAACTTATTTTTCCTCTTCAATGAACATGTATCAGGGCAACACTGAAATACAAAAGTTTGGTGAAGAGATAAATCCCTACAGCTGCCTTCATCAGATTGACAGCCCAGAAGAAACCTGTACTGTAAATTAAAGGGCTTCTTCTCAGGTGCCAATCAAGCACTGTTTCTAAACACTCAAAATTACATGGGAAAAGAGGACAGTCTTGAAGAAATGAAAACAAAATACAGTAGATGTAATTTGCACATTATTTTGTCTTGCTGCATATACTGTTACTTCCAGTCAGGTCTACTGAGGTACTTAGCACTGCAGTAAATGTTTCTGATTCATGAGCATTGATTGCTTTACAGCACAGGTGACATTCAGAACTCATTCTGCCAGCACATGCCCATTCACAATGGGGCTGATGACTCCCTTTTTTATGACATCTTGCTATGAGACACAGAATCCAGTACACACTTTTTCTGTCACTATCCTCTCAGTCTGAGTAACCTGCAGCAGCCACTGGGAAATCAAGGTTTCTTCTTCGTCTTAAGAGCTGAAATGCGCCAAAAAAGGGTTTTCATTTCCACTTTAGTAGCAGTGCCATTCTTAATGACTGTTATCTACCCCTGGACATCAAGGTTGCAGTCAGGCTTTCCTGCCACTTCTATAGGGAGGCAAGTTCTTCACGGAAAAAATCCGGAAGAAACTTTTCCAGACTGGGATGAGATTTTAATTTTTTTTTCCATGTGGTGAATATTGACTAATTGTAATCTTTGGTTTTTGAGAACAGCAGTTTTTGAGTACATTTGAGTGTTCACTTGTTCACTTAGATCTAGCAAAATTGCTGCATATTTATTTTCAGGCCTCTTTTAGATTGAAGTCTGTAAAATAAACAGGCTATGAAAACCAGAAATCTTGTACGGTGACTTTGCAGTATAGCTAACAGTGTAGTTAAAAAAATAAAGAAAACAACCCCTGTGTTTTATCATTTTGTTCTATTTGTCTGACTCACTTAAGCCAACTTTGAATGAAACATATATATATATATACACATATAAGTTGTGCTCAACATGATGAATTAGTCTTGCCCCATTTTCTTTCCAGATATGATACCTGCAATGAGGTACTATTGATTTCTACTCAGCACTGAATTACTTATTTTCAAAATTCTTGATTTTGGAGGTATTTACAGAATAAGTACTAAAGATCAGTAAGGTACAAGAGAACCTAAATTCCATATAATGTATTTTCTTTGCTAGTGAGATAGCAGGTAGCTAAACCGTTTTTTCTATGGAGAGACTTTATGATGAACATTGACAGTTTCAATAATAAGTAACAACTCCCATACAGAAACTCAGGCACAAAGGTAAGAAATGCAAGAACTGGGTTGTGGGGTTTTGGGCATTTTTACTTCTTTGCTGTTTTGTTAACGCTGCTTCTTTGAAATTGCTTTTTAGGATGAAAAATTGCATTATTTGTTAAGATGATTTTAGGCTCCATAAATATGGCTTCTCTGCAGAATACAGACCTGTTGGCTGCAGTTATATCTTGATTAGGTTTTAAATAAAAGTTGACAAAGTGCAGTGCTTGCTTGATGGATTATCTCAAATGTGAGTGTCTTCCCTCTGTCAGCCTCCTGCAGTGAACACTGCAGAACAGGAGGCTGCAGAATGCAGGCAAATGCAGAAATCAAATGCTCTCTATACTGTTCTGCCCTAATCTTATTAAGAGCAAAGAGCAGGGTAAAAGAACAGTGTAGGTGGCATTGTTCACCAAATGTAACAGTGAATATGGAGAAAGCTTTTGTTCCCTGCTGGCATACTGCAACTTTGCAATGTATCTACTATCAATGTAATAAAACAGTTTTGGTTTTTTTTTTCTGTCCAGAAATAAAACAGTTTTTGTACTCCAGACCAATCTATTAGCTTTCTTGGTAATATCACAATTTTCCAGAATATGAATGGAAAGAAAATCTAATTCTGCCTTTCAGAATCATTAGTGAACTTAGTTATTCCATCAAGCCCACAGGGATCCTCTTAGTCCAGGTATTATTCTCAGCTTAGTGCTGTGACTAATAAGCATTGTACACAAACTCCTTTTTGCTCTGAATTGGTTAACTAAAACATCACTACTGACAAGCTTTCTCTGTAAATCCAGAAGGTGGTAACTGGGAGGTTAAACCTGTCCTAAGCTCTGTGGCTCTGTGTTTCGGCAGCCAAGTTACACAGCTATGCTAGTTGCAACATATTGCCAAAAAGGTAATTTCAAAGTTGAATATGGCCAAATTTATTATTGCATTGCGCTGGTTTTCCACACTGCATTTTTGAAAAAAAAATGAAAACAACTCAAAACCACTGAAACCATTTTGATCTGTCAAAGAGTTGACGGATCTCTGCTGCATCTTGTGTCTGAGCTTCAGCTGATAGCACTGTACACTGGGTCTCTATGTAGCTGGAGCAGGTCTATCATTTGGAAATTGGCTTGTCATTTCAGACTTGCAGGACACAGAGAAATCATACAAGACAGAGGGGGAGCAAGAGGAGAGATCACAAAGCACCCACTGGCATAACGCAATTACCAAAATTTCAGTGACATTTGAAATAGTAGTTTTAGGCACTATCTCATCACATTTAAGGATTTCAGTATGTGTACTCAAAGAAGAAATAAAAAAGCTGTTGAATACATCTCATTAAATTAAAAAAGAGTAAAGAAACTTGAAGTCCTTTACAATCCCTTCCAGAGAGGTTATATCATCACTGAAGATGAGCAATAATTAGGAGCAACAGAAAACTGTCAGATTAATGTGATTGGAAAGTAAGGAGGCAATTCAGTTGAACCACTGACACAGTTCAAGTCCTTTATCAGTTTCAATCACTATGTAAACTTCTGCTGGTTTTGGCAATAGGAAGAAAGTTGATGGCAATTTCTTTAGGAGCAAGGAGAAGCTGGAACATCACTGTCCCTTTTGCAGTAACTCAGAAAGAAACTGCAAAGCCCTTTTGTTCAGTGATAGTGTCTAGAAAGTGATGCTAGCACAATAATAGCAGTATAATTCAAGTCCTATCCAGTTTTGGCTCTCTAGTGTGACTCACCCTTGAAAATTCTATTTAAACCTAATCATCAGGGTAGAAAGTTCCCTATTAATACCAGTGTTATTTCTGCTTGATTTCTAAATGACTGTAGTAAACTGGCAGCTATGGCAAATGCAAAGTTTGGCTGTAAGATTTGAAAATACATCCTTTGTTGCTTACATCACCTTATAGAGAAAATATGACTCATTCTATTTTACTTCTAATTTTTCCAGAGGGGAAGGCCATGTCACTACAGTTCTCAAAAAGCTTCTCCAGGAGTGACTTAGCTGAATTTGAATCAGGCAACAAATCCTCTCTGGAAACTTATTGTGTCTGAAATTTTGTGAAAGTGAATGAGGAATTGCAGTTAGACACATATTAGTACCACTGGAAAGTCTGGGGCTCATCATTAAAGAAAAGGCCCTGCTTCCTACAGATACAAAACTATGTTCTTCACCTGCATTTTCTAGTATTAGGGAAGTCAATAAACAACAACACAAAAGCTTTCATAGTCCCATAGCATGTGGCATTATCACACAACGTTTGGAAAGCTTTTTATAACCATTTTTAAGACTGTGATAACACCAGGTAACACCGTACAGAGGTGTATTAATCAATAGGTATTTAACTGGCATGTCTTTACCTAAGCTCTGCTCGAAAATGTTGAAACTGCCTTGATAAATTACCTGCCAAACAGTCAGGTTTGCCAGTCTCCAGTGTTTATTGTGGGTATAAGAATGTTTACTGCTTTTCTTAAATATATAGTTGTGCAAGACCTATGAGCAGAAGACCGATGTCTTTCCTCTTTATATGAAACAATAGCAAGTAATTTGACTCATTCACAATTCTATCCACTTGTTGAAGAAAATTTATCATCACTGAAGAAATCTCTAAAAAAATATAGAAAGCAAGGAAAACTATTTCAATATATTTTGTTATTTCAAAGTGAATATTTCAAGAGAGTAGCTGGTTTACTCCTGAAAATTTTCAGTGGTAACAATGCACTACTTTATTTCCATTTCATGCATGTACATCCTGAAACTCCTCTGGACATATATGTATTGCATGATAGGAACTTTGTACAGAACTTTGGGTTAAATAAAATATTCTGGTGTGCTCAAATGTGCCAGCTGGGGTCCAGAAACATTTTGAATCAGATTTGTGGTCAGCTTTGAGAATCAGACTTTATGGTAAAGTAATCTCACAGAAATCATCTTTCTTGATTTCTAAGCCCAAACGGAGAACCAGTTGAGACCTTGCTGCATCATGTACTCCAGAACTTCCTCTTTTGGGCTCAAAGGCTATACAACTGTTGCAAGGGAGAAAGTTATGTTTGGATTTAATTTTGGAACAAGATTGTTGAGTAATATTACATAAATACAAAAAGAATTTCTTATATTTTCTGTCTGCTTTTAGATTTGCCTCATGCTTTTTATGCTGGAATTCTCATGTTAAGTAATCATCAGTACTTAGACTGGGGAGCCTAGATGACTATTATCTAATTTTTTTTCCTTCTTTGACTCAGCCTCACTGAGTTTGATGCCCAGAGCCTTGTGTGGAGTGTTGATGCCATGAGACCCAGGTAAAGACAGAGCTTAAACTAGATGGAATGGAAGGATCCTCCGCTGGTCCATCACATCTGAGACGTCTGAAGCAGAGTCTGATGCTTTTTGATCTGGTAATGGCTTTACCACTGCAACAGTAATTTATGACCTAGTTCTAATAAATACCTAGATCTGGGAATCAGATTACTGTCTAAAAAACAACAGTCATGTTTCTACATGATCTGCTTTCACAAATAACTCTACTGTAAAGTACTCCAGGGTTTGGGATCCTGTTTTCCCTGTTAGTTTGCATCCCTTGTTCCATTTTTGAAGGCATAAGTTTTTATATCCACAGCTCATAAAGCACAAATAAAACTGACTTAAGTAAACTTAAGTCAAATACTCTTTAGCCGACAAATTTTTAAAAAAGAAATAAAAATAGTATTTTTCAGCTTTTGATGCATTGTAACAACAAGAAAGAAACTGCCAACTTGTATGCCATTAACAAGCATCTAGTCTGCAAGGAACTAACTGACCAATGTCAATGACTGCACAACTAAATACTACAAAGCATATTGCACACTGCTTCTCCTTTACATATAAAAGGATTCATGGTCTTTGCTAGTTTTCTCTCCCAGTGCTAGGCTAGTTTTGTGTACAGAACATGAGTTTACACCAGCTGAAAACACTGCTAGTTAAAATAGTATGGATTCTATGTATTCAATATTGGGGTTTTTTTAGAATTTCCTTGTTAAACTTTAATTCCTAAGCCACTCCAGATAAACTAAAAAAAAGTCCAATTTTAAATGATGCATGTTCAAGCTTCACTGATTTAGTGAAATTGCTTGAAATCATATGTCAAATTCACTTCTACTGTTTTTTCCATAAACAAGCATTCAAGCTAGATTTTCCTGTGCCCTACATTTAGCTTGGATAATTTAGCTTGGTACTTTAAGCTCTGGCATTTGCTGTTGCCCGTAATTTAGAAGTGAATGTTCACTTTGTATGGATGTAAATGTTGACTTAAAGTGGAGATCCAACCCTTCTGCCATCTGTGATTGGATTCACAAGTCAGTGTCTGGCCTTGTTTACACCATAGGGAGTTCTGCTAAAATTGGTTGGCAGGGGGTCCTAAAGCACAAAAAATAAAGGCAGAGCTACTCTCTCCATTATAGTGAAAGGTGGTTGTATATGAGCTATTTTATGGAGTGGAATAATTTTCGCAGCACAAAGCAGGATAATTTGTCCTCTTTCTTGGTGACCTCTATGTAAAACCACTTTATCATGTCTATTTCAAACCATTGCTGGGTCAAATCTTGCATAAATTAATTGAATAGTTTGTGTGCATTACAAACCTTTGTTCGGTTCACTTTGGAATACAAATAGAAAATAGTAATATTTTCACATGTTTATGAAAACATTTAGGTTGTAAGGGGTCTTGTGAGATCATGTGTGGGAAAACAGTCTGCGGAGGCTTAAGGATTCCATGTGCAAACCAATATGATTGTATGAAATCGTTTATTAACAACTTGCACTCACTTTATATAGAGAAGCCTTGTTTACACCATCTTATCATGCAGGTGGCTTTGTATTCCAATTACACATACCATTCTCATGGAACCTTCTTCTCACATAATTATTTTCCTCTTCTGTTGCCAATTAAGTTCTCATCTCTTTCCCATTAGCTCATTCTCAGAAAGCCTCTAACTAGGCCTCAATAACCATTAACCCAATGTGGCCTAAATTGAAGTAAGTCAGGATTGCTCACAACCTGTATATTTCTGAACTGTTTCCCCAACAATCATATAGTCTAATTTCCCTCCTCAAGCAGGACCAGATAGAGCCAGAAGTCCAGGAGCTTGTCCAGCCAGGTTTTGAATATCTATAAACCTGGTGACTCCACAACTTACTGGCACAAGCAAGTCCAGTGTTTGCCCATCTCCTCATTAAAAAAATATTTGCCTGTGTTCAGATGGAATTTCTTGTGTTCATTAATTTTCTCTCATCCTGTCAGTGGGCAGTACTGAAAAGAGTCTTGGCTCTCTCATCTTCATTCCCTCACATCAGGTGCTTACACATCTCGAGAAGATTTTTCCTGCACCTTCTCTCCTCCAGACCAAAATGTCCCCCCCCTTCCAGTTGCTTTAAATGCTTCCTATCCTGGTCCTCCTCCATCAATGCCAAGACTAGTTCCAGAGCTTCCCTCTACTTCCAGGAGCCTGGGATCTCTAAAAGCCAGTTTTAATGGTAAAGACTTTTTTTAATTGGGAATGAATTTTTCTCTCACAGCTAGGCTGACCAAGGCAAAAGTATGATAGAGACCTTCCCCCCATCATTACCAGGAATCACTCAGATTATTTTCCTCTTCAGATTTCATGCAAAAGGCTGATAATTGCATCCAGAAGAGCCTGAGAATTGGATCTGAAGCTGGAGATGGTTACGTGTACAAACAATTAAGGAACGAGTGATGACCAATGCACCATGAATTATTAGTAAGCAGCTTCTGAATGAAGCAAGTTAATAAATCCATGGTCTAATGAAGTCATGCTCTCTGTTGTTTTATCTCTGCCTGTGTGCCCAGCACAATGATTCTCATTAGTCACTCAGGTAATCTGTCCAGAAAATACAAAAGAAAAGGGAATAGTTTCTTACCTCTTCTGGAAGTGATTAGTTAGGGAAATGGGAATGTGGGTTTTTTTGTGATTTCAGTGAAAAAAAAAAAAAAATTGACTCTGACATACTTCGTGTTAAAGATTTTTGGGTACAAAAGGTCATCTTGCCAAAAATTATGCTGTGCTTTGTGTCCCAGAATATCTGAGGCTACAATTCCTTCTAAATTATGTCTTCCAGCCTCTTAAAAACCATAATCACCACCTCAAGAAATGGCTCCAGCAGCTTTGCTAATGTAAGATCTTTCCTGAGTTAATAACTGGGAGGGCTCATTGAAGCAGTAGTCTCCTGAAGATGTCACAAAGCAACCTGTGGAGATCTTTCTATCAGCAGTGTTTCCTGAAGAAAAATAAGTAAATAAATAAATGCAGGCAGTGCGTTTTGCTTTTATATAGATGGAACTAAATATAGACCATTAGTAGGTAGTGACATGTCAGCCATGTAATTACTGTGAATTTTAGGCATTACCTAATAGTAAGAATAAGTTAACTCTTAAGTTAAGTATATGGCTATGGGATTACTTTTGAGATTTTGGACAGTAACAACATATTGGTTTTTAAATAGTTCCTCTAGGAAAAAATATATGTGCTTAATATTTCAGAACTTTTCTTTCTCAACCACTCAGAAAAATAAAATGTCTTTTCATCTCTTCTCTCGTATTTATTCCACTTACTTGTGGTCTTTTTGCAATTTTTTTTTAAACAAACTGCAGGCATAGGTTTACCAAGCAGGGAGTAAGAATCTAGCAAAATGGGTGTCTCTCCACTGACACAATGCATCATCTCCTCTCTCCTTCTGTCTCCAAAAATCACCCTCCAGGCTGTGCCTAATAGAGATGCATTAGAGGAGTTTTGCTATACTTTTCCCAAAACACTCAAGTTTTGGAACTTACATTTCTTCACATTTCTATTTGTTCTACTGCATCCATTGTTGAATTACTGTTGAAATTCCCAGAAGGATATTTTATTTTGTTTTCTGTTTAGAAGGTATATATTCCATGTGTAAGGTGGCTGACTGAACAATTTTTTCTTGTACTTTTCATCAGAAAAGAAGATAAGATTACAATATGGGGGAAATTAACATATTTTCTGTAGTTACTGTTGCATTCTAAATGTTTCCCTTTTATTTAATCAGAAGGGATTACATTTGTCTTTCCTTTAGACAACATGACGAACATTACAGAAGCACTGCAGCACTCAGTATCAATGGATTGGCCAGATAATTAAAGAAATATTTTGGTATGACCTGTAGAGTTTCTGCCAGATCTTTGTTTTTTACCAAAGGATCCTTAGGAGCAGCTGTCAAAGAAACTTTTAAGCATAAGACTTGATTAGGAGAGATCTAGTGAGTCCAGCAATGTATTGGAGGGATTTGAAATCTAGAAGAAGAACCATTTCAAGGATGGAAAGCAAGGTAACTTATTACTTTGTTATGTGATTGAGAAAAACTTTCCATGGGTGACAAATACCCCAATTTATAGTTCCAGGGCTTCCCATCAAATAGTTAAATATTGATGCATCTGATAGAGCCAAGAAATGTAACTGTTCCACCATGACTTCTGGTATTTGGCACAGAGCTATAGGAAAATACCTGTACAACTTTCATGACAGCAAACTTATATTTGAAAGATCTTAGCTGCTGACAAATTTTATCTTCTGAGTATCTTAAAGACTTGATCCATATTTCTCTCATGGGTTTTCAGACCTGGCTGGGCTTGTCATATTACCTTCCAACAGACTTTCTGTATGGTATCATCTTTAAAAAGCAGGCTTGGAGGCTCTATTGTGTCATCTTATATCCAGTAATTAAAAAAGCCACTTAATAGTGGTCTGTCTTTACACAGTTTGAGTTCATTTAACTTGAACATAGTCAAGTGGCTTTTGCACAAATGTATTAGTATCCCACTGATGCATATAAAAGGACTGAAAATTATACTTTCCGTTGATTTCTTCCTTGACAAGCATTTTTAAATTACCACTTGGCCTGTTTTTAATCAGCTTTGAATTTCTGTCAGGCTGAGATGTATTCTGTGTTTAATGAAGCAAATTGTTGATTAAGGCCTTTGCTATCATTAAAATTATTTGGCCCTTATTTTTAATTCTTTCCACCTCTGCTATTAGAGAGCAATGCTGATTTGGAATGATAAGACTGACAGTGTTGTTGGCTGCAGTCTTTCTTTTTATTGTGGTGTTCATAGAGCCTTTATTACACGAATACAATACCCTCTTTATTACAGTAGTGCTATTCTTTCTTCTAGGGCTTGACCAGATGTGATCCATACACTCCCTTCATTGTCCTAACTGTCTAACCTTTCAAATTAAAAAAGAAAAAAAGAAAAAAGAGGTGTGGGTTTTTTTGTATTTCAAACTTTGTCATCCTTATGCAGGATAAAACAGCTGCAATTTGATCCATTCTATATAAATTAAATGCACTTAGTGCCATGCCATTCTTGCTTTTGGTAGAGGTTATTTCCACCTATTCTGTGTTTTTCATTTGCCTATAAGTTAGATTGGAACTTTCAATGTAATCAGATGTCACCTTATATTTAATTGGAAGCAACTTTCTGATGTCCAGACCAGTTTGTACAGCAGGAAAATGTAAGCCACCACCCATTTATCAAATTTATCAAAAAAATTTATCAAAAAAATTCTTGACTTTAAAAGACTAAAAACTTGAAAAAAATTAACACCCCTAACCCCTGAGTCTACTGCTAATTTTGCTATTTTCCTTGCCATTGATGCTTACTAACTTTTTTTTTTTTTTTTTTTAGGAAATTTAAATATTCTCTTGATACATGGCCAAGTTATTTTCATTCACTTTTTACTTCATACCCGTCCTCAGTTAATCAGTTTTCTTCTTGCTGTGTTGATTACCTACTGCTGCATTCATAGACAGCAATACTGTCCTACACTTGCTTTGCCTGTGGCATAGACTGATTATTTGCTCTTCGTGTCATAATATCTCTATAGCTTTCATTTCATAGTATCTCTATATCTTTGCTCTGATTTCTCTGTATTTGTTCTAGTAGGATCTCATTTTTTTTGAGTACTGGTGATAAGGATTGTACTCATCAGTCTGCATGAGCTTTACATGATGACATTAACAGATCTTTGTCTTCACAGGGCCATAAAAACTGATAAATCTGGCACTTGTTTTTTATCATTATGCTGTGCTGTTGAATAACAGTTATTCCATGACTACCAAATGCCACAAGAAAACCATTTTATTTTCATGTTTTCAATTGAAACTTTTATTTCAGAGCGGAAGTCCCAGTATTAAGAGCTACCTTGAATTTTATTCGCTTAATAGCATTTTTAGAACACAGAGCCAGTGTTTTCCTTAATTTTAATCTTCTGACCCTCTGCAATATGGTGTGAGGGATCAGACCTCATTAAGTAACACGAGATCTATTATGATTTTTTCCCCAGATTGTGTAGCTTAAACATACATGCATTGTGACTTTTGTGATCAAAATAATCAGCCTTTATAACTGTGCAACCTGAGCATATATAGCAATCAAATTATCAGCTTTTATGAGTTATTCCCTCTTAGTGTTATGTTCAAATACAGACCTTGAATGTCATTTCACCTTAATCCGATCAAGGGCTATCTGATGGTCAAGCATTTGTTCAGACAATAACATGTTAGTCACTCTGCCCAAAAAGGCTGAGACTAGGATTTGATCCAACAGCATCTCGACTCGTCTGCAAGAAGGAGTTTAGAAAGCAAGGGGGTCCAATCTGTCTCTCCATGGGAGTCTTTTCCAGGTTTTTACATATGGAGAATATCACTCAGCTTTCACCCGTTGCTAGATGTCATCAAAAGTCTTCACTCTTTGTGCAAGAACCATTTAGCAGCATTTGTAAGTAGCCTCAAGCTCTACTCAGGAGCTTTGCTGATAAACTCTACCTACTCAGATTTGTATATTTAAAGCTACTCAATTTTGTCTCCCCCCTCCATCAGTCTCTTCTCCCTCTGACATGATTTTATTAATCCCTACAGTCCTCAGCTGCACTAATAAAATTTCTTATATAACAACCCCGTCAGATGATTTATAATAATCAGAGAGGTTAAATAAGTTTCTTCTCATTTGACTGAAAATTTATATAGCTCTTATATGTGAACAATAAATAAAAGCAAGATTTTTTTAAACAAATGTCCAAATGCTAACAAAGAATTGCATATTAATGCAACGCTCCCCAAACAACAATACACAACTGTTCATTTCTTTGCAAGTCTTTGATGAAAAAAAAAAAAAATTGGTTATTCTGCCAGAATCCTTCACTTTTTAATTTGTTGAACGCATTGGAGTAGAGATGAAGGAGGAAAAAAATCACTCTCTTTTGTGGCTTAGTTTGATGCTCGGAAGACTGTTCTCACTGACTTGGATCAAAATCCAGGAATATCAGTATTTGCTAGAGAATAATATGGAGTTTTGGAGCCAGGAAAATCCACCTGAATGTCTGTCCCATGGCCCCTGGATGACCTGGAACACATGGTCATGGTACCCTGCAGGTGCTTTATAGAGGAACCATAGAACCAAGCTGGCAGGACACCAAGAAAAGTTTGAAAGCTCGTCTGGTGGCAGATTTCCAATGGGATTTCATCACAATTGGACTATTCCAGTGAAAAATTTGCATTCTGAGGAAGTGAGCTTTAGTGCTAAATATTCATGCTATGGAAGGACTTAGATCATCCCTGTGTGGGACACCGGGTATGAAACCTTTACTTTGCTGGGATTTCCTCTGAACTGCATGCACTTCAGATATGTCCTGTTAGGGCCTTGAGTAGATTAAGGACCTTTCTGCCCTTGCTCAGATTCCCTGAGGCTCTCCCAACGCTACCTGTGGGCCTGGACCCCATTTCAGTCCCCCAGAGCCATCGGTCCCTGTCCTTGCAACACTGAAGCAGGGCTGATCCCCAGGTCCCCACAGCCCTTCCCTGTCTGGCCATAGTGTGACAACAGAAAAAACCTCCACTGCTTTCAGGCTGAGTTGATGCTAACTTGCTTGACTGAGATTGGTATGACCTGATTTTAACTGGCCCTTTTTTTCTGTCTGGCTGATAGTCTATTTTGTTGTGTCAGGTATGCTGAGACTTCAGAGCCTGCAGCATCTTAGAATGTAAGTAAGGTCCATATTTATAAAAACACTCATTGTAGACAAGGAGGAAAGGGGTCTGGAGAAGGAAAGCACCTCACCAGGGTCACAAAAAGAAGCTTCTAGTTCCCAATAAAATGTAATCTTTTCTCAAAAATAGCATCTTATAGTTTTTAGCCCATAACATATTTGGGATTGATATGGTTTGATAGAAGGGAAATAATTTGTCTTGGAAGTCTGGTCATCAGGTAAAACTGAGGGCATAAATACTTAAACTGTAGCTCCTTCAACATTTTATATTTTGATAAACCTAAAATATTGCCCTGGGATTTAATCATAGCACAGTTCTTTTCTATAGTTACCTATTATAAAGAAGTATCTAGCAATGAACTAGGAGTATTAACTTCATGTAAATGTCTGGAATAAAGTCTGCTTACAAATTTGAGAAGACTTACAAAATCTAATATCCATGGTTTAGAGAAACTTCATGCTACTGAGCTAATCTAGCTTAAAATAGTAAACTAGGTGGCTTTAAAAAAAAAAAAAGGCTTTTTTTAAAAAATAAAATAAATTTTTTTCACATCAGTTTCCCAGTTCAATTTAATATGGAGCCACATTTGGGAGCTAGAACAGAAGGGTGAGGAGGAATATAGAACTACTAGAAAAGAGGCCAGGATGTAATGAGATGGACTGTGGGTATTTAAGATGGCACTGACAGCAGAAAAGACATGTATTAACAAATATGTAGGTTAAGTGTAGCTTTCTTCTTTTTCTTATGTGTACAAAGCTTTCTAAACATGTTAACCCTTTCTATTTGCCTTGAAATTAAACTGATGTTGACTCAAAAGTATATCTCTAACACAGAAAGAAATCTGTTCCCATTTTTGTGTTCCTTCAGCCGAAGCCCTGGAATATTCATACCCAGCCTGAACCTCCAGTGTATTTCTTCATGATACCTCAAAAGTTGTGCTTTCAGGCCTTCAGGAACCAGGCCTTCTTGAGAAACCAAGAAAACAAGATGACCAAAAATCTTTCTCTAGATTTGCCATAAAATGTTGCAGTTATTGGGAAGCAGATATTATCATTAACTGCAGTCCAGACTGTAAAGTTTCTAAACTGAAACTTGCAAGCAAAGCAGTTCTTCATCTCATCTTCAGACCAAATTCACATTTCAAAATATTGATGTTTCATTGTGCAAATTATTTCATATTATAATTAAAAGTTACAGGGTTTTTTTGAATTTTTTTTTTAATCTTGCCTAATATACATCACATTTAAAGTTTATGCTCTGAGGCACAAACCAATCACTGATTCACAGGAGATATGAATCCTCTAAGCAATGCATTCTGTATTTGCCAATGTTGAAATTTCTTGGTCCTTTATAAATCATCCAGTATTAACAAAAGTGAGAAAAGACTGTGAGAAAACTGACTAATGATCTGATCTAACCTTTCATGAAGTTAAGTCACAAGTGGAGGTGGGTTTATCCTATAGGTAATAGTTACAATTATATACTTGTTAGTACAGCATGACCTAGTTTTCCTTTGTTTTATGCAGCAGATGACAACTCTTGTTAAAACACAAGTATTGCTGAGTTTTAGGATGACATTAAGAATACTGTCTTTTCTGATGTCTCACAATATGTTTATTAATCTCTATATCTGTTGAAATTTTTCTTTTGGCTTTGGATCTTCCGAAGGATGGCGATGTTAACTCCTACCTGGACTTTGTATTTCGCTGCAATATGTATACTGCTTTTTATTTCCCTGTCTGCTTCTGATACAATTGTAAATTATATACTCAAATGACTACTGTACTGAGAGTTATATAGCATTTTAGAAATTGTGACTTAAGGTAGACTAGATCATTCTACTCTTTTTTAAAATATTCTATTTTTTATACATTTTTTTTTTTAACTCTAGAAAAATACCCCATTGACTTTCATCTGGTTTTCTTAACAGAGAAAACAGTGAATGAAGACTTCAGGAGCTGGCCTGCCAATATTACTTCCTAGCAGGACTGTGAGGTCTGAAATTGTATTTCTTGGACCAACCTTAGTGTTCTTTTATTCAGTCTTTTTGATCAGTTGTTGTGACCTGCAGAGATGCTATGCTACTCCAGTAACTTGCTGTGTTTTCACTCCTGAAAACAAGGAAGTCAATAATATTAAATAAACTTTTAGTATTCACCTTCTGTAGCCTTCTAGAGATTTCTGTCTGCATGAAATACATTTTTCTTAAAATGTAAGCTCTCCTGGCTGTAAACTGTGGTGTTTTATGACTCAGAAATTGCTGAATACATTTATGTCTTTAACAAAAAAATAGCTTGGCAATGTGTTGGGTGGGTAACCCTGTGGTGCATGACAAGAAGCAGGCACTGCCAGCTGAGATGCAGCAATCTAGAGCACAGAGCTCACTGGTGGGTAAATGCCATAAAGGCAACTTGTATTTCTCTCCTCTGTTGACTTCTATACCCAGCTGGGTTGGAATGGAGAGACACATGTTATAGTCTGGTCACTGGAGTTCCTCTGAAAAATAAGAAAGGCTATGGGCAAGTCTTTTTGATAAAAAAGCTGACAGTAAGTACATAATTTGAGTGGGATGAGCTTACTGGTTTGTGGAGATGAGAGCCCTGGGTCCAATGCCTTCTTTTGCTTAAGAAGTTGTATTTCAAACTTAACTGAAGTTCCTTTAACCATCAGCTGTTCTGTGTTGACCTCTTTTTGAACTTCTTTCATTTTGCAAAAAAAAAAAAAAAAAAAAAAAAAAAGAAAAGAAAAAATAAAAGATTCATTGCCTCAAAGGACCAGATGAAGGAGGAATGCCTGGATCACAGAGCAGTACCAAGCAAACCCAGGGAGAAGTAAGCACAGAAGAACTGCCGAATCAAAGTAATAAAAATCAGAACATTAAGGCTCTGTCTACATTAGCATTTTGGTTTGGGGGAGCAATGCAATACATAGACAAATCCCTTGACTGCTCCTAACAGTGGTTTGGTTCACAGAAGGTTTTTGGTACACACAAATGAGACTTCTTTCAGGGATAATGACATTAGAAACTCTGCTTCAGGTGCTCACCAAGTGCACTCTATCCTCTAATGGGAAACTAATGGTCCAAGGCAAAGCCTGCCTCTTCCAGCAGACTCAAATCACATGTGGTGGGGTGCTAGGTCTAGAGGACTGACTATTTTCAATAAAAACCCTAAATTACATTTATTATAGATGTAGAGTTCTCAGCAATTTCTTTGATCTACTTCTGCTCCTGTTGTGCAGAAGTCTGGATCAGCAGAGAAATAAATACAGATTATATTGGACCATACAAAAGCTTAGCTTTCTGAAATAGATAGAAATAATTCAGCTAGTAAAATGGATGCTGCCTAGACACCCCTAATATTAAACTCATTTTAAAGCAATATACAGAAAACATTTGTCGAGATAGAAGCTATTGAACTGAGAGGCAATAGGAAACAAGAAAACTTTTAAGTATCATTAACTCATTTTCATGTAATTTTCTTTAGTTTAGTTGGTTATTGAACTAACATCCCTGAATACAAAATAACACATAGATCTTTCATTGAAGATATATAGGTTACATGTACACTCTTATGTTCCAGCTATTGAAAGTACTGCTAATAGAATTTCTGAATGCTTTCTGATCATTCCTTTTGACAGATAGAGAGTCATTTTGGGAAACTACAGTAATGTATTTTTAAGTGCCTGAATGGCCACTAGTAAATTGTTTCTGTTGTTAACTGTAGATCTGGATTCAAATGCAAATGAATTATTTAATAGGATATATTTCATTAAAATTGCAATTTTACTTTTACAATTACTGTTTTACCTTTGTAGATACCCTCTTAAGAAAAAGTAACTGCCAATTTAAAATAACGTGGAAAGGTCTATCCTAGACTAATCCCTATCAATTGTTAAACAGAGCTGTTTTTTCAGTTACATTAGAATTACAGTTTATCTGCTGATAAATACAGTAGCATTAGAAGTATTGTATTATATTTTTAAAACACTAAGATACTGTAATCTGAAATTGCATCTCTTTAATAATCTGTTTTATCTCCTATTTCTTGTGTGGCTTCAGCAGCTGATAAAAAAATACATAAAATAGAAACCTGATGCTTGGAAATTCATGACTTCTTGGAAGTCTGGACTTTAAGAATTCATACAGTTCAACTATCTGACAGTCTCAGAGACCAGCTGAAAGATTTAGGTGATAAAGTCTCTGGAAAATGAGGCTGTGTTCAGCAATACAAGGTGGTAATATTTCCAGGGGGACAAGGGCCTTGACAGTGGCTTGTGGAGGCTTAGGTTTATAATATTTTCAGTCACAAACAAGGAGTTTAATCCAATAAGGAGAACTGCAGCTCCCTATTTGAAAGCAGTGTTTCATTCAGAGAAGATGCCTTGCTCCAACAGTGGCACCCAAAGTCTAAAGTTAGAGCTGTGGGAGGAAGAGACATTTCAAGAGATCAAAAATGCAGCAACTGGGCAGGGCACCACCAAAACCCAGTTGATATAAAACACAGGGAACAACCCAAAATTTTCCACAGGACAGAGTGTTCTTGGCTCAGGGCAGCAGGCTGGCATCTCTGTCTCAGTATCAGTCACATAAAATTGTATTTTCTAACATTTCTGTGCCTTGACCTTTTATCTCCATCCATTAGAGTGGGGACACATCTTTTATGTGAGGCTAATGGAGCAGTTGCTCAGGCAGCATTAAATCTGCCTGCAGTAACATGCTACTGGTTGGCAGGTTAGTGCAGCATGCACTGAAAGGCACATACATTCCTTTTAGCTATGGTAAGGAGTCGAGAGTGCAGGTTGCAAGAAGATGGTATAGGTTGAAGCATTGCAGTCACAAAGTGTGCGGAAGAATCATAAAATGGATGGAAATGTGTATATCTACATTTACAAGCATTTACAAGCAACCTTCCACAACTGGAAATTGAAAGGGATCTTGTAATCAACACTGACATTAGGTATTCAGCTGTTGGAAAGTGCAAATTTCCAACTCTGGAGCAGTTATTTCTACTAAGGGACAAAAAGTACAGTCTTAGCTCTTGAGGAATTCAAATTACATCTTAAAAGAGGAATCATTACTAGCAAACCATGTGACTAAATAGGAAATACACTTAAATGTTATTTTAGAAATTTTTCACGCGTGGTCAAATCAGGCCACTGATTTGAGATCAGATGCTAATAAGTTACACAGCATCCATAAATGAAGTGACAAATCAGAGAATAACATGCCAAGCTGTTAAGAAACGTATCATATGATATCATCCAATTTCAATCTAATCTTTCATGAGCTTAAAGAAGATTGAGATGAACAGGAAAATTTCCCTCTGCACAGCAGCTCAAGAGTAAAGCAATAAAATTTCTTGCTCTGTAAGAGAGGCAGTGTGGTCAAGACTGCATAGATGGAGAACGGTGAGCACAAGCTATATTGATTAAAGTTATCTTGAAATGTTCTATCTAATTTCAGAAAATCTGAAACATTTCAGGAAGAATACCTTGCCTAGTGTTTTCAATGAAATTTTTCTTTTTCCATCAACCTTAATAACAAATTAGATTTTGTATCATGATGACATCTGAAGGCCACATTACCCTGTGCTAGAGTCCTATTATTCCATGGAGACACTTCTCTTCTGATGATCTTATAATGCAAGTGTACAAGCATGGCTGGCAAAGAGATATAATAAAAGATGGAGAAGGATGAGAAAAGAAGGGACACAGAAGAGTATACAATATGATTCAACATAAGTCTGTTATAATGAAATACATTCATATCTTTTGTATCTCTGCTGAGGATGGGATATAAATGGTAAAGACATTTTTAGGAGGTAAGGCT
Organism: Calypte anna; assembly: GCF_003957555.1. Taxonomy (NCBI): domain Eukaryota; kingdom Metazoa; phylum Chordata; class Aves; order Apodiformes; family Trochilidae; genus Calypte; species Calypte anna. Next base: position 142,160,409 of record NC_044244.1, read on the forward strand.
ACTCTTCAGATTTCACTGGCCCTATTTCAGAATTTGAGTCATCATACTGTGTTTTTTTCTCCCTGAATGTCATTCCATTAATAAATCTATGGTTGACTTGGAAATAAAAGCTTGGTATAAGGTAAAAAGGGCATGGTTAGCTGATTTAGGTAAGTTTTCTGTATCATTTCTCTTAGAATGAACATGTAGTCCTAGCAATGAACATGTAAACCTAGCAGAAGAATCTGGGATATCTTTATGTAGAAATTTGCATTAAAAGTAGGCCATTAATGAATGACAGAAGATGTCTGTGTTAAAGGTAATGTAATGATTAGTATGCATTGTACAAATCTACAAGTTCAACTTTGGAATCAGAGAGGCCTGGACAAATTGTCTGCATGATTAGCTAAAATTAAACTTGTCATACAAAACTTTAGTAGGTCATCCATTCTTAGGAGTTTCAATGCACTTTAGGTTGGGGTTAGATACTGAAATTTTATAATCCAAGCCATTTATATATATATATATATATATATATATATATGCATGTATGCATGTGTCTGATACTTATATATATCCCCTCAGATTAAGTATTAATTGAAAATTTCTCACAGTTCTTAATACCTTCTATTCTGAGATAAGTGTGGTTGGTTAGACTGCCTGGTCTCACCTGAGACATAAATTCCCCTGCTTTGCATGCACTGGTTTTCTGAAGCCTCTGAAGCCCTTAAGGCAGCCATCAGAAAAGGATAGACACAGAATACTCACTACAGTCCTGTGTGCTTGAATGGTGACCAACCTATCAGTCAGCTTAGATTCAGAAACTTCACATTTATTGCACCTGCAGTTATCAGTATGGCCTTTTTTCTGCAGGCCATCAAAGTCTGAAATTGAGGCCTCCTTCCCAGTGAGGAGCCCTGATCTCTTTCAGCTTTTAGACTACTGTCTTGCAGTAGCATCCACTGTGAAATATCTACAAAGAACACAACCTGTATTGTCTTAGTGTGGCTCTTGGATAAGGGTGACTGATCACACCCACGCTGCCACCTCTCCCTTTATAAATGTCACATTGTCATCTTGCTTTTGTTGGAGGCTAGGCAAGATTAGCTCTTTAGAAGATTGGATCCTCTAAATTTACCAGCTAATGACCTCATCTTTTACAAAATTAAACAGTTTTGGAATGAAACTCTGTCTTTTCTCTGCCTTATGTTGATTTTTCTCCTATCCTGTAGATATAGAGCTTCAGCTCCAGGTAAAAAAAGGGACATAAAAAGCTGCAGCTCGTAATCTTTATTCCTTTATTCTGGGAATGGATCCTTTTGAATTTAATTTAACTGCTTCAGCTAGGAAAAGTCCAAATGAACGAGTTCAATAATTGTTTTTTTCCACTTGTTTCATTCAAAACACTTGGAGTTTTATTTCAGTGCATGACTATTTTTAGTCACAATTTCTTTTTCAGAAAAAATTATTTTAAAAGTCATTAATCTCTAATCCTAGAGAATCCGTGGAAGAGAATGAATTAGTGACATTGCACAAGTGATAACCATGCTGGGATTTTCTAAGTTTTTTGCTTCTGACTTTTTTTTTGCCTGAAAAATATTCTTTTTTGTGTGTGTAATATATTTTATTATTTCTTCTTCCTTTCCCTAATATTTATTCAGCTACAGTCTGCAAACTGCCTTTGTATGCTTTTGTGTCTTTAAATATTTGCATTTATAGGAAGACTCCTACATGTACATTTCTGATGATGATTCTAATGAGGTACCCCAGCCTTCAGGGCAGTTCTGTCAGCAGGTGCTCCATGCAAAGCAGTGTTCGAGCTTGCAGGTTGTCTTCACAATGGTGTAATTTTCCAGAATGATTCAGTGTGCAGTGGGGGAAATATTGGCATAGGGCCCAGAGCACTTAAGCATCTCTTTCCTTATGAACTAATATTTACAAGTTAAATACCACATGCTTCTTAATATATGTAAAAAGCTAATATTCCTAATACTGGTGGGATGGTACTGCCACCGTTTTCATGATGGCCAATTTTTCTCATCAAACACATGAAAACCCCAAATGCCACTCCTCACCCCCTAAAGTTTAAGTTGCTATTAGACTTGTGATTACAGAAGCAAAGCTTTTCAACCTTAATTTTGCCCTAGCTATATTTATTTACAGGCCTCTCTTTTCACTCTATTCTTTAGTTACAATATGAGAAATAAAAATATATTGCTCACTCTTCTGAGTGATGCACTGACTGCTCGCAGTGGTCTTTAAACAAAGAAAAGTTATCTTGTTTAAAAATTCAGTATGCCAAACAAAATTTTAGTCAAAATGAAGCAACTTTTCTTTAATCAATATTTTGAAAACTTTTTTCAGGGCTTTTTTTTGGATTGTTGGTTGGTTGTTTTGGGTTTTTTTTTTTTTTTCAGTTTTCCTAAAAAACAGCTGTGATATTCTCTCTCACAAATTGTTGCCATCTCTGTATGCTGTTCCTTAGAATAATTGCAGCACTGAGTCCAAAAGCGAGTTCTGAAAATGTTTTTTGCTGGAAAGCATTTTTGAATGATCTTCCAGCAGTTAAAGGTATCAATCATCAACCTATTTTTTGACAGTACCTTAGGTCAGTGTTCATCCTGGTGAAATTAATATTAAGTCATACAGGCAGTACACACTCTTGACAGTCTTGCATTTCATACTGACTGCCAGGAGCTCCTGCCAGGGAGCAGCCTGGGTGCTGCCACACAAGGGCTGGGGATCTGGGAGGCAGGAGGAGATGGAGGCAGTGATGGGGAAGCAGACAGAGCAAGTGAGATCTAGAAAGTGGTTGGACCTACATGATACAGCCTACCTCATTTTTAGTTCCAACATCAGTCACATTACAGTGAGCTAAGTGAGGAGCTGAATTCAAGCTGATGTGCCTTATGGTGGTATTGAATGGGAAGCAGCATCCTGTTGGAGTGCCAAGTGTGTGCAGTATCCAGCTACCAAACAGCACTGTCCAGGGTCTGTAGACAAGGAAAGAGTAGAAATGAGTGTGCCAGTCAAACCGAGGTGTGAGGCCATTCACCCTGTCAAGGAGTTACTGACATCTGTCATGCAGCTTTGGGAACCTTAAGGAAGAATAAATAGTGGCATTCCCCCTATACTTCAGAATCCCTCTGTAAGGTCCACAGATTTAATGGCTTAATTAAGGCCAGCATACCATGGATAAAAACCAGCAGATGATCGACTGGATTAAAAATTTGGACCAGCTAGCTTAAATTTTTGATACTAGTAGATAAACATCTCTGGTGACAAAGTAAAAGCCAATTACTTCCAGTAATTTACTACAAAAGGGGCACATTGATTATGAATAATATAAAAACTGTACATTTCAAACAAATCTGAATAGAATATTTTCAGTAGGTTAAATATAAACTCTTTATCATAAGTCTTTATTTAGTAACAAGATATTTTGTTGGTTAATAAGGGTCATTTAGAGTCAGTATGCTTGGAAAGACCAGATGAGAAACTGGTCCACTGTCTTTTTATTGTGTGTATTCACGAGACTGATTCAGATGAATATAACTAGACACTATAATATATATAAAATTGCTATTTACAGCTAGGAACTTCTCGTTGCAAAGTATCTGTACTGAAGATTCTCAAATTAATCAAGTTTTTACAGATTTCTTCCATGAGATATTTTAAATCTTTTTAATATATGTGTTTGCAAAGACCATATGAACATCTACTATTTATGAGGTATGTTTTTAACAACTTCTTTAAAAAGCTTTTTTCAAGTTCAAAATTTTCTCAAAAACCATGTTTTGCAGGAAGAGCAAATGGTGATTAAGAATTCTCTTTGAAGTAGAACACTTGTGGAGAAACAAATGAAACGTTTTATGTGCTTTTCTCTATGCTTTCAGCCAGCCAAAAGTAAAGAATTTGCAGATGGTTTTGAAGAAGGCAGGAGGGAAGGAATCAGATATTTATCTCATTTAGGAATAAAATTGTGCCATAATGGTGAGATTTTCATGATGGATTTCGTTTTGAAATACAACAGAAATAAATATTACTCCGTGCATGAGAAATCCTAGGTTTCAGGAAATTTGATGTGAGTCAGTTTGAAATCAGCAACAAAGATAAACAGCTACTGCCTGTGAATGAACTATTTATTGCAATGCTTGTCATGGGAGTGTTTAGGGTGCCATAGCCACAAGAACAGAACCGTCCCACTCAGTGACACAAAATATATTTATGCAGAGATGGAATAATAATTTCTGTGCTCAAATCCCAGTTCTAAGATGTCTGTTTCTCGACACGAACACACGACAGGCTCATGCAAGCACAGGCCCCAGGTTTCCTCCTGTAGCTCAGACCTGCACAGTGGAGCTGGGGAAAGAGGAAACTTATGCCAGCCAAGACCCGGCCAGCAGCCCTGGGCCTCACGTGTAGTTTCACCTTGAGCCCAGACTGTTACAGGGTTTCAGACACCCAGGTACAGTGTCCCGAGGGGCAGCTGTTTTCACTCTATTGCTCTTTAAAACCAGATTGTCAGAATGAGCTGCCAAAGGCTTTGCTACCCATGTAGCCCCAGGCTGATGTCTGTGATTTTCCCCATGTCCAGAGACAATTACAGTTCATTACCTGTGTTACCATCACCTCCCAGCCTCCTGCCTCAAACAAGCTACAGAGATATCAAGCTGCTAATGGCCTGCCTGCATTTCCTGATATCTTTTCTGCACGTACCTAAACCCCTAAAGCAGGACAGATTAGCCCATGTCTCATTTAGCAGTGCTCTCAGTTGGGCATCCCCATGACATTTATAAGTGCATCTCTGGTCTCTGGGCACACACCAGGATCAAAAAATCAGGTAGGGGTGACCAGCTGTGGTCATGGTCCCATCTACCTGAGAGATGCTTTTGGGTAGGCTTTATCCTGGGGCAACTGCCATTCAAGGGGAGAAGACCTAGTAGAAAAATCAATTTCAGATGCTTCTCTTGGTGACAAAGCTTTACTGACCATATTGTCAGCTGGAAGCTTTGCTCTGAAATTGTTTCAGCTTCAGGAACTGCTGTTGTGCTGTGGGAAAGGTTATACAGTCATATTTTCAAGTGAAATATACCTGTTACCAGCACACGTTATTTCCCAGGATTCCATGTCGGTTATATGCATAATTAAAACATTTATTTAAAGAAAAAACAAACCTTTGTCCCTTGTAAAAAGCATGGCAGTTTAGCAGGTGGTCTAAGGCTGCTTAGAAATTTTCATGCTACTATTTTTGCATTTCCTTTGAAATGGCTTCAGACAAATAGCTTTGTATTTAGATACTTTGTGAATTTTGGGTTTAGCTAGTGTATTATGAGAAGAGGATAAATAGCTTTCAAAACTCAGATGTAAAAAGAAATATTCTTATCCAAAGCATAGGTAGTCATTACACTTACTAGGTTTTCTTAGGTTTTTCTGGGAAAACAGTTCCAAGTACAGCCAGCCTGAGACTTTGTAACAAAACAAGAAGATTGATTTTAGTGATCTGAAAACAGAGGGGTAATTATATTCTCATTTTCATGTTCATGATGTGCACAATTCTCCTATTAAACTTTAATGGCTGTTGCAAGTGAAAAAACATATGCAACAAGATAAGGAAAACACCAGAAAGCTGTTAGCTTTGAAACTCATTGTCAGATAGCAAATATTATCGCTATAAATCTCAACTTTCACAGCCAGTGAGAGCTGCAGGCTAGACTAGAGAAAGAGACAGGCACGAAAACGTAGCTGTGCATTAAAAGTAACACACTGTACACTGCTAAAATATGTATTGTGATTAAGTTAATATTGAACACTGAATTTTTTAACCTTTTCTGATTTTCTTTTCCCCGGGCAAAAATCAACACTTTTTCTAGCTCAGCATCCTTCACAATTTGTTTTCTGCGGTGTCAAAAGAGGTGTATTAAACACTCTGGGAGCAAACACGCTCTCTGATATGGTGGCAGCAGGGTGCATACGGTTTCATAACAACATTAAAAGCTCATCCCTCTTCTCCTCTCTTTCCAGGAGCTGTTAGGAGAAGGGTGACACAGACGTGAGAGGGCATTACCTGCAGCCAGCTCTCAGAGAGCTGTGAAAGAAGATGGCGTGGAGGAGCGCAGGGTACACCAGGTAACATCTGTTCCTAAATGGATGTAATAAGATCCAACCTGCTTAGCATAAACAGAAACATGGCAAGTCAAATATGGGTAGCAGCAGGACCCGAGGTAGAGTGTGTGGGAGTCGTGAAAATAAATGAGTGGAGCACGAACATTTGTGGTATCAGTCAACTGCTTAACCAGGCTGGTGCATGCCCGGTGACATGTCCATTTACCAAAAAAAAATAGGAGAAATATGGAATTCCAAGCATTTGATCTAATGCAGGAAAGAATCGTTAGAAATTCTGGCTTATAATACATCTTTATAAGAAATCTGTAAGGAAGGTGTAGTGTTTTCTCTTGGTTTTAGACCAAATACAATTTTTTTTGGGGGGGGGGGGGTAAAGCTGGACAGTTAAATAACACAAAAACAAAAGGAGAGATAAGTTTACAACCAAACAGAGATTTGGGATGGAATTTGAAGGGGTAACCAGAAAGAATCCCTTGCCTGTGTTTGGTTTTTTTTTCTTTTTTTTTTAAGGAACCACATAATTTGTTTTTCTGATACCTGGGATTTCTTAAGACTACTGATTTTTTCTTGTTTTCCTTTTTCTCCCAGCCTTGTCTACCACCTTTGTTCAAGCAAATACCATGTATATATTTTGATTTAGCATATTAATAATAATAATAATCTAGATATGAATATACACAGACGCTAATTCCTTTCTCAGTGGAAAAACTCTCCCATTTAAAAAGAGCCCCATATCTGAAAGCTATCTAATGAACCCTCACCGAGGGAGGGAATTGAAAAGGAACAGTTGAAGTAAAAATAGATGTTTCAAGATAAAAAATAAAGCAAGCACATGACACAAGTGAAAAGAAATACTGGGAGGCTGATTGAAATCAGATGTAATAGAAAAGTTAAATTTACAGGTAATTTGATAAATTACTTGAGATGATGTCTGTGACTGCGAAGATTTTAGCCCACAGCTCTGCTGCACCACCAGCATGGAACCATCAGCATATCCTCACCCAGAGGAGAGCTTCATACTAAGTGCTCCGTGCAGGAAATTCGTCAAACATATCTCCTGCTTCAGTCTTTAAAAATTTTTTTTCCTCAAATCAAGCTTTTCTAAAGAAAAAACAATATATGATTTTTTGTATCTTTCTGGCAACACTATGGAGACTGTAAATTGTAAAATTAAATAGTAATTTTTTCAAGATGAGGAAAATGATACAAAAAAAGAAAATATTCCAGTTCCTCTCTAGGAAATTCGATGAGGTTTTGGGGAGCTAGTTTGCTATTTCCTTGCTGGGGAAAGGAGTTTTATGCCAAGTACATTAAACATAAGACAAGTAGCCATCTAGCTTTTCTGTCATTCTTCTCTCAAAGCCACACACTGAGCAAAATTTGACTCACTCTATGCTGGTAGTGCTTTTAGTGAGTTACCATGAAAAACAGCACAGCGTTTTAACCTAACAGCATGAGAGTAAATACATTCATGCATCTCCACTGGAAACAATATAAAATAGGAAGTAGATGATATTACCAATCCTATATGCAGGATGCTGCCAGCACCCTGTGTCATTAACCAAGTGATTGTAAACACTACAAAATACAGACACAAACCCACAGATTTTTCTTTTTTTAAAGTTTGGTTTTGTAAAGCCCCTGTGGCTGGCAGCAAACTCTGCAATATCCAAATGCCAGATGCCAGCTTGTTTTGTTTTCCTCTTTGGTTTACAGTTGGATATTGCTAAGCAGGTTCAGACTAGCAGGTTTATTCCTCTGTCTCCTTATTTATTTGCTTTATTTGTTTTCATGCACAGGTAATAAAGAGCTCTCTGGTGAGCTGCCAGTAAATCTCTGGGCTGGAGCGTATGGTATGGCAGTCCTCACTCTGAATAAATTAAGAGGCAAAATCAGATCCAAATAGCTCTCACAGTGACTGTGGAAGATGGGGATTCAGTTTAGAAGACTGCCTGTGAGAACAGGTCTGGTTTTAGGTGTATGTCTGTGTGTGTGTGTTGTGTGTGTGTTTGTCTGCGTGCGTGACAGAGAAGTGAAAAGCAGGAAGGGAGATCTGTGTAAGGGAAAAGCAGGCTGGCCAGAGCATGTTTTTCAAAGGTCTTTGATAAAATAAGCTCCATGCTTTCTGGTGGGGAGGAAGCTGGGAGAAGTGTCCTCAAACATTTCAGTTGGCATAAAGTTTTTTATTTCATTTTGGAATTATGTGATAGGCTTATAAATTTTTTAAAGAACAGTTTTGAAATTCAAGTCAGCTTGAAACAACTACTTTCATTCTGAAAGAATACAGTAATTCCTTTTGCTAATGCCAAAAATTAGGTCTCAATTTTTTTTGAGGAGAAAGAGAAGGGAAGGAGAGAAAGAGATTACAAAATATTGGGATTGAAATACCTTTGAATAAATCCAGGAGTGTCACAGCAAAAATTAATTTGTATTTTACAGTTCTTCCAACAGGTAGCACATTATCTCACTAAAATGTAAAAAAATTCCATGTGTCTGTAGAGACTGCATTATAAGCTAAATTACTTCTGCTAATGGTGTATATAGTTTGAAATTTGTTTAAAAGAATAGGAAGTCATTCACAGTCAATGGCAGCTCTTCTCAGGTATGAAAGTTTAAAGTCTGAAGTCTGTCAGCAATCTTGCATCAAAACAAATAGAGTAGGTTTCCTCTTGTATTATTTTCAACTTCAAACTTCTACGACAGTGATAGTTACATCTGAATTAAATACTTTCATCTCCTTTTAAAGACAATGCAGAGAAACAAATACAGCTCATTTCTGGGATGAAAATATGAAATGACTAGGTGAAGCATTCACAAAAAAATGGCTTCATAGAACCATAGAATCCTAGAAAGTTAAGAGCTGGAAGAGAACTCAAAAGATCATCCAGTCCAACCCCACTGCCAGAGCAGGGTCACCTACAGCAGGTCACCCAGGAACACATCCAGGTGGGCTTTGAATGTCTCCAGGGAAGGAGACTCCACAACCTCCCTGGGCAGGTTTTTCCAATGCTTTGTCACCCTCACAGTGAAAAAAATCTTCCTAATAGTTATACAGAACAACCTATGCTCCAGTTTATAACCATTGCCCCTTGTCCTGTTGTTAGTCACCCCTGGGAAAAGCTTGACTGCATCCTCCTGGCACTCACCCCTTACATATTTATAAACATTGATGAGGTCACCCCTCAGTCTCCTCTTCTCCAAGCCGAAAAGACCCAGCTCCCTCAGCCTTTCCTCATCAGGGAGATGTTCCACTCCCTTCATCATCTTGGTTCTGTCTGTGCTCGACTCTTTCAAGTAGTTCCTGTTCCTTCTGGAACTGAGAGGCCCAGAACTGGACACAATATTCCAGATGTGGCCTCACCAGGGCAGAGTAGAGGGGTAGGAGAACCTCTCTCAACCTAAGAACCTCTCTCAGCCTAACAGCCCCATTTCTAATGCACCCCAGGATGCCATTGGCCTTCTTGGCCACAAGGGCACATTGTTGGCTCATGGTCATCCTTCCATCCAGCACCCCCAGGATCCCTTTCCCCTGTGCTGCTCTCCAACAGCTCAGTCCCCAACCAATACTGGTACCTGATGTTGTTCTCTCCCAGATGCAAGACTTTACACTTGCCCTTGCTTCTTCCTCCCTGGCTCCTTACTAAATTAATTATCAGATGTAAACATGTCCAAAGATGGAAACCAAACTGGTGAAAGGTCTAGAGCTCAGGTCTCATGAGGAGTAGCTGAGGGAACTGGAGTTTTTCAGCCTGGAGTAAACGAGGCTGAGGGGAGACCTTATTGCTGTCTACAAATACCTGAAAAGAGGTTGTAGAGGGATGGGTTTTGGTCTCTTCTCCAAAGTGACAAACAACAGAAAAAAAGAAAATAGACTCAAGTTGCACCAGGGGAGGTTTACATTGGATATTAGGAAAAATGCCTTCACTGAAAGGGTTGTCATTTTCAGGCACTGGAACAGGCTGCCCAGGGTAGTGTTGAGTCCCATGCCTGAATACATTTAAAAGATGAGTAGGTGTGGGGATTAGGGAGAGGGCTTAGTGGTGAACTTGGCAGTGCTGGGTTAATAGCTGGACCTGACCTTAAGGGTCTTTTCCAAACAAAACTACTCTGTGATTACTGACATACACAATCTAGATTTAAAAAATCTTCCTACGATATTTCAAGGGTTTCTCAAAGCTGTCACAGTCTTCTATGTGTTTTGAGACACTTTAGGAGCAGCCCCAGTCCATCATTTGCTACAGGTTCAGCTATGGTGGGAGGAGAGCTGGCCAGCAGAGATGGAGACATAATGCTGTTTTCACACCTTTACAAAAATTACCCAACTGACCCTGGTGGATCCACTAAAAAAGTAAAATTTCTAGGCCAGAGTATTATTTCACTACAAGAAAGACATTATGGCGCTGGAGCAAGTTCAGAGAAGGGCAGCCAAGCTGATGAAGGGTCTGGAGAACACATCTTATGAGGAGAGGCTAAGAGCATTGGGAATGTTTAGATTGGAGAAGAAGAGGCTGAGAGAAGACCTTGTTGAGGTTGTAGGGAGGTGAGTGTTGGCTTTTTCCCTCAAGCAAAAGCTATAGGACTAGAGGAAATGGCCTGAAGCTGCATCAGGAAAGCTTTAGACTAGATGTTAGGAAGAATTTCTTTACTGAGAGTAATTAGACACTGGAATGGGTTGTCCAGGGATATATTTAAAAACAGTTAGGTGAGGCACTTCAGGGCATTCTTTAGTGGGCATGGTGATATTTTTAATTATTTTTATTTTATTTTACTTTATTGGGGCAGTGATCTTTATGATTGGAAACATTGATCTTACAGATCTTTCCTAACCATGACATTTCTGTGACTGTGATCTCTTTAAATATATTGTAAAGCTGCTACTGATGATTCCCAGACCTCATGTTTGAGGAGATTTCAAGTGCCAACTGGTCTGCAGGTGATTAGGCCTTGTGTTTTGCATATTGTCAATAAGCACTGCTTGATCCCAGCATAAGCCTCATAATTAGTATACTTATGGAGGAAAAGAATTAAAACCTATGATGTTCACTCAAACCACCAACCTTCTCCATCTTCAACTGAAGTGACAGCAGACCTGGCAAAACTAGTGTGACAAGGCTGAAAAGTTTTCTTTCCAGGGTAACAAGAGTTATTTTTCATCAACAAATTCCAATAGAAAAACAAAAATAAAAACAAATCAAACCAAAAAACAACCTTATTTTCTCCTGCTTATGTGGCTTTTGTGATTGTATTCAGTTTGGGAGTTGGTGGGAGCTAATTTCACTGATCTCTGGAATCCCTCCAGCTTCATCAAAAGGATTAAACTTCTACACTTGTTAGCTTTCTTTGCAGACCTGACATTCTTTCTCTCCTCTATTGCACTACCTTAGAGCATGCTGAAACAAAATCCCACAGGTTAGGAGAGCAGAGGCATAGGATGGCATTTTCATACTTGCCTCAGCAAGGGGGAACTGGAGCAATTTGATCAACAAAACCTACAGCAACATGGTTGGATGTAATAGCTGATGGAAACAGAGGAAGGAAAACTGCTGCTGTAGACTGAAGAGAGCAGTAGCAAGAGAATTTACTTGCTGATAATGTTGTAGATAATGTGTAAAAATGAAGAAGAATCAGCAAGACAAGAGAATGAAAACTGACTGGCAAAAAGTCTGTGGTCTTTTTATCAGGGACTAGTAAAGTGAAAGGAGAGATCACAGATTAGGGCTTTAAGCAGCAGTCTAGAAAGAATTTTTCAAGGTGTTCCTGTTGCCAGAAAAGCAAAGGACAGCTTCATTCACTGCCCTAAATGCTAAGATATCCCTAAATAAAAAATACCTCTTTGCTACTGGAAAATTAAACATTTGACTTTTGAGTTACATATCTTAATTTTACAAATTACTTTCTGAAATGAATGATGTACTTCAAAAAAGTAATGGGGATTTTACATATAATTGCTATTGTACAGAATGCATTCCAGTTTGCCAATTAACCTTTGATTTTTATGATCACATAAATTATATCAAAATAATTGTGGTTAAATTGTGACAATTATGACATTAAATATTCTAATATTTTAACACACCTGATATTTTTTTAATGATTCATATTGTCATTAACTGATACTGTGATTCACTATCCTTATAAAGAGATATTGAGTACAATTTTAAAAACTTAATTTCCCTTGCTGCAAATCAGGCAGATTATTTAAATGAGAAGTACTAATTATCCATCTCTTTTAACACTAATACAATGTTTTCAGAACTTAGAAGCTTGAGTGAACAGAGTTAAACTTTGAGGATTCATTGAAAGGTAGTAAAAACACATGACCTGGAAGATTTTTTATTTTCTTTGTTTATTTCTTACAGTAAGAGTGGCTGTATTTGTCTCTGTAAGAGTGACAGAAGTGCAGACTCCTGCAAAATGTAAAATGCAGGCATGAAAAACAGGCACATAATTTTTTCAGTGAAAAGCAGGCTTTACTAGTTGACACCAGAAGCTCACCTCCAGAATAATATTAGTGATTCAGCTGCAAAACACTTGGTTACAAAACATTTCAGTAAAAAATTACAGAGTTAGCACACCAAAATTGGTCTTGACACAGTTCATCCAAGATAAACAGCAAGTGGGTGAGGAAAAAAAGGAGGCTCTTAAATCCTAATATCATAAAACATAGAAAAATGGGAAAAGGGATTCATATTTAAGTAACAAACATAAAAATTTGGTAATATACAGAAGAACAGAAAGAATAAGCAAATATTTCATCCATGTTGAAAAGTCAGGTATGGTTACAACTCTGCTGAGAAATGTTTACCAATTTATTTTTAAAACTGCTCAATTATCATGAAGAGACCTAATAATTGATCAGATTTCCTAGTCTGATCCTTTGGCAGACTACCCTTATAAACAGATACTGGGTACAATTTTCTAAACTAAATCACCTTTGCTGCAAATTAACCAGATTATATAACCAAGGAATATTAATCATCTATCTCTTTTTACGATAATTTAATATGTATCTTGAGACACCTATTACAAACCCTTTCATTAAAATCCAATTTACTTTTAATTCTTTCCTTCTAGGTTATGTTCTCAAAACTTTGTACTTCTGCTGCTCTTTCAATTAGTTCCACTTTGTTGGCATCTTGCTTAGTGCAGTATCTAAAACTGGACACAGTGTCCCAGCTTAGGTTTACTTTTCATGGAACAATGCAAAATAATTGCCTGCCATAAGATAACAATGTCAATCAATTATGTTTGAGGTTTGTTGTTTTTTACTTCTCAAAGTGGGCATCAATTTTTTTTTTCTTTTTTTTTTTTTTTTTTTTTTTTTTTTTTTCTTTTTTGTTTTTTTTTTTCTTTTTTGTTTTTTCTCTTATTCATCTGTGGTTTACTTGCTTCCCAATAAGAGATTTCCTGCTTGCATTCTTTGTCTGTCTTGTTTATAAAATCTTTCTTGACTTTTTGTCCTCTAGAAAGTGTTGTTTCTTTCATTCTTCTGTTGTCCTCTGTTATATCTCCATATGGATACCCATTTAATGTTGGACTGGGTTTTAGAAATAGAGACAGGTTGCATGCAAATCTTTTTAGTTTCAAGATTTTGTAACAGAAATGGCATATCATTTCCCATCTTTCTCTTATTGAAACAGTTTGTTCTTTTGACTCAATAGTGACATTTGTCAAAACTAAAGCTTTTTTTTCTGAACTTTTCTCCCTGCCTGGGGTCTATTCTAGCAATTCTCTGTACTGAAATTTGCATTTGTTTGAAGATTTGCATTGTTCTACTGCTCTCATTTGTTCCTCACCTAAAAATCAAAAACCCTATTGCTTTGTGATCAGTTTTATCCATTGTGCTTTTCTTTATTATGAGCTAATGACTTCTTGTTCAAAATGTACTGTAAAAGAGCTACTCCTAATTGCTGCTTCCAACTTTTTAAAACCCACTTTTTCAAACATACTGCTATATTTTTCCTCAAAAAACTAAAGTGGCAAAGGCTTCCATTACTGTTTTTTTGTTTTAACCTGCTAATTGATGAAAAAATTGCTTCAGCCCACACCTCCTTTTAATGTAACTGTTTTTAAAATACCTATAATTAGATTAAGCCTGGTTTGTTCTTTTATCCTCTTTTATTTTCAACCAGATATTTTCAACAAGTATTCCTGTCAGTTCTTTGTAAATTTCAAAAAGCCTGAGGGGACAGAAGTTGTTCAACATGGGGACAGAATTAAAAAAAAAAAGAAGATGGTGCATTCCTGTTTAACCCTCTTCATTTCTTTTAAAATAAAACTTGAAGTAAAACTTCTAAAGCAAAGCTACACTAATTTCAGACAGTTTATCCCCTTCTTCTTTTGTCCTCATCAAACCATGATATGGTTTCTAAGTGTACTCATTTTTCCTGTTTGACCTCTGAACTCTTAAGTACAGATACCATTGTGTTTCTTGGGCACATCAGAGAAGGACAGAGGTTGAAAGGGATCTCTGGAGGTCATCTTGTCCAACCACCTTATTGAACTTGGATCATCTGGAGCATTGTCCAGGCAGGTTTTGATTTTTCACCAAGGAGTGAATCTCCTCAATGTTCCCTGGGCGACCTGGGCCAGTCTTCAGTCAACCTCTGTCACAAAAATTCAGTTTGTGCCCATGCCCTCTCATCCTGTCACTGTATTTAGGAGTCTTTTCTCTTCATAGAAACTCCAACATTTTATCAACACAAGGGTCCATCTGGTCTGGTATCCTTGTTTTAACAGTGGTAAGTAGCAGACACTTGAATAAAGGGAATAAGTGAAAGTAAACTACATATCCTTCCTTGAAATACCCATGTGGCTTTTAAGGATTTTTGCTGGCCTATTCCTAACTGCATTATATAGTATATATAACTTTCCTACCACTCTACAAATTCCAGGGCAACAGTGTGAAATAGTGCAAAAATGGGAAGATAATTCACTGTGGCAGTATATTTTACATAGTGTGATATCCTTTAGGAATTGAGTATAATAATTTGTATGGCTCTTCTTTTGGTTGCTGTATAATATATCAGTACCAGCATATGCAATAAAACCTCAGAATTATATTTATGTTTAATAATGTTGTAACTAGGAAATGGTAATCAAAGCACAGGGCAAATAAATCAAAATGGGATTAAAGATAAAGATTGGCTCTTTTCAGTTCTAGCTGTATAAAAAATAAAATAAATAAATGCTTTATAACTCATGTGCACTTTACTGTTCCAGCCAAAAATTACTGTAAAGCCAAGAAATTATAGGATGCATGTAACTCAAGTTGATGATCTTCAGGGGAAGATCATTTGAGATGCTGAGCACAGACTGTGAGAGTAAATATTTCAAAATTTATGAAGCACCTTAATACTACAGAGATGGAAGACTGTGATTACTTCAGCTCATGATGTGCTGAGCACCCTATCCTGCCAAATTGCTGGAGGTTTTCTGATTAGATGGTAAACTATGAGGTTCTCTGACAAAAAGGGTTTTTTTGTTTTTCTTTTTAATCAAGTAAAATATAAAAATAACAACAAATGTAATTGGAAATTATACAGAACTGAGAATAAAAGAATTAAGCCATATTCTGGAAGAGGCTGTATACTTTTTAGCTGGTGCTGAACATTCTTGACTCCCACTAATAAGCTAATAAGCTCACACCCTAATTTGAATACTTCACTATGGAAGTGTTCATCACTATATAATGTCATTCTTCTAATGATTACCAATACAGCCATTATGCTAATGAGACAACTAGAATGAAAAGTAGATAAAGTGGAAAATTATAACTAAACTCCAAAGCCATTTTAATGCTTCTAGTTCTAGTTTAATTCTGTTCTTCCAAAGAATTACATTTAGGAAGAGCGTACATATGAGATACTACATTACATTAGGTACTAGATGAAATACTAGATTAAAGAAAAAAATGCATTAGTACTTCTCATGCAGATTCAGGGGCCATTCAATATTGTCATTTATGTTTTTATACTTAAGTCTGGGCAGCCCGTTCCAGTGCCTGACTTCTCTTTCTGTCGACACTTCTGGCCAATGCCAAGCAGATTTGGGAAGCTCAAGCTCACTGTGCCTCCGGGAATAAAATATTCAAGCAAGGAAAAACAAATCTGAAAGAGAAAGGGAAAAAAAGGGAGCTTCAGAGCAGAGGAGAGAAGGTGAGAGCAAGAAACACCAGAACAAAGATGCTGAGGTCAGTGAGGAAGGAGGAGGAGAAGGTGCTTAAAACAGAGATTTCCCTGTGGCTCATGGTGAGATGGCAGCTGTGCTCCTGCAACCCATGGAGGAGCAACAGTGGAGCACTCCCTGAAGTATCATGGTTGGGCAGATGTGGATTTTGTAGCCCTTGAAGTATCACAGTGGGTAGAGGTGGAGCCTCATCCAGGGAGTGTCACGGGTGGGCAGATGTGAAGCAGCAGCCTGTGCAGGATCACTGAGAGGGTCAGATGTGGATCTGCAGCCATGGAGGAGCCCGTGTCAGAGGAGGTGACTGCTCCCGCTGCAGCCGTGACTCTGTGTGCAGCCCGGGCTGGAGCAGTTCCTGAGGGACTGCACCTGAGGGAGGGACTCATGTCAGAGGGGTTCCTGAAGGACTCTGTCCCGTGAGAGGGACCCCGCGTTGGAGCAGGGGAAGAATGTGAGGAGTCCTCCCCCTGAGGAGGAAAGCGGCAGAAACACCGTGTGGGGAACTGACCCTAAAAATCCCCCCTGCTCCTGCCCTGTGCCGTGAGGGGGAGGCGGCAGTGAACGGATTCACTTCCAGGAAGAAGGGAGGGATAGGAGGAAATTATTGAGATCTGGTCATGTTTTCTCTTTCTCCTGATATATTAAATTAATTTTTTCTTCCAAACTTGTGTTTGTCTGTTTTGCCTGTTGCCATAATCAGGGAGTGAAAGCCTCCCTGTCCTTGTCTCTATTAATGAGCCCTTGGGTGGGTTCTCTCTTCCCTGTCCCACAGTGGGGGTGGAAGGTGGGTGAGCAGAGGCTGGGTTTGTACCGGCTGGCAACAGGAGGCTCCCACCTTCACACAACCTCCTTTCAGACTCGCCCCACAGGACTTGCTCTCCAGACCCTTCACCCACTTGTCTGCCATTCTCTTCACTCTCTCCAGCACCAAAATGTCCTTCTTGTGGGAGACCCAGAACTGAACACAGTACTGGAGCTGTGGCCTCATCAGGGCGAAGCACAGGGGTACGGTCACTTCCCTTCTCCACTGTTCAACATAGACAAAAGTTAACAGGATAGGATGGTTCTAATATGTGTAGAAAGCCAGTTTCTATGCTTAAGTACTTTTAAGAAGATCCTCACAAATCCTTTGAACACTAATGGAACATTAGTGTTCAAGCCAAACCTTGAAGATAGCTTTAGAGAGCAACTGCTGGGTTTTGTATTATGCTCCAAAGACTGCAGAAAAGATTACAGTGTCTGCAGAGTGATCTCACATTAATTAGAGTTGCTTGTTAATAAAAAAAATTGTTATCACAGCACAGAATCACAGCAAGGCAGGGGTTGGAAGGGACCTCAAAAGATCATGGAGTCCAACCCCCCTGCCAGAGCAGGGTCACCTACAGGAGGTCACACAGAAATGTGTCCAGCTGGGCTTTGAATTACTCCAGGGAGAAGACCCCACAGCCTCCCTGGGCAGCCTGTGCCAGTGCTCTGTCACCCTCACAGTGAAAAAATTACCCCTCACGTTTATATGGAACCTCCTATGCTCAAGCTTGTATCCATTGCCTTTGTCCTGTCATTGGGCATAACTGAGAAGAGCCTGGCACTCTCCTCCTGGCTCTCTCCCTTATGTATTCATAAACATTAATGAGGTCACCCCTCATCCTCCTCTTCTCCAAGCTGAAGAGCATTTGTCACTATTGAGAGCAAGGAGGACTGGTCTGGAAAGCCCAAGTACCAGCTGCTGATAGAAAAACATATCAAGGTACTAAGGGACAGTGCCTTTTACATTGATTTTTTTCTCTGTGCCAAATTAGGCATATTAGCCAGACCTCAGCCTTTTTAAGAAGGTATTGTTGGACTAGGATTTATCTCTACCCCTGTAAATTGTTATATTTCATCCCACTAAAATCAAATTACTAGATTACTTTAGCCCGCATAGCATCAATTAACTACATTTCACATAGTTCTTACAGTAGTGTCCTTCTCAACTCAGTCTGCTGATATTTCACATACTGCAGTTTTACCATTAAGGTAAAAAAAGGATTTAAATTATTTTTCTCAACAGAACCAGACACACAAATTTTAAGAAAATGTGTCTGCCACACTGGCATTAACATCAAGACTCCAGGATAGTAACTCCCCTCTCATGTACTGCAATACCATTTCTACACTTTTTACTGTATTTCCAGTTAAGAGTAGTCTACATTCCAGCAGCAACAACTAAACAAAGTGGAAAAAAGGTGAATATCAGATGCTGCTTCACTTCCTGCAATTGCCTGCACCACTTAGAGGAAAGCAAGGTCATGGGGAGGCGATTTGAAGCCCACTTTGACCTCATCCTGTAAAATCATTATAGAGGTCAAGTCTGACTTTGAAAGGTCTCTTTCTTTAAGACGAAACTTTTGCCCTGAAGAAAGACCACTGATATAAACCTCAAGATTCTTGTTTCCTCACAAGCCTCCCAGCAAATTTGCATGACTTAGAACCCTATGCTGAATTCTAACATTTTTTTTTTTAATGACAGTTTTCCAGGTGGTGATGACTAGTCCTGAGTCATATTCCCATGATGTTTTTCATTCCATGACTTCAACAATTTCCAGCATCCTATTCTGTCACATTCAGAAAAGTTGGAATGCTTTTGAATACCTCTCAGGAATAATTCTTTGTCATGATGACTGCACAGAGCCATACAAGTAAAATTATAGCAATAAATAGATCTTAGCAACTGCCTGAAAACTGATGAAATAAACATAGGCTGCAAGAAGGAAGACCTTAAAGAATGCACCATAAATTGGTCTATATCTATTTAGATGGAAAGTTAGGGGAAGTTGCAACATTACAGAACTACCCAGTTAATCAGTTTGTGTTTCTCTCTCATGGTGCTGTCCTGCATGAGGTATAGATATCATGGGACAGTAATAAATACAGTGTCACCCACAGGAAAAAAAAATAATCTTAAGGCAGGATACAAATAGCTAAATAGGAAGCAAGAAATATATCTGCAGGAGTCTTACTCTTGACCTGCTTATTTTCTTTTTCTTTCTTTAATGAAAGCATGTGCAACATGTTACACAAGAATTAAGTAACTTTTTTCTTTTTCACTGCTGTTTTACCAAGAATACTTCCCCAAACACTGGAAAAGTCTTTGTTAAAGAGAGACAGGCAAAATAATATGGCTTTGTTTTCACCTGAGAATAAGCATGTAAAGACAGGGTCTGTCTTATCAGTGTGCATTTCCTCAAGATCTGTTTTTTGTAAACAGATCTAGATTCATGATGACATGCAGAATATGTTATAGAAACACAGAATCATAGAATGGTTTGGGTTGGAAGGGACCTTAAGGATCATATAATTCCAACCCCCCTGCATGGGCAGGTGCACTTTCCATCAGACCAGGTTGCTCAAGGCCCCATCCAAACTGGCCTTGAACACTTCCAGGGAGGAGGCAGCCACAACTTCTTTGGACAATCTGTGCCAGCCTCTCACCACCCTCAAATTAAAGAATTTCTTCCAAATGTCTAATCTCTCCTCTTTCAGTTTTAAGCCATTTCTCCTTGTTGTCTCCCTGCACACCCATGTAAAAAGCCCTACCCCAGCTTTCTTGTAGGGCCCCTTCATATATTGGAAGGTTGCTATAAGGTCACCTTCTGAGCCTCCTTTGCTCTAGGCTGAACAACCCCAACTTCTTTAGCTGGCTTCATGGCAGAGGTGCTCCAGTCCTGTGATCATTTTAATGGCTCTCCTCTGGACACCATCCAGGAGCTCTGTGTCCTTCTTATGCTGGGGACCACAGAACTGGACACAGCACTCCAGGTGGGTTCTCACAAGAGCAGAGTAGAGGGGGAGAATCATCTCCCTTGACCACCTGTCTGTGCTTCTTTTGATGCAGCCCAGGACCCAATTGGCTTTCTGAGATGCCAGCGCACGTTGACAGCTCCTCTCAAGTGACTGGTTCACCACCATACCCAAATCCTCCTCAGAGCTGTCTGCAATGCTTTCTACTCCAAACTCGTATTTGTGCATAGGACCTCAACCCAAGTGTTGAGACCTTACACTTGTCCTTGTTGAACTTCATGCAATTTACACGAGTCCACTTCTCAAGCCTGTCAAGGTCCCTCTGGATGGCATCCCTTCCCTCCAGTGTGTTGACTTCACCACACAATTTGGTGTTATTTTCAAACTTGCTGAAGGTGCATTTGATTCCACTGTCCATGTTGCCAACAAAGATGTTACACAGCACTGGTCCAAGTACCAACCCTTGAGGAAGAACACTCATCATACATGTCCATTTGGACACTGAGCCATTGATAAAAACTCTTTGGGTGTGACCATCCAGCCAGTTCTTCATCCAATGAGTGGTCCATCCATCAAATACGTTTTGTTTCAGTTTAGGGATCAGAATGTCGTGCGGGACAGTGTTGAATGCTTTGCAGAGGGTAAATGATGTCTGTTGCTCTGCCTTTACCCACCAAGACTGTGACCCCATCATAAAAGTCTGCCAAATTAGTCAGGCAGGACTTGCACTTAGTGAAGCTGTGTTGGCTGTCACCAATCACCCCTTTGTTATCCTCATGCCTTAGCAGAGCCTTCAGGAGGATCTGCTCCATGATCTTGCCAGGCACAGAGGTGAGACTGAGTGGTCTGTAGTTCCCTGGGTCCTTTTTTATTTCCATTTTTTAAAATGAAGTTATGTTTTCCTTTTTTGCAGTCAGCGGAAACTTCACCAGACTGCCATGACTTCTCAAATATGATGGACAGTGGCTTTGCAACTTCATCTGCCTGTTCTTTCAGGAGCCATGGGTAAATCCCATCAGGTCCCATGGACTTGTTCACCTTCAGCTTCTTTAGGTGGTCTCAGACCTGCTCTTCATTGACAGTGGGGGCAGATTCTTTTTCCCAGTCCCTGTCTTTGGCTTCTGTAACATAGAGGGTGTGACCAGAGTCCTTGCTGGTGAAGACAGAGGCAAAGTAGTCATTGTGTATCTCAGCCTTCTCCTCATCTTAGGTGGCCAGCTCTTCTGTTTCCTGGTGGAGTGGATGCACATTTTCCCTGATCTTCCTCTTATCATTGCCATATCTATAGAAATTTTTCCTGTTGTCCTTAGGCTCCCTTGCCAGATCTGATTCTCTGTGCTTTTGCTTTCCTAACCTGATCTCTTGCTTCTCTGACTACTTCTCTGTGCTTCTCCCAGGGTATCTGTCCTTGCTTCCATTGGCTGTAAACTTTGTTTTTACCCCTAAGTGTGTCCAGGATCTCCTTTATCATCCATGCAAGCATCCTAGCACTCCTGCCTGCCTTCCTCTTCATTGGGACACATTGGCCATGGAAGAGGTGATCCTTGAAAATGGACCAGCTTTTCTGGCCTCCTTTCCCACCCACATCTTTATCCCATTCAACCCTGCTGAGCAGACCATTGAAGAGACTAAAGTCTTCCCTTCTAAAATCAAGTGCCATCAGTTTACTTTGCACTTTCCTTGCTGCTCTAAGGATCTTGAATTCTAAAATGTCACGGTCACTGTAGCCTAGTTTCCAATTAATTTTTACATCACTTACCAGCCCAACTCTGTTGTTGAGGTCAAGGTCTAGCAAAGCTTCTTGTCTGCTTGAAGGAGGAATTTTTCATCAGTGCACTCATGGAGCTTCCTGGGGTGCTGGTACTTTGCTGTGTTGTACCTCCAGAAGATGTCAGCGTGATTATAGTCCCCCATGAGGACCATGGCTTGTGAGTGTGAAGCACCTCCTGTCTAATCTGTCTAAAGAGGGCCTTATCCACTTGGCCATCCCACTTGGGTGGCCTGTAGCAAACCCCTATTATGATATCACTTGCCCCTGATTTACCTTTAATCCTGGACCCATAGGGTCTCTGTCAGCTCCTCATCCATCCCCAGGCAGAGCTCCATGGACTCCATCTGATCACTTATGTAGAGAGTAACACCCCCTCCTCTTTTGCTTTTCCTATTCTTTCTGAACAGTTTATACTCAGCAATCCTCACGTTCCAGTAAAAAGAGCTGTCCCACCACATCCTTGTGATACCAATAACATCGCAGCCTTGAAGGCAGGCAGACAGGTGTCACTCATATTGTTTATTCCCCCGTTTGCATAGAGGAATTTGAGAAGTGCCTCCTTCAAAGCAGCTTTATTGGTAGGGCTTAGATCTACCTGGACACACACCTTTCTCTTGGCCTGTGATTCTCTTCTAGGCCTAGGGCACTTTTTAGTGGCTCTGTCCTTTGTGGAGTAAAAGCTTTTCCTAAACTGAGATATTGGTTGTGTCCCTAGCATCACCATGTCCCTAGGCTCACCTCTAGTGGTCACAGCTTTATCTCCTTCCTCCTTCAAACCCATCAGTTGTATTACACAAGTTACAAAAGGGAAAACCCATAGATCTTGTGAGTCTCACCAGGATGAGAATTAGGGTTGCTCTTAAGAGGCAGAGGACAACTTTCAGAAACATAAAAGCTTGTTAGCAAGGAAATAATCTAGTTCTCATGTCTGCATGAGACTGCAGGAAATAATGAGCCTAAATTCCGACAAGAATCTGTTGTAGGTTAGGAGGAGACGAGAAAAAATTAACCAGAAATTTTGTCAGCATAAATACCTGAACTGCTGTCCTTAGGAGAACTGTAGAGCCTCCACCATTGGAGGTCTTCACACACAGCTTAAACATCATCAAAAAGTTATGCAGGTATTGAATGCAACAGTAGCAAAAGTAGAGTTTAAAGATAATGATGCATATTCTTTGAATCTTAGATTAATTTTGAATATTCTTTTAGCTAGCTGTGATCTCAGGTGGGAAAAAATATTTTGAAACATGGAGTGTTAGTTGAGATATATGTTTCTGACAACAGAATGCAGTTTCTGTACTATGCTGGTTTAAAATAATATCTCAAACAAGAAAACAAACAGAAAACACCACAATAGCTGTTAAAACTTAGGAAGTTCTAGCTTCTTGTATTTACTTTTTTTTTCTTTTTTTTCTCCAGTATAAAGAAATTTGAAATAAACAAGCCCTAAGCAAGATTTGAACACATTTTAATCAAAATTTAATTTCTTACATTTAGAGTGGGAAAGACAACAAGGACAATTTACAAAGATTTGAATTAGGATGTGTAATGGGAAAGAAATCAGATTTAATGACAGAATATTTCTGAGTAAGCAACAGAAAGCCTAACGATACTGGCAAACTAAAGCAGTGAATAGAAACAAAATCAGATTGCTCTGATTTGGGCACCAAGCAGAGAGAAGTAAGAGTCTATCCTTTCATGCCAAAGAAATTAATTTAATCCAAGTCACAGAACAGTTTTTAACCTTTTTTGCAGAAACAAATTCTTCAACTTGGAAATGCCAGTGCAGACTGAACAAATGTGTCTCCTGATGTTACAGTCTTCAGCCCCCTCCAGTCCACCCCCACAATCCTTCATTTTGGGAGAAACTCGAGGCAACCCCTCCTACTGACCTTTCTCTTCCAATCAGCAAGAAAGAGATTCTCAGCTAGGTATGCAGCAGTCTTGAGATACTGAGTTAATTTTTTTTTTTGGTTGTTGTTGTGGTGTGGAGGTTTTTTGTTTGTTTTTTTGTTTTGTTTTTTTCCTACAGGGAGAATACATTTGTTTTCGGTAAAGAAATTCCCTTCCCTAACCACCTCCAGTTTTCTTTAAGTGAGGCCATTTGTTTTCAGCAGCACTGAATTTTCTTCCATCTTGCAAACACGTTCGGTCTTTGCAGCTAGAGTACAAACAACAAATGCTCACCAGAATCTCTCATCTCTACTTTTCCCTCCTTCCCCCATACCCTCAGCCCAACTCCTTCAACAAGCCCAGCAGCAGCAACCATATGTTATACATTAAAGACAGTCAGAGAGGTTAATATTCATTTATATGCTGCCTATCTTGACAGAAATTGCAGATTCAGAGAAATGGTGTTTATTTTCCTTAGCTGGAAATTTTCTGAATTTCTCAACAGATAATAACACTTTGAGAAGTTGCAGAGTTTAATTTATTAATAGATTTCTTTCTTCATGCCTTCCAACAATTATTTCTATGTGCAACTGTAGAATGCATCTGCCTTTGCTCCAAAAGGAAATGATTTTTTCTTTTTCTTTTATACCTACATTCTCATGTGCATTTTATTTTTTGTATTTAACCAAAATTGCCATAACCAGTTCTGAACAAGAAGCACCCTCCTTCTAGCAACAGATAATGAGCAGTGCCCCTGTTGTCTAAGCAAGATGTCAGAGACCTCCTGACAGAAATATGGAACCTTCACTTTGTGTTTGAGTGTTATATCCCTGTGGTCCTGCATAACCTTTGGGCTACAAGACCAGATCTGTGCTCTTTATGCAAAACCTTTTCTCTGTATTTTTACAGTTTGCAGTAGTGGGTATAAGAATACAATGACTTTGTTCACAGAATGTAGCAAGACAGGAGAAATAAAGAGGAATATATACAGATATTAAAAAGTCATCTGCATTGCCCAAATTTTTCTGTAGAAGTCTAAAAAGAGTGTTACTGCTCTCTTCAATGGAATCGGTTAATCCTTTTGCAGTACCTCTTCCATTTGATGTCTGAAAACATCCTTCTACAGCTGAATGAATATTGAGCAGAAAAAACCAATGAAGATGAGATGTATTTCTTCTTCCTAGTACAGACTACATCTCTTTAAATCTCTATATCAGAACAAGTCTTTGTGCTCAGACTATTCAATATTGCTGTTTTTTAAACAGCAATGGAAAAATTGTTTTTTATTTACATATCTTTCATATTTGGTTTTGAACAATCCAGGAGACAAAAAGTTGTGCAAACATCACTATTACCGAAATGTAAAAAAACCCCAGAAACCTGGAGGTCCATTATTCTAAAAGTCTGTCTATAATTAATTCCAAATTATCTTTTTATCCATATAAATGCTAAACTTTTGCTTCACTAATCCAAGATACCAGATTTAACAATAACTAATGTCAGCAAGTTCCAAAGGTTGGTTTTGTAAAAATTAAAGATTTTTTTTCCCCTGAAATTTGTTATTCCATATTTCAAGGTTTCCTCCTTTTTTTCTCAAGATGTTAAACCAAGTGAGAGCCTTATTATCTAAAGTGGTTTAGTTTTATGTATCAGTTTATGATAATCTGCTTTGAAACTATGATCGATCTTAATAGCCTTTGCCTGCACTGCCATTATACTACAGTTTTCCATATGATTTTGCAGGTTATTATTCTGGTATCCCCACACCTAAAATCTCTTCACTGAGTTACTTTGGTTTTCATCCAGTCTGTTCAACAAAGAATCCCATGCTGGGCATGGCAGGTGGGGAGATGTGCTGATTTATATAGGGGAGAGCCTAGTCCAAATTTCTGATAGAATTCTTCATAAGAACTGAGCATCAGAACAAGCTCAACATGAAAACTGTTTCAAAATTTATGACATGCCCTCTTGAAGTCCTTTCAAAAGTTAATTCTTAACAGGCAAATTCTTCACTATATAGGTTATATTAGAAGTTCAGGACACAACAGATGATTTGGGGGTGGGGACACTACAGTCCAGGCACTGGTTCCCACCATTTCTTTAAAAATAGTTCTTCCTAAGACTTTGCAACTACTCTCTGGTTCCCTTTTATTGTAACCTAAACTGTTCTGTTCTGAGAGAAATTTAATTTTAAAAAAGAGAAATTGGTTGTCTGAGCAATCAGTTTCCCACCAGCCTCTAAAGTAAAGCCTTCAGGAGGTGACTGAAGATCCTAATGGCCTCATTGTTTAATGTTTATACTACCCTGCAGAAACAGCCCCTTGTTAAAACACCAAGAAAATTAAACTGCAGGCCACACAAGATTTTCAGGTGTGTTAAAGATGATAGTCTGTGCTAACCGACTTGGAAGGAACTAATTTATTTTACTCAGTACTGGCAACTTTCAGTGACTGTATACTATGATTTATATGCCGAGTTAAAACTGACAAAGTTGAGTCTGAGGTTGTGTCAAAGTGACAATAGTTTATATGAGCAAAGTGCTCTGTCGGGCAGCAAAACTGGAATTTTCCACTGCACTTTTTAAGTACTTCATGACTTCAACTTCAGTAATCTTAAGTAATCTTTTTCAAATCCTTTAGAAGGGTTTTTAATATATATATCATGAAGATATATATTAAAATTTAAACAAGTCGCAATTTCCCAATTAACCTTGAAAAACACTGTTCAGCCCTGAGCTGTATCAAATGAATGTAAGACATGAAGCATATATTAATGCTTTTGTTTCCCTATCAGATGTATTTTTAGCTAATCAGTAAACCATCAATTATAAATGAAGAATGGATCCCCCTTGATGGTTGCACATGTGTGTTTACATTCCAACACTGACTGTAGTCTTTCATGTGGTGACAAAATTTAAAATACTTCCAAAGATGTTCATGAAGCTCCAGAGATAAGTTGTCTATTGGGAAGGATAAATAAGAAACTTCTCAAAAGTACATGATGGTGAAGACTAAAATTTGTGTAATAATTTTCAGGAAGAAGTGGGAAACACTTCTGGATCAGTTTATTAGATACTTATTGGAGTGATATCACTACCTCTCCTTTGCTTGTGGGTACTGGGAACCTGGACCATTCAAGTGAGGGCATTTATATGCTCCCAAGTCTGTTTATACATTTCCTGAGCAGCTAGATAACCAGTTCCTGCATTAGGATCAAGGCAAAACAACATCTTGCTTCCATAACACATATTCCTGTAAGCAGTCATGTTATACTGGACATCTAGGCCAGAAAATGTGATTCTGAATATTTTCCTTTCAAAAAGATTGTTGTGCCTCCACCATCCTTTTGCATGTTCTTTCACTCCAGGGGGCTAGAGCACTTGCAGAGCCTACAGAAATAGATAATTCAATTTTTATTCTGCAAGTATCATATCAATCTCTCTCTCTAGGTATCTGTCAAGTGCCAGACTCTATGTAGCCTCAGTAGGGTGGTGAGTCTTTACATCTTTCTTGCTGAAGCTGGGCCATGGTGGATGCCTTAATGCAGGATTTCTGGCACTGGGAAGAGATGGGGCAAAAGGTAGCTTAACTCTATCTTTATTGGAAGGACAAATGCAATGTCTGCACCTAGAGTTATTTTGAGTGAATCAGATGTTTTGTAGAAAAGAATTATCAACTCAGAAGAGCTTCTGGGATCTCCCAGAGTCATTTATCCATTAAAGTCTTAGAGTTAAGAGCCAGCAATGAAGAAAAACAAGCCTTATTTAGCTCTTTGCAAATACCATCAGTATTCCTGTCTCCAGATGTTGATCAGACTTAGAGGCATCTGTTTGCAGCCTTTAATGAGTTGCTCAAATCTTGAATGTGAGTGGGATTACAGAAGTTGTCTGTAGCACTTGCTGTTCAGTTGGCACCTCTCCCCCTCCCTGAAGCAACTTTAAGGAGCCTTTCTGCAGTACTTTACTATCTCTGTATTTCACATAGAGATTACTGGTATATAACTTTGGGCTTTGAGAGCAGGGTCCTGGAAGGCAGATGTCACAGATGTCACTGTCCTTCAATAGCTCTGCTTCTCAGTAATTCACTCTCTCATCAGCCTGGACTGGCAGAGTAGGGAGTTAAATACAGAATTCAGTTGTTCTAATGACTGAAGCTCTCGAGCTCTACTCCATTTGGGGTATCTATCAAGAGATGACTTCCTTGCTGAATGTGGGGCATACATTCTCTCTGCTCTGGAAATAATCTATTTATTTCCTGTTTGTCTATTACTCTGCACTATGCAATGACAACTCTTGCTGAGAGAGTTGTTAATAAAAATTGGTAACTGATGCCTAGAAATACATTAACAGTGATACAGTAGTATCATTTTCTCCTCCTTCAAGAGGATCTTCAAAAAAAAGCAGGGGAACAGTGGAGGCTGCTGTGATCTTTCCTCATTTTACTTGCCATAGCAGCAAAACTCCAAATTACTAAAAATTGCAGGGATACTTCAAAATAATGAAATACTTATCTTAGATTAAATAATCTTGTGCAAGTAGGCTGGTGTCATTGGTGTGGTAGTATAACTTACCCAGGATAACATTTATTATGAATAGGGGACATAGTGATAGGGCTCTTACAATACACAAAATAGAAAAAGAAAGAAGAAAAACTAAACCTAACAAACAAACAAAACCCAACCAACTCTGACAACTGTGAAAGCACATTTCTGGAATTTGGCATAGTCTAGTTAGACTATAGTTATCTCTTGAATAAAGGCTGGTGCTATTCATTTGATGTTAAGATGAATCAGAAACCCTACTGAGAACTTTAATAAGATACCTAACAAGGGAAAATTTCCACATTAGGCAGTCTGGCTAGCTGACAGTCACTGCTGTGCTATTTCAAGATGTTGTAATATGCCCCAAGTTAATATAATGAACCTCTAGAATACTTTGATGAACTTCATTTTTTTATAATCTTAATTGAGATATTATATATATGTGCACATAAACATACATACATGTCTGTATTCCACAAGATGAAATAGGACAACTGGATTAAACTATATCACTATGTAGAATGATGGTTCATTGCAGTAATCCTTCCACACCAGCCTATAAAGACAAGCTCCAAAGGCTTGTGCTTTAGAGACAGAAGTCCAACATCTAAATGCTACTGTTGTGTGCTATGAATTTAATTAAAATTAAAACTGGAAGTGAATATCTCTAGGACCGAAACTCAACCAACTTGAAAATTAACAAAAGAAGAAAAAAATGAATTCGTTTGTAATTTTTTTTAAATTTTAACTTTTCATACCTTTCCCATTTTTAAATATGAAGTAGCATACATTTTAAAACAAACAGTATCTGAGGAAAAAAAATAACTTTTAAAAAGTTAGTGATATTTTTCAGGTTAATTTTGGTGAAATTTGGTTGAAATTATAAGTATGGACAACCAGTCCATCAGATAATTAGAAATTACTAACGGAACCATTTCCAACAAAGCCTATGGACATCTAAGGTAGCTTTTGTTCTGTGGACATATCTTTCTTACAAAGTTAGGTGGGGATGGTTGAAGTAATTTCTTCCATTGAGTCTGAGAAAGAAATCTGAGGGAGGACAGAAAGGTTACGACAGATGAAACATTTCTTCTCAAAGGGATTTCAATAAGAAGGATTGTTCACTGAAAAAGTAGTGGAGAATAGATTTTACCCTCAAAAAAGAAAGTTTTTCTTATTGTCCATCTTATACATGCATGGAGCTTTACAATACATTGTGTAATAAGATAGAAATGCTGAAGCAGTTTGATAAAGTCAGATATTTTAATAAAAATCTCAGTTTTTTCTATACTACTTGCTTTCTCAGAAGTCTTACATCTGATCTTTGTCTTGCTGGGTGAATCATATCTCTCCCTGTCCACCTAGATTTGACCCACAGATCTTTGTTGCAGCCTCCACACTTTTCAAGTCTTCTCCTAGGAGTTGTTCATATTAGTTTGCTAGAAGATCCCTGCGTAGTTTTCTCTACCAGACATCTGTACAGACAACATAGACATGCTTGCCTTTGCCTTGGGGTGTCATGTTAAGTACTTTCTGGACTTACCTTCTTAAAACTTACTTGAATCAGGTCCTGACAATTTTCCTCTTACAAGTGGGATACTCTTGAAAACTGAAGTCTGTATTTGCTTGCTTGGATTCTTGTAATTTTGCCTATTAAGCTATTTCTTCTTCTTTAGAAGAAAATGCTGCTAGACATTGTTACATTTTCTCTGTCTTTAATATAAGTAAAGGAAACAGTTATAAATAGTTGATGAGAATCTGTGCATGCAGAGTGATTTTTAATTGCTGAGAAGTTTCTACTACATTCAGCTTGCAGCTGGCTGTATTGTTATTGTTGGTCACATTGTAGTTGGCTAACTTATTTATTGCCTTCCCAGCTATATTCTGGGCTTTGGACTACACTTTAATAAGACCAGATGGATTTTAGCCTAAGTAGTACATTTAAATCTGTAAATTAAAAAATAAATATAGATTTAACTCATTGAAAATATTGTGCCAGCACCAATGTTGATAGTTACATTTATTATGTCATCTTCCTGTAAATAGGTAACATTATGTACATTCGTTTGGGGGAAGTTATCTTAAATTTCTTCAGTATAATTTTGTATATAAAATGTTGGATTACACTATTAAAATTCATAATGATGATTCTGCTGATATCAACAAGGGTTTGGGTTTATCCTTAACACACCCATATTCAGCAAACTACTCAAGTATGTGCTGAAATTGAAGAACTGCATGCTATTCTATAGCCTAATGATACTCAAAGCAGATATAGGTCATTTGGTGTTTTGTTATGGATCACTTATTGTAGTTTGAACATAACTAAGAATTAATCAGATATCTCATACCCAAAAATCCTTTTGAAAGTGCTGCTAACGTGGCACAGCCTATGCCTATTGAAGTCAGTAGCAGATCAGCCCAGTGGCACAAGAAAAACCTGGATTTCACTTAAGGGAAGAGAAGCTCTGAAGATGTTTACCTCTATAAAAGAAGCATACTGCTTACTTACTTGGTATCTGCTGATTGCCAATCAATTAAGAGCTTGCAAACAACAGTGACCTCTGCTACCTGCCACCCACCATCCTCCTGTCTCTCCCAGAGTGGTGCTTTGCTTGCTGGTCTGCCAGCATGTTGGTTGTGCAGCTGTGTGAGACTCCACTGGCTGCAGCTGCATTCTCTGCCTTGATCAACACAAGAACTTTTCTGACACAATGTGGATGCTGCTGCATGCTCGTGGTACCCAGAGCTTCTGTGGAAATCCTGCAGTCGAAAGAGAATTGCAGTGATTAGTCAAAGCCCCTGAGATAGTTAAATTTTTAGTGAAGAAAATAGAATTTTACACATTTTTTTCTCCCAAACACATGGTAGAAAAAGGAGTCAGTGATTCAGAGTCCTTGTAGTCCTTTGACTATTTGGCAACAAACTGTCACTTTACTGCTGGCAGTTGGTCCAATGGCAAATATTTTCATTGACTTCATTTTTTATTAAATAGTACTATAGATCTGAAATGTACTAAACGTGCAAGGTATGTTTAAGAAGGCACAGAACACATATATAGCAAACACTGTTAGTCTTACTTCAGTGATGTTAATGTGTCAGAAAAGCTTTTAAATTAAAAAAAATTACCAGCCATGGCAGTAAGTAGGAAACTGGAAAAAAAGTATATAAAACTTATTCACAAAGTACATTGTGCTGTGCTGACCTGATATTTCTTTGATAAGGTATGTCATTCCCTAGATAAACAATATATAGCATTACTGGTTTAACTAAAGAAGATAATGATATAGTCTAAAAATGTGTACATAAAAAGATAGCATAATGATTATGATAAATATTGAATTGAAAGAAATTTAGCGATGGCATTATTTCAAAATTGCCACACAGCTAAATGCTTTTTAATTTCTTAATTTCTGACCATAGCACAGAAATTAGCAGTGTTTCTATTAATATTTTTATGCCACCAAAAATTATGATACATTGTCAATATGTGAATAATATAAAAAAATAATGAAAAAAGTAAAAATTCAATTAAATTGTCTTGTTATCCAGCAGAATATCACAGTCGGGGATTATTTTATTAACTTCTGCTGGAAGACAGGAATTTGGGCTGAATAATGGACAACGAAGAAAATCAAAGGTTATTATTCAGCCATGAAGGCTAGTCAAGTATCACTGCAACACCATTGTGAAAATGGCAGGGACAATCTCAAGATTTACCATCTGCAATATTTCTTTAAAAAGAGGGAGGAGTAGTGCCATTGCAATACTCGTGTGAAAACAGAGGAATTCTGGTAATCCAGTTCAAAAAATCCCACCAAATTTGACCTGCAATAGGCTTGGAAAATATTTTTTCAGATGACAAGGAAAAAGGAGAGCCTATATTCTGTGAATCTAAAACACAAGGCTTTTTTGGTCAAGAACAAAAAGGCTGAGCATGTCTGTGATTAAATCCAAGCAGCAAGCATCAACAGGAGAAAACATTCCTTAAAGGATGACATTGATAAAAGTGACCCTGAATTGGTATAGAATACACTCTAGGACTGAATTTCCAAACTACTGACAATGTTTAGAAGAAGTTTCTGGAGAAAACTGGCAATAGAAACAGCCCTCTATTAGTTGTGAAATGGTTTGTGATTATACATCACATACTTTACTCTGCCAGGGTGTGTGGCGGTATTTTTATGGCTGACCAAGGAAATCAGAGATGCAAAAATGTTTTCTCGTTTTGCTGTAAGGAGGTGTCAGTAGTGCAGCTGGGTTAGAAGTCATGTACAGTTCATGTAAGCTTGTGGTAGTAGCAAGAAACAAAGTTCTTACCAAAATTAAAAGCATAAAGTTTTTGACTGGTATTTCCTGCCAATTTCAGTTAACCCACATCAGTTTTCAGCAGTTGAAAGCCATGCACTGAAACACATTTTTCCTGAGTTGATTCCCAGAACAAAAACTTCTCCAAGGTTTCTATATCAAAATATGAAATAGAAATGGGACAAACATTACTATAAAATAACATAAATTGATTATAAGCCTTTTAAACTAAAAAGTAAATTAATCCTTGAGATTACTGAACAGACCTAAGAATAGTTTCATTAAAATTCAAATTATTAAAGGTAATTATTAATTTGCCTCTATCTGAGATAAATTATGTAGCCTACAGTGTCTGCTTGCTCCTTCTTTTTTCTGTACAATATTTCATTCCTTCATATAGACATCAGAATTGTTTTATCTTCTCTTTCTTTACCACATCTCAGTTTACAGTTTGTAGAACTGCTCTCTTTATTTTCTTTATACTACGTCCATTCCTTGTTGAAGCATTTTTGTCTTTTTCCTGTTCTTAGAAAAAGATTAATAACTCAAAATAAATAATAATAAAACGAATCCTTACCAAGTATTTTTCCTGACAAGTACAATGAATGTTCAAATATGGAAAATAAGACAAATCTGCCTAGCACTACATAATCACATATCCGTTATATTAGAATTTTTTACTTGGCAGCTCAATATTTCCTTAAATATAAATCACTTTATCTTCAGAAAGACAAAAGCCATTTCTCTTCTTTGTATACTCTAACTCTCCCTTTAAAATATTTGTTTGCTCATTATTAAACATTATGTGGTTTTGTAGAATTATGAAAACATAAAGATGTAAAATAATCAAATAAAATGAACCATCAACAGTGTGAATCTACATTAATACAAAGATTTTCATCGTGCATAAGAGGTACTAATAGTCATGCAGGCTTGCCTATTTTGATTCAAATTACATGAACATTTAATCATAGATTGATTTTTAACATCTAGAAAGGGAGATGAATGACAAGGTGTAGCAAGACAAACCTCTTTTAGGGTACAGTGCTTCAAGGTCCAACCAGGTGTCCCAGCAGAGACTCACGAATAGTGCTCCAAGCCTATAGCCACAGGGTTAACCAGCCTGGATCAGTGCTGTTGCTCTGAGAGCAACTGATCTCTCTGCTGGCTAGCTCAGGAGTGAGCCCCACCTGTGTCTCAGGCCTCACCTTTTATTGGCCCCCTGGTCCTGCTCATGCGCAGTGGGGGCCCACCCTAATTAGGCACAGGTGGGCTTGACACAAGCTCATGCTCACTCCCTGGCAATTAGTGGCACCTGGTTGCCTCGTTACACTACAATAAGGTCCTCACCAAAATCTCCCAACCATTAGAGGACGAAAGGGTATCCTGCAGTCCCATACCAGAAAGGTGTAACACAGCAATTGAACCAGGTGTGACAAACAATATTCTCTCCCTGAGACCTAACCGACACATCTGTAACACTTGAAACCTACACTTGAAACTAAACAAAATGTGACGCTGATGAGAGTTTAATGAAAACAATATCTATCTTCAATTACTTGCAGTGGAAGCTCACTAATTTTCACTTGGCTAATCCCCAAAATCTGTAACTTCAAAGGAAATGTTGTTTCTCCCTTCCTCTCAACAAAAACCTAAGAAACAACCACAGGAATACTTCATCGTTAATATCTGGTTCCAACTCTAAAATATATATCATACTATAGCATAATCCTATAGTACAATACAAGTTCTTTACCACTGGGTAGTGGAAAAATGGAACAGGTTGTCCAGGAGGTAGTTGGGGCCTCATCCTTGGCAATAATCAAGGTGAGGCTTGATGAAGCTCAAAGCAACCTTATCAAGTTGAGGATGTCAAGTTGAGGATGGAGAGGTTGGACTAGATGACCTTTATAGGTCCCTTCCAACTCAAATTTTTTTTGTTCTATACTGCAGAGTATGTACACATCTTGCTGCATCATCACAGAAGGTGACTGGTAAGACCTTGGTAATATTTGTTGTTATAACATTGGATTAAGAAGTTTTCTTTCTAACACAGTTAAACTGGGACCCATTTCTTAGAGCAGAAATATGCAGATCCCTTTGTTCTGGCTGCTCACACTGTTATGAAGGATGAGGGATGAGGATCCTTTGACAGTGCTGAAAATTGAATCTTACCCAGTATTCTGTCATGTTTGCAGGATTGAAATGTTTAATACATGTTTCCTAGGTCTGCATTTTTAGCCTTGGGAGCAAATTCCTTCTTGAGGTAACTGGACTGAAAGTAGCTCATAGCTGATTTTTACTTTTGGTGCACTAGAACTGGATTAATCTTTTAAAACATTTATATATGGTTGCTTAATGTGTCCAACTGGGTGCACATATAAAAAAGAAATACATTCTACGAATCACAAGCAGTACATAGACCTAAAAAAACTCCTAGCTACTTCTCCTTTTCCTAGAAATTATCAAAAGAAGTGATCCATGACTCTGCTTCCTAGAACAATCTATATTCTGCTGCTGCATAAGTAAATTAAATTGTAGCCTAGTTCACAGAGAGGGACTAAGCAGGTACCAAAAAGGTAGTGCACTCTGCTAAAAAGCTTTTGATTGAGAAAGGAGTTTATATGTATAAGATAGATGTAATTTCAAGCATTTATTGTTTAATTTTTATTTCTTTTTAAGCCAATGCTGACATCTTTGAAACGCTGACATCATTAATGAAGCATACTTCTACCTTTAAAATCATGCTATTTTTAGTCATTGACACTTAAAAACAAAACAAAATTAACAAAAAACCCCAGAAATATCTTCTAGTGGAGAAAAAGGTGTTTTCAAACAAAATGTTTCACTAGAAATGACAGAGAAACTCCAAGACAGAAAATTTTCCTAATCATTGATCTTTTGAAAATCAGATCAGCAACTGTGCTTGAATTACTTTGCTTAATTTTCACAAAGGATTTAATTTTCCCCCATATTTTTATGAAGGATACTTTCTTCAGTTTTATGAAATTAGTTGTTCACTTAGGGTTAGGGTTAGGGTTCACTTAGGATATCATTCTGGGTTGATGTAAAGCTTTTTGATCTTTTTATACATAAATTAATCATCCATGTGCACATTTTCTTTTCCTCTCTTTCTCCCTTTCTTATCATATTCTTCTATGGTCATTCCAAAATATTTTTTTTTCAAAATGAGAACAATCAGACACATGTAGTCCCACACCCATCTTAGAAAAAAAAAATTTTCAATATTTTGTAATTAAAGTTACAGTCTTTATGTTTCAAACACATGAAATGGTGAAGTGTTTTATAGAGGATAGTATGTATGTTTTTCTATCCCCATCTCTAATATATATGATTTTGTATTTAATATTTAAGCTTTGTGATGTATGGTTACCTGTCCTGACAGTTTTACAGGGCTGCATGGGCTAGGGGTTGGAAAAAATGCTACTCTTGATCTGTATGGTACTCAACAGAAGAGACAGCTATGAGAACAGTGAGACATGGGAATAATCTCCTAAGGGAAATGATGGATTACCCAACACTTGGCACTTGTAAGATTCAGCTTGACAAGGCACTAGGACCTCATCTAAATGGTGTTCCTAACTAGAAAAGGATCAGATGATCCTTGACCAATCTGGCATTCTATGATGCTATGAACTGTCCCTTCCTCTGAGAATGTCATCTACTCCTTCTAGTGGAGTCCTCATATTGTGGTTGTTTTTCCATTCTTCATTAGCTCATGATACAGGATAGATAATGACAGACAATTTTGAATGTGTTTTCCCTTATTTCTAATGTGGCAAAGCCAGCCAATAATAAAGCAGAAAGCTTTTTTATTTTGTTTTGAAGACAGACTTGATGATCTCAGAGGTCCCTTCCAACCCAGCCAATTCTATAATTCTATGATTCAATGAACAATTTAATTGGAGAAGAAGAGACTGAGGGGTGACCCCATCAATGTTTATAAATCTGTAAGAGCCAAGGGCCAGGAGGATGGAGCCAAGCTTTTCTCAGGGGTGATTAACAATAGGACAAGGGGCAATGGTTATAAACTGCAGCACAGGAGGTTCCATATAAATATTAGGAAGAATTTTTTCACTGTGAGGGTGACAGAGCACTGGGACAACTGCCCAGGGAGGTTGTGGAGTCTTCTTCCATGGAAACATTTAAAGCCCAGCTGGAGGCATTCCTGTGTGACCTGCTGTAGGTGACCCTG
Organism: Calypte anna; assembly: GCF_003957555.1. Classification (NCBI taxonomy): domain Eukaryota; kingdom Metazoa; phylum Chordata; class Aves; order Apodiformes; family Trochilidae; genus Calypte; species Calypte anna. The sequence continues at coordinate 142,197,206 of NC_044244.1, forward strand.
CTCTTGCAGGGAGGGGTTGGACTCGATGAACTTTCATGGTCTCTTCCAACCCTAACTTTCTATGATTCTATGATTTCAACTAAGGAGGGTCCAACACTCTTGATTTTGGAAATTACATTCTAAGAGGAAAAACCCCTCTAATTTAGCACAGTATGCCTTAAAAGAATAAAATACTTCAATGATTCTGTCTCCTAGGACAATCTATATTCTGCTGCTGCATAAGTATACAGAACAGTCTTTGTGGTATAGCTCTTGCTTTTAAACAAAGGTAGAATTCTTTGCAGGAGGTGAAGTGTGAATATACTTCATAGTGTCCAGTAGCAATCTCAGTTTACACGGCTTCTTTATTAGAGTTATATGAATGCCTCAAGAGCTCCCAGTACCTTAATCTTTGGGTCATAATCTATAGGAAGCTTAGCAAGAGGTTTTATAAGCTGCCATCAAAGACATTTTTATTATTAGTTGATCAAAGATAAAGAAAAGGCTCTTCGGTTTGTTGTCTGCATTTCTTTAGTATGAAGGACTCAAAGCCATTTTCAAGATTCATATAAATCATTTTTTGTAAGCAGGTACCTTGATTTACATGAACTAAAAATTCAGTTTTCTTTAAATAGAAATACCTTAAGTATTTTGGTTTACCTAACATTTATATTAATAATTTCTACTGCATTAATAAAGAAGTATTATTATAATAGAATTTGAGTGTTTGATTTTTTACTTACCTCTGCTGTATGTGTAGTTTTGTGTTTGCTTCTGTTTTCTAGTTTCATGTCACTGTTTATTCTTGTACCCTCTCTTCCTTTCAAGCTACCCTATTATCAAGAAGCTTCTATTGTCAGCTTGAAAGTAAATGTCATGGTATTGTTCAAAGGGTGATTTCAAACCAAAACACAAGATTGGAGACCTTCATCCCTGTCCTACTGACATTTTTTACTCTAAATATGAACTTTACGATGTATGTTTATTTTTTAAAGATGAGTTTAAACACTAAATGCAGACTTTCTGCAGTTCAGATATTTTCTTATAAATTCAGATCTGATTCTGAGCACATTGTTTGCATTGTTTGAGTTTAGCGTTAGTGTTTCTTATGGGTTAACTTCTTGACAGATTTTTTTTTTCCTTAGAAACAATGTTATTTTGTTTCAAGCTGGAGTTTCATTTACACTATTTAGAATTCTCCCAATATATTACAACAAAGTGTTCATTAAAAAGTACACTTTCCAGAACTGTTAATTAAAAGGGCATGCTGGGATAAATAAACCCATATGCTGTTGATTAACCACCTTTTAGGGGTCAACAGTTGGGCTTATGTTAACTGTTGTCCAAAATTTTACCAGGAATTGTGCTGTCCATATGGCACTTGTTGAAAATATAAGGTCTATAGAGAGGATGAACAAAACCCAAAGAAAAAATGTATCTCAGGCTGTACTGTATGTGTGGCAACTTCAAGGTGTCAGTTAACCTCTTCTATTATGTAAGAAAAAAAAATTGAAAAACCAATAGAATTTATGTGGGTGTATGTGTGTACTCATCATTATCATGTCTATGAATAACTACCACTATTTATGGAGAGAATATCTACCCACATGTAAGGAAATAAAAATGTAGATTTGTAAGAAATAATTTTCTCAAATAAAGAAAAATAAAAAGGGATGGCAATATGTTTTAAAGCCCAAAACTACATGGCAAGGAAATGTTACTGTTGACTCTGGACATATTTTTCAGCTGAAAAGAAATCACTTTTCCTTGTAAAACCCAATGTATACTGACATTTCCTTTTTGTTAGTTAATTATCCCCTGAAGACATCTGTCTTCATAGAAGGTGAATCACAGAGATGTCTATAAGAGTGGAAGATTTGCCCTTTGATTCTCCTTTTGAAGTCTAAATACAGTAACCTTAACAGAAAACTCTTTCTATTTGTTTGGTTTCTTTTTCCATGTTAGGCATACAAATTTTTTCACTTCCAGCTTTCGTGATGTAAAGCATTTGCAGATGAGTTTTTAAAAAACCCAAATGAACCCCATAATGAAATACTTTGTGCAGAAATTTAAATCAGACTAAAAGTTTTGCCTAAGACTGTAAAGAATTGGTGTCTCTTTCACCACACTTCTGCTGAAATTAAAAAACACTGCTGGACAAGTTGGAACTTCAAACAGTGCTATCATCACCTGGGTCAGAAGCTGAGGAAAAAACAGAGTTTGTATTGATCGTTTCTATTAGATACTATGCCTTTTTTTTTTTTTAAGAGAGAAAATCAATCATTATTAAGAAAGCCTTGAACCTTCAAACAACGTAACTTTTAGTTTCAAAAAGAAACAGAGAAAGGGAATAATTGACTTGTGGTTTAGTTCAGTTTAGTTTGACAGTTCAGAAAGAGAGTCTCCTCCATCGAAGAATAAAAAAAAATCTCCTTTAGTCAAGTAAGGCAAATTAGCAATCCACGTGTTTCACAGAAAACCAGAATGATGCAGACTTGTCTGGGGAGAAAAAGTAATGAATCTCTTTGGTTTTAGGGAAAAAAAATTATTTCCCATTATTAAAAAAAAATACTTTCAGATTTTGCTGTTCTCTGATGTAATATTGTACATGTATTGTTCCGCAAGTCAATTCACAACCTCCTTTGGTTCATTATGGCTCAGAGGAACTAGTTCAGAACCCAAAATCTCAGTCTATTTCCTCAGACTCTTCTCCTTCCTCATTAGCTTAGTTCCCATCTTTGTATGTGTGTGATATTACTTAAGTATTCTTAGCTTCTAAAAGAGTTGATTCAACTCTCTGCAATTACAAACCACAAACAAGTCATTCTGGATGAAATGCCTCTGAAGCCTTTCAGCCTTGAACCAGTATCAGCAAGAGTGCAGTAAAACTATGGAAATATGGATGAAAATGGAAATCTTTCTAACTTTCTTACTTTCTCCTTTCACACTGTCTTTTGATGAGCTCCAAGTTCCCTGGGTGTATAGCAGTTTTCTTACTCTCTCATGGTGTCCCTCTGTGCATTTTTCCTGGTTATTTTCAGGGATGAGCCAAAACAGGGCTTGCTTTGCTACCCCACTGATGTAAGCACTTTGAAAATACAAAATATGTCTCTCGAATCAGTATTTTTTCTGCTCTTTTAACATACCAAACATACTCTCAATTAACAGATCTTTACCTCACTATATCATGCCTGACAGGCACCTAAAGATAAGAGTGCTTATCAGGTTGCTTCCTGGTACATGGTCCAGACAAAGACAATAAAATTAGCAAGACAACAAAGACTGAAAGATGAGAATAAATAAAAGAGAAATTCTTGGGATGGCCAAAGTCTGTGTCATCTTTAGCAAGTCTGGGTGCCAGTGATGTATGAAAAGACAGACCCTTTTTTGCTATATAAAAAAAAACTCCAAGAGGAGAAGGAGAAGCGGCGGCTTTCTCTTCCCGCCCTTCTCTCACTACGTCGGCTTCAGCTATGGGACAGCATGGAGGAACGGAGAAGCGGAGAACACCAACCAAGCAGGAGCGACGGATCCTACGCCCCCTCCCCCCCCGTTGTAGAATGTTGTAGAATGTTCCTGAATGCTCCCAAAAAGGTAGGGGGTGTGACCCCTTTGCCGTGCCCAACCCCATGTTTGAGGGGCCAATTAGATCGGCCCATAATTCTGTGCTACCTGCACCAGGGATTCGCTGTGCTACAGGTAAAGACGTCGGGTGTCCAATAACACGTTATGTTGTTGTGTGGTGGTGGGGCTGTGGTCAGAGAAACACTACATAAGTAAAAGTTACTGCACAATAAAGTTGAAGCTTGTTTATCAACCATGTTGGTTTTCCCTCACCATTTTCCGACACCGCCCCTACTCCAGCCAGAGGCCAGGGCTGGTGGGTGGTGATAAAACTCCAGTATTCTTTTCTTGTCTTTTCTTAATGACTCTCTCCCCAAGGTGACAATTTGTGTAAAAGCTCTTCTCTTGTAAACCTGTTTTTCCCTTTAAAGGTGGCATTATTGTCTCCTTTCCCTAAAATAAATCTTTGTAATTCACTTAATCATAAAGCTTGCTATTTTTGTAAATTCAGGAGACGTCTATGAGTAGTGGCTGTTTTTTTCTCACAATCAAAATATAAAATAATAGCTCAGATCATAACACCCACCCAGGGCCAGGGCTGGGATAGTACAAGATTCTTTGGACATAAAAGGTGAAAAAAATGGGTGAAGTCCAAGGCCAACCTGGGAAATTCCATGAGCAAGTCAGGTCTGGCAAGGACAGTGCTGGAGATCAGGACTCTTACAGCATCACTGGCAGAGGGACCAGTGGCCCCAGGATGGGCTTAAGCAAGGTCCATGGACATAAGCACTGAAGAGGGAGGCACAGGGGGAGGCTGGGCAGGGACAAGTGGGCACCTCATTGCTCTCAGGGCTATGAAAGGTTATAACCATACCTTGTGAGTTTCCTCTTCCACTAGATAACAATCCAGTAGTCTCAGTTTTCATATTTCACCCAGCATAAGTGATCATGCATGACTCTCTTTGCTCCCAAATTCTTCTGAAATATTTCATTCATTGGTGTTTTTTTCCTCACTACGAGTTCTGCTTCCTCTTTGCCTATTAACTGAGGATAACTAAACAAATCATTCTGCTAGAACTGCCAGTTTAAGGATGATAAGAAAACAATTTACATGAAAGGAAAACAGAAAATTGGAAATTAGTCATCTTTGGAGAGTAATTGAGAAATGATTCTCTATTCATATTTTCACAGAGTTTTCCTTGTTTTTCTTACATAACTCTCAGGTATCAATCCTATTTTCTGACAGTCAGTACTCAAAAATATCCTTCAGTTTTTCTGTAAATAGCCTCATAAAATGATGTCCAGTGGTCAACAGCACCCCAAGACTCTTGAAGAACTCAGGGCCAAGTTTTTTATAGAATACTCACTAAATGTTTTAACTATTCCAAAGATCAGGCAAAATCCTCTGCTCAGCAATGGCTGATGATTGGTGAGGGCATGCTTTGCTGTCATTTCTAGTATACTTTCAGAGACCTGTACTATTGCTGGATTTTTTAGATAAACTAAATTTACTGTGCCCTTGACTACTTGGCAAACAGTAACTTCACGTGGCATAGGACATACTTGGAGCAATAAAATTGAAATTTAATATCTTAAATAGCTACTCCATGAATTATAAAAAGAAAAGAAAACAAACAAAAAAAAGTGACAGGAAAGCTGTCACTTTTAAAAATTGCTTAAATTTATGGGAAGTGCCTTTGACTAAGATATGGCAAAAAAATCCCTCTAACTACCCCTCAAAAGATCTTCAAACTTTAAAAATAAAATAATCTACAGCCCAAACTTATGTTCTCTCTTGAAAAACACTTAGAACTTTATTTTTAAAAAACAGGAGTTCTACAGGTTCTACAGATTTTGACCAAACTCAGGGTTTTTTTAGTAAAATATCAGCTGTATTGGTGGTTTTGAAATGAGACTTGGTGCTCTGCTTTACTTCTGTAAGAAAGATACTATGCTGAAATAACTTGTCTCAATGGAATGTGCTTTCACTATGGCACACAGAATAGTATTATCAAATGGTTGAATTTAAGGAGTTTAGTTATTGGGTTTTGAGATTAAAGTTTTGTGATATCACTTTGTCATGAATAAAAACTTTGATCTTTTTGAATAGATTCTCAGCTGGTGATAAAATACTCAGTGCAGTTACTCTGATTTATGTCATATATGGACTGACTTACACTCTTGGTTCGTTTGTACTAAAGCAGTTTTCCTCATAATCATCCATTTAAAAAAGAATTTAAACAAATTCTGGAAGAAAAGTGTACCTATAAATAAGGCCTCTTGTAGATAGCACCTTGCTTAATTTAGTATATATGCACACTTACATGCTAAAGTTGGTTATGATAATTGATGCACTGTCTAATGCTCAGAAACCTGTTTTCAAATTACAAAGCAATCTAGCCTTGGGTTAGGTAGTTCTGTAGGAGAGAATCTAACCAGCCAGACTGTGATGAGTATTTGTTACAGCTTAATACACTGCTGATCACTTATAAATATTCTATCATAATATTTTATTAGATTTTAATTTCTTTATCACTTTTTTTTTCCTTTGGTGTCTATTAGAAATGCCTGCCTGAGGCATTTGGAGATATCATTATGCACAATGAAAGGGGACTAGCATGGGTGCAAATTTCCAGCAAATATTTTTCTTTCTTTTAGAGGCAAATTCTCATGAAATTTCCCCAAGGAAAACTCTGATCTTTTGGCAGTTTTGCTATATACTTCTGGAGTGTTTTTTCCCCTCAGTTTCAATGGCAAAATCAAGTTCTTGATCCAGAGCATTATATATTAATTGAAAAAGATTTATTAAAATAGTTTAAGTGTTTATACATAAACATAAAATTATAAAATATAAAAAATTATAAAATATACATAAATTTTATACATAAATATTAAATACAGAATACAGAATTTTCCCATTTTTCATTATTCATCCTAGAATGTCAAAGTGGAGAGTTTACCTTAAGTACTTACTGCCACACTACTGAAAACAGTCTGGTAATAAGAAGTTGATTTGTTTCTTTTTGCTATGGTACAAAAAAGGTGCAGCTGAATATAAGGAAATACATTTCTTTGGTAACTATCTGAAAATAAATGTCTGCTATTTCCTAGGCAAGTCTACATTTTGCAAACCTTACTGATACCATGTGATTATTCAGCAGTACCTTTGGAAACTGTAGAGATGTCCTTCCATTTAAGTGCTTCTTTAGTGTTTAAAAGACTAATTTCAGAAAATGTCCAGATTAGTCATCCTCCTGTGGATAACCTATCATTTAAAAAAACCTGTAAATTATGAAAAAAAAGATGCAGGAAATATAAAAGATAGCTGAGACACACCTAGAAGTAAATAATGTGTTTTAAGTCTCTGCTACTTTAGGCAAGCAAGTTTCGAGACCATTTCATAGATTTCAGTATCATTGATGCTGCATTCATCCCCAAGTCCTTCATCCTTGTTCCCTGAACATAGGTTCAAATTCTTAGTTTTAGTACTATAAACTGACTGTCCTTAGTGTCTATCAGATTTTACAATTGAAGAAAAGGGTTCAATTACACCTTAGTCTTTTATTTGCATAAATAAAATAACTTGTACCGTTCAACTTTTGGTATGTCTGTCTTCATTCCTTGATGTGTCCTTTTATTTTGGATCATTTTCACACACTGTCTCTGGAGCACTGCTACATTTGTTTCTCCATTGCTTGAAGTGCAAACTTTATCTAGTTTAATGCTTTTAAGTTGGTATGCAAAGCTGGTTCCACATCTGAGGACTAGGAAGTAACTTTGTCCCTCAGGATTTCTAACTACAGCAGAATATGCATGGAGGTATAGAACATTGTTCTAAAACTACCTGAAGATTTATTCTTTTGCACTCATTGCCCAAATAGTTTGAACCTAAATATGCCCTTTAAAAAAGAATATTAATATAATTATTTTAAACCAATATTTCATATAATTTATTTACGATTAATTTACTGTCTCAGGGTTTTTTCCTATTATTATTCCTGATTTACCAATGCATACTTTCCCACTGCTCTTTTTCAGTCATAGCTGCCTTTGTGTTTAGCTCCATTTCTCTTAGCATCAGTTCTGCTGTACATATTTTGTTGATCTAGTCCTTCATTCTCATATAGTCAACTTCAATTCACTGAGAGAGAATGTCATGGAATTAGACAATGAATAGCAACAGAGAGCTGATTTATGAAATTCAAATGCAGTGAGCTGAATGCTGTCAAAAACAAACAAAAAAAAAAATCATCCAGTTATTTCTGAACCCATGTCCTGCTTGTCAAGCCTGATAACCACCTATTTCAGTTTCTATGCAGGAGGAAACCATGAGCATCAGATCAGGTCTTTGACAATGGCTGGCAGCTGCATTGCAGACACAGGTGTGCATTTCAGCTCCTGAATCCAAATGCTGCCCCTTGTCCCCCTTGTCTGCAACTCTCCTGTTCTGAGCCAGAGCTGGGTGACCGCTGCTTTCCTTCCACATGAGGGATGTGTGCAAGGTGTGCTTGGAGGGAAACACAGTGTTTCTGAGAGCCTACTGAGCACCTAATCTATCTGAACAATGCTCCTTTTATTATACAGAATAATTTGCCTTCAAAATAAAGCAGAAAACTATATTGCAGGACAATTTGAAGCCAATTGCAAGTCATTTGTAACTGATGGCAAACAAGGAAAGGTATTTCAACCATTGTCATCTCATTAAGAATAACAGACTCTTTAACTAGCTTTATGGAAGAAAACTTCCATTAGGCTTGCCTGCTGTGATTAGACTAATGCAAGTCAGACTGTTATCTTACTCATATGAGTGATTTATTTTTTCCCCCACAGAAAATAAGAAAACTTTTTGTTGACTTCTTTACACACTACTTTTGATATTGTCTCCTTCCTCTTTAACAAGGTGAGCCAGTATGGAGTGTTTTGGTTTGTGGGTTTTATTTGGGTTTGGTTTTTGTTTTGTTTTGTTTTGTTTTTGCCTTTCTCATTTTTAATATCTGTGGCTTCCTTCTTAGAAAAGTAACAATATAATTTAGTATTGGTTTAGTTATTCCAATTAATTTCAAATTTGTGCCCAAGTAATGGTTACAATGCTTTTTCTTAGGAATATGCATGGAATTAATCCTATGAATTCACATTCTTTGTTTTTTGAAGTAATTATAACCTGTGAGGATGATATTCCTTATACAGCATTCAGCTGTGCCATTAGCTAATGCATTAAGTTCCTGTTTTCATTCTGACAGTGGTTGAAAGACTTTAGTTCATTCTTTCCATATGTTTAGACAGGCTGATAAATATTTGTCAACAGTTACATTTTTCACACAAACTCGGGAACAGAAGGAAAACTTTTTTTCAAACAAAACTGCCATGGCTTCTATTCGCTAACACACCACCGTCAACATTTCATCCTCCCTCAGCAGTCAAAATATACTTTGAAAATAAGTGCCACCTACCCTTAACATACTCCAGTGTGCCATGCAAACATACACTCTTTTTTGTACTCCTCCTGTGCTGGGTGATTCCAACTGAAATACAGGTAGAAAGCTTGCTCTCTTGCAATTGCAGAGTGTGTTGCTGTGAAAACAAAACCAATTTTAGTATCAGGGGATATTTTCAAGTTGTTTATTTTTTAGTTTTGGGTTTTTTCTTATGTTTTTCCTACCCTGAGTCTTCTGCTAGGTTCTTCAGTTGCTATGGTGAGCAGGGGTGTAGGCAGTTCTTCCATTTGGGGAAAAAAAGTAAAAAATCATGAAATGAATGCTAATGTAAGGAGAAACTGGCAATACTCTGTTTTTATAATTCAGTATGATTCATAAATAAACATTTTTCCACTTCAGTTTTTCATGGGACAACACAGGTAAATTTCATAAAATTAAAGACTTCTCTTCAAATAAATTCCTTAATTTTATAATCATAAAATAATGTATGGAAGAGAACAGTCCAGTAATTCAACTAAGACGTGAGGAAATTACAAGCTGTAGTATTCCATCCCTAGTACTGGTAGCATTCACTCAGTGAGATAGGTGAAAGGCAGGTGCAATGAAGGGCAATGATCTTAAGTAGGCAGTGGCCTCTTGGGCAATCAAGTGCTTTGGCTTGCACAAAATTGAGAAGCTCAGTAAAAAATCTTTTCCTGAGAGCAACATTAATTTGATGTTTCAGTGTGTAATACAACCTCTGAAACAGTGTTAACTTGAAAAAAATGCAATACTTTTTTTTATTATTTCAAAATTTTTGTTTATCAGCCTTCAAAATATGGAGTTTCTACCAATGACACAGAATCACAGTATGGTTTGGGTTGGAAGGTACCTTAAAGATCATCTAATTCCAACTCCCCTGACATAGGCAGGAACACCTCCTACTAGACCAGATTTCTCCAAGCTCCATCCGACCCTACTATCCAGGGAGGGGGCAGCCACAGAGTCTCTGGGCAGCCTGTGTCAGTGTCTCACCACTCTCATAGTGAAGAATTTCCTCCTAATACCTAACCAAGTGTCCCCTCTTTTATCTTGAAACCATTCCCCCTTGTCCCATGCAAAGTTCTCCACTTACATTTAAAGTAATGTTTTCCATTTGTTGCTCTTCTTTCCATTATCCCTTTCTAGTGCCTTTCCTGAATTTTGTTTTTCTTTTCTTACTTTTAAAAGAAAAACAAAGAAGAAGAAAGTCAATAAGGAGAAATACTAATTTCTTTGAAGAAAGTATGGTTGTAGAAGTGTAAAAACTCTCCACAAAACACCTCGTTTTTTCCCCCTCAAGGAACAATTTCTCTAGGAATACAGTTTATTGGCCTCTACTGATGCAAGGGGTCAGCAGTTCTTTTTATAGACAAGCAAAAAGTATCATCAAATATTTGTCATCTTTTTAGGCTACTTAGCATACTCTATCTTTTATTTCTGAGACACTCTGCAGTGCTTGGGCTTCTAAGTGGAAGCAACTGAGCTGGGGGCAGTCTATGAGCCAACTCCTTGCAGTTTCCCTTCCTGCCCAGACAGCGGAACGAGGTCCGACTCCTTGCTAATTACTGCAGTTTGCAGGCATGTTCAGCGAAGCAGTTTTCTATTTTTGCTTCTCCTGCATTATGAGGTCTGATAATTTTTTTAAGCTTTAAGCTTTCTGGGCACATTCAGCTGTGGCCTCTGGCAGCACAGAGCTGGAGCAGGGGAAGCACCTCATCCCAGCTGAACCTTATGATTTTGTTCAGGTGTTATTGAAACAGATCCTGTCAGCTCATCCATATTTGCAGGACAGAGACAGAGCTACTACCAGGTGCACCAAGAGCTTTATATTGTGTTCATCTTCTGTTATTCTCTTCTGATCAGAGCGCTGGAGCACCTTCCCTGTGAAGACAGGCTAAAGAAGTTGTGGTTGTTCAGCCTAGAGCAAAGGAGGCTCAGAAGGTGACTTTATAGCAGCCATCCAATACCTGAAGGAACCCTACAAGAAAGCTTTTTACATGGGTGTGTAGTGAGACAACAAGGAGAAATGGCTTAAAACTTGAAGAGGAGAGATTTAGGTTAATTAGGAAGAAATTCTTTAATTTGAGGGTGGTGAGAGGCCGGCACAGATTGTCCAAGGAACCTGTTGTGGCTGCCTCCTCCCTGAAAGGGTTCAAGGCCAGTTTGGATGGGGCCTTGAGCAACCTGGTCTAGTGGAAGGTGTCCCCTTCCAACCCTAGATGTTTTATGACTATATGATTCTGTATGCTATATAAGTGTCAATGTGACTAGAATGTCAAAATGTTTTAGGATACATTGAATGTCAAAAACAACCCCAAAAGTCAGATGTGGTTGGCTTTTGGATAGTGAATGTGTTATGTGATTTATTACTAGTTACAAAGGTTATTTTAAAATACAATTAACATCTATAAGGTATCTCAAAAGCTTGTGCTATAAAAATGTCAAGCATTACTGTTATTGACTTGCAGTCCTTTAAGACCTGTAAGACACTAGTCATTCTCTTAGGTTTTATTTAGAGGTGGTATTCCTGTAGATTACTGATATTAAATCAATATCTTGTTGGAGGAACAGCAGTATGTTCTCTCCCAACATATTACTTATGTGCTTAATAGTGGAAATGTACTCTCTTACTCCTGACCTAGATGGAATTCTGCTGTTATGGAAGATCATGGAAAGAGCATTTTAAGTTCTGCTTCTGAAAAATACACATAATAATACCTCCTGGTTTTGTTTTTTTCATTTTGCAATTGGAACCTCCAAGTCTTAGGACCTGATGATAAATGAATAGGTAAGAAAGGATTTTGTCATTGTTGACAGGCTTGACAATGTTTAGTAACTTAGATCTGTAAAACCTATTTACATTATGTCTACAACTGAAATTGTTTTATATTTAGGGTAAAATTCGGTGTCGTTAACCTTTCAGTTTCCAGAAAATGTGAAACTCTTAAACTTGTGCTAAAAATGACTTCTTTTACCTGCTTAGCTTTAAGCTCCCTGTAAGTTAAAAGCATGAAGATAGTTCTTCAAGGAAATAAAATATATTAGTTTGCCTTTTGTGTGTTTATGTGAGATTAAGGGGTGGCAAAGCCAAACAATTCTTATCCAACTCTAACCAAGGATTTACACAGTCATAAACAGACAAAGAAAGTTTCAAATTGTCTTGCCAGGGGCAGGGAAATGAGGCACAGAAAGCCATGCAGGCACCTTTTGCATGCAAAACTTCCTTTAAATCCGAGGATGAGTCGTAACAATTGCTCTGTTCTCTTATCCCTATCAATCTTGTTATAACAGAATATTGTAGGAACAATGCTGTAGGCAAGGTCTAGATGGTGTGAAAATAAAGATTTTACTCTTTTCTAAGTTCTAAAATACACTTCCTATCAGTTTCTTTCACATGCTTAGAGACAGAAAACAATTTCACTTGACAGATGTAGCCTGTCACAGCTAAACCGAAGCATTCAGCTGCTAAACACTAAGGATGTTCCAAGTTATCTTCTTATAAAAATTATATCTTGGAGGCTTTAAAGTGAAAACTTTTTATATATCCAGGCAAGCAATCTCTCTCTAATTGGAATAATATGTACTTCTAAAAACAAATCCTGATTTCTTTCACCCATAAACAATAAGCTACACAAGCAAAATATAAATTCTTCATACCTCATTTTTCATCACAGTCTCCATAGTATTAATCTCTTGTCTGCTTGAAAAAACAGTCTAAGGAATTACAGTACTCTAGGAAAGCTCAGTGAGTGTTGTCTAAATAAATTACTCTTCTTGCCCTTTTCATTTAAACAGTAACTCTTTGAGATGCTATAGCAGACATTCAAGTTCACTTCAGCAAACAACAGGTTAATGTTAATCCAGGTGTTTCAGATAATTCTCTTGTTTTTGTCAGAGCAATTGTTACAAGCATTATGCAGAAAAGATTACTAATAATAGTATATTCACTGTAGAGCACAGCAAATGTTGAACTCAAATTATGTGGCTCCTGATATTTTTAGAGATAGAATAAACAGTGATTCACTGTGTCACAATCTTCATGACCCCCCTTTCTTTCACTTATACAACTACCCATGATCCATGGGTGCCTAAAAAAGGAAAAATAAGAACACAAATATAAGTCCTCATTAAAAAGTAAAATTAAAATATGGTAAGGAATGAATATATAAAATATTCCTACTGGCATGAATAGGGCTGGATGCAATTCAGGTACAGATATGAAGCCCCAGTAGCAGTCTGCCTTCTTGATTTTCCCCCCAGAATACCTGACATAGTGGTAGACAGCTCAGACAGCACCCCTATAAATCTCTTCCTTTGTCATGAAAAGAAGCCATGACTGAAAGAGAGAAAACATTGTTATAGAAGATTTGGTAGATCAGTAGACTTTATGGACTGAGGCACAGATTTTAGGGAAAGAGGAAGAAAAATTGAAGCATTAACCATATTAGAGAAAGGTAGATTTAAGGAGCTCTTAAGTTCTTGCATAAACCCATGGGACTAGGCAGGGTGCTGGTGGAACCAGCTCACTATCCTCTTTGAAAGCTTATGGGGGAGCTTCTTGATGACTGCAAAAGGACAAACATCACACCCATTTGCAAGGTCCAGAGAATTACAGACCAGTCAGTCTTCCACCAATTTTGCTGCAAGTTATTGAGTAAATCCTCCACAAAGCCATTCCCAGGACAAGGAAGAACACTAAGGTAATTAGGAATAACAGCAAAAATTAATCAAAAGGCAAATTGTGCTTGACCAGCCTGGTAGTTTTCTACGATGAGATGACTAAGCAAATGAGAATAGTGAACTGCTGACATTGCCAAGACTCTCAACATAATTTCTGGTAATATCTCCTGTAAGCAAATTAGTGAATATGGACTGGATAAGCAAAAAAAGAAATTTGGAAAAAACTGGCTGGACAACTGGGCTCAAAGGGAGATGATCAGCAATATGAAATCCAACTGGCAGCTGATTACAAGTGGTGTCCCTCAGGGACAATATAGGGGCCAATGCTGTTTAACATCTCTATTAATGGTGTGAACAGTGGGGCAGAAGGTATGTCCAGTGAGTTTGCAGTCTATACCAAACTGTGAAGGAATGGTGGATATACTAGAAAACAGAGCTGATGTTCAGAGAGACCTTAGCAGAAAATGTATATGGTCAGAAAAGGGTTCAAGAAGTCCAGCAAATGCAAAGTCCTGACTCTGGAATTAAGCCCAGCAAATGTTAAAGTAGAGGCTGGCAGCTGACTGTTTAGGAAGCAGCTTTTCAGAAAAGAACCTAAGCTTCCTGGTAGACAAGGTGATCCAGCAGGGTGGTCTTGCAGGTGGTCTCCTAACTACATACTGACTTTTTATTTGCAAGAGTGCAATCAGCAGGCAGTAGGTAAGCAGTGATGTTTTGTCTTTAGGCACATGAGAGCCTGCATCTGTTATGCTGTTTTTGGCTCCTCAGCACATAACAGAAATTAACATGTCCATCTACATCCTTGGAGATATTCAAAAGCTGTCTGGACATAGTCCTGGGCAACTAGTTCTGGGTGGCCCCTGCTCACCAGGGTGGCTGGACCAGATGCCCTCTAGATGTCCCTTTCAACCTCAACCATTCCATGATTCTGTAATTCTGTGACATACAGGAGTGTGTTCGATGAAGGGCTGCAAAGGTGATTAGGAGGCTGAACTACCTGATATCTGAGGAGAACCTGGGAGGATTGCTTTTGTTCAGCCTAGGGAAGAGAAAGCTAAGGTAAGATCACATCAATGCCATCAGCTACTTAACTGGACTCAATAGAAAAAGAAAAACAGGCTCTTTTGAAGGTGCACAGTGATAGAAAGGCAGGTAATGGACACAAGCTGTAATTCAACATATTCTACTTAGATACAAGTAAAAAAGTCACCACTACGATGTTCAAAGATTTTGTGGAATCTCCAGTGTTGGCAACATACAGAACTTGACCCCAACAAGGCCTTCAGACAAGATAGATGATTCCCTCCCTGTTTAACTTCTGTGATTCCATGAAGCTGTGGCTCAGTGAGCAGGGGTTAAGAATGAAAGTATTGCCAATCTTATTCATCAAGACACACTTTAATGGAATCTAACTGAGCTGCTGCTTAAAGCTCACTGGCTGAGTTCAAGAGAAAGCAATAGTCACTCCCAAGACACATTCTTATAACTACTTGCAATGTAGTCATAACCCAGGTCCATACTATAGTCTGAATATGCTTTTAAGAAGTATGTAGAAAATGTGTTTCTTCATTGACAAGGATATAAGAAGAGTATAACAATGCTATGGCAATACACATGAGTTTGAGCTACAGGTACTCATTTCATGTACAGTAACTTGAGAGCTGTATTGGCACAGTGCCCTGAATGGTCTAGTTACCACTGTTAAGAATCTATAAATATATATATATATATACATATATATATATATAAAAAGACAAGTGAAGCATTAACTTCACTAGTGTCCACTGCTTGTGGTATCTCAGATAGCTTGAATATCTTTGGTTGCTTTCTTCCATGAGTTCAACCCTTGGCAGCCCTGAGCTACTTTACACTCATGAGATTTGAAAGCTTCATTGAAATTCACCTGATATCACCTAAAAACACCAAAACCATTGGCACTGTCAGAGGATGACTCTAGGTTAGGCCCTGTAAAAGCCAAGAGGATCCAGCATACTCTTCTCCAGTTTCCCCCATCCCTAGGGTAGAAGTAGCTCTGCAAAAAACTCCAGATAGGTAATTTACATGCCTATTCTCATGGAGGGGCTCATTCAAGAGAGTATCCTTAAATGATGGGAGACAGAATATTCTTAAGTAAGGCATTTCTTTTTAATTTTTTAATTTTTTTTTAAGCTGCTCCAACATAAAGAATTGAATATACAGTGATCCACAGAAAGATGTTCAGTGACCATTTTGTGGTACCTGAGATTCCAGTCATAGAGTATATTAAGCAGTAAAGTTCAAATCTCTTTTTGTGGCTCAAAAACGTTGGTTGTTGTTGTGCCTTATCCCCATTTAACCTGCATCAATTTGTTCACTGAATTCATATTTCAAAATAACATGGACTGCTTTGCTGGGAAAAAAAAAAAACACAACCCCCCTAAATAAACACTAAACCAACCAACCAAACAAACAAAAACAAAGGGGAAAAAACAAACCAAACACAAAACCAAACCAAAGACCAGCATAATAGTGTAGAGGAGGTGTAAATGGTACTCTGAAAAAAGAATCTGGTTTTAGAGGCTTTTGACATCCCTCCTCATTAAGCAGCTAGGACAGTCTTGCATGACAAAGAATTTTAGGTCAACTGTTTTTATTCCTTCCTAGAGGAATTAAACTGAAAATGTACCAAAATGTCATAACTTGGGCCAGTCTCCATGTTCACAATGTAAGAAGGGATAATCCATGTGTCAAATCATTTTATGCGCTCAGAAAGTAAGACCAACAGTAATCAGGAAAAAACAGAAGACTTAGTTTCTATTCTACTTTAAGATGGCTTCTGTAATTTTGATTTTATCGCCAAAGAAAATCCTAAAGTGATTTAAATGTCAGATACTACTTATTTTATGTTTGAGGAGATATTTTCAATAGGCAGTGGCCAGACAATTTAAACTCATATCTTAGGAGCCTCAATTTTTTCAAATATATTTTGTAACAACATAGATGGTTAAAATTTCCAAAACTGCAAATATTGTCTTTTTGGTGGCTCAATTTCTGAAAAAGTTAAGATTTCTAGTGCAATACCAGTGCAATTGAAAAATCAATACTATTTGTGTCACAGGATTTTATAAATGTCAAGACTTCATTTTTTAATGTATATAAAAGATGTACTTTTTAACAGTACAAAGCCCTCTAGATCCATGGTTTATAATGATTTAGATTTTCCAAGAGGCCTAGATATTCCTAGCAGGTATCTGTACCAAGTATTTATCCATCCTGATAAATAACTATCTACCCTGATATCACCTAGCTTAGGAGATACGATAGGATCCTAGTATGGGATGGTATGTCTAAAGGCAGTTTTTCTTTAAAATATCATAACAAAACCAATTATCAGTGCGGTTCTGCCATGTAGAGAAGATTACAGAATAGACTAAAGAAATTATAAATGAAAATTAAGATTAAATAGCCAAAGATAAAAATAAATGAGGGGTTGTTTTCAATAAAACAAAAATAATAAGTCTAAAGTAATCTGAATTTTAGTGTGTTATCTAGACTTCCAAAGGGGACAATCAGAAAGGATAGGATAGTAAAAGGAAACTGAAGGATTTCTTATACCATAGCATACAATTCATGACTGGAAGAGGCTTTTTGTGTGGCTTCTCTGAACCTGTATGAAAATTGAACTTTATTAGAAACATTTATGTAACATGAAATGTCAATAAATTTAAATTACAATATTTGGATTTATACATCCGAGGATTTATGGAAGAGCTACAAACAGATGAGTCATTTAATCATTTTTTTTTTAATACATACTGCTAGACAAGGAGAATTAGGTATCTTATTAATTTAGGTATTTTGTAAATGTCACTAGGCAGGTCTCCTAAGCTTAGAGACCTGAAGATTTACATACACATTCTGGTGCTGAGAACATGTATTACAGAACATTTTTATTAATTAACTCTACCAAACTTTTTTTCGCTACAGTTATCTGACTCTCAGAATTTGCCTCATTAATTTTGACAAAACAAACAAGTACTGGAATAACTTTCATAAAGTAAGAAACATCTGCTCCATTTTAGAACAGAACAGAACAGAGAATGGAATAGAATAGAATATGGACTCTATGGAATAGATTTGTTCTCTTGTTTAGGCTTCATGTAAGAAAGTAGTACTTAGCTTGTTTACTGTGAAATTACCATACAAAGCCTCCCCTGCTAAAAAATACCTGCAAACCTCAAGTATAAAGAAATGGAGATGAGACAAGAAAGGTAGCTGGGATCTTATTCTTAAAAAAATAATTTCTGTTCACAAAATGTTTGGTGTTGGGAACATTATGGGTAAAATCATTTCTTACTATCTGTAGAAATCCTTGCGAGAAACTGATTTCATCAGGCCAAACAAATACAGTGTGTGATTTTTTAGCTTTTTCCCTCTACTTTATAATCTATCATAGTGGGAACATCTTTAAATATTTCCCTCAATTCCCTCATAGTGTGAGCAAATGTTCCTAAAATTGAATCTTCAACTAGATAAACTTGAAGCAGGACATCAACTCTTTACACTTGACAAAGCACACACCATATCTCCTCTGAAGGGAAGATTGTTGGTTCTTAGCCTTATCTTTTAGAATTATCTTCCTAGAATTACAGTGAAGAAGCAGATGAAAGCTTGATGTACATGGCTGTAATATGTGCTGCCATTTTAGCTGGTTGGCAATTACAGGATACATGACAATGTTCAACAGATGCTAGAGTATTAATCACCATGTTTTACTTTCTCTGGTGAAGTAGTTAGGAATTATTCGAATGATAAGGATTGACAGCTCATCATGTAAGTTGTTTTCATTGTGCTGAAGAGAAATTATGTGGCCAAGCTGCTCCAAAGAGAAGAATAAATTGTTAGATTTTGTGTGAGGTCTTGGAATTCAGAAAAAAAAAAAAAAGGAAACAAAAGAAAAAAAATAAAAAGAAAGAAAAGAGAAATAGATAGAAAAAGAAATAAAAAGAAAGGAAAAAGAAATAAAAAAAGAAAAAACAGAAAAAGAGGAAAAAAGAGAAAAGAGAAAAAAGAAAGGGAAAAAAATGAAAGAGAAAAAAAAGGAAAAATTGAGGGGAAAAAAAAAAAAGGATCTAGCAGCTGCCTATAGGTCATTATATGAAGGCTATCTGGATAATAACCAGGGCTAAAATGTTTAAGACTCCTTACATCAGGAATAGACTTGCCTCTGAGGGGGGCATTAAGCTTATCAAACCTGCTGATTAGCAGGTAGTGACTTCTGAATTAAGGGAGATTTTCTTGGTGAAGATTAAAATGGAAGTCCCAGGCCTCAGGAAAGAGGCTTCTTGTTGAAAATGTCAAGCCTAGAAGACTTTCAGGAAATTAATTTCTCCTGGGGTTTGGAACTGTACATTGGATTCCTACTAGAGATAGGAAGAAACCTTTTCTTACTGAGCCACCTTCACAAATCACAGTATGTGAAAGAATAATTATTCTTCTGTTCTTGAAATTATTCATTGCACTGTTCTGATTAATTTTATTATGCTTTTACTGTGTTTCTAATATATATTTTTAAAATACCCTGTCCCATAAAAGAAGATACGCGGGATTGTCAAAACCACTAACTCTGTTTCAGCAAATTATATGATATCACATACAAACAGCATCTACCAGGCTTTGAAAATCCCTTCTTTGGCCTATGACCTCCCCCCCAAAAAGGGTCACTGGTCCCTTTCAAAAGGTGAAGAGCATTCTTCTATGAGGATCTGACTATCTTACCAAAGACTCAGTGTTAAGTCATCACAGCTCTCCTCTGAATTCTCATTTATCAGGGAAATATTTCGAGTTTTGTGAAATGAAATTGAACATTTTTCTTGCCCAAGCTGCTTATAATTTTTATGAGAATTCCATTGGATGGCACTTTCCAAAAAGTAACTTTCATACTAGGCACTTTGGAAATACAAACAGGGTAATATCTGTGTTTTGAATCATGCTGCAATATAGGCTTGCAAGAGAGCCTCACCAGTTATATGATGACAAGACTGAGAAACTTCCTCACCTTCCCATAATAAGAAGCCTTGACACTAAGGGAACTTCACCAGCAGAAATCTGGGTACTGATGACTGTTCAATATGCAGTCATTATTTCCCTGCCCCTGGGTTGAATGATGGATAACACAGTGCTGACAAGCGGGGTTCCAGCCTTTCAGACACCTCAGGACACATTTATTTATGTGCTAAGAAAAAGTGAAGGTCTATCTGTAAGAAAAGGGTCTGCATGAGTCTTTTTAGGTCCCCAAACTTTAATTTGCCTGCAAATCCATTTTTATGAATAGTTAAATTATTAAAGAAAAAAAAAGAATCCATCTAAATTACTCAGATCCCAGACTTAAGACTGATTGTTATAAGAGACATGGTTCAGTGTTAGGCAGCTGCATTGCTGCTTCTCTGACATCATCTTATGCTTCTAATTTATTTTAATTTAAATCAACTTTTGATAGAACCTGATCACTTAAAACAGACTGGATTTTAACATATGAATGACAAATGTTGTGGGGGATTTTCAAGAACTTTTAAAGCTTGCATCTTATAACTAATTTCGGAAAAAAATACATTTATTATTTTGCTGGAATTTTATTTGACATTGTTTAAATAGAAATAAGATTGAAATTTTTCAGCTGAATTTTGAGAAAAAAAAGCAACATATAATATTTTGACTAAATATCATTTTACTTTATGTGTGTCATATCTTGTCAGCCTGTCTTATTCTTCCTCTATTTTGCAAGCCCAGTCTCTACATATGCTACAGAGAATAATGTAAACTGCCTAAAGAGACAATACCAGGAAGTCTGGACTTTACTGGAGACAGGTAAGTGCAGAAGCAAAAGGACTTGGACCTGAAAACCTGGAGTAATTGCCACATCACTTAGAGACAGGATTTTTTTTTCTTATAGCATAAACATTTAAATACTGATCCTGAAATTAAATTGGAAAATGAAAGTAGGACTCATAATTTGTTGAGACATTCTGGAAATTTTACTCCAAACCAAATAACTGGTCTGACTCATCATGAGAACTTATGTGGGATCTGAAAGAGTAATCAGTTTGCTCACAGAAATCTTCACTTCGTCACATCCTAGGATTAAGGTAAAATATGTCAAGACATCCATGAACTTCATATTTTAAAGATATTTAAACCTGAATGTTAAATCTAATTCAGTTAATAAGAAAGACTGCAAGCCAGATAACTTACATATTGAGAAAACCTGTAGGAATTAAGAATGTGTTTTGTAAAGTAAGAACATTTTAAACAAATAAAAATACCATGACCTTCACTTCGATTTAATTTTAAAAATTTAATTCTGTACTGTATTCCCCTTCATATTTTTAGTTCATGTTTTCATATTGTCCATATTGACTTTCATGTAGATTTTCATATCTGAAAATATTTTGTACTTAATGGAAGAAAAATGTCTAATAAAGAAATGCATATAATTTTTAACATTTTATATTTCTCAATGGCATTAAGGCCTTGCTTATTAATGTGTTTTTCTGTTATTTGTTTGTTTTTTTGCTATCTTTGGCCACCAGCTTCCTATAAAATTGCACACAGAACCAACAGGCACAGAACCCCTCCCCAGATCCTACAGATAGCATGAGATGGACAGAATGCCTGTTGGGGTTTTGTTCTTTAAAGATGTCATTCTTCTTGGTTCATTGTGACTGATACCCTTACAGTCTTACCTCTATCCCCCTGTGGCACAGGTTGACCAGAGAACTTGTGTCTTCCTCCTCCCTGGAAGTGTTCCAGGCCAGGTTGGATGGGGTTCTGAGCAACCTGATCTGGCAGAAGGTGTCCCTTCTTAGGATTGAGGCTATACATTCCTTAGTTAAAATTTTATTTCTACTCTGCTTGAATTTTTTCTATATTAAAGACCACAGAAATATGCCTTCAATGTTTCCCTGCTAATATTGGCTAAAATGAGCTATATTGATGGTGTAAATGAACCCATAAAACCAAGCAGACTAGGATAAAAATCAGTTTAATTTGATTTTCTTTTATGTCAGTGTAGAACATCTGTATTGATACAAGTCATTGGATACTAACTTAGAGTCAGTGGGGAGAAATAAACACTGCAAAAATATGATTTGTCCAGTTGATGTAGGTACTAGCTTCAGGAAAAGACAAATTTTATCATCAAAGTGTCTGTTTATCTGCAGTGACTATGGAGACGCTCAAAAGTGACCACTTGAGATACAAATACGTGCAAGGCTGTTGCCTACATTTAATCAGATAATAACAGGGGTCAGCTATGAAAGTTAGGTGTTAGATGCCTAGGCAAAAACCATCTAGTTAGCTGTTTACTTTGACAGGAAATCAGAAAGCATAATGACTTTTTAATCACTGAAACCAGTAAAAATACCAGCTTGACTTTTGTATTTGGCATAATTTTCTTTTCATTATATTACAGTTGTTTTGATTTCTATGTGTGTGATTGAGAAAAAAATTAAAAATGCATATATCTCCAGCTTTTATGAAATAAAAAAGTGAATTAAGATCTTACGTATATGTATCTGTAGTAATAATTGCATTTAATTTCCACTCCAAAATATGAACTTTTGCAAGAGTAAGTTTACGTAAGCACATTAATATCAACTCCAAAATTTAAAACACCTTTAGGAAATTCAAACGTGATTCTTAGCAATAGCTAAAAATATAATCTAGTCTCTTTCAACAAATGTGCATCATCCACCAAATTCATGAGCAGATGTCTCAAACAGTTAAGCTTAACTAACAAAAACAAATATAGCCATGTCATTCATGACATGGTTCTGATTTCAATTCATTTTTCTCTTGTCATACTGTAAATTGCTAGAACCCTTTTTGTTGTACTGTTTGTGAAATATTAATTTATTATGAAAAGCATTTTGCTAGCTTCTTTGTTTATGTCTTTTCTTTTTATTTACTTTTTTTTTTCCCGAAATGCATTTTAATTTTTTCTGCATAAAAGCAATGCAGTATTCTCTGTTTGGGATTTTAGTCAGATTGAAAAACTAGCTCTCATAAATGACATAATTCTGAACAGTTAATTTCCTTCACTGCTTTTTCCCCTTAAAAAAATCATTCATCTGTAAAATGTGGAAATTTTTCACCTATGTAAAATTTTAATTTCAGAGAAAGAACCAGCAAAAATAGAAAGTTTTTGAACATGATTGAAGACATATTTGAAGGTCTTATTAGAGGAGTCCCAGACATTAAATGAAACCAAAATGAGAGCTAATACTTGACAAGTAGAGATACTGCACATTCTCAAAATAATTGGGTACACAGAAAAAGAGATAAATCAACCAGGCTGATGACCTGGTTAGATGACACTTAAAGAAGTTATAGGATGTTTGGGGCAATAATTTTATGGAAGGGTTATGAATTTCTGTGCTTTGCTTTACAAAAAATAAATCTGATAAATTTGAGCATAACAGGAAAAAAAATTTTAAAGAAGATACATTATATATCCTGAAGATATATTTGAAGAGCTTAAATATCAGGATAGACAAGGTTTAAAAAGGGAAAGGGAAAGAGAAAGGGAAGGGGAAAGGGAAAGGGAAAGGGAAAGGGAAAAGGAAAGAGAAAGGGAAGGGGAAAGGGAAAGGGAAAGGAAAAGGAAAGGGAAAGGGAAAGGGAAAGGGAAAGGGAAAGGGAAAGGGAAAGGGAAAGGGAAAGGGAAAGGGAAAGGGAAAGGGAAAGGGGAGAGGGAAGGGAAGGCAAAAGGAAAAGGCGAAAAGGAAAGGAAAGGAAAGGAAAGGAAAGGAAAGGAAAGGAAAGGAAAGGAAAGGAAAGGAAAGGAAAGGAAAGGCAAAGGAAAGGCAAAGGGCAGGGCAGGGCAGGGCAGGGCAGGGCAGGGCAGGGCAGGGCAGGGCAGGGAAGGGAAGGGAAGGGAAGGGAAGGGAAGAGGATGATCATAAGTACTTGCTCATCTACTCTAAGTTGCATGAAGTGATCAGTTCTCTTTCTGTGTAAACAAAGATCTAGCAAGTGTTAGAATATTCTTGTCTTTTATTTTTAACAGCATACGTTTTACAGTAGGAGTTATGTCTTCTTTTCATTCTTGGTGCTGGCCATCAAGCTTTTTTTATGTTTGCCAAAAGTGGTAAAGTTGTACAGGGCAGTCAGGACCAGAGAAGATCACAATAAATATTGAGGGCATTAATTTCCTACTTGAACAAGGAAGAAAATTTATAATTTTTAAGTAGCAATATTAAATTACTTTTTTATGTAACTAAAATGCAAAATTACACACCCTGGGTGTGAAAAGAAAAAGTGTTAAATTACTCAGATACTTCACAGGACTGAAAACTTAGGGGCATCAAAATGAGAAGTGTACCAGGTTGTACAGTTGCACACATACCTGCATCAGCAGGGAGGAAAAAGGTGAATATATCCAGAAGTAGTGAAAACAGCCAGGGCAGCTGGAAATCCCTAACAAAGTGCTAATGCATAATTAGGTCTGCATGAGTAATAACACCATAATTACTGGACTTGTTTCTCATGTCTGAGAGATATTTTTTGAACTGATCATGGGCTCCTGAAATGTTTGTTGTTTTTATTTATATTGTCAAAACATTTTTGTTCAGACAAGACACAGGATGTGGCTTTTCTTTCTGGGCTAGACAGCCCTTCTACTAATGCTTCTCTACATTTCCTGTTTCATCATTCATTTCTAGTGAATGTTTTGGAAATAAATTTACTTAAAAATATCTAGGAAGGGTGCATGAACTCATAGAAAGCAGTTATTTAAGAATTCCCATTATAAATTGTCTTTTATTTTTTTTTTTGTAATATACATTTACTCAGGTATATTTAAAGCAATAAAGCTGGCAAAAAAAGTTAAAATAGGATTATAATAGGATATAAAATAAGTTGACAGGGTCCAGCGCACTGAAATTATTGGGCTACTTATTGGAACTGTAAAACAAAGCATTATTCCTATAAAATACCTAAAATGCTGTAAGAAATTGGAAATGAGACAAAGAAGACAAAATCTTATTCCAAATTCTTCAGGAAAGTACAAAAAACGAACCAAACCAAAACCAAATCAAACCAAAACAAACAACAAAAAAAGTAACAACGAAACACAAAAAAACCCACAAAACCAAACCAAAACCCTAGAATTTAGTTTTCCACTTCATTTATGTCCTTAACTTGAAGTAACCTTCCCCTTTCTCTGCACCTATTGCGTATTCTCAGACCTTCATCTAAAACAAACAGTATTTCCATTACATGCTACTAAGTTTGATAACAAGAGGCCCTTGATATATATTTATTAAATGATATTTGAAACAAACCTGTATTTCTGTTTTCCACAAGGAAACTCTCAGGATAAGTTGGAAAACACAATTCCTTAACAATAAAGCTGAAAGCTGTTGTTAAATAAGTTAATGTCGCTGTGATGTAATTTGTCATGTGTTGCACCAACTGGTTGTTAAACCAGACACTGAATGGCACTAGTGAAAGGAATTAGGTTATCATCACCATTTCACTTGTCCAGTTTGTAGAAGACAAATTGCATTGGCTCAGAGGGACACAGCAATAAATCAAATGAGGAGACAATAAAAAGCACCTGGAGGGAAAAATGGTGAGTTGATATTAAACTAGCATTGCCACCAGGGAAAGCCTCACATGAATTATTATTATTATTATTATTATTATTATTATTATTATTACCAATATCGCCCTTATTATTTGTACTGGACAGTAGTTAGTAAGATGACAACTTCATCCCAATGAACTCTATTTTAATGCCACTTCTCACTTATTTTTTTATCATTCACATACACTATTTCATGATAAAAACATAAAAAGTCTGTTGCTATTTCAGTGAACTGCCTCTATTTTCTTTATATATTTAAGAATTTTCACTATTAATCTTCCCAGCTCTAACTTGTAACTTTCATAGCCACACACATGGTCCATGCATGAAGAGCAAAAGACAAATTTATTTCTAAAGAGAAAAATATGATTATCATGTCAAACTTATTTATCAAATAACAGTTCTTCATGCCTTGTTTTACCTGTATTTTGCAGCTTTCTAAAAAATTTCCATCAATGATTTAAGCTGTGAGTCTGATACTCATGTGATATAAATCTGCAGATAAAATTACAATGGATATATGCAGACAAGGACTGCATGGAAGTCTCTAATGTGATAGTGACTTCAGCACTGTACTTCTAATTAATAATTTTAAATGCATGTATTTTCTAAGAGATTAAAAGAAAGTTGAAATACAGTTAGCTTATTTAAGGCAATACCACACATATAATGAAATTCAGACTGCATAGAGGCAGAGGAATAAGCTTTTTGTAAATTAATGTAGATAGTTTTAATTAATATCAAAGCTCATACTCAGCCCACCTTGCCAGCTTACATTTAAAGGAAAGCTTTGAGAAATATTTATCTGGGCAGATGTCTCACCAAGATATTTGTACTGAAATACATCCAGCAATTATTCAGTCCTTTCAAATTTAATGTTGTTTAGTTTGTTTTGTAATTAAGAACATAATTGAAAATACATTGTTTGAATTATTAATAAGGCCAAAACTGTCTGTGTGTTATCCACTCTGAATAACTCTCCCATGTTTAGAATGAGAACAGAAACTACTTAGGAAATTCCTGTAGCTCCACTGAGGGAAACGATCTAGTAAGAGTAGCCAAGCTTATATTTACAACACCTTATTTATCCTTGATTGTTTTTTTTTTAATGTTTATGTATTACAATTGTATTTTATTTTGCTTGTAACATTTGAATAATATTTGAATTATAATAATAATATAATTATATATAAAATACATATTACATATATTATATAATTATAATAATAATTTGAATAATAGTATAATAATTTTTAATAATAATTTGAATAATATAATGATAGAACCATTTTTTGCTGCATACAGAATACTTGTGTCCTTATTTGTTGTGCAAGCACCAATTAATTTAGGAACCAAGAACAACTGAATTAAGAACAGCCAGGGAAGCTTAACTCTGTATCAGAAAATCAGCTGTGCTCCTAGGAGGGTTTTACATTCACTTCCAGTTCCTGCTACTGAAAATTAAGTAAATTTGGACAACATATACATAGCAATTATGGAACTCTTTTCAAAATATAAAACTCCTTCCCCAAGCCCTCAAAACAGAAGATGGGCAAATCTAGATCCTCTGCTGTGGATTACATGTGTAGCAGGGAAGAAAATTCCTAAATTCACTTCTGTTTTGTGGTTTTTGCTTTTCTGTGGCTCAAAAATTTTGTAGTTCATGGTAGAGTAATTCTGTAATTCATGTAACTACAGATAGATGGGTGACATAAGCAGTGATATTTACTTATAGTCAAGACCAGATTAACTTTTCTACCTTTTCCCAAGAAGAGGAGGAATGCTTAATTTTCATTCGTCATAATGCCAAATTATTAACAGACACAGCAAAAACCTAGAAAATAACTTTTCATTAGGTTCTTGTTTGGTGCCTAAGGAAAAAGAAAAGTTGTGGATGTACAATTTTGTATATTAAACTAGGAGCAGCATTCTAAAATAAATCTGTGAAACTAAAAGCTCTAATGTTCACATCCAAAATTATTTTGGCACTGGAGAGCTAAACTTACATGCTCTGAATCACCCTGAAAGAACCTTTCCCTTTCTTCTTGGCAAGTAGGAGAAAAGGCTTTATTGGGCTAAAATTAGCTACTATAAAATAATTCCTCCTTCCCCCAAGAATTACAAGTACATATGTTTCTTCTATTACAGCACCTAAAGACTGAGAAAGTTGCCTAGGAAATATGACAAAGCCTCTAAAATGAAGTTATATAAAGTCCATAGGCTGGTTTTGTGCCTCAATAGGATACCATAAACATTTCAGCCAGCTACATACTGTATAAACATCTGGTTAAGTTTTAACATGGGGTTAACATTATTTTAAAAGCCTAATGTTAAAAAGATGACATCATTTTTTGAGCACTCATTTATTCATCTGTAGATTCATTATCTGAAGGGTAGATAAATTGCAATTAAGAAATCAATTTTCTACCAGATGACTACCAAGAATTATGAAATTTTCAAGTCCTGACTCCACATTTCTGGATGGAATTTCTCCGTCAAGAACTTTTAGTTCTCCATATCATTGTATACACAAAGCAAAACAAGCTCTCCACTGTTCTTGTCCTTTCTTTTTGCCACTTTCTAACCTAGCAATGTTGGCTTTTCTTTTAAAATAACTGAAGACAGGAGTATATTTACTTTACTGGTAAATTTAAAACCTGAAGGCCAAAGCATCATTTAGTTTGGTCTGCCCTGAAAGCTTTTATGAGCAGCACAAATTTCACAGATATGAACCCCCAGACCTGTGCAGTTTATTCAAGCTTTTCACTTCAGAAAGTTCCGATTGAGAAAATAAGGAATAAGCATTAATTTCAATTAAAAACCAGGCAAAAAGAAAACCAACTATTCTCCATTTCAAAAGGGCTTCTCTAAGTTTCAATGGCCAATGTGAATTACAGGCTGGCAACTCTCTCTGTCTTTACTACTATGGCACTTTCACCTTTCCTGATCCTGTATGTCTATTAACCAGCTATTACATCTTATCATGATTTTAACTGATGTGTCCTGCATGTCAGAGACTCTGGACAGTAGTTTTAAACCTTGCTTTAGGTGCCAAACTAAACCAGCTCCCTCCTGAGGCTCAGTGGTCACAGAAGACAGAAAAGTGTCTTCTGTGGGGTGATGCAGAGAATAAGTCTACTTAAAACCATTCCATACAAAAGACCCCAGCTCTCTTCACTGACTAAGTAAGGACTTGAGAGAGATGAACTATCTTACTTTGGTAAATTCCCTGTCTGACAGTGTTAAGTTACATATTTAAAATACAGCAGCGAGTCCCCTTTCGTTTTGCATTTTTCTTTCTCTACTAAAAGGGATTCTGGTCTGTAATTCAGGCTTTCAAGGAGTTCTCTCTTATAAATAATTACAAGAAAAGTAAAAAAAAAAATTAAAAAATAATGTAATGACACAGTGAAATTGCACTAATTATTTTAGAGAAATACCAGGAAAGAGCTGAAGATCATTGCTCTTCTGAAATGTTTCATCTCTTAATGTTTCTTGAAAGAGGGATGTAGAAAGGTGGGGATTGGTCTTTTTTCTCAAGCAAAAAAGCAACAGAACAAGAGGAAATTGCCACAAGTTAAGGTTTAGATTGGATATTAGGAAAAATTCCTTTACTGAAAGGGGTGTCAGGCACTGGAACAGGGAAGTGATGGGGTCACCATTCCTGGAGGGATTGAAGAGATGTGCAGGAATGTTGCTTCGGGCCTCGGTTTAGCGGTGGCCTTGGCAGCTCTGGGTTAAAAGTTGGACTTGATTCCAACTGAAACAATTCTGTATGGTTCTGGGAAGCCTCTACGCAGAAGTGTGGCCAACACTGTATGGAAACCATGGTCTGTGAACTCTGAGAGCGTGTGGCCGCCTCAGCAACCCATGCTGCAATCCCACTGGCCCAGGGCCCCTTTGTGGCTTCAAGAAAATCACAGCTTTAACGGTGTCACTTAAAGGCAGAGACTGTCTGCTTACTCCTAGCAAAACTCTTGAACATGCCAGGTCAGGGGATGGAAGTCATGTTTGAGTTGATGTTATGGGAGGAAGTGAGTATTACACAGCACAGCTGGCCATCAGGAGCTGTCTCCAGAGGGAGAAAGGAGAGAGAACAAGATGAAATGAAAGAAAATGAGCTTCAACAGAATGTGAGTTAAATGTAAGACCCAGCGAAGCTAATTAGGAAACTAAAGTACCCAGTGTAATTACATTTCCTTTTGCTGTCTTCCCCTCACCTCTCCAAGCAAAAAGCATGAAAATAGAGCTTTGTTTTCCCAGTAATGAAATGTAATGAAAATGTAATATATCACCAAGTATCAAGTAATGTATTTTCCTGGAAAATTAGGAAAGCAATACTGTTAATTTACTCTAAGATTGAGAACAATCTGAACAAGATCTGCTTTGTAGAAATTCTGTATTTTTTTAATCACACAGGTATATTTGCCACTTAGAAGGGGGAGGAACCTGATTTGAAACAACAAATATCAATCCTTGGGAGCTAAATGAGATAAGAAATTACATGATTTGCTGACCTTTATAACAGCCCATCAAGAGGTGCATTCATATTATTTAAAATAACATTTTGCAGACACTAGCTAATTCTCCCAGCCACTGCTGTTTATAAATAGAGATGCTGAGGAAGAGGGAATGAATATTTTGCCACAACCATGTCCCATCTGAGAACCACACTCATCTAAAGAGTAGAAACAGAATAAAACCTCGGGAGCTCTTTACTTGCAGGCTGCTCTCAGTTCTCTTTGAGTATCGCACAATCCATATGGAAACAAAGCCAAAGCCTTTAGAAAATTTCTGTTGCCATCCCAGACAACAGGAGACATTTGCCTTGAGGTCAGACACATTAAATTGATTGTGGGACGACTCCGAGAAGACTAGGAGAGGTTGAGTCATCCTACAGCTTGAGTCTCATGACATCTTCACAGGAATACCCTGGAAGGCAGGGAGAAAAAAAAACAAAACACCCCTCCCTCTCCCTGGCTGGCAGATGGCATTGCAGCCACTTGACAGAAGGCAGGATGTTGTACTGTGGTGGGAAAGGATACGTCCTGGGTAAAAAGATAAGGAGTGCCAATGTATGGTTCATTCATGCCTGCTTTTCTAGTAAACAACAGAATAGTACGACAGGAAAGAGGGGGAAAAAAAGTCTCAAATATGTATTTCCATACCCATTTAGAGCTTTGTCTTCAAGATGAAACTTTTGTAGGATATAAAGGCAAAGTTGGCTGATCAACTTAAAATTACCACCTGTCTTTTAGAGAATCAAAAGTAGGTTAGATGGACAACAATTTGAAGTTAATCAAGGAGATTTTTTCCATAATCAGTGGAAAGAGATGACAGAAAATTACTTATCCTGCAGGAGTGCCTGTTTGGACACCTATTTAAGGATGGAATAAGCTGTGCTACTTGGAGGTAGCAATATCTTTTTATTAGCAAGAGGATAAAAAGAGAAGCTTTTACTAAGCTTGGATAGCTAAGATTAGATGAAATGAAAAATTAAAAAAAAAATTGACCTTTTTTAGGAGATATAAATATATATATCAATTATAATTTTTTAATCTGTGGTCAAACTCTGTATCAGATCTATACATAATTACACATGCTTTATTAGTAGGGGTATTTTCTGGTGAAAAGAAGAAACTCTCAGATGTGGCAACCTCAGAGCAGAATCTGCTAGATCTCTCTCCTGTGTACCCACACTCTCAAATATATTTAAAACTCACACTGCAATCACGAGTACTTGAAACATAAAGATATCACCTAACTTTCATGTGATCAGTCTGGAAAGTTTTCTAGGATGGCTTATTTTCCAGGAAAGTAGAATAAAATGTGGGGCAGTAGGCAGGGAGAAGCTTACTTGGAAACACACATTATTTCTAAATGAAATCTTTCCTTCTTTTCCACATTCTTTGATACAACAGACAGGGATGGAAACAAGGTGACAAATATAAAATTGTGTTAACTCTGAAATAGCAGCATGGTATCAGTACATCACAAAGAAAACCTACCTAATGCAGGCATTAGTAAAAAATATTCTAGTGACATGCTTATGGCAGAAAATCTGACTATGAATTAAACATTGAGGTTATATCGAAAAGTACTATTTTTTTTTTCCCTTTGAGTGAGGCCAATAGACTGCAAATAAAAGCTTTTTGGCTGATCAGCCAAAACTGAAGGCTTTTTACAGAGTGCACACATTATTTTATTTAAGAAAAAAAGATTATAAAAGAGTATTTCTGAGAAAAATCAAGTATTATCTCTTTCCTGTAAGGTGAATTTTGACACAAGAGATGGTTGGGATGTCTACAGGGCAATCAAGCAGAAAAGAAAAAAATGTCTCTAATGTCTATAAAGACATAATCAGGCTATGACATTTATTAGAAAACAGCAAATGCATACAATTAGTAAGAGAAGGAAAGGAGAAAAAAGTATTTGAAAAGCTGTAATCTACCTTTCGTTGTTCTTTCAGTCCCTTTTCTTCCATCCCCATATGGGGGAAATCTCTATTCTTCTGTCTGTTTCCTTTCTACAAGCCTGGTTTAAAAACCCAGTGCAATCTTTCCCCAGATCTCAGCATGCTTTGGATCAGACCTTACTCTAATAGGCACAGGCTAATTTGTGTGAGACATTTATATTATGTTCTTCCTGCTGCAGTCATGTGCAAAAGATATATTTCATTTGTTTGATGGCTTCAGTTAATGAAGAATAGTCTGAGTTCATTTCAGCTCATGCCCAAATATACCAGCTGAATGTAATATTGTGACTGAGCCCTCATTATAAAGATGTCACGATAAGGATGACCTAAAATTTTTGGTGAGAAATTATCAGACTTCCAGATCCTGTGTGATCACCTCATTGGTCCAAGGATAAAAATGTCAACGAGCAAAAATGTATTTTCATTCTCTTTCTAGGAGGCTCATGGGATATACAGCAAACATCTGCAGGATAGTTCAATCAATTTAAAAATAGGAATATCTTCCAAGTTTGTACTGCACAGACTTTTGAAATTAAGTCCGATAAACTTTTATAACTTACTGGGTGTAAGCTAATACTTAACTTATACTTAAGAGTTAATCCTCTCATTTTGTAAGAAAAACTTAAACAACACAAAGCAAACTGAAGGGACAAAATTGAATGTGGAATGAGGGAACAAAAAAGAGTGCAAAAAATCTGAATTAAAATCTGAATTAGAGCTGTCCGAACAGGCATTAGTTTCAATGCCTGCTACCATGAACATAAATTTCCCATTGCTTTAGAGCCATCAGGTCCAGATGCCTGAAGCTTTCTCACAACAGTTTAGCTTTCTGAAAAATACTGAATGGGAAACTAAAACATTAGGAGTGGGAGTGTGATGGGAAATAAAATGAATTCTTCAGTGCTCTTGTCTGTAATAACCTTCATGGATATTATTCGTAGCAAATAGACTCAGATAATTAAATCTCTGACTCCCTTCCCAAGCAATAGGTAAAATAATACCCACAATTTGTTGTAAGAAGTCAAAATAAAGCAAAACAATACAGTTATGAGGATTCTGAAATGCATACTTGACACATCCTTTTGACTAAAAAGAAGGTACAGCTATTCCTATTAAATATATATTTATTGCTTGAAAAAAAATCAATATAAGAGGAACTAGGAAAGGATCTGTTAATATTTTCTTAGTATTTAATACTGGATTGCACTCCAATGAAGCTTAACTGACTACTTCTGCTAACTGTTGTTGCAACTATTGATCCTATCAGTAGTACCAGTCAGCCCCCCAAAATAAAATAGGATCTATTACTTTTAAAATAGTCTGATGCAAGATTTTTCAAAAAAAGAAGGGCTGTTTAGCATTTAGAGAACATGCTTTTTCTTTTATGAAGAATACACATGACAAAGACGATACACTGCTCTCAAACCTGTTAAAATAATCAGAAAATAATCAGAAACACCTTATATACAGCTGTTCAGACCTTAAAATTT
The DNA here is from genome assembly GCF_003957555.1 of Calypte anna. Lineage (NCBI taxonomy): Eukaryota > Metazoa > Chordata > Aves > Apodiformes > Trochilidae > Calypte > Calypte anna. The sequence goes on from NC_044244.1 coordinate 142,230,476, forward strand.
TGTATCAAAAATAGCAAGATACTAACACAGGAAATTACTGTACGCATGATATTGGGGAAAAAAAGTAAGGAAGTTTAGTTTGAAACAGGAAAGTTTTCTGTTCTGATGACTGGTTATCACCATTAACATGTTATGTAAAGAATTACATCTGCTTGGTAAGCTGAAGTACTTTCACAAAGAAAGCACATGGCAGGTAGGTTCAGCAATAGCTTCAAATCTCTTGGATGTTGTGCATGCTCATTCTGCTAGACTTTGTCCTCAGTGCTTGGTAACTATCTTCTATATTATGAGTCAAAGAATTAGAGAACATGAGATCTGATTGCAGTGACTGAAGCACTGCATGGCAGAGCTGAAGCTGAACTACACTATTTTGAGGAAATCCATCTATGGAACATCTGGTGACCCACCAGCAAGGGAAACAGACTTCCATGAGTTTCTCACACTTGCCAAGCTTTGACACATGAGTAATAAATATTCCCAAGAAAAAGTGCAGTGTCAAAGTGAAGCCAGTACTTTGAGCTCCTATAGTTATTTAAGATGAACTATGAATATGGGGCCATAATTCTGTAATGATATTCTTGTTTGCCCCTTTTCTTCACATTCATATAATTAATTAACCTAGTTTAAACAAAATTCTATTTCAATCATATTTATGATGACAACAATTGCAAGGATCTTTGAAAGAGAGCAGCTACAGCATCTACTTCAGGCTCTTTCCCCCACTGCATGCAATCAACTTCACGACTTTCAGATACTACTTTTTATTTTATTTATTTATTTATTTTTCCTTCCCTTGAGCACCAAGACCTAACACTAAGGGGCACCAGAGAACTGAACTGCATCTGTTCATATCCACCAGGAACCAGTGTTGTAAGTTTATTCACCGTGCTAGGTGAAGAGAGAACGGGACTTTGGGGGAAATATAACAGGCAAAACAACAGTTCTGCATGACACATTCTCTGTTACGGAAAGCTGTCACTGGAAAAGCAAGGATGTGCTCATTTTGGGAATGCTGAATGTCTTCTGATAGTTTATCGCTAGGTGTTGAAAAAGAATTCTCACTCAATTTTGCCAGACAAAAGTTGGGAAATGTGTGAAGATATTGCATGGCGTGAAAATGTTGGGTTGTTGTTTTTTTTTTTTTTTTTCTGAGAAGCCAGGTACATCTAAAAAATCCTAGCAGACTGATTTTTTTTTTCCTTTTTTTTTTTTTTTCTTTTTTTTTCTTTTTTTTTCTTTCCCCCCTATATCAGTTTAAACAGAGAAGCACAAATTTAGGAATTAATTCTATTAAATTTTGGGTGAAGTCTGTATACCATCATCTGCTAGTTAAAATTCCACTATGGAGATAAAGAACATTGTTTATTTCCTTGTGGACTGCAAAATTGCCTATTGCTCTTTCATTTTTCCAACAGGAAATAAATATTTAAAACCAAATAAATAAATCAAACTGGTTTGCCACGTGGGAAATCCAAAACCAATGTTCTTCACTCTGAACATTTGGCTGTCGTATAGAACTATTATGCAGCTAGTTCCACGTATCTTAATAGAGCACATTCTGAAAATCTCAGAGCTGATGTCAGGAACCTGTTGCTTACCCCTGTTGTTTGGTTCGTTTGTTTTTTTTTCCGCCTGTATTTATTTCAGTCCCTCTATTCCACCACCAAGTGCATTATCAAACAAGGAGAACAGTATTAATTAAAAGACACTAAAAGTTAGAGAAGTTAAGTTGTTCTGATTCCCCTTGAAAAGCTTGGTCACAGTCTTGTCCCAGAACAAAAAGCATTACAAAATTTCAGATTGAGTATAGGGTTCAGTGTATCAAATTGTTGCAATCAAATCTCCAAGACCAAAATTAATATTCTACCATTAGCAGATGGTGTGAGTTGATTGAGAATTGCAAAGACATATTCTGATTTGAGTACTGTAGACTTTTTCTTACATTAGCACTTACTTCTTTCTGTGTCTTTAAATAGTCTAACAAAATAAAATTCCATGGTTAACTTCTGCTCAATGTAGAATTTGACTCATAGATCTTTTAAGGCCAGAAGAGACCATTATGATAATGTGCTTTGACCCCCAGCATAACACAGGGCATAAAATTTCACTCAGCATCTCCTCCCTCGGGTCTGCATCTTCTGTTTGAGGTATACTATCTCCTTTTGAAAGAAACTCAGCCTTGTCTTATTACTCAAAATGATGGAAATTACAGCACATTCCTTGGTAAACTCACCTCTCATTTAACCACAGTCAGAAAAAACACAGCTACAGTCAGAAAAGGTACAACCTTATCCTCCTCTGATTCCTTTAGTTTCAGATTTCTTCCCACTACACCTTTCAAAGCTGAAGTAGAGAGCCATTATCTACTCGTATCAGCTTTAGACAGTTTTAAAACAAAAAAAGAGGAAAAGCAACCCTTTGGGCTACATTGTACACTCTGTTCAAGGGCCATTAGCAGTTCTCCACCCTAGGATGGAGAAAGCCTCCAGAATAAGGAAAGGTATCACCTCTAAACCTTCCCCCAGTCCAATGGATAAATTAAAATACACATCTTGGTTATGCTCTGCCCAGATAGCATACCAACACCTTGAGAGGAAGACCTTGCAGCTCTAGACCTTCACCTGATAACATTCAACTTCAAACTGGCACCTTCTCATGTCTTATGCAAGACCCAAGTTTTCCTACTGCCGTTACATTCAGATGTGTCCCCAGGTAAGATGAAGGTCACTTAGTAGTCACCAAACAGGATGCTTATTTAAGCAAGAGACCCTGCTGGTAAGGGCTAGAAAGTGGTGGGATCTCTGTTGTGGGTCTGAGCTGACATTATCAGTGATTTATCACCCTAGTGAGAGAGTTGAGTTTGCTGCTCTGTCTCTCTCTCCAAGCAGTGGCATCTAAAAGGTGAAGCACAAAGACTGACAGTATTTACCCAGCTCCTGTGCTGGACCAGGGTCTTGGCAAAGTGCTCTTGGGGGATCAGCTTGGGATTTATGGGCTTTTGGTTTTCCAGTTCGCTAAGGCAAAGACAGGCAGCCGCGTTCAGGGGCAAAACCTGCCAGGATCCAGTGCCTGGAGTTTCATATGCCATCTGTGACTTGCTATGACAAGGACAGGCACAGGGACAGACCTCTCCAGTCACCACTCTGCGTGGACATGGTGTTTCAAGGCCACAAAGGGAAGGAGACCCTGACGGAGAGAGGGCTGGAAGGTGGTAACGAGGAGTACTTTGGCTGAGACGAGCAGCAAGAGTTGCACCGAGGAAGCCCGTTGGAGGGGCCATGTGGTCCCCAGTGCCTCTCCCACCTCCTCCTCCTCCTCCTCCTCAGGCAGGAGGAGGCAGAGTTGCCGCGGCTGCCAATGCGCCAGGATAGAGAGATCTCGGCGCGGGAGGAGATGACGCAAAAGGCAGAGCTCCCCCCAAAAAAGTGTTTCTCCCGGACGAAGATGGCGGCAACTTAGCCCAGGGGCCCAAGATGCCTGTGCCCATCGGGGGCCCCCAGCCAGGCAGTTCCGCCCCGTGCGCCTGGGGACACCGCGCCCGGCGGCAGCAGCGGCGGCAGCCGCAGCCCATTGTCACCAGCAGCGGCGGCGGCCCCGGCAGCCTCCTCCTCCTCTTCCTCTTCCTCCTCCTCCTCTTCAGCATCCTCGGCAGCGCTCCGGGAGCCCTGCAGCAGCGTCTCTCCAGTTAAGAGCGGAGGGGGGAGAGGAGAAAGAGGAGACGGAGACAGCGGTGCAGGCATCTGTGCCGCGGCTCGGGGCTGAGGAAGAGGAGCAGCGGCGGCGGCAGGGAGGAAGAGGAGGCGAGGAACCCTCCTGGAGCCGTCCGTCGGCAGCGGGGGACGCGGCATGCAGCTGTCCGGGGGCAGCGGGCTTTTCTCAGGAGGGAGATGGGGAGCTGCGATCTGACCATGCCTGGGTGAGAGGGGGAAAGGACCAGCCGCGCAGCCCCGCCACCACCAACTATCACCACTACCACCACCATCTCCTCTCCCTCCTCGTCTCTCTGCGTTATTGCTTTTATCTTCTCCACGGCACTCCGCGTTGGATGGACTGGGGCTGCTTCGTGTGGTGAGACCCAGGCAGAGCCACTGGCGAAACCCAAGAATATCTCAGAAGAAGAAAAAGAAGAAAGAAAGAAAGAAAGAAAGAAGAGGGAGAAAGAGAGAGAGGGGGAGAGTGGAAGAGGGAGCGAGAAAGCGAGAGAAGCGAAGGCAGGCAAGAAAATCCCCCCAATCTTTTAAGTCAATGCATATTGTGGTGACACTGGCAAAGGAGCCCTCACGGTGGAGTCGGCCAGGGCTGTGCGTTCCCAAAATATGACCAGGGGTGCTTGGATGTGCAGTCGGCAGTATGATGACGGCTTAAAAATCTGGTTCGCACCCCGGGAGAACGAGAAACCCTTCACGGATTCAGAGAGGGCTCAGAAATGGCGACTGTCCCTGGCATCGCTCTTGTTTTTCACAGTCCTGCTCTCTGATCACTTGTGGTTCTGCGCCGAGGCCAAATTCACGGGGACCGGAGAGAAGGAGCAGCCGCCGCCCGAGAAGCCGGAGCCCGCGGAGCCGGAGCTGCTGGCGGGCATGGGGGACCCGGCGCCCCCCGCGCCCCGGCTCCTCGCCCCCCCCTCGCCCTCCCTCCCGCCCTCCCCCGGCAGCAGCGACGGCGGCAGCCGCGGCGGCCGCACCAACGGCACCGAGCCCCGGCCCGGCAAGGCTGCTTTCCTGGGGAACTCCACCGCCAGGCCCCTGGAGACGTGCCCCCCCCCCGGGCTCCTCGTCCGGGCAGTGCTTCAGCGTGGGGGACGCGGAGGCGGTGTGCCGGAGGCGGGGGGGGCCGGGGCGGCCGCGGGGCGCGGGGCAGAGCCCGGCTCCCGGCTGGGACCTGACGGATTTTTACCTTTCCTTTTGTAATTCCTACACACTTTGGGAGTTGTTCGCCGGGTTGTCCAATCCGGACACTTTGAACTGCAGTCTGGATGTGGTGCTGAGGGGGGAAGGCTCCTGCAGCCAGTGCGTCCAGGCTTACCAGCGCTACGACCAGCACGCTCAGGAGAAATACGAAGAGTTTGAGGTTATGCTCCAGAAATATTTACAGTCGGATGAGTACTCGGTGAAATCGTGTCCTGAGGATTGTAAGGTAGGAGCCCCTGCTGTGTTTCCTGTCCCTGGCTGGCGGGCTGGCGTGCCTCTTCCGTCTGTTGTGGCTGCCGTGGTCCGTGTTTTGGCTGCTTCGGTCTCTGCTCCTGGCGCCGGCCGCCGCGGTTTTTTAGGGTGCTGTAGAGGAATCCGGCGAGGAGCTCCCGTTAGCGCATCGATTAAAGGGAAGCAGAGCGAGGGGGGAAGGTTGGGAGAAAAAGAGAAAGAAAGAAAAAAAAAAAGAAGTAGTCTTGGGTGCTCTGGGAGTGCAGAGCTGGATTTCCCCCTCCTCATGAATATGCGATTGGCTCCGGCTCGGCTGCCGGCTTCCAGCGGGCTAGGATGCGGCTTGGCGGCAGGCAGCGACACGGGCTGCAGGCCAATGAGCGGGGCCCGGGACGGTTCAGCCCACCCTGTCCCCGGGCCCTCCGGGACAGGATCCTTCAGGCCCGCGGGCAAGACCCCGAGAGGCGCGGGGCAACGGGCAACGAGTGGCCGGGATGCTCGGGGGACGGACGTCTGTCCCTTCGCGGGGGTTGGGAGCTGCCGGTGGGTTCCGTCGGGAGCTTCTCTCCGGGGGCTGCGGCGATGCGCGGGGCGGTGGAGCAGGCAGGCTCCCGACCGACTCGGGATTAGGGACCTGGACTGTGTCTCCAGGAACTCTGCCGAAAGCTGTGGAGCCGGGAAGAGCTGGAGGACGAGGGTTGATGTCAGCCGGCGCCGCGGTGGCCCCTGGTTGGGTAGCGGTGGTGACAGCATTTCGATAAGCCGCGGCCACTTTGGTGGTGCCCGTGAGTGCTCAGAGAGATCCGGAGGTTTTTCTTTTGCTTTGTTAGAAGGCAGGGTCTCACTTCGGCTCTATGTACTTGTTGTCTTCTCTGTACTTTTGCACAAGATTTAGTTGTCTAGCTCCCAAGACAAGACAGGACAGAGAGAAGTGTTGTCCTTGGCGCCCGAAATAACTAACTGCATGCTTTTTTTGCCTCAAGTGTTTGAGTATTTGTTGAGAGCTGGGCCAGGTGAATGGTTTCTGCTCTGAAATGGATTATTCTGACGACTGTAGCACTACATCAACCAGTCTGAATCAAATCCTGCTTTAGCAGTCGGTCACAACAGTGCATACAAATCACTGCTCTGAACTGAAGGCCTAGCAGGACCTCTGTGCTTTCTAACTTCAGCAGGGCCTTCTGAAATAATTTCATGGTAATAGTCCATGCGTAAAGAATCCCATTCATCAATAAGTTAGTGTAATTTTCACATACCTTTGACACAAAAATGAATCCACAGTCACTCCAGAAGCTGAAAAATCCTGCTGGATAAAGTAGGAAAGTTGCTGTACTTCTTTTTTCTTGTTAAACCTGGCAAACGTAAAGTAGTCTCATCAGTAATTTTGACTCCACTGTTACAAGTTTATGAACTATGTGTGTACATAGCCATTGTATGTATGTTGTGTGCTCAGCTATTGGTCATGTAAATGCATTTTATTTCCTGGGTGAACTGGAGAAGAAAAAGCCAATTAAATGTAAAGGGATGCGTAACCAGTGTTAGGACATCTTTGCCATTTCAGTTGTTCTTTAACTAGCAATTGACCTACTACTACTCAGTGCTGTGGAAGAATGTTTACTTCCTTCAAGTGTTTTTTGTTTGGCTTTTTTTTTTTTTTTTTTTTTTTTTTTTGTGTCAGTACAGTTTGACTGAACTTTACCACAAAGTGTGCAGTTGCTCTGAAGTATATCATGGTATAAAAAGGTGTTGAAAAATGAACAGAACATCAAATGCATCAAATGTACACTCTGTAATGATTTTCCCTTCAGAGATTGAATAAGGATAAATACTCGTCTAATGATGGAGAGGAAAAGCTGCTGGCATTACAGTGATTGCCTGAACCGCGCAAATTAACTAGAGAAACAGTTCTAGTGACCTGCGGTCTCCTGGTCCCCTTGTGCCAGACGGTATTGCTCTGTTTTTTGAGAATTTGGCACCCAGACTGTACTCAAAATCAAAAATAAAGGGGGAGGGTGGGGGAGGGATGGGGGGGTGGAGGGCGGAGGGGGAAACCGACCCCAAACCCAGCGTGTTCTGAGCGTTTCCTCTTCCTCTCTCCGGGGCGGCGGGACGGTTGCTGTCCAAGGTGCTGCACAGGAGGAGCGGGCAGCAGGCGGGAGGGCTGGGGAGAGGCGGCTCTGCTGCTCCTGCCTTCCGGCCCGGTACCTGCAGGAACCTCTGGAAAGTTTGGATTCGCTCTGGTGGCTGAGAGGGACGAGCGTTTTGCAGGTCCAAAAGGGCTGGGAGCCGTGTGTGGTATACTCTGAAGAGTGTGCGGGTGAAACTAGAAACTCGTGGTGAATACATGGTGGCAACGGCAATGTTATGATGGACTTTCTGGTGTTTTATACGTATTTAATTTATAAAAAGTCGGTCAGGGGATAGGGTTTTTTTCTTGTGTGTGTAAGTAAGTGTTAATTTCTTGACCATTGGACAACTAGGTTATTCTCTAGTTTAAGAATCAGAACAGAAACTATGACGTCTAACTACATTTTAGTTAGAAACCATTTGATTGGTTTATGTGGCGTACTGCTTTTCTTTTAAACAAAATCCTGAAAATACTGACTTGACTTAATAACTGTGTGTGTAAGCACTGAGTTAATACAATGTAAGGCTTCTTAAATAATCTATCTCTATTTAAGACATCTTTAGTATTCTGGGAGGGCTATTTAATTCACAGATCAAGAGAGCTTTTAATCCAGTTGACCAATTACAGGTGATGACAAAATCAATGCAATTTACACTGAATACCAGTCAACGTAAAACTTCCAATCGAGTATTACTTCCCCCTTCCCCTACTCTCCCCACCACCATTCCCCACCCTCAACACAGTCAGTTCTCAGAGTAAGGAGTGAAAATCTTGAAGGTTTCTCAGTTCAGCAAGTTAGGCCTTTCAAGTGTATACTATTGGTTATAACAAATAGTACATTTTTTATGCATGAATCTAAACCTCAGACTTTATTTTTTCGTTGCTTTTCTGAAATTAGAAGAAAATTAACTTTACTTTTGAAATACTCTGTGTTCCACTACATTTCTCCTGGTTTCTGACGCATATTTTCTATAAATTGCTTTGTATTGCAAAATTTTGCACTCAGAAGTTGTATGGGTTATGAGTTCACATTTAGTTATTATTCTACATGGTGAGTTTTTCTTTCAGTTTTAATATCTAAATATACTTACTCATTTAATTTTTTTTAAAATAATGCCACCATGTATTTAAGGTCTTACTATTAAAGTTCTTAGTGAGTTGCATTAGGATTTTGGAGAATTTTTGTAGAAAATGCTGAGAATTTTGAGTTTTAGAACATCTGGAAAATCACTATTTTTGATAGTATCAATAAATATGCATATTTTTTATATTGTTAGTGTGTCAGTGGACTCTGTATGTTGTTTAGAAGTTCAGTATCAGGAGACAGTGTTGTCTCACTGTAAATCCATTGTCAACTTATTTCTTAAAAATATCCTTGAATCTGATGTCTTTATATATTGTCTTCTTGTCATAATAGTCATATAACAGTAAAGACTAAACAGTAAATATAAGCCAAAGAAACTGTATTACATATCCAACAAGGTGTTGCTGTAGATTTATTGAATCACTAAAGTAACAGTAACTGAGCATCTGGATCTACATTTCTGGTTTTCTATGGTAAATTTAATATAGCTTTTAAAAAAAATCTATGAATTTTTTTCTTTTGCAAAATTATAAAGTATCAGTTATATATACAGAGATTGTTCCTGGCAGTATATATAGTTTCTTGCTTTCCAGAATATAATATTTATATGCCGTGTGACTCAGGACTGTTTTCAAACAACAGAGAACTGTATTGGCTTGACGTCGGAAGACACAGTTCCTCATAATGACTTGTCAGCTTCCTATCAGGGGAAATACTCAAGTTCTTATTCTTAAGACAGCAGGCAATCGTTCTGTGGAATAAAAGAAAATTCTGGCTACTTCTGATTAAGAACTAGGTCAAATAGCTAAGTAGGACATATAAACGTAAAGGTTTTAATTTTTTTTTTTTTTTTTTGAGAGAGAGATTTAGAACTTACGGCTTTGTGAAAAGTATCAGAGGACAAGGCTTTCTTGGCAGATGTATTGATTAATGTTTGAACAAAATATCTTCATGTTTTGTGACCTGTGTTTCTCTAAACCAGTAAAAGTTGAGAGAATTTATAATGTGACCTTCCTTAGTGCTGGTTTAAGTATTGAAATGTATAATTCAGGTAAGTGCATTATAATTCAAATAATATTAACATAATTTAATTTTCCTCCTAAAGTACCAAAGGAGAGAAATAAAAATAATATCAACATTGCTAAAAAGCAAACTTTAGATGGCATCCTAGGTGCTCAACATGTACAGGTAGACTTTTTCCTCTTTTTATTTTTTTTCCCTTTTTTTCCCCCCGATAATTAAATCTCATATAATAACTTCTGCTCTGAGCTTTATGACGTTGGTATCAGAAACACATAAAAAAAACTTGTTGGGTTATAAGACTAGGTAGCTGAAAAATATGCATGCTAATAAAAGGTTTAATCATTACACATAGATGGTATAGTTGATAAGAATATAGAGCTGGTGGTTCTGTTAATAGCTTTTTCTTTAATCAAGGGACTGTGTTGAACTTATTTTATTTGAGTAAGAGGATGGTTGAAAGTAATTTTAAACAATTAAAATTACATTTGTTCTCATTTATCTGGAAATATCAAAGCTTATATGAATCATGACTTTTCCAAGAAGTTTTTCCTAAACAGCATGTGTAATCTAATTAGGTTTTGATTTAAACTCTCAGCAAAGCTGGCAGAAAAGATGAGCAGATGAGAAATATGAAACCAGAAGTTCAAGTGATAAAAGAACCAACCCTTCTGTTACAAAAGGTCACATAGATAACCAGCATCTGCCAAAAAAAGTTAGACATTTCAGTTGCACATCTTCATCACAGGATATTTCTTTTCTGTACAAGAGTGATACCTAAACTCATCAGAAGAAACTCTTACAAATTAAACCTTCAGAAATGTTCACTGATGGTCAGAATCTAATACAAACTGGGAACAGTATACCTTAATTACTGACCTGGAACCTTTTGAGGCTCTTTTAAAAATGAACGTGTTAAACTAAAATGCCGGATATTTAAATGTATGCATTGTAAAAGCTTTAAGAGTCTTTGAATCTAATTTCATTCTATAAACTGATGTTTGCACATGCCATTTGTTCAGTTTACTAAAAAACAAACCAAAAAAGTAGAAATTGAATTTTCAAAACAAATTTCAGATAAATATGTGGATGACTTCCGTATAACTGTTCTTGTAATAGTTCAGTGGAATATTAAAATAAGGCACAGCACTGACGAGAATCTATGGATGTCATATTTTGGCCTAAGACACTGATTCAGCAGTCTGCTTCAGGCTCCTCTTTTGAGCTAGGTGGATTGCCCTGCTCTAAGGGAAGACTATGCACATGCTTATAGTCATTCAATTGCTTAAATGCTGTGTTAGCTCAGGGTCAGATCTCTTCAACCCTAAAAGAGCAAATTTCCCAGGGTGTTCTTTCCAGAAGTGAGTCCCCACATAACTGCTCTGAGTCACTAAGAGTCTGCATCTAGTTGATCTTCTAGGGATTCATCCTTTTCATAGTGTCCATGGGCACTTCATTCTTGATTTAGGAAAAAAAGGTCTACAGATGGCCAGCACAGAAGTTGAAGGGGATTCCACCCTAGTTCAGCAGCCACCATTTAACACTTCATGGTATTAGCATCATGTGGTTAGGGAGTTCCTAGCTCTGCCTTCAATTTTACTTTGTCCACTGGTTCTTTTTTGCATCAAGCAGTACATGTCACATGCATCTTGAAGAGAATGCGACAGTCTTGTTCTTTCATTTTTTCTTCTTCTTCTAGGAAAAGTAATCAAAATGCAAATTATAGTTCTATCACTTATCCTGCTTAAAAATCATTTGGTCTATACTTAGTAATTTATTACTTCAGTCTTGCACTAAGATCCATAATGTGTTTAGAACTGTGACTTGCCTAAAAAAGAAAAATAGAATTTAGGACCTAAATTCTGAAATATCACTCATAACACTCCAGAAAACAGAAAAATTAAATAAGTCACCTGGAAATAAATAAATAAACAGATGCCTAGTGTAGATGTCCATGTCAAATTTTAAAAGCAGACTCCTTTTGTAATCAGTGGAGATACATCAGTAATTCTACAGTCTGAGTCAGTTCACAATTTATTGAGAATGTCTAATTGTGGAAGTTTAAAATAGGTCAGATAAGTTATACACTAAAATACCTACTGTCTGTTCATTGTCTCTGAAGAGCACACACCATTAATCTATATAAGATACAAACACCTCCACTGTCAACTTCTGAAGTTGTATTAAATGAATCCTAACACAATTATTTTGGTATAAAAAGTTCAGTCTGAATTAAATTGTGTTCTATGCAAAATTTAACTGTGAGAAACTAAAATCCTGCTACTTGTGCTGCCCCGCACCAATCTAGTGAAATCACAAGCCTCTTTCACTCCTCTAACAACTGCATCCTGTCACTGAAAAATATGTGGGCTATGCATTCTGCTTCTTACAGATGAGAACAGGAAAGTGCCTTGTATGACATAACTCTATTTTTATAACTTTTTAAGAGAGGGGAGGCCAAAAGTTTCTACATAGTACTTTTTCCAGTTGTTACTGAAACCATCTAATAATATGTTATAACTGTATAACTATTGATAGCCTACAGATTATTACTCTTACTCTCCCTTTTCTCTTTACAAGAGAGGTAAAGTTTTTTAAGGGGGATCCCTACATATGTGAGAATTCCTGTACATTACACTGGGTTTCATTTTCTTCCCTTAGAGCAAATCAGAGGCAACTCCCAAGCCTACCCAGTCTCTCTCACTTAAGGCACACATTCCTAGATGTTTATGCCACTTTACTAAGATAACCATACTGTACTTCTTCTATCTGCTTTTGACTGTACTTTTCTCTTGTCAGAACTGTAAGAACAAACATTGCTAAGTGAGAGGGTGTGATAGTTTGGTTTACTTTACAGCATCAATCAGTTAGATGAGTGCAAATTTAGTGAAGCAATAGGGACATACTCTGACTCACAGAGAGATTTTATTAATTTGAAGATACGTTTTAAAAAATAAAAAACAGATTTATGTTTTGGATTTATGGTCTGACCTGGTCTGTAAGCAGGGCAGATACGTGAAAGGTGTAGATTGCTTCTTTAGACCATGAATCTTGAAGAACTATATCCAGTAAGCTCCCAGTCCATAATGACAGAGACCAAGGAATGACATAAGCAGCTTTGAAATTATGTTGCTCAACATTTGATATTCTCCTGCTCTTCATCTCTCATCTTGCATCCAAACTGGTGGACATACCTCAAAAGCTGTGTTTGAAATAGCATTGTCCTAAAGCCTTTATGGGAGAAACTAGTATGACCCTTGAAAGCACTGGTTGAATGCAACCAAACTCTTGGGAGAATGGTGATGATAAATGTTGAACTGATAAATTTTCTGTAGTTCTATATGAATAACTTGGTGCTTTGTAGCATCTTGGAGATCCTTATTGGAATGTTCACCTTTCACCTAGATTGTTGCTGAGATATTTCCTCATTAGAAGTCAGCTTGCTGATTAAAAATAGTAGCAAAGACGGTCTGAATTGAATTTATTAACAAACAATATGTTTGAGCCTTGTTTTTTGGAAATTCTATGCAATTCGGAAATCAACGTGGATGATTTAATTTATTTCAGTGAAATTAGGGGAAAACTGTACTTGAGAGATTACAATTTTTTAAAAAAAAAAGGTTCAAATTTTCACTTTTGGGATAGGATATTGGCATTTTCATGGGGTTTCGTAATGTTAAAATTTAGGCAAGTCCCTTGGTCAAACCATTTTATTTTCAAATTTATAATTTTTAATATTATATTAATAATTAATATTATATTAATAATATTAATTAATATTATAAATTTATAATATTTTCAAATTTATAAATTTAAAAAACCCCCATGAAAGTAATTAAATCATTTTAGAATGTGCAGTGTATGTAGTTTCTGATTTTTTGGAGGGAGCAAATATGAAATTTAAAATGTTTCTTAAATGCATCTTTAATTCTTGCAGATCTTCTGCATGTTAGATAAGATGTTACCTTCAATTTGCCCGAGCACTTACGTTAATGGTATCTTTGGTCTGTCAACACACTTCATGTCTGTAAAGCATAACAATGAGATTTCTATAACGTTTTTAAGATGCTAGCAATCCAAAACCAAAGGATGTTTTTTACTAAAGGGAAGGGGAAAAGGTGGATTGTCAGTGATACGTAGAAAAATAGTTTTTTTCACATTTTAATTCTTTTAGGAGAAAAGAGTTTCCAGAGTTTGTTCATTGATGATTTGCTTATCATTGCTCTGCATTTGTTTGCTTACTCTCCTTATTTCAGGAAATAAATAATACATGTACATATCTTTTAAAAAATGTACTCACAAAAATTACAGGCAAATTTCCCATGAATACTGTTGACATTATCTTCATGCAAGGTATCTGCTGAAACAGGATTCCTATATGGAAGAGCTTGGGGATAATAATATTTTATTTATTTTCAGTTGCAAGTAAAAATGCTTATGTATTCAAAGTTGTATAACTGATAATCATTTCATGGTGAGATCTGGTGTATCACATCCCTCTTCAAAGGTACATTCTTTTAAAAAATATGAGAAAACTATAAATTTTTAGTTTCAATGTATAATAATGATAATGTAAAATGATAATATAATAATAATAATGTATAATAATGATAAAAATAAAATTCCATTTGTCAGTCATAATCTTTTTAATTAAAACCACATACAAATAAGCCAAAATCTATGCTTTGGTAAAGACTAAAACTTCTGGAAATTTTGAAGAGATGTACTACTCTAATATCTATTTATAATACTAATTGTTAGAAAATACCTTAAGCAAATTTCTGATTCCAGCCCTGTTCAAGAGAGGCAAATAGTGTCATCAGTGGAGAAAGATCCATAGTCAGAGAATCATAGAATCATAGAATTGATTGCTCAGGCTGGAAAAGACCTTCAAGATCATCAAATCCAGCCTTGTCCTAACAATATTACTCTATTCCTGATGACCCATGACCAAACCATGTCCCCAAGCACCACATCCAGGCAATTTTTAAACACATTCAGGGATGGAGAGTCAACCACCTCCCTGGGGAGCCTGTTCCAGTGCTTAACAACCCTTTCTGTAAAGAAGTTTCTCCTGATATCCAACCTAAATCTCCCCTGACACAACTTGAAGCCATTTTTCCTTGTCAGATCCTAAATCACTGACCTTTTTATTTTTAAGTAAAGTATTCTAGATGTGTCTGTTTTGAAACATTGCCAGCTTCGTACTTCTGTAAGTACAAACCCATCCTCTCATGTTTTCCCTTTCACACTATGTTCAAACTGATAATATTGTGGTATGGTGTTCTAAAGTGAGACTGGGCAGTTGTGATAATGAGAGTTTTTAGAGAAGGGAAAAAGTATTGGATGTCCCAGTATGTGCTGCCAGGATCAGGGAGGCTCTGCCCCTTTGGCTATACAGCTGGAGCAGGGCCAGGGATGAGGTTCTATGGGTTGAGGTTCTGCACTTGAAAAAAAGGAAGCAAAACAAAAACATTGCCATGGTGACATTGGATGGCTTTTAAAATTTTTCATACATCCAGAGATGAGAGGTGGTCATTTCCAGTCCTGTTCTCCCATGGAATTAAAGTCTTCCTGTAAATATTTCTACACAGAACCTGCCAGGACTTTGACCAGAATTATGAAGAAGGTGGACTTTCTTAACAAGGCAGATTTGAAATATTGGACAAATTATGTTAAAAGTAGAATTATTTTTTATTTTTTTCCCTTTATGCTTTCTGATATAACAATCCTTTGGGAAATGACCCTATTATAATCTAAGTTTAGCTGACAAGATATAGTGTATCACTGGAGTGCAGGAAATGAGGCTTCCTGTTTTATATCTGAATTCAGTTAGAAGTGCATTATGATTTCTTTTGTCTCTATTTAAATATTAGAAATATTAAAGCTGAATATTGTACATTTTTTGCAACCTCACTATGTTAACAAAATTAAAACATTTCTGTAAAAATAGCTTCTCAAAATTTAGCAGCTGAGATTGATTCTTGGGACATGACCTGAGTAAATGTAATGTAAGCCAAGGTGTGTGTGGAATTTAAAATATTGTTTTATTTTAATTTACAAATACAGACCAATTTTATTTAAACAGGAATCTACAATGACATAAACCAGCTCTTACTCCATTGAAATCAATGACTTTACTTAAATGTAATATTGTTTTCAGAGTAGAAGGAGGTACATGATATACTTTTAAACTCAAATATGTGAAAACAAAGGGACAGATTTGACTCGGGCTGGTTTGCTTTACAAAACTGGCTACAAAAAACCCAAGGTGCAATGTGCTTTAAATTCTCATTTCCTTGCCTTTGACTGATGCTACTAATTTTTTATTGTTGTCACATTAGTGTGGTTTTTTTTATTTGTTTGTTTTTTTTTTTCCTTATAGTTGGTCTTGATCCCATTATTCCATTGATTTTTTTCAGGCACATGGTAGAAAAATATTATAAGTTTAACATGTTAAGCTATCCAGGGGTGGAAAAACCTTGAAGACAACAAAGCAGAATTTATTTGCCTTTTCCAACCAGGAGTGTAGGTTATCCACCATGATTAAAATGAGAGATGCTAATCTACTGATCTGCATTGCTAGCCTAAATTCATAAAAGTTGCTTTGATAGCTGTAAAGACACTATATATTTAAGTTGGTATAAATATAGTTAGAATTTAAGCATAAGTCGAAGAATTGACTATAAAATGGAAGTAGTGCTCTGTGGTACACTTCAACACTCACAAAAAGGTAGTAATTTTAACAGTGACTCATCTTAAATAAAAATTACAGGGATAATATACACATATGTATGTGTGTATGTAATATATATATATATATATATGTATAATTCTCACAAGAGGTGCAACAAGGAGGTTACACAAGCACCGTTTCTCGATATCATATGCGCCCTAACCCTATCTTACATTGATTTTGCACCTCTTTGGAAGAGACCCCCTCTGTGTTTGGACTGAAATTTGGATTGCTGTTTGGAACAAAATGACCTTAAACTCCATATACTCCTGCTACCTATTAACAGAGCATGGAAGACCATACCTTAAATGTTCTGCTTACTTAATTGTAATATTTTGGATTATTTTTGCTTCTGCTTATTTACAATATAGATAACAAATTTTTTTGTTTGTTTATGTGGGTTTTTTTCAGGATCTTTTGATTGCTGTGATTATCTGGGAGATCAGGTTTTTGTTACTCTTGTATCATTTGAGTTTTGTATTTTTTTTTGGGTATTTTAAAGGGCAGTATTACCTTAGCTTCAGCAATGTAAACATGAGCTTCAGTGACTTCCTAATTATTTATTTAAACCTGTTTTGCAGTTTCCAGCCTACTTGTGGCTTTTTTTTCAAACACTGGAGAAACACTCTTTCTTAAATTTTGGTGTGACTGTCAATATTTATAGTATGGTTTTTTTCCTCATAATTTTTAATGCAGTCCTGATTTAAAGAGAACTGGTGTTTGGGATGGAAGAAATATTTTCCTTTTTTTTAAGATTGTTTAGAACCTCTAGAGGAGGAGATTATATTTTCTGCAGCTTGCAGGAAATACTTGCATCTCAGACTTTTATAAAAATCAATGTTGGAAGAGAAGATCAAGACACAGGGAGTATGAATATCAATAGGCGTTTATTGGGTTACTCAAAATTTGTGGAACTGCATAGAGGATAGAAAAGGGAACTTAAAGATAAAGATAAAGAATATATATTAATAAACAAATACATATTAGAATAGAATGTTAGAAAGGTTTGAGCTAGGAGGGACATTAAAGATCATCCAGTTCCAACCTCCCTGCATGGGCAGGGACACCTCCCACCAGACCAGGTTGCTCACAGCCCCATCCAGCCTGGCCTGGAACACTTCCAGGGAGGGGGCATCCACAGTTTCCCTGGGCAACCTGTGCCAGTGTCTCACTACCCTCACAGTAATAAAAGTATTTGGTTATATTTTCAAAGGAGAAGCAAAAGCCCTGGAAATGTTCTGGTTTTTTTTCCTGCAGATAGTAGCACTATTGAGGAAGTCAAGTATCACAGTAATTCAGCAATGCAGAGGCCTTATAACATGCAGTGGGTGATAAGGTTCACCTGTTATATTCCTCAAAGGGATGGTCCTGTTTCTAATTGTTTTCTTCACCTTCTGTTTTAATAGGGTTAAAAGGCAACTCTTTATTTCTTTTGGAGTGTGTACACGCTTGGGTAGGCAGCTCACAAATCTTAAGTGCTTGAACTTGGTACAGGCAGCTGTCCTGAGACTGTGTCTACCTTAGAATTTTAGTTCAGGTCAGGGTTGTGCTTTTAAAACAAATCTCCCACTCACTCCCACTCCCCCTCTTGCTGCATCATCATTCACATTACAGAAACTCGATTGCTACCTGCTGGAAGTAAAAGTGAAGAAATGCCTCAGATGTACACGTAATGAGTTGCAGGCACTAGGGGACATGCAGTCTGTAAGGTTACCTCGAAGTAAAACCCCTGAAACATAAATAATGTAGATGCCAGGGTCTCAGCACTGTTTCAGTCTGCAGTGTTTCTACAGAGCCGCCCTCCTGGTTTATATTCACGTGAAATTCAATCCTCACATGGAGATAAGTCCCAAATCTCAGCAATTTCTTCAGGACTGCAGCTCAAAACTGCAGTCTTCAAGAAAGTCAAGACTGAGCCAAAGCTCTGGAATGATTCATGGCACTTGCCTCTGCATAATCACGGCACTAGTGAGCATCTATTCTCTTTTCTTCTTTCTTTTTTTTCTTTTTTTTTCTTTTTTTTTTTTAATCTTTATAGTTCTTTTCCCTCCATCAGCTGCTGGCATGCCTACGGAGGTGAAGTGCGGTGTGGTGCAGAGTTTTGCTCTATGCTGTCCTTGCAGCTGCCAAGGCTCTGTGCAGCAGAACCGCTGCAGCTCTGCTGCGTTTTGGTCTCTCTGGGCTGACTGAGCTTCTCACTGAGGAATTCACAGCACCTTCCCAGCACTGGGACATGAGGCTGAAGGCATCTTTCAGTGCCTCTTTATGGCAGCTCTTGAGTTTTTTATTTTCATAATGGTGCAAAAATTATCAAAGCAATCATGACAAGGAAAAGAATTGTGAGGGGAGGGAGGGAAATCGGCAGGAACAGAGCATGTCTGACCTTTCTTGATAAAGTACTGCCTTCCTTATCTTCTAAGTTATTTTCTTGTTTCCTATTAGAAGAAAAGAATATTATGATTCAGTGCTCAGTCTGGATTTTAGGTAACCACAGAACTGACAAGCAGATAGATAGGAAAGCCTAAGTAACTGTTTTTCTTCTTTAATTATATCATATTCTAGATACTTGTGAAGATTTTAATTTTCTTCATATTTTTCAGCAGTGAGAATGAAACTGTATCTATGGTTGAACTTATGATCTATGAACTTATGTCATTTTTCTTTACTGAGTAAAGCTTTTTTCTTTGAAAGATTAAGAAAGCACTGTGTAGTTCTTTAGAAAATACATCACTAAAAGAATATTGCCTTGCTGATAGAATACTTGTTAGTATAGGCAACTACTACCTTTCCCTTTTTTATTATCTGTTTTTTTTTTAATTTCAGTACTCCCAGTTATTGCAAGTGGTCATTGCTTTTGAACCCTGAAAATTCATGCCATGTATTGAGTTGTTGGTAAGTAAGTTTACTGCACTTCTGGGAAGAAAATTAGTTCCTAGAGAAGTAATGATAAACCCTTCTGAAGTTTTATGGGCCTTGATAACCTTGATAAGTTTTTACCCTTTGATAACCACAAGGAAGCTTTCTTAAATTTTAAACCTGTAACTCTGGTGGTGCTAAAAAGAGGCAAGAAAAGCTATTCACTGGCTTAGCAAAAATGGATAAACAAATGATTTGCTGAAATAATATCTGTGTGTTTGATTGACTGAAGTATCAGGAGGAGGCCTCCAGGTTGGTAATCAGCTCTTATTTCACCACCAGGTGCTACTGAGCTGACAGGGGGGGATCAAGCAGCAGAGTTGCAGAGGGCACTGTCCTGGCAGCAGGGAAAGCAGGCAACAAGGCAGGTAGCCAAAAAATGTACAGGTTTAACTTAGGTCCTCCTAAGAGTAGATAGACAACGTATTTATATAAGGCTTCAGTTGGATGTATGTCAGAAAATACTTACATTGCTTTATCCTGGAGCCTGAAGGAACTGATACTGATGAAACAGAGAGAGTGTCTTTTTGGTTTGTAGAATATAGGAACTGACATCCTGTGGTGCTCAGTGATCTGCTTGGTGTCATGTCCTGTCTCTGGGAATAAGCTTGAGAGGTAAAACGAGTGCTACTCCAGACAGTTAGAAAATCACTTGCTAGTTTACAAAGTTTCATTTTCTCTCATATCAGTCAATTTAAAATACATAAATGAGGGAATAAAATACTTTCCTATATGCTTTCTATTAGCATAATGTCATACATGAAGGGGTTTATTACTGTCATATATAAATTTAATTTTCAAAGGCACTTGGACTGGTATTCAAAATCCTAATTTTCTGTAAATGTGTGGTAGAACAACCCAAATTTCATCAAAATTCACTGCTTGCTGTGTTCCATGCATTATTTTTCTTGGTTCTTTGGTTTAAGGTAGGATTTCTGTTCCTATATATATATATATCACTGAATTTTCTGTAAATCTCCTATAGGATTTTCTTTTCTGATGCCTAGTGGTACACTGCTGTGGAGGCTAGGGTGGAAGAAGAGGATTATATTTA
Organism: Calypte anna; assembly: GCF_003957555.1. Classification (NCBI taxonomy): domain Eukaryota; kingdom Metazoa; phylum Chordata; class Aves; order Apodiformes; family Trochilidae; genus Calypte; species Calypte anna. Next base: position 142,250,555 of record NC_044244.1, read on the forward strand.
TGTAAATTATATTAAAGTGATGTAGCTGAACCAGTAATCAACCCCACAAAAAATACAATTTTGAATATATCAAAATACTAATGGACGGATTTGCTGCTAATATGCCCCTTGGAACTTAAAGTTTTGGACCATACTAAGGACTGACAAAAGCATTTAAGTGCAGTTTCTTTCATGACAGAGAAGGGCTTTGTTTGTTTCTTGTACACATAAATGAGAACATCTGTACATCAGCTGTAATACAAGAGCTTCTCTGCAGCTGCAACACATTATAGGGTAGGCTTTTACCTATGATTCCTGGAAAAAGACACTTACCACAACTCCTCATGCATTAACCTTTTGCTATTAGCAGCTTCATGTTAGTTTCACACGTTACTGTTCACCTACTTTAGCACTGTGAAGGATATTGGTACACAGCATATTTTGCTATGATGCAGTCAGGGTTGGGCTGAACACATTCCCAATTCCTGCCCACCAGTGGCAAAGAGGACAATTTAAACATTTTTAGAGGATATAGCTATTCTTTTCCCTTTATCATTCACTGCTGCCCACCCATTTCTCTTTCCCCCTCCTCAAGCTCTCTGCCAGACTATTCTGTGGGTTCTGTTTGACTGTGGATCTTTGATACAGTAAGATGTTGTGCTAAGAAGGACAATTTTCTGAAAGGGGAAATGAAAGATGGGTACCCATGACAGCAGACCTGCAACTGAAAAGTGTAGTTTGCAGTGTATATAAGTTGGGATAAGAGTAAGCTGTGTGCTTGTGAAGTAGAAGAGGGTAACTGCAGAGGTAGCTTGAGTTTTCATTCATTGTTTGTGTTGGTTTGAGTCTGGCTTGCTATAAAGAGCAGAGCACTTCACTGTGAAGAATTGTTATGTATACATCCACAGAAAAATCAAAGTCCTTCATTGAAATGATGTTACTTTTGGCCTTAGTGACAACTATGGAGTTTGGTTTACATGAAAAATAAAAAAAAAATAAACAATTTTTCAGTTTTGCTGACTTCTTAATTTGTCTTTTTAAGAGAGAGAAATAATTATATAATTTACTTCATTAGTCATTTACCTACACTTACTCATTCTGTCTTTTTAGCTTCTTCCTTTAGAGCTCTCTGATTTCTCTCCTAACATAATAAATAAACCTTAGCTAGCCTTCATAATCCCTATACCAGTACTCTATCCTTTTTATTGTTGTTAGTCCCAGAGGAGTATTTTCCATGATCCATCCAAATCAAGAGTGTTTTTCCTTCCCTTCAGTTGTCATACTGATATTTTCATTCTAGACAAAGGATTTCATATGGTTCTTTCCAGTATGCATCTATTGGCTTGGCAGTGTTGGATTCTATCTGCCTTTGTTTCTTTTTTCACTGAGCTCTTTTAAGTGACCCAAGGCTCAGTTTTGGCCTTGATTAATCTAAGACTTGTAATGTCATTTGTAAACATCTCCATCTTGTTTTTAGTCCCATTACCAGACGATTAATAAATAAATTAAGCACTCTCATCCCTAGGGACACCCTGGGAACTTAGGGACACCCTGTTGTTAACCTTTAGCCACATGAAGCAGTGACCATTAATAAATGTATCTGGCTTTTGCATTCTGCTTTTGGTACTTGATTTCTAACCAATGATAGTGCTTTACTTCTTACTTTGTGATTACTTAGTTTCTCTAACAGAGTTTTGTGGGAAGTGTTCTCAAAGGCTCTTCAAAAATCTAGAGAACCTGTATCAGCCAATTCTCTTAATCTGCTATTTATGAACATGCCAAAAGACTTCTGTTAGATTAAGGAGATGTACAAGGCATTAAGGCTTCTAGCTTTATTCCAGATGGTTAAGACTTTTAACTGGTAGCACAGCTAGTGTTTTTTTTTTTAACTGCAGTGATCTGTTTGTGTTGAACTCTTCCTTGGTTTCTCTCAGTAGTTATATGGAGATGGAAGCTCTCCTGCATGGTTCAGTATACAAATTGATTTAAATGTGAGACTGAATAATTGGTGATCTTTGGGAGCCTTGAAGAAACAGCATCCCATTCTTGGGATACATTGTTCTTTTATTTGTTGATCTAGTCAAGCCATTCCTCTTATGATCTCTGAATCATCAAAAGCTCCTTATCTGTACTTGAAAAGGCAGATACCACCTCAGTGCTCTCTGAGACAAAAGGTAATAAAAACCAGAGTTTCCTTTCTCATCTATATTCATATTTTGTCCAGTTTCTCCTTTAATTTTTTTGGAAGAGTAATAATGATCTCTGTTGTAAATGCCATATTGTTTACACCTTATATTAGCCATATATTATCATTTAGGCACCCCATTTCCCTCCTAAGATGTGCCTGTTGCCATGTATGCATCTTGAAGACCAGAAGTGTTTTGTGCCAGGAACACTGAGAAATCCACAAATAGCTTGAATGTTGCTGTCCTAAAAGTAACCAATATATTCTTTGACCAAGGATCTGAATTGGGTTGAAGTCTGTTCTGTCTGCCTGTCTGCCTGTCTATCTATCTATCTATCTATCTATCTATCTATCTATCTATCTATCCTCTCTACCATTTAGGAGGGAGAGTAACATTTTTTTTTCCTCAAAGAAATGGTGCAGAAGTGGGTCATGCAACAATGTCATAGCTGGAAAAGAACAACAGGGTACACTTACATTCTGATGAGAAATACAGGACAAAAGAGAATCCTCAAATTTTTTACTAAGTAGCCTTTTTTCTAAGTCTTGTCCTGTCTGGATGACTTGCAGCTTCTATCCAGAAGCTTACCTTGTTTTCTGAGGTGCTGCTTTTTAAATCCACTATAACAGGCATGACTTATGTGCGTATTTTTTCAGAGGAAAAAATAGCATTTTTATAAAAAACACTTTCCTGAAAAAAATCCCAGTCTGGAGGATGCCATTCTCCATTTTTTCTTTCTTTTGGTATAATTGCCTAATAATTGGATATATAGGGAAGCTGCTGGTGTATGCTCAGTGTCCTCCACAGCTTGAAGATATTCATAGTCAGATGAAAATATTGAAGGAGTAGGACTAGCACAAAGTGGTGTTTTGGATGAGAAATATTTAGCCTTCTAATGTATTAGGTAGGTTGCTTTTTTTGTTTGGTTTGAAAGTATTTTGAAAGTTGCAGTTAGATTTCACTGGGAGGTATTTCTCATATAACTAATACTAATAAGAATTCATAAAGTATTTTTGTAGAAGATCTCCAATCACATCTATTGAGTAATTTTTTTATTACATGTGTCTCCCCTTTTTCGTGTTGTACAAAAGTCTTTTGCTGATCCTGCAAAAGACCTTCCATTTTCTGAGCCAAGAAAGATGCTCTTGTGCTACAAGAAGTTTGAAGAAAGTACTGAAACCCTCCTAGCTACCCCATTAATGATTTTAGGCTTCAGAGAGAACAATAGTGGGACACCAAGCCTGTTTGAAGTAGTTCTCATCTCAGCATACCTACCTCAAGATACGCACTCCAGGGAATGTTTTAAACCATTAAATGTTACAGGGTTCAAAACTTTACCAAAGTTGTACAGACCAGCAAAAGACCCAGAGGAACTATTGCCTCATTAATAGCTTCTTCTGGGTCTTTCAGAATATAAAAGGGCTCATTAAAAACATGAAAACATGCTCAGTGGGTAGAGGGTACACCTCACTTCCCTCTAGGGGTGCTTCACAGTGATGGAAATAGTTTCCCTTTTCTGTTCTACTCAGAAGCATCCAAGTAGGAAGCACTCAGGAGAATACTCTCAGGAAATGGTGTCCAAGGCACATGAAGAGAAATGGCCTGGCTTTCAAAGGTGCTAAGCACTCATATTCTGAGTTCATGTGGAGAAGGTTAACATGGGAGGAAGTGCTTTTTAATGCACGTAAGATAGATCAATATACTTGGTAGGAAATAATGTAGTCCTTTTTGAATACAGATGACTAAAATGAAGCAGAATATGAAATACATATTCAGAAGTTTTGATGTGTGCCCTTGATAATTCTGGGCACTTCTGTAAGGTCCTCTTACTGCCAGAGTAAAGAATAAAGTAGTCTATAGTAAAACTGAACTGTTTTTTGTTGTGGGGCTTTGGTTTTTTTGTACAACACAAAGAGACAATGAAGACAGCCTACAGAAAAATCATTGCCTTTACTACAAGTGGCTAATCTAAAGTTGCTGATACACTAAATTTAAAATGAACAGATGTTTGCAATGCTTACCTCTTTTTATTTGAGAAAAGCCACTCTGTGTTTAGACTGGCAGGAGATGAGGTCTCTAGATGTAAGAGAAATCCAGGCAGCTTGGTGTGCAGATCCCTTTAAAATGAACCTGAGCTGCTTGGCTGACAGCAGTGGGATTTTGTGCTTGTAAACAACTCACTTCAAGTTGACATCATATCAGTTTTTGCATTCTGTTTGGATGCAATCAATCATACTCACAGGTGTGAGGGGCTTCTCGGGTAAAGTGTTTCTGCATTCTGTTTAGCTAGCAAAAGTTGACTGAAGGGCAGCTGCAGAAGTATTATAACAGAAAGGTTTATTTAACTTGATTTGCCTTCCTGGTTAAAGGACATATTAAAAAAAAGTTCTTGCACTCACTGTTATGTAGAATAGTGACAAGAGAAACCATTTTGGGAAATCTGTCCTTACACAGACTTTTCAAAGATCTACTGAAAGTCAGAAGCTTCATCGCACAGTTTTCCTCCTTATGAACAAGCTCTCTATGCTGCTTTCTTCCTTTCCATAATGAGAAAAATATCCACTTACCATCTACTTTTCATGCTATGTTAATGAAAATTCTCTTACCCAAATGTCTTCCAAATGACTATGACAGGCAAGGTGAGGCAAAAATTTTTTAGTAATGGCACTTTCCATACTGCTGGCTTTTGATGCAGCTCTTACTGCTTCCCTGTAGGTATCTGTAGCATTAGGTGGGAGATCCTCTGGAGCATGCTACAGGATGTGGACATTTATTGCTCCATGCATCGTTCCTCAGGAAACCAATTTACTGGCTTAAAATAATCCCTTGTGGTTTTCCACCAGAAAAATGGATATATTTTGCTCTTCCAGGCCCAGCTGTAAGATGTTTCCATGTACAAGATGTTCTCGTGTGCTGGCATTCACTAGAAGCTGAAGCAGTTCCTTGAGATCACTGGCAACAAGAATAAAACAGCAGCAGCTCCTCAGTTTGCTGGTGGCTGGTGCTAAAATCAGACTTGAATGAGTGTTGAGGAAAAGGGTTAATTCACTTTCTGAGCAAAATAGCTGTTTTCTGTACATAACACCTACTTTTCTGAGTACTTTTCCACTAAATCAACACAATTAGCATTAAAAGCATAAGATAAGCTCACTGTGTCCAGAAGGGAAAGTGGGGAAATTGGTTTGGTCTCCGTAGGGAATGGTGGTTTTGGAAAAATGTCTGCTTGCTTTTATTAGAGGGTTTGTTGGTTTTGGTTTTGTTTGGTTTTGGGTTATGTTTCTTTTGGTTTTTTTTTCACTAACAGAACATGATATGTTTTCATGCATCTTTTAACTTCTAAAACGCACTGCACTCAGGGACATAAAACTGCATCTGGATTGAGCATCTGCATAAACTCAATGCAATTTAAAAAAGCAATGCTATGAAGCTCTCAAATATTTCCAAACTGAAAATCTGACAGGCCATTACAGTAAATTTAGGCTGACTACAATTTGATGCTTTCTGTCTGTAATACCTGAAATATCCTATTTGTGTAATGGAACTTCCAAGAAAATCTTAAATAAAAACCTGGATATCTTAAGTATATAAAAAAGCATTATTCACAGTACATTTTGAAGCCTATCTTATGTCTTGTTAATTCAGGCATCAAATATGAAATCACAGAATTTCCCAGATCTAGGGGATCAAGTATGGTTATTTCAGCCTTTGGGAGGGTTAGTGAGGGTTTATTAATTTTGTAGTGTTGCATTAATGCCCAGGGAATTACTTCTCAGGCCAGCTTTCTCTAAAAAGGAAAAATAGTTTGCTTATTTTTGTAATTGTATACTGGCAGGAAAAGTTCAGAGCACCTTCTTAAGGATTAGATATTACAGTGAAGAGTTTTACCTTGGAGATGAATGATACTCTCTTATTTATGTTTAATGCTACTATGTGCTTTAGGATGGTAATTGGCCATTATTCATTTAAGAAAAACATAAAATGACCTGTGTTTTCTTAATGTGAAAGAGCAATAAGGCAGTGTGTCCTTTTGAAAGGTCTGATTGCTGTAAAACATATGAATACAAATGTTACCAATTAAATCACTTTTGAATTCCACTTATGAATGAGATTAACAAGCAAGTAATGCATTTCTTCAGTACTTAGCACTTCAGCCTAAGCAAGTAGATTTGCTAACATGAAAAGGGTTTTGAAGTACTGGCCTTTGAGAAGAAATGTGCAAGCTACCTTTTTTCCCATACTGAAATTTTTTATGAAGTGGGATTTTCCCAAGCTGACCTTCACAATTGTATTCCAGCTATGTATTGATCCAGGGGATGAAGATGATCTATTAAGTAGTTTGGAGGTAAAAAAGAAGGAAAGCATCACCAGGCACACCTGAATTATATTTGTCTCACTGTTGGAGAGCTAAATCATGACCTCTGTGTAAAGTCTGAATAAACAAGCTTTAAGAGGAGTGTTTCTAGGATTTGAAGGGATTGAAAAACAATCCCCTTATGGGCTGCAGAATGCTTGGGATATAATTTGCTTTAGCAGCTTTCACTGTCTGAAAGCTCAGTGCCTAGCTAAGCAAGTTAACTTGGCTGCCTACGTAGATAATGGGGAGAAAATGGTTTCTTCTCTCCTCTAAATAGGCATTTAAAATAGATGTGTTGAATTAACCTCTGGAGTTTCTGCACTCTCTCCATTAATTCAAAGGAGACTCATCAGGTCTAACTTTAGTTTATAACAGATTTCAAAGTTGCAGTTAAACTCAGTGTATCAAGTGGGGGAAAATGGCATTTCCAAAGGCATCCATCATCCATCATCCATCTTCCTCTAACATAGGTGTTTGTGACATGGCAAATGAATCTATGAAGGGAGCCCAGGGTGACAGACATATAAAAAAAGATGACAGGTTAGACTAGACAGCTAAAATTAAATGAGATCAATTTCTCTCTGGTTACTTGGGCATCACGTTATCCACAATAACTGCAGATCAGGTGCTTCTGCTCTCTGAGGAAAGTAGGGCTATGAAGCCATCATGTTACAGATATGCCACTGATCTCCCTTTGCCTTTTCTCCTTATTGTGTGTATTATGAGGGAAGCTGTATGGTACTGCAAAATATGTTTGAGAGGTGAAATGCCTCTGCAGGATCTCTCTCCATCAGAGCCTTCTGCACAGTGGAGGCTCTGAAGTGCTGTGCCATTGGAGGCTTTCCACAGGCATTCTGCAAGATTAGATGTCTAAAGGTGATGATGGGGCTTGTTGTTTGCCACAAGACTTTGTGAAAAGAAAATACTGCATTGCTTAAGTGCCATGGGATACAGCTTCAAATTATTTTCCATGAAAAGGCAAGGATTAGGGGATCTAATGAACTGCATCACTCCTGATACACACAATTCTCCTTATTAACAAATGATGTTTTGCATAATATTTTTTGTGCATCTCTACCTCCCAGTGATTTCCTTGTAACCCTCACTTAAAAACAAGCTTATCTTTAGCAGCACTCAGGATTTCAGTATTACTTTTTTAGGGGAAAATCCTCAACTGTTTACTATCAATGAGTCATTGCCTCCTAGTTTGACTGCAAACCTATTTTTCTAGGCTTTGGTTTCATGAGGAAATTGCTGCAGTCTCAAGTAGAATGCAGATGTGCAGGGTGCCAGCTATTATACCCTAATGACTTGTGGGAATGTGCTCCTATTCCTACAGTTCTGAGAGCAGTTCAACACTACTTATTCTGCCCACATTATCAGTACTGTTAAGCAAACATGGAAGTACTGGAAGATCTAAAGAAGTGATTTCTTTCTCTCTCTTCTCATTCTCCCCCCCACCGCACCCTCTCTCCTCCCCTTCCCCTTCTTTCATCCAGGATCATCCACAGAAAAATGTAGGGCACAAAAAGACAAAAAAAACCTTCTCTGTAACAGGTGACTGTTTGTAGAAGTGGAGCAGTTTAGAAGTTGAATTACAACATTGGAATAGAGAACCCCAAATATAAGGTAGAGCTGTAGCAATGAACTGAAAGTCTTCCATCTACCTACTCATCCAAGACACAGTAATAAGCAGGCTATCCTTAGAAGTAATACTGGTGATTATAAAAGCATATTTTATCATCTTTGTTCTAATGCTTCATTCAGTCCTGAACTTGATCGTTTTACTTTCAGAATCCATACATCTCCTTTTATGAATGTATCATCACCCCTCTTGGCACTATTATAGTTGAAGCCCAAAATAAAGAAGGAACAGAGCCCACCAGTTTACCCACCCTTCTGAATCAAAAATTAGTATGCTTCTCAGAAGCACAAGATGAGCCAAATTATTTAAAGACTGAAAATTTGCTAAGTTTCCATGATTTTTATTTACCTGGTTGTTTTTAGTTTGGAAAGGTTTATATTTCTAGCCTTCCTTAGAAAGCATGAGGATAAGTAAGTACTTGCCTCTTTCTAGTGTGAAAATTATCTCCAAATTACCTTCAAAGAACACAATTTAAGGACATGACAGTTCCAGAAAGAAAAATGCAGTATTAAGACTTGAAGCCCAAAAAGGCCAGCAAAACTGTTTAGAGACAGAGTTTTGAGCCTTTAAACAGCAAAGGCATTTCTTTTCGGATCCATGGAACTCCCAGCTCGCGCTGGACCAAGAGTTCCACCCCCAAGGGAAAGGGTTAGGGTATTTATACAGTTACAGGGGGGGTTATATACATATTCATAAGTTTGCAACATATAATTATAATATTCATGACAGGTGGAGTCTAGGCAGAGTCTGGGTGGAGTCCTCTCCTGGGAGATGTCGGGGGCGTCTTTGGATGAAGTAAGAAATCTTTCTCAAAACTTGAACCCTTTATCTCTCTTGTTTTCGATGACTTCATCTTGTTACAGAGCGAAATCGGACCCTTCCCTTATCTGCTGGTTGTGGCATTTTTTATCTTGTCTTTGTGCAGGTGTTCTCATTCCTTTGGTGCCTAGTTAGCCTTGGCAGTGCCTTGTTTTGAGAACAAGACCTACACTTTTACAGAAGTTAATCCACTCACTGCCTAGTTGGCCTTGGCAGTGTCTTGTTTTTAAAAGCAAGATCTGTACTTACAAGACAGAAGATGTTCACACTGCTTTAGTGGAAAGTTACAGGAATTAATCCTGCCGGGAGTTAACCCTGTCAGGGTCTTTGTTTCAGACTTAGCCTTTATTCAATGTGGTTGATACTACTAAGCATTAATATTTTTAGGGACTCTTCAATGAAGCATGTAGATATTACACAGAATCACAGAACTGTGTAGGCTGGAAAAGGCCTCTAAGGTCACTGAGTTCAACCATCAACCCAGAAAAAAACCCCCACCATGGCCACTAGCGCATGTCCTGAAATGCTACATGGTATTTTAATACCTCCAGGGATGATGACTCCACCACTTCCCTGGGAATTCTGTTCCAGCACCTGACTATTCTTTCATTAAATAAATTCTTCCTAATATCTAGTCTCCCGTGGTGAAACGTCAGGCCGTTTCCTCTATTTTTGTTGTTGTTGTTGTTGTTTTTCTTTACTTGGGAGAAGAGGCTAACATCCACCTCACTACAACCTCCTTTCAGGTGGCTGCTAAAGTAGTGATAGATTTCCTTCCTTTGTTGGTACACTGGTTTCTAAGGAGGGGGAATGGTAAACCTAATACAGATTCCTGATTAGCACCAGAAATGTGCAGAAATGGCAGCAGGGAGATCAGACTAAGAATTATGCAGTGGTGTCTGAGACGCAGAGGATTTTCTTCTTTAACATACTGAAGAGATAAAAGATTTCAAGTTACAAACATTCCAGACAGGATATTTACAAATCATATTTCTCCAGGTGGTTTCTGTTTTACTTTGACAATATTTGCCTGTATTTTTTTGTCCTTTTCCTAATGATCCAGTGTTCTACCTATTTCCAGCTTTGTGGCTAACCATTTGGACCATCTGACTTTTTCCTGAGTAACAGTCTGTCCCTGACTGAGACTTATATTGTCTGTAATCCCATCAAATACTAAATTTCAGCATATAGTTAGGCATAATTGTAGAGACCACTGAAAATGTGGTCACTGGTGCTACTTAATCTTGGTGAAAAAGAATAGGAAATTAAAAGAATTGGCATACTGGAAGGGGGAAAAAAAGAGTAATGATTTTAAAAGAAGATGTATATACTGAGATGTAGCATGTAGTGTTAAGTTCACAGGAGTGGTGTTGCAGTGCTTAGGGAACAGCTGATGAATGCAGGGAGAGGTTTCTGTCCATGTTGACACGTTTGCATACATTTATTCCAGTGGCTTTGGTGTGAGCTTCTGAGTACATTTTTGTCATTGGCAAAGTGTGATGGGAGAAGGAGGATGGAGAGAAAAGGAAGTAGGTGTAGAGAGACATTGTCAACCAGGTGCTTTGAGTTGCCAAAGAGTGGGTGTGAGTCCACCTGTGCCTGATTAGGACAGGCCCCTATTGGGCATGAGCAAGACCAGGGGGCCAATAAAGGTGGGACACACACCCACAGAAGGTACCTCAGCTTGCTCTGGTGTGAGGCATGGAGAGGCCAGCAGCTCGTTGAGCCTCTGGAGCAAGAAAGGCTCTTCCCGCTACACTTCTACCCTGGAAGTGCTGTGTGGTGGCTGGAGTCCTGGAAGAGACCAGCAGCTCATCGAGCTTCAGGAGCAAGAATGGCTCCTCCCGCTATAAGTAGGTGCTCTGCAAGAAAGAAAAGTCTTTATCTGTTGCCAGGGTGAAAGAAATTAAGGACAGCCTTCACATCTCCCAGATGCAATTTGGAAGTCAGGTGTAAGTTTTATACTATCTGTAGTCAATCTACTGAGATCAGGAAAATTTCAGAATAAACTACATCAACTACTGTCTACACAGAACTAACAAAAAACTTGAAACAACACATTGTTGTGTTTGTATAGCTTTAGAAAGGGAAGAGACCATATAACTATAATAGTAGCTGAAAAATGGGATTGCATTATGAAACTTTCAGAGCAACACTATGAAGCTGATTGAAATAATTACTAACCGTAGCATGGAGAGGTGTAGTGTTGTACAGAGCCCAAGGAATGGACTTCACATTTTTTAGAGAAGCTGGAAATCAGTCTTGAGTAGAAAAATTGAATTAAATCAGAACTGAAGAAAATCTTAAATGCCCTTTGCTTAAACCTCAAAGTTTACATGTTATCTTTTTATTTCTACATTGAGCTCTGGGCAGAAACAGTATCTGCTCTTGAGTTCTGAAGAGAAAGAGCCTTAGCCATGGTGTTTTTTTGTTTGTTTGTTTTTTTCTGTTTTTTTTTTTTTCTGTTTTTTTTTTTTCTGTTTCTTTTTCTGTTTTTTTTTCCTGTTTTTTTTTTTTTTTCTGTTTTTTTTTTTTTCTGTTTTTTTTTTTTTCTGTTTTTTTTTTTTTTCTGTTTTTTTTTTCTGGTTTTTTTTTCTGGTTTTTTTTTTCTGTTTTTTTTTTTTTTCTGTTTGTTTTTTTTTTCTTTTTTTTCCTGATTCTGGGAAAATAGTGCAGAATGCAGCATGATCAGAAGTACTATGTTCCAAGTAAGTTTTCTTTGTAAGAATGAAATAAATAAATTAAAGAGAGCTCCATAGTATGGTCTTGAAGATAAGCTTGAATCCAAACCAGCCATTAAGAAACGTTGCTATTTGAAGTCTGTGAACACAGGAAATAAAATTACTAACTTGCATTACAAGAGCATTTATGCTCATTTATGCTCTTCTTGTTCAGTACCTCTGAAATCTAACAATACATGTTCCAGTAGTTTAGCACTGATAATTTGTAATAGAAGCAGCTTAGTATCTTGGTCAAAAATAATATTAAAACCCCCTTAAGACCTCTCAGATAGAAGCAAGCACCTGAACTTGAGTTGTCATTTCTCCAGTTTACCATGTTCTTAAAAGCAGACAGTCAGCTACTGTTCACTAAACATAAAAAAAATAGGGCAGAAAATGCTATGATATGCCTTCAGTTTTGAATTCCTGTGGTTCTTTTGCTATCAGATCTTTGCTATGGTACATCACTAGACAGGTGGATGAACATAGGGCAGATTTAAGTCCTTCAGGTTTCCATTGTACTTCTGAAATGCTTTTCCCTGATTTTAGTTTTGATTTCTCTTTTGCCAAGAACAGAAGCACATATTTTGTGAATGGAATAGATTAGAAGAGATCATGCCAGCCCACTATATCAGCCACAATAAAAAAAAAAAATCAAGGCACTCGAGAAATTCTATACTCTGACTGCAAATCCAGATAAAATATGACTGCTGTATAAAAAGCCAAAAGGACTGTCAGATTTTATAACTCAATTTGAGGCAAACAAAGCCTGCTTCCAAATGTATTTGAAGCTACAGAGGAAATGGCAGTTATGACACAGAATCACAGAGGAACAACATGGTAACAAACTTGTAGATACATCTTATCTACAGAAAGAACATTTTTATGTGTTAGTCACTGCCATCGAAAAGACTTAGCCATGCAGTGACAGTCTAGGAGATAATGTGTGTGGACAACTGCATGTATTCTGCTGAATCACTGAATATGCCAAGTACAAGTATGTAGGAGTCACTGTCTGCTCTTGTGTATCTCAGAAGAGGGAAACTGGAGAGCCTTAAAAACCTGGGTTGGTGACATAGACATAAAACCGGTTATCAGGTTGTCAGCATCCCTCATTAAGCAATTTTTTTTCTTTCCATCTCTAGGCAATATAGTCTGGAGCATGGAAAACAGAGGTAGATAATATTGGACAGTCGTAAAAACAAAATTTCTCCTCCTTCTCTCGACTCCCCAGGAAAAATTGAGAAAAGGTGTGAAAAAGAGTGACTTAGAAAAGTGCTTTTCCAAAGGGCATGGAAAGCATATGGAAGAGGCTTATGATTATACAGTAAAGTGACAAGGTTAAACTAAGGACTCTTCCAGATGTGAAGAGAGGGAAAGAGATTCCACAATTTAGAAGAAAAGCTGTATCCAGGAAAAAGAATATCCTAAATTGCTCAGGTATCTATGAATGATAATAAAGCTAAGTAGGAAAACTGTGATATTTAGATATTAAGAATTTATCTAACTCTGTAGATTTTTTTTGTTTAAATGAAGAATGCTTGACTTTGTGGCTCTTTACTTTCTTTATTGCCTGTTCTTGAAGAAGAAGATGGTAAATTCACAGGTTAAAACTCTGGGAAAGAATAAACTAAAGTTACTGTAGAAGTGGCAGTGGATGATCCTGATCAGGGAAATTGCATGGTCTCAGTGCTGGGAAATGATAACCTTGTTTTCAGGAAATCTTCGAAAGAAACCTTGTTAACTAAGGGAAGCTTAAGAAAAGTTCGACCTCTACTAGAACTAAAATATATCAACCTGATAAATGTTCAGCTGGAGAGATCTACAAGTGCTGTGATATGTGTTTAAATTTATGCACAGTGAATGCTTCCTGGAAAGACAAGTCAAGACAGTGCATATGTCTTTGTGAGACAGAATCCTGAATTTAAAGTAACACTGAGCTAGAACCTTCAAAGCATCTCTGCCCATCAGATGTCAGTAAAATACTCGTATCTATCAGCATCTTCTTGATTTACAGATTCAAGTATGTTCACTGCTCTTGACAAAGGCTAATGATGGCAATGGGATGCTCTGTTGTTAGAAATGATGTTAATCTCTCATCCCCAGTACCATTTGTCAAATAAATCTGATCATAAAAGTGACCCATAAAAATGGTGCAGATCATCATGGTGGTGATAGCCATTTCCATCTGAAATTGCTATCAGTTGACACGCCTGTCCGTACATATATATATATATGCATATATATATATTTATATATGTCCTTTTTAATTCTTGAGAAAGCGTTTGAAAAAATACTTGGAAAAATAGCTGGTGGAGAGATGAAGCTTTAGAGAGCAGTGAAGGACAAGTGAGTTTCCTATCTGAGTAGTGTAGGTTATTGCTAGAGGGTGGAAATTTGGTTTGTATAAGCCAATGAGGCTTTTGTCAATGTGGCATTCCAACTAGCTATTCACAGGTGGCCTGCCATTGTAACTGCACTCAAAATAGCATTGGCTTTTTTAAAGCTGTAATGATAATTGAAAATTTGGCACTCAAATACTTCAGCTCATTCAACTTTCAGCTTGCTTGGTGGAGTTAGTTGAAGGAAACACACTGCACTGATTCTCTGCCAAATGCACGGGTGAAGCTTTTGTGGCTGAGGGCTGAGGGTAGGCTTTAGAAGGGAAAGCTGTACATAGTGTGAGGATGGAACATTTTGGAATAGCACTTTTCTTACCACGTATGACACTTGCAGCTGAGATTAGCTGGAGTATCTGTGCTAGCAGAGTATCACTAGGAACATTTCTTAGCAAGGGGCTGTGGTGCTGCTGAGGTAATGCAACACAGACAGTGGATTCTAAGAATCTGTTTTTTTAGCTTGTTGTCTCTTTGAGGCTGGGTAAAAGGAATCACATCAAGATACCTGTGGGAAGGGGAAATACTCAAGTTCACTTGGCTTGAAAAGCTGCGAGTGTCTTGTGGTATGTAATAGTTCCCATCTTTTATCAGCCAATTACATTGTTCTAGGATCTTGTTTTTATATTTCATGGGATGAACTTTAACAGCATTTACATGAGGTACTTTTAAAAGACAGAATTTAATTTAGAATGGGATTTTTCTCCATTGAAATCAACAGGAATATTATGTTTTCTATATTTGGGAGCAAAAGTGGGCCACAGATAAACCATTTTTTTCCCCAGAAAATGTGAGACACCAATTCTTGGCAACTGCAGCCTAACCATTCATCTTAGAAAGACTTTTCTAAAATAACTTAAAACATTTTTTAAAAAAAAATAGATTTCCAAATCTGACTCTACACAGCTGAACCTTATAATTTGTTTTTAGTTTATAGGTGGATAGATATTGTTACCAAATTAGACTGTGTTAGTTTTGTGAACTGACTTTGAATTAGTGCAAATGAGCACATAATAATCAGGGCAGTGAGGATTCATGCTGTTGAAAAATGGGTTAGCTAGTGCTACAAATCTGTTTCTCAGGAAAATGGCCAAGTGGAACCTTCAAAAGCTCTTATTCTTGCTTGCCTTCCATCAGGAGATGTAATAAACTTAAAGTGGGAATCAGATAATTTGTAGGCTAGTGAAAAATGGGAACAAATCTGTATCTAGGAGCCGAAGTTAGTGTCTGAAACGTGAAAGGCCATTTGAAATGAGGTTATTCTGGTTTCACTCTGAGCTTTATCTTTTGAGTATTGTTCACAAACAAATATTATTTTTCCTAAAAATCTTTCTAGCAAATATTTACCTGGGCAAGAGGAGAGGGCCACATAAATTTTGGTCAAGAATTATTCAAATATACTGGAATTAGGGAACGTTTGGCTAATTGCACAGAGGCAAAAATATAATTTGAGACTTAAAAGAAAGTGGGAAATGTGCTGTGACTCCTGTTAAAAGGTGTTGAATTCTTCTGTCCTGTACATATGAGTAGTTGAGGTCTGACACAATTGAAATCCCTGATGTTATGCTTGGTTAATAGCTGAGGAGAAAGTGGGAAGCTTGAGAATGAAACAGAAACTAAATAAGAGGCAATAAATTTAGAACAAACTGGAAGATGGGAAAAATCCAAATGGCATGTTTCTATCTGGGACATGTAAGAATCAGAACAGAAGTGACAGAAAATGAACATCTAAATGATTTATCTTTAAAAATCCTAAAAATATATTTTTTAAGAAACTCTGCTACAGTATCTTGCCTAAGTCTACATTTTCCAAGCACTAAGTATGGCTCTGGGAACCTTTGTGGGTTTTTCTCCCTTGTACTCTTTAGAAAAAACATGCTTTTTATAGGTTTAGCTCCTCTTCTCAACTTCTATGAAGTACTTTCTAAGCAAGAGATTTTGCTCAAATAGAGAAAATATCATGCTTTGTTGAAAAATACTTCAGTTTCACTGCAGCTAGTCTATACTTACCCATCAATTTTATGGTACTTGAATAAATTTTTGCTCTCAGAGAGATTGACCAAAAAGATCTCAAGGCAGAATTTGGTCTTTTCTGCACTCTGCCTTTGGAAAAAAAAGGGTGGGGGTGGGGGGAAAGGGAGAAAAAAAATCAAAGTAACATTATAAGCCCTATTCTATGAATATTCTTACCAACAGCTTCTCTTGACTACTTAGATTGGTCTAGGAAAAAAAAAAAATCTAGATGCCTTTTTTGAGTCTTTGAAGATTTTGTATGGCTCAATTTGTCTCTTTAGTAGTCCAAAGCAAAGAAATGAAAACTGAATTTGAGAATTCAGCCTCAGGCTTTTCCGGATGTATCAGCTTTTTCCTGTTCACTCATTCCAGCACCCATGAGTCAGGGCACCAAATGTTCCCAAGGAGGCTGTTTCCAGTGCCTCGCTGAAGTTGCAGGCATTTAGTCACAGATGAAAGAGGCACGGATGAGTATCTATGTAGCATCAGAAAAAAATACCATGGAGATATCTCTTTCAGCTGAATAACACCTGGCTGAGATATTTAGAGGCACAAGCAGCTTCAGTGTGTGTGAAAATAGGAAGGAACTTTCCCAGCATAAGGCTCTAGGGGAGAAAGCAATGTCAGGGATGGTCTATAAGCAGAAGCTAGGTTGAAGTAAATGAAGAGTGCAGAGAAATGCTATAAACTACCTGTATTCTTTGAAATTATATTAATTCCACTGTCTAATTATGAGCAGCTGTTAGATTTGTTTAAATCAAAGTATGATTCCCATAATTGTTGCATTATTATTATCTTTATTAAAGGACTCGACTGTTTATAGATGTTTCTGACAAATAAAAGGGAAACCAAACACACGAAAATATTTTTTTGTGGAAACTGCTACATTCAATATTTAAATTAATTCAGTCATTGTTTGGTATTCTCTCTCTCAAGATGATGTCTGAATGGAAGATTATGCATTGTGCTTTTTCAATTTCATTGAAAGTTTCTGTAAATTTACTCTGTAATACAGAATCCATCAAGTCCCAAGATGTAAAGACTCACAGACAGGAAGAATTTGCTATAACCCCACAAATACAACCTATTCTAATTATTGAGATTATTAGAATACTACTGCAGTGATGTTATTTGTTTGAGTGATGGGTTTTACTTAGTTCAGTTTCTCTAATGGAAACATCTAAAATATTTGGGTTTGGGAGCTTTAAAAAAAATCCACTTGCAACATGTATCTTGGCAAAGTAATTTAAGATTTTAAACCATATGTAATAAGCATACGTATACATATGTCTATATTCATATGTATTCATATGTATATGTATATATTCACCTATATATGTATATTTTCATATGTATATGAAGGATACTCAAACCAACAAAAGAAATGAAGCAGAGAAAGAAAGAAGCTATTATTTTTTTAAATTAGTGAATTGTAGAGCTCATATGATTAAGTTTGCCTTATTTCTGCACATGTAGCCTGTGCTACAGATACTTTGGTAGAAAATTAAAAATTGGAGAAATGTTGTTTTAGGAAGATTAATTATCAATATTATTTTATGACTAGTTTTAATTTCAAATGTATCCTCAGAGTAATTGCGGCATTTTACATTTCTGAAGTGGTCTGTAAACCAGATTTTTTTCCTAAAACTGTGAGTGTTCAGGATGTAACTATAGGCATATATATGTATAAGGGTACTTAAGAAGGCTAAAGCCCCTCATTCTGAGAAAGTGTTGCCTTCTCCATCATATGCCTTCCCTCATCATGAGGTACAGTTGCACTTACTGCATCTCTACAAATTCCTTTACTCCTTCACGTGCCATTCACCTGAAGAATGTGTCCATGCTGCTTCACATTTTGTATTGGAAGAAAATAAAATATCAATAAGATCAGATTCTGCGTTGTGATAAAGGTTTACTTGGTGAAGACCCAGGAAGCAAAGGCAGTGTCACGGTTTAACACTGACCCGGCAATTAAACCGAATAACAGACGCTCTCTATTAAGAGCAGTAAGAGCAGCTGTCACGCCTAAACCTGAAAACAGTTAAAAAGACACTGTATAGCTAACTGGACTGCTGAAACTAAGGATGAAGTTAACCATGTTGGTGTAGAAGAGCAGGTTGTGGTTTATACCAGCTACAGTGCTGAATTCCAGTGTGATGAAGTCAGACAAGAAGATGATTTGTCTGAGATAGGGCTGCAACTCTTTGCCATGTCAGAGCTGTCAGTGTCTGTGGAAAAGGAATTCTGAATCCAAAAGTCAAACCCTGAGTTTTATGGCATATGACCCCTTTTCTTCAGAAGTGAGATTGCTGTTTATTCAGGAAACAGAGTTTCGAGGCTTACTTCACCCTGAGGTATCTCCTATGACTTAATCATCAAGGTAAGGATTTCTATAGATGAGTATTTCTTAAACCCTCTGTTAATTCCAAACTACAGTGGATGCAGAAATGCAACAATTCTGGAGCCATATGAAAATGACCCAAGAAATGCTTTGCCTAGAAGTCTTTTTTTTTTTTTTTTTTTTTTTTTTTTTTTATTTGTATTTCCATCTGGATCCTTTGCTTTTGGTCTCACAGCGTATTCATTTTTGACTATACAGTGTTCTGTAACATATTGCTTGGCACTGTCCTGGGAAATAATTTCCATAAGTTCAACTTCCTCAGAAGTCTGTGGGGTTAAGTGCCAGTTTCCTTTTTCTCATCAAATCCTATCATTGGAAGGCTATCCTGTAATGAAGGGGCAGTAGGACCATGATACCTTTCAACCAAGATCTGTGAAGTCATATTGATTTATTTTGATATGAGTTAAACCAGCAAAAACAAGTTGTTTAGACTCCTCGGGTGGCTGCCTGATGTCAGGAAGATGGGAACTTTATTGAGTTTATGTAATAAACTCAATGTAATAACTTGGCTTTAGCCAAGTGGAAAAGTTTTCCAGAAAACTGCATGATGTGAATCTCTCGGAAATCTAAGCAGGGATTCTTGAATGAGTTTTCTGAGCAGAAACTTCCTAAGATGTGTGAAATTTGTAGCTTGGATCAGCCTTCCCACTGAGAGATGTGTTGGGAGTGGTTCATGTCAACAGTTAAATATATGGCTAAAGTTCTGTCAGATAGCATCTTGAATCCAGTTTAAGCCATGCAATTCTATAAGAGGTAGAGCTGTTGATTTTGATTATGTTCTTTAGTTGACATTAATGATCAAATAGCTGTTTTCTTATCATCTACGTGTAGTTAATTTTTGTCATTCATACAGTAATTTTTTAAAATTAAAGAATTTGACTTATTTCATTCTGAAATTATAATTCGTTCAATATTTTTCTACTTTAACATACTGTTAATAAAAATCAATTTTAGTAGTCCATTTCTAGATTTTTATTTAAATTAACAATTTGTGAAAGTAATTAAGTCAAGTCCTTTTAAAAAACGAGCAACATTACATAATATTTCAAGATTTCAGTGGATGTTAGCACCTAGCTGACTTAAAGGACTGACCAAATGTCTTGACTCTTTGTTTTCATGTAAATTATATGGATTAGAGAGAGCTGACTTGTCAGATATCTGAAACAAATTTGTATTTTCACTGGATGAAAAGTTGGGAGCAAAGGTGATCTTAATTTACCACTCATATTTGTCAGACTTTAGGACATACCTTAATGCTAGAGTAAAGCAAATCTATGCATGCTCCCTCTAAACTTAACAATGGTTTAAAATAGGAAACATTTTATTGGAAGAGCAAAAATTATATAAGTACCAATATTTTTTTAGTTGATAATGTGGACAACGAGAAAAGTCATTGAGGTTTGGCCTGTGTAAGCATCTCTTAATATTTAATCTGAACCTTGAAGTCAGTGTGGCAAAATAACAGGAAAGTGAGATTTGTGTAATCCATGGTAGGTGCTTTCGGTTCAAGCTTCCTGTAGGTCTTTATTCTTAAATTGATTATAAAGATGTTCAAATGGCTTAAAATTAGACATCAATTGTTGGCACATAAAAATAGATTAGATAAACCCTACTGGAAAAGTTTTGTTTTGTTTGTTTGCTTGTTTTTATTTACTACAATGGACATGGGACTTGGCTTTCACAAATATTTCAGTATTTCAGTTCTGACCCAGATTACTCCTCTGAAGTGGAGCTCCTGATCTATCTTGCTTTTGAGCTTTGGTTCACATTACTAAGTGTCCTCAGAGCATGGGAACAGTAGTTCTTTAGGATGAAGTTCAACTGGAAGATGGGCTTCAACTGCTAATAGGCATTCAGTCTGTGCAACCAGGCTAGACCTACTCTGCAATTGTTGTCCCCTGCATTCAGGATCCATCAGAGCATCAGCACCAAATGCTACAACCCATAAATTCACCCATACAGAGCTGCACTATTTTTTACCAGAGCAAACTTGAAAAATGAATTCTTGTTGCTCTTACAGAAGGTGCAGATAACCTATAAAGCCAAAGAGAGGTGATAGTAATATGCCAATAAAAAAAGAATTTGACAGTTTTCACTATGTTACTGTCTTGGGTGCCACTCACAAAAGTGAATGCTCAAAAGGGAATCAGGGCACGAAGAGAGCCTGAGTTGGCAAATCAAATACACAAACAAAAAATAAAACACTTTTTTACATTTTCTTCCAAAAAGCCCCAACCATATATCTAAAATGCAATTTTTTTTTCCCTGAAAATTTTAAATGAAATTAAACAGGTTTTACATTTTAAGCTGATACAAAAAAACCCAAATCAAACCAAACTAAAAATAAAAAAACAACAAAAAAAACCAACTCCAAAAACTCTAATTAAAGTAGTGTTCATTATGTTAGTCATTATTTTTTCCCCCAACAGATTGTGAAAATTATTAGTTGAATCTGCTTCATTGGAAATCCATAAAGGGGCTGATTCTGCTATTAAAAAAGAAGTAAAGAGAGAACAAAACAAATCTAATACAATTTTAGGGATTGATTTCCATCAGTTATATTTATGAGTAATGTGTAACATACATAAAAGTTAAAGCTCGTGGCAACATGTTTTGATCTACAGTTTTCCCACGCCTTTTTTTGTACAGAAGAAAGTTGATTATTGATTAGGACATAAAGGAAATTAAATGCAGAAAAGGAAAAATTGGGTAAAATATCAGAGCACAACTTTATGTGTTCAAAGCCCATTTAATTTTAATGTTGTTAAGTGCTCCTCTAATAAAAAAAATACTGCAAAGGTTGGACTGTGGATAGGGCTGTGATAACTGCTTTTGGGGAGCTGAACTCAGATGACAGCACCCCCCACCACCACTGGGACTCTGTTCTGTTTTGATTAGAACCCCAAACTCTTCCTGGTGTCTGGTTCAGCCTCCTACAGATACCCTCCTTATCCAGACAGACCCACCAGCTTTTGTTACCTGTAAACTTATTTCCTCTGGAGATCTGTGATGACTCAGGTATGGTTTTAATGACAATCCATAATTTAGTTTTTTCTTCCACCCACATGCTGCAAGAATGTGGAGCAGACAAGATAAAATTTAACATGAAGCCAAGTTATAAATGTTGTTAATTTAACTTAATTTATTTATGGTTTGCTTTCTGCTTTCATTTGGAAGAAACAGTCTTCATGCAGTTCCTGTATGTGATGATACCTGCTTTGTATTTTAGTTCAGGTCTATGCTTGTGCAAAAAAAAAAAAAAAAATCAAACAGAAAAGACAGGAAACACAAAGAAAAAATCCCACTCACTCTAGAGAGTGCATTAATTTTGATCCAGAGAAAGAATGAAAAGCCACAGCTCCTTAGGAGTACAGCTTATACCATAAAGAAGGCAGTAGTGGGCAAAACATGTATTGCACATCAGATGGTTACTGATGTGAGAAACAGCCAGATACCTTTCCCCTTCAGAAGAACTGATGGAGTTCTGGAGGCAGCATCCATTTTCATTCCTAATGTGGTCTTCCCAACACCAGTCATCTGTTGGAAGTGTCCTGTCAGGTGTGTCCCAGCAGCAAGACAGCACTAGCTTTTGAAAACACATGGGACTAACCAGAATGCTTTTTGAATTATTAGGCTTAAGTATGGTTCTTTTTGATTTCATCTTTGTGTAATGATCCAGTTTGCCACATTTGTATTAAGAGATTTTACCTACTGAGAAGTGTGTTGATGAAGAAATGGGAAAATGGGCTTTGAAGGGAAACAGGTACAGTAAAACCTGTCAAGTAAATTTAATGCAGTAAGGTTTCCTGTAATTGTATTACCTTTATTTAATATTTTTATGTAACGACAAAAGTAAATGCCTTGAAAGTTGTATTCCCACTGACAGCTTCCCTGCTATTTTATGGCAGCATCCACTATAGTTAATGGTCTATCACAGCTTCCATTATAAGTTCTGATTTTTCAAGGCTTTATTGTAGCAACAAAATTGTTAGAAAGGGATTTCATCCTGTGAGAGTCTGGAAAACGAATTTCAGTTTAAATTGGCTTAGCCATCTCTAAATTAGAGGCAAAGAGGGTTTTTTTCATTTTTCAGGCTTTATCTATCGTTTTCTTTAATAGGCCAATTTCTTTTCTATTATAAACTGGTATCGTTCCTCTGAAGTTGGAAAAAAGAGCCAAAAGTTTGGCTTCTGTCTAGAATATCTGTCTTGATAAACAACAAGGAGCTATTTTACTGCTTTCAAAGCACTGCAGATCCAAGATTGCAGATAGGCACTTGTGCAGTTTTTCAACATATACCCAACAGTGTGAGAAGTTTATAATGTGTGAAGGAAACATATAGATGTTACGCGTGGCAAAGCCCATGACCCCTGTTCCTGATTCACTGACATAGTGTGCTATTTGCATTATTCTTTGCTCTTCAATTTATATCTGCAGGATTTAAATGCTACTAAAGCTTCTTTCCTACTGTTTCAAATCTAAGAAAATATAATCAAATAAACTGGTCCTTTTTCCTCTTACACAGATAAAAAATACAAGAAGTAGACCAGATGTTGTACTGAATCCCTCATACATGTGCCACCAAAGGCAGAGCAGACATAGAGCTCTATCCTGAGTACTCTGTTGCAATATCACATTTCAATTTACTTAATTACAACTGCAGGTGGTGTGGTGACAAAGTTACAGCACATCATATCATAAAGAGACACCTATAATGTTTTTTTTTCCTGCATAAACAGTAAGAAACCAGAAGTGTGATGATGTGACACCTACTCTCAGTCAGCATTCAGAAAACCAGCAGCATCTGCTTATGCTGCAAGACAATATCAAATTTTCAAACAAGGGCAATAGCATAAGCCTGATAAAACAAAACAAAAGGATAAAAATATTTTTTTCAGCAAGGTTAATTAATGGATTTTGCTATGTACAGGATTTGACCCATAATATTAAAAAGCATCAAATGGATAGGCAGATTCAATGTTCACACTCAGTATTAGAGATTAAAATAGTGTTTTAAGGCAAATTGTTCAACAATGTGAAAATACAAGGCTCTGAAATACATAACTTAGTAATTTGTTTCTTTACTAGCAGAGGAGTCTAATAGAGATCTGTTTTCCTTTAAATTTCAAACTCTAGCTGTGTGACACTTTTATAAATAGGGTTTTACAGAATGCAATGACCAGTAGCAACCTGTTCCTGCAAGTGTTACTGCCTCTCAGCCAGCTGAGATAGCCAGCTGGACCTGTTTTAGGAACAACTTTAAAAGAAATTAAAATTTTGGGGTGTTTTTCTGTTCCTTTTTAACATCAACATCTAGGATTTATGAGGCTCTTATGGAAATACCTAGCAGTGAGTGTCCTGTAGTGAAGTGATACTACAGAAATCCTCTTTGTCAAAGGACACAGCATAAAATGGAGAAAGAAAAAAGAA
Source organism: Calypte anna (assembly GCF_003957555.1). Taxonomy (NCBI): domain Eukaryota; kingdom Metazoa; phylum Chordata; class Aves; order Apodiformes; family Trochilidae; genus Calypte; species Calypte anna. The sequence continues at coordinate 142,274,498 of NC_044244.1, forward strand.
AGACAAGTTAAGACCAAAGCTCCTATCAATAGGTCTATGGATTGTATGCAGAAATTTCTCTCCAATGTATTCACGTACAGTAATTTGTTTATCTGCTAATAGAATTCTTTCATTTCCAAGTGGCATTATTGATCTTTATAGTACATTATAATTTGCAATATTGCTTACGGTGTGACACTGCTGGAATTTTATTTTGGAGGTTTACTTTTTTTATTGCAAATGAAGTGTAGTTACAAATTATTTCAATAAACCCAAGTTACTTTACACATTTTCTGACGGGATCCTCTTGAAGCAGTCTATCACAGTACAGTTAGGTTTTTGCCTGTCCTTTCCCTATTTTTACTACAAGTCTGAGGAAAGCAATTATCTGGCTGTGAAACATATTTCTTGAACAGCAGGATCTGGCTCAGTGGCTTGATCCCTATATCTACAGAATGATTCTGGCAATAATGGCAAGATGAAAAATAGGTGACCCTTTAGCATCTGCCTTTACTAGTTAAACTGTTGATCATTTTTGCCTAAAGGCTTATTTTTGGGAGGAGGTGTAGTACTTTGTGATTTATATTTCCCTTCTCCTTTGTCCATAAGATCTTGAACCACCAGGTGCCTAAGTATTAATTAAATGTGTGTGTGTGTGTATATATAGCTGTGAAAGGGAGAAAAAAAAGAGATTTTCTAAAGGACAAATATGTAAAAAAGTATCTTTAGATAAGGATGTACCTTTTTCTTTAAGATCAGATATAAATCTTGAGGGCTTGAGTTGTTGAGAAGAAAACTGGTAATTAATTTCCTTCTTCATCAGAATCCAAATGAAGATCTCTTCTTCTGCAGATGGGTTGATAAACAGGGATTCCCTTTTGGTAAGATCAGAGAGGGAAATGCTTGTGTTTTGTTTTCTGGAGCAAAGCAGACAACCTTTTTTTCTTACCAAAAGATATAATCTATGACAGCAAAATGTGCTGGGTTTCCTGCTTTTAGGGCATAGAGATTCATTCTCTGTAAAGTTCAGGTGAAGAGTATATGCCCTCTCCCTTTATAAGGGCATATTTAGGACCCCACAAGTGGTTGCCCAAAAAACACTGAGGGGTTTGCTACGTGTATAGAGGAATTCCTGGATAAAGATCTGCTGAGAGTAACATATACTGATATTTTTGTTTGAAAATAATTTTATTTCCAAATCAGTTCCAATGTGGATCTAAAAAATTACCCAAAATTGTAGGCTACTAGTCAAACGTTCCACTGGGTAAGGACACGGAAAAAGGGGTCTATGAGGTTGATAAGTGAATAATTTCAGGAGGTGTACTGATGCAATCTTTTTATTTTGTTCCATTTTCTTTCATGGTATGTGATAAAAAAAGTTTATAAATGAAATAGCTAATTGAGTACCTTTTGCATGTATTTCTTTGTAATAGAGTAATCTAAAGGACATGCACCAGAAGCTACAAATGACACATTACATCTCAGTAACTTACAATATGATAAAGCTAGCCAAGTAATGGTAAATAAAATAATGTATATAATTTATTATTATTTCTCAGAAAGAAAAGCTTTTTAATGTTGTAAGTCAAAGATTTGTGTGCTCTTAACGCATTAATAGTGATACTAAGAGTGATTTTGATGCATCATACTAGTTGAAAGTTGTCTAGATAAGCAAATCAGATGTTAAATAAAAATTAGAAATAATCTTGTGACTAAAACTTGAAATGCAACTATCTACTTAGTATCCCAGCAAAAGAAAACTCCAAGTCATATAAAAAGCAATATTTTTAAAATAATCATGAGGCAATCTATAAAAACGAAACACAAAAACTGTATCCTGGCTAAACAGAGAACTCAAAACTTAATATTTAGTTATCTAGATCCTATCAATAGGGGCTTAGATTCTGGAATATATTTGGAAAAATGATAATCCAGAAGAAGATATAATAAGATATGCTATTTATATAATGCTATACCACCTACATAATCAGAAGCTAGATTATACTCATGGCACCAGAGACTTCTTCCCAGTTATTAAGATAGGTAAAATATACCCCAGGGCTACTTTATTTGGTGGTAAACATGACCATGGTCCCCACCATTCCTGCAGCTTGGTTCCAACAGGAAGAAATCCTGGGAGTTGGAAGGTGAGTTGGGTTGCAACAGGGGTGATCTACTGTCTGGCCCCTAGTCTGGATGTAACCATAGGTTCCTGGAGGGAATGATTGCATCACCCCAAAGTGTGACTTCTTGCAACAATATGAGGTGATATAATGCAGTGTATTAATTCTGCCTGGAAAGGTTGCCTCTCATATAATTACCCACATTTACGTTAGTTGTTCTCTTTTTCATTTCTAAGGGATGCTCTGGTTAGAGCACAGAGCTTCTTTATTATTCATGATTAACACCTGCCCTAATAAAGCTGAGTACAGTCACCTGCTTTGCTCCCAGTTCCCAGCAAGCATGACTGCACTTGCCTTTTCTCCCTCCCTTCATCTAGGGTAAAAAAACCTCCCGCTTCAAATCTGATTTTTTTTTTTTTTCAAGATTCCACACCCTAACAGTGGGACACCTTAAATCAAGGTCAGTGGCCCACACTGTTGGAACTGCTCCCATCCCTCTGGTCTTTTACTCCTCAAGGAGTTTAGCTCTGCTGGTGAAGAAAAAGCCCTAACAGAGAAATATATAATTAAAGATATTTGAGGCTGCCTTAGAAGCTCTCAAGTACTCCTGAAGTTTGAAAAGTCAAAAATTCAGATGCTCCTTCTCCTCTTTTCTCTTTTTGGGAGTTTTGTACATGACAGGAGACAGGTTTTGTACATGGAAAATGATTCCCATCAAGTTTCCTTACATGCAGTTTCTGTCTCCCTTTTAGCTGACCATAGTTAAGCCATGAAAGCATTTGTCACTACTACAGTTTTGGGATTTCTCCCATGTCACTTGCTTTGTCTGTTCTAAAAGTGTTTGCCATTAAAATAATCTGTGTTTTCCATTTCTCACCTTCCTTCAGTTATATTTGGGTTTCGCCAAACAAATTGTCTCTCACATGCTGCTGTTCATATGTGTGTTTCTGTTCATGTGCTGGATACCTCTTTTTGCTTAACCTAGTAAGATATGTCAAGTAAGAAGCTGAGAATTCTCTAACAGAGTGAGTGTTTAAACCTAGATTTATCTTTACTCACATTTACAGCATTTTCCCTTGAAAGTTCTCTTCCAGCTCTCCTTGTGCAGCATTCACTGTCATATAAAACCCGATATTAGTCTTGTGTGCTTGCCTGGTTTCCTTAGAAACCTTTCTGAGTGATTTCCTGTAAAAGGAATTATCATCCCACATTTAGGAAGGTACGGTTAAAACTGAATAATGTTTTGACAGAATTATAAAAATTAAATTGCACGCCTTACTTTAGCACCATGTATGAATTAGCCTAATTTATATTTTCAAATCCTAAATGTCTTCTCTTCAATTTTGAGCCACAGATCAATGTCCATCGTGTTGAGAGAGCCATCAGATGAAGAAAGGTCATGGTTAATCTTGGCACTGAAGCAGTAGGCAGTAATTTAATTTTGTAAATCTGATTGGTTTAGAGTCTTTTTAAGTTACAAACCAGACATTTGCATCAGACTCGGGAAATGTTATTACATCATCTGTAAATTTTGCAACCAGCCTTTACTTCAGTACCATGCAATCCACTGAAAGTTCCATTGTCTCAGAATTTGGTCTACATCCCAGATGTTGGACATGTCAAGGCTTAGGTTCTGATTTGCAACCAGCAGGTTCACTTGCAGTGTCTGAGAGAGGAGTTTCAGACTTCCAAGATGGGTACAAGGAATTTGGACATGGAATGGAATAAATATTTTTTTTTTCCCAGCTTGCTGTAGTAGCAGGTTTATGCCTCTTTCTTTACTGCTGCATTTGCACTCCTGTGTACAGCAGTGCATGTGCCTTGTGCTACTGCTTTTCTGACACTATGGTGTTGCAGCACAGGCTATAAACTGATTTATAGCTTATATAAACTTTGCTTATATAAGCTTGCTTGCTAAAATGTAAACAAAGATTTGAAAAGCCTTAAATTCACAGTTAGTATTAAAGAATATGATACATGGTATATATTAAGATAATGTCTATGTTTTATCTATATTACATAATTAGATCATATATGATAAGTTAATTGTCATTTGTTGCATTTGTCTACAACCATGAACTCTTCACTCAAAATACTTCACTACATTGAGAGTCTTTAAAAGGTAACAGTGATCTCTAACACACCACGTTACACAAGACTGTAGGGTAGATATTTTTAATCCAGGTATCATAAAATGTGTATAATGAAAAATAATGCTCCTCTATTTTCTACTGCAAATTGAATGAGCTGAGCATTTCTGGTTTCAGATAAAAGCTGAAACAATTGGTCATATTTACACATTATTCTTTTCTTTTATTTTTTCACCTCACTATTTTATTTTTAAGGAGAAGACACTACTGATGCAATTTCATATATGCCGAAGCTCTGGTGAGGCTGATACTTGCTTTAGCAGTGTGTGCCCCTTGTGGTCAAATTATATGAGAGTAAAACATAGAAGTTCATTGCTCTCTCCCCTCTAATGTGCACCCTCTAATATATATACCTTGCATCCGATGCCAATTGAATTTTTCCTTTACATGTAAAATCATTGTTCTGAAATTTTGTGAATATCCTACTGAAACCAAAGATTCCTAGCTCTGTTGAACTTAGGAATAGTTGGATGTTATACGTATGAATGCAAAACATAGAAAGAAACCTTAGTAGGAAGCCACGTATCAAAACAGTTCTTCTCCTGAAGTGTAGTGGTGCATCATGAATGCTTTAAAAGTTGAGAGCAAGTTGGATGACATTTTTGAAGTCAGAAAAACAGATTTTGTACTGATTAAAATTTAAAGTTTGCATTGGAGGTAAGTTACATGGTTGTATACATACAGTGATGTATTAAAAGCGAATTCAGGTAAAACCTTACAAGTTAAATACTTAGTTACACAGTTAGTAGTAGGTGTAGTGAGGTGATATGATTCATCAGTTCTAGGCTTTTAGACAATACAGCATAAAACCCCCTGTTAAAAGCTAGAGCTGCTTGGCAATAAAATTTACATGGCTGCATTTTTTTTTAGTTACTGATCCTATTAGTTTTTAAAAACTAATAAGTGCTTTAGAAGAATATATATGAAAACTAAAAAATATATAATACATTTGTAATTTGCTGGTTGGCGTAGACTTGTTATAAAATAAATTAGTATTCTGCCATATTGCTGTTTATTTGAATTTTTTAGTTTATGGCAAATTTTATGTACTAGCTGAGTAGTATCCTTTAAACTTCTGCTATTTCAAACAAAGACTGGATTTAAACAGACTGTTTAAAAAGTAATTTTAAGAGAAGTGAGTTTTGACTTTGTTCACATAAAATTAGAGTTCCTATGAAAATCATCTCTGTCTTTCAAGTGAGATTAAAATCCAGGCCACTAGCAGATCTGTCTCCATATAGATAACTGATCTGATGTCAAATGGGATTATTGAGCCAAAACTGGGAAATTCAGAGCATTCTTGATGTTCTACTGGTAAATACTCTCTTGATGGATGATCCAAGTTGAGGAGATATCCTCCATAACACTGTTTTGATGCATCACTCTTCTAGTATACAAATTCACAAATGCATTTGAACCTCTCTTGATGATATCAAACACAAAATATTGTATAAAATCTGCAAAGAAACATGTTGGAATTTTAAGCATATTTTTTAAAGTCTAAAAATTTATGCTACTGCTTTTTTTTCCTTTCACCAACTGGAAAGTTTCTGAGACACGTTCTTTTACGAAGTCCTGTTTTGAGGGCAGGGATACAGCTCCAATGAAATTAATATTTTTATGCTATTTACAACATTAAATAGAAAATGCATTATTTCAAATTGTAGATATAAAGGTTTTATTAATGTTTTCTAGACAGTTTCAAGATTTATTTTATAGCTCAACCTTTCACTACGAGTACTGTGTAGATTGCTGAGTCCTTTGTATATCCTATCTGGTGTATACCTCATTATAAGTAATTATAAAGTGATTTTTCACAATAAAATAGATAAATGCAGTGCCACTGATTAGTCATGTTCTGTTGTATTTTGCTGTGCTGTTGTGAATCGTGTGCTGCTCTGAAGTGTGAAAACCAAAACCTTTTTGACTAATTATTAGGAGCAGCTTATATACAACACTCAACCATAAAGAAGATTCCATTGTCTTAATACTTTTCACATCACAACAGTAATAACTGTAGCTCCAGCTATCCTCTTTCTGAGGATGTTTCATGCAGTTAATGAACCTTGACCATTAGCTCTTTTACTGCAAAACATGCAAGAACTAATTAGTTGCTAGAAATACACTCTCTGAAGTGTTATTCTTTAAATTAAGTGGGATGGAATGTACCTTAGATGTAAGAGTTTGTGGCAAAGGCAGGGAAGAGGTTTGTTTATTACTGAAAGAAACTGGCAAAAGGGCTTCGAAGATAGCACTGGAGACTGAAATGCCTTTTTAATCCAAAGACTAAGCAGGATCAGTACTGACATGAATATCCTTTCGTTATATGTGAGCCTGTAATTACCTTATGCAAAGTAATATAAATCAGAATGCATCGTGCGTTTTAGTCTCTTTCAACCTTTTATTTTAAAAATTCCAGAAGGACTTATCTGAAGTTTATCTCTATAAATATTTGATTTTCATGTTCTCCAGTTAAATTATAAAAGGCTATAAAAAATTTGATTCATCCCCAAAGTGATCTTTGTAGTTTTAAAACAACAACAACAAAAAGTGCCATAATTCTGATGAATCAAAACATTTAATTTAATTTCCAAGTTGTTTTAAACATTTTCTGAGTTAAACTAAAGTATTTGTAACAAGATGTGGTAACATAAAAATGTATTTACTTAAAGGCCATAAACACACAATTGGACAGTTTTTTCATGATGTTTTTTTATTGAATTCACTACATGAATTAGAGAAATTTTTCTTAAATGTTTTACTAAGGCTAGAGCTGAACTTTCATTTTCTTTTGAGAGGAAAAAAAAAAAAAAAAAAAGATGACTGAAACTTGCAAAACATACTTTAGAACCGAACAGGCAATCACAGAACTGTAGTAAGGAATCCCTGCATTTTTTTTTGTATCTACAGGAGTAGTTTTCAGTGCTTTTCTTCATTGGTCTTCCTCAAGTTCTATTACACAATGATGGAAAGCTAAAAATTTAATTGCAACAGTGGGTCAGTTAGCTTCCAAGGCACTATTAGCCCTTGATAGTCAATAATAAGCCCCTATGTCCTTTAATTTAGTTCACTAAATTAAACATACTCCAGGTTCTGAACTAAAACACTCTGTGTAAACAAACGTGGATAAATTGCCATATGTCTTCTTTTAAAGCTGTTCTCACTTGCTGTATTTGAACAATGTGGCCAAAGTCCTGTTTTGCCTGGCATAGTGCTGGGAAAAGAGACCTAAATGCCAATTTAGATAACTGGTTTCATCTCCTAGGTGTTTATCTTGCTTGAGAGCTGATGAGAAGAGTGTTGCTGTAGGTCACCTTCGGCTGGTGTTCATAGAATCATAGAATCATAGAATTGGCTGGGTTGGAAGGGACCTCAGAGGTCATCGAGTCCAACCCTTGAACCACCGTTGCGGTTGCTAGACCATGGCACTGAGTGCCACATCCAGTCTCTTTTTAAGTATCTCCAGGGATGGAGAATCCACCACTTCAGTGGGCAGCCCATTCCAATGCCTGATCACTCTCTCCGTAAAGAAGTTCTTTCTAATATCTAACCTAAACTTCTCCTGGCACAACTTAAGACCATGCCCTCTTGTCTTGTTGAAAGTCGTCTGGCAAAAGAGCCCAACCCCCCCCTGGCTACACCCTCCTTTCAGGTAGTTGTAGACAGCGATGAGGTCTCCCCTGAGCCTCCTCTTCTTCAGGCTGAACAGCCTCAGCTCCCTCAGCCTCTCCTCATAGGGTCTGTGCTTGAGTCCATTCACCGGCCTGGTTGCCCTCCTTTGGACCTGCTCCAGGACCTCGATATCCTTCCTGAACTGGGGGACCCAGAACTGGACACAGTACTCGAGGTGTGGCCTCACCAGGGCTGAGTATAGGGGCAGAATCACTTCCTTGTACTTGCTGGCGACGCTGTTCCGGATACAGGCCAGGATGCCATTGGCCTTCTTGGCCACCTGGGCACACTGCTGGCTCATGTTCAGCTTCCTGTTGCATCACTGTCCACTGGGCTTCTGGTACTCCTAACGTGTCATGAGCAATTCCTGTTTCAAAGAATCTTGCATTGTAGTGTACAAGCCCCTGAGGTGTTTAGACCTTTTTTAGTCTTGGTTATATTTGGTTGGTTTCTCCTAGATTTTAGGAATAATGCTGGTAAAAAACTAAAAGAAAAAAACCCAACCGAACACTAACCTTTGTGAGGAAATGAAGGTCAGCACTTAGTTGAACTGTGCATCATTTTCACAGAATCACAGAATGGTTTTGGTTGGAAGGGACCTTTGAAGATCATGTAGTTCCAGCTCCCCTGCCATGGCCAGGGACATGGTTCACTGAACAAGATAGCCCCATCAAACCTGTCTTTGAACACTTGCAGAGATGGGGCTTCCACAAGTTCTCTGGGTGACAAGATCATCAGTCTGTCAGATCACTTTGTACCTTGTGTATCACTGCTAAACTTCCTTTTTTGCATATTTTGTTTGAGTACTTTTTGTAGCAACTCTGTAGAGTAGAAGGGCTATTTCAGGTACATATGAAATCATTACTACTTACCAAGTAGTATGCTCCTATCAAAGCCTCTGGAGAGATACCTGCAATTTGAAACAAACGGGGAGAAGACCATGTTAGTTATAATTACTGATAAGCAATACAGGGTGGGGAGGGGACTGGGGAAAGAGAGAGAAAAAAAGATATTTTCCAAGTGCTGTCAGCTTTTTAAGATTAAATGAAAATTTGCCCAAGTAAGAGATGACATGAAATGGTAATTCAAATACTCTTTTTGTTTACTCAGGTGCTTTAAGGCCTTTACCACCTGTTGAGTGCCTGGAAGTATGTATAAATATTGGAGTGACAGATTTCACAGTGTTGTAGGTTTGCACAGCAGAACTGAATAATTCTGACTCTATTGGCTGATCTGTTTTTCAAAAAAAAGTGTGGGTATCAAATTTAGAGGAAAAAAGATTCTTTTCATCTTTGCTGCTCACAGAAGAAATTTATTTTTTACCTATTATTTCCTGAAAATTACAAAGTTTCCCCAAATACAGAACAATAAAGGAATATTATACTAGTCAATACTCTGAATAAAGGAACATAATGTAGGAGTTTAAACCGACAAGGAAAATATATGCACTTATATTTGTGAAAATTATCAGAAATTGCTATTCTGTGTTATTTGTCTCCTCTCAAAGCTTTTCTTTTGTAAGAGCTATACAGTTACCAGTTGTTGAAAAAAAAGCAAAAGGCACAAGCTGAATGTCTTTGTAATTCAATTACACTGGGGCAAGATAGGGTTTCCCTGGTGGCAACTTGACAAGGAGTAAGTGTTGATGTGTTGGAATAATTCCTTTAATTGTAGCCAAGTTGGACTTACAGCTTTTAATTCAGGCTGTTAGTGCTCAGCCTTGGTAAGCAGCAAAGCTTACTTGCCTTTCTTTCCAGTGACTTGTCTGTGGGTTGTAAAAAGAAGTGAAATTCAGTCTCATTCAAAGGCTGAATAATTGTATGGAAAGTCTCTAAAGAAGTCCATGTACAAGCAATAAATTGTACACATTTAAATTGTTCATTAGTTTCACACAGTAATCTCACAGTCATTGTTAAGAAAAAAATAAGGAAAGAAACAAATAAAGGAGAAACATTAAAGAAAATATTTTTCATTTTTATAGCACATTTAACTTTAGGAACTCAGAACTCTTTCAAATAGTGATTAAGATTGAGCTCATATAGAGGCATATAGAATAGAGGCAGCTATTCTAATTTTTTGGTACATAAAAATATTGAGATGTGTTTATGTAAGATTTTTATTACAGACAGCCCATCTTTAGAGTCATCAGGAGATCTTAGCAGTTGTTTCTTTCATACTTTTTATATATAAGGACAGCCACGTAATTAAAAAATGATAAGCATATACCAAGAGAAGAGGGTGGTGTTCACCAAAGCAAAACATTTCAGCAACCAAGGTGTTCACAGTAACAGACTGAAACAAAAAACATCTGTGGTGGTGTACAGAAGGAACTAAAAAGTTGTTGAGGGTACAAAAGGAGTACTTGTCTCTCAGATTCAAAGCTGCCCTTCCTGTCCCTCTTACAACAGAAGAAATAAAAGCTCATCAGGATATGAGCAACAAGGATGTATTTTCAAAAAGAAATATTTTGTGAAGAGAAAAATCAAAACGGAACTTCTTAAAACTAGGGAAACTGAAAAACAAAGTAGTTGTCATGTAACACTGAAGACATGGATTCAGTCTTATGTCAACTTATTCAGAAGAAAATCTTGAAGCCAAGTACAGCCTAGCCTAACTGAGTTGGAAATTTTCTAGACTAACTGTGGATTATTCTCTTTATGTTGTTGAAACTCATCTAGGTTATGCAAATAAACAGCTAATGGTGTGGGAACTTGAACCTGAGTGTCTTCTTCTTAGGTGAGTAAAACTGTCACTAGATATATCTTGTCACTAGATATATATCTTATGCAGCATCTCAGCTTCTTTGGAAGTTGTTTTTTTTTTGTGGTAGCTACCACCCACTAAAGCCTTTGCTGGTTCTTCTCTACTACTATTGCAGAAGAATGTAACATAAGTGACAATTGCACCTTCATTTTGGTAGCCTACATACTATATTGCCTTCATCACTGTAGTAACTTGGTGCCTCCTACTCATAACATATTTATCCTCACAGTACTCCTATGATGTTGAGCAGATGGTGAAGTGAATCACTAGGTACAAAGCTTGACTCCTCAAGATCAGATGAGAAGACTGTCATAAAACCAGTCCTGGGTTTCCTTAATCTTTCTTCTAGACCCCTCATACTCTACTGGGAATCATGAGAATCTTCCCCAAGGGACAGTGCACATCAGATTCTCCTTCATTTCCTACACCCCTAGGAAAAAGGAAAAGACCAGGTCATCTGGTGACACTTGTCTTATATAAACATCTAAAAGTGATGGTTCAGGCTTGGCATAACTGGAAAATATTATGGAGTTCTGAAATTATGTTGACTATGAGACTGTCAAAGACAATCTTGAGGCAGAGAAAAAGTGCAGCTCTCTTGCATTTCCTCTGACTTTAGTGCACGTTGGCTTCTACTGAGTTCAGGCAGTAGATGATTAATTTCAGTCTATTGATTCTACTGGCAACTGCTACAAGTGTCTCTTCATGGATAAGCTGGCCAGGTTTGTAAGGACACTGGAGCTCTGAGTGATGTATTACACTGTTTCTGTGTAGTCCTCTGCACAAGGTAAGTGTCTGGCAGCACTTCTGTGAGACGAGGAGGATATGACTGAATGAGGCAGCCTCTTTTCTGGGAATCTTCTTGTTCCCCTAGAGTGAAACATCCTTGTTTCCTAGTAGACTCATTTGGAAAGGGTGTTTTCTCTGACATGCCACTGGCAGCCTTTTTGGCAGGTGGGGTAATGGTACCTCATTTAACACTCTTAAGTGATTTAGAGTGTTCACATTATTAAACATGTGTTCCATTAGCTATCTAGTCTAGCAGTCACATGTCAATTTATGTAAAACATAAACATATCAGCATGAAATGGGAAAGATTCCCAGAAAGTAAAAAAAAAAATAAAAAAAAAATTAAAAATTGACTCTTGGGTATTAGTGCTAACCTGACAGAATGGGAACAGAATACTATTTTTTGGAGCATGTCTGTTTAGGAAGAAATCAACACCTATGGAAGAGGGGTAGATTTTGGATGCCACGCTGCAGCTTTGGAGCCAGAAGTTGAGAGTTCTGCTTGCGGAATAGAGGTGGCTTGGGAAGAGAGCAGCTCTTGGCCCTCCAGAAGGTCCAGATATACAGGAACCAGGCTCCACTGGCAAATGAATTTATGGTTATATTAATAAGGTGACTGGTAATAAACATAACCTTGAGTTTGGGAAATAATCCTGCAGTTCAGTTCTAGTCAGGTTGCTGACATCTGCCCTAGGGAGTAAGCAGTGAAGTATCAAACATAAGATGAAATGGTGCAGAACAAATGCCATTTAAAACAAATGAAGGAAAGGGCATCAAAATGCCCAGAAATGTTAAGCCTGGTAGCAAAATAACCACAGAGATGAGCTGGCTTATTGCTGGTAAGCTAAAAAGCACAGTAATCAGTCTTGAAGTCGATGGAAAGTTTTCACAGAAAAAAGGACTATCTGGTTCTCTGTGGCCACTGGAGATGAGGCAAGAATTGATGTAGGTGCTTACTCCTGGCTTGTACACAGGTCTGTTGGCCTAATAACTCTCATATGCCTTTCCACCATACATTTAGCTAGGCTTTGAATATAGATTACATCATCAAAAACAAGGAGAATGTGAGAATTTCTAAAAAAAAACAAAGCAGAACACAAACAAAAAAACCCAGTTTGTTGTTTTAAAGCTTATACTGTGTTGAGAGACATGTCACTGATTAAAACTGAAAAGAACAAAAATCTATCTGCTGAGGGCTGGCACCAAGGCAGGTCACTAGCAGGGGCTGTGAGCTGGGAGACAGGTAGCAAGCAGCTCTGTAGTCTCTCATCATGGGAGAGCAGATAGCAGTATTTTGGTGTGGTGGGGCTTTGGTAGAGGGCCATAGGGGGGGTCTCCTGTGAGAAACCTGTAATGTAAGACCTGCAGGGGGAAGGTGAGAGCATCTACCTGAGCACAAATACCAAGGTTTGTGAGGAAGGAGGGGAGTAGATGTTTGAGCAGAGGCTGCAGCTGTCTCCCTGAAGCCCATGGAGGAGCGTGGTGGAGCAGCCTGTGAAGGACCATGGTGGGGCAGATGTGGACCTGCAGCCCATGAAGGACCATGATGGAGCAGATAGCAATCTGTAGCCATGAAAGACCCTGCACCAGGGGAGGTGACTGCCCAAAGCAGACTGTTTCTGAAGTACTTTCACCTATTGGGTGGTACTCATGTTGGAGGGTTTCATGAAGAACTCTTTCCTTTGAGAAGTACTCCATACAGGGAGCAGGAGAAGAGTGTGAAGAGTCCTCCACCTAAGGAGGAAGGACCAGCAGAAAACAACATCTGACAAACTGAACACAGACCCATTCCTTGTCCTCTGCATCTGATTTATGATAAATGAAATTGATTTTTTCCCCAAGTTGGGTCTGCTTTTGCCCGTGACCATAATTGGTGAGTGAACCCTCGTTTTCCTTGTCTCAGCCCACGAGCCTTTAGTTGGATTTTTCTCCTGATTGTCCCACAATGGGGTGAGGAGTGAGGGAGCAGCCATGTGCTTCTTTGTTCCCGTCTGGGCCTAAACCATGACGTGTGACTTCTGAAGTGATGGTGAAGGATGGGAGGTGCATTTTGGGAAAAGGATACTTGATATTTCCTCAGGTGCTCTGCTAAAGACCTGAATTCTAAAAATGAAGGGAATGCTGCATAATGTAGGGAGTCCAAGGATAACAGGATCAAATACGTGAAAGTATTAGATTCTGAGGAAGAAAATTCTGTCATCTCTTGCTATGGGAAGAGAACAAAGAAAAAAACCTTGTATTGATTTTAATATTTTGCATGCAAAGAAGGATGTGCTGCAGGCTATGTTCAGGAGCTTCAGTGAGATATAGCTTTGTTCCAAGAGATCTTACCGTCTAAATTTTAAATATGACATGATGAATGAGGGTGACATGTATTAAGAAAGATGCTGGGGTAAAGAAGGACAAAGAGCATAGTGATGAAATGTTAAAGGGCTCAGGTTAGGCATAAGAATAAATTGCTTAAGATAATAAAGAAAAATAGATTGGTGAGCATGTTGTTTTCCCTACTCTGGTCAATAAATTATTCCAATAATTTTGTGAATATAATCCATCTTTCTATACCACATCAAGTGAGACCAAAGATCTCAGATTCATTGCTACCTGACTTTCTTCATAGCCTGCCCTCACCCACGTGCATAGAGTCTCCACTTCCTTTACCTGGTGTCTTCTGTACTTTATCAGGCTGATGTATCCTCCACTGCAGAGCCAGAACCCTGGCTCTGATGAAGGGGATGGGAATAGTGCCACAGGTTTCAATAAAGCCAAAATTTCACTTGAGTTAGGAGCAGAGTTTTGCCACGTTTGGCAAGCAAGCCCTGCTCACTTCTTCTGCCAGAGCAGCAGAGAGGGAACAGAGAGGGAAGCATCTGGAAACAGACCCCACACTTCCATCTTCCCCCCATGCTATGGGGTTGTAGTGGGCACAGAAATAGAGTGGATGTTGTTTTAGAATCAAAACCTAGGTAGATAAGCAGAGGCTTTTGGCCAGAGGAAAAATAAGAACAAGAAATTGTTATTATTACTATTTCTGGTAATAGAAATTGTCACAATAGCCCCTGCTGACGGGTTGAAAACAGTTATCAGACGGCATAATTGCTAAAGTGAAAGAGAGAAGGCTGCAAGATAAAATGAAAAATCAAAACATACTCTGTGAATGTAGGGTGTTTCATGGTCAATCCAGAAGCACTCAGTTACTTTTTCCCACAAAACATGGTCAGTTCTGCATTGTCGTTCTTGACTGTGATGTTCATGGTGTCAGAAAATAGGACATTAAAAAGAATATAATTTTTTTTTGAGCTGCTTACATTCTTCCATCTACTTATTACTAGGAATAGAAATGTATCTTTTGTTTTCATTTAAAAGTGGAAAGCTTATTATTAATTGAGAAATTCTACTATGTTACTAATTTTGAAATATTAACATTGTAAACCTTTTCCCAGCAGCATATAAAACAAACACTTGACAATGATATTTTGTTACCAAATTTTGGGTCTTGATTAGGGCAAACTTAGGAGATGATGTTTTTTTACCAAACCAGTAATTTTCTTTTGAATACTTCTAAGCTTTAGACTTTAAACTGCAATTAAATATACACTAACAGAGGCTTCAGTTGTTCAGTGTATTAGACACACATGTAATTTTTTTAAAAATTAAAAATATATTTATTTACAACTAAAAAAAATTACCTCTTTGTAAAATTTGAGTAAATTGATTTGGTTTACAGCACTTGAAAATGAGCATTCACTGCTTCTTCAAAAAAGCTGAGCTTTTTGCCTTTGTAATATAGAAGATAAAGAAAAATAAGGTGCACTTTATATTTCTTAAATTTAAGAAGTTTCATCAGTCTGGTTGTGAACCAGTGACCTTTTTGCTTAAAAACATTTTTTCCTGTAAAACTTTACTTTTACCTACACAGGGTGTACATAATTACTGGAAATTCACAGCCATGAGATGCAAATCTGTTGCACTCTAAAATTGTGCTTGCAAAGAATTCCTTTCACGTCCATGTATTTGTTCAGGTTTTGTCACATTTAAAAGCAAAGCTGCCTTCTCTGCCTGTTCCTAATCCCTTTAAACCCACTTCTCCATTTCTGTTAAGAGCACTGGAAATGTGCTGCCAGTTTCAGGCAGAGGAATGAGCTGCAGTATAGATGTTCCATGCTCTGCTTCAAGCCCAGGTCACTTGAAGTTTCTCATAGGTCAGGGCAAGGAAACAGGTTGCCTTGTATAAATGTTTTGAATTTTTTTTTTTTTTTTTTTTAATTTGGGAATCAGATTGTTGGGAGACAGTTGTTGAGCAAGATTCTGTCAAAGAGTAGGAGCCATGGGAGATGGTTCAGGGGTTGTGGAGGAGCTTTGTCTTTTGTCTCCAAAGGCTGCTTGTGAAGCAGAAAATGTCTTTTGCTGAATATCTTTACCATATGGAAGCGTGGTCCCTTTCCTGGACTTTCCTCCCCATCACCAAACAGTGGCTCCCTGTTCTCTCTCTTCTGCTGCACCTCCCTATTTATGCCTTCTCATAGTGGATAAATCACAGCTTCAGGTGAGTATTTGTGAAAAATTCATATAGCATGTGACTGAACTGAATTTATTGCCGCTGGAAATCCTATGGAAAACTTTTGCACTTTTATATTGAAAAATATGGCCTTACAGGGGAGTTTGAATCTGGTCACTCCAGGTGTTTTCTTAAATTAGGAGAGCAGGACAGAATTTGAGGGATAAACTCTTCTTGCTTGCGCACTCCAAATGCTGTTTTTAAGACGGGCTAGACTGAAAGTTCATATAGAATGGAAAATAGAGTATGGTATCTCTAGCCCAAAATGTTTTAATGTTTACAGCATAAAAGCAGCAATTTGTATATTAAAAAGGCTTGAAGCTTAGCTCTGATCACTTATTATCTTTACACAAGTGTATTTACTCAATTAACCCTATACTTATTTAAAAGAAAACCAGACAGTGCTTAGGATGAAAAAAAATTCTGCGGAATTTCTCGGAGAGAAACTGCCTAATTTGGATATTTTTAGTATTCCCTGCTAATATTTGGAATGGTACTTTTTAAAAATCAGTGTAATCAGTAAAATAGAAAATTTGCTTTTAGCTTGATAGAAAATTTATACTGATAGATTAAATTCCCTAATTTAAACTAATTTAAACTAGATTCAGTTTTGTTCAATATCTTCATCAATGACCTGGATGAGGGGATGGAGTGTCCCCTCAGCAAGTTCACTGATGATATGGAGCTGGAGGGGGTGCCTGACACACCAGAATGCTGTGCTGGTGTCCAATGAGATCTAGACAGTCTGGAGAGCTGGACAAAAGTGAACCTCATGAAGTTCAATAAGGACAAGTAAGTGTAGAGTTCTGCATCTGGGGAGGAATAACACCAACCACCAGTATAGAATGTGGGATGTGTGTCTGAAAAGCATCTCTACGGAGACCTTGGAGTCCTAGTGGACAGTAAATTCTCCATGGATCAGCAGTATGCCCATGTGGCTAATAGGGCCAGTGGTGTCCTAGGATGTATCAGGAAAAGTGTGTCCAGAAGATCGAAGGAGGTTCTCCTGTGTCTCTATTCTGCCCTGGTGAGACCACACCTGTGTATCAAGTTTTTGGGCTCCCCAGTTCAAGAGAGACAGGGATCTACTGGAGAGAATTCAACAGAGAGCTGCAAGGATGATTGAGGGACTTGGACATCTATGAAGAAAGACTGAGAGAACTGGGGCTGTTTAGCCTTGAGAAAAGAAGGTTAAAGAAGAGGGGATCTTATTAATGTCTATAAATATCTGAGAGGTGTGTGTCAAGAGGATTAGGCCAATCTCTTTTCAGTGGTGCCCAGTAATACAACAAGAAATAATGAGTTTACGTTAGAACATAGAAGGTCCACCTCAGCATGAGGAGAAACTTTTTTGCTGTGAGGATGATGGAGCACTGGCACAGGCTGCCTAGAGAAGTTGTGGAGTCTCCTTTTCTGAAGACTTTAAAAAAATCACCTGGATGCATTCCTGTGTGGCCTGCCCCAGGTGATCCTGCTTTGGCAGGGGGGATTGGACTAGATGATCTCTAGATCAACCTGTAACATTCTATGAATCTATGATTCTAATTTCTGGAGGGTTGCTGTGACTGAAATACTTCAATTTCCCTTCTAAGTTGCAAAGTCAAACTCAGACTTGTCTCTAAAGCTGTGCTCTTCATTCCATCATGACACAGAAATTCTTACTTTCTGTTAGAGATACTTTTTTTCTTTTCTTTTTTTATAAGTTAGGAAGACAGTGGTTTCACCTAGAACTGTTTGAGAAAAAAAAAATCTAATTAAGTTCAGATACGTATTTTTTTTTCTCCACAGCTTAAGCTTGCAAAATACATTCAAAAGCCTTTGCCTGGAAGTGGGAAATACCTGTGGAGCTATATATATCAGCTGTGAAAGAGACAGAGATACCATTCATTCAAAATAGAAAGAAGAAAGATAAATCATCTCAGGAAGGATAAGTAAACAAAATTACATTGAAATCCCCAGCTGTAAAATCACTGTTTTTTACTGCTTAGCTCAGGAAAAAAAAATGCAATAAATGTGAGACACCTGTTCCAACAGAGAGTGATTTTCTTGATCAGTAGACCAACATTTCTCTCCTTTTTTGTTCCACCTGCTGTTCAGCTAAAGAGGGGACAGGGAGAAAATACTGCACTAAATGAGACAGAAGGGGAACATTACTTGTAAAATATTTAAAAACACATATGTTAGATTTAGTTTTCCCTCTCTGTGCATCCTATATATATATATATATATTTATATACGTAGAGAGAAATATATCACCTTCTAAAAATGCCTTCTTGATTTCTGTAAATGAAAGCAGGGAAATAATAGTCATATCCTCCTAAAGATAGCAAAAGATTTAGTTTATCCTGGGATCCGTAGGGAGTCAGGAAAGGACCATGCTTCTAGGGGTGTCAGTCTCTCTGTCATTTCACGGTCTTAGGTGGACTGAGTTGAGCTTTTCTGCTTCTCATCTGCATTGGTGAGGCCGCACCTGAAGTATTGTGTCCAGTTCTGGGCCCCTCAGTTCAAGAAGGACAGGGAAGTGCTTGAAAGAGTCCAGCGCAGAGCTACTAAGATGATTAAGGGAGTGGAACATCTCCCTTATGAGGAAAGGCTGAGGGAGCTGGGTCTCTTTAGTTTGGAGAAAAGGAGACTGAAGGGTGACCTCATCAATGTTTTCAAATATGTAAGGGGTGAGTGTCAGGGAGATGGAGTTAGGCTTTTCTCAGTGGTGACCAGTGATAGGACAAGGGGTAATGGGTGTAAATTGGAGCATAGGAGGTTCAAGTTGAATATCTGGAAAAATTTTTTTACTGTAAGGGTGACAGAGCCCTGGAACAGGCTGCCCAGGGGGGTCGTGGAGTCTCCTTCACTGGAGACATTCAAAACCCGCCTGGACACGTTCCTATGCGAAGTGCTCTAGGTGGCCCTGCTCTGGCAGGGGGCGTTGGACTAGATGATCTTTCGAGGTCCCTTCCAACCCCTAGGATTCTATGATTCTATGATTCTATGATTTTTACTAAAATTAAATTTTGTGGTAGCACCTTCCAGTGCCCACTGGGCCCAGAGTGACAGAGATTCTTGGAATTTCTCATTTTCACTTTGGCCTTAGTTTGCAAGAACAAAAAGGTCTCCAGAAACAGCTTAGCCCTTGATAAATCAGGAAGCGTCGGAGACATATACCCAGTATCCTTTTAGATCCTTTTGAATTGAGGCTGGGATGGGACTTCCAAATGGGCTGATAAAGATCTATTCAGAGGTTTCACCTCACACAGCCAAATGGCACATCTTACTGCTAAGAGTACAGTTCTTCCTACACAACTTCTTCAACATAGCTTAATCCCTTCTTACCATGTTCCTGCTTTGCACTTTGTGGAAATGTTTATGTATAAATTTAAGGACAAGCAGCGCTGCAGCCGTGATGCTCCACAATAGCACAGTTTATGGTTAGCTCGGTTCCTGGACATTTTTAGGACAACATCTGGATTTTTCCATCACAGTTCCTCTTGAGAAACATCTGGCTTCAGGCAGATTCCATGGGAGCCATCTGGCTTCATGATAAGTCTTTTGGGATCAGTCCCAAATTCCCTTCCATTTAGAAGAGGAGAAGTAGCTAGTAGTAGTCTAGAGAAGTAGCTTATTATGCTACAAATTGGTCACTTCTCGTTTTCCACAAGTCATCATCTGGGAATTCTTTATGGAACACAGTATAACCTTTTCCTTCCAACTTGTCTGACTGCCAGAAGCAACAAGCAGGGCCATTTGAATCTTCATTTTATCTGTCATGGCATCCCCCATTCTACATTCTTGTAACATCTTTCAACCTCCTGCGTCTACCTCTTAAAGAATCACCTTCTCCATCCAAAGACTTCTCTTTTTTTGACTTTCCTCTTGTGATATCACCAGGAAGTTGTTTCTTTACTTATGTACATTTTTTTAACAAAATATTTTGTAGGTATTGAGACAACTCATTTTGACCTGGAAGGAGCTATGAAACAACACCAAAGGATTTACTAGCAATATTTGTTTGGTTAAACATTCCTAGCACACAAGTTTTTTCTGGGTTGGAGCTTTTTTGTTGAACTTGTTGTATTCTTTTCTTATCCAGCCTTTACTTAGGATGCAGCAAAAATATGAAAGAAGTAATTTTCTTCTGGCTGCAGCTGAAGTTTTTGAGCGGAGTCCTCCAGTGTCAGTTTTCAGGGTGGTTTCTTTGACCAAAGAATTCTGTCAAAAGTCAGGGCAATCAGTCTGAGATATGTTCTTGAGTCTTGGATCTTAATTAGTCCTCTTCATTCTCAGGAAGAGAAAGGAAATAATTGTTGAAGATTAGGAGGATTTATGAGAAGAATAGTTAAATAAGGGAGAACTGTAGTTGAATAATTGGAATTTTTGTTGATCTTCCTCTTCAAAAGCCTATTCTGTGTGCTGTAGCTTGGCATTTATAACTCTTTTTTTTAAAAAAAATCTGATCTATGCATGTTTAGCCTATTTTTCTATTCAGGTGTTTTTAAATGTAAGTGGATTTGTATACCTCAGTCTTCACACAGAAACAAGAACATGGGTTATATATGTGCATAAGTTGCTTGCCCAGAGTTATCTGATTCATGAATGAGACTGAGTAAAATTCAGATAGTTCTGATTAAAATTGGTTTTAGTTACCTGTTTTCCTGTTCTGTGGCTGAAGTAGTCCGGACAAAACATACAGTGAAAATAGAAAGCAAAAGTTCAAGGAGAAGTAATCAACTTGGATGTCTGCATTTCTTTGTGCTCTCTCTCAAGAAAAAAGAAACTTAACATCCTGCTTGAATCTATCTGGGATCTGGATTTTGATTGTGTGACCTAATGATCAACCAGAGCGAGTTGATTTCAAAGTAAAAGTAGCATCAGAAATATGGTAACTTGGAAGTTTATTGCAATGAGTGTGA
The DNA here is from genome assembly GCF_003957555.1 of Calypte anna. NCBI lineage: Eukaryota > Metazoa > Chordata > Aves > Apodiformes > Trochilidae > Calypte > Calypte anna. The sequence continues at coordinate 142,295,436 of NC_044244.1, forward strand.
GACGCCAGTACCTGAGGGAACCCAAGAGAAAATCTCTTAAGGAAAATGGTAGGTAGCACTGGACAGGAAAGGTTAAAGATGGAGATCAGAATTATGGCAAGCTGGCAAAGAAAAAACTTGCAATTGTATTTATTCCCCTTCATTCTGGCTGGGGCTACACTGCAATTTGCCTAGGCTGAAAATTGCAGTTGTCAGTTCCATGGAAAATGCTTCTGTCCCAGGGGTTGCAAAAAGGTTCCTGCTTCTATTCTGGCTCTGATTAGCTTATTGCTTCCCTCCAAGTTGAAATCATGCATTTGTCTGTAACTTGCAATATGCTCTATTCTTGAAAAGGCTTTTAAATATGGAACAATCACTAGCAGTGATGTACGTTTCCCAGCTTTAACCCGGAACAAAGCATTGTAAGGTATTTTGAGATACTGTTACCCAATGCATCCAATATATTTTTTGGTTACACACAAGCTTTTAAAGCAGAACTCCCATTTATCCTAAATGGCTTCTGTAAAATAAGACAAAGTAATTCCTAAATTGGTTCACTAAATTATGCTGTCTCTCTACAGAGGGAGGGCTGTGGATGCAAATGTATCTTAGCATTTACAATCTTTTGTTGATATTAATTTATTCTAAAATGTACTCTTTATTTTGAAATATATTTCAGTTTATTCATTCCACGTGGTACAATCATTAACTTTTGACAGATATTAAGTGTATGTAAGGCATATATATCCACCACGTGGTTATTTTTTACTTGTAAATCCAGAAACAGGTTAGAGTTGAGTGTCTCTTTGTTGCCTTGGAAACAAATGGAGGGTTGACTTCAAGTAGCCCTACACTTGAAATGAGGGGTGGAGCTTTGATGTTGCAGTTCTTATTACGATGCTAGAAAAGAAGGCAATTTTTGTAGAGATTCTGCCTTTTTATATTTAGGAAATTATGGAGTCTAGGTAACATGAAAAAAAACCAACCCAAAAACCACCACCAACAACAAAACAGGTAGTTTCATATATTGGAATGAAAGGGAAATGGGAAAATGGCAGATGCACAGTCAGTAGCCTTCAGCTTCTGAAGTTGGGTCAAGTAGCTCATCTACCTGCAACCAGCTGGCCAGAACAGGATAACTGTTGATGTCAATTTATTTATCTTCCAGATAAGAAAACTCTACAGTTTTCCTTGCCAGTAATTTCCAGTATCAACGTGTAAACGTAACAGTATAAACGTGCACAATTTTCTTTTACAGTAATAATTTATTTACATTTTCCAATCAGTTCCTGGACTAAGTTAAGTAAAGTATCAGCTGTGTCAGAGATTAGCTAGCAGATAATTTTTTGTTCACACTGAGGCAAGGTTTCCAATCACGATTTGACCAATAATCCCTCTCTAATAAGTCATTTGGATAAGAAGACATGTTGAATTGTAGTTTGGATAATAAAGATATCAGAATGAGGTAAATTATTTAGGATTTTGTAGTCTAGTTTCTACTGTTATCTTTTGCTTATGTAATGTGAACAATAATATTGATATATACTCCTGTCAAGACAATTTCAAAGTAGAAAAAATTAAGTTCTGAAATATTACTACTTTGCTGAATTTTCAATAATAGAATGAGATGAAAGGCCTCTGGGATTTACAGGGATTTGAATTAATCCTCTCTACACTCTGGCTGTAGTGAGAACTATTAATATACCATTTTACAGTGAATGTAATTGGGCTTTCATTCCACAATTGTTAATACCTGATCTATGTGCTGCTGGGTGACACAGGAGTGCTAATTTCATCTGGATGAGGAATGGATGCACAGTTGCATTTCTGGCACATTACCAGGAGCATCTATACAGGACTCATGGTTTTACAGTGGTGTTTTTTTTTACACTGGTGTTTTAGGGGCTGCAGTGGACAGACAATATTTGAGCAGTTCTTGAGCTTGCTGGGGTAAGGATAATTTGCCAAAAAATACCTTCAAACACATTTCAACCAGCAGTTTTCTTTCGCACATGATGAATGATTTGCATCATGATTTTATGGTGGGTTTTGATCTGAAAAAGGTATTTCAAAGGTGGATTCACTTTAGTATTGAATTCCATACTTAAGGCATAGCTTTTGGCAACTAGTTCATCTATTGTAAGAATTATATTGGAATAGGAATAGTGAAAATTAATATCCTGATGCAGTTTTCTGTCTAAATATTTGCTCACCAAGGTTTGTAAGCATGTGCTCAACACTGAACATGTGGAAAGGGCTTAAGCAAATCTATCCTGATCCAAATAGTACAAATTTGCTCCCGACTGTGTGATTGATGAAAAGTAATTGATTGGATCATTCTAAATGGATTATTCTGTTGGTATCCTCCTTTCTGAAATTTCTGATGACCTTCTTTGGTTTTATTATGAACAATTAAATTAAATTTAATATGTTCTTGGCATAATGCATCTTATAATCATAGATTGTTAATGTTTTCCCTAAAATTTGTATTCGATATAAAAAGTGTATGCTACCAGGAAAAACACCGAAAAAGGGAAAAAAACAAAATGAGCTAAACAGTAATAATGTTTTAATAGACCTATGTAATTAGATACACGATAAAAGTGCTTTATTTGTTGTTGTTGCTTGTAACATCTTAGTTTACTCTTTTTTATTAACATAGTTTGAAATCTGTTGCTCCTTTCCAGCAGAGCCTTATTCGAGAAAGGATTCTGTATTTGACTGTTCTTCATATATGAAGACTAGCAGGCTGTTCACAGAGGTTTATAAAATCAGTTCCTAATCTACTTTTCACTTTTTATTCTTGCTTCTCAGTATTCTAGTTTCACTTAGGGTGGATAATGAAAGTAGCCTGCTGTCTGTTTCAGTTAGTTCAAGCTGCTGTCTTCAGACATTGTAATTTTCTGGTTTACGTGTGTTAGCACAGCCCTGGCATGCTCAGGTTTCCGTTTCTGCAGCAACAAGAAAACCAAATAAGTAAACTGTTTCAATTGATTTCCTCTGTAAAAACCATCATGACAACATCACAACTGTACATCAAATTAAAAAAAAAAAACAACACACTTTCCCTCCAGCCAGCTAATGGCAAGACTCAATTATCTGAAATGTTTTGTTTGGTTGGTTGGTTTTTTTAGCTTACAACTTGATAAAATAAACTTTTTGAGTTTCCCACTCTCATTTCCTAAGTCTGTTACTAATAAACAGGTGGCTGCTAATTAACAAGTGATTTTTTTTCCAGTAAAGCTCCTGCCTGTGGAAAGGTTATTTTGGGACGGTGTGGTCCTCAGTCTCCTGAATGGTGGGAGCTCAGCAGTGACTCCTCTCACACGTCCCTGGCACTGAGGTTCTTGTATCTCTGCAGCAGCAGTGGCTCTCTCACAACCCTACCAGGTTCAAGTGAGCAATCCATGCATCCAGGAAACACCAGGAACCAAGCCCTCATGGCACTCCTCCCTCCAACTAGCTGGGACAGACTCAGTGGGAAGAAGATTGTATTTTGGGGATGATTTGGGGGATGGATAGGATGGGGGGAATTGATCTCAGTCTGTCTGGTGGTCTCACTTCCACAGCACGTTTGCCAAGTGCCTCTGGCTGAGGACTTCTCCTGTTAAAACCATATTACCAAATGCTGTGTGCTCATAGTTAATCTAAATTAACAGAGCAGTAACTTGTTTCTTGTCATTTCTGGAGGGTAAGATGCAGCTGCCTAAGTGACATTATCTTGCAGTGTTTATAGACTAGCTTCTTTATGGCCTGTTTTAATGGGATGATTCAGGTGACCTGTGGGACTTCCCTGCTTCAGGGAAGCTGGCAAGGTAGTCAGACACATACAGTAGACATATATAGTGCCACATGGTCATTTTTAAGAGTCCTTTTTTTCTTAATCAGATCCAAACTTTGACCTTTTAACTACTACTGATTTACTTACACAGTATATTCTATTGATCTACTTATAATTGAGCTTATTAAACACATAAAATGTGCTACAGGGAGAGTAAAAAATATGACGTTATTGAAACCAACAGAGAGTTCAATCTATTACATGGCCAATATCACTTTTTTATCTAGTTTCCTGGAAAGAGAAGCACTTGGGTGGCAGAGATCTTACAGCACTGTTGCACTGGAATATCTCCTACCTCATGCATATTTTTGGTAAATGAAAACAGTTTCCTCTTCTAAGCCAAAGAGCATGTTCACAGAAATCCTAAGGCATTGCACAAGCACTAAAATGGTAAAAGCACTTAAAAAAATTCCCAGCATGTTTTGTCTTACATGCATAAAATGGCAGTAGTCTAGTGGCCAAGTATTCATGAATAAAGTGCTTCAGAGTACTAAGGCAGGCTTTCCTGCTGGATCCAAGTAACACACAATGGCTTTCTTTATGGTCACAGTGATTAGTCCAATTTTATGAGGTGAGAACATCCCACACTAGGAGTGGTTTAGTTTAGATAATTCCTGTACAAAGCTGGATGCATTTTTTCCCCATTCATTTTCCTTTGTATTTCCAGCTACTTACTGGCTAAGCTACTTCTGGCAAACTGTGGGATAATTCCTCTCTGTTAGGTGATCACATATTATCTACAGCTGTTGCAAGGAAACCCAGCATTTAGCATAGGAAAGAGATGAATGGGGTAATTTTCTTGCTTGCTTGCTTACTTGCTTGATTTTTTCCCCCCTCCTTTCTTATTTGAGTGGTAACTATAACTATCAGGAATACTGGAAAAAAGTAGCAAAAGCAGATAAACAAGACCTTGCCTTCATATCAACTTTGGTCTGTTTTAAATGTAAATTATGTAGAGTTTATTTTTATTTTTTTTAAAGTGATATTGAAAAAAATTCTGGAAGCCTAGCCACTGTTAGTAACAGTTAGTTACATAGTTTTCTAATGGCAATCTCTCACTATCAGACCAGTCATATATGGTGTGTATAAGTGATCTTCACTGATTTCCCTACTGTTTTTGTTTCGTGGTGACCCAATATTGTTACTATTATATATATGTAAAAATTTGTATGGTGTCTCTATATAAAAATACACATATATAAAATTATACATTACAATATAAGTAATATGTATTAGTATTAATTTATTTTATTCTTCCATTATTGCAAATGGCTTAAAACCAATCACTAGTTATCATGCATTTACTAAGGTTTGGAAAATGAGATGAGAAATATTGCCAACATCAAATAAAATTTCTGACTGCAGAATTCATCTACTGAAGCATTTCTTATTTTTCATCCATGTTTTCATCGATCACATTAAGTTATAGATAGAAATGAGAAATCATGGTAAAGATGCTTCCTCTGCTAGGTGGTTAAATCCTTGGGAATAATACTGATCCCTTTAGATGGATGGGCATAGATTCAAAGCCACAGAACCACTGCAGTCCTGTGTTTGCACACTGCAGTGATTGCAAGAAGTGTTCTGTGCTTGCAGAATATGAAGCTTTTGGGGCAAAAGTTCAATGGGTTGTTAAGAGGCCCATATATAATGTGAGCCAACAAGCCAAATCTTATTGGAAGATAAAAGAAAGCCAAAATTGGTATTAGAAATCTGTAGGGGGTTACTTGCTTTTTAGTGTAGAGGAATGAATTTATATCTACTACATGTAAGTTCTGAGGGCCTGGCACAATGTCCTTATCCTTAGGTTTTGTGTGGAGTTACAGAGACTTCTGAAAATGCTATTGCCAAAGAACAACACAAACAAAAAATAAATCCATGAGAGCTTAACTTTTAGCTACAACTTTTGATTTTGAAAGGTTTTTCCTCCTTTTTTAGACTCAGTATTTATTTTAAAAAATCTTGAGCAAGGTCATGCCTGGGCAAAAATTATAGAATTTGACCACTAGCAATGTCTGCCTTGTTTTTCCTGTGTCTCCTGTTCTGTACCCAATTCCCTGGAGGACTGAAAATTATGATGAATTATGTTGTGTTTACAAAGCACTTTGAAGCTAGAAAGCAATGAACTTTTATTCAGTATTGCAACTTTATTTGTCATTAGAGTGAGGTACTTGGTATAAAGAAATGACTGCAATTTAAAGTTGCCATCAAAGCTTACAAAGGAGATGTGCTCCTTTTTGCTTTGAAAATGTAATTATCATGTGTTAATGTAGTCTAGGAAGTAGACTATCTTCTCATCTCACAGAATCCTTTGAAAAATGGTGGAGAAAGCCAGAAGACCTAATTTACTGTTCGGATTATTCTGGAACATCTGTAGGATAACAACAAGGAAATACACATAATTAATGACAGGTTATGGAAGAAAATAATCTTGTGCTTTAATTCTCCCTCTAGATTTCCTCCATGTTTATACTTTTTTAAAGAATACTTTTCTTACTCTACCAAGTAAAAATAAGGTATGAATTAGAACATGAATGGTCCTTCAGTTCTAGAGTGCATGGCACAATGGAGTCATAGCTTCTCTTGTGCCCCTAAATGCCCTACTATTATTAGTAGTAGTGGTATTAGTAACTATAGTTATAATGGTAAAAACATACTTCTTGGTCATGCAGATAGTACCAGAAACAATATCAAGTTTTAACAATGAGCCAGCGAACTTACATATGTCAGAAATCCAAAAGGCAAACTTCCAGACAGCAATAAAAAGAGCAGTTTCTGTGCTGTATATATACGCCCATAGTACTTTGCACCTAATGGAGTAACTTTTATCCAAACAAATATTAATTGTAGTACTCAGTGTTTGGATCTTAAAAGTCTATCTGACAATGACCAGCTGAATACAGTGTTGGAGCTCTGAAACCTGGTTTACAGACATATCTGAGTGAAGTGGGGTTAGCACTTTTATGAACAATGAGACTGTTCAAGAATTCCAGTTCAATTATCTTTACCTTTGCCAAAAAATAATTTAAAAAAAATGTTTTTATCTTCTTCTAATGATGGAATACATGATTTTAATGGATTTGTGTGTGTGCGTGTGTTTATAGGGTTGAATTTGTAAATCATTGTTAAAACCCACAAATATACAACAAAACTCCTCAAATCTAGAGTGCTGATACCTTTTTTCTCTTAGGTGAGATATTTAGACAGAGACACTCCAAAGATAATTTATTACTTAATAAATGTAGAAGTAATGTGCTGAAAAAACAGCTTCTGTTGTTGGGTACTTTTGTTCATATCCTTTTCTTTGGAGTTTTGAACCAAGGATATGAATATTTCAGAGAATCACAGAATGGCTGAGGTCAGACAGAACCTCTGAAGGCCATCTGGTCCAACCTCCCTGCTCAGGCAGGGCCACCCAGAGCCAGTTGCCCATGGCCACATCCAGGCAGCTTTTGAGTATCTGCCAGAGTAGAGACTCCAGAAGCTCCTGTGCCAGTGCTAGGTCAACTCCACACTAAGAAGTGCTTCCTGACATTAACATGGAATCTCCTATGTTTCAGTATGTGCCTGGCTCTGTCCTCTTTGCATCCTTTCTTCAGGTTTTTATATGCATTAACATCATCCCCTCTGAACCTTCTCTTCTGCCTGAACAATCCCAGCTCCAGGTTGTTCCTTATTGGAAACATGCTCCATTCTTGTAACCATTTTGATGGCCCTTTGTTGGACTCACTCCATTACATCCATTTCTTTCTTACACTGATGAACCCAGAACTGGAAACAGATCTCATAGTTTTGTTTCACGTAGCTTTTGGTAACTTAAGAACAACATTTTTTAAAATACGAACTTTGGCAGTAGTGTAGATAAAGCTTTTTTCTGTTTGGGATTTTTGTTGCAGTTGTTTATCTTTAATAAAAACATTTGCCATATTTGTAGCATTTGAATACCATAAAGGACTATTAAATTGATTCTACTAGCAAAACATGGGAGCACATTGTATCATTGATTTTGCATGTAATGAGGTTACAATAGGTAATTGAAAGGAGAATTTGGCCCATTGCTTCTGAAACTTAATTTTCTTCCTCCAAAACCTGTCTAGGCAGACCAGCTGGCTCCAGGCAGGACCTATTTAAGTGTAGAAATAGTATTAAGCCACCTTAATGTGACAAATGGCAAAAAGCACTTTGCAAAAATTTCATTCAGAAACAAAAGAGTGAGTTGTTGAGTGAGCTTGTAGGGAAGAGAGGTCACAAATGAGTAGATTTTTATTTCCTCTCCAAAGAGCTAACAAAAATCAACTTGGGAATCTGGGATATGAAGAAAAAAATGCAAAGTTTTTCTAGTTAAAATCACCCAAATGACTGTCTGAAGTGGTAATTAGTGTAAAAATTAAATTTTGTTTTGCTTCAAGTAAATGCACTGAAGCCACTGTTGGTTATGCTTTCACTTAGCCTCTGACAAGATGCTAATAATCCACAGCATTTAGGAGATGTCTTGAAGAATGGACTCCACTGAGCCAGTCGTCTTACTTTCTTCATGACAGCTGCCAAGGTGCTGTCAAACCCAGCTGTCTCATTATTCCTCTTTAATTACATTTTCTTGTTATTCCTTGTACATAGGAGAAGAACCATATTAAAGCATTCCCTGTGACTCCGTTATAATTGCACCCTCTGTTAGTAATTGCTCTTCCATTCAAAAGCTTTGCTGCAATATTTTGAAACAAATTGACATCATTCTAGTTCTGCAGTTAATCTGCTATTCAGGAAGGCATAGCAGGGGGATGTCTTATTGCTGTACTTTCTATGCATGGGTACTTTGGAAAGAAAATTAGCTTTGGAGACACTGAACATTGTAATGAAACCATTATACCTAAGAGACTGTAATTTCTAGATTTTAGTCTGATAACAGCTACCCCTGTTTATAGAATATTTCCATGCTCTGGTTGCACACATCTTAATTTTTGCATTCCATATTGTACATTTTTGTCTTCAGTGTGCATAGGAAGTTTGACATTTTATTACATGAAGTGATGGAAATACATGAAGACATTCAATTGTCATGCTGACAACTTGTATGGAAACACTAATGGAGATCCATTATGCAAAGAAACTTCTCTGAAATGTGATGGTCAGGTTTTTGCAGATTTACTTTCTCTGATGTTTTAGCATGTCAGAAAAGTAATGTACATCACTAAAGTGAAAGATCAAAAGACATATGTTGTCTCCTCCATAGCAGAAGTTCCCATTCCCCTCCCCAGTATAACTCTTCAGAAGGAAATTATAAAGGATTAGCCTGAAATAGAACATTGCATACTGTGCCAGCAGCATTAAGAAACAGGAAAGGTTTGTCTACACATTGGTATTAGGAGCAATAAATATCACTGACAAAAAACAACTTTGACTTGCATTCTAATATTCTCTCTTTGCCTGACATGGAGTAGGACAAGTACTGACAAATGAATATGAATGATAATTTTTCCAGACAGCACGTAAGCAGTGTTTTGACAGTTAAGGATAACCACCATTTAAAAAAGCATTTTCTACCAAATCTTGATTTGAAAGTGAATGCAGTTTGAAAATTTAATATGTTCCTGCTCCACTTCATACCCTGACAATAACAGTGTAGTATGACTTGCATGTAGTTTTGTCTTCTAAGATAATGGGGTATTGTTAAAGCTATAAAAATTAAAATTATTCTACAGTGTGAAGTTTTCCTTTTGGTTTGTTTTATTTTTCCCTGTAAAGATTCACATTGCATTTATAACCACTACTTTTTCATTTTGTGAATTTTTTTTTCTTTTTAAGACCCAAGAAAATAGTGAAGAAAATTACCTATATGTCAGGATTATGCTCATTTCCTGAGTTCCACTTCCTCAAGGCAGAATGTCAAGAAACTCAAGCAACTTTGATGGTTTCCAAAACCAAACTTATTTATCACATAGTAATGCAATCACATCATCAACTTGTTTCTTTCCTCACAAAACAAAACACATACCTCTCAGAGTATGTGCTTGGCATTCTGTTAGAAGAGTTTACAGATAGCTTATAAACTACTAATTAATTTTTGGAAATGAGAATTATCAGTCTTCTGTATTTAGCCTTAGAAGCAACTGTTTGTTATCCTTCTTTGTCCAAGCTCAGATCCACGTAAAAATAAGGATACTGACTGAGGGCCCAAGACATGTATTTCTTCTGTTTGAAATGGAACTTTTTGTTTTGTGCCCCAAGTATTATTTTTACTCCTAGTAATTTTCTTTCTTTTTCAGTATGGTTTTGACAGCCACTGATTTTTGTTTAATGCTGTCATTTTCAAAAGGTAGATGTAACTTTTTCTTTTTTTTACTGTAAGTCTCACCTACATTTCATAAGGAGTTTTTTCTAGATCATTAAAATAAGGGAGTATCCTTGCATAGTGGAGTGGTGATACTTCTTAACTATATTGTGAGATATATGAAGAAAAGGCAGACTTCTAGATATTTAGATTTGGTTTAATTTTTTTTTTAATTATTTCTTCTTAAGCCTGTTTTCCTTGACTGTATTTGTTTTACAAAAACGAGCGCTCTTTTTCTGGAACAAAATAATTTAAAAGATACAGAGATTTTAGACTCTAATTATCATTCAGAAATATTCACAGAATCATAGAAATTTAGGGTTTGGAAGGGACTTCAAAAGATCATCAACCCCCCGTTATCAGAGCAGGGTCACCTACAGATGGTCACGTAGGAACACCCAGGTGGGCTTTGAAAGTCTTCAGAGAAGGAGACTCCACAACCTCCCTGTTGCTCCAGTGCTCTGTCACCTTCTCAGTGAAATTTTTACCTTTTGTAGTAAAGATACCAGTTAATAAAATATTTGCTTGTAAAAGGGTGTTTTAAAAAAACCATCTTCAGCCTATTTGACCTTTTCTAAAAAAACTTCAGCTATGTTTGAGGGTATGTCTTCCACAGGTCCAAGTGGATAAAGTGCTGCATAATGTACATGGGGAACTATGGAATGATTTCTGTCCTAAGGAAATGAGCCAAACTTTCATCACTATCAGTGGAACAACACAAATTAATTTCAGCCAATTTATTATCACTATAATACACAGTATAATACACAAATCTGAAAGATTTGACATTTTATTCGATATGTCTACAGTTGCATTCGATTTCTTAAAACTGACAGAGTTCTGGGCAATTCTTCTGGAAAGCCCTTTCCATCTGGAAGGGACTGTCTTTCAGAGGAGGCAAAGTTAATGGGTTTCGTTCATTTGTTTGTAAATGGACAACAAATTGGCAGCCTTTTCATAATTGCTGTACTGGAAACAACTTGAATGACCCATCTTTTTTGCAAATTGTGTCAATAATGCATATAATTACTTTTTTTTTTTCAGAGATTAGTTTGGCTATCTGACTTTTAAAAGAAAGACTGTATTTAGATGTATCTTTAAGTGTTTTTCATTTTGAAATTTATAATAAGTACAAAACTTTCTGCTGTGAAACAAGCATATTCTATAACTGAAAAGTACACTCAGAGTTTGCTCCTTAAGTTTTCTTTCTTGTATCTGGATATCTGAATTTGTGACACATATCTTTACTGACGAGAGACTCAAATTGTAAGTCCACAGAAATTAATTCAGATTAATTGTATGTGCTTCAGATACCGTGCTACTAGGAAAAACCTATTTAACTAGAAAAAAACTTTGGACGGAAAAAGAGTGAGCCTACAGCACAGCACTGAAACTAATTTGTTCTGTTAAAGAAGACGCAATAATTAAGATGTAAAATTCAGACTACTTTGAGTTTATTCACTAGAGTGTCAACTAATTTAACCTTCTTGCATAATACATAATTCATTTTGACAGAAACAACTCAGAATTCGGCATATTTCACTTTCTATTGTTTCCACCACCAAACTTTTTTGTATGCTAGCTTAGTCAAGGCAGTACGACTTGAAATTATCATACTTAAAGACCACCACATTGGTCTTTAGGATGACAGTGTTTTGCTCTGCATTTAGAGCACACCTGTTAAAAATTGCTTACAGCATTTCACTGTTACTAAAAATGGCTTAATACTTTCTAAGTATGTCTGGTGAACATTTATCTGTAGCACTGGTTTAAAGTTCTCATTAGTTGTTAATTTGTTAGAAATTTCCACTTTTCCACTTTTTATCTTTCGGAGAGTGTGGTCTTCATTGTCTTTTTATATTTTCCCACTTGTTTTAATTGCAGAATATTTTTTTAACTTATTATTGAAATACTAATATGAGGTCTTGAGAAAAAAAATAAATTAAAATGTCCTTTTCAGCCTTTTACCAATGTTTTTTTCCTTAAGACAGCATCACTAAAACCTTCCTATGTTTCCACAAAAAAATACCCATTATAGTAAGTAGTGCAACTAAATGTAGGGCTTTACTTAGATGATACACCTGAAATAGGGTTTCCCAAACCAAATATTTTTGTTTGGTCCACATAATGTGGGAGTCCACCTCCAAAGGTGTCTTTTACTTCCCTCAGCCATAGAACAGAAGAGGTGCTTTTCTAGGTGCTGCACTTTTAGAATTTTTATTACTTCTGAGGCTACACAGGAACTCTAAAAATGAAGCCAAAATTCCTTACCTCAATCCCGAAAGAAATTTATATATATATAATTTTTCTGTGCACTTTGCAGCCTGCAAATATTTATAACTTCTTTTAATATTCCTCTGAATTAGAAAGCTTTATATGCCTGTATACATGTATACATATATACACACACTTTAAAATAAAAGCTTCCTGACATAAAGTACTCTTGGTTCCAGAAAAGGTACATACTGTTTGACAAAGAGAAAAGCGCAGAAGGAAACTCTTTTCCATGTTCTCTGTAACTAGGCACAGAAAATGAATTTAATTAGTCTAATCATCAGTATGGTCTCTTCACTGACAGCAGAATGCTCCCTGACACAGCTTTGCTTATCCTTTGTGAAAATGGCAGCTCAGCTGCTGGAATCTCTGCTGTTCTTTAGCAAGATAAACTGAGGTGGCCTTTAAATATTATTTATCATTACTCAGTGGCAGATAATATCATAGTCTTTCGTGAAACACTTTGGAATGTGTAATTTCGTTTCAGGTACAAATGGGACTCACAGAACTGGGTCTGGTACGGTACAAATCAAGGCTATCCAAAAAAGTGTGTGTGTGTGTTCGGGTCTGTGGTATGTGACAGAGTAAAATCAAATTTTCTAATCTGTAATACCTTGAGAGTTATTTCAAACCAAACTTGACTTTAGGTTCTTACCCACATAAAAAGTTTTGAGGAAAATACATACTTTTATATAGGTATGTCCTTTACTTTTCATAAACAACATATTTACTGCTGTCTATACAACTATTACAGTGGGTAGCAGATACCTTCTGATGTGCAATCAGGTGCACAAAATCCTTGATGATTAAATCCAAGACATTCCAGAATAATTTGAAAGCTTCTCAGATCTACAGACGTAAAGAATTCATGAAATTGTGTATCAAATGAACTCGTGATTTTAGTATGCCTGTTTTCTAATTGTAGTTTTGTAAGAATGAGGACACAATTACTTCTCTTTAATTAGGATTTATTTATTGGTGGTATTCCTACCTGGACTGTTTTGGGTAAATGGAAATGTTAAGTATTGCACAATGTTTTATAAAATGGATTTCTTAAAAATACAGCCTTTCTTGAAACTAGTCTATCTTATTTTTCTTCTGCCTCAAATAGTGTCTTTACATTTAAATAACTGACAGTACTGGTACTGTTTGAGTAGCCATTAATGAACAACTAACTACAGTAAAAAAGTTTGAGTTGTATTTAGACTTGCCAGTGGGGTCATCAAACTTACATTTCATAAGCATTTTTATTTTTATTTTTTTATTTCTTTCAATCAGGAAAAGGTGGGAATGTAGGCAGATATACTGGAAAATTATTAAAAAAAAAAAAAAAAAAAAAAAAAGAAGTAAGATGTGACATTGTGGGAAATTCAGTGGAAATGCTATATGTGCTAAGTCTATATAAAAAAATCATTCTGAGAGTCTTCACACAGACACTGTGGAGTAATGAATACTGAAAGGTAGCTGGCATCATCAAAAAGCATCCAAAGCTGTAAGAGAACAATAAGTATTCCTGCTGTAATGCCTCCAAAAATGGCCTCGTGATTGGCATTGAGTTGTGCAATTGATTGGTCATCTCGAGCAACCTGCCCAGAGTTCATATGTTACTGAAGTTAAGGCAAGGCTTCTCTTCTTTGGCTGAATTTAGGGGAAAGCATCTGGGAAGAGTAATGAGAGTTAATGCTAAGGCTGAACATCAGTAACTTCACAAGTAAGGCAATCAGTAAATGGCTGTGTCAGATGAAGACCACTTGAGGCATCAGAACTTGAGGTCCTAGTTTGATAGTTGGAGGATATGGAGGAACAGTCTCAAAGGCGAAAGGAATGGGAGAGATAGATTCAGCAGTGTCTGCAAGTACAGCAGAATAAGTGATACCAGAGTCCAGCTCAAATTGAACAGGATGCTTCCATCTCTGATGCATACATGGTAAATTTATGTCAGATACAGAGTTCCAGTGACAATAATATATAAAATATATCAGGTACACCTCTGATATAGAAACTTTGCTAAGTTTATGCTTTTAGAAAACTTCAGTATCTGATAAGAACAATGAAGGTAGCTGGGGTTCTGTGTGCAATTTAGGAGAACAGTATTGTTTTTGGCATCACTGAAATCAGTAGGAGATCTGCCTTTGACATTAACACCAAGTTAACACCACTGCAGTCTGATTCTGTATTAAATCAGTTACCATGGATATGCAGTCAGCAGTCAGGCTGTTTATATAGCAGAACTGAACAAATGCAAGAGAATAGTTAATTGGAAATATCCACCAAAAACCAAGAGAACCAAAAAAAAAAAAAAAAAAAAAAAAAAAAAGCACAGTGTTTTAGTGTCAGGATGAATTTGGCTTTGTTGCTGCTAGGATTGGACTCAGATTGCAAAAAAGTGCAGATGCTTGACCTGTACCTGGTTAAGAATTAAATGACTTTATACAGCTGATTCAAATAAGTATTCAACTAGACTCTTGAGGCCATTCTGTTGTGATTTAGTAAAATAATTATATAAACAAACTACAGAATCCATCATCGGTGAAGGCAGGACAAGCAAAAAGAGACAGAAGACAATTTTTCCTGTTTTCCTGTATAATGAACAAGCTCAGAGATGAAGTGATATTTGAAAACTATGTGGTAACTTTCCTGTTTGATAGCTGCTATTGCAGCAATTCCTGATTTGCTCCAGAGATTGCTGGCCCTGCCTTACTGATACAAAGGCCTTGACATCCCCCACAATTCAGGACTGTTGCAGTCCTATATATTGCTATGGGAGGGTAAGACTGGAACTTCTGGTGGAAATCTTACACACTGTTCCTCAAAAGCATTATATGCAGCTCTTTAGAAATGCTTGCTTATTAAATAAGTGATTAATGTTTTGGAATGGGCAGATTCCAAAGTGATTCACATTGTGTATAAAATGGCAATTGATAGAGAAATCAAGAAGACCACAGGGAAGAAATAGAAGAATAAATGTCAGAAACAATGACGAGATTGTAAAATGTTAATACAAATGAAAAGAGAAAAATATTAACAGAAGAAAACTGAAACATTATGTTCTGAAATACTTAACTAAATGATAGTCCTTATGAAAAGAAAAACAGATTTATTAAAAAAAAAAAGCAACAAACAACTTTACAATTTGGTCATTATTAAAAATAATATTTAGCTGCTATGCAACAAGAGAGCATAGGCAGAGATGCAGCCTCCCCTTCTGCTACAGCATCACTCAAACTGCAGGTGTGGCTCAGGTGATCTGCGCAATCCCTGTGCACTCTTCAAGTCAAGAGAGCAGGGAAGGCCAGTGTCTGTATGGATTCAGGACAGAATCCGCGCCCAAGTAGGAGAGAGGAAAAGTGAGGGGAAGTGGTTGTAATGAATGGCTTCATTGCTATTAGAGTTCATGGGGAGGTGGGTGGGCAGGGTGCCCTTTCTCCTGAAACTGTTGCAGCCATTTGTAACCCCGCAGATAAAGCTCAGTCTTGCAGTGCTGTTCCCTAACACTTATGCCTATTGTCTAGGGCTTATTTTCAAAGCAAAGGAATTTCGGGAGAAAAGGTTTTTGCCAGCCTTTTCTCCTGGCAAAAGGTTGGTTTTTGCCAACCTTTTCTACATTGTTTGCTTGAGAGAGTTGCCTGGAGCTAAGGCAGCTGGGAGTGATGTGGAAGGGGAATGTGATTTTTGAAAAACTGCAGTTGTCCACAAGGAAAGAAGAGCTGACTGTGCAAAATTCCTACCTTATTCCATTGCTTTAGGCATGACTTGTTGCTCTGCAGTCTGCATGGGTTCATTCTTGGCTGATGTCCCTGGCTGGAGTGCATTCCCAGGTACACTATCATTTTTTTTTCTGATGCAGCCCATGAGAGCTGCCTGCAGGAGACCTGAGGAACTTTTAAGAAACAGAACAGAACTGAACCTATTATGAAATATTTAAGTAGCTTGGCACCTATGACACAATATCAAAATGAATGTAAAGGAAATACTCTGATGAAGCGCATTAAAATTTTTTTGATTATTAGAGACAGTAAACATGCCACAAAGATATGCCATTGTTAATAATACTAATTTTTAGGAGCTGATTCTTTTGAGGTAGCAGGGGAAGTGGCATCCCATTCAAAGTATAGAAAAATTCTAGTAGAACAAAAATGATTATATATAATGAACTCTGTGAGACATTCTGAAGAATGAGATTTTGAGATCAGCTTGCTTCCTTGCTCAGATGTGAACACAGGCACAGGCATACACACGCTCTGTTTTGTGTCTTAATGGTGTAGCTCTGGGAAAACTGTTATTCAGACTAGACTCCTGGGTGATAGGGAAGAAAATGAGTATATACGGCTGTAATCGAAAGTCGATTACCCTGAATTGTAGAGTAAGGGAAGAAAAGAAGATTATTTTTCTAGCTAGCCTCCCAAAGCTATTTCTTCCCTCTTAAGCAAGCACTAATTTTTGGCAGAGATTTTCACAAGGTCTTTT
Organism: Calypte anna; assembly: GCF_003957555.1. Taxonomy (NCBI): domain Eukaryota; kingdom Metazoa; phylum Chordata; class Aves; order Apodiformes; family Trochilidae; genus Calypte; species Calypte anna. Next base: position 142,312,325 of record NC_044244.1, read on the forward strand.
AGGAAATCCTCGTGGCGTACAGTTTTAGCTTCCAATTTGATTTAATTTGATTTTCCTCTGCCAGCCTTTACCTCTGAATTACATTGTTCACAAGAAGCTTTCTCAAGCTAGCACACTGGTCCTGACACTTTAGTTTTTGTTTGGTTTTTTTTTTTGTTGTTGTTGTTGTTGCGTCCTTTAAATGAAATCCTACAGAAAGTTCAAAGGTGCATCCAAAGGCACATCCACGTGTCCAGTATCACAGACTCACATATATCCATAGACACAGAGTAAAAACTGCATTATCAAAAGAGGTGGTAATGAAGAAGCTGCATATGTTTCTTTACTGGTATGTTTTAATGTGCACTGGGATAATATTTTTTAATTTACAGAAATTATTAATGTACTGGTAAGTGCTTGAAATGGATATACACTGACATGCAAATGGGAACCTAAGCTCTCTGATCAGATGGAAGCTAAGGAAAAGAATTTGCCATGAACAGTGCTTTGCCACTATATTTACATGGGCTTAATTTTCAGGACTTTCCATATATTTCAGTCTTTTATAAATGTTTCTGTGCTGTATTCACATGTGTACTTGTTTTTACTGGGATACAGTTCTATTTTTTCATAGCAGCTTCAAGCTATCTTTTGGATTTCTGACCAAAATTGTGTTGCTAGCACTCCTATGTTTGTAAAGCTCAAGTTTTCCTATTAAACCGATGATTTCAACCCAGATTTCTCACTTGTCCCCTTCCAGTTCTCTTCTACACCCAATGGAAGGGAATGGGCAAGCAGCTCTGTGAAGCTTAGTGGCCTACCGGGATTAAACCATGACAACTTTTTAAATGCTTTGTGGTATTTATTAGGCAGGCAGAACTAAACAGACTAGAACAATATTTCAGAACTAGTTTCATGGAATCATAGAATTGTTTGGGTTGGAAGGGACCTTAAAGGTCACCCAGTTCCAACCCCCTGCATGGGCAGGAACACCTCCCACTAGACCAGGCTGCTCAGTGTCCCATCCAACTTGGTCTTCAGCACTTCCAGGGTGGGAGCAGCCACACCTTTCTTGGGCAACCTGTGCCAGCCTCTTACCACACTCACAGGAAAGAATTTTTTCATCATGTCTAACATCAGTCTTCCCTCTTCAAGTTTTAAACAATTTTCCTTCGACTTCTTGATACAAACCCGTGTAAATGTCCTACCCCAGCTTTCTTCTAGGCACCCTTCAGGTATTGGTAAGCTACTATAAGGTTACCTCAAGCCTTCTCTTCTGTAGACTGAACAACCCCAAACTTCTTTATCCTGTCTTCACAAGCGAGGTGCTCCAGCCCTCTGGTCATTTTAGTGGCTCTCCTCTGGACACGTTCAAGGAGTTCTATGTCCTTCTTATGTTGGGGACTTTAGAACCGGACACAGAACTCCAGGTGGTTTAATACTACTTTGACTTGTAAACAGTGTAGTCAAGACAAGGTGCTCACCATTGCTTCTAAGAGGCAAAAATATATTCTCTCTTATTGTTTCTTATTAACCAATAAGCAAAATAATACAGATTTCTTGCTCACATTTACTTTTTCCTCTGAAAACTGCAGGTCTTTTAAAAATATATGTGCAAAAATTAAATTAGCAGAACTGTTTTTGCTTTGATGCTTTAAATTCTAGTATCTTGTTGGAATGACTTGATGATTATAAGTGCTTTGCAGCATTTATTCATACAAGTTGTTTTGTGTTTCTACCTGATCAAATGTATATCTTCTTTGCAAAACCACATGACTACAGGTACCTTGACCTACTGAAACTGAAAGAATGATGTGCTGGAGATTACTGCAAGCTTGAAAATACCTTCATTGTGGTTTGGGGTTTTTTTGTTGGGTTTTTTTTGTGTTTGTTCAGTGGTATTTTTAGAATGTCTAAGTTTTGTGGTGTGGTGGAAATCTGCAAGTTCCAATTAACACAAAAGAAAAAAGAAAGATTAAATATTTGAGAATAGAACTCTATGTTTAATTCTGTCTTCTCAGCTAGTGAGCTTCTTGCAAATTAATATTTGGCATATTGAGTTGATCTTAAAATGGACTGTAGACTATTTTTATGTCATGCTGGCAGTGTTATCAGCAAAGGTCTAGTATGCCTGCTGCAATATTATTCAGTGTTAAAGTGTGAGCAAATACTTGCATAACTGTGATCTGAAGTTTGGGTTTTAGGTTTCTATCCATGCAGCAAATGCTACTGTGGTAAAAATGACAGCTTTTCCCTGTCTGCAGATTTTGGTGATTGCTCTGTTCTTCTTGTCCATATGTAAATACTATGAATGCCAAGCAGGAATAACTGCGAAGGGAGCTAGAATTGGGTAAAAGCCCAGTTACCTGATGCCTCTGTGAAATTAAGACAACAGATTGAAGCTTATCAACAAGTAAAATGCTCAGCCCTCTCTTTCACAGCAACTTCATTAGTCAGGACCTTTCTTTTAGATCACTTTTTGGTTATGCTGCTAGTGACTTTTTTAATGAACATCTACATGAAATGAGCTTAGAGGTTGTTGATCAGTGCTAGGTTTGCCTGGAAACCAATGCACGTAACTTTGCTTGCAGGCAGAATGCTGGAATAGAAGAGCCCTTCTGTTGAGGTGTTCTTCAGGAGACTCTTGGCAATGTATAATATATTGCCTTAAGTTAGCTCTAATTCATTAGGAAAGCATATAAATAAGTGCTTTGACTGTAGGCAGTCCTAGTCATTTCATAGTTTCCACTGAATCACTTGATGATTTAACATATGGGAATATGTCTCCTAATTACATGCCAAACTAGAAGATTTATTAATACATTTTTAAAGGAGATTTTAGTTGGCTTTCTTACCTTTTAAAAAAATCTGAAGCCCCAATTTTCTTATTGATTTAAATATTATTATCTCACTGGATAAGATAGTTTAGACATCACTAGTGTAAGATTTTTTATAACATATAGGATTTGATCTCATGGCTGTTAGACTCCTAATGTACATCTCTTCTCTTTCTATGGTCAGGTAACTGAACACTCTCACTTATGTACTAGACAGCTAACAGGTAATTTCCAACTCCAGGGCATGGTATGAGTAGACATCCACATGCAGCAAATGCTGTGTATACTCTTACAGAAGGTACCTGCTAGGTAAGAGTGTGTTGTCCACCTGGAAACTTCGGGAGCCTGATGAAGCTTTTGGTTTCCCTCCTTTCCCTTGCCTTTCTTTCATCTCTTTCCGACATTCTTATCTATGGCTCCAAATTATCCCTCGTGTACCTACAGCAAACTGGATTGATTTTGAATGAGCTTCTATGTTGTTCTCACTCCCATTAACAGTAAGGACACTGTTCTCCAAATCTGACTGTGGCAGATGTAAGAAAGGACAAGTATGTGGGCAGACCTAGCTACACAGGCTTTTCGTCCCTGACTCTTCAAAGAAACAGCTGCAAATCACAGAGAAATGACCACAGAATGATTTGAGACTATGGTCTCCTAGCAAGGAAAGATGACATGAAGTATTTCAAAGCTTTTTTATTTCTATATTTCATTCTTATGGCTGTCTTAAGAAGCATAAAAGCAATCTTCAGTATAAAAAACCTGCCTGACTTAAATACAAATAAGAAGAAATTCTATGGACCACACAGTGGATATACAAGATGGGATGACAATTAATAGAGTATCCCTTTTAGAGGTGGCATCAGAACATTTTTAGACAAAAGTGAGATGCATAAGTGCATACTTCTGAATATATCTGCATATTTACATCCTCCAGACTGGCTCATGCTCACTGCCTGCCTGAAAGGACAATTTCTCAGCTGAGAATCTTCTACATAAACTAATGTCCAGAGCAGTGTTTCAGATCAGAGATGCAGAGAACAGATCAGAACAGATCCAGGGAGACCTTATAGCCAGCTGACCTGGTTAGAGGCCTCCAACTGTACCTTTTCTTTAATGGAAACACACATCAGTTCTTATTCTTTGGATTGTGTGAACTCATTCCATGACATTCATTCTGATTCTTGTCACACAGAACAAAATGCTGCTCTGTCTTGTCCTTCTCTTCATGAATCTCCTTTCTTTCCTTACATTTAAGGAAGTAATCTCATTTTGGTTTTCTTTTGTTTTGGTTTGGTTTTTGTGTGGGGGATGATTCTTGGTTTTTTTTTTTTGTTTTTTTGGGTTTTTTTTGTTTTTTTTTTTTGTTGTTGTTGGTTTGGTTTGGTTTGGTTTGGTCTGGTTTTCTGTGGGGTTTGTGTGTGTGTATGTGTGTGTGTGTTTTTGTTTGTGTATTTGGTTGGCTTTCTTGTTGGTGTTAGGTCTTCCATGCTTTTGTTTCAACCCAGAACTTCAGCTCCTGAGCCCTCAGAAGCACAGCTACAGCTACTCAGGTGTTTGCACCACTCCTCCGCATCTTCATCAGGGACATTGAAATGGAGGGAACTGTTGTTTCTGAGCTGCAACATCCCTTATCCTGGTCTTGCTGACACTGGGGAATGCCCCTATACCCTAAAAGAGGTGGTGGGAACACAGCAGGGAACCTCTTCAGTTTCTATAGCTAGATCCAGCTGACTTTATTAGGACTTGCCAGTGATTACCATTCACATTACCCTTTTTCTTGCATTCCTTTCCCTTCCCGTTCCATTGTCTCTTACCTTCAGTTTTCTGTGCTTGTCCACTTCTGGCCATAACACTTTAAGACAGGGATCACACCTACTTATTCCCAGTGAATGCTATGCAGACTTCCAGTGTTAATAAAAACATTGATTTATCCTCTCTTTACCTGAATGTGTCTACTTATTCACAGTGATATTTCAGTGTCAGTGATTCAGCTTATTTCAGCTACAGCATCTCAGCCTGTATTATTACCAGCACCTGATACATATGGCATCTATAGCTGTATAAGCACCTCATAAAACTTAGCATATTTATTATCATAAAACTCATTTGAGGCAGGGAAATGGTCTTTCCCCTGCCAGAAGAGAGTGGAGCACTGAATAAATCCAGCTTATGATGCATATCCAGTTAAGTTTCTTAAGAGCAGAATCTGGACTTTCACTGACATGTAGCCAACAGAGAGCACTGGGTGCACAGACTTAGTTGTAAGTTAGGCCTCTGGGCTGTAGCAATTTGCCTGAGCTTTTCCAAACTCTAACAACTCTGAGAACTAAATTTTTGGTAATTACAGGCTAGATTGCTACATGAGAGCTGAGGGATCTGCTCAAAGCTTGAATTTTTTCAAACATGGGCTGTTTATTGCTATCGTTGTATAAGGAATATTGTTAGAATTTAGGCAGACGTAGCTTTCTCACCTCCACGTAATTACTATACGTGTATGGGATCACTTTGCATCCATTTATTTAGCATTCCTATGCATCACTGCATTAAAGAATCATTTTTTATATGCACTTCCAAAAAGTACATAGGTACCAAGAGTCCACTTTGCATAAGTCTGCGTAGCTACCCAGGATTTCCAATTTGACATGAAAAGAGGCAGTTAAAGGCATTGTACTAAATGCACACTGTGTGCATCATTAAGAGAAGCAAAGGCATATCTGACCCTGAAACTCTTGGTTTAAGATTTAATGTTCTCATGTCAGACTGCCCCTGTGATGCAGATCTTCCTCTCGTAAATAACCCTAAAACATTTTTCTGGTTAAAATGTTGTGCAAATCATATTACCTGCTCACTCCTTTTACCTGCTCACTCCTTTTTAAAAACTTTTTGGAGTTCAGTGTCTCCCATATATTACTGAATTCTTGATAAATTTCCAGTTTCAAGCTGTGACATCCTCACTTGCTACATCTCATATTAGCTATAGGTCTTCATCAAAGACAACTAAATTTTGATACAAAGATTACATTATAATGAAAACAAATAATACTCTATCACTTATCTTTTTTTTCCATATCAGAGTTTTAGATTTATCATCAAGAAATAGCTTATTATTGCATTATTTGTGTTGTGTTCCTTAATGGCCCTCTTCATATATTTGGAAGCCACAGGACTAGGTGCTCATATGTATTGTTGCTTCTTTTTTTCAATATTGTTGTGCTAAATCAAAATTGGAGTAGTAGTCAAACTACTTTTTTTTCACCTGGAGAAGTGCAACCATTACAAACCTTCAGAAAGTAAATTATTCAATTACTATCAACTATTAAGTTATTATCATTTTTTATAGAACATCAACCTTCTATTTTGTAATTTTGTATGATGCCTATTTTTATTACAAATAGATCATATAAATATTTATGGTTCATCATTTGAATGTTTTTAAAATGCTTTTTAAATTTGATACAATAGTTTATACCAATGATAATTCCAGGGCTCCTAGGTCTCTACGTTAGAGTCTGAAAGTAAAAGGTAATAAATTAGTGTACAGAACTGGTGAAAAGTAAATTATTGGTAGTAGAAGACAAATAGGGAAAGCAAGTACATTTTATTAAGAATAAGTAGGCCCATAGATGTAGTGAAAGGAAAGAGGAAAAAAGAAGTTGTGGGAAGAATGTGATATAGAATAACTAAATGATTTACCTGTATTTTATGGCAGTTATTTGGAACTTGAGAGGTTGTTTATGGTACTCCAAGAATGGAATCTGTGTCTTTTATGAGAAATAGCAACACCATTCCAAATTCAGCATGCTAAACAATTCCCACCTTCAGACTTAGATGGCTATATATGTCAATTCATAACCATTTAAATACACAGCAGTAATGAGATGCCTGCTAGGTTAATTTGTGTCATACTCAGTGTAAACACTTAATATCTGATGTTAATCATTGTATAAAGGCTTGAACAACAGCATGATATTTCCCAGGAAAGTTTTTTTGTTATCTAGGGAAAAGATGATCATTAATTCCTTGAAGTAAGCAAAACACATTCCTAAAGAAAGAAAATAAAACCAGCTCAGGAACATGTCTTGCAATATCATTAAAAATGAGCCAGTCTTTAATAGCACAGTGTGAGCTGTCTGAGACAGCTGGCTGTGCATCTAGCTTGCATTCACATTGCTTATTACCTTGATTATATCATATGCAGAGAGATAAGGCAAAAATATCGAAGAGTCATTTTTTAGATTACTTTCTAAAAAGAAGTGCAAATATGGTTTTCCAATAGATGTAAATCCAATCATCTAAATCTGGATGAAAGCGATCTGTGAGGATGCATTGGCAGTTGGAATGGTTGCATATGATTTCTGGGTTAGTAGTAGATTGATGATATTCTCCTCAGACTTGTCTTTTCCCTGTTGAAGTCAGGGAACATTTTCTTATTGATTTTAATTGGAAAATACCAGACTTCCCAGCACAACTGCTCCTGTGGAACATTTGACTGGTAACAATTAAATACCGTAAATGCATTCAAAAGTTTGTGTTGAGAATATTGGGGGGTATTTTTAGCTTAACAGACACACAGTGCTTTAAATTGGAAAACATATCAAACACATTTGAGAGAATATTTCAGTGACCCTATTACTGATATTTTGTTGTAAAATACTGTTTTTTACAACAGATTGTTATTATCTTTGATGCAGTAGCTGGTGAAAGATCGATTCTGACTGGCATTCTCCATTTGGATTAAGGTAGAAAACCTGAACACAACTGTATTATGTTATTTGTAAAGCAAAATACATTACAAAAGCTTTTGTGATGCTTAAATAACTAAATACCTGTACTTGAAGCATTTTGTTTTAAATTCTCATTTGAAGAATGGGAATGTCGTTCCTTGATAGAAGGGCTTTCCCAAAATACTCAGAGTGCCATTTGTATTCAGTCATGCAGAAGTGATGGAACTGTCATCCAGTCCCAGAACAGAAGGTGAACATTTACAAAGGAGATGAAAGGCAGGAAATTATTTGCTAAGAAGAAAAGAAACATGAGCCCATTGTGAATAGAGGGTGCAAAGGCAAGGGGAGAACAGAAAGATGAAAAAAAAACACTTTATAAGTAAAGAATAGTGATTTAATTCCACGATCTTTCCAGCACTTAATAAAAAGTTGTAAATGATATTATAAAGGCAGTGATAATGCATTGTCATACACAGGTCCACCACAAAATTTCATAAAACTATCATAATGATCACTTACAGTCAAGGGCTTTATGGTATTCAGGGGAGATATGAACCTTTTGGTGATCACTTTCTCCATATAGAAAAACAAGAAGCATTGGAGGATGTCAAAATAGCATCATCCTGACCATCTGAAAGAGGAAAAGATAAAATCAGACTGCAGAAACTACTGTGTAATGTTCTTGTTGATGGTTTCTGGCAAAATCAGATTTCTCCTTGATTGCTTTTCATGCTATATCATATATTGTGTTCTGCCTGATGCATATGCTGTGGCTTCAGAACCAGTGATGTGCATGTGAAGTGTTACTGGGTGTCTTGTCAGTGACAATAAATATATGTAGGCAACATGCTGACAAAAGCACCCAAAGCTGTAGGTAGACCTAGCTAAGAGCAATGAAATTTTTATTGCCCAAGGGACTTTACTGATTTCTTGAACTTGTTCCTTGCAATTGTAATGCTTGCTGAGGGTCATGCATCAAGGCTGCAAGGCACTTACAAACCAATGTAGCTTGTGTGAAAGAATGAGTCTGTTATTTAGGAGAACAGATACACAGACACCTGTGAAATTGGTATCAGCAGCTGCAAGACTGACAGTAGAGTGGTGCAAAACATTTGGAATAGAGGTAACTAAATTTCAGAAGTGAGGTGAAGGCAATATTCAGCTTAGTCAGAATATCAAGTGTTGCTGGCAATAATTCCAGTCTCTTTCTACTACCTGCATAACCACTGGAAAGACCTCTTTCTTCAAACTCCTCTAGTTTGAAGGATGCTGCTGTTGGCATAATTTTCTTGGATTATGAAAGACAACAGGAGTGTGACAAAGAAATCATGCATGCCATTTAAAGAATGATTGAATTAAATTTGGGGGATATGGTAAGTGGCTACTATGGAAAGAAATCGAACCTTAAGTTCTGTAAGCATCTGTTAGTCTGTGGGAATAGTTTCTTCTAGTGTAAGACTGCAGTGGAGAAACTCAGGTGAGCAAGGGTTGAGGAATATTTCCAGAGAAGCAATGGAAGTCTACGTAGTAGAAAGGTAGATAGAAGAATACATGTTATAGCACAGTGTAATCAGATATATGGTGCAGATAAGGGGAAAAAGCCAACCAACCAACCAACCAACCAACCAATCAGTACCTTCAGAGGCTGTTATTCTCAGGACAAAGAAAATAAAGCAGCATGTGTATCAATCTGGTGTGTGGCTGTTGTACTTCCCAGCTGAAGGTGTGTGTGGCCTAACAAATCTGTTTGTTTGAGAATGCCCTGCTGGTGATGAATCCTTTGTAAGTGCTCCCTAATGACATTGCAGGAGGAATAGTCACAACTTGTGTATAACAGTAATCCATCAATATTCCAGTCATGAGTGCTGCTGTAAAGGGCTGGTAGCTTTGCACCTGTTAGTTTAGTTGAACTAGCATAGAATACTTTTCGGGCAGCCTACTAAAATTTAGAAACAATTGCTATCTGACCTTAGGTGCCTACAGTATAAAAAGCAATATGTTACTAATAAAAAATGGAGTGAAAGTGCAAACAAAGCTTACAAAAAGGTAGTTGAGAAACTGAAGCCTCCTCCTTCATCGTGTTAGGGGAATGTTTAACTTTATTCTTGATTATACTACATTCTTGTCTTGATTAAACAATAGTTTTTCAAGATTAACATGAGGATTAGAGGGCACATTAATTGTACTGAACGCACATCATGTTGGTGTGGGATACTGCTCCCTTCTTCTGTTTTTAAATACAGTGTACAGCATTCCTAATTAGGTCTTTAAGTCCCCCTCATAGCCTATTTAATTCTGTTTATCTCATTTAAATATATTTCTCATTCTTTGGGCAGTGTAATTAAATTGGGGATAAATACAGGATACGATTATATAATAATTTTGCAGTCTATCCTAATAATAATTTAGAGTATGATGATGGTATTGCAAAAGCTGACTTCAAAGTAAAAGACTAAAACTGCACAATTACATAAAGCTTTTCCCATTATATATTTTCCACTAAAACTACCAATGTCTTCTGAGCTCACCTGATTGCAAAGCAATATTTTTCTGGGTTTGCTTTAAACAAGCATACCAAGAAAAGAAGACTTTGAAGTCTATAGAGATTTCAAACAGCACTTGAAAACTTTTTTTACCTTAAAATCAAGATTAAATCTGATTGGAGATTCAATTTGGTCTTTTCTTATATCATTTGAACCAGCTTGCTTATCCTTAACAGCATAATCATACATAGCAGCCGGGGGAAAAGGCTACTTGCATATTCATTTTGATTTAAAATTTAAAACTAGATTTTTGTACTGAGGTATGTATATTCTCTTGCACAAAAGTATCTATGATCTAAGGGAGGAGCATTTGCTGTGAACTTTTAATTCTGCACCATCTGTCATTGCCTACTTTCCTATCACAGAAAATACAATAAACTTTTTAACCTATGCAGATTTGCTACCAGATGTCTCACAATCCTCCATCACCTCTTCTCCTTAATAGTGCCTGCCAGTATTTTTCATTGAAATCACATCTAGAGAACTGGCAAATTTAACCATACACCCAAGAGTTTCACTTCTAACCTCATGGCTCTGTGGTTTCGACAAGAATTCAGCGCCTTCATTTGTACCATCTTGTACAACAAAGTAAGTATAAAAATCAGACAAATAATTTTTTATTGACCTTAGTAGGGTAAGATGCATGATTCTGAATGCTGTTGTTGTTACTGTTTTATACCCTCATTTCTTGAACCCAGCTCTGAATTATTGCAGCCACCGTAAAAATGTAATGGGACACCAAGTACACATGCTGGCTCCTGGGACATTCAGATGGTTTCTAATCAATAAACAAGCTCTACTGAAGAACAAACAAGCCAAACAACAAACAAACCCTATTTGAAAGTTCAGTTCTGGTCTTGGAATACTGTTTTCCTGAAAGACTCCACACACGTGAAGTTTGGCATAGGATGAGGCCTCACACCCTAAAGAGGACAAGGCAACAGATTCCCTCTGCCTGCAGAAATGCCAGGGCTTCCTCCTTCCTCTGACACACACGGAGCAGTTGCATGGGGTTTACAATAAATCTTTATTAATAACTGCTTGGTTCCTTTGACTGAGGAAAAGTTCTGTTTCTAGAGACTTCTACAGTGTTAGGTGAGTAATCTGCAATACACAACTGGACCTCACAGTCTTGTGAGACCTCACACCTCTTGGTGTGTTAACAGATACCTGAATCTCACACATCAGTGCAGGGTAATAATAGGTTTTGTGCCTAGTTCTAAGCTATGTGAAAAGAATCTGACCTTTCAAAGCTCCGAGTGCATTCTTCAGCAACAACATGTCTGCGGATTTAACATCTTTTAGGTTCCCACTGAAACAGAAGAAATTCTAATTTGGACCACGAAAAGTATTGTTTACACATATGTCTTTGCCATGTTCCAAATCAGTTTTCTCATTGTATAAGTACAGAATTAGGGAGAAGCAGGAGAAAAGCCTTTTTTTCCAAGAATCCATGGTCAATGTGTAAAACTAATTTGAGGAACATCCGGTGCAATAGCAATTAAAAAGAAAAGTGTCTCCCTCTCATGTTAGCATTTGAAAGTTAAGCTGTCAAAGATAAAATGGAAAATACTCTCAGCTATTTAATGACAAGATGACTTTTTAAATTTGTTGTTGTTGATTTGAATTTGAAAACAAAAAAACAAAAATTTTCTGCACAAACTTAGTCCTGGTTAGGAAATAAGCAAAATTTATAGGTTTCAACATCGAAAAATACTTTTTTCTCACTAATAAAGTGAACTGTCACTCCAGAAATTACAGGTGTCATATGTATACTCATAACAAGTTCCAATTAAATAATAACATTAATTACATTCTTGAAATTAATCTTTTAGGGTTCTGGTTGGTTGGTTGGTTGGTTTGCTTATTTGTTTTTTTTTTGAGAAGGTGTTAACAGTGATACATGTCTTGCAGAAAAACTACAAAAATGAAGAAAAGCAGCATATTTTTATGATGGTACACCAGAAGCCTTGAACTCTGGTAACCGTGTCTGTTACTCCTCAGTTACTAAGAGCTCTGCCAATATGTGCTGAACAACACTAATACTTAGGTAAGGTCTCTGGTTGTGGCAGCATCCCAGCCAACAACTTAAGGCAGATTTTACAGAATATGCAGGTTGCATTTTTTGCCTCTCAAATCTGGTTGTGTGTGTATGATAAATTATGTTGACTCTAGAGTGCCAGCCAGCCTGTGCTGCCTTTCACAAGCTCATTTTTAAACCCTTGCCTTTGCAGCAAGGCTACGCACTGCCAGGCTGTCAGTACCTGAAACTGGCAATAAAATTTAGAGAGTAATAATCTTTCTTTTCCAAGGAAAATAGGTAGGTGAATGTTAATTTAGTGTTATAAAGGGGAGAACATAGGCCACATTTGAGCTTTCTTCACTCTACAGTGTCTATAATTCCTGTATATTCCATCATTCCATTCTGTCTTCTTGCTCATCTTTGCTGCAGCTTTTTCTCTGGCATCAGACAGGCACTGTGCCAGGGAATGCTAAAAGTTATGGAAGTACATAAAGAACCTGAATTAGGAGCATATGATGTACATTTATAGATACGTGTACACACAATAAGTTTGAATCACGCCACAGTTATCAATACTTCTTTTAACTGTTGTGGCTTTTTTATCAAGATCTCTAAAAGTGTTGCCTGAATACTAAATCAGCCAATCCCACACCCAGTTTAAGTCATCCTCAAACTATTTATGAATCTGTGATGAAACTGTAGGAAGGCGTCAAATAGAAAATAATGGGGATAGATGAGAAGTGTGGGATGTGGGAGGTGTGAGATAGCCATGAGATGGAAAGCCATGTCTCCCGTAGGAGAGATCACTGTGCATATTTTGCAGAGTATGCTAGCTACCAAAATAGTAGGTAAAAGGGAATCTCCTCTGTTCATGATTTGCTGAATCTGATGCTCCTTTTTTTTTTTTCATTTTGTTGTTGGGGTTTTTTTGTTTGGTTGGCTTTTGGTTTTGTGGGTTTTTTTTTTCTTTGTTTTTAGTGTGCTCAAAAAAATACATTAGCTAAAAAACAATTTTGGAGAAGCTTGTTTTAGTGAATGAATAAGAGTTCTAAGTAAATTTTTTCTTTTCAGTTTTGGATTGGCAGACAAAAAATATATGGTTATATAGCAAACAGTCTGCTTCATAATCCGATTTTTGTTTAGCTGTGCTCCTTCATAGACAAACAGGGAATGGAAACAGACTGTTACTGATTTCATCAGTGCCAAGCACTGAAGAATCAAGCTTGTAGCACTAACTCTTTTGTAGGTGTACAGAACACAGAAAAACCCTTACTACATTGCCCCATTTTTGTCAGATTGAAGATTGCCATGGCCACAGCATATGAGTGCTTCACAACTGCTAATTAATTTCTTTTCACAGGACTCTTGAGATAGCACAATTTCCTTGTCCTCATTTTCTAGAAATGGAACTGAAATACAGAGGAATTAGGTGCTTTGTTCAAGGTCACAGAGGAAGTTGGGACAGAACTTGGAATACAGCCTAGCTCAAAAATTGTGCCTTAACTAATATATCACTTCCCTCCCCCTGAGGTATCTATGCAAAGGTAGTCACAACACAGTTCTTGGTGAATCAAAACTCCTCCACAAATAGCAGGCAAATCTTGAAAAGTTTAATTTCAGTAGGAGTATCAGTACTTCCCCAGTAAATGAGATACTTTAGAAATATTCTTCAGTGTTTTGAAATTAGAAATTCCTGAAACTAATGAAGAAGGCATTTTTTAGTAGTAGGGCATTTTTTTAATTTTTTTTTTTTTAGTATCTTCCATATACAGCTATATTGCTTCTATCATTTAGATCATTATTAAGTTGCTGTGGTCAAGGATTAAGCCTCAGTTCTCCTTTTTCTGAACCTGTTCCACTATTCTACTTCAAACAGAGTTTAAACAGATGCAGTCCAAAAGCATTTTAATCCCACTGAAAATTTACATGCAGATTTGTGTTCAGTATCTATAAAGCCTAAAGAATTCAAAGTAGATTACTGTAGGAAAAATAAATCTTGTTCATACTTGTTCTGTAAAACTGGTTTTGTTTTGTATATTAACTAGATTTCAACACTTTTAAACTGAACTAGAAGACACCAGAATCTTGTAATGGCATCATATTGCTTTTCAACAGCGTATAATTAATGAATTCTATTATCAGGGAATAACTGGTCCGAATGCATGCAATCAGACTGAAGCTGAAGGTCTATTGGTAGTGGATTAATATCTGCATGTTGTATTAAAACAATAATCTGGTCCCTAAATACATAATCTGAGATTTGAGAATGAAAATTTGATTTTGATAAAGATAGGATTTAAAGATAATTTAAAGATAGATTTTAAAGATAAATTTAAAGATTTTTATAAAGATAGAATGTACTTTCCCAGCTCTTGCTTTCCTACAAAGATCAGGAAAGATTAAATGAATGGAGGTATTTAAGGATGGAAAATGTCCTAACAGATGCATTGTAAAGCTAGTTGCCTGGGCAACTTCTGGGCTACTTACATAACATGGCAAGTGATTTTTTGCCTTTCTCAGTCAGTTCTTAGCAACTTCTGAAACTACTACCACGATGGTTTTATACCCTTGCTACCATCCTGCTACTAACCAAGGGATTAGAAGTTGCATATACTGTTACCACTCATTTGAACTTCCAGATACCTAAGTCTGCATGATACTAACTCGGTTACTGCCTGTTTAAGATCTCATCACAAAAATTTCCTGGATGACTTGCAACATCACAGATACTGTGCGTTTTGTCCAAGGTCTCATGAAAAGTGCAACAGCCTTCAAAAAATCTGTTTGTGGTGGAACTTTGGTGAAAGATGTGGAAGGAAAATTGTATGGTTTTAACTTCTAAGTCCTCATGGCTATATTTTTTTGACAACTAGTTACCTTATTAACACTTTTTTTGTCATGCTTAACGTTCTTGATCCCCAACCTCTTTATATCCTGTTACTTTTCCTATTGATCAGGATCTTCTCTGCAGTGGTCTGTAGGCTAAGTGCTGTGCACTGGAATCACCTTTGTATTTTGGAGTAGACTGAAAGCCAGGGCAGCTGCTGCCGGTCAGATCTGATGGGAGATCTGACATGTCATAATAAGCTGGTTTCTCAGTAACTTACAGCGATGAAGTTCAGAGGCAGCCAGTGCTGGCAGCTGCTGAGCAGGCAAGGTATTGATTGGAAGGAAAAAATGAGGGAGATAGTGACCTTCTATTCGGAACCTGACAAAAGTGTGGCCGAGACTACGTTCTTGCTAACACGGGGCCTCCCTGATTCCCTTGCATAATCGTGGGATGCAGCCGTGCTTCCTTCCTGCCTCAGATCCACCACTCTGGACTTCTGACATCGAGTCATTAACTTTGTTAGCCTTGCTCCCTTGGTGGTTCCTAAAAGGAAAGAAAGAGGAATTCTTCTCAACCTGAGCATCATCAAAGTCATGAGGGTCGTGTTCAAGTACAGTACATTTTTTATCTGTAAGTTACCATAATAAAAGGCATAGTTGAACTGAAACTCCCTCATGCCTACCTGTATTTTCAGCAATTAATGGGGAAAGTATTTACTGCTCAAAAGGCTTTTGCTGTTTGGATTTCTTCCAGTTTGGAATCAGCTCTGTCAAATTGGCCAGTGCAATTTATTATCTCCTCGGGGACATTCAGCTGTCCCAGCTGACCTTTCTCAGAATAGATCCAGCTGTGTCCTTCTGTACAAAATCTTTCCACTCCCCTGAAAATGTAAGGATGTCCTCAACAGAACTATTAAAGATACCCTTAGGCCCAGCACTGCATTAATGACCTATAAGCTCACAACTTCCATTTCTGCTGTATATATTTTGATGTGAGGGTTAAGAAGGATAACACAGTTCAAGCACACCAGCAAGATCCCTAGGGAAAAAAAGTGCAATTATTCTGTAAATGGCAATTCAGAATTAATGGTCCAGGAGAATGACTTTGTGAGGACTTTTGCTCCCATGATTTTATTTAGAATTGACAGCACTTGGAAGACAGTCTGTTACATGACAACAATGCCTGCATTTTTCTTACCATACTTAATCTATAGGTCTTGAAATGCTTGTATGTCTTGCCTCAATCTTGTAAGTGCTGGCAGTGAGAAATCTGGAAGTGAGACAATCAGTTGAATCTACTTGCTCAAAGTGATGTGCTCAGCTGGTGGCTGACTAGATGAAATGGAAACAGTGGCATCCTAGGTCTTTAGTGTCATATCAGTTAATTCTGACAGGTGCTTCAATGATCCAGGCACTGTGTCTTGATTATCAATGAAGCAAAATTAAATGAATTAATGTTGAGGCTTGTTATGCGTTATTATCTGCTTGAAGACAAAATACACGTGCACATAACCATTAATTTACAACATAGTCACTATGAGTAAACTAATGACAGGTCTTTACAAAGTGAATTAAATGAGTGATTACTTTAAAAAAA
The DNA here is from genome assembly GCF_003957555.1 of Calypte anna. NCBI lineage: Eukaryota > Metazoa > Chordata > Aves > Apodiformes > Trochilidae > Calypte > Calypte anna. The sequence goes on from NC_044244.1 coordinate 142,328,857, forward strand.
AAAAGTTTTGCAGTTAAACTTTACACCTTAATTTCATTTTTGGCATCACCAGGTTCTCACACAATACAGGCTGAGCTGCTTGCTATCATAAAAAAAATGAAAGAAAGAAGGGTGCTTAGAAAGTAAATAGGGTGGACTTTAGAAGAATGTACATTGACTTTGAGAAGTCAATGAAGCAGAGATAATTGTCTTGATTTCCTTTTTTTTTTGCTGTTTCTGGAAGGCTGTGGAATTATACTATTTGTCTACCTACTCTTCCTTATACCTCAAGTAACTTTAGAACCCATTGGCCAGTTTACACCAGTTTACACCATCTGTGACCAGCAGACCTCTCAAACATTTGAAACTCCCGGGAGGTTTCTGAGAAATGGTTCCTACACAGAGGAGAAAAACTAAGGGAATGGGTGACATTCCCACTCAGCAGTTGCCTGGTGTTTGCCCACACATGCTGCCTTGGCAGCCTGCCCATTTATGCTGCTTTCCACCCTCTGCTTCTCCTCATGCAAAGAAATGGGAGGAGTGTGATCTGCATAGTGTGGTGCAAATACCAGGGGAGGTATCTGGGTTAGTACAGACAGGAAGCAGAGACATGCAGAAAAACACGTTGATAGGAAATTTAGCATCTTGAATTTGGCTGATCAATTTATTTAAATGAATTGTAGAATCGAAGCACTTGAGTTGAGATACACAGAACATCTTGCCATAGAAGAAACTATTACAGAGTCAAAAAGTGCATTCATAGCACCTGTTTTAAAGCCTTAAACTAGTCTCTCAGTTCCCTTGCAAGGATTTTCCTATAGACAGATACAGAGATTAGGTAACCTGCTACCTGAAGGGGGCTACTATATTTAGGTTGTTCTTCCTCAGATTTGCTTCCTGGTCCTTTTGTTTTATTCTGCCTAAGAAGGAGAGGAAATAGCGTCATTGAAATACTATTTTAGAAACCAGACAGGAAGGGAAATTGATTTACCCAAGACATAAAAGTCTTACCTAATAGAAAAAATAATGTAAAATTTAAAGTAATTTTGCACATAGCATGTAGATATCCACATTTATATGAGCAACGTCAAGATAAAAAAAGAGAAAAAGCCTTCCTTAAATTACTATTTTTCTTCTTGCAAAGTCAGTGAAACTCCTAGGTCCAACAGATTATTGTATAATGTATGGTGACTAACAGTAGGACAAGGGGCAATGATTATAAACTGGAGCACATGTGGTTCCATATAAATATTAGGAAGAATTCTTTCACTCTGAGGGTGACAGAGCACTGGCACAGGCCACCCAGGGAGGTTGTGGAGTCTCCTTCCATGGAGAAACTCAAAGCCCACCTGGATGTGTTCCTGAGTGGGCAGCTATAGGTGACCCTGCTCTGGAAGTGGGGGTTGGACTGGATGATCTTTCAAGGTCCCTTCCAAATCCTAACTTTCTGTGATTCTATGAGAATATGTAACTGTACTGTTGGAGTGGAGGGTGGATTTTCTGTTGGCAAAAGAGGGAATTAGTGCTTTGGGCTGTTTAAAAACACAGTTGGCTGAGCAGTGTGGCTCACAACAATTAATCTGTTTCAGGTATGTTGTATCACTCAGTCAAGCTACATTCTAAATCAGGCTTTCTACTTATCAGGCTTTTACTCAGAAACTCATACCGGGCTGTTTTATGGTCATGATTTTAATGCTGTCTTGATGACTGTATGTATTGAATTAATATTTAGGCTTTTTTTTTTTTTTTAAAGCAAACACAGGTGTTGGTATGCTCAAAATGCTGCTGCTTTGCCTTTATTCTTCCTTCAGAGGAGAGTTTTGTTTTTGTTTTTGTTTTTTTTTTTACTTTGGTGTTTGTTTTTCAGGGAGTTCAGTTTCAGAGTTCTCCATAGTTTTGTGAGGCACTGTAGGAAGCTATGTTGATGAAGAAGATGGAAAGGCTCATGCTAGAGCAGTTTATCCTCTTTACTACTACTCTGAAGTGGGTAATTGGAGGTTGGCCTGTTCTTACTAAGATTTACCAAAACATCAGCAATCAATGGTTAGAAATATTTCCCCAGGGGGGAGTAGATGTCTTTTTGAATGGTAAATTACTTTGCTTTGCTAAATCTCTGCAATAATGTTGGTAGCTGCAGAGACCCAAATGTATATTTATATCTTTAGAGTTTGCAAGTTTGGTTTGGACTTAAAAATCAATTTCAGTCTAGAGAGAGGTCAGAGAGGCAATTTGGTAACTTCTTATGGGTCACCATATTGGTCTGCAGACTTCATGAATTCATCAGTTTGATAATTTCATCTTAAAAGTCTTTTTACTTTTACTAGAATATGTAATGAAAGACTCTTTGTGGAGAAAGCTTGGAAGCTAAAGTCCCTAAAGCAGATCCAGGCTTTCTGTTCTGTTTGCTTAGCAGTCAGCCTAAGAGGTAACCTTAGTGATTATGAAGGTGGGGTCTTGCTCCCAACTAGGACTTCTGTGTGCTTTGCAAAATAAATCATTAATATTAATGGATGCTAATACCACAGAACACATTTATGTAAGTGCAAACAAGCTGCATATATGCTTGCATCTGCTGTCTGATCTGGACGGCTGTTCCTATGACAGCTCAGTATCCTGTGGGGGCATTACTCATAGAGATCTAGGTGTACAGCAGACATGATTTGGGTGAAAGAAAAAAGAACACTTAATACACATGTAGGCTGATAAAATGCTTGAAAGCATTCTGTCAGCATTTTAAAAGGAGATAAATAATAATTTTAAAAACTCCAAAATGGTAAAATAAAATTAAAAAAACCCAAACTCTTCTTTTACAACAACTTAAGTGGTAATTTTAGCATTCACATTCAGGCTAATTTCAGGCAAAGGTTTATTTCACTTTTTTGTGTCTTAGGTTGTGAAGCACCATTTTATGCACACTAAAGATTAAACAGTTTTGATTTTGTAGTTCCTAACACACACAAGTGCAGGCACACTTGTGCATAAGCACAAACTGTAAGTCATTAAAGTGAGCTGATACTGAAAGGGTTTTCCTGCAGTGACATAATTAATGATCTGTTGAGATCATAGCTACCTTAATTTTAAGTTTGCGTTTTCCAGTTCAAAGTTTTAATCTCCTTGCCATTTCCTCTTTACTTTGAATTTTCTGGCTGTTTTTCTGCTTTTTTTTTTTTTTTTTCCCCACCAAAAAAAAAAGATTTGAGAAGATTGTGGACTTGATTTGCAGTGATGTTGAGTGCTCACAATTCTCTGTGCTGTTGATAAGGACTCTAGGGCCTCAGCAGTTCTTATGGTAAGTAGTTCATAGGTTCCAGCTAACTTTTAAGAGCTCATAAGCTTCTAGGTATAGGTAGCTGTGCATAAATATGCACATGAACAAAAGCTTAGACTTTTTCAGTGCAGTTACAATGCATATAAAGGTCAAAGAAAAATGCATGAAAGAACTCTAAAAGCTCAACATATTGTAAAAGAAAAATCTCTTTAACTGTGAGGTAAGAAGGTAGAAGAGCTGCTTTCCAAGGAATTTTTTAGTATTAATTGTACAGAGAAAATGTATGAAGAGCAGAGTTACAAAGAAGGTGGGCTACAGCATTGCACAAAATCTTACCAATGCTGCCCTTTATTTGGTATTCTTATGAGGTGGCTTCATCCGGGCAGAATTTCAAAAGTACTTCAGTTATAACTGTGGGAACCTCTGTTACCCGAAGGCAGCTCAGACTGGGAAGGCACAAAGTGGAATCATCTCACCTAATTTTAGGATCTGAAAAAATCTGTGGTCAGCTGCATATGAGCTAGCACCTGTGTCTTGTGCTGCCTGGAGACACTGGCACTATAGATTCTGATGAATCTCATACAAAGTGCACTTACCATGATTTCTTTTCTCCAGAAGCTACAAATTATGTTCCGTTTGTCTTGAAAAATGCAAATAAACTTGTAAATGCAATTTTGTCTTTCTAAAATAAACTTCTGTGTGATAGAGGAGAGGATAAAAGATATGAGTATGGATCCCGTCCTTTTGTTTAGTAATGAGCAAATAATCTAAAAATATTGAAAAGAAATCTGAAATGTTGTGGTAATGAATACAGTTTGATATTAAAAAATTATGCAAGACTACATGCAGAGCTTAAATTTAGCTTAAAATAGAGAAGGATCATTGAGAAGATGTTAATTTCCATAGTAGCTTAAAATCAGTTATTTTGAAACTAGCTGAGTATGGTATTAACTTTAGAGTACTGTAAAAAGTAGACTGTGCACACTTATTCATTGTTACTTTAGTGATAAGTCTCTTGAATCTTAACTTTTGAAGGTAGAATTTTTAGGGTATATTAACCCATGAAAAGACATCTCTATTATGGAATCATTACCTGCAAAATATATTTTTATCATAAAAATACGTGGTATAATAAAAATTTCTAACCTCTAAAATATTAAACCAAACCCTCATAACATATCCTTAGACCTAAGGAAAGTAATAGACTTTCAAGAACTAAAGCAGTTTGGATCATAATTGCATTGTGCTGAAAATTATTGTCTGAGAAATGGAATCCTGAAGTGATGACTTCATTCACTGTCTAGGTAACAATTATCTATGTCCTCCAACAATTAAAATTGGAAATTACATATTTTATGTGAAAAATTACAGTCAATACGTTATTTCTCAAATGGATAAAATAGAGAAGGATCATTGAGAAGATGTTAATTTCCATAGTAGCATACTGAGCATTTGTGTTTATTAAATAATTGTAATTTGATGAGCAAATGATGATGAGGCTAAATGCATACACGAGGAATACATACAAAGACAGCTTTTCCTGGAAGCTATTACAGAAAATCATTCTTGTTGAAAACTAGAGTAACATTTGTTTATCTTTCCAGTAATATCTGTATTAACTTTGCATGGAGATGGAAACTCACTGCTTTGTTAACCTACTTTGCTTCTTTGATGTAATCCAGTTCCCACAAGGATTTTCAGCTCTAATTATAGAAATTTAAGGCAGTTTCTACATGTAGGTTCTTGTTTTCTTTAGCTCTTTTAGTTTTGCTGAGTAATCATCTTTGATTTCCCTTTTGAAATCAAACATATTGATTACTGATTTGGCTGAATTTATAATTTAATTTAAATAATCTGGCATAGGTATCATGATCACTTGCACCAGATTTATTCTCACTAAATCCTTAAAAAAATGTCACTAAATCTTTAAAAACTTGCCTTGTTGCTTAGGAAAACTAAGACCTGTCCCAGATAGTGCACTGAGATGAACAGGTGAAGCTATCACCACCTTTCACTAAATGCCTGGCTTCTGAGGCACTTTGCCTACCTCCTGGACAGAGACCTTTATTCCATTTTTGAGCTCCCTCCTAATTCAACAAGATTTTCAGTATGCATCAGAAGTCCCTGTGTGTGAAGACACAAACAGCCATCACTTTCTAATATATCTTAAAATTCTTTCAAATAGTATAACCTCATGAAATCACCTGGGTGTCTCATCCAGGAATAACTGGGCGGGAGGGTGCATTTAACTGCAAATGTTTGAAGATGGGGTTCTAGTTCCTGTCAAGCTGTGGTGAGGCCACTCAGTAAAAATGAGAGAAATAGCATTTAGTATTATTTAATGGCAGCGTCATTAGAAAATGAACTGAAGTAAAAGGTGCACAGGGTTGGCTCTTCTAGCTATATTTTTGGACGTAAATGGCTATGGTTGCTGCACTTTGTGTCAAGCTCAATGGTCCAGGGAGCTGGTGGAACCACATTTAATCTTCCTCTGGTCACAGTACTGCACACAAAGAAATTTTACAGGAGGTGGAACATCTGTACTGAGGGAGCCCTCATGTCAAAAAAAGAAAGATGCCAAATTACTATATAGGTACCTGTGGTGTGCAGTGGCTACCAGAACTTGGAGTTAGTACATTGTGGGGTTTTTTGGAGTTTATTGTTTAGATACTATTTAAATATAATTATAGTCTTGAAAAATCAGCTCACTCACTGGATATGTATATATATCCAACCCTGGCTGGGTCTAAACACGTAGACCCGGGTACTGCTACTGTAATTGATTTAATTGATTGCTTTTTTCTAATTGATAAAATCAAGTTGGCTGAGGCAGTTCTAGATTCCTTACTTTGCTGCAAGCACCAGTGTAAGCCAACAGTTTCTTTATGTAGGAGTTGAGGGAGTACCCATCCAAAGGTAGTATCACTGGGATAGGTATCAATGACAAAGACATGGCAAGAGTGTCACACATTACAGATACAGGACCAGTTTCTCTGAAGCATGGTCATAAACTCACAGTAATGCTGGTTTGCAGCTTATGTAGCTATGACAACAGTGGTTTTACACTCCTGTGGAATAATGAAGTTATGTATTTTCTAGGAAGTAGTGTATAAACAGAAATTAATGAAGTTCAGAGAACTAAGGATGCTGCAGTATACATGACAGTCTTGAGGGCTGCTGCTATTGTGTGTACTTCTGCACACAGATAACAACCCTTGAACAACATGATGCAGGAAAGAGAACTGAGAAAGAATATTCCTTGTGGTTTGTGAAGCTGTAGAGCAGCTCATAAGCACACTGGGGAGACGTGTTAGGACTTGTTAAAACGTAAACTGTGATATAAACAGAGTCAGTGAGGAAGAATGTTAAAGAAGAGCTTGGTAGATAATGTATGCAATACTCATGGCAGCCTGGCTATTCACCTGCTGTTGACTGCATTTCAATTTCCCTTGCTGTCCATCTGCCTTTCCTATTTCAAGCTATTTTATGATGTAGATCATTGCTCTTTTTTCTCTGATGCCAACAGACTTCCATGCTGATGTAAACAGTGGACTCTAAAAAGGCTGTCCTTGTGAGTCATAAGTACCTACGGCATCCAGGATTTTATCCTTTTTTATCCTTTTTTATCCTTCATTATAAATGTGGGTAGAAAGCACTCCTTTAACCATCATTACCATTCTGAAGAGAGAGATTCGTTGTAATCTTGGGTCAGGAGGAGGATCCTAAAGGAAAAATAGAACAATCTGAGGTGATTGTACACATACCCAGTTACAAACCTGGAAGGTAAGGAAAGGCACCATTGCTTTTTGAAAAAAAACAACAAAAGACTTCCAAACCAACACGGAAAAACCCATAAGCACTAATTGGATATAAGGCTATCATAATGGGTGATTCTCTTTCTTGCTTCTTAATGACCACTGAAGCCCCTAAATGTACTACAGCCAAGTCTCAGAGAGACTGTACAGACTTTCAGGGGTTCAGACTTGGGAGCGTACAGAAACTGATGACAGCTTTTAATGTAAAAAGCAGTATTGACTTCATAATATTAAGCCATTTTGAACCAATAGACACCTCTACTTTAACAAAGTCAGCCAAATATAAGTTCCATGTAAAAAGGAATATTCTGATTTATTTTCTCTGACACTAGGAAATATGAACAGCAAAACATGGTTCTTATCCGTGTGACATCCAGTATCCAATAAAATTCAGTGTAGCTCAGTAGTTTTGTTGCCAGTTCTTGTTATTTTTTATCTCATGACAGATAATTTCACAGAAAGCTCCAGATCCTAGATCCATGCAAAATTGTCAGTATTTCATGTTTTATTAAAAAACCCCAACAACTTGGTGAATACCACATGACCCCTTCAAGCATCAACATTTAATTGCAAAAAAAGGAACATTCACTTTTAAACTATTCTTTTTTCCCATTCACTGATAAGTGAAAGATATCTTCTTTTCTTTTTTTTTTTTTTTAAACACGCCATGATTGTGAATTAATTTATTTTTTTTTTCCTGATTGACATCAGGTCTTTGCTATATTGCTAACAAGAGCCTGCTCTTCCCCACGTCTAGCTTTAGCTCATCCTAAATTGATATTTCAATTTTTAAACAGAAGAACTCAAAATTTCCTTCTGCACAATTTAAAAAAATATTTTTATTTTCTTTTTTTAATCTGCCAAGTCAATTAGCTTGTAGAAATTGTAATGCATCTCAACATGCTTTTGGTAGCTTTGCATGACTCCTCTATGAGAACAAACATCAGATAAATGAGTAATGTTCTAGGTCTTTATCTTGCATATTAATATTCCAAGCATGACTTACATTTTAAGAGACAAACACATTCTAAGAAATATGCTGTTGATTGTATCCCAAAAAATAAATCAACAGTAATTAAATGTCATGTTAAGTTTTCCTTGAAATGTCAGTGGGGGGTCACAAACATAGTTCAAAGTCCTCTGAAAACAAAAGCTGCCTTATATTCTCAGGTTTAAACTGTCATTATCAGTAGGCAGATCTCTGTTTTCATTTTAGCATAATCTCTTAAGTAATGCATGGAGTTTGCTGTGAATGATGCTGCTGACTGAAAACCAGCCTTCATACTTCAATCCAAGGTGCAGTGATTCCCATTGATTCCTGAAAGTTTGCTTTCAGTCTCTTTTCTTTGGAGCTGCAATAATGCTGCTTTTCACACTCTCTTCTGCATTAAAAATATTCATTCTTAGGCCTGACCATGTACATACTGCAGAGGGAGCAGCGTGTGCTCGGAGAGACGTAGAGGTTTTTTGGGAGGGCTGAGGTTCCTCATCAGACACCACAGGGAAGCTTGGCTGATTATTATGAAATGACAACTTTGCATCAAACACAAATTTTGAACTCACTTCCCCTCAGTAGTGTCTTAAGTGCCACAGACACCCAGTTTGTTTCTCTCCTCAAACTGCAGACAATGAGGAATTTTAAAGCATTTTCTAAAACCAGGTTCTGTTCTGCCATTTTGGGGGTGACCAAGTGGAAAACCATCCACTTGTGTGGTCTAACTTGTATCTCCTTCCTTCTCAAGGAGGCAGAGTGACAGACCAAGGACACTGTGTCCTGAGATGGATATTTTGTCAGTGTCTTTTTCATAGCTTATGAGCTTTGACTCCACAAAAAGTAACACAAATGTGTTTTCACTATTTATATATGGAAAATAATGGTTTTCAATGTATGAATTACAATTTCCATTATTCTAAAATTGAGGAGAGTAATTAGATTGTCAAAGTGGCTTTCATGCCTAATAAACAAATGAACAGTGAAAAAGGTAATGGTTTTTTTTTTGTTGTTTGAATTTTTAATATCATGCAAAGGCTAGAAAGCTCAGTAAGACAAAAACAAGTTGGGTTTTTTGGTTGTTTGTTTAATTTTTCATTGGGATTTTGCATGTATTTGACCCCCTCCATTATTCATGTTTCTATCCACAGAGTTTATGGTAATAATGATAATGATAATGGAGGGCATCATTAGGGAGAGGACTATGGCTTGTAGAAGGAATCAACTGACAGTGTAAGCAAGTGCTGAAAGGAATTGAAGGGAAAGTATTTTGGAGTATAAGAGGAACTTGGCTTTTAAAAGAACTTTATTAATAACTTCTTGGCAAATTAATTAATAATTTCAGGTTGAGGCAATCCCAAGCACTGATACAGGTTGGGCAATGACTGGTTTGAGTAGCCATGGGGGTGCTGGTGGATGAGCTGTCAGTGTACACTTGCAGCCCATAAAGCTGAATGCATCAAGAGAAGCATGGCCAGCAGGTCGAGGGAGGTGATTCTGCCCTTCTACTCTGCTCTTGTGAGACCCCACCAGGAGTACTGCATCCAGTTCTGGAGCCCCTGTTGCAAAAAAGATATGGATGTGCTGGAGCGTGTCCAGAGAAGGGCCACAAGAATGCTCAGAGGGCTGGAGCACCTCTCCTGTGAATACAGACTGAGAGAGTTGGGGTTATTTAGTCTGGAGAGGAGAAGGCTCCAAGCAGACCTTATTTTAGCCTTCCAGTATCTGAAGATGCCTACAAGAAAGCTGGTGAGGGACTTTTTAGGATGTCAGGTAGTGATAGGACTGGAGGTAGTCAATTCAAAGAAGGGGGAGATTTAGGTTGGGAGTTAGGAAGATGTTCTTCACCATCTCTCACCTCACCAGTGAGGCACTGGAACAGGTTGCCCTGAGAGGTGGTGGAAGCTCCATCCCTGCAAGTTTTTAAGGCCAGGCTGGATAGGGCTCTGAGCAACCTGATATAGTGGGAAGTGTCCCTGCCCATGGCAGGGGGGTTGGACCTTAAAGGTGATCTTAAAGGTCCCTTCCAACCCTGAAAATTCTATGGTATTCTAGGATATATCTTTGCAATCTATATGAAAGTGGCCAGTCTTAATGCTATATTCTTTGTTTTGAATTCACAGCCAAGGCGGATGTTTGACTGACTACAATATGAAACATTTGTTGCTATGTAACACACTTGTATTTTGTTCATGTTATATATCAGGAAGTAGAGAAATTTTAGGTGATGTGTGAAAGCACAAGCTAAAGCTGAGCAACCAGATAGCATAGGAGCTGGTTTTCATTCATCAAAATGCAGACACTTCTACAGGGACACTTTTACACTTTCAAAAGGAAAACTGTTGGTCTGCCTTATTTACAAAATTTTTAGAAAAGGAAAAAAAAAAAATCTGGATATAACAAGTTCACTGACAATGTTGTATAGATGTGAAAGAAACTTTTAACTGTACATGCCAGCACTGCTGTGGTTTGTAGAACACAAAACCTGTATTTTTTGAAAAAAACTGCATTGCAAGGGGGCAATCTACATCCACTGAGGTTTTGCATCTCCTCAGGAGAATGCATTAGAGGCATCCAACCTTGAGCTCTATGCAAACATATAATTTGAAACATTTAAATGTGTAAGCTCTCTGCTCCTGAAAAAAATTAGTTGTCATTGGCCTGAAGAACTGTTCATGCCATTTTTATTTTACAAATCTTATTGCAGTGGGTTGCAACTGTTTTACTATAGAGCTTCATTAGAAAAAATAGAACTCAGGCATTTCAATCTAATATTTAGTACTTTTTTTTAAACAGAATTGCACCATATTAGCACAGAGAAAAAAAAAAAAGAAAAAAAAAAAAGTGAAAAAGGTGTGAGATGGAAGATGAGCACAAGTCTTTGTAGTTTATTTAAGTTGTACCACACTAGACGAGCTCCTGTGCTAGAGACTGCCTGATAGCTGTGCTGATCTACTTCAGAAAATCCTCCATCTGTTCTTGGTCTGACTGAGTTTCTTCATGTTGTCCAGCTCCAAATAACCTGAGGGAACAAGAGTTTGGGAGAAACTGTCAAACTTGAGTTGTGGTTTCTGCTTTCCTGACTTCTACTAGTGACATTATAAATCACGTTCTATGAACAGAACATAAATCAGAGGATTTTACAAAATCTAGATGAAAAGCATTGATTATGCATAAAGTCTTAATATGTATTAATATCCTTAAAAGTGGCTCATAAATCTCACCATTCTTAATTTGCTAACAATGCTTATATCTCTGAGGCTCTGAAAGAGCACAATGTTTGTAATTTTAACCCAGTAACTGTATGGGCAGGATCTTCCTCTGATATTTTCAAAAGTAGCTCTGTCTAGACAGTTGCCATCTAAGGGACATAGGGAATCAGTCTGGGTGGACTACTGCATTAGCAATGTAAACTCCAGGAGTGAGTGAGATGTTTCTTTCAGGCAGAATATCTCTCAACTAAGTTGTTGATGTAGAAATACATATGTTCACGACTAGCACATTGTGCCTGTACTTATTTTATTGCACTATATTGTAAGGCATTATTGAGTATATTTTTATTTGTTTGACATTGCACACACAACTTTATGTTGATATCCTGCCTGCATTGTAAGCACTGTCAGTGGAAAAACTGGGGTGTTTTCAGCTTCTGTCAGACAGGAATCAGTGGAGCTTTTTTAATAAATTTTCAAGCATATGGTTAAGAAAGTTTGTTTTACACTGTGTAGTACATGCTTTTATGTTTCCAACAAAAATATTTTAAATTTGCAATTGTTACCAAATAGTGAAACATAAAGTATGACCATTAGGAACATCTGATCAGGTGCATAAGAAATTTCAGAACTGATGTTGTGAGGAAGGCCTTGGGGGAAAAAAAAAGAATCACTGCTCTGGTAGGAACCCAGCTCAGGTATAGAAGACCAGAAATGTAAAATGTATTAAGGTAAAAGTCTAAACAGGAAAAAAAAAGCAACAGAGTTAAAGAATGTATTCTTGTAAACATGGTTTGCTTCAAGTGAAATGGGAGAAGAAATTTGCAGGTCAAAACCCCCATATTGCCTGTGAAACAATGAGATGCACTGTAATGATAATTTTTTACCACCAGAGAGCTCTTATTGCATTGTACTAAAAATGTTATTCAAATATTTATTCATGGGCACCATAATTTATTCTCAGGAACTGAAAATACTTTCATATTTATAGTCTCTCCTTTTCTTCATTCCCTTCTCTACTGGCAATTCCCACAGGGTTATCTCCTGTCTTCCAACTGCATTAAGGAAAAAGTGGCTGTATAACTGACTACATAGTAAGAAATAGCATTTCCAAAATCAAGAATATTAATTGCTTATAGAAATTAGTTCAACTTACCATTCCCACCTTACAACTTTATATTTTCAGAAAGTCTAAAGCTGTGAAACTGGTAATTTGTTTAAAATAATTGTTTTCCAGGAATAAGAGGTAGACAAACTTAAAAAGATGAAGAAAGAAGTCTCTGGACAAAAGAAGCAAGAAAACTGCTTTTCCAAAGTTTTCAGTTTAATCTGACTCCCAGTCATTATCAGTGATGCAGGGTTAAATTGCTCATGGACAGACCATGTTTCATCTGGGGCCTCAGACAAGACTTTAGTATATCACCTCTAAAAAATAAAATTTACTACCTATGCAATTTGTTCCAATAATTTGTTCTGATATTCACATGTCTGCTCCAAGTTCCTGGAACCATGAAATAAGCCTTCCTGTGCAGTATGGGTGATAAAACTATTTTTCTGTGAAGTTCAATGAGTTTTATAGAGAGCCCTTTGGAAGACCAACATTAACCTTTTCTTCTGCTAACACTTAAACTTGAGCTTAACCAGTATTTCACTGTCAGCCTACATGATTTCTGTACTTAATTCTATTTAACCTTTCACTTTGTGTGTATCATATACAGTCTGCATGTTAAAAACTACAAAATGAGAACAGTGGCACTTTTCAGATCATTTTACAGATTTTTAGCCATGGTTAAGGAGTAAGAGACCAGACCTCCTAGAATAAGCCTGTTACCTTCACAATCATTTTTAAGATATTTTTACACATGTGACCTAAAATAGGTTTTAATACCATTTATTAAACACAATATATGAAAATGGTTATATTTTCCTTTGTAAACTTATTCCTCTGTTTGTCCAAATTTATCTGTGCATCCCCATGTCCTTTGTAATTCTGGGCTGATTCATCACAGTGCTCCAGACTCCTAATGATCAATCTGAATTCTGTAGACCAAATTTTATAGGTTTCAAATGCAGCTACCTCTAAAACAAAATTAATTAGCTGCAGATCCATACTACTGTGTTGCTATGGCCTGGCACAGTTTCTGCCAATTCTGCAAAGCAATTATCTCTCTTTTTTCATTTTGAGAGATAGTCTGAGCAAAAAAATCATAAATACATAGCAAACAAACTTCTCCAATAACTTTCTTGTTTTCTGTAAAAGCAACCAAAATGACAAACATCTGAATAAACCAGCGATACTATTCAGAGTATCCTCCTCAATATTAAATACTTGCTAGCAAATCTTAACTGAGGAAGGTCTGGCATTTTCAGAAGTGCCTTCCTCCCTCAGAAGAGCCCCCTCCCCAGAGCTGCCCTACCTTTGAACCCCCCATACCCTTCATATGCTTCAAATATTAACCTTAAATCTTCTAAGGAGATTTATGACGTGGGCATGACCTGACAGCTCTGAACTTCATTCATCATGTCTCCTAACCCAGATCCTGAAATTGGGGGTGGCATTTGTCTGGTCACAGTAAATGCCCAGACATGAAGTACTGTTTACAACCTCTGTTGAAGCCAGTGAGGAGACACAGACAGGTAAAGAGAGGCTGGGTGACTAATTCTGGCCTCTGCACCTACCTTTTGGAGAAGAAGGCAGGTGAGATAATTCTTCTTTGCCTCCCACTCTTGTGCACCCTCACCTCCCTCCTATGGATTTCATCCCTTCCCAAAGCATTGAGTGTTGATATAAAGAACAAATCCACTACCTGGGGTTGGAAGAAGGAGCTTTCCGCACATCCCAGGACCATGTCTCTGTGTGACTTGTGCTGTCCCCCAGAGCCCACAGTGTGCTTCCCAGGCTGAAGAGAGCACTACAGTATTGATTGCCATTCCTGTGAAGCCTGCCTTAAGTACAGAATAAGCTAGGTAAGCTATTAGGGAGGCTGGATTTACTTTTATATTCTCAAACAATCTCCATGCATCATATGGACATCTGCTGCAGTTATTTATGAAACAGGTAGTGTCTTCTTTTCCTCTCTTTTCCTTAATTCTAATGTCTATCAGGATTTTGCACATGGGACTTGCAGTAACCCCCTCAAGGATTACTTGCCTCTTAGGGTGATTTGTCAGCTGGATTTATCAGCTTTGAATTGAGATCAGCTGCTTGGCTTCTTCATTTTCACATCTGCTACCAAGAAGAGTTTGCTAGAAGTTGAGTTAAATCTCAAATGCTCCAAAACACTTAGTGGTGGTGGTGGTGTATTAACTGATGTTTGAGCCTGGAGGCATTGGTTAGAAATCCTCCACTCAGCAACAGAATTCTTAATACTCTGTGAAATATATTTCTTATTAGCAAATAACAAATATTTGACGTGAAAGACATTTCTTCTGTATCTGTCTTCCTATCATGCTCATCAGCACTGTGTTACATGAGGGAAATCCCCTTTAGTGAAGTATTTCAGTTACATCTGTTTACTGAAGTTTATAATACTTCACTTTAGTGAAATATTTCAGTCACATCCGTTTAATTCTGTGTTGCTCTGCTCCACAGAGCAGTAAATGCCGTCCGGAGGTGTCTGCAGAGCTGCCAGCGATTTCGTTGTCTTGGCTGGGACAAGCACAAGCTTCAATGCATTGCTATACAAAGAACTGAGATTCTGTAGAGTAGGTCTAGCACTGACATATTTTTCACCAGGGCCCTGTTTATATGGTGGGTATTCCTGAGAAATTCCTCCGTCTCTCCCAAAGCAAGGGCTGGGCAAATGGCATTTCAACTTGTGGCTAAACTAAGATCATCCCTTCGGCTAAAGTTTGGATTTCACTTCTCATTCAATTTTGCAGCACTTGTGGTTGGAAGTGTGACTGGAGAAGAAGCTGCAGCTCCTGAAATACAGGGCTGCTTCAGGGGATGGGGCAGTCTGCAGCACAGGAGATTGTGTTGTAGCTGTGCTGCCAGCAATTCCCAAACCGATTTAGGAGCTGGGAGTCAGCTACAGTCACACTTCAGGCTGCAGTCAAGATTTGTCTTACACCCAGCGTTTATGTAGCATTAAGGCAGCAAGAAGTAATCTGAGGATGGGTTGCAAATGGCAAAATTAGCATCAGTTGTCTGGAAGCTAGGTGCTTAATCACAACAAATCCAATAAATTCCTGTCTAGTTAAAAAAAAATAGCAAGATGAGATTATAAAAAAACAGGACAGATGAGATAAATTCTGAGGAGGACTTAAAAGTCTAAATAAAAAAAACCAACACTTTTGATTCAGAAAGCATAGATAATTTTTAATTCATTATGTAATGTCCATTTTTTGCTAACATAAACCACAAAAGTAAATTCACAATGTGAGATTACAAGTGATGGTGTATTTCTGGAAATAAAAGATGAACATTTGATTTATTTTATAACAGTGTGAGAAAATTATTCCTCCAATAAGACTCTAAATTAAGTGGGAATGTCTAATTGAACTTGACATTATTCACTGAAATCTTTAATATTTCTTAATTTCAAAAATATTTCCTCAAGTGGAATTAAAACTTAAATTATACTGAACATTTTTCAGATAGATTTAATTCTTGGATCCGTTTTCATCTTTAGGCATCAAAAATAAATAAGAGAAATAATTGTGACAGGTTGGCTAGAAGCTTAGTTTTCACTTTTTTTTTTTCAGACTAATGCTAATTAATTGTGTCCTCCCACAGTGATGGAACATCTTGGTGTGTTTCCACTTTCTGAGGGATCTTGGGCAAAAATTCCTCTCGTGCAACATAATTCATATCAGTGGCATATATTTCATAAATTCAGCCCAGTTCAACAGCAGAGCAGTTGAAAAGCTACTGAAAAAAGGTAGCTGAAAGCTAGCTGAAAAAGAAGAAAATATTTTAAAAGATAAACTATTTTTACTACAGATAGTACCCTCCTCTGACACCAACGAAGCAATCTGGGAACATTTTTATATCACTTCAATTTCCATGTACAGTTTGAAATGCGGGGAAATGAAGGAGCTGCATTTTCATCAGGAGGCTGCAGCTTTTAATGAACTTGCTTTTGCAACGTGGAGAGAGGAAGTCTCTAAAGCATTTTGGAGAAGACTCAGTTATCCTCAAATGACCAGCAGGTAGCCTGATGTTTTCCCCTTGTCCTGCCAGTGGTAGCCAGAGGCACTGTGGTACCAGGGAAGAACAACTGGCACTGATGGTCAATGTCACCCCTGGTTTGGGAGGTGCTGCCCAGGGTAGCAGAGCTACATCAGCTCCCTCTTGCTGTTCCTGCAAGGTGGCTCTTAGGATGGCTGCCAACTGGGTGTCACATTTGTCAAGAAAATCAGGATGTGCCATTAGTGATCAAACCCCCTCCACATATCCTCTGCAGAGAGGAGCCTGGTGGAGGAAAGCCCTGTTACAGGGAAGGCTGTTTCTGAGGGAGCCTTGGCAATCTGGCTTGTTTCTCTCACCCCTTGTTTCTGCCTGGCTGACATTTTGGCACAATAAATCTGTTAGCATTCCAAAATCCCCAGCTGATTTAAATATAATACTTTATTAATGTCCTGGATGGGTGATCAGGTGTAGACTTCTTTCCCAGTTTCAAAGTGAGTTCCAAACAGCAGCTAAAATACACAGAGACATCAATCTTGTTGTATGTAATGACACACAGCTGAAAAATTTTGCAAATGTATGCAAGAGGAGTATATTTTCTAAATTACAAACAAATGATTGTGAGGAACATAAAGACTGGAAAATAGCAGTTTTTCTGAAGATGACACTAACTCATACATGAGCATCCAATAAAACAAAAAGAGAGGTAACTTCTCAAGAGATTGTCCTTTTTTTCCTCATTTACATTGTCAACAGAAAAGAAGGTATGAAGTTGCTTAATACAGTTATACTGAAATGCTGTTATCTGATTTTTCAAGTTGACAGAAAGGTACTTTGAAACCTTCAAAATCCTAGATGGTGAATTCAGTCTGTGGGAGATTACCAAGCAAGGGAATAGTTGCACAGGTGAACTGGTTTGCTGTATAATTAATCTTGGCTGTTAGAAATTAAATTCTTCAATTCCATTCTGTATTTCAAGGTAATAATCTTCAATACAGAAACTACAGAGAAACCAAAGCATTCTCAGCTATGGGTTGGAGAAAAAAAAATTCCCTTTAAAATCAAAAGGTATGGAGCAGTCAGCATGAATATAAAATTAGAAGCAAAATTAAACCCACTAAGAAGTTTCACAAAACATGATGTATCTGTTAAACAGCTAAATGAGAAGAAAAATATTAAATCTTCCCGAGTCCTTTTATACTAGTGAGTAGGTCTGCACAGTCCAAATCTGTTTCTTAGTCAGAAATACTTGTTAACTATCACATCTGTCATATAGACGGCTTTAATTGAATTTACTTTGGTTCCACATGGTAAAACTTAAGCTTTGACTTCACCAAAGTATTCATAGTCCTCACACGTATGATTTTTTTTAATCACTGCATTCGTTTCTAATGCAGTGCTGCAATTTTTCCCCAGTCTCACAAAAGAGAAGAACATTTAGTTAGGTAAAAAAAAAATAAAATAAAAATCATGGTTTTAAAATCAGGCACCATAATATCTTTCAGAACCAGAGAAGCTGCACAGCTCTATTACATTCACTATTCATTCTTATTTTATTTGCAAATAACTTTTTATTTGTTTATGAATCACTGTTGCTGATAGCAAAAGTGAATGAGCTGGAATCTCATAATTAACTGTAATGGCTTTTTTTGTTGTTTTGGTTTTTTTTTTGGTCTAATCTAATATGGCTGTAATGTTAACAGAATTTTGATGTAGTGATTTATCTGGCTATAGGGTGAAAAGTATGCAATTAGGGGCATGTGAATTGAATCAGTTGGAGAATCACTTAGAGACCAAGTACAATTTCATTGCAATAAAAAACTGGTATCCAGATCAAAATATATCTGTAAAAAAGGGTAAAAGAATAGCTCTGTAATCCACATGTGTTTTTGAGATATTTGTGTATGTGTATATATATTTACTTATACTGATTTTTAAGTTCCAAATGACAGCTGCAATTGGAATTTTATAGGTTTTTCATTATACGGTTAGTATACAAAGTCATTGCATGCCCCTAGATAAAAAAAAATAAAATTAAAATTCTATATAATGTTATTTTCTACATGTAAAGAGCATCTGCTTGCCATGTTACAGAAAACATCTGATATTCTAAACCAAAGTAATGCTAAATAATTTTTCACTGCTGTTGGGGTTTTTTTAATATCAATATGCACAAATGCACTGAACAATCATAAATAGCACCAGCTTTTTGTTGCTGGTTCGTGATGATTTCATGAAGTAAACCAATTATATTTTCTCATTACTAATTTCTTCTGTGTGAGAAATACTAAAAAATATATAAATTCCTGTTAACATAGCTAGAGGAACCTGTCAGAAATACTGTTACTCTCTGGTTTTTAAAATCTGTATCAACTAATGACTTTACAGAGAGCTTGTTAGCACATAGATAAATTCAGGCTTCCAGCCCATGTCTTTGTTTTTCAAATGAATATCAGCAACCACTATGTAAAATCAGCATCATACAAGTTCAACAGAAGTAGCAGATGGGTGCATTTCACACAGTCTATTCAAAATTATTATGGATGGGTGTGGGGAGAAAGAGAGGGAAGCATGGGAAATTATAGTGTTTTGTTGGTATAAAATGATAGAGTTCAAAAATATTAGTTGTTTTACAGGAATAGAAAATGTAGAAAATGGGAAAAGATTAAGGCCTAAACAAAATGATCTGAATAATGGCTTTTACCTACTTTGACAGATGGGAGGGAAAATAATTCTGTGCTTCTACTATTTTTTACTTTTCTCTGTATTAGGAATAAAAGCATGGAAAACTTAAAGTTAAGCTCTTCTTCCACTAACTTCTCAGAAAGACAGAATTAACTGGGTTTTAAATGTTTTTAACAACAGCTTATGGAGTGCAAATGAACTTTATTTGGTTACCATGTATCTTGCCAAGTTGTTTGCTATTTGGGAAAGACCTGATAATTTACAATTGATAATAATATCAGCTGTCGATCAACTAGTATTAACAGCATGACATCCACACCAGGAGATAGTTTTTTTTCTTTATTAGTATTTTAAATAATCTGTGTCTAAGTAACTGAGTTAAATTAGGAATATGCACAAAACAAGCAATATACAATATAGTGGAGGTTTTCTCATAGATTCCTTTCTTTACCAAATGAAGCCAGAGTAGTTGAATTTACAATTTGACAGAATTGCCCTTAAATTCTAAGGTTTACAAAGAATGTTTTGTGACTGTTAAGACTGAGGTTCTCATTCACATGAAAATTTCAACAATCGAGGAGAGATGTATTTTTTATAATGAAAAAAAGAGCTGCAGTACGTAGTACAACTTCATAGTTCAGGGTATTTAACTAAAGATGATGTAAAAAACAAAAGCACAGAGAGGAGCAGAAAGTATGTACTTTCTGGATATCATTACTGAATATTTAGAAGTACAAAATAAATCATGTAGAGAACTCAAAAATGTTTATTTCACAATAACCATATTGCAGAATTTGAGCATTGTTGTGGTGCTCCCTGATTTCTCATTACCAAATTGGGAAGCACTTCATGTGACAATATTGCTCTTCCTGGTGAAGCTGTGCTTGGAATACTGACTGAAAGGTATCTCTAGATTAAACTTCTGGCTTTGAACTTGTGGAGAATGAAAGGCTTATCTGTCTTGGATATAGGCCCATAAAGTGTGAAGGCAATGAGACAAGAAGGGGAGACAAAAATGGAAGATAAATGCTTGGGCTTCAAGATCATGCCACGATACACTACTAGCTACTTTAATAGCTATGTTTCCATGCCTGGAGTGAAAGCATAAGCTCAGAGTCTGGCTAATTCCTGGTACTTAAATATAAGAGCACTTTCAAATAGTAATAACTTCTTCTAAATTAATGTACAAACTTTTAAACCAGACTTAATGCAGCAGATCTTCATATCACCCTTAGTTTAGTTGGGATTTTGAATATATTATTGTTTTGTCTTGTACTGGAACTAGAAATGTAATAATCGTTAGTTAATAATAGTTGATTGGGATTTTATGAATTAATTGATCTCATAGTTCTACAGATCTTTTTTATAGATAAAATCTGGCTAGAGTTCTGCATATGATGATGATGTATGTATCAAAATCACATATTTTGCTTAGAACCGTAAATTTTTTTTGTCCTTTCTCTTGTCTGTTGCCACCACAGGTAATGTCAGTTATGATTAATAGATTCCCTAAGTAAGGATAGACCGACCTTGCCTTCAGTTTTGTGGATTTTTTATGTGATGTATTGAGCTTTCTTAAGAACTCTGAT
Organism: Calypte anna; assembly: GCF_003957555.1. Lineage (NCBI taxonomy): Eukaryota > Metazoa > Chordata > Aves > Apodiformes > Trochilidae > Calypte > Calypte anna. Next base: position 142,349,527 of record NC_044244.1, read on the forward strand.
ATTTCTTCAAAATTACTTTTTCATTTATCCATCAGCTGCAGTTTTCAGAATTTGTTTGCTGTTTGAAACCTGTAACTCTCTGGAAGCAGATATGAATAAGAATTATATTTTATGTGACTTGTGTGAGAATAGTCTTAGACAAAACAAAATCACTGTACTGCAGCATCCTACCATGGCAGCCTCCCTTCTCCTCCAAAAACTGGCATTGAGCTGTTTTGTATTTCTTTTAAGTGTGACTAATCAGTAACTTTAACTGGAATTTAAATTCTGCAGTAAGGTATATTTCAGAAATATGAAGCATAATTCATGACTTTGACGTGTCTAGAAATAAAAGCAGAAAGGAAAAGTAGAAGCTCAGGAAAACAGAAATCTTGTTAAAGATATATAGTACTTGAAGTTCTCTACAGAGCTGAAAAATGTGAAAGCCCTATGCAAAAGCCAAAACCTTTTGGACTAAACCTAATTTACACAGTTTATCACACTGTCTTTGATTAGTATGGAGATTCCCTAACCAAATGTATACCCTAAAATATTTTCTGTGTTCAAAACCTAAGGATATGGCAGAATCAGTATGACAATACATTTAATTAGTTGCAATGATGTGAGGAGTCTGTGTACGGCTTATTTGTTCTGTTTGGTACACATGGATCTGACAGACACAAAATTTTGTTAAGAATTTAAGGTTTGGTTGCCTTCACTCCTGCATTGTACATATATATTTTGCTGCAAAGTCAATGGGAAGTGACATGAAAAAAAATTGCACCTGTCACAGGGATCATAATGGAACATCATTAAATACAGCTTTTCATTCAGTCAAACAGATCTTATAAATAAATGGACAGCTTTCATATAGAGAAAACTGGATTTTTTACATTTAAATGACATCATTGTTATTAATGAAGAATTATATAAACCTGACAGGAGCCTTCCTTTAAAAGAGTGTGGGTCTTAGATGTACAGCTTGTCTTCATTCTCAATTGTGGGGAAAAAAAAATGATCTAAACTCTTAAGTCTGAGTAAAAGAGCAGGAGAAGCACAAAGATTTTGAGAAGTCACACACTTTTGGAGTTATATCCTCAATGCTACAGAGAGCTATGTTCTAAGAGCATGAAATGTTAAAGACATCAGAGGGCAAGTAAACATTTATTAACTCTATCTCATAGTAACAAAGTCAGGTAGGAGTGGATTGCTGCACCCTTGTGACACTTGCTTGTCTACGTGCTTCAGTTGCCACATGCTGCAGAAAAAGCAAGCTGTAAATCCAGGATACCTCTCAAGGTTGAAGCCATGGACAAGGGAATGTGCTTACGCTACTCGTTGCAGAGTGCCAAATATCAGCACTGCTTCAGAGAGCTTGCTAATTTATTTTGTAAAGAAGAAATGGACAGAGGAGCTGTGCTCAGGACACATGCCAGAAGGAGAGAAAGAAAAAGAAAGAAAGAAAAGTCTCCCAATCTGCCAGCATGAAAAAATATTCAGAATATATTATTAGCTGAAGGCCATGAGACAACCTCAGCGGGTTTTGGTGGCCAGCTTGGACAGCTTTGCTTCAGCTATCCAGTCATTCTGTTGATTCATGTGCATCCTTTAATTTTGGTAAGAAAAGTTGCATTTGCTTTCCTCTTTCCCTGCTAAGTTGGCTTACCTTTTCACCTTAGAGATTTCTGCACAATACATGAAGTATTTCTTCCTGACATATTACTAGTGATGTGGGTGAGTGGATCAGCCAAGTAAGGCCAGATTAAGTTAGCACTTGCTTTTTAAATAAAAACCTGACTAGTTATGTTTAAAATAAATTAGTACACTTAAAAATTATCTTTACAGAATTCGCCTTATAAACCAATTCAGATACAGTTTTTCTTTTAGGTTAGAAGACAGCAGTGGTCACTTCACTGTGCAGATAATTCAGGCTGTTGTCAGGACCAGGAGGAAGGAGGGCACCTTTGTACATCTAAATGTATCTTTCATTGTCTGAAGTAGATTTTGGACTGGTTTTTTGCACTGTTTTTAATGAAATTCTGGAGAAGTGGAGGTATCAATGCTTAGGAAACCTTGATATGTATTTATCTAAGGATTTGCAAATACATTTGGAGTGCAAATACATTTGCAAATACATTTGGAGTGGCATAAGAAACAAAAAAGAGTAAGAATTTCCCAGGTTAGATTTAACGTAATATAAAAGTAAGAGGGGAAAATAACACTAGAAAAGGGTTAAAAGCCTATTAAACCATAGTAGCATATTTATTTTTTGTGTCTTGGCATCTGATTCCCTTATTGAAATTAGTTTTGTTGACAATTTAGTCTTGCAGACAAGCATTGCATCCATTTTTCACCAGGTTTTAGATTAGATCCTTCAACATTGCACCATCATTGAGCCTGAAGCTGACTGGTAGGTTGAACTGACTGATAAATGAGAAAGAAAGGAATATTTATTGTATGCTGAGAGAAATTTTACTGACCTTAGATAAGATTCCAATGAAAAAGGAGCAACATGTGTCTAATTTTTGATGCTTATAAATAACCAGAGCTAATAAGTGGGGGAAAGTACTTGTATAAATCTCATTAATATTCCATTAGATGACTTCCTTCATGAAAAGAAAAATGTTCTTTAAAAGTTGCTAACAAATTTTTTCTTGAATGAGATGCAAAGTCCCTGATCCCACAGACACTTGCACTGGTGCAGAGGAGTAATCAGACACTGAAGTAATTTTCAATACCTTTTTCCTTCTAAAATGTTTGCTCAGTAGGAATGGAAGGATTTGTTTAGCAGGCATATAAAAGCATCACCTACTGTTTTTTTCTAGTAAGAAAAAAAACACTTAAGTTTTTGATTTTTCAGGATAAGGTTGCCAAGGATTTGAGTTTTGAGAATCTGGTTTCCAAGAGTGTATTAGGTGCACCCTAGATTTTTCTCATTTCAAGGCAGCATAGACCAGTCTACCATAACAGAGGCAGTTGGGTCAGCATCGTAAGTGAAAATCTATGACATGCAAATACTCTCTTATGTTATTAATAGAAGTGCAAGTCATTCAGATAATACAAGAGTGAGAACAGGACACTTGCATAATTAAAACCTCATTGTGAACCCTCAAGATCAAATGATACAAACATTGCTAGAAGACACTGTGAAGAATTAGGTCAAATTTAGAGACACAATAAGGAAAAGTAATTCCACAGGCTTTTTATAAAATTTGAGGAGTTAATGCCTGCATTACCATACTGCCAAAAGACCATAGATCAGATGAACTCAATGTGCTTAGAGCTAAAAAAGCCTAAAAATTTCCAAAGTTCCAGAATAAGCAGTTTACAAATTGCAGATCTGATTTTTCAGCAGCCTCTCTAATTATAGCCTCTGGAAGGAATCTGTTGTGTCCTTTTCTGGAAAAATCATACTATTTTGTCTAGTGTAGTCATTCTCCTGTTTCTTTCTTTCCCAGATGCTCTAATTTTCTCCATGTAGACAAAGTTTAAATATTTTTTACACAGGATCCCATTATGTCTCCTATAATGAAACAGGATCAGCAGTGATGTTTTTATGGAAGTGCCTTGTCCTGTTCTATAAAGGTTTGAGATACAAAAGCATTTTTGGTTCCAAACTTCCACCTTTTAGTCATAAATAGAGCAGTGAATTAAACTTTGTCTTTTTTTTTTTTATATATATATTTTGAGTGTTTGATAACATCCAGTATGTAACTTTATATCATAGAATCATAGAATCATAGAATCATAGAATCATAGAATTAGCCGGGTTGGAAGGGACCTCAGAGATCATCTAGTCCAACCCTTGACCCACCGGAGCAGTTGCTAGACCATGGCACTGAGTGCCACATCCAGTCTTTTTTTAAATGTCTCCAGGGACGGAGAATCTACCACCTCACCGGGCAGTCCATTCCATAGCCTAATCACCCTCTCCGTGAAGAAATTCTTTCTAATATCCAACCTAAACCTCCCCTGGCACAACTTAAGACTGTGTCCTCTTGTCTTGTTGAAGGTCGTCTGTGAAAAGAGTCCAGTTCCCACCTCGCTACAGCCTCCTTTCAGGTAGTTGTAGACAGCAATGAGGTCTCCCCTGAGCCTCCTCTTCTCCAGGCTGAACAGCCCCAGCTCTCTCAGCCTCTCCTCATAGGGCCTGTGCTCGAGTCCCTTCACCAGCCTGGTTGCCCTCCTTTGGACCTGCTCCAGGACCTCAATATCCTTCTTAAACTGAGGGGCCCAGAACTGGACACAGTACTCGAGGTGTGGCCTAACCAGTGCTGAGTACAGGGGAAGAATCACCTCCCTGGACCTGCTGCTGACGCTGTTTCTGATCCAGGCCAGGATGCCATTGGCCTTCTTGGCCACCTGGGCACACTGCTGGCTCATGTTCAGTTTCTTGTCGATGCAGACTCCCAGGTCCCTTTCTGCCTGGCTGCTCTCCAGCCACTCTGTCCCCAGCCTGTAGCGCTGCATGGGGTTGTTGTGGCCAAAGTGCAGGACCCGGCACTTGGCCTTGTTGAACCTCATCCCGTTGGAATCGGCCCAGCTCTCTAGTCTGTCCAGGTCCCTCTGCAGAGCCCTCCTGCCTTCCAGTTGGTCCACACTTCCTCCCAGCTTGGTGTCATCTGCGAATTTGCTGATGATGGACTCAATCCCTTCGTCTAGGTCGTCGATAAAGTTAAGTCGTCGATATCAAGTTAAAATAATTCTTTGCTGATATTGACTAATTTATTCTTTCGTTTTAAAATATATATTGCATTATAGTGCAGGGACCGTATTGTAAATAATATATGTTTAAGATAATTGGCAAATTTAATAGAAAAAAGGTAAGATTGAGATGTTGACACAAACACTGTTGCCATACTTAAAATGTTACCAAAATAAAACTTGTGTGCATTATTGAAGCAAATATTGATGCAAATATTGATACATGTACTAAAAAAAAATAATATTGAAACAAATGAATCTAAAACACTGAAATATTTTGTAAATCAGAAACTGGTGTCCTTTCCAGGGAGGAATTCAAATGTTCATTATTTTATGTTGACTCAAAACTGAAAAAATTACAACAAAAACATCTATTTTAGCTAGGTGGTGTGTCCAAGTGTGCAGGGCCTTAACACAGCAGGTTTTGTTGCTATTTGCTTTAAATTTTTTATTTTTAATCAATCATTCAGCTAGTGTAAAGCTTGATTTGAGAATGAACCTAATATGGAAAGTATAGATCTATAGAACAGAATGAAAATTATTTTTAGGACACCATTTTCAGTGAAGTTCCTTTGAGAGTTGTAACGTTCAAGAGAGGGGTTTTGAACTTAAGGTGCGTGACACCAGCCCCTGGATTTCCCAGGCCACAGGCAGGGTTGTCACATACATTTTTGACACCCTAGGAAGGAACAAGTCATCTTAATTACCACGCTGCACATGTGTGGCTACATCCCACCACAAAAGGTGGCAAGAAGCACCAACAGATGCCCCGGTTCAGAGGGAGATGACAGACTCTTTACTGCCATCCCTGACCTGAAGAGGAGTGCCTCAGTGCCAGCACTTTTTTTTTTTTTTTTTTTTTTTTTTTTTTTTTTTTTTTTTTTTTTTCTTTTCCAAGCTTTACTACAACAAGAGAAATCCCAGTAGAAGCATGGGGTGAGCATTTAAAACAATTGGGTGAGTGGTGTTGGCCACATAATGTGTGTCCAAGCTGATTTTTATATACCATGAATACAAATCACCAGAACTGTCCACTGACTCGCAGGTGAGGCAGGAAGCAGCAGCTTAATCAGACCTCGTTTTATCTCCTGTTGGGGACACTTTCAGTTATGGTCATAACTGGAATTACGATGAACTGAAAAGCTAAACTGCAAAAGCCTGTGTAGTGTTTTTAAAAAGCAACTATGCCCTGCAATGACACTAAGGGGCTGGATTCTTACCTGGTGTTATGTGAGGTATCTTCACTCAAAGGATCCCTGTATGCATCCCTACTTGGGGATCCACTCCTTAAATAAATAAGTAGTGAAAATGTGGTATGTCCCAAATGAAATCAGATATGTTCACTAATGAAAGCTGAAATGCAAACAGATGTTTTCTCCCTTTTGTCAAGAGGCAGAGATTCCAAGTGCATCTTAATTAAATCAGAACTTCTTGAGTTTTTATTTTGAACATTTAGAGATAAGTTTCAGCTTCTCAAATAATTTTCCTGTGAGTCTGGCAAATGTTTAAAAGCAGGAAAAGGACCAAGGCTGAGCAGTGTTTCCAGAGATGCTGAAATAACAATTAAAACGGGAACTCTCATTTGAAGGCTGGGTTTTATTCCTTGGTTTCTCATTCGTGCCATTGCATGAGCCTACATTCTAATGAATGTGAGCACTGAAATTGCATATGTGCAAGAACCTGCTGTGGTTTCCTTGAGGCCAGCTTTCACTGTCAAATCCTTTGGATGGGAGGCTAGCATTTAGTGTGATGGTCTCATTTATTGTGAATTGTTCCTAACTGGCTAAATGCCACAAACCTCTAACAGCACTCTTGAGAAGAGATGGCTGGACAAAGCTGAGCAGCCCAGGAGCTCTGTGTGCTCAAATCAGATCAGGCTTAGTGAAGCAATAGAAAATTAGCCCAGTCAAGCCTGCCAGTTTTGCTGAACTCCAGGGTCATGTGTTTTCTGGTCTGCCTACCCGAGGAGAAAAAAAAAAAAAAAATTAAAACTCTTAGAAATTTTCAGAGTTCTCTGTGTTTCTTCTGCCTGTTTGAGAAAGATTCTCAGACAGGGAATAAAAATTGTGCATTTTCATTGCTGTGGAAGACTACTTCTTGAAAGTTCCAAGCAATCTGAATTCACAGTTGACTGACCAAGCATACATTCCTTGTAACCAATACATTACTAGGTTTGCCACTGGTAAGCTCTGAGAACCTCTTCAGTATATTAAGCCATGACACTAAGACTTGGAGCCTCTTCTGCTGTTGCTGAAAACAGCCACACAGGTAGTTACTGGAGCAGTAACTAGCCAGTTCTTCTCCCACTGTTTGAAGTCCTCTACTCAAATATAAACATTTGCTGGCAGATAAGAAAATTGTTGACAAGTTTTAGTGGCAGCTTCTGAATTTGAGGCATCTGTTTAATTCATATCCAGGACTGTGCTGTTGGTTTCCTGCTGCTAAGTGAACTCAATAGCTAGGTCCTTTGTTTTGGCTCAGTACAGGACACATTCCTAAATATCTGATTCTGAGAGCTGAAACCACTTATGCCTCCATTCAGTCTCCTCATCTGCCTTATGGTGCAGTATTGTGATGTATGCTCACAGCTATGTTTTTCTGCCTGTTTGTGATACCTTCAAAATTTACAAGAAAATTAAGTTTCTTGTTATAAAAGTATAGATCTTTAATTACTGTCCAATTTTATTTCAGTCTGAGAAAGCACACGTAGCAAAGCTCATGAAGGCTGAATACTGTGGTGTCCTTTATATGGAAAATATTCACTCAGTTTTCAATTTAAAGAGATTGTGGAGTCATTTGATAGGGTACCTTAGCTTGACATCTGATTAAGGCAACATGGAGAACTTTGCACATTGTTTCATGCTGTATTTGTTAGGTATGTTTCTGAGGAAATGCTTGGGAAAATGTTAAAATAAGGTATTTGAAAAGTGAAGGCCATACTTTGTTGTTCTCTGTGTGGCAATCCACAGCTTTCTGTAACTATCATAATTACCAGCATTTTAATATATTGCATCTCTGGGCTTGTTCAGTTCCTCTGCAGTGAAACTTCTCAAGTCTGGCAAGCTTGAGAATAACAGCGTTTTCATAAATATCAAAGGCAACAAAACCTTTATGTGTAAAGCTAAAAAGTTGTGTTTTAGCCACATTTGTCCTTCAAGAGAAAGCAGGGGCAAGGAAGAGAATAATGGAACAGCCTTTCCTTGCCTCGTTGTGGGTATATCACTATATAGCTTTTTATTGTCAGTGATTTACTCGGAAATCATTCCAACACTTTTTAGTGTAGCACAGCATTAGCTAGATCAGCCCTTCTCTGTCCTCACTTCTAACTGCATTAACCCATTGTCCTTGAATTTCTCCTTCAAGTTGTGAACAAAGAGCTCTTCAGATTCAGTGGAAGTGGAAACTGTGGTTATTGATTTAGTCATGAATAAATGAATGTGTGCTTGAATGTATGAGGTGATAAATTAAAGGGTGTTATTAGTATTGTATATTGTAGACAATTTTCTTCATTTTAAGGAAATATGCACAAGTGCACCAACAGTCAGACACACACATACATTACTTTTGAGCCCCTATAACCTTTTGAGACTCTCTGTATTTATGTGCTGGAGAATGCTGCAGAGCATTTTAAAGCCACACTTGGGAAGAGACATACTTGTGAGGACTTTACACCCTGAGAAAATCAGAATGCACCTGCAGAGTGTATCCTGGGAAAGCTATGGGCTGCATGAGGTAGATACAGACTAAGAGGCCCCTTCTATTCTAATATCATAAACACAAAATTTTTTTGAAGTGGACTTTCATATTTGAGTTGGAATATGTGATTTCCAGCCGTGCCTTTACATAACAAAGTTATTTTTACTAGTGCTTAATTGTTTTTACTTGTGCTAGACATCTTCATTTAGCTGGAATCTGTTCTTTCTGAAGTCTTCTCTACACTGCACTTCCAGTTATCCTACTAGCTATATAGTTAATATGTTGTAGAGTATAAAAACCCCATATCATTTTAATTACTAGTGTAACACAAAGAAAAATGTGCTTATAACAGGACATCTTATTTTCATACTGAAATGAAATATGTGTTGCCTGGTAAGGGACAATTTAACACCAGCTTGTTAAAATAAAAATTGAAGGTTTATTTGCATAATTAATTTGGTAAAAGCAACCTCCTTGTATCAAAATTAAACTGGTACTAAAGTTTTGTGTAGACCAGCCTCAAGGGGAAGAAAATCAATTACATCTTTGTACAGGCATAATTTTCTGATATAAACTGAGAATTAACCAAACCAAATGGCCAGTGGCTGGAAGTTGGGAATTATATGAAGAGGGAGAAATGTCACTACACGGCCTATTACAAATTTATTTCTCAAAGAACAATATGGCTAAAATGGAATTAATAACTATTTTAACATCTGAGCATTTTCCTTTGCTTTAGATGATAATTTTTCAAATCTAAAGTGAAGGAGAATGGAGAGTATTTCCTCAGCATGGTTGAACTAAACAGTGCTGCTAAACAACAGCAAGCAATTTGTAATAGTGGCAAAGAAGCTTGTTGCTGAGTCCTGGACTCTTTAGTATTAATCTTCTTGAGTCAGGCAGACCAAGGAAAGCATACGGATTAAAGCTTATTACAGTTTTTCATTAGAAATGCACAATTTGTCAGGCTCGTGGTAGGTACGATTCAGCGTTAGACAATAGTTACCAAAGCAAACAAATCATAATTTGATCTGTGCTGCTTCTATCCTGATGTTTTACCAATTACAGACCTAAAATGCAGCTGCTTTCCTATCTGGGGAGGACAAAGAGGGGGTTTGGTAATCCTGAGGAGTCAGGGATTACAATTGTATTGTTACCTTGTACAATATCGTGCAGGAAAGGAAATTAACTTCACTCCCCTTTCACTTTCAAACGAATGAGCGAGAGAATTAAAGGAGAAATCTGAAGCTGTCATAATCCCTTTGGAAATTACAGTATTGTAGATTATAATAATCCAAAAGTTTAACTGCGACGCCTCTCCCAATCTGTTCAATCAAACCAGAAGAGTATAAGCAGAAGGCTGATTTTGTTTGCCTCTTGATTCTTTTGACTTTCTGGGAAATATTTGCTATAAAATGCATGAGAGAGTTCTATAAAATATTTTTCAAGTTTCGTCATATTCCAGAATGAAAATAGTTCACTTTAATGGATGTTTTGTGATGAAGGAATAACAGTGTAATTCTTTAAGAAGTGTATATGAGTATCTATTTCAAAGGAGTCTTTTAAAAGACTAATACTTTAAAACCAGTCATTTATTAAGCCAACCAAAGAAAAATGTTGTTGTCTTTGAATTGAATTTATGAGTCCTCTTATTTCCCTTACCTGGGATAATAGACATAGCTGAAGGACAAAAAGGATTATATTTATATTCTGCTATTTCTGAATAGATAACTTCTAATACAAACAGGTAGATTAGAGTGCTTCAGACATTTTTCTCTTTCCCTTCTGAGGTTTAGTGTATTGATTTGTCTCATTTGTTTTCCTTTTCTTCTAGAGGGTATTGTGTATGTATTGGTAATCTCTTACTGATGAATTTTGTAGCAGAAGGTAGAAGTAACTGAAAGCATCCGTCAGTTCAGTACTCTACATAGATTAGATTTTGCAATTAATATCAGCCTCCTCTGATACTCTTGAGTATTATAAATATTAATCTTTCTGTGTGTGCTTCCCCTTTTTCTTCTTCAGAGAGGTATCTTTCTTCTCTAAAGTGTGCCTAATGCAAATTTTGTTCTTAGGAGATTTTAGATTATTTGTTATTAAAGATTTTAGATTAAGATTTTAGTTTTGTAGTTATTAAAGATTTGATCATGTGCCACCTAATACTGACTGATATAATGTCAGTTCCAAAGCATCTCCTCTTCATGTTGTATTAGAAAAGTTTGATAGTTTGACACATCCACTTACAAACAAAATGAATTTTTTGCTATCTGATGCCATGTGAGCCCTGGATTCCAATGCAAAATCTATTTCATTGATAATCTGTGGCATTCTCAACAGCGCTGAAGTAAGGTGTTGCTGGGATTTCTTCCTTGCAACATGCATGGCCTTCTTTTAACCTTCACTCAGTATTTTAGATTAAAATGAAAGATTTAAAGATAATTATTAAATACCTACCTTGTAATTTACCCTAAACTACTAAAATGTACTCTCAATAGCAACTCCATTTTAATTTACGTATTGTCAGAGAATCATTATGCCCACAGATAATTATCTCATATGTTTCCCAGGCTGTGTAACAGATACAGTCATCACAGCATCTCAGCTTTGCTGTTCAGTGTCAGGTGAATTACATTTCTCTCTGAGGCAGTTACTGTTAAAGACCTTGAAATGAAGCTTTCATTATTTGCTGATTGCTTTCACTGTAACAAAACAAAATGCCAAGCATTATTCTTTGTTATCCACATCTTACAAATTAAATAAAGTGAGCTCTTTGCCACGCTGTTATAACATTCATATTTTAAAGGCAGTTAAAGCCACAAAGCTTTAGGATGGTTTTTAGCATCTGAGAATTTAGCATCAGGATAACCCTAGAAGTGTGAGCGAAAATAAAGGCTGAATTTGGTGCATCCTGATGTAATATAATTTAGCACCCCCTGATATTTGGAAAGATAATGTAGGTCCAATGACCTTGTTTGTTGACCTACCTATCGTCCCTTTTAAGGCAAAGCTGTCAGAAGGCTGAATATTTTCCAAACGTGACCCACAGCAGATCACGACCTTGCCTGCCACATGGCTGCAGCTGCAGTGAGGTGGCAACCCCTCCTCACAACCTGGGGAACTCTCAGATATTTCCACAGACATGAAGATGCCTCCCACCATTAATCTGACCTTGGCCCTTGTATCTGCCAAACTGCATAAACCACATTTTGTCACTGGATCGCAGAGCAACACATGGAAGTTTTATTCACTAGCAAATAGGGAATAAGTTGCCCTAGGGTTCTCATCCTGAGCCCATGCACTTGCCTTCCCGTGGGTGAAAGATCACTCCTTGCAGCTTACCACGAATATTAAGAGGTCTTTGTACTGTAAATCCTTTCACCTGCTTCACTAATATTGCTTCAGATGAGGACTTAGTTGCTACAGCTGTCTCCTGGGCAACATCAGTTAAAATCCTACTTCTAAGAGGGCCCCTGGGAACTGGTTTCCTGTCAGAGCCTGTTGATTTCTGAGCTGAGCCCTTTTCTTGTCAGCTAATGGGTACAAATTGAGGAAATGGGCAGCATGTTAGAGCAGTGTGAATAAAGGAAGTTTTGCTAAATGAGGTGGGTGGTGGAACCATCTGGACATTTGAAAACTTGCCTATTTCTCAGCTAGATAATTATCTGATTTCACTATTATTAGGTATGCAAAGTCCAAACGGCAGCATCTACGCCTGTGACTTAAAATACAATATTGAAATGCCTGGGTTTTTACATGTTAAACTGTTTCTTATTTTTCTCTGCTGCATTGTTTTGCAATTGAACTTTTTATTGATGCTTCTTGTGTTTTTATTTACAAACAACAATGTGCAAGTTATGGCCTTTCCCTTTTCTGTTTAGGAAAGCCTTTTACATCCTTTTACAACAGTTTTCAAGTCTTTCTGGAGAATATGCGTTAGTGCTTGTTCACTATTTTAAATTTTGAGTAGCATGAAGGCAATTGTGCAATACTTTTATTATGGGATCCAGCCTCTAAACCCCACTAGAAAATCTGGAGTAGCTGCAGGATATATTGGATAAGAGCAGGGAAACATGATGTCTTTAGCCCTGTCGGTCTGCAGAGCATTTTCCTGGAATCAGCCTAGAAGTCGACTCTTTGTTGCTCTCTCTATGTGAATTCATAGGGAGGCAAATTTTCCAACTGAATAATAAGTTGTAGGGCTTTTACTGGCTTGACAGCTGTTGTTTTTCATCTGAGAAACTTGATAACATTGAGAAAGAAGGCCAAATATAAAAACATGGTGTAGACACAGTTTGCATCTTTAAAGTCCTTGAATTGTTTCTGGGAAAAATGAGATTTAGATAATACCCATTGTTGGGGGTTTTTTCTGTTTGTTTGTTTATTTTTTTATTGAACTTTACTGGAGACTCTGCAGGGTAAAACAGATTTTCTTTCTAGATACATTTATGTAAACTTTTACATAATGTTTATTAATGGAAAGCATAAAATGGAACATTTTTAAAATCTTGTCAAGGAGAAGGAAAGAACAGAGCAAGAAGGAAAACACCGAAGGAGAATAAGAACAAAAATTCTGAGGTTATCAGCACTGAAAAAAAAAAATCTTTTAATATTTTTTAAACATTTTTCCCCTTCGATTAATATTTCCTTCTCGTTGCATAATCCATTGTGTGATTCTTGATAAAATTAATGAAAATTAACAGTAAGTGTCCCAAATTTGATTAGTAATTATCATTAACTAAGTGCATGGATAGTAACACCAAGTATGCTCACTTCAGATAAAGTTTGCAATCCCAGTATTAAAAAATTGGTACTAGTTTTGTTCCACCAATTTATGGCACATGGTTAATCAGACACTGAGAAGAGATTCTGTTTTTTTTCTACAGAACACCTTTTAGTTTCTTTCATGTGGAAGTATTCATGCAGACCCCTAAAACACATGAAAGTGTAGCGGAGTGTTCTCTGAAATGCAATTTCATGGAATGGGTTGGGTTGGGAAGGACCTTAGAGATCACCTAGTTCCAGTTCCTTTTTGTGTTAAAAAAACCAAAACCAAACACAAACAAAACAAAACAATAAGAAAAAAAGCAGGAGGGAAAAAAATTTTAGAATTGTGTCTTTGGAAGAAATTTCTACCATGCAAATTTAATGTTGCTTTGACTATTTTCCTCTCCCAGGTTGCCTGCTATCTGGTTTGTTACATGCAAACTTGCAATTCATTACTTTCAAAAACCACTAAAAAATAGTGCTATGAAGGCAGTGGAATAGTTTGGTTTATGTTGAATTTGAAATAGGAGGAATTGCTCAGGCTTCAAAGGGAAGCAAGACATAGTTCTTTTTCATCTTAGTCAGGAAAGCAAGCTGCACTCCTTTGTCACTTTAAGAACAAATAAATATGAATTTCTGTCTCCTTTCCCCCTCCTTCTCTGGAGGGACTCTCTCTGGGTCGAGAGAAGACACAATTTTCAGTGGTGCGTCACTCAGAATTGCACAGATGCCAATTCCTCCAGGGCTTCTCTCATATCTCAGCGAGTCAACCTAAAGAGACACTTTACACCCAACTTGTGGATCATTCTTTTAATTAATGTCTCATTTCACACAATGACACAATATTAGGAGGTTGAAAGGGACCTCTGGAGATCATCTTGTCCACCCTCCTTTTATTGATAGCTAATCATCTATAGCATAAAGTGACAGATTGTAACTCTTGAGAATCTAAAGGTGAAAAATATCATAATAATAATTATCATCATCATTATTGTTGTTGTTATTATTACTACTACTGTTATGATTCCTAACAGGAAAAATGAGACAGCAAAAGACCTACTTGCAACTGAGACTTGCACATACAAGGGAAATGAAAAACATTAATGAAAATAATACACAGTTGTGCATATGCAATATTTCTTATGAATAACAGAAGAAAACAAGAGGGACTTGTGCTCCTTCATCAGAACCCTCTGAAGTGATAAATAGTACAGGATTAGGCAGGATTTTTAAACTTTTTGTATCCTTGCTGCAGCTCAACTAAATCAACAGTTATTTGTGAATGCTTTTGTCCCAGGAAGAGGATGAGGCAGTTTATTTTAGCTATCTCTGCTGATATTGTCTCTGATCGTACTGAACTGAACTTGTGTACCATCAGCTGCCCAGAGCAGCTTGAGCACTTGCCAGGAAGGGGGAGAGCCCAGTTCAGTGCCTTTCCTTTACCCTCCTACTGACACTAAATGCCCAAATCTGTCTTATCTCCCTCCCATGTCTCCTCTTTCTCTCTCAGTGTATTGATGAGATTTCACTGCTAAGTGAGCTTCCCACGCGTGCTCCCTAGAGAGCTGCAGCAAGGAATTCAGAGCAGTTATTTTTTTAGAGGACTATCTGAACTGGCATAGATCAGACAGATTTCCACTCCTGAATGCATGTCTTAAAGGTACCATAGCCATTCCACTCCTGACTGCACCTTCTGTCATGTGTCAGGAGGATGTCATACAGCCTTTGCATATAACCAGGCAAAATCCCCACAGATGTAAAATTTTTCAAGTTTCCTCAGAATGATTAGCAAAGCTTAATTGTAGCATAGTCTGAAAGCAGGGAATATGCTGCTGCAGTAAGAAGGACTGTTAAGGTACAAACCCAGTATAAACTATAAACCAGGATCTGGTACACATCTAATATCCATCTCATGCATCCACAGGCACTGTCATGACTATGTCACATACAAAACATCCACTACAAGCTATTATAGATATTAAAAGAAGTGCTAATGTTATCAAGTCAATATAAATCTGAAAGTTTATAAAGATAGGGTTAGTAATTTTGGTGAACCTTTTCTTTTGACTGAGCCCTCTCCTTTGTGTTTGCGCTTGTATGTTCTGATAAATCTGAATTTTTCTCAAAGTTCCATTCATCACTGGACTTGTGAAATGGTATAAAATTTGAGAACACAGCTAAAATCACCTTTTTTTTTTTTTTTCTTTTTTCCCTTAGAGTTGCTTGTGCTTGACTGTCAGATCTGACTCTACTGTCAAAAAGGGAAAACTTGATTTTGTTTTTCCAGTTTTGATTTCATTTCATGCATCTTGGTGTTGCTCATGATAAATGACTTTGGGAATTCTGTTCTGTAGTGTGCTAGTTCAGAATCCCACTATTAAAGATAGAGTTGTATATAAGATTATTTTTGTAATGAAGTTTCTGGCAAACCCAAGTGAATCAAGCTGAGGAGGAGGGAGAGGTTGAGAACAGTAGAAGGGGAACAGCAATCTTTAAAGGAAGCAATGTTGTCAGGGATGGTGGTAGCCCAGTGGACTGTGACGGGTGTAGTTATGCTCAGTCTCTGTGGGAGATCTATGGATACAGCTGGATTCTCTGGAAGGAAGAAGAGCTGGGAGAAGTAGCTGTACTGTGAGATTTGCAGAATGTCAAGACAAAGTTTGTTGATTTTCTTTGAACTGCAACTGCTGGGCAAGTCAGGACAGGTTAACCCTGGAAGATAGGTTTAAGATATAGCAGATGTAAATTCATTTCTTATTTGCAGAAGCTTTGAGTTTGTCTTTGAACAGGTTTGCACTGGCTTTTTTTTTGCTATTTTAGACAGAAGGCTCCCTTATAGCTAAATCAGTGAAATATGTGTATTTAAATTCATACTTGCCTGTGTACAGCAGTGGAAAAATTGCATAACTAGCAATATTTTAACCTTCTAATCTCACAACTGAACTGATTTTAGTTCAATATAAAAGCTATCAGAAACAGTTCTGACAGATTATCAGATTCGGAACCCTCCAGCTTCTATCTGGTTCCTGCCCCTATCTGTTAATGTTCACAAGCAGTCACAGTTCTCATTTTTAAGAACAACTACATGACCTGTCAAGTGAAACAAGATATGCCAGTGGAGTCACAAAGAGGCCTATGATTTTTTTATACTATCCCTCTGCTTCCAGACAAACCTTGTTCCCCCAGGACTGACCAGATTTTTTTGCCAGAATTAATTAATTTTTTGTTCCGAAGTCAGTGACAGAATGTTGCTGCATTATACTACTTTTTAAGTGATCAAGTTTTGAAAGTTAAAAGCATTATAAAAAAAACTAAATTAACATGTACAAACAGCAGATAGTATTTACGGATCAGCATCCAGACACATTTAAGGTTTGAGTGATTAAAAATCCTTTTTGCCTCTTGGCAAAAAGTCCACAAAAAATTAGGTGAGGACAGGACTACAAGGAAATACCTTTGGGGTTGTATGCTAATAAGGTCAACATTTTACTTAAGTTAGTGCAACTGAGTGATTATTTTTGTTCAACAGGAAACATTTGACTTGTCAACAGTAGCTGTCAAATAAATAATACAAAAATCTACTAAAGTTTTTGGCTAAAAGGATCTCATTAAAACACTGAGGTATAGCTCCAGAAGGAACATGGGCTTCCTCAGCCAAACAGTGCTAATTTTTGGGTTGACAAAAATTAGGTCCAGGAGGCTTAGATAGGTGCTGAGGCTCCTTGTGAGATTTTTTTAAAGACTTTTCTACCTAGGCTTAACCAACAGGGAAACAATTTCCACTATGCAATGCTAGAAAAACAGTTCTATGGCCTAAAAATTATTTGTTTATCTTTAGTGATGTTTTAGTTTCTCCAGAGTGGTGGAGGTACCTGCTCACAGGTTGCAGATGTGGTCCACGTTTTGCAGCAGAGCTGCCCCCCCTTGGATACAACCCAAATACAACCCTTGTGGCTTGGCAGACCAATCCCATACTAGGTTTCATCTCCTTTTCTCCTGAACCCTGGCAGAGATCAGTCTTTCAAGAAGTAGAAATACTGCTGGTGTCTTCCCTTTCTTTTCAAGGTTTTTGTGATTAAGATGCTCACTGATGGTTTCAGAGACCCAAGCTCTCTGATTAGGATACTCAGACACAGCTTCAAGAGTCTCTTAATCACCCAGCAATCCTGGAGAGAAGAGGCAGGATTTGGTGTGTCAAGTTGTTTCCTTTTTTTTTTTCTCTTTTCTCCAGAAAATAAATCAGGATTCTCTAGGAAAGAGGAAGAAAAAGGAAGCAAATTTCTGTGTGAAAATGATGAGATCACTCTGCTGGCATTACAGAGACTTGGCTATTCTTGTTTTCCACCTTTTTTTTTTTTTTTTTTTTTGTCAATGACTGTTTACAAAGTTAGTGAAGGACAAATAAAAAGGAAAAGTGCTATTAAAATGCAAAAGCAGCATGAAATACATTCAAGGACTACTTATTTAGACAAATGCTATCACTGAGCTTTATCTCATTAAAAGATACTTAGAAGTTTTTTAAGAGAATACTTTTTCATTCAAGCTATGCATTTACTAATGAAAACTAAACTAAATTTGGCTAAAATAGTTCCATCTTAATAGACAATTCAGACATAGTTCTTTCATCTGGGATTAAAACTGAGCAGAAAGTATTTGCAATTAAACAGAAATCAGTAAAAGAGATAGAAATCACCCAGTGTTCATTAAAGCCTATATGTAAATATAGAAGCTACATGCATGCTGTAATTCAATTACTTTCTTGGAGTTATACGAAGATGAAAATTGTTTAAATTGTTGATTCCAAGCAACCTTACTTTACATGCAAAGTAAAACCAGCTGCTAGTAGAAATAGTACCTATTTTACTAAGTAAGAATGGAATTTTTAGTGCTGAATCAGTACCATTTCAGTCTAAAACGGCTTTTGGTCTCCACATAATACTACTTTTCCTAGAAATCCTGTTAACAGACATAATTAAATCATTGAGTAATTGCCAGAATTCGAATGAACATCAAGTACAGCCAACTCATTTTAAAAGCTTTGAAGGAGCAGCTGTTTGCAGAGCTGTTCTCTGGCTGTTCAGTCAGGGCTAGACTCTTACCAAGGCACAGCCAGCTGCAGGGGATAAAGTGTTAACCTGCCTGTCACAGACAGCACAGAAACAGGTTGAGGAGGAGGAGAGGAGGAAGGAAGCAAGAGGCATCTGTGGAAGCTGGAGCTCCCACTTCAACAGCTGGTAGGTAGGGTGTGTCATAGTAGTAATGTGTCAGAAGGATGTAGTGATGCTACCCAAGAACTCTGGCTGAAGACCAGGGGAAAGGAGTGTGACAAGTAAGGTCTAACATCATCTTGTTTTGGCTACGTCTGTCTGCACTGGTATATAACAAGATATATTAATTAAATAACTCACTTTCTTTAATACATCCAAAATGAACATTGGAGAGGAATAGTGGTTCTTCCAGTTATGGCAGCATCAGTCAATCAGCAGTGCCAGCACCGGCTCAAGTGGTTTGTTACACAAACAACCTCAACAATCATCTTCAGAGTTTTCTTGGCTTTACTGACACATTTCAAGGTAGTGCCCATGTTTGCTTCAAAGATAACATGATTGGGACCAATTCCCAGTATGTGGCATAGATGAGTGGTGTGAGAGGGTTTAGCCGTAGAGGCACAAACTCTGCTCACCATGTGCTCCCAGGGCTACAGGCCTTGCTCTTTTTAGTTAGCAGAACAGTTGTAGGTTCTTGACCCAGGACTAGATGGACTTGCTTGCAGTGATTTCACATTCCCATGGTTTTCGCAATTATAGGAATAAAGCTGAAAGTTTTTAATGTTGTCAGCTTACTACCTTATTTTCTTACCTACAATTCCATAGCTTTTTGCTATTGTTTCATATTACACTGGGATGTTTTGGTGCATACAGCAGTGCATATCAAAAGAATCCCTGCTCTGCCTCCATCACTGAAATAGTGATAATATTTTGATGGCTCATTCCGATAACTGTGTTATTGTTTGTAGAATCATTCATCAAATTTTAAGGAACATTAGTTCCAAAAGTTGACTCAATAATTTCAAAACTGTTCCAAACTGTTTATTAAAGATTTCAAAATGAGGGACATAAGCTCAAGATTCAGACAGATATTATTAGATTTTCCATTAAAACAAGAAATATTACATGGTGAGGTCTAAAACCAGGTATTTAGGCAATGCTCATCTTTTCCTCTTTGCAGAGGTTCTGGTGTAGTATGATACTCAGCTGCTTAAGCACATTCTGGTTTATTATTCCATTTACTGTAACCTGCACATTTATGCCTCTGGAAATTGGAAAATTGAGTTAGGATTTTACTTTCCTTAGCTTTCAGTAGTCAGCTGGAAGGTTATACTCCTGTGTCTGCTGTTTCTTTTCTCACCCTGGTATTCATTCTCTCTGCTCTGTAAGGCTTCTGGCTGGTTCTTCTGGTCTCTTAGCTGGGTGATGCACCTCTTCCAGATAGATTTAAGCAGTTTGTATCAGTGAGTGAATGCTACTCTATAAACATGCTGCTACTCTGCTCCCTAGGATTTAATGCATGTCACAGACCTACAGCTACAATAGGAACACTGAATAATTGAATAAAGTGCCCTGAATCCTGCAAATGGGAACTGCAGTGCCTTTCCTCACACCTTGAAATTGAGGAGAATATAAGAATATGAGTTTCATATTTATTTCTGAAACCTTTTATAAGGTATTATATGATATTTAATCTGAAGTATAGGGTGTGCCATGCGCTGTAAAATGGAGCTTGAAGATGTAGCTCCTGTGTTAATTCTGCAGTTTGAGTGGGAACTGGAAATGTGACCTACTGAATAACAGACACAGTAATTCAGTAATTATTACCACTTCCAACAGCATGCCTCATGTATGCAGCACAATCAGAGTGCAGACAGTTTTCCATGCAGGTAAGTGAAAAGGAAACCCAGGAAGCCCATAATTTAAATGGAGTTAATACATCAGGTAGCGAAGAGTGGCAAGGGTCACTTGAAGGACAGGTAGAATGTTAAAGGGCTAAAAGACAACAGAACATAATTTGAGGAAACAGAATGAAAGCAGAAATTGTAAGCATAAATTAATGTTAGTAGGCTGGCAGAAATAAGGGGTTTGCTGGTGTAGTAGCTGAAGGATGGGAATTATAGTGGGCTGTGTGATACACTGAGGATCAGTAACCAAACAGAAGCTTTACAACATCAAATTATGTGTGGGAGAAAGAGGGAAATCTCACTGTACAGCTAGGAGTCTAGGGCATAATGTGGCTGAAGAGCATATGTTGCCTATGTAACCACTGAAAGAGCTTGCAAAATTGCTAGAACATAAGATGAAAATGTAGCAGCAACTATAATAGTCCATGTTATCTAACAGCCTAATTTACAGAGGCCAGTAGAAGAATTTAATGGAAGAGGATAAGACATAGGCAAGTACAGAAAAATCGTTCAGACTGAAAGTCCAGATATCAGGTGTTAAGGGACTGCAGAGTTTAGGCTGAATTGAATCAGCAGTCCAGGGCTATATCTCATTACTTGATTTTTTTAAGATTATTTTATTCATGTGTAAACAGTTTTTCTTATGGTTTACACTGTGATTTTTGTCACATTTTGTGAGACAATACTCAGGACCAATACTTGATAAAAGTATTTTGTATTACTTTATTAAGTACTATGAATGAATTGCTGAAGCAAGAGAAAAGAGGGTTTTGGTAAACAAGAAAGGAACTGGCAAGGACCTAGAAACAAATTAAGTGAGGTATAGAGACATGGAGAAATGACAGAGGCAGCAATTCTGAAAATTAATATATTTCATTATTTCAAAAAGTGTATCACTCTTTCCAAAGTGTTCACTTTCCTAACTGACGAGTGGACCAAGCTCACTGGAGAGATGAATTTTCCTCTCTAGCAGCTCATCTAATTGCCAGGTTCATGACACATAGAACTTGTAAGTGACATCTCCTGAGGGTCATGGTTGCACCCTAATAAACTTCTGTCTATCTGCTGAAAGTGATGGCAGACCCAAGCATCGCTGTTTGACTCTGTTACTTAATATGAAAACAATTAGATTTGTTGGTATTTGACATCTCTGGTAATCAAGCCATGTGCCTAGCATTTAGGGATTGATTTTACTAGAGAAAATCTCCAGGTATTTTAGGTTTAGGTTAAACATTTTCTGAATCCTCAGAGTATCTTGGTTTCCTCATTAGCAGAATATGGGTGAATTCCTATTTTCAAAGAATTGTCAATTTCTGTTCTGTTATTTTTAGCTGTTGGGTTCAAATGGTTCCCTTCAGGAGTGTTAATATTCATAAAGCTCAAAATGGAAAAAGGCCCATACAAATGCTGAATACTTTTGTTTTTAATTCTTCATCACCAAGACAGGATATATGTTTTGGAAGTGCCCAGGCTTATATGGGATTACTGTTCAGAATATTGCACTTTCAAAATACAATTGCCTGACTTATCCTACCCTTTGCATTTCACTTCAAGTATGAATATCAGCAAAGTTTGTAAAGAATTTGTGAAAGTACAGAATAGTGGATTACAATGTCAAACAGAGGAAGGTGAGTACTTGCTGAACATAAAAAAAAAAATTAGAGCAGGGAAAAAAGATATTAAAATCTAGTTGGCAATTTTAGCTAGCAATAATTTGGAGGGTTATATAGACAGATGAGCTTCTGGAAGCCTGGTGTAAATGCTCTCTTCATACCTCAGCTTTCTGATGAGTTTTTTTATGCATCTGAGCTGTTCTCAGTGTATCCTGTCTTCTTTTGCCACCCAGCCTTACTGCATATACATCTTGCATGCAGGGAAGATTTTTGCTGGAGAATTATGTTGGAAAAAAGATGTGACTTTTTTTTTGCTTAATCTTTGAGTGTAAAGCTGTTCTACGTGCCCACTGAAGGAGATGGCCTATTTTGACAGGGTAAGTAGTGTTCTGTGCTCGAATCCCCAAGATGTTTCAAGGCAGAAGACAAATGCATACAGTACTTAGAAAACATTGAATATTCTGATGTCTGCAACCTTTGTTTTGATTCTCTTTTTCTTCTTCATCCCCTTTTCCTTAAGTAGGATTATGGAACAAGTGCCAATTCTCAGGACTGTTAACTTGTACCCAAACTTGCACCCCAGCTGTTATGATTATACTATAGAATAAAGATAAATTTATTTCTCAGTACTAAAATACAAGAAAATTCATAATCTTGGTAGTCTGCCCTTATTATTTTTTCATTGTTGTATAAAATTCACTTAAAGAGGAAGCATAGATTTCATTCCTTTGTAGTCTACTCTCAGTTTTTAGGCTAGTATTAGGCTAATAACCTCTCTTCTCCCTTTTTTAGAATTACCTTCTATTCTTCACAGTTAAAGAAAAGAGTAATATTGTCAAAATGAATGTGCAGATGCAGTGACTTGCTTTTCTCTTACTATTACTTTTTGTTAATATAATAGATTACTTCTGGAGAGTATTTATTATTGTGCTAAACATTGAAATGGCTTGGCTTTTTCCATTTCACTTCTGATACGTTTTTGGTGGAACTGTTTAGTGTCATAGATGTTCATCAGTGACAGTCATTCCAGGTGATTTCCAGTTGTTTTTTCTATATATTTTGTATTAAGCAGATGAAGAAGACACTGCCAAACAGTTAGATTCAACCTCTTTCACTTTAGCTACCAATAACTATGTGTGGAAGAAATTTCTGCAACTTGCTCAAATTGAAACCAGTATTCTAGCTACCAGAATCAAGTCATTGATTTCAAATACAAATAAGTTTTGGCCAAAGGTTGGACTGGATGATCTTGAAAGTCTCTTACAACCGAAGACATTCTGTGATTCTATGTGATCTGAAGCTCTTGGGTGAATCAGAATACCAACAGAGGGTAGCAGAATTTTTACCAAAGATTTATTATGTTAGTCTTGGTAGCCTAGTAAAGGCATCTCTTAATAGAAGGCCTTCAACCAGTTCTTTTCAACTCAGAATGCAGACTGCTATTGGTGAAGGAGCTGAAGGTGTTTAATATATCTGAGAATCAGGTGATACCATTATCAACTGTTGGAGCTTCTGCGTTTTAAATTTGAGCTTTACTTTGACAGCTCTTTTCATCTGATTATAAAAACTATGTTATTTAATTTATTTAATTTAAGGGAACTCTATGCAGCTGTGGCAAATCAAAGCCAAGAAATAACTCTCCCTAGATTGAGGTGGCAGTGGGGAGATCTTAGACAACCAGAGGTAGGGAGGGAGGCCCTTTGATTGATCATCAGATGATTTGAAAAATGGGTTTTGATCCAAAGTTTTGATCCTTTACAATGAAATATCTTGATTTTTCGTGATGGGAACTCAGTAGACCCTTGGCTATAGTCATACTGTGTAAATTTTTTTATAGGTATACAAATACTTGAGATAAATTGCAAAATTGTCTTTCACTGCGTGAAATTAGGGAAATTATTTTCCTCTTTTTTTTCAGTTCAGTCAGCCCAGCAGTAAGTTAAATGTGGTGTGGTTGCTACTACAAGGTAGAATTTTAAATATTAGATGATTAGTAAAAATAGTAGATGATTGAAATATTTCAGAAGCTTTATTTTTACTGCTTTTTATTTTATTGGCTTTCTGGCACCTATAGAATTGAACATTTCAATTGAAATATTGATGCTTTTTTCTGAATATCAAAGACATATTCTACCCTTTCAGATCTCTGTTAAGCAGTTTGCTAGAAAAACAGATGTGATTGCCAAGCTGATTTTTCCTTGGCAAATAAATTACATTTACAAAAGCCTTTTTAAAAGCTAATTTGATTAAGAAACTTGTTCTGGAAATTTTTCCTCTCTATTTAGAGGGTTCTTACAGGTTTGGTGTTTTAGTTGTTAATCTATTTCTTTATTAATCAGCTGTATTATTCTTGGGCAGCAGAGAAAAAGAGAAGATTGTACATCCCAGAAAAATGCACTTGTCAGTGCTTATCACAATTACTGAAGTTCAGTTCTTTCAAGGTATAAAACATAGTATTACAGTCTCCAGAACTGTCAGATAGTTTTGATGATACTTGATTTGCAGCTTCAAGTTTATGGTGCTTTTCTGTCAAGTTCATTCATCCTTAGTATTTGTCTTCATTGCATGCTTGTGTTCTCTGGCACAGTCAGGACCTGGTATTTTCTGAAGCCTTCTGGCTCCTACAGCATTGTCAAAAATAATAAGGGAAGTCTGTAAGAACATTTAAATATCTAATTTACCCATAATTATGATGGTGCAAGGAACTGTTGTGCATCTCACCTCTGTGAAATATTGTTCAATCGCAAAAAGTTTTGATAAAATGCAATGTACACTGGGAATAAATAATCATCATAATGGTACTTTGACAAAATATTTCTCCCAGGATTCAGCTAAATAACTCTGGATGCGATCCTTAGAGATTTACAAAACACATCTGCAAAACTACCTGCTCAGTGTTGTAAGTCATAAACAGAAACTGTATCCACAGGCACTGTCCTGTAATTGTGATTTCACATGCCTCATTAGTGTCATTGATTAGTGTGCATTATTCTATGTTATTTCCACTCCTTCAGAAGTTATTTCTAATCATAATTTCCCTCTTATTGCATTTTTACTATAAATGCAGTTTTGTGTTTGTTTTGTAGGGTTAGTTTTGGTTTTGTTTTTTTTTCTCAAGTAGTAATTCTTTAAAATGTGCCTCGGCACAATTTTGTCATGATAAAATACCTTTTAAAATTATGTTAAGGCAAGTCAAAAGGGTAATAATTTACTAGTATGAAGCCTGAGGCAACACATTAAAAACTGGCTGTTGTAATGGACAGGGCAGGCTGAGCAAGCCTGAATATACCCAATTGACTTGAATATCATGAACCACACAGGCAGTTCTGCTGAAAGGCTGGAAGGCTGCCACAGCCCACATAAAGATACACCCCAGTATTCAGCTGGAGAAGGTCAGAGACAAACAAACCTTCAGCCTTGGATTTATGCACATGCAGATGAGGGTTGTCTCCTGAAGGAGATAACACAAAAAGAGGAGACAAAGTCAAACAGATGTCAGCCCAACAGTGCAATGCTGGCCCAGCCAGTCACTTTCTTTTTAAACATGGCAGGGTGCCACAGCCTGTAGGAGAGAAATTGTCCAGTTGTACCAAATGGTGGAAATAAGGGGATGGGCTCAGTGATACAGTGAAGAACATTGAGGATACACACACAGCCACAACTTGATTTTTGTGTGTGTGGTTGTACGAAGTTGAGAGCATTACTCCCTTGCTCCTCTCCTCTGCCCTCCAGCTAGAGCCACATTCAAGGGTAGAGTAATCTTGTGAATTAATTTGGTTTCAGCTCTTTAAAAATCAGGCAGCTAGTCTGAGCTAGAGACATAGTTCCCTCTCTAATCAGTGTAAAATGAAACAGGGAACTCCAGGATGCAATTCATCTCATACTTGGCCTTACCACAAGAATACAAAATGCTGGACAAAATAATAAGAAAAAACCCAAAACCAAACCAACCAACCAACCAACCAACAACAACAACAACATTAACAAAAAACAGCCAAAACCAACCAGCTTTTACAACCTGCAGAAGCTGGAAAGCAAAATATTACAAAAATACCAGTATATAGCTGCAGCACAAAAACCATGAGAACTAAAAAGAGACTAGAAATAGTTTGAGAAGGAGCTGAGATTATTCCTACTGATTTTAAAGCCAACCAAGTTAAAACTGCAGTTTTTCCCCTCCCTTTTCCCACAGAACAGCTCTCACTTGGGCAAACTGTCATGTTTTCAAGAGAATTTTCTTTACACATATGACAGAAAAAATCTGAATTAATTAGTGAAATTAACTTTAAGAGTCCTGGAGGAAGGATTTGGGGGGCTGAAAACCCAGTATCTGTGGCTTTGGAGAAAAACATACTGACACTTCAGCATTTTAGCATGTTTGAGTTCCTTGTAAAATAGGAAGCTCTTTGTGTCCCCATAAATAATAAAACCAATTTGAACTTGTTCTAGTGTCGCATGGGTCCATGAGTAAAAAAGGCAGCTGGAGTATTCTGAAAGTTATACTAAATTTATAAAAGGGCCCAAATTTGCTTATTAGTAACTTTTCTTTGCTGGCAAGAGTGGACTCCACCATAACACCTTGGAACTCACGATTTAGGAATCTAGTGTTTTATGAAGAATAAGTAACTCATCTAAGACTACTGAATATGACACTGTTATACTTATTTGACATGTTAATTATTTACACCAGAATAAATAATGCTTTTAGGGGAATCTCCTTTCTCATCTTGCTATCAGCAGAACTGATAACCAGTTTGTGCTTAAAAAAATTCTTGACTGGAAAAAAACTTTCACACATCAGCTGCCCCTGCTTTAACATTCTGGGGTGCTGTCATTCACACTCTCACAACATAGATTTTTCCAACCAAGTGTGTTTGTGTTTGTCTCTGCACTGGTTGCATTAATCCTCTCTGTTCTTCAGTTGCTATTTGGAAGTCTGCACAATGCAGGGGAGCCTGCATTGAACCTGTCTGACCAGCCAGGACTTGCTATGAATTTGATGTCTTTGATTGAAAAATGCAGAAGGGGTTGTCTGGGAAGGCCTGTCCTCTGAGCAGCTAGATATCTGGAAATCTATTAATTTAACACTCAAATTGCCCTGTAAAAGGGAAAAAACTTTAGCCATGGATAAAAAGCATCTCCTGAGGATCAGACATCTTTTCCAAATCAGATGAAACCTCAAAGTATTTGTCATCCTATTTCTAATATGTGTCTAATGCTTTAAATTACTTTATACTCTTGGACATAATTTTAAAATTAAAGATTTCTATCTTAAAATTTTATCTAAAAAAGTTCTATTTTAAAATTAAGATTTCTATCTTAATCATTGGAGTTGTTTTTCTGTCATGAACTGTGGTTTAATATCAGTTTGTTTTGGTTGGTTGGTTGGTTTTTTTGGTCAAGATCAAGCATGAGACTCAGTACCAGAACTTGCTATCTGTAGTGAGTTTAAGTTCCCCATGTGGTCAATGAAGTCTAGAAAGTAATTCAGTAATCTATCTGCAGAAGACACCCAGTGGTTAGTTACTGACTAGTTTTCTACATTTCATGAACTGCAATAGGTTACCCTCCAAGCTCTCTTATAGATGTCTATTGTAGAAGTAGCAGCAATAATCTGAGCTGTTACTTCTATAGCTCTTGTGTTTCATGCACCTTCTGGCGATTTTCAAACATTCACATTTTTAAACATCCTCTCTGTAGATATATTCTGTCATTTGACGTGTAGTTTCAAAAGAGTGGGGGAAAAAATAACAGTAAATACATTTAGAAATATGGGCTATCTCCTGACTTACTAAATAACAGGCTTAATCCTTTTGAAGACTCCTGAAGTTCAAGGACTGCTTTTCAAATACAAGAAGAAATTGGTGTTGTAAAAAAATTACTACTTGACAGTTCTTATTACAAAGTTAAGCATAATTAACTAAATGTGAACTGGCCTGTGGCATCTATGTTTTTTTTCCCAGTGATTAGACATGACAGGATTATATCTCCAACTGTGAGATGGAGGATAATTCAGTTTTCGCAGAACTTTTATTGATGCTGATTGAATTAATATTTAAGATATGTGTCATGTCTTGGGAAGAGCATTATATGCTCACTGCTTTTATTTATGACTGAGATGTTTTACTACCTTCTAGATATTCACAGACATGATAGGTCCATAGGGACATTTCCAGAGTGAAAAGTACACACTGCAGTTTTAAGATTTTAGTATTCTCTTCTGCATTATCTTTGGTGTTTTGTGGAAAACGTTGTCTTTAAATCAGAAACATAAATGATAAAAGAGCTTTGCCATCATAAAAACTCTGTGGTTCTATACAGATCAATTAGTTAATATGTGGGGAAAGGGAGGCTTGATGGGAAAGTATTTGTAAATGAAGGGCAATGAAGATTCAAACCCAACCTGTTTTGCTGACAGTTGCAGGAGGTTTTCAGATGTTTAGTTATGAAACTATTAAGCATCATTTATTTATTGGTCATTTAACCTATAGACATTATTAAGATTCCAATTAGCAGTTCTTTTTTAAGTGTCTGACATGTAAAATCATTTCCATGCTGCTAACATGTCTGGGTCAGACCTATAAAACAGGAGATGTTATACTGTGTTTCCCAGGAGAGTTCCCCTGGAAACTTAGCAGAACACAGAGAAATTTTCCTTGTGTCTGTCTTAGCTTTGGAAGCATTTTAGGTCTTTCAAGACATTCTTCATAGCTGTCTTACCTTTCTCTTGTTACCAAATCCCTATAGTTTTCTAAACAGTTAAGTCAAAAAGTCTATTCTGCATTGAGAAACAGAGTTGAACCACATTTTTCTTTAATTCTTTACAGAAAGACTAAATGCCTATATCTGACAGGACATGGGAGACTTGTGTGTTGTAAGTTGAGCACGTGTGCACCTTTGCCTTTCCCATTCTTGAGAGGCCACATGAACTCCATGACAGGAGCAAATAAGGGCTCAGCAAGGGTGCTGCAGTTAGTTTTCACTGACAGATCGACTAGCTGAGCTGTACTGATGAAATTCCAAGTGGGTCACCATGGAGAATGAAAATCATGTAGTAAGCCAGGGCACAAGGGGATTTTGGTCCACTGGTGAGTTTGGCAGAGATGAGAACAAGTTTCTCACTTTTTTCTTAGCGTTAATCAATACAAAGATGTGCTAGGAGGGTGATCTGCTTGATTTTTTTCAACTTAGAGAACAGATTAATGCAAGTCCTCTCAGACAGAGCCTGGTGCAACTGGACAACAAAGAGAGCATCTTTAGATATAAAGAATGTCTTAACAGGTTGGTGGACTTTGAGGAGAGAGCTACAGTCAGTATTTAGCTGGAAATACCAAGATCCAAACTAGCTTTTTGAGCTTTGGAGCAAAGATGTGCAGCACCTTCTCAACAGCAGCAGGTCTGTTTCAGACACTGTATGCTAGCACCTAATTACTCACTGTACGCTTACTCAGCACAGCAGAGATGGCTTTCTTTATTTTTATGACTGATTCACAGAAAGCAGAACACGCCCTCCCTTTATATTTGGTTGTATTTCCTGGAATTTGGAAGTGCTTGTTTTGTCCAGATAGAAGAAAGGAGATCACCATTTTAAGATGTCTCAAGCTGATCACGCAAAAAGAATGACTCATTTGATACCAAAATTTTAAAAGTGAGTCATGGTTTTATTTATAAGGAGTAGGTGGGAGGATATGAGAACTCCTCAAGTCCCCTTAGGCTTTGGGAAATCCAGAATGAAAACAACTTCTGGTTGTCTGATCTGGGCAAATGCTGGCACTGCCCGTTTGTTCCTGGTACCTTATTAAACTTCCTTTCTTGCTTCATGTTTCTTTCAATTTAGAGAAAAAGAAGGGAAAGATGGGAAACTATCAAGTAGTAAAAGCGGGAAAAGAAACATTTTGCAATCACTTGGCACCCCTTTTTCAGACTGTCTTGGAATCAGATTCATCTCTTATAAGGAGCTGAATTCCAGGCCATCTGTGAATCCTCAAACTTGCACACCCACAGTGGAAAACGGTTATAATTTGTTCCTATACCTGCTTATGGCATCCCCCAAACTTTTTTTTCTCTTTCAGTTTCTTCTCTATCTACATCCATCTTCATCCTTATTTTCTCTGAATTTTTGACCACTAAGAAGAGGAAAGAAGCACCATCTGTTCTTAAAAAGCTCTAAGTTTGTCTTCTCATGCTGTTAATCGGCAAATCAGAATAAGGCACAGCATTTGGTATTCCTCAATTATACTGTATCTAACAGCAAATGTGAGCAAATCTAAATGGATCTGTGTTTTGTTTCTAAACTAAGTACAACATGACTACTGTGGAAGTGTTCCATTACTTCACAAATACACTGTCTAGTCCAGATGTGTTCCCCCCCAAGGATGTTGTTAACCATAACCAACTGTATCTAGATATGTTTAATTCTTGGTATTTCATTTGGAGTACTTAGCCAGGCATGATTTATATAACCATCTAAAGTCCTAACAGCTTCTTCCCCAACCATTCTCTGAAATGTTAATTTGCAGCAAGTAGAAATCCCTGTAAAAACTGTAAAGATTCTTTTCTTTCTCTTTGTGTCTGTTAGACAGACAGGTCTAAAGTAAAATGTAGCATATTTCACACTGTCTAATTATAAAAATTATGGTTTGTTGTAAGACAACATTGCCGTTAAAACTCCACCTGGCCAATTAGAGCAACAAATATATTACTGAGCTTTATCTTCCGAGCATTGGGAGTTTATAATTCATCAGTGACCGTGGGTCATTAGATGCAAATGAGTGAAAATAATTTAGTAGTGTGCATGGCTTCATCAAGAAATCTGATGAAAATTGCTGTTTGAATCTCAGTACTCTGCTGAGTTTTTTGCTATGACATTTGAAGACTGAAAATGCATGTAAATGGAATACACATTCCTCCCTTTGTGAAAATGGAGGAGTAAATCTTAGCAGTGTTTTGTCATGACTCAATCTTAATTTCTGATCCTCTGCTTTTATCTCTACAACATATCCTCTCTTTCTTTTCAAACCAATACAAATAAAAGTATCACAGTCAGTCCCTGCTTTCTGATGTAATGAGAAGGCCCATTGCTCTGTCTCCTTTCAGTGAGCAGTAGCCGAAGGAGGAATTTCACCCTAAGTGTTTTTTTCCCTGAAACCTCCAGATGGTCTGGTGTTACAGTGCTGCATCCGACGCACTGACAAATAGGCTGTCAGGGAAGATTTTTCCTGTAATGTACACTGTGAAACTAAACCGTCTATTTGTTGATATACATTGTTTGAAGTGTGTGCAGTTTGCCATGAGACATCACGAGAAGGTGACACATCTTTGCCTCTATATGAATGCAGTACTTGATTGAAGCAAAACTGATGGGGTTGTTCTGTATACTGAGTTGCCAAGTGAAAGCATGTGCTAGTGAACTAGCTATGCAGGATTAAATCTAAAGTATTTCTCATCTTTTACAAGATGATATTTGCTCTGTGTAGCCCCCTCATAGGTTTTCTCACTTGCGGGATCTGACTAGATGCAATTAGCTGAGCCCATCTGTTTTGGTCATCTACTATTAACTGAATGGATAGGCATGGTGATCTTCATAAATGGTTAATAATAAAAGAGGAAGGTCCCAAAGAACAATTTCTTATCTTTGAAATGATACTCAGGTTTTGATTGGATTGAAGACTACTGAAGCACTGTTGATTTAGACTTGTGATTTAGAAGCCTAAAAAAAGTAAAGTGGAATAGTCAGGGTCTTAATGTTACAGCTTGTCCTACCATTCAGCAGTATTCTTTGGTAGAAGTATATTTGAAATTATTTCTTTTTCCTGACATTGCTAGTCCTCTTGATTTTGTCCGCAAAAGACTTCAGGCTGACTAATCTGCATGTTGATGACTAAACTTCAACAAAAACCACATTTTTTTCTTTTGTTGTTTTAAGGCGAGACCTATTGATGTATTATTGTTAAGGGTCTGCATTTATCATAGAATCATAGAATTGGCTGGGTTGGAAGGGACCTCAGAGATCATCGAGTCCAACCCTTGAACCACCGTTGTGGTTGCCAGACTATGGCACTGAGTGCCACATCCAGTCTCTTTTTAATAATCTCCAGGGATGGAGAATCCACTACTTCCCTGTGCAGCCCATTCCAATGCTTGATCACTCTCTCCGTAAGGAAATTCTTTCTAATATCTAACCTAAACATCCCCTGACACAACTTAAGACCATGCCTTCTTGTCTTGTTGAAAGTCGTCTGGCAAAAGAGACCAACCGCCGCCTGGTTACAACCTCCCTTCACGTAGTTGTAGAGAGTGATGAGGTCTCCCCTGAGCCGCCTCTTCTTTAGGCTGAACAGCCCCAGCTCCCTCAGCCTCTTCTCATAGTGTCTGTGCTCGAGTCCCTTCACCAGCCTGGTTGCCCTCCTTTGGACCTGCTCCAGGACCCCGATATTCTTCCTGAACTGAGGGGCCCAGAACTGGACACAGGACTCGAGGTGTGGCCTCACCAGGGCTGAGTACAGGGGCA
This sequence comes from Calypte anna, assembly GCF_003957555.1. Lineage (NCBI taxonomy): Eukaryota > Metazoa > Chordata > Aves > Apodiformes > Trochilidae > Calypte > Calypte anna. The sequence goes on from NC_044244.1 coordinate 142,381,748, forward strand.
GAATCACTTCCTTGGACCTGCTGGCCAATTTAATCTTACAGAGTTATGGTTCTATTTCTTGGCAGATAATTTGCCTTTCAAACTACTTCATCTATAATCCACATGTATTCCATTTCCCAGGAAATAGGTGTACATTTATATTATATGTGTGATACTGTTCCAGGAAGATGTGTTTCTTGGAAAGCAACATAAAAGATACCATGGAAAGCAGTCTTTCACTGTCCTGTCTACCATTCTGTATTTGGAGAGTAGTTTATTGTATTTTCAGGGTTAAGAACAACAGACACATACTAGATGTAGTAGAACAGACCCTAAATACTGCTGATACCTACCAAAAGCTTCTCATGAAGCAATTCTGTTTCTTCATATCACTATACAAGTAAATCACATATACACACACATATCACATATACAAGTAAAAGAAACATATGCCCTAATTTCATTATGCATTTTTAATTACACTTGAAGTGATTAACTGGTGTCAGAAGTTTGGATTTTCATTGTCCTGAATAGTTTTGAGGGAAAGCCTGTAGTTTTTCAGGTTCGTTTCTTATTCTGAAAACCTATGTATTTATGTGTTTAGATTTAAATTCAGATCCTTCATTTTAGATGGAAATTAACATCTATCAATAAGTAACTTCCATGGTTCTGTGTACATAAGATGAACTAGTGCATGTTCGTTGCATCTTTTAATAACACTTGGAGTATCAGTCCTTTTGCCATCACTTTTTGCCTTTTCTTTTTTCCCTTGTCCTAGTCTCCTTAATTAAAAATTAATTACTGCAGTTAGATTCTGATATTCAGTGCTTTGGATAATAGATGCAGTGAATGCAACTTAGAGACTAACAGCAAATAACTCAGTGCAACTTACTGTCCCCTATCTATGGAAATGACCAAATCAGCAAGTACCCTGAGCAGGTGAAAGAGTCAATTTCAAATCTAAAAACAGACAAGGAGATGAGAGTGAATAAGGTGGCCAAGTATGGTTTGCATAAAAATAGTGTTACTATTCTTGTGTTTGTATAGAATTACCTTAGAAAAGTAGAAGGGAACCAGTGGGGCTGGCAGCAGGTGACTTTCTGAGCCACATGGCAGCTGTTAACTGCACAGTCTGAAATGCAAGAGACTGGTAAATTTCTTCAGATTGACTGAATTTATATCCTTTCAGTTCACTGAACTTGAAGAAAAAGACTAAGATTATAAATCATTTTAAAACTCTAAAATTACTTTGCAGATTTGGAACAGGGTAATAGATATTATGGGACGTCAAGAGATTTCTGTTATAGAGAGAACTCTTTTTCTGCCTTTGTAAAATTCCATCCAGATTTGTCTAAGTGGCAATAATGCTAGTTTGCATATATTCAGCAGCAGTTTCTGGACACCATGTACCTGATATCTTCTACAAGACTGGCCTAATAATCTAGAATAAGAGTGCTTATATCTCAGGAATTCTTAGGCAAAGCAGCATTGAACATATCTCTGAAGGATAAAGAACTTTGAAAAATTCAATGTCAGACAGCTTGAGTTGGTTATGCTATGTTGGAAGCAACCTTTTACTTAGATATCTCTTGCCTAGATGGATGTTTACTAAATCCTAACCTCACTGAATAGGTCTACAGGAAAAAAGTCTTTCCAAACACTACTGAGCTGTACAGATGATCACTTTAAAATCCTCAAGTCTTGTGAAAAATGAAGCTTTTCCAAACAATTAATTTCTCAAGGATTTCCACAGTTTTAAATGTTTTGTTCAGGTACCCCTGGAAAGGATCAAGTATAATTATAATGATTTACAATGCCCATATGAGAATCAGCCCTGTATTTTGCTAATATTTCATCATCTGATTATGCAGTATGTATTGTATTTTTAATGGTTGCCTTTTAAGCCACTTATAGCTATTTTATACAGGAAATGGAAGACTGGAAAATTAAGATTTAAGAAATTAGGAAAATGTGATACCAGGGGAGCTTAGAAAGCAATAAAAACAATTATGGCAAAAAATTAATAATGGTATTGTAAAAATAGGTAATTTCTTTCCTTCTGTCATTACCATGAGAAAGAGATTAATTCAGCGTACAGAAAAGCAGCCAAAATGCTCAAATCCACAGAAGACATGAAAGGAAAATTAAGTTACAATTATCTGCAACCTAAATAGGATAACTGAGTATATTATATCAAAGAAAATATGGATGGGCTATGTATATATACACTTGTCCACATAAATTTCATCTTATACATTTTTGAGCACTAAGTATCTGTCTGTCTGGATTAAAATAGTTGGAAAATGATCTAAAATAATTTGAAAAATTAGCATTATGAGGATCTAGTTGTACTGCAATATTACCTTCTAGAAAGGAAAGGATGCCTGGATTTACCAAAAAAAACAAAACCAAAAACCAACCTAGGAATTGCTTCATTGACTTGAAGACAGGGCAGAATGGCTTCAATCTATTAAGTAAATTTTAAACTCTTATTATGTATTTTGCATGCTAGCCAAAAGAGAGATGAGATGTGAGTCATTGATAAATTCAGATAGTTTTGAAACTTCCTGAAGTAAAATCTCAGTTTTTCTGTTTGGGTTCTTTGCGTCTTGTCCAAATGTTTCAACAGGAGGAACCGTCCCACCAAAGAGAATTATTTAGTGAAGAAGTTTCCTGTCATCCCCTCCAGGCAGCACAGGTGCCCTGAAGTTCAGATCAGTGAATTCTGTTGTTAAGGGGGGTGTTATTTGCAGCATCAGAGTTAAGCTGTAACCTTTGTTTGGCTGTAGTGGGAGCTTTCCTTTTTCTTTCTGCCTTCATCAAATTCTTCCTTATGTCTTTTGCCTTTCAAAGTTATTTTGTCCTTCTTTTTTTTTTTTTTTTTTTTTGCTTGTGTTCTCATTTTGCACCTTCCTTGTCATCTTATCACCAGCATTTCCTCCTGCGTCAACACTTACAAGCAGGAGGTAAGGTTACAAGCCAGGCTCAGTAAATCAGTTGATTCTGCAAGTTTTTATCTGTCTGTAAGCAGGTTTCTAAATAGCAGGAGATGGCTATACTAGGATCTTACTCTCCTAAGTTTATTTTTCTCCCATTTGTGTTAAGCCACTCTGGCTTCCTATGCAGTAGTATCAGTCTCTTGAGTGTTCCCATGATTCTCAGCTAAACAGCCATGAAAGGAGAGCAAGAAGGGTAGAGATTACGATCTTAGAAGATGGAAAAGAGGTGAAGGGAAAAATGTACTGCTTGCTTTAGCTTCACTAATCATAATGAAACCAAAGCTCTTCTCATTTTAGGTTTTTAGAATATAGTAAGCAACTATAAAGGTGATCTTTAGCTTGAAATTTTCCCAAGGAGCCTTTTGAGGAGATGAGATCTTAGAATTCAGTAGAGATCAAAGTTCAAAGTGGCTGTTTGTCAGATGCTTGCTGTGTTTCCCTGCCTTCTGTTGTGGAACATTCCCACTTCTAATGCATTGGCAATTCTATGCCAATGCCTTTCTTCTGCACAGGCTGGAGGAAATCCAGTCAGACCAAATGAGGTCTTGTGCTCTGGTTTTGTAGGCCATACTTCACACGACAGGAAAAACATTCATGCTGCTCTACTTGTGCGTGTACCACTAAGTGTATTTTACCTCCATCAAATCACTTTGCATGATCTGGTGGGTAAGGAAATGCATGTTAGGTTTAGCAAGAATTAATGGATTTAGGGTTCAGAGTAAAAAGGCTGGTGGACTTGGCAAGGAATTTACTTGGTAGGTAGAGTCAGGTAGATTGGCAGTAAGTAGAAACATTTTATTTTTTGGCAGGAAAGCTGTTATGCTCAGGGAATATCATATGTCTTGTTGAGTGAGGTGGAAAATTTTGGAGAGAGCATCTTGCAAAATTTCTGAAATTATATCGCAGCCTTTGTCATGATGTAAATAATTCAGGATTACAAAGTCATCAGGAGAACAGTCAGGAAAAGAAAGGAGGAATGTTTTGAAAATGATGCTTCTCATATTCAGAAAAATACAGTTCCTTGATCCCTTTTATATAAGTATTGGGATTGTTCCAGACAGCGAGATGCTGGTTTTAGACCATAAAACAAAATGCTATGCAAGAAAGAAAGAAGCCTGAATCATTAGATCCTATGAAGAAAAGAAAAAAAGAGAAAAGGGGGAGGGGGAGAGATAAAATAAAATAAAAAAAATAAAAGAAAAAGGGAAGGGAAGAAGAAAAGGAAAAGGAAAAGGAAAAGGAAAAGGAAAAGGAAAAGGAAAAGGAAAAGGAAAAGGAAAAGGAAAAGGAAAAGGAAAAGGAAAAGGAAAAGGAAAAGGAAAAGGAAAAAGAAGCATTTGACTTTTTGAAATGACCATTACCTTCTCACATTGTCATCACATTTCATTTATGTCATTAATAATGAATGCTGTCGCTAAATCACATATCTTCGATCTGTTCTTTCTCCACCTAATTTTGTTTAGAAACATGGTTTTAGGGAATTTTTTAGTCCATGATATGACAGTAGAAAGCATAGCTGTCAGACTTTAATGTGGTTCAGTTTTAGACAGCATTTTGCTTCTAGTTTTATAGTGAGTGTAGAGTGAGACATTAGGAAGAGAGATTTGTTATACAGTAAAATTATTTTAAAATTAGATTTGATTTTGTGTTTTGTTTGACATCTTTAATGGAGATAGGTAAAACACTGTTTGCATTAATTATTTTACCTTTTAAAATTATTATTCTGGAGTGTCTGGTTTTCTCTAGAATGCTTACTATGTATTTGGCATTTGATTAACCTTTGCCTATTTGATTAACCTACTCGTTAGAACATTTGTGGGGTTTTTTCAGTACAATTGTGTTGTATGGTACTTGGGTAGAAATGGCAGGGGAAACTACTGAGGTGCCTTCCTTCAGCTGCAGTCTGGCCCATGTCTTCCCTGCTCTTCTGGATGGCAATGAGTAGAGCTGATGATAGCAGTATAAAAGTAGCAGTGTACTATTCAGTCTGTTCTTACCAGGTGATCTTGGATACTTTGTGATGACAAAAAGATTGTGCTTGGTCACTGAACATGGGGTAGATACTTAACTGTGGCAATGTGGCTCATCAAATATCCACAGATATTTCTATGTATGTATGTGTATATCTGCTTACATAGGTGAATGCACATGTACTTCTATGCAGACAAGCTTGTGTATATATGTATGAAGTAACATACATCTGTGTAATGCATATTTTGTACCCTGAGTAGGTATTTAACACTCTCTTTCTGTGCACAAAACCAGCTGAGATTTTCTGATAAAGATGGTATAAATAGCTCCTCACTGGGAATAGGCAGTCATACATGTATATGTTTTCTTTATGCATAAGATATAATGGTGTCTTATTCACTATTGATATGTTTATATGTGTTTCCATGTGAGTGTTTGAGAGAAAGTGATTTCTGTTACTAGAATTAAAAGCCCTTTTCCTGCTCACATTGCCAATGCTTCTAATATCATTGTTGAACAGGCAGTAGATATTTGTTAGGCTAAAGATATTTAGGAAAGATCACAAAGTTCAGATAAAAAAATATTTTTTGAAGTGATGAGTATTAAAGAACAGAAGCTCTGAAGAAGATTATTATTTTTAGAAAGCTAAAATGTTAATAGTGGTGTATTTATTACGAGTAAAATTTATTTCTTAAGTATACATTGAAGTGCTAAGATTAATCAGATACAACATATGATTTTTCACACGTGTAACACTCAAGATAAAATTTATTTCCTCATTCTGTTTGTCAAAGTTCTTATTACTTAGTGGAAACTGAGTTTCAAAATAGGATAAGCAACTCAGTTCTGTTGGCATGAAATGGAAAAAGTTTGATTTGTATACTCAAAGTAATCTCTGTAGTTAATCATAACAATGGATTTTTAAGCTCATTTTACAGGTGCTTCCAAGGTATGTATTGCATCAACTTTGAGAATCGTTTCATTTTGGTAGCTTGAGAAGAAATTCTTATGTACTTCTGCACATTGAATATAGGGGTGATACATGGTCTCAGAGGGATTTTACTTAGGCTGCATTAGAAGTTAATGGAAAAACATTGGTGCACAACCTAAAATTTTTTATGTACTGACTACAGCTGGTCAGGAATGCTAGATTAGACCGCTATTTCTATAACAAAACGTGTTTTCTACGCAAAACTATTGATATAAACATTAATTAATTATTTTTTAGAGAAGAATAGATTTTCCATTTTCTAGCCATGCCTGCCACAGTAAATGAAACGAAATATAATTGCTAAGTGCCTGCTGTGCTGCAGTCATGTTCCTTTCTGATTACAATGATTTCAGTCTTGTGATGCACCAAAATGCTGCCCAGTCAACTTTATTTTCTTCAAAGAGAACACGATGTTGTGAAACCATTAGGCACATAAACTTCATAAAATTAATTAGGGATTCAGGTCTGTTCAGAGACTGCTAAGCAGAGAAAAGGTGGATGGTGATATTGTTTGAACTCATTGATGGGAAAAAAAATTGCAGCTTTCTTAAAGAGGTCAAATTTGAATTGCAAGCAAGCAGTTTATTATTACGTTAAATGCACAAAAATGAATCTTTTAAATGGTAAATGCTGAACTATGAAGGTTTCTTTCTAATATCCCCATATCAGTAGATTTTTTTTTCAATTAGCAGCTTCAGTTTCCAAAACCAAAGATACTTATTTCAGTACCAACTAGATAGTTTTTAACATCTTCTGTCCTTCTTAAATGCCATGAAGGTTCCATGAACTATTCTTGCAAATGAAAAAACTGGAAAAAAAAATGGGTGAAATGTTCTGTAAGTGAAATCAAAGTCCATGATACTGGCTTTTCACCTGATTTCTCCCCCATTTTTCAATCCCTCCTGTGGGAAGTAGAACTTCTATGAATTTCCCAGATTACAGAGTCCCTATAATGCTGATTTAAATTAAGGATTTTGTTTTTTTCTTTTAAAGTAAAAAACCCCAAATCTGTATCAATATTGTTAGCTCTGCAACATCTCTCATAACAAAGACTTTACCTAAAAATACCTCTTTCTTGTCTCTGATTCTGTAAAATAATTAAATATATATATTTATGAAATGTTGCAATGTTTGAAGTATGTTTGGTTTTGTGTGGTTTTGCTCATTGAAAACTGACATATGTAACACTGATTTCTCAAAATAAAACATTTGAAAGCTTTGACTGAATGTCTTATGGTTCTACTGCTATTCCTTACAAGTACTATGGTAACACATGGCTCACTGGGGAAATGCTGAGCCGGCCTGACAGCTCTTCTCCAACATACCTTTGTATCCATCTGTTTTCAGATAAATAGTTATTTTCCTTTCTGTATTTTAGAAAGTGAATAAAAATGAGTCTGAAGAACAGAAAAGTAGTTCATTTTTTTCATATGCAACTATCGCAAGTAGCATCATAGTACAAACTTAGAGCTGCATCTTGTTCTGAATCCAAGTGTTGAGTGGCAACTTGAGGAAAATACATGAGTTGCAGATAAGAGAGATATGAATATTATTTTAACTCATATATGAAGGAAGTGAAAATCTGACTTAAGTCAAGATTTGCCCTGCTAGGATGTTCTGCTTCGTGACACATCTCTTGTGCATCACCTTTTACTGCCTGGATCTGGTTCTGCCAAGACCTTGCACACATGACTGGTCTTGGTAAACATGACAGGTCAGCGGGAAAGGTTGGCAGATCCAGAGCCAGTAGTTGTCACAGATCTCTGGTACTGCAGTGAAACCAGATGAGCATCAAGGGACATCAGCAGTTCAGACCTCGAAGATTTCTTCCAGGTTGCTTTCACGCTGTTTATGTGTTTAAAACATATTCTCTTTTTTCCTGTCACCATGAGTGTTGCTTTCGCCTCGACCCGCTTCAACATTCTTTCTTTGCTCTCTTTCTTCAGGGGAATAAAAACCAGAACAGTACACTGTGTAGTGTTTTTGATACTATATATACAGTAAATAAGGCAGTAAAAAAACTGAGGGTATTTTTTGTGTATTTAATTGGCTAAGCCATTCAGGGAAGTCTCTACAGCTTTATCTCAAGCCATTCCAAGCATGGCTATAACATAACTGTTTTGCAGTGCAGGTTTATTGAGCATGTGCACCATAATACCCACTGCCAGGGCATGTTTCAGGGGCAGGTAATAAAGATTAAAGATACCACAGTAGTATTGTTACAGAAGTTTAAGGCTGTTATAAATAGAAGCCAATATTGATATCATTTCATACATTATTAATAGGGACAGGAATAACCTCTACCTAGAAACTGGATCTCTGAAATCCGGGCTCTGTCTCAGGAGTCTCAATGAAAGGCTCCAGGGAGTCTAAAGTTAAACAAATGGAAAGGAAAAAACAAACAAACTCAGAACACCAAGAAAATAGCTTATTCTTTGGGGGGCAGGATGAATTCAGAAGACCTGAGTTATACCAAATGTAGAATATTCAGCTGCTCTCTGAATTTCAGTATTGAACTTGTATTTGATTAATCTCAGTATCATCTTAGATTTAGAATACACAAGGGAAAAAAGCTATTATGAATCATACAAGGGAAGCTCTGAGAAGAAGAGAGACTTAATTTTCCAAATTGATTCATACAATGAGTATGAAATTGGAAATAATTTCTTTTTCATTTAGTTTTTTTTAATGCTTTAAAAGGAGTAGTCTGGTGTTAAGTTTGTATGTTTCTTCTGTGTCAATAAGGACATAAATTTAAATCTTTCTGTACTCTATAGGTGGTAGTGCAAGAGAAAATGAACTTGCCCATCCATAGGACCAGATTATGATTTTTTTCTCATTCTTTCATTTTTTCAAATTGCATCTTACTGCAACATCAGTAATTTTACATCAGTTAGTTGAGAACTTGTCTAACATTCTGTTTATCAGGTCATGAACTGCACCTTGTTGTGCAAGCTTTTAACTAACAGCACATTTAAGAGATGGGAAAGGCAAGTAGCAGCAAGAGAGAGATTTTGTTTAAACAGATCTGTATGCTCAGAATTCACTGTTTCTGCACAAAAAAGCAGAGATATGCTCTGCAAATGTTTCTAGAGAGGCAGAGTGTGAAATCAATTTAGTTATGTTTTGAGAGGCAATAAATGATTAAGTTTGTACACACATAGAATTTTCTTTGGCTACACTTTCTGAGAATTATTCCATGTTTTTTATGGCTATTCATCATCCTATCATTTGCACACTCTTCTTGAAAGGACATTTGTAGACTTTCTAGAGACTAAGCATCTCCTGTTTTCAGGTGAGAGCCATGCCTGCATGTGTTGTGCTTTTTATTTTTTTTTAGGTGTTTCTTTTGGTATTTTAAAAAATTCTTACATTAATTGCATAGTTGGCCCCACATTTTCCTTACATATTTTTCCTTCCTGTTCATGTCAGCAACCCAAAAGGCAGATCTTTGTCAGGCAGAAAAAATAATGGTCTTAGCTTACATAAACTGGTAGTGTAAAAGTGAATTTTCAATCACATGAAGTGATTTTTCATATTTATTCAGTGCTAAAAAAAGAAAGGTTGTGGGATAGTTAAAATTATGGACTGTCATGTTTTTATCTCAGTTCCACTCCTCACAATAAGGCTTCAGGTCATGTTGTCTTTGCTAGAGCTGCTCCTTCACTACACTCTGAACACTGGTGTCTGGAAACTGAATATAGGGCAGCAGCCCATGAAAAATAGCACCTCAAAATGCAACTGTATGAATTGTTCATGTGTTCATTGGATACAGAATCTGGCTTCTAATACTGAGGGAGTAGAATGATTGTGGATTTAGTGGAGTCAGTTTACAGTAGGAGAACTGTAACGCTTTTTCTCACTTCACTGGCTTCTATCTATAATGTGAACATAAATTCACCACCTTCAGTTTATATGGAGGACAAAGGAAGTATTTTGTATAGGTGTCCGTGGTTGGAATTCTCCCAAGACTTAATCTTTCTTCCCATGATGATTTAAGACCATTGTCTTCCAGTTCTTCAGTTCTCTCCCTGATTGCTGCCATCATTCCAGTCAATTATTTCCACTCGTTTTCTCCTTTCCTCTTACATCTCTCTCCTTGTAAAGAAAATCAGGGTTTTCAGAATTTCTTGTGACTGGTTATTATCCATTAGTATATTTTATTCCCCTTTCCATTCCCTCAACCAGAAAATTGTACCATTCATGGATCCAATCCCTGTGATCCCTAGCCTTCAAACTAGTTGTGGTGAGAAACAAAGTTAATAGGTAAAATTTACAAGTCAATGGGACCAAAAGGATTCAAGTATGTTAGCAAGGCATAGAATGCTGTATTTCCTTACAGATCTATTATGAAATTGTAGAATACTTTGAGCCCATTGCACCAGCAGTAGTTTTGTAAATTTTGCAGTATTTTGCTTTGTTCACAGTGAATTTTTACAGGCTTAGGGAGTTGGGATTGCTCATCCTGAAGAAGAGAAGTCTCTGGAGGGACCTTATAGCAGCCTTCCAATATCTGAAGGGAGCCCCAGGAAAGTTGGGAAGGGACTTATTACAAGGGCTTGTAGTGAGAGGACAGAAGGTAACGGGTTTAAACTGGAAGAGGGGAGATCTAGGTTAGAGATTAGGAGGAAATTGTCTAGTGTGAGGGTGCTGAGACATGAGACCGGGTTGTCCAGGGAAGTTGTGGAAGCTCCAAGCCTGAAGGTGTTCAAGGCCACACTGGATGGGGCTCTGAGCAACCTCATCTAGTGGGAGGTGTCCCTGTCCATGCAAGGGGGTTGGAACTGGATGATCTTTATGGTCACTTTCAACTCAAACCATTCTATGATTCTATGAATTGTGATGCTACAGAAACTTTTTATTATGCAACTGTGCATGGATGAAGTGAGCCCAAAAGTGAAGAATTGGGTCATCTTGCTACTGCACAAAGTCTAATTTGGAGTTTTTTGTAAACAAGAGGAGAGCAGGGTACTGAATTACTTTAATTTTCTTTAAAACAGCATGCATATAAATGGAGCAAAAATAACCCTTTGATATGGGTATGGTAGTCTTTGCTCCATTTATACATACATGCATGATACAATGCAAAAACAACTTTGAAATATTCTATTGCAATGTACAAGAGTCTATTTCTGTCTGTGATATTCCTTTGAGAGGGAAAAATGGTGGGCTGAAAGGTGCAGCTGAGTGGGAGAAACAGGCTTACAAATTACTGTAGATAACGGGGCTGTGAGAACCATGGTCTTGCTGGTTAAGAATACCCTCTAACACACTTTTCAGCCTTTTGCCTTTTGGTAGCAGTAAAAGCAGTTGAATTAGCTGTCCTGGGGTGTAGCAAGGCCAGCAGTAGAATTACAGACATCTATGTCTGTCTATAGGCAGCTCCTCTCACTCTGTTGTGGTACTATGCCTAGGCTAGGCCTGAGGGCCTGAGTCAGTATTTGTTAGCCACCTTATGCCCCTCCAACACAATGTTTTTATCCAAGCTGAACTTGTCTTTCACACCATCTGACCACTAGTCTAATCGGCAAGTTTTGGTGAACTTTGACTTTTATCCCAATTGAAATTAACTTTCAGTATATGTACATCTTCTTGTTGAACTTTTACCTTCCTAATGACGTCCACAAATTTTCCACCATCCACAACTGTCCATAACACAGCCTATATTTTTAGCATGAAAGGCTGATTCTCCAAGCTTACATGTTATGACCACGACTCAAAAAGGATGCCTCTTTAGAAACAGTTATTTCTCCACACTAATAGCTAATGTAAGAACACTTCTATTGAAATATTGCTCCATTTTTGCTGTTTCTACGTCTATTCTGAGTCATGAAGCCATTCCAATGCTGCAGTCTTGCCATATTGCATCTTATTATGTCATGTGCCAAGAGCAATAACATAAAACCTTTGTTTTTCCTACATGCTCCATTTAAGCTGTAAAGGCAGGGCTCAGCTCAGTGGAGTGTGTATATATACCAACATTGCATCAGTCCCATTCTGAAACTGCAGGAGCTCTCTCTCATAAATTTCTAGACCACAGTAATGCACAAGTGAGGCATATAGGTGAAAGCCATGAGAAGTTTAGGATCTAGTAAATTTAACAGTTGCTTTGTATGGCATTCACAGTAAACCTCTTCTAGTTGATTATATGTTAAAGCTACATGCTCTAAAGAGATTTAGCTTTGTCTTGGCAACAGCTGAAAGAATAGGATATAAAGTGTGCAGAAGTTTCTGTTGCATTTCAATAAGCTGATTCATTTCTTATTAGTTCTGGGCCAGTGTGTGTGGGGGAGGAGGGGAAGGGGAGGATGCACTAAGTTCTAAGAATATAAAATTAAAAAAGTCAAACTATAAACATGGTATTTGAGTATAAATATAGACTGTCATATTTTCAACGACACTCTTACAGTAATTAGGACATTCTGAAAGTATATTATTTGACTCCAGAAGGGGAAAATAAGGCTTTACTGGAGCTGCATGTAAACACTCTGAAGTGCAAGTTGTCATGATTTTCCCAATAAAAAAAAACTAGAATAAGCTAATACCCAGCAGTGCTTGATACAAAAAAGCTACTATCAATGCATACATAATGTGTTTTCTAGAAAGTTAAGAAAGCCAGACAATATTAATCTAAGCTAGGACCTATGTTACCTAAATTTAGAAAAGTACAGTATAGTGGGCTAGATTCTGCTGAAATGGTCATTTCAGAGGAGCAGACACTTAGAAGGAGGAATTAATCACTTCCCAATGTACATGCCTACTTTATAGATAACTCAAGTTCAGTGAAATATATACCACTCCAAAAGACCACCATATCTCTTTTCCATGCACTGCTAATGTCTTCTGGCAACCCAATTATAATTTTGTCATTACAGAAGTTCAGCTTTTCATCACTTGGTATACCAAATTTATAAACTCAATCTGCTTCAAACATCTTTCCTCCCGTGCCCCAAATGCACACTACCAGTGAAAGTTTAATGGAGTGTTCTGAATGTCCTAGCCGGAAGGAGCTTGGAAAATGAGATACAGGTCAGCTGGCACTCCTCAATGAGTAGAATTAAAGGAAAGAGAGATGCTTCATGGTGCCTGTGGCTGAAGTAACATGGCTGTCAGGTAGAACAATCAAATATATTTGTTAATTTTTTTTTTTTCTCAACCCTGTGTCACATTCATGCTTTTAATTTACTGTACTTGTTTAATTTCTTCTGGTTTTACAACAGTAAGCACCAGTTAGTGCAGTTTATAAAATTTTGCATGATTTAAATTTGTGGTCTCTCAAGTTTGGAGGGGTGCTTCCTGTAATGTATGTCTGATAAGCTTACTCTTTCTAATCAAATCAGGAGTCCAGCTTCAGTTGGCACTTGTAGCTTGATCAGGTTTCTTGTGAATGAGCTAAGTAAGTCATCTAGAAACTCTGCTTGACAAAGAAAATCCACTTTTAGGTTCCCTCATCTCTGGATTTGCCCACAGTTGGTTCGCATTTTAGATGTGAGCAGAGCTGAAGAATAGTAAATAGAAGCAGTAAAAATGGCAGAGTAGAAAAATACTTCAAAATACAGTTTTTCAAATATCATCAAGTTTGAGATGAAAATTAAAACCAGGCACAGCCTAATCAGTGTCTCTCATTTAGGTTTTTCAGCCTTATAGAGACACTTGCTAATTTCCTAACTGCATATGTTCACTGTAATTCAAACATTATTCAGTGTTTACATCCAGTAATAAAATACCATCCTAGAAACCTCATAAGGAAAAACTCCCTGCCCTTTCCTAAATCCTGTGTTATACGAGTCAATATTTCTTCAGTTTGCCAGAAGGCTATAAAGGAGAAAAGCTGCAGGAGCCTCCTTTCTAGAAAAAACAAACAAAAATCTTAGAGATTCCCATAAGTTTGGCTTCAAAGGTAAACTTCCAGAGTGGGTTTTCTGTGGTGCCTGTTAGGTTCCAAGTGGCCTTATCAGTCACAAACATGAGCTAACATCGATGGAGACATTGCAAAGAATAAAATGATGGAGGCATAAAATAAAATAATAATTTAAAAAAAAAAATCTGTGTTTTGGGTGACAGTAAATCACTAAAACTATACAAGGAACAAAGATGAGAGGAGGGGAAAATGTACTTAATAATCCCATTAAAATCAAAGTGCAAGGGAAAGATAAAGATCCCTCAAAGGAAGAAGAGAATGATATTTCCACAAAAGTTTCAAGCCTCCTTCTGTCAAGAACCTTTCATATATACTTTTCTAAGCAATGAAATGATTTTCTGCTTAAATACTATGTATTCTTGTTTACAATGTTATTCAACATGGCAAGGCAGTAGGTTTAAGCCTTTTTTCCATTCACTCAATATTCAGTCATTTTTTCACAAATGTAGAAGTGTGTCATTATCAAGACAGTAAAAAGGAACAAAACTTCAGCATGTCAAATATAAACACAACTTGAGGTAGAATCATAGAATCACAGACTCATGGAATCACAGAATGACTAGGGTTGGAAGTGACATCTAGGGTTGGAAGATCATCTAATATAAATTTCACCTCTTCAAGTTTTAAACCATTGCCCCTCATCCTCTCACTACACACCTGTGCAAAAGGTCTCTCCCCAGCTTTCCTGGAGCCCCCTTCAGATAAAGGTGATATAAGGTCACCTTGGAGCCTCCTCTTCTCCAGGTTGAACAAACCCGAAGTCCTCAGACTGTCTTCATAGGGAAGGTGGAAGTAAGTTCAGTATTTTACACTCTGTATACCAGATTTTATATATACATATATTTATCTTTAAGAAATATAAAAATCTCTACCTATCCAGACTGAACAGTTCATTGCCTCAATTGATCTTGACCACAAGGACTAAAATATTCAGTGTTTATTGTCAAAGAAGACACAGTGGAATGTGAGAAAGATAGCAGGGGAGTTGCAGAAAAGAAGTTGGAAAGAGAACACAAACAGAAATCTGTTAAAAATAGTTGAGACAAAGCCTCGCTGTTCTTGAAGATGATGTACTGTACTTTCTGTTATATAATACAAAGGAAAGTGATTATAGCAAATTGGCTGTAAAAACACAGACCTAGTAACATTTTGTTCTTGTTTTGTTGTGGGATGCAGTGTATTGTGGGCACCAGGGAGTTGAAAGGAAGTATATTGAGAGAAATCTGCAGGGAGGAGAGGTTAAGAGATGAGTTTCAGACCTGTTAATGAAAATGAGAAAATGAGCAAACATAAAAAAAAAAAAAAAAAAAATAGCAAGATGGACAAGGGAAGAATGAAAGATGATGCAAAGCCACTTAAGCTTCTTTCAAAAGAAAAGAGCAAAAAAAATCAACAGATTGGGCTGATTATTTAAGTCCACCTCTTTTCCCACTGTTTTATTCTTCACATCATTAAGGGTGTTTCTTCTCTTTTAGTAGGTTGTAGGAAGTAAAATTTGTGCTTTTTCTTTAGAGTGTCTATATTTAGCACCACACAGGAAACATTAAGTGTTAATAGACTCCTTTGTTATACTGGAGTTGCTGAAAGGGATTTGGAAAGCAACTGATAAAACACAAAATTAATTATCATCTTCCCTTTAATTGATAGGAAAAAAAATGAGACATGTTGGCTCTCATTTTAGGGGAGAGAGCAAGCTCAAGTGTGCAATTATGTTAAAGCTTTAAAGAACAGTAATCCTACAACAGCTGACAAGTGCACAGCTTCACTTAGTGTCACACATAGTCCCCTAAAATTCTTGCTGATCTGCATGCAGAAGCATCACACTGGGTACCACTGCTATGTATCATAACGGTAAAATGGAGCATTCCAGAGATTCAGGAATGCTTGATTTTAAATTGTCTGGTCAACTTGTTAATTAGTAAAGAAGACAAAATTATTCATATTCATCACCATGTTCCAAATCAAAAATTTGTAGTTTAAATCAAATTTATGCCCTGTGACAGAATGAAGCAATGGTAGGTTAGCTCCCGTGTAACCCTTTAACTGGAAAGTGAATGCAATGTAATATGAAAGAAATCTGAAGCACCTGGAAATCGATCACATGGAAAATTAAATATACATGATATGATTGTAATATACAATATATGATTGAAATAGTATGCATATTGTGCAAGAACATTTTTCCTTAATTAATCTTTTCCTACAAGTTTTGCAGAAATACAGTTTGCCCTTTAATCTGCTGAAAAATTTAAGCTAGTTTCCAGTTTTCCTCTTGAAAAGCAAGGCATGGGCTTTTTAGATTATGAAATGAATCAGGTTAGCACTGAAAAAAAAGCAAAAAAAGAAAAAGAGAATTAAGTTAATAATTCATAACATAAAGATAAGGCTCTGTTTAGTTTGAGAAGACAAAAAGGGAACAGCAAAATTGTTGCAATTTGGAAACAGAGGAAACATATGTATTATAGGAACAGCTTCTTCAAACTACTGTGTACCTTAAGAGGAAGTTTATCCAGCAGGAACATAGGTTTCGTCTCTTAATAATTCAAAGTTACTTAACCATGTGTAATTGTCAAAGAGAAAATGTTGATAATATGATAATTTTCTTAGAAAATAGATGCAGGTGAAGTGCAGATGAAATGGCTGCTATAAAAAGAATAGTTAATTCACATTTTAAGGGGCAACGTTTCTATATTTCTTTTGTCTCAAGCTGGTGGATTTTTTCAGCCTCTATAATTTTTGCTCTTCTCTTAGACTAAACAATGAAGACATTCATTTCCTGCTACTGATAAACAGATGGAATGAGCTTACAAATGATGGTTGGGGTACAAGGAGTCCTCAAGTTTCACTGCCCTGTCAATGCAGAAGTTTCAGACAAGACATCAGCTCCTTGGTTTTTTTCTTCCATCTAGGTTTTGGGAAGGTGGAAATTTCACAATGTCTCTTGCTGGCTTGTTCCAATTGTACACTGCCCTCCTAGTGAAAAAGGTGTTCCTGAAGTGTGGTTTGAAAGTGCAAGTGAATCCTTTGCTCCCTTATACCACTTGCTATTACTTGGTATCAACTATGCTGCCCTCAAGTTCTTCTCCAACTTTCCTTTTCTATCTTGCTAAGTTCCCTGAACTCTGGTTTCTTGACAGTCGTCTTGACCTTGGATGGCCAAGAACTCAGTATAGTATGTGTTTCCCAATTAAGCTGTAATTTTGACTTCTAACATTTGGGCTGATCTACAGGAGAATATTATATTTACAGACATATTATGGAGTTTTCAGAAAGTAAATCACGGATGTAAAATTCACTTGGTGCAGTGAGCATTTTACAATTGCTTTGTACAGTAATATTTAAAAGAAGTCAGATAGTTTTTAATGTGACATTCAGGTAGACAAACTTAAAAATAAGAGGGCCTGTGATATGCTGTCCGTAAGTACTGGTGTGACTCAATTTAGAAGTGCATTTTCATACACTTTTTAGCTTAAGTATATTTGAATTTTCATACTGGATAATTAAACATGGGACATCAGAATCATAGAAAAGTGTTATTTTTAGTCTTTTTAGAACAATTTCACAGAGTATCTCATCTTAACCACCTACTTCTATATTCTAGGTAAACACTAGCCTTCTTTTCATCCTTATTTTTAGCTAGTGCATTGCTTGTGTGACAGTGAGAGAGAATGCCTTCTCTGATTTTTCATGAGACTGGTTTCAAGTCATGTTGTTAGTATCCATTGCTGTGTCTTCAGGTTTATTCAAGCTGAGATAACATTCCCTTATTATGAATGTATATCATCAGAATTATATTAAAAAGTGAGATGGAAAGAGAAAGAGACCAGAAAATACTCTTGTGGTTTTTTTCCTAAGGTCCATGCATGAAATGCTTGCTGCTCTAGCAATATTCTGGCTATGATATTTCTCTGCCAAGTTGAAAGTAAGAATCTAACACATGATAAAGAGGCTTAAAGAGTGGTGTTTCCACTCAAGTGAACCAGTTAATTCAGAACATGAAGCAGTGGTGTAAGGAGTTTGCAGAAGAAGAAAAGAGTATGTTCACATCCCTATTTGCCCCAGCTACATTTTACTGAGCTAAGAGATGTCATGCATCAGGGATATGGTTGTATATTAGGCATCAAGCCTACATTTATCCAAGTTACCAAACGCGAATCTGTGTGCTCTGTCTCAAGCAGTGAATCTTTTCTGCCTTGAAAATAACTGTTCTTGTAGGTCCTGAGTTTGCCTTGAAGGCTACAGTAGGAAATCAGCTGTTAACCTCTGTTGTTGATTTGTTGCCATCTAACCTCTGTTGATTTGAGACTCTTGGGTGAGTGCTTTCAGTGATAGAAAGCTTAATTGGAATCAACTAACTTGACTAGCACAAGAGGACTTGGGCAATAGAAATATATTTAGGAAACTTTGCTATCTAAAGAAATATTGAGGAAAACTTGTAAGAGGTAATTTCATCAAAATGATTAGCATATCTTTTTTCCTAGACGACCTGAGGGCTTTTGAACAAGAACATAATTGCTATCTCTTGAAAACTGAGCATAGGCAGGACTGAAGCAAAGGAAGCAAGTACTGGTTTTGTTACAATCTACCCAGCAGTATGATTTTGCTGTTGGTACTGGTGGTATCACCTATTTTTAATGAGTGATATTACTTTGCAGGAATGTTATCTTAAAAAATACTTATGGAGTTATTTACATGTTAGGTCAAAGCCTCTTGTTCTGTCTCTCTAGAAGTCAGGGGGAGAGAAGAACATGTTATTACATGCAAGAAATCAACAAGAAGAAATGGTTTCAATGACCATCTGGTAAATATTTACAACTGGTAAATATAAATAAAAATATATAAAATCAGAACATGTAACAAAAACCTATCCCAAGTGGTAGGCTGGAAGTCAATCTATTTTGGTTTTCTATCTTCTGGAAGAACAGGGTATTGTTAGCAAACACACGATGAGCATTTATCACAAATCTGATACTCCTTGACAGTTGTTACAGGGGTAGTTATTAGTCATCAGCTTTATCTCAAAGATCATCTTCAGCATCTACCTTGGAGATGCTCTTTCCCCTCCCGTGTTCTCTGAAGTAGCCAGGCAGAGCGTACGATCCTGCTCCTTACTGGTGAAGACTTCTCCTGGCTTCAGAAGTAAGTTCAGTCTGTATCCAGCAAGCGGCACCTTTTACATAACTTTGCAAATACTAAGTACAGAAAAATGAAAAGTTGAAGCCATTGGATTTTATTGTCTAAAAAAATTGTTATTTGTTTTAATTCACAGGACTCTTCATCTGCCGATTCTGTATCTGTCAGCAGACATTCTCCTGTCAGCCACAGAGTCCCATGCTGTCACTAGAGAGTCGCTGGACACTAAGGCTGCTTGAGCAGTTTGAATGAAAAAGCATGAGGCAACAGCTGTTCTTTGTAAAGTTCAGTAAAGCAGAGACAGCCTTGAAGCAGAAACCTCTGTTTGATCTCAAGTTGTTTTCCCTCTTCAGCATCCACCCACTTTAACTCAAGCAGAGGTGTGTATGTTACTTCCAGTTGTTTGAGACAAGCAGGTATTAGACGTAGATGCTTAGAAGATGTACACAAAGGAGAACATTATGCCCTGTCTGCCATAATGGACTTGAACTGATGAGAAAAGAACATGAAAGTGCAACTTGCAGAGCAGAAGAAAAGCTAGTTCTGGATCCTGGAGCAAGTTTGTGACTTTCTCCCATGGTATACTCACATCATCTTGTCACAATTCGTTTCTGCAAGCAAATGCTGAAGGAATATGGATGAAAATGGCACAAGATGAAGCTCTCAGATGAAAATCTCAGGTCAGTGAAGAAACAGTCAAACCCAATGAATTATCTTTCAAGTTAACATCATGTTTTTACCTATGAATTTTGGGGGTCAGAGGCTTTAGTTAGTTTGAAAAAAATTGAAAACAAACAAAAAAATTTATATCAGAGCATCTTGCATGTTCCAAGGGGAGTTGCCTTCACTGTTGGCCAATCCTGTGAGGACTGCTGCAAGTATGGTTCATAGACGACTCCTTTACAAAAAAAAGGATGTAGCAAGGAACTCATGATCATGATCCATGTAATTTTCACATTTTCTGATACTCCTTTTGTAATGTGATTTCAAAAAGCAAAATAAAAGTTTTCTTTTCATTATGACTTCTATGAGGGTTTTTTTTTCTACTGAAAAAAACCATAATTAGATAAAATATCATTTCCCACTCTTTCCGTAACTCAAAGTTTTAACTTGGCTGCTCTTTTTTTTCATGTTCTTCTTTCCACCTTTCCTAAGTTATCCTGACATGAAAGTATGTGTTTTAATCCACAATAAATATCAAATAGTACAGAAAAATTAAAAATAGCAGGCTAAACCATAATGAGTGTATTGGAAAGACATACATATGGTGGACATAATTGTGTGGGCAAAATTTGTCTAAATGTATATATATATGGAAAGAGAGAGAGAGAGAGAGAGAGATTTTGCTTGTTGATCTGTTGGAAGGTAAGCAGAAAGAAAGATTCAGGAGGATCTTTCTGTATCATATTGAAACTGTTACGTTCAAACCTCTAGCCTGCTGATAAGGTCTCATACATAAAAATGATACTTAGCAGAAGTTTACTTCTAAGCTGCTGACCAGAATCTGAAGAAACATAGTAGTGTTTTTTAATTTAGTCAATCTGATTTGTGTCTTGTGACAGGGGGGTTGCACAGAGAAAAGAAATAGTTTTGTGTGCTGATGTGAGACTTCAATTTTTGTTTGTTCTATTTTTACTGTTATTAAAGAACCTGGGTAATCTGCTTTTCATTACAATGGAAAGAAAAGGTAAAGCCTTACTCCTTTTAAAAATAACAAATACCCCTCTTTTGCAGTCTATGTAGTATGGTAATGTAAAATACTGGTGATGAGAGAAACTTCATACACTGGCAGTGTATTCATAAATTCAAGATGGTTAATAGAATGAAGTCCCTCTAAAAAAAAAATCAATGTGAACTTCTGCTTTTTCTACAAAACCCCTGCATTACCTGTTGCTTTCGTTGAATTTTCTGAAGTTTAACAGCTGGTGGGCTACTGACTGTTGTTCTGAGGGAATTTACACACAAACCACTAGGCTACCAAAGAAGGAGAAAGAAAAAAGGAAACAAAAATTCAAAACTTCCTGGGTTTAAGTTTATTTATTATTCAAAAAGCACTTTCTCTTGAAAGTTCAGGATAAAAATCAGAGTAATCTCCTAAGTGAAAAGATGCTAGGAGAATATTTAAAGTCATGATAAGGGGAGGAATGTCCTATTAACAGAGCTATGTTAAAGATAATACTTATTTACTGAAAGTCACATTTACAATTATTGCAACAGGGAAGATAGCAACTGTACATCAAAATAAATGAAACAGTAAAGGGAGTCCCAAGTTGACTGAGCCTAAAGGCCTTCAGTCAGAATAAACATTTGCTTCATGTTTTATTACGTGAACCATAACTTATTACTGCATTATTTAATGCAGCAAAAGCATTGACATAACATATGAAGAAAGTGACCTTGTCTCCTGAGTTTGGAGGAAAGGTTTCGTTCTTTATTTTAGAGGTGGTAAACTTATTTTTAACTGCAAGTTCAAATCAAGTGTACCTTGATTTTAATAAGGCCTTTGACATGGTCCCACACTCACATTCTTCCCTCAGAATTGGAGAAATTTGGGTTTGATGGATGAGCTGTTCAGTGGATAAGGTATTGTCCGGGTGGCCACATGTAACAAATTGCAGACAATGGCTTAATGTCCCAAGGGAGATTAGTAACAAGCAGTGTCCCTCAGGGGTACTTTTTGGGACCATATCTTTCTTAATGACATAGACAGTGGGACTGAGAGCACCCTCACAAGTTTGCAGATGACACCAAGGGGAATGGTGCAGCCATTGTGCAACCAGAGGGACTTGACAGGCACCTTGACAGGTGTGGGGCGATGAACTCGGGAAGTTCAGCTGCGCCAAGTGCAAGGTCCTGCACCTGGATCAAGGCAATTTCCAATATCAGTACAGGCTGGGGGATAAATGGATTGAGAACAGCCCTGTAGAGAAGGATTTGGAGATACTGGTGGATGAAAAATTGAGTAAGAGGTGTCAGTGTGAGCTCACAGCCCAGAAAATCAAACATATCCTGGGCTGTACTGAAAGAAGTGTGGGCAGAAGGCTGAGGGCAGTGATTCTACTGTGGGACTCAGCTTTTATGAGACCCCACTTGGAGTACTGTGTCCAGCTTCTGGGACCCCAGTACAAGATAGACATGGACCTATTAGAGCATGTCCAGAGAAGGACTAGCACATCCAGAGAAGGGCCACAAAAATGACCAGGGGGTTGGAAAACCTCTCCTGTAGAGAAAGGATGAAGGAGCTGGGGTTTGGCCTGGAGAAGAAAATGCTTCTGAGAAACCTTATTCTGTTTTGTTTTTTTTTTTTTTTTTTTCAATAAAGGGGGCAAATTAGCAAGATAGAGAGAATATTTTACCAAGTCCTGTAGAGGTATTACAAGAGGTAGCAGTTTTAGACTGAAAGAGGGTATATTCAGGCTAGATAAGGAGAGTATTTTTTACTGTGGTGGTGGTAAGGCACTGACAGAGGTTGCCCAGGGAAGTTGTGGCTTCCCCTCCCTGGAAGTGTTCAAGTCCAGGTTGGATGGGACCCTGCTCTGAGCAACCTGATTTAGTGGAAGATGTCTGTGCCCAAGACATGATGGACTAGAATATCTTTAAAGGTCCCTTCCAACACAAACTGTTCTATTATACTGTGATTCTATGATTCAATGTATTTTTTACAATGACCACTGTATAAACACAGTATACAGGTTTTAAAACAGTTTTGGGGTTTTTTTTTCTAGTTTTGCCTTTCTTCATGTGGCAAAATGTGTAGGATTCAGTCCTCAGTTTCTTCTTCCATATTTTGCTGCTCTTTTGTTTTGTTTTGTTTTGTTTTGTTTTATATATATATATATTTCTCTGCTTATGAGTATTAAGATGCCTGGAAAGATTTTCCATGTCACTTAGCAGTAAATTTAGTCTTATGTCCTGTTGGTAAAGGCTAAGGACTTCCTTTTCCCTTTCTTAACTTAGCTGCATTCTGTAGGCAGGGAGCCATTCACAACCCATATTAGAAATTTGTCTTCCGTGGAGAGGAGGAGAGATATTTGCTGCACCTTAAGTCAGATTAAAACCAGCTAGTTTAAGGAACACCAGAAGAGCTCCTCACATAAATGAGAAAATACCTGATGAACAAAGTGATTTTTTTATCTCTTGTCGTTGTCCAAAACAACAACAAATAGGATGAGAAAAATGTTTATATTTCTTTGTAGACTCTTGCCCTTTAAAGCATTCATTTATTGTCCTAGTACTCAAAGACACCAACTACGAGAATAATTTCCTTGCTGCCTAAAAATTCTTGCAGGATTCTCATTAGCAGTGACACTTGGAAGTAATTAAATCCATAGAAAGGCTGAGACTCGGTGCTGCTGATCTACTCCAGGTATTCCATGGAAAGGGAAAAAATAAAAATCTAAACGTTTACCCAGAGGAGTGCACAATGGGGTGATGGAGAGGTAGAGTTCCTCAGCCTCTTTCAAATCAGCAGGCCAATTCAAGAAATCTTCATGTATTTCCATATGAATTTTTCATATTCTAGTGTGGATTACTTTTTGTTTGCACAGCAGCAGTCTTACTGCTGTCAGTGTCATCTCAGGATAACGTTCAGTGTTATCTACACTAAACTAGAAAGATAAAAGGTAATTGCAAGGAAACCTTGCAGTGCATATTACATTGGGTGGAGTTGTGGGGGTTTGGTTTGGTTTTTTGGAAAATAGATTCACTTGACCTAATAAATGCATGAAATCTCCATCTTTTCAACTTCCCACCTGCTATTATATGGCTTCCGTGTATTTCAAGAATGTTGAATTAGTAGAAAATGTTGTATAAATAGACTTGTTAGGTGGTAGTGAGAATAGTAAATCTAAATATTGACAAATTCTTAAGGGACATATGATGCTGGAAATGGAATGTTTAATAATATTTGAACTTCAGGAGAGCATGTTTTTTCACTGCACCTCTGTTTTCCTCAACTTTGTAGAGAATTACAGCTATTCATGTTTCAGAGCAGAAAGAAATACTGAATTTATGGCTAAGCACATATGATTTTCTTTAAATGAGTAATTCCTTTCAAGTGAATGAAACTGTTTTATAAAGGAGGAGGAGGAATTGACCCAAAATGTGTGTGTTTGGGAAAGTTCATATGAAAACATTGGTGCTTATTACATTAGTGTCTCTTGCAGGTCTTGAAAGAAATGCTTAGGATAGAACAATGTTTGCTTCAAAAAGGCTTTTTCTTGTTACCTGTCTTCCTTTTTGTCTTCCCGTATTTTCTGTAAGAAGTATTTCGACTCTTTTAAACATTTTAAACATTTGCTTATTTATAGTGTTAACTTGGAGGTGGGAAAAAATGAAGCAATTTTTACCTGATATGATCCACATACTTGTGAAATAGAATTTGTCTTAATTACCTAGTACATTTTAAATTTTTCCCTGAATTCTAGAAGAATATTGAGAATATTGGGGCTTTTTTTGGTGGTTTTTCTTGTTTGTTTGGGGTTTTTTTGTTTTTTTGTTTGTTTGTTTTTTTA
The DNA here is from genome assembly GCF_003957555.1 of Calypte anna. Taxonomy (NCBI): domain Eukaryota; kingdom Metazoa; phylum Chordata; class Aves; order Apodiformes; family Trochilidae; genus Calypte; species Calypte anna. The sequence goes on from NC_044244.1 coordinate 142,406,255, forward strand.
ATGGGGTATTTTCTTACTCTTGATTAACATGTTATAGAATTGGAAATTCCATCTTATCCTGAGGTAGTTTTAATAGAAACCTGGGTGAGTTAAACTCATGCCACACCTCGAGTACTGTGTCCAGTTCTGGGCCCCTCAGTTCAGGAAGGATATCGAGGTGCTGGAGCAGGTCCAAAGAAGGGCAACCAGGCTGGTGAAGGGACTTGAGCATAGACCCTATGAGGTGAGGCTGAGGGAGCTGGGGCTGTTCAGCCTGGAGAAGAGGAGGCTCAGGGGAGACCTCATCACTCTCTACAACTCCCTGAAAGGAGGGGGTAGCCAGGTGGGGGTTGGTCTCTTTTGCCAGGCAACTTTCAACAAGACAAGAGGGCATGGTCTTAAGTTGTGCCAGGGGAGGTTTAGGTTGGATATTAGAAAGAATTTCTTTATGGAGAGAGTGATCAAGCATTGGAATGGGCTGCCCAGGGAAGTAGTGGATTCTCCATCCCTGGAGATATTTAAAAAGAGACTGGATGTGGCACTCAGTGCCATGGTCTAGCAACCGCAACAGTGGTTCAAGGGTTGGACTTGATGATCTCTGAGGTCCCTTCCAACCCAGCCAATTCTATGATTCTATGATTCTATGATGATTAATTCCTTAACACTCATGCCTGCATAGATTTTTCTTTCTGGGTGTTGTCTTTATGAAATAACATTGCTGTGCTTAGGAATGAGGACTTGATTAAAATGAACAGAACAAAAATAACATGAAGTTCATGGAGAAACATGTAATGATCTCGAAAAATAAAACAGTCTTATTTCCACTAAATCCTTTACTCTGAACCTAGAGTATATTTCTAGTGTCAGAAATTATAATGAAATACATTCTTAACATGTATTTGGACAGAACTGTTCTCCGTTGCTTTGAGAGTTTTTTCCTCTCTGTTCATAGTTATAAGTCCTTGGTGAGTGCTGAGTCCTCAAATACATTCTTGCATGGGTTTTATGTAATAAGCACCTATGACTGAAATCTTGAGTAAATTATGTGTATGCTGGTATCAATCCAAATATTTTTATTTAATGATGAAATAAACAACATCTGTTAAGCACCCAGACTAATGACTGAACTCCAAAAAATTTATACTGTGACTTCAAAAAACCCAACTTTGATCTTTATATACTTTCACAATCTTTATGCTTAATCTTAAACAGACTTGATTATACCTCTAATATTTGGCTATTACCTTTGTAAATCCACCCCTCACTAATGTGATTGCACACAGATTTAGTGTTTGTTTTTCAAAATAATAAAAAATAACATTTACTATCACATAGCTTAAGTTTGATTTTATTCTGGATTTATTCTTCTATTGATTTTTTCTGAAAATTTTTAATTAAAAAATTGCAAAAAGTGAGACTTTTTGTCAAAAAAATATTTTGATTTTTCAATAGACAAGTCAATTTTAAGAGTCACAAAATTTAATCATAGCCTAGAAAGGAAGAAAACGTGAAATTACTTAAAAGTATAAAATGCTCAGATTAAATTTACCAGAAAGAATTAATTTGTTTCCGTTGTACTGCAGAAAATCTCTTTTTGCGAGTAATGAATGAATGGAAAACCAAATTGCTAATTGTAAAACTCCAATTAATTTTTCGGTAAACATCTTTTAATATATACATCAGCTGCCTGATTAAATAGTTGAAGATTGGGTTTTTTTCCATGGCTTTGTTTTCATTTTGTTGGGTTTTTTGTTTTTGTTTTTTCCAATATTTACTGGGTGATTTCTGAGGACCAGAGTCAGGCAAAACCATAATACCTCAGGAAATGAGGAAAAGGCAGTGCTGAAGGCCTTGAGCACACAGTAAGTGTGGATGTTTGTGTTTAATTCTCTGCATGTGGGTAGACTGCAAATCCTGAGTGTAGAAAGCAAATCACAGTCATGTGTGTGCGAGGGAATTAAACCTTGTTCTCCTCCCACTGAGGTTAAATTCTACATTTTTCTCTGCTAACTCGGGTTTTATTAGCTTTGAAATACTTTATGTTAAGCTTTGCCTCAGGCATGTGGTAATCAAGGTGATTTAACTCCCTTTATTTGTCATTGAAGCAGTGGAAGGAAATAACATATGATCTAGAAGCTATCTTGATGCTTGGCAAGATTATGCAATATGTAAACTAGTCGAAAATAGCCAAGTTTGTGGGTTTGGTTTGTTTTTTGATTGTTTGGTGGTTTTTTTTTTCCAGAAGCAATAAGGTATACATTTATATACTTTGCTCCATTCAGGAATTTAAATATCTGAAAGGTCTTTATCCTCTGTCTGTTTCCAAGGTCAGGAATGACCAGTTTCAGGTTAAAACTACTTCCCCAGGGCAGCTGCAGCATCTCTACTCAGAACTGCTTAAGTTTCAAGAAAACCCCTAGTTACCTTCTTTTCTAACTCCTTTATCCAGGCTTTGTCCTTTTAAAACAGAAATGAAGCAAATTGCATCCAGTGATCATTTTTCAAGGTGTTACTGATTTTTTCATAGATATAAGTTCTGTCTATTAGAAGAAAACCCTTCTGTCTCTTGACACCCAATAAAAGGAAGTTTGATCTTCCTTTGCTTCTGTGAAGTCTGAGTTTTAATGTGATCACATGGCAGAGCACCTGATGTTTCTGTTTGGATCCAGGTAAGCTCACGAGGTGAAGTTCAGGATCAGCTAGATGCACTCTGAGAAAATGGGAAGGTTTTTCTCTAATATTTTCAAAATTAATAAAATATTAATTATACTTAATATATTAATACATTAATTAATCAACATATAAATATATGATTAATATATTAATTGAGATATATTTAATATTTCCACACTATGAGATTAAATGTAGAAAATCTTGCTGTAAAGCTACAGGTTTGAGGGGAGCTCTTGGATTGTTTCCATGACTTTCCCATAACACAACAGCCACTGCTCTTGCTTCATTCTGACAACACAGTGTACTTAAAGTGGCAGCAAAATGATTCATATAAATATAAAAGAAATTACTTACGTTATATAAAATTAGCTTTGAGTCAACCTTGTTAATTCTAGTTTCTTATGTTTAATATACTCACAAATAGCATTAGGTGATCAAATTATAATGTACCAAATACTTCATATGTCAGTGTGTCCTCTGAGTCCATCCTGGTTCCATTTAATCAAGAAATTATAAATTATTAACAGAATAGATGTTACTAGCAGTCCTCCTAAAAAATTCCTGTGAGTTTGTGGGAGCATGGATATCAAATGAGCTTTCTTTTAAGTAAACCTGGAAGGGTAAGTACTAAAGCTGATTAGAAGACTTTCTCTGGAAAATTATATTTTACTGAAAAATCATGGCTTTGTAACATTCATGCTGGAAGTGACCTCAGGAGGTCCCTCATGCACCCCCTGCTCCAAGCAGTTCCAGCTGTGAGATCAGACCAGGTTGCTCAGGCCTTTGCCCAGCTGGGTCCTGAAAGCTCTCCAAGAACAGAGCCTGCCCCACCTCCCTGAGCATCCCATCCCTCTGCCCACCTCTCAACCTCTCTGTCCTCTTGGGGAGAGGTTTCAGTACCCAGTCTGACCCCCTACCATTTCAGTTCCTGCCTGCCCAGCCCTGTTACCCTGCCACACGTGTCCCCTCTCCATCCCCTCCCTGTAGGCACCGGTGCAGCTTTGGGTGCTCCCAAAGCCACCTGTGCCCCAGGATGGGGGTCTGAGCATCTCTGGGATGAAGTTAATTCAGGTTATTGGTGTCTTTCCTGCACTGGGGACACCAACTGAACCCTGTACCAAGATGTGGTCTAACAACAAGTGTCAGGCAGAGGTGACAGCCACTTTCTGGAGCTCCTGATGGGTCTGCTGATGCAGCCCTGGATGATGCAGGGTATCTTTTCTGTCAAGGCTTGTTGCTGCCTCCTACCCAGCTGATCCCAGGGCCCCCAGTTAAAATGCTGGCTGGAGTGCATGTCAATGTCCTCCACTGCTCTCTCGTTGTTCACAGATGTTGTCATTTTAGTGCATAAGGCAATCAGGTAGCTTAGATGTGATTTATGTTTGGCAAATCCATACAGAACCTTCCCAGTCATTTTCTTCTGTGTGTGTCTGATCAGTAGCTCCCGATCAGTAGCTCTGTCAAACCTGAGGAAGGCAGAAGAGCAGAGAAAGAAAATTCTAGCTTTAATTAAATGGTTAAATTCTTATTTAGAGAAGTGAGAAGTAGTTGAAAGCTTTGTTCTATTGATCAGAAATAAAAAATGCTGCAGTGAATGGACTTGAACTGATGACTTTCACAAAGCCACCTCAAATGCTGGGATATACATACAGGTTTTTTTTAAAAAACTGTACCCTGGTAAACACTTTTAACTACAATGCTCAAAATTCATCTCTCTCACTAAGGAACAAAGATAATTCTGAAAAACCTTAGGAGTTACCCAGGAAAACAATTTCTGTCCTTGATTCAGTGTTTGTGAATGTTAAATGGATTTGATATCATGGTATGTAGTAGAGAAAACTGTATCACAAGGTAGCACTGACATAAAAGAAGCCTGCAACAATATTGATCATTGGAAGTTGCTGTTTCATGTATGCCTGCTTGGAACAACAGATTCCTACTTAGAGGTTACAGAATCTTTAATGTATGCTTGAGGTTGAAGGACACCACACTTAAAGTGGGATTTGTATCATTTTGCTGGCTGTTTAACCTGCAAATTTCTCCTAAGAGCTGAATGGCAGAAAGGTGTTTGACAAACCTCTCCTGAGGCTACAGTAATGGCAAGGAAGGGAAGGAAAAGTGAAATGATAAAGTCTTGTAAAATACACGTTCTCAACAGAGCAGTCACTAAAAAGTTATTTCAATTTAATAAACAGGCACCACTCACCATAAAACTCATACAGAGCCCTTCATAATATATCTCAAGAAATTACAAAGTGGCTATATCTGCCTGATTTAAATAGGGAGATTTAGAAAAAATGATTGTGCAATGGTGGTTGATTCAGGAAAAAATACAACACTTGTCAATACAAATTACCATGATGAAAAAAGTACAAGGTTTATTGACATTTAAATTGTGTGGATCGGTGGAGCTCTTTGAAGGCCTGCTTGCATATTTAATGGAAAAGGATCTATGCTTCTCATTTGTGGGTTTGTATTGAAAGCAAAAACCCTAAGAAAATAATTTGAAGTTTTTTATATGAAAAATCAAATGCACACCTGTGTAGTTACACAAAAGCTTTGGACGCTTTAGTCACTGCTGGGGCTACGTGCTTAGAAAATCTTGCAAACTGACAACAAAATTTTGAATAATGATCATCCCCTTAATATATTACCTTGATGGGATAATGAGGATAATGAGGATATTAAATACAGTTGTTAAAAAAATAAACTTTGGGATGCCCTTGCATGAAGGATTTAAAATGCTGCATAAAAATTTCACATTTGAAAAGAACAAACAAAATTACCTGAACCAACTGCGGGGTCCTGTTACTTTTTTGATATGTAAAATACTTCTGCAAATTTATTTTAGTTCATTATCTCTTGAAGTTGTCATATTAATGCAAGCGTATTTATTAGTACATATTTAATTCTGTGAAACATATTTTACAGAACATTACAAGGGTAAGTCGTGTCACAGTCTTTTCAAATGCAAAATAATTCAGATAAAGGGCCATTTTACCTAGAATAAAAATGCTTAACAAGTCATTAGCAGCCAAGTTTCTAACTGAGCTGTCACAAATCAGCTGCTGTGTCCATTTGAAATCATGAGCAGGGGAAAAACATTCAGATGCACCTAACTGCCCCTATTCTACAGATGCACATGCACACACACACCTCAACAGGAATAGTAGAAGGTGCTCTGCAAAATACAGTTTAAAGTTCAGGTTGTCAACAAAGCAAGTGATAGAAGTGCAAATTAAGTGATTTAAAACATTAAATGATTTACTAAGAAACTGACCTGTACATGAAACCTGGTCTTTTATCTTTTCTACTCTTTTTTTTGAGGTGAGAACTTGTGTGAGATAAAAGCACCAGTTTCCCATTAGACTCTTAATAGGCTTACATCAATTTGATGACTGGCTATATGAAGAATAGCCAGTCAGTGCTGGCACAGCAGTTGGCATAGGTTGGTTCCTTCATTTCCGAAAAAATGATAAAAAGTAAAATTAAAAAATAATTTGCATATTTTTTTCAAATACAGATTTCGCCTTCATAACTGTGTTTAAGCATATAAAAAAATCTATATGGACTGTCTGACATCCAGCTTTTCCCTTAAAGGAATACGCTAACAATGTGAATGCTTCAAGGTATACACTTCTTACACAGTTGTATCTGTCAAAAAATATGCCTTGTGCTCAGCTGCCTTGCCCTATGGCAGACACAGTAATGTGTGTGGAGTGGAGCTGAGAGCTTAAACATTATTATAAGGTAAAAAGAGGTTAGCTGTGGTCCAGCACTGTCAGTTGTGTATTGTCAAGTCTGTATTTCTCTTTTCCTGTTTTTTTTTCACTTCTGGTAGTTTTGGAAAATCTATTTGATGTAGTCTCGAGAGGCACTACTGTACAGGAGACCATGAAGGTAATATTTAGCTCTTGTGCTGCTTATTATATCAGCAAATATTGGTCACTGGAAAATTATCAATCATCCCAAGATACTGCTGCCCATTTCTCTTTTAAATATGTGTGTGCATGTGTGTATGTGTATAGTTTACTACAGTACAAATAAACACTAAGATATTTGATGTAACTTTCTGGCAGGAAATTCTGTTTATTGTTGGGAGAGAGAAGGATGACAAAAAACAAGAAATGTGAAAGGTGTTTTGGCTTGCTCTGTGGAGTCAATGGGAACATAGGAACTGTCAGGAACAGCAGTTTTCAGGAAACAGCATCCTGATTACTGGCAAGTAATGAAACTGGTCCTGCCACACAGTCAGGACCCTTGCTTAGCCTTGTGGTTCCTTGCATTTGTCACCTGGCACCAAGATCCTCCAGTCCCATGGGATGCTTGAGACTTGGTAGCACCACTGAAGAGCTGAAAGGTAGCATGCAATCCATATCCATTCTATAGTAATAAGCTTAAATACCATGTATTGCTTTCTTCCCTCTTTCTGAACAAGTTTTTTGTTGTTTGGTTTTTTTTTCTTGAGAATTCCATGGGTTTAAGTTTTCATATAAAGCTTCAAGAAATAAGTTTGCTTTTTACACAAAATTGGTTCCATTTTCTTGTAACGAAAATGCAGTTCCTACAAGGTAACAGATTTTGACTGAACTTACACTTAACTCTAAAATAAAAAAGAAATAATAGTTAATAATTTGAAAATTAGCATGTCATCACACAAAGACTTGACCTTCATTCTAAATTTTTTTAGTAACTCATAATAAGTGTCATCATTAAAAAGGAACCTGAGTATTCTGTTTCATTTTAATCAGACAGCAGATGACAAATTATTGTAATGGAATCAAGCTGAAATCATACTTGATCTCTCAAGGTGCTCATTTCCTTTCATATATTTTCAAACTCACTCCATAAGTCCTCCCATATGCCAGAGGAAATATTAATATATTCTCTATGTAATCAGAAAATTTCAGACCTTGTTTGATTGGATAAAGCATAGTAATTAGCTTAGTAAAGGATATTTCTATCCTTTGGTTGTTTTCTTCTAGTGCTGCCTGAGTTTTACTGGAACAACCCAATATGCTTTGAAAAATTTCAGACCCTTTAATTTCAGAAAATGCCCACTCAGAAATGTGAAAAAAAAGACATGTACACATGTGTGTACAAAGGGACTAAACACTCTGAAGCTTTGAAGAATTCCTACAATACCTTATTAATTATTTTTTAACAATTCAACAACAGTTCCTGTTGTTTTCACAAATGATTTCATGACCATTTCTTTGAAAGCCTTTTAATAGGAAGTCCTACGGATGAGACAACTTTCTGGATTCAGCTTTCATCAAGTTGCAGATGAATAAGTTCAGTACCATTAAAAAGTAACTCCTCCACAAAAACAAAACAAAACAAAACAAAACAAAACAAAACAAAACAAAATAAAACCACAAACGAACAAAAAGCACAAACGAAAAGAACCCAACCAAACAAAAAAAAAAAAACAGATGACTTTGTGGAGAGTTGATGGCACTAAACAATATCCAGGGGATTCTGGGCATTACAGAGATAAAAGATTTTTTTTATTATTTTAGCTGTATTTGCATTTTTTTTGTAGGTAATAATAGACATCTTTAAATTAGGTGAAGACACCTGTTTATAATATATATGTTGCTTGTAAGTTACAATCAGAATCACTGGAAATCCAGATATCACTGGCTTGAAAAAAAAACAGGAATAAGTAACTCCTAATGAATGTCTGATGGGTGACTCATAATTCAATGTTTTCAGTATCTGTCTTAACCAGCTTCTTCATAGCTAGATAAATTATTCTATTAGTGTCATATGGTAAAACAGAGTATTTAACATTAAAATACTGAAACAGTTTTCTCTGGATAGGTAAAAGTAATGTTCACAAGGGAAAAAAAAAAAAAACGAGCAGATGTTTCTATGAATGGCAAATATACTTGTAATTCTACCTGTTAAGAGGTGAATGAAATAGATGGTATTTATGTAGGACAGAAATAGGGATAACTGTAGCTTCAAGTTAGCTCATAGTTAATTCTGCAATTTCCTTTCTGTCTCCCAGTTCAAGCTAAACAACTTTCCTACTCAAATGAATAACATATGCTCTCAAGCTTGCAGTCAGTGATTTAGGTAAAAAAAAAAAAAAAAGAAAAAAAAAGAAAACAAATAAGATCTAATTTATGATATAAGAAAAGGTATACTTATATTCAACATTTTTTACTGATGTACAAGACAAAGCTGAACTCGGTCAAAGCATAAAATGTTGTTCACCCTTATTGCTGTGGCTTGACAGACTTAGATTTTTGTGAAGCTGGTAATGTGTTTTTCTTTGGAAAGTGTTTTGAACCTGTGCTGAGGCAGAGGGTGGTCAGTAAGTTGAAAAAATACATGAAATATAAAGTTACAATTAATTTTTGTCATTCTCCTCACTACTCTCAAGTCCACACAAAGGCTATTTTGATGTTTATTTGAAGTGTGACCAACAAGGTTTTTTTTAATGGTTTTGTATGTCTGTATAAATCTCTGCCCAACCACTCTTCTACAGTTTGTAAACTCCTAATGGACAGAAGTCTTTTTCATTTAGTCTGAAAAATACAGTCTCAAACTTAATACCTCTGAACTGCTATTTCTGATACCAGCTGTATTATTGTTATTTTATAGTGGAACTCCATCACAAGCTTTCCATTTTCCTGTTTTGGTGATAGCTAAGATGTCTGGGCTTCCTTGATTCAGAATAAGGTGGATATATTGCTGTATTTTGTTTGAGATTTGGTGCCTAATCTGTCCTAAAACATCATTAGATGTCTTGGTATAAGGCTGGAATAAGTATCTAGGTTGATACAAAAGTCCTGAATAAAAATCACATAAGAAAGCCTCTGGAATGTTAATGCTGGGCAAATCATCTTAATTCATGCTTCTAGTTTTGTTGGCCAAATGTCTTCAGTTCTAAGCTACATACTGGATGTGTAGAAAGTTGTAACCAAACCTTTTTTTTAATTTTTTTTTTTATTCCTAGGAACTCCTCATTGCTATAATTTTTATAGGCAGGCTGGTATCTTTTCTTTCTTAGCACGTACTTAATTGAATATAAATAAATCATGAATGGCCTCACTTCACAGCTGTAAATGCATACTGAAACCCAAATTCAAGGCATACATTTTGTTAATGCAGGAAGCATAAATGCTGTGGAATTAATATGAGTGACTAAGTGTTCATTTTCAATAACCTCTGTTTCATAAGTCTATAATAATTATCTACATAACGTCCCTGGTTATTAGGCAATTAACACATTTTAATGATGAGAAGATTCATTCACTAAAACGAAATGTGTGTTTTTCCTTATGGCACGATTCCTCTTCCTTCCTTGGTCAGAGTAGATAAAAGGAGTAACAAAATTTAAATAAGTATATCACTCTTCAGCAGAACAGACAAATGTTCATGGTCCCCCATTAACCTTCTTCTCTCCATTTGCACTCCTTTTACAGCCAAAGGAAAACCTCTGCCTCAGCAGTGTCTGAACACACTAAAATAACGTTCAGCGTGAGTTGTGCTCCCAGTTTGCAACTCGCTCTCTGCAGGGAGTGCAGAGCCTTCCTGTCTGAATGGGTTTTAGGGGAGTTTCATGTTGTGTAAAGAGCTGTCCTGCTCAAACCAGACAGGGTTGAAGTATGGGATTTGTGCCACTGACTCCATCACAGGTCACTGTGACACAGAGAGACCTTGAACAGCAGGTTACAGCTCAAGAGCTGTAAGACCAGCTCATAGGTACCCTTCTATGATTTCCTTGTCCCCCACAGTGTTGTGCTTAGAGTATCTCAAACTTTCTTGTTTTGGATCTGGAACGTGTGGGAAAGAGAAAGCTCATGTGGAACTGAATGTGACTCCTTGTTGTTAGTTAGATTTTTTTAAATCTGAATTTTCCAGTTTATCTACTGATTCTTATTTTTGCAATACTGGATCATGATGGTTTCCTATTTCCATCAACATGCTCCAACATCTCCTGCTAAAGAGTCATCTTTAATATGGGTACTAAAGCCAGACACAATTGGACCCCCAGCATAATATTAGAGAAGAGAAAGTTCTTTCCCTTAGTTTTAAAGAATTAAACACAATTTTTGAAATTTTCTGAATTTGGGGGTCTGGAAGACAAGGAGGTGTCATGACTAACCCTTTAATTTAAAATTAGGCAGCTGTCCCCCCAGAACAAATAAACTGAACTACTGTAGTTATATTCATTCACAGAAACATCAGTATTCATCACAACACCAGTCTTAAACCATTAATTTAACACCACCATAACTCCCAGATATGGTAATATATTATTGATATTAACTTACTAATTTTCACCTGGTCTTCAGCATCAAAATGATATCACCGCTCTCCAAATACACCTGGGATTTGATGTATCATAAATGAAGATAATGTCCCATTTTCCTAAAAGTGCAAGCAAAGACTACCTTATAAGTAATAAGAAAAAAATCTCTGAGCTATTAAAAGATGCATTAAACTTTGTTTTATACACTTTGTGTTACCAAGCTCATGTATATGATTTTCTACCTGAATTTTAAATAAATTATTACCTGCATATAATAATTTTTTAATTCAGTAGGTAAAACAAAATTAAGGACAACATTCCTAAGTTTTTGTTATAAAAAAGCTATTACATTGTCAGTGAATCTACTTTGGGTAAATGCAGAGAGGATGCTTCATTTCATTTTAATATTAAAATATTTTTGCAAGATCAAAAAATTTCTTTCAAAATAAATAAATAGTTTTGCTGTTTTGCTGATTTTTCAAGGAAACATTTTATGGTAATGAAATTAACTATTTCATTTTGAACAAAGGTAATATGAAATGGTTTTAACATTTTTGAAAAAAATACTCTAATGCCTCCTATTTATGGCTGAATATTTTGCTATTGTTGTTGTAAATTCGTGCTAAAAATGTTTTAAATCCTCCTGCATTAGATAACTTGTATCTAAGTCACCGAGCTCGCACTGAAGACAGTCACTCTTTCTACATAGCCCCTTCAGATTCAGAGAAGTCTTCTGCTCTGCAGCAAATGTTGTTTTGCTTGACTTTTTTCTGAAAATCTTTTTAAAAATGTTACATAGACAAGGAAGTTATTTGGGCTCATCTCTGCTGTTAGATGGACTACCTCGAGGATACTTCTTGTATCAGGAAATCAGCTTTAACCTGACATTCAGTAGCGTCGTATTTTTAATAAAAATTCAACGGGTCCTTGATACCTATGTGAAAGTGTTGCTTTAGACATAGATATTTCTGAAAATTAATTGGGAAGGTAGGATTATTTTCTTATTATTCTTAAGATGTGTTGACTGTACTGCCCTCTTGTTCACCAATAGATACATCTGAGTAGGCTCAGATGTATCCAGTCATTTAATTGGATTTACTTCAGATGATTTTGACAAGGTATGAAATTTTAAAAATGTGGAAGGGAAAAGGACAGCATAGTCTTATAAATAAAATTGGGTTAATCAAAATCTTTTTTTCTTGTCTTCCACATTGCTTTTTGCCACATAACTTTTATATGGCATATTCTTGATGCCTCCGACTGGCTTTTTAACTGGGTTATGTGTTCATTTTATGAAGGGAAGATAGAAGAATAGCCAATGGAACTGCCAGGGCAGGTTCCTCTGTTTGTTAGTCTCCTTCTTCTAAAGGGCATGAGTTGTCTGCTGTAGGCATAAGCTGCTTGTTATCTGAGTTCAGCAATAGGTCAGTTCTTTTCTCAATAGGTTTCACTACAGTCAGATTCAGCTACAGCAGTGTTTTATTTTCTGTTGTTGTTTTCTTTCCCAAGAGGATGAAGTAAAGAAACCTAAAAGCACAATTAAAGTTAAACAAGGGATGAGGACCAAGGGAGAAATTCTGATAAGACGCATGTTGGTCAATGTTTGTGCCATATTGTGGAAATATGTGCCCTTTAAGTGGACAACACTACTAATGTATAATATTCTGAAGAAATAGATGGCTACATCAGATCTTCTTGTCATACTTCAAGTTCAAACCCACTGACAATATCTTTAGGGCTCACACAATCTTATCTACTACAACAAGCTCTAATTTACCCATCCCTGCTATCCTAAGATACTTCCCCAAGGAGGCAGGGCAGACTTCCTTGGTTTTATACATCTATATTTGTATTTATAAAAGATCATGACCACCTCATGTCCATATTTTAGGAAGCAAACTACCCTCCCTTGACACTTTTTGTGAGCTTGCATCCTGGAGTTTCTTTCATTTTCCTCCTGTTGATTTATGTTCATTACTGTATTTTGTCCCTCCAGTCCTAATGGAAAAGATCTTAAAACAACTTTCCCATCTCTTCTGACATGAAGTCAAACCTAACAATCTTTTCATCTTAATCAGGTGTGAGGGTGACTAAAAGAATTCCACAGACTGAGCTCCCATATTCTCCCCTTCTTCTCCCTCCTGCTGACCTTTCTGAAGGTTGCCTTGTTTCTCCTTCCCTATCTTTTATCCCTCTGCCACATTTTTGCTTTCTGGCAGTGTTTTTGCTTTTGATACCAGGCTATTACACTGGCTCTCTTTAAAACCTAGGGAGGGAACGACCTCACTGAGTTAATGGGACCCCCATTCTTACTCTATTAAAGTGACTTCACTGACGGGGGTCAATATTTTTTCTCATTAAAATTTGTCTTCTCTTGTGTTCAAAACTGTGAGTAGGATCTCTTGCTTTCCACTCTTTTTCTAGAGGTAGATAATATGACATAGCTTTCACTGGGAAGGAAACTGGGGACAAGATAAAGGACTTTTCTTACAGGCAACTAGCATCAGAAGATCCAATAATCAGTGTTAAGTCTCATGTTCTTTACTGGCACGAAGCAATGTCAGCTCATCACAGTTGCAGTCTTGGGCAAACTGGAATTTCTGGATATCATGAGAAAGTAAATAGCATAGTATGCAATTACTTATCATCGATAAGGAAATTTTCTGCATGTCTTATATAAGTCTAATATGTATATTATTTTCTCAGCCAAGATGACTTTGAGGTGTGGGTTGATTTTTTTTGTTTGTTTTTTTGTTTTGTTTTGTTTTTTGTTTTGTTTTGTTTTGGGTTTTTTTTATTATTATTATTTTCGTAATGGCCAGTCCAGGAAGTGGCATAACATAAAAGAAAAATATTAGCTTATATAAATGTGGGATGAGTACATCATTTAGATAAATAAAGAATACCTCACAAATGCCACACACCTTATGATAAGTTTAAATCTTTTTTATTTCTGGTATTGAAATAGTTCTGGGCTGTGTTTGAAATATTTCCCAAACTTTATGTCCCCGTAGTTTATAAATTTATGGCTTAGATACATTTCTATGGCCATTAATTACAGTCTTATCTAATAACCTTTATTCATATTGATGGGATCTTTGCCTGAGTGGTGACTATTTAACTGAAAGATGATTAAATATATACAGTATAATTTAAAATGGCCAAGATACTTTTAAAATCCAGGAAAAAAAAATCATAGAATCATAGAATCATAGAATCATAGGGGTTAGAAGGGACCTCGAAAGATCATCTAGTCCAACCCCCCCTGCCAGAGCAGGGCCACCTAGAGTACATCACATAGGAACGTGTCCAGACAGGTTTTGAATGTCTCCAGTGAAGGAGACTCCACGACCCCCCTGGGCAGCCTGTTCCAGGGCTCTGTCACCCTTACAGTAAAAAAATTTTTCGAATATTCAACTTGAACCTCCTGTGCTCCAATTTACACCCATTACCCCTTGTCCTATCACTGGTCATCACTGAGAAAAGCCTAACTCCATCTCCCTGACACTCACTCCTTACATATTTGAAAACATTGATGAGGTCACCCCTCAGTCTCCTTTTCTCCAAACTAAAGAGACCCAGCTCCCTCAGCCTTTCCTCATAAGGGAGATGTTCCACTCCCTTAATCATCTTAGTAGCTCTGCGCTGGACTCTTTCAAGCACTTCCCTGTCCTTCTTGAACTGAGGGGCCCAGAACTGGACACAATACTCCAGGTGCGGCCTCACCAATGCAGAATAGAGGGGGAGGAGAACCTCTCTTGACCTACTAAAAAAAAAAAAAAGCCAAAGTTTATTTAAAGGAAGTGAAACTGTTTAGAATAGGCAGTTAGATCCACTCATGTCAGCAGTTTTGCCATTCATATAGCAGGAACCTGTCCAGATACCAGGCTAGTTGTTCAAGCTTTAGATCTGTATGGATGCAAAATAGAAGTGGACTGAGGGTTTTTATTGGGTTTTTGTTGGTTTTGTTTTGGTTAGTTTTGTTTGGGGTTTTTTTGTTTTTGGTTTTGTTTTTTTTTTTGTTACCAATAGAACCCTGTTGGATTGGTGTACACTCTTACTGTATTGCAAAAATACTTAAGGAATACTTTAGGAATGTGTACTGACATGTACATTTGGAGGTTGGCTGCAATATAATCAGTTCTCTTAGATTTAAGAAAAAAGTAATATTATGGGTATTCATTGTGCCAATAGATAACCAAATAAAAAACTATCCTTAAAATGTCTGTTCATATGTCCTGTTTCTTTCTCTTAAGACAAGGCATTGTATTTGGATAATTCTTAGACAGAAGAAAAAGATTTACTGTTGATGTTATATTACTTTTTAAAAGTTTCATTTTAAGACTTTTTATGAAACAATTTTGGTATTAGTTTGTCTGCTTGGGATCTGATCATGACACTTGTAGTGTGAGCAGTGTTGAAAAAGTGATTCCCTTAGGCCTCTGGGCTCAAAAAGAGAGAACCCAGGAAGGATAAGATAAAATCTGTAAAGGTACCTTGTGTTTTACATAGTCACACAGACTGATCATCATTATTAAAATTGGCCTAAATGCACAGATCAATCTTTTCTCTAGGATGATCAATGTAGAAACAGAGAGAAAGAAAGAAAGAAAGAAAGAAAGAAAGAAAGAAAGAAAGAAAGAAAGAAAGAAAGAAAGAAAGAAAGAAAGAAAGAAAGAAAGAAAGAAAGAAAGAAAGAAAGAAAGAAAGAAAGAAAGAAAGAAAGAAAGAAAGAAAGAAAGAAAGAAAGAAAGAAAGAAAGAAAGAAAGAAAGAAAGAAAGAAAGAAAGAAAGAAAGAAAGAAAGAAAGAAGGAAGGAAGGAAGGAAGGAAGGAAGGAAGAAAGAAAGAAAGAAAGAAAGAAAGAAAGAAAGAAAGAAAGAAAGAAAGAAAGAAAGAAAGAAAGAAAGAAAGAAAGAAAGAAAGAAAGAAAGAAAGAAAGAAAGAAAGAAAGAAAGAAAGAAAGAAAGAAAGAAAGAAAGAAAGAAAGAAAGAAAGAAAGAAAGAAAGAAAGAAAGAAAGAAAGAAAGAAAGAAAGAAAGAAAGAAAGAAAGAAAGAAAGAAAGAAAGAAAGAAAGAAAGAAAGAAAGAAAGTTGTCACACTAGAGGTTTTACATAGCAACTGTCATAAAAGAATATGGGAAAAAGAAGGGACACTGAGGTTCATGTCAGAATGCCTTTTCTTTCTTTTGATGTTCAGTGATAGCTGTCTAATGTTGCCATCATGGAAACCTGATGAATAAGGCAAACAAAAATAATTTCTGGCTATTCACTGGTATCTGATACTGACTTGCTGATCTAATACACACATAAAAGTAATGTGAATCCTCAGGTGAACTACACTACTACCAGGAAGCAACATTCAACTCAAAAGAAACATCTCCCGTAACAAATCCAATACCTTAAAATAAGAGATCAAAATTTCTGACAGAAGGATTAATACTCTTGTCTTTGAAACTGATAGATGCTGCAGAACCTTAACTTAATCGATTAAGTACTAAAAAAACCCCAACCCAAACCACTTTATTTCACCAGATCATCAACCTCTGTAAGTATACACTCCAGACCATGTTCTAGGGATAGCATTGCCATAGCAATAGTAGTTTTGTACATGGGAAACAAACATTACCATGTTCTTAACATGAGTTAAACTGTTATATGGCTATAATGAAACAATTTAAAAATAAATAAATAACATTAAAAATGCTCCCTCATTCTGAGTGGTTATGCTGATGTGAATATAATGGCTGTTTTGTTAAAGGAATTCGTATATTATAATTAAGCATGGGAGTGCAGGTAAACCTTCATTGCTATTAGTGCTCTTAATGGGATTTACAAATTAGCAACATTTTGACTAAAGGGACTTGAAGGTTAGAGTTATCCTTTCCCTGCATTTCTAATAGCAGCCATGGAGATGCCACAACAGGGAATAAAGAAAGAAGGCAGGCTACAGCTCAAGCTTTTTTATCTTATTAGCCAATAGAAAAATGACAAAGTGGTCTGGCACATAAACCCTTTATAATTACAAGGTAGTTAAAAGTGAGGAAATTGTCAGTAACTGCAGTGCATTTGGACAAAACCCCTGCAATTTGAGTTAATTATCTCTACAGAGTTCTTGTTCTGAGCAAAACACAATTTTATGTAGTATTATTGTATTAGGACTTTATTTATACTTGCTTTTTACATAGCCTTATTAAAAATAAAAACAGAGAGATCCAGAAACAGCGTTTGAAAAGTTTGTTAAAAGAGTCCAACTCCCATTAAACAGGCATTGGAATGCAAAGCACTTCTAACATCCCGTTTTCAAGTTGCAAGGGCATAATGAAGAATTGAGGAGGGGGACTGAGACATCTTACATTAATCTTGACTACATCCTAAGGCAGTACAACAGCTCTGCTGAACCCAGTGGAGTTCTATCTGCCCTTAGCAGCTGAGCCTCTGGATAATTATGATTCAAAGCTGTGCTGTTGTCTCACTTTTTTTTTTTTTCCCCTGCTCTTTTTAAGATCCCTCTTTTTTCTAAAACTGTGGAAAGCTCAGGAGCCTTGAATGTTTGAGTTATGTCATTTTTGAACATAAAAAAAATTAATTTCCCCAGATAACACAAACAAATTGGAGGGATCACTTGTCTTAATGAAATGAAATGTCTTAATAAATAAGTAGACTTAAATATTGCATGTTATGGTGATAAACCCAGAGCTACTGATTCTCTGAGCTAAGGTGGACAAAACTTAGTAAGTGTACAGCAAACTTTAAAAGTAAAGTTCAGTAAAAACGATGTAAAGTGAGCATTTGTAGATTTAGCAGCTATCTATGATTCAAAATATGTTGTCTTCTGTTATGTATAGGAACATTGCTATTTTGATGAACTGTAAACTGTAATTATAATCAATATGCACCAAGTATAAGTAGAAAGTATAAAAGTAAACCATTGAAAAGCATATTTCAAGAAGTTTTCTAGCTTTTATTTATGATTATGAGGTTGAACCCAGACAACTTCCTTCATTTCTGGGCACTGAACCCTTGAAAGAAAATTTAAAAAACAGCAAAAAAAAAGTAACTAGACTCATGTTGAAAGAAAAGTAGGAAAAGCTGAAGTTTTTATGGATCAGCTGAGTCTCAAATGATCAAATATGGTTGCACAGTTCCTTTGGGGTAGGGAAACGTATTTCTCATGTTCAGAAAAGATAGCACTGCTGACCTTAAGTATAACTGAAGAGAGCTGAAATTAAACTTGTTTTCCATTAGTGATATCCATACTGATGTGCATTTCCTCCTCTTCCTTCCTCTGCTAGGACAATCAGACCCCACCAGTCTATCTTAGGCTGTATAGATGTATAAAATCAATGTTCTTTAAAGCTGAACAAAACAAAGCTTTTTATCTGGATGGGATACACAGAGGGAATATGATATATCAAGTACTGCTTCTATTTTGCTTGGATATCTTGATTCCAGTCTGTTTTGTGACAACAAAATGATCTGCAAAAGCACCTGATGACCTTTTGCTACTGCTGAATATTTAAAATGAAGTTGTGAATGGTCTCCGTATGATAAACTTTAATATATAGGCTTTAATATATTATAAAAAACAAAACAAAACAAAACAGTTAAAATACAGGTAGGCATGCATGCATTTAACTGGGAAAGAAACCAGTCCTCTTAAATGACAGCTTTTCCTAAAAAAAAAGGTTCTGTGTATCTGAGAGCATGTGAAGAATCAGCACTGAATGCTCAATTACCTCTGTGGAGGAACAGGGCTTAAATGCTCAGCTGTTGTATCACCAGGATGTAGCTATAATATTTTTTAAGTTAGAGAAGAAGTGGATTCCTGCAATGTTTTCTCTTGTATAGGGCAGATAGGTTCTCCCTGTTAGATGGAAGTTTCTCATCAGGAGAATCTGGCACATTTTTTAGACTTCCAGTAGGTAACATCATGTATGGATGTTGTTGCCAAAGTTATATACGTGTTCCTGGTGTGATTTTACATAAAATTCTTTAGTAATGCTCCTTTATTAATAGATTAAGGGGATTTTTCTTCATTAGCTAATTTAGCACCTTACTTTTCCTCCATAGGAAAGAAAAGAGAAACTGAAATATTTTATTTGGGGATTTTGATACAAAAGAAAAATATTTTGCTTTCAAGTAAGACTCCTCTTTATAATGATGCCAAAATTCAAATTAAGGATGTCTCAAAAGGCTTTTTTTCCCCTTTTGTAAATGAGTGCCCATAAAGAATTTTTTTCCATCTGAAAATATTTCCCTCCTTGGTTTTTTTTTTTTTTTTTTTTTTTTTTTACTGTTACCTCTATAGTTTGGCTAGTGAACTGAAAACTTAATTATTTGCAGAGCCTTAGGGGTGAGTGACTGGCAGACCTCTGGGTTCTTCTTTCTCTGGAGTCTATAAAAGAAGAGTGAGAAGCTTTTTTTTTAAAATTTCATTCATTTAATGTACTCCCCTAACAAATCTAGTCAGGCATGACATGCAAAAGAGTTTGCAAACTCTTTAATTGGTTTAGTGGTTTACATTCATTGAATGCCAAAGGTGGGTTGTTTAAAACTACTTCTTTTTTTTATTTATTTTTCCCCCTCTCTCTTAAGTTACAATTAAGTGTTCCCTTCCTAATAATAAAGGTGTTCCCTTTAATAATTATGTTATTAAAAAAAAAGAATTTTAGTTTCTTAATGGAATGTATCTCTTCATTGTTTTCCTACTGCAGCTTGTTTAATTCCAGTTAATTAGAATGGATATGCAGCTCCAGAATATACATGGTTGCCATTGCTTTTTCAACCTTTTGAGTAAAGATGGACCTTTGCATTTTCCAGATTCATTGTAGAAAAAACAATAAAGTTCTTCTTTAAATTCCTTTCATATTCCTGTTGTCCTAAAAAATATCCTCAGTGTTGGCATGAATATTCCTTATGATTTAATTTCTTGGAAACCTCTAGATGACATCTGTGATAGATGTTAGTAACATCTGTTTCTAACTTTCTTCTTAATAAGACAGTTTTAAAATGCTGAAGTAATTTATTTTTTCTCCCCACCATTCAGTTTTGTTTACTGAACCCCTAGAAGTAGTGCTACAGTCTTTCAGTTAGATATTTACATTTATCAAATCCATAAAGGTTTGGTTACTTGCAAAGTCTTGGCTTTTGTATTTGTTTTTTTAATTTAACTTTAGAAGCATTTTTAGTATTCTATTTTTAAAATACTTTGAGACAATGGCAAGCTTAGAATTTTAGACTATTTGACCAAGAAGAAAAATTTTAATGTTTTTCACATTATACCATTCCTTACATTGCTCCTTAGCACTTACAAAAAACCTTTTCCTTCTTTTAATGGATTGCAATATAGAAATACTGTGTAAATAATACTATATGGATGATTTTTATACTATGTAAAAAAGTTTAAATAACTATCTGTTGTAGTGTAACAAAGCAACCAGGTGCCCCTAAGTGCCAGGGAGTGAGCATGAGCTTGTGTCAAGCCCACCTGTGCCCAGGGGGCAATAAATTGGCCACCTGGTCCTGCTCATGCACAGTGGGGGCCCACCCTAATTAGGCACAGGTGGGCTTGACACAAGCTCATGCTCACTCCCTGGCAATTAGGGGCACCTGGTTGCCTTGTTACACTACAATCTGTAATTTCCCTAACCCTCTTATTTCAAAACAAAACTTTGTGTCTTTATGAAAATATTCCTACAATTTTTATAGCCTTCACTTTCTAGGAAGCTGTCTTTGATATGGCATCTCCTGTTTTGTAAAACCTTTTCAATGAATTGTTTCTTCAGATTTGCATACCTGCTGCGTTCAGTTTCTTTCAGCATTTTTTATTGTTTTTAATATTTTAAGCAAATGGTGAAAACAATAATTTTGGCTGCCTTTCTGGGCAAAGTATCTGCAGTGAGTGATAGTCTCCATAGGAAAATTTGTCTCAATTGTGAGGACAAAAAGGAAGAATGTGTTAAAATATATTAATACGTGGGCATATATGTGTGTGTATGGATACGTTTCTCTACATGTGGTGTTATACTCGACTTGGTGGTAGCATCCCAGTTAGGATCCAGCAGTAAATTCTTTCATGTAGTGTTCCTTTTTCAGAGAATCATAAGAGGGCTAGGGTTGGAAGGGACATTAAAGACCATCTAGTTCTAACTCCCTGCATGGGCAGGGACACTTCTCATTAGATCCCTTGGACACTTGGGAGGGAGGGGGCAGCCACAGCTTCTTTGGGCACCCTGTGCCAATGTCCCACCACCCTCATAGGAAAGAATTTTTTACTAATGTCTAACCTAAATCTCCCACTTTCAGGTTATAACCATTTTCCTTTGTCTTCTCACTGCACACCTGTGTAAAAAGCCCTACCTCACCTTTCTTGCAGGCCACTTTCAGACATTGGAAAGCTGCTATGAGGTCAATTCTCAGCCTCCACTTCTCTAGGCTGAACAACTCCAACATCCTCAGTGTAACCTCATAGAGGAGGTGCTCCAACCCTCAGATCATGTTATTGGGCTTTTGTCAGAAAAATTCATTATCCTTTTTCCTTTCAATGTGTTCTGGGATGGCAGCAGTTTTTATTACGTTTTACATATTTTACACAAGCTCTTGCAAACCTTTATGGGTCAGGATGTTGTGTGACCAGGGCTTGCGTGACCATTACCAGGCCACAAGTAAAATTTGCAAACTTTTAGAGTTTATTTTTCCACATTTTCCAAGCTGTGTTTCCCAACATTTATTTTCCTTTAGGTACAATGTAAATTTTTGCACACATATCAAATGCTTAGCTATTCATCTATTTTTCCAAAATTTTATGTAAGATCTTTTAGCTGTCTAGCTTGAGCCACATTATAGGAATCTTATTTTCTGAAGTGAACAATTATATCATGGGAATGTTTGCTTCTCTAATTTATGCCTCTCTAATTTGTATCAGATTGTATGTTATTGTATTATTAGTACCAGGATTCAATTCTTGTAAATCTATTCTGACTATCTCTGATCAGGTTTTCATTTCTTATTCCATCTGTTTTTAATTTTAGAGCTCTTGTTAGTGTGTTGTTTTTTCTGGGGTTTTTTGGGTTTTGTTTGTTTGGTTTGGTTTGGTTTTTGTTTTTTTATTGTTTGTTTTGTTTTGTATTTCTCTCGTATGCCTTCCTCACACTCCAATTACTGCTAGCTAATTATTAATTATATGTATCTGCTTGGCTACTCATCACCTGGAATCAAATTTGCAATCAAAAGTGTGTAAAATTGCTTGAGATTTTCTAGAAATTCCTGGTGCCACCTATTGGCTAAAATGTAAAAATGCAGCTATAACTCAGCATAAAAGCAAACCTGGTGTGTAAAGAATTATTGAAGCAGGGTATTAATTAGTGAATTACTAAAATTGTTTTGCATATAGGAGTCAGTGTCAGGCTCATTATTTAGAGACATATGCTAAATTGAAATATATATTGATAATGTGTAGAGTACCAAAGATATCACACGTTACGAAGCTCAAGTAATTTTATAAATGTTTAAAATACTTTCTGTATTTAAAGGATTCAAATAAATATCAACACTCCTCAATTGCAAACTTCATTAATTTAACATTGTGAATATTGGATATGGTATCTCCTGATTCTTTCCATTACTTTCTTTTACTCTTAACTTTGTGTTCTTATTAAGGACTGTGTATGAATTTTAAATGCATTTCTCATTAACAGCAGTTGAGTGGACTCACTTTATTATGAAATATAAACCCCCTCTTAATCAGTGGTTTGAAATGGACTTTATTATATGGATATAAAGATACATATAGACTTTCTTTAACTTATAGTTATATTGAACAGATAAAATTTTGTGCAGAAAGTTATTATATTTTACCAATCTGGTCAAAGTAGGTAACAACAAGGGAGTCATGTGTATCACATTTGCAAGCACAGATGATTTTACTTCACAGCACAGAAATGGTGAATTTACAGAGCTGCAAATACAGAAATGGATTTGGCCCATTCACTCTCACACTTGATCCCAGTCTGACACAGGGAATGAGTAGGAAGTGTCTGTGGAGCAGATCATGGATAGTTCTGAAAACATAAAGATGCCTGGAAAATTAATGTATCCCAAAGAAGCCTTATTTCCCCAGGAAATATTTCATGGCAAGAGAGGTTTAGGTGGCACAATGTTGTTTTCAGACTATAAGATGATTCCTTGCCCAAAGTTTTCATCAGTTATCAGAGTGAATCAGGGCTCAGTGAAGGTGAATATAACTCACCAAATCTTTAATAAACAAAATAAATATAGATACTGAAACCAGCATGGGAATGAACAGTTGAGGGTTTAATTTAGGTCAACTCCATCCCATCCATTCCCTCTTGGTTCTATATTATAGGATATTATATTGGCTCATTTGTTTACTTGTGAGACTTCTATTGGATTACACCGTCTGGTGGCCCTGCAGTGGTTGTAAGTGAAGTTTTATTTGTGTGATTATGTCTGGGTTAATGAGATGAATTTATGGATAATTATGGTTGACAACTGAAGTCCTGGCAATGATGATGGATGATTAATTACTATCAAGTACCTCTCTTGGTATACCTACAGTATGAAATCAATTTTGTTTCACAAATATGTAATACTTAATTAGGTGAATTACCTAATTGTTTCATTCTGATTTAGAGTAATATATGACTTGATTTCTGAACTCATCTGACCTCTTAGGAAGGTCTTCATGTACGTAGGACATCTGTCTGATAGTGATCTTCCCTCTAAGAGATAGCATTTAGATTTTAAGATGAACAAGAAGTATTGTTAGAAATCTGAGATAAAGCACTGTACGAGTTGTTGCTTCTTCAGAAAAATCCATAAACAAAGCAAACTTCAGAAAAGCCTTAGTTTTTATCCTTTGTGATTATCTACTGTACTTGTTTTTTAAGAGTCAAAAATTGTAGCACTCTCCATCTTAAAATCTATTTGGATGGCAAGAAAAAACACATCTGACTGTTGGACCTCCTGTGCTTTACAGATAGGAAAAATACAGCCACTGCAGATGTGTTTGTAGTTTCGAAGTCATGTCAGCACAGTTTTAGAAAACAGGGAGGCTGCTGCTAACTTTTTTTGGGTAGCTTTTAACACAGTATTTTGTTCTTATTGTGGTCCTTTGCTTCTTGCTCTGCATTTTTGAACTTGCAAGTTCTTAAAGGAAGCATTCAGCACAATGGTCTGTCCTCCAAAATGGTAGTGAAAATGTGCAGTACTCCATAGCTCTAACATATTGGAGTACAAAGGAATGTTAGTGAAATGGGAGGCCTAGTGAAATTATATGTGGTCCTGACCTACTCTTGACCTATATATATTTTACTTTGGGAGTATGTCGTTAACTTTGTCTCAACACTCAGGCTGCTTGATTTGTATTGCACAATTTACCTCTGTGTTTTTATAAAATTAATCTGGGAGGTAAATAGCGTGTTATGTGAATACTTGTGCTTGTTTTACTGAGATGCAAGATGGCAGATTGTAGTTCTGCAGTTCTGCAGTTATACAGCTACCTGATTTCACTGAAATGAAGTATCTTACAAACTGTTTTCATTCCTGAAGTAGATTGCAGGAAAACGGCTTCTTCTTACATAACAGTCCTGTTCCTTATGTGTAGAATAGAAAAGTCAAATCTATTTATGTTAATGTCAGAAATAATTTTGCTTCTTTCTCTCTTTCAGTCCTCATGGTCAAGCGAGGAAGATTTACCCTTTGCTCCTCCCTGAGGAGGGTTAGACCCCTCCGGAGTGGTTCCAAAGTTCCACTTGGACTGCAGCTGAAAGGCAGGGAGACCACCACAGGCATAAAGGCCCCACTGGGACCACAAAATATGTGTGTTAGACATAGTGGAACTGAGGGAAATTACTTTCCCAAGGAAAAATGTAAGAAGAGGTGGTGTTCCTCCTGCCCACCTGCTGCATCAGCTGTGTGGGCCCTGCCCTGGCTGAGCCAGCAGCAGCAGCAGGGTATGAAATGCCACCCACCCCAGGAGGCTCTCTCCTTGCACCTGCCCAGCTTGCCTGGCCATTGAAGAGCAATATCACTGAGAAATCACAAACATAAAGTGCCATTATAGCAACCCAGGGTTTAGGTTTTCTGACCAGAATAGTGCTTAACCTCTCTATTTTGGCTTCTCCGTGTGTTAAATGGGGCTCAGGATAATTACTTCCTTTCCTCACAAAGGTGTTGTGAGAATTAATTAGTTAACGTTTGCACGGTGCTTCCAAGATGCAAAGTGCTATACATGTGCTAATTGGTTTGATTATTATTAGCTGTATGTCATTTGCACTGTCAGGAAACCCACACATGAGTAATCCAGTCCAACAGTTCAGTTTTACATACTGCATCCTAGTCAATGGATAAAAAATGCCTCTCATAAAAGAAACAGTAGGTGAAATAAAGGTGTGTATTGTGTAGCTAAAGAGGTTTGCCACCCAAGAGTGCCATTTTCATCCTGTAAACATTAACAAAATACTGCTGTAGTGGGTTTTAATTCTCAAAGCAACCATGAAGGCTGTTTTGCCATTTATGCATTCTTGGCACTGTATTTTCAATTACAGGGAAAATTTAAAAGTACCTAGAAAATGACCTTTGGATAGGAGGTAGCATCCCACCAGATATGCATGTGTCTGTAATCAGGCTTGTAGATTTGGATATAATTATGCCATTGTCAGTGAGTCTCTCTCTTCATAGGTGTTTCCAGCAGCATCATTCATAAGGCTTGGAGATAAAGATGTTTTGACCTTATATATCTAAGAAGTGTTCTCTGAACGTATGTCCCAGGGTAGGACTTTTGTGTGGAGCAGAAAAGATGTACTGTAAAGAAATGATTGAGCTTTCATGAGAACTATAACACATGAAAACTAGTTTTATCTCAAGGTCAGTCACAGTATCTTTTTTGAGAAGCAGAGACCAAGGCAATATTATGGATATACTAAGTAGGGGAAAAAAGAGAAATACCTTATATAAATCACTGCAAAAAGCAAGTCTGCCAAAGGAAGCTCTTATAATAGGATAGGTGATGGTCCCTATGCTATCCTCTTTCATGAAATTTTCATAATCAGTACTAAGTACAACTCATTCGTCTCTCCACTCTCTCTGGCCTTCCCAGCATCTTATCTATTCCCCTTCCCTAGTCTCATCATCTCTATGTAATTCTTCCATTTATTCTATTTTATCTTCATCCTGTCTTGATTCATCCTGTTTCTTGGTGTTATATGCTTTTCCTTGTCTTTTCTATAATGCCTTTTTATGTCTACAATTTTCTGCTATTCATGCTTTCCCGCAACTGCTTTATGGCTTTCTTCTCCATTTTTTATGTTTTTTTCCCTAGCATGAATATTTCTTTTTTTTAGTTTTTCCCCTTTTCTCTGTCCCTTCCCTCCAAGCTCTTCCCTTTCTCCTACCTCTCTTCCCCTTCCCTTACCTCTTCCCCTTCCCCCCCCCCCTTCCCCTGTATCTACCTTTTCCCCTTCTTCTCACACATCATAAATTAGATGACTCTCCTGTAATAATACTGCATTTCATGGAATACTAATAGAATTGTGGGTTATGTTTTTATGTCTTGAAAGCACTTAGGTTTGTGGGAGGAGACGATTGTTACAGTCATAAAACACTCTGGGGCTGGGAATATAATTCCTCTCTGATCTCTGTGCCTAAACTCTCTCTGATTTCAGTCAGGGTAACCACACGCTTCAGGGTGATGTACATGCTATGACAAACCCACCTCAGTCCAGCATTTCAGATCCCTAGTATATTTGCATGATTTATGTACAATAAAAGACAACTGAGTAGTAAGAAAGCCTTTTTGGTTGGGAAGGGTTTTTCCCAAATAGTTCAGCTGAACCTGTTATTATACAAACTGCTCACCCTTGAAGATTGGATCTTCATTTCATAAATTGTGCTAACAGCCACACAATTACTTGACCCCAGTTCATGAATTGCCCCTTTTTAGAAAGGAATAAGGATTGAAAAGGAACTGGTAACTTCTGTAGGCACTCTTAATAAATCTGATTTACTACCAGTCATTCAATGCGAAGATGCTTCATCATCTGGAATGAGATACAGTGTGGTGATCATGGTGGAAATCCATCACCTGGAGGTGGCTGCTGGCATCTGTATTGTAGGGAACAAATAGATGTGGAAGCTAAGAACTGGCTAAATTGGCTCTTCTAGCTCTATAAGAGATCTGTGGCTGTTGCCTGACTTTTCATTTGTTTCTTAAAATTATGTTGAATGTTTTCAGACATGCTGATCAAACATCTTTTCTTTCTTCCCTGTCTTTTTGTGCTCTTGCACTTCTGCAAAGCTGGAAAGAAGAGAAAGAAAAGTTATAGAGTGCATGCTTGCCCATGTGAACGTGAGGTCATGCATGTGTGTATGTGTATGTATGTATATATATATATAAAAATATATATATATATGTATATGCATGTTTAAATTTGGCCATGCAAGATTTGAAATGCATTTGGAATGCAAGATGGGAATCTAATTTAATATTCAGGTACTATTCACACAATCTTATGAAGTAATTTGTATTATGGTTGCTATCAGAAATACCCACCTTTCTTTGCTGAGGGCTTTGCCTTTTGGCAAAGACAGAGAAGAATATAGTGAAGCAACTTCTTTAAAAAACACAAAGACAAGTGACCTCAGAGTAGCTGTAAGTCAGTGAAAAGGAAACAAATTGTAGTTGCTGAATCCCTCAGAAGATTTCTAATGAAATCTTTGTTCATGGCAGAATCATATTCAGGAAATGCTTTTTATGGTGTCACACCCCCAGTTGCTGAGATTTCTGGATCTGATCTTTGGTTTTTTGTTTCTCAGCTGTTGAATCACTGTCTTTGGAATGTTTACTTCTCAGTCCAAACCCATGATATTCACACTAAAAAGACAGATTTTAGTTTGTATAAATTCATGGTGCTTTCTCACTTATAGAACCATCTTTCCTGTATATGTGAGTATTTAAGTCAGATTTAAGTACCCACTTTTTTTGTGTTCTGCATGTCAGCTGCATGTATTTTGATATATGGTTCTATGTCTAATTATAAAAATAGCAATCAGATTTCCCATCTTGTGAAGTAAATCTGAAATTCCTTTACAATCAAATGTAGCCTTCAGGGAACAATGTGAATACATTATTAAAAAAAAATAGTAGTGATACAAAAGTTATTCAGCAACAGTCATCTCCCTGAAGATTCTGCTTTCTTCAATGCCTATCAAGCATCTTTCTATCAAGCATCAACAAGAAAATTGGAAAGATCTTTTTTTTAGCAAGTGAAGGACTCACTGAGTAAAAATACAGCTGCACAAGATTCGTGCATTCTAAATGCATGAAAAATAAATTTTGGCTGCCCCCTCCCAATTTAGCATAAATTGACTGCCCCCTCTCTGGAATTGGCCCTCTCTCCCTGGAAGTGTTCAAGGCTAGGTTGGATGGGGCCTTGAGCAACCTGGTCTAGTGGGAGTGTCCCTGCCCATGCAGGGGAGTTGGAACTACATGATCTTTAAGGTCTCTTCCAACTGTGTCTATTCTATGATTCTACGATAAAGGCAACTTTTTTTTGCCATAAAAATTCACAGTGTTCCTACTACAAGGACACTAATTTAAATTCCTTTCTAATGTTTGTATTTTTTAGTTTTGGTACATTACACGGTCTTCTTTCTTAGTTGGTAGCTAATGTCTCATGGCTTTATGGCAATTTCATGTATTTTACATTTTTATAGTCTTTTTGCTTTTTAGAGGTACATATCAATGTCCTGTGATTTAGATGGTGGCAGAAAATACAGAAGTTCTTTTTAGCTTTGACCTCAACAGTGGGCAGACCATTATAATTGGGAAACTAAAAAGACTGAAGTCTTACTCTTGGAATTTCTATGTAGCATTACAGCAGTGCTGCTTCTGGAGTTGACCTTTGCTTACTAGCTATTAAATATAGAAATATTTTTTAGACATAACATATAGAAATGTTGTAAGCTACAAACATATCTATACTTCACATGTTCTAACAGATTTTGAATTAATAGCTATGATTAGTTACTTTGGAGCCCTCATGTGTATTGATGTTAAGCCATAAATAACAGCAAATGCTGCCAGTGCAGGGATTTAACTTAAAAGCAGAGGCTGACCTAACGTTATGTATTTTCAGAAGAAGAGAAAGCACAGAAGTACTGAGAGACAATAGTAGTTTGTCAGTTTAATCTTTTTGTGAGTGCATTAGTAAAAAGATAAATACTGTGATGTTACCGGACTTACAATAGTAGTTCCAGTGAATAAAGATATTGTGTATAATTTTGCTTTGTTCAAGGACCCAGAATCTCGACTCTTTCTTCTTGAAAGAAGCTACTTTTAAAACTAAGGGAGGCAGATTTCCTTTTCTACAAAACATAAATACACAAAACCTTTATGAAATTTGGTAGATCTGGATTGCTTTTCAAAGAACAGTCTTGCTAAATGTTGCCTTCACAGAGAAATTGGAGAGTAATGAGTTACATTTGTAAGAAACAGCTGCACAATAGCCAATATATTAAAAAATAAAAATAAAAAAGGAAAACAGAGAAACAAAACAAACAAACAAAAACTACAAAGGGAAAAAAAGGCCAACCTAAAGAAAATGTTTTCCTGACTGATTGCACAATGCTAAAGCCAGGCCTTTCATAGAAGCCATAACCATACACAAGACCGTTATGTACTGAAACTGAGGATATAGTCCTCAAGGACAAAGGAGTCCACAATGGCTGGAACTCTCAAGAGGGAAATCCTTAAAACACAGGCACAAATTGTACCTGTGCATCTTAAAATGAGCCAGCATGGTATAAGACCAGCTTGGCTGAACAAGGAACTTTGGGCAGAACTCAGGAAAAAAAGGAAAGTCTACAGGCTATGGAAGGAAGGGCAGGCAACTTGGGAAGATTACAAAGTTACTGCAAAGATGTGTAGGAAGAAAATTAGAGAGGCCAAAGTATAGTTTGAATTAAATCTGACCAATATCATTAAAGATGATAGAAATAGTTTTTATAAATATGTAAATAGCAAGAGAAGAGCTTGGGAGATTCTCCCCCTTCTTCTTGACCTGGGAGGGAAACTTGTGACCAATGACATGGAAAAGGCTGAACTACTGAGTGCTCATTTTGCCTCAGTCTTAATCAGTGCCAATTGCTCCCTGAGGGTCCAGCTCCCTGAATTGGATGACCAAGATGGGGAGCAGAATGAAGCTCCCATAGTCCAGGAGGAATTGATCAGTGCCCTGTTGTGCTGCATAGATGTGCACAAGTCCATGGGACTGGATGGGATCCACCAGAGGGTACTAAAGGAGCTGGCAGAAGTGCTCGCCAAGCCACTCCCCATTACTTACCAACAGTCCTGGAAAACTGGGGAGGTCCCAGTAGATTGGAAATTAGCAAATGTAACACCCATCTACAAAAAGGGCTAAAATGAAGATTCAGGGAACTATATGGCTGTCAGTTTGACCTGGGTGCCAGGGAAGGTTATGGAGCAGGTCATCTTGAGTACCATCACACAGTACATACAAGATAAAAAAAGTGATCAGGCCCAGTCAGCATGGGTTTATAAAAGGTAGGTCCTGTCTGACTAGCCTGATCTCATTCTACAGCAAGATGACATGCCTAGTGGATGAGGGAAGAGCTCTGAACATTGTCTACCTGGACTTTAATAGAGCTTTTGACACAGTCTCTCACAGCATTCTTCTTCACAGACTTATGGCACTTGGCTTGGATAAATATATCCTGCATTGGATAAAAAATAGACTGTATGGTTGGGATGAAAGAGTAGTCATGAATTTAACTAATGAGTTTAACTAACTGGCTGGCAACCGGTCACAAGTGGTGTCCCTCAGGGTTCAGTTCTGAGGGCTCATCTCTTTAATATCTTCATTAATGATTTGGATGAGAGGACTGAGTGTACCCTCAGTAAATTTGCAGATAACACCAAACTAGGTGGCTATGTTGATCTGCTGGAGGGTACTTATAGCAGGACTATGACGGGTTGGACCAATGGGTCCAGGTTAATTGTATGAGGTTTAACAAGGCCAAATGCCAGGTCTCACACCTGGGTCATAACAACCCCATGGAAAGCTACAGACCTGGGGAAGTGTGTTTAGAGAGCTGTGAGTTGGAAAGGGACCTGAGGGCATTGGTTGATAGATGACTTAATATGAGTCAGCAGTGTGTGCAGGTGGCCAAGAAGGCCACTGGCATCCTGGCTTGTATTAGGAACAGTGTGGCCAGCAGGAATAGGGAGGTGAGCATCCCTCTGTACTCATCTCTGGTGAGGCTGCATCTTGAGTCCTGTGTTCTGTTCTGGGCTCCTCACTACAGGAGGGACAGAGAAGTGCTGGAGCGTGTCCAGAGAAGGGCAACAAAGCTCACGAAGGGCCTGGAGCACACACAAGGCCTGTGAGGAGAGACTGAGGGAACTCGGTGTGTTTGGTCTGGAGAAGAGGAGGCTGAGAGGAGACCTCATCACTCTCTTCAGCTGCCTCAAGGAGGGAAAAAGCCTCTGCTCCTTAGTGAACTGTAATAGGACCAGAGGGAATGGATGGAAGCTGCACCAGGGAAGGTTTAGGCTGGATGTTAGGAAACCTTTTTTCACTGAGAGGGTTGTCAGGCCTTGGAATGTCCTGCCCAGGGCAGTGGTGGAGTCACCATCCCTGGAGGTATTTAAAAGGCATTTGGACCTGGTCCTTAAGGACATGGTTTAGTATTTAAACTATGGTGTTGGTCAAAGGTTGGACTGGATGATCTTGGAGGTCTATTCCAACCTAAACATTCTGTGATTCTGTGAAACGTTTGTACTCACTTACTTATAAAACAAATGATAGTCAAACAATGAAGATGTAAGATGGAAAGTCTTTGAGAACTGGAGTGTATTATCTGCCTTTTCATGACAACCTTTCCAAAAAGCTACCTTTAATTTTGACCTTTTACATAAAGTAGTGTAAAATGCAAGCTATTTTACAAAATAATAATGAAAAAGAATCAGAACAGAACAGGAATTTTAGCAAAACATACAATAAAAATTACTAAGTAACCTTGACTAGTGTAGCATTTATTCTGCCGGAATTAAAAGGTGGGTAAGAAAACTTGGATTTACTGTATAGTGAATAAAAAGGCTGATTTTTAACAAGTGAATGTAAGCCATTAGAACCTGTGGATATTCTAATGTCAGCCGTGGGAAAAGCAGAAATAGTAATTTTGAGGTATTATGCTTCAAGCTTCTTTTATGAGTGATCAAGTATATTTTCTTGTTCGTTGCCTTTAAAATCTTTCTTTGAACAAAGAGAACTAGAATGGGTAGAGATAGGTATTTTTTTCTTCACTATTAATTTTCAAAGTGAGTATGTTGTTGAAAAACAGGAAACACATTTCAACCTGTGAAGCTCTTTCTGGTTTACATCTTGTGGCAAAATTACATTTCTTCATTTTTAGCAGAAAACATTAAGTGTTTGATAAGCTTATTCCAACCATTTTCTAGTTCTGAAAAAGAGGTAATTTGGAGATATAATTCAAGTGTTTCAAAGAAAGTTTTTCTTATTTTGAGAGCAAGTTCTTTGGATTATCTATGAGTAAGTTATAATGTTTTTTCTTATAATATTAATATTTTATTCTCATTGTTTCAGAAATCCTGCTGCTATTATTATTGTTTTCTAGGAAACGTAAGTCTGAAATTACTTCAAATTTAAAGGCAACAAACATAAAAATAGCATGTAAATGCTTGCAAGCTAGACACAGTTTTTCCTTCTAGCTGTTTTTTGTTTCAGGAAGGACTTACCCACATAATAATTGAAATGTGAGCATCCAGTTTGTCATGCAAGGACACCATGCAGCATTCAAGATGCCTGAAGGTGTTCACACATACTGATCTGCACGTGGGCTTAGAGAGCCTTGAGTCAAAGGTAAATATGTCTAGTTGAACAGTTATAGGTGGAACCTTGGCCTCATGGACAGTAGCAAAAAAATTTCTTTTAGCTTAGTAGGAAAAAAATGCTCTAGCCTCATTATTTAGGCTGTGATATATCACAGGCAGATCTGCTATGAGACATGCTGTGCCCAGGAGGGTGGTACTGCTCCGTATCTCCACACATTTCTTCCATATTTTTTGTTGAAGTGCAGTTGAACATAATGTCAGCTGGACAGAGCTTAAATTACTACTATTTAGTTGTATCAGGTACTCCTCATGAGAGACATGACTGAATAGAAAGGAAAAATCATGTCATCAGGTCTTTTTTGGCACCAACATGGCTGTTACTGACTTTAAGTGCCTCACAAAACTCAAAAGAGTTACAGTGCATGTGATGGATGCTTATCCATGGATAGCTGTCAATTGGGTTGCTTTGCTTTCTTACACTTGGTCAGTGTTTGCATATTCAAAGTCCATGGCAGCCTACAAGATACTGTTCAAACTCAGTGTTCCAGGAGAGGCATTGCCATGTCCTCCAGTGAAAACAAGTCACTGTTTTCATTTCATCTCCATTCAAAATCTGCAAGAAGTTGACCATTCATCCTACTTTTTTTCTCATGCTAAGCTGAGGAATATTGAGGAATATTTAAGTTTGAACTTACAAAAGAAGGACACTTTAATTTGTCAGCAAAGCATGTCTCCAGCCATTCACACACCCAACAAGCTTAATTATTCTTTCAGTTAAGGTATATACTTTTGCTGGAATGTGGTTCATAAATTTACATTGATGACGTAACCATTACAGACCATGTTGGATACATGCACAAAATATGTCTTTAATATGTCCTCTTTTCCTAAAAAGCTAAATATTTTGTATCTTGTTCAAGTACTAACTTCATTATGAAATTCAGGCAGCAAAATTCTATAGTATTTAGAGTTGATGGAATTTGTGACAAACTTTTGAAATCCAGGCATATTTTTGATCTGAAGTAAACCAATTTTGTGTTTTAATTATTTTATTTTGCCCCAGGATAACTGTTAAAATAATTTGGTTTCCTGGCACTGTTTTATTTTATCAAGAATCAGTCAAGCTACTCCCAAGTTATTGCATCTTTAAATAATCTACCATAATTTAGGGGAAGGAATTTCTTTTCCTCTGGTTTAGTAGATGTTTCTCCTTGAGGAACTTCCTCTGTTTAATAGTTTTTCATATGTCATACTTCTGCAAGATAATATAGTGAATTTAACACATATCCTTGATGCTCTTACTTAAGTCACATTCTCTAAACTGATTTAATAGCTTTTCTTGCATCAGGATCATGATCTGCACCTTATTTCACTGCTGATTCACCTCTTTCGAACTGTCTGAATTAAACCAAACAAAAACTATTACACCATATAGGAGGTGTAATTAAGTTTATGTGGCATGCAGTGTGATAGCAGCTGGTTTTAATGATATGTGCTTTTCCTCCTTACAATCTTATATACTTATATTACTGCATTCTAGAATCGTGAGGTTAAATTATGCCAACTGAGATGTACAGTAGTGGAAAGGGTGTAGAAGGGAATGGAATAGCTAATACATGGAGCTGGTGAACAAAGGAGAATTGGTTAGTGTTAAGTGCTTTTCTCTTAATTTGAAAGACAGTTTTATTCATTTTTTTTCAGTAATATTTACTGTATGGAAAGAACTTTGCTATTCCCTAATGACACTCAAGTTATATTCACAAAGTTCTGTGATAACCCACCGTACCTCAGACTTCATCGTGGTGACACATGAACAGAAGAAATAAGCACCAGGCTGTGTTTAGTTCCTTTGGCTGATGTGGGGTTCCTCTGTAGCTGGGGGTTTGGTGCACCTTCTTATCTGTGCCTCATCAGCCTTTACTCACAAGGACAGTAGTTATCATTCTGTTTCTCTCCAATAAACAGGATCTGAAGATATTTCAGGGGTGTATTTCACATGTACAGATCTTAGGTTCTTATTCTTTGGCAGAGGCATTCTGTCTCATTACTGCAGTTACCTGAGGTTTAATATTGATTGAAACCATAACAACACTATAAATGCCTAACATAGTATCCCTGAATTTTTCATCTGTCTAGAGTGTAAAAAATACTATTGTTTAAAATCAGGAAAACACTGTGTTTTGATCGTGTCATCTTTGTTCTCTTCTGGACCTACCTTAACCCACTGTATTCTTCTCTAAGTGAAAGACTGCCAAGAGTGTTTCTTTTTTTTCAACTACTTTTAGATAATGTTTCTCATAAAAGAAATGTCCTGTGATAGAAAAAACTAATGTATGGAGGTGTTTCCATAAAACAAGAATGGTCAAATTATGCACTGTGCCCTTTTTAGCAGGCTCTGACCTAATGGAAGATGTGAAACAAAAAATACAAGATTTTCACATTCAGTCAAATCCCTTGTGCTTTTGTACATGATGGCAGAGGATGGTTCCTTTTCCAGTGTGTAAAAGGAACCAAACAATAACTGGGGTAAAGCTTGCTTGCCATCTCCTACTGAAATATCCACAAGGACCAGGACACTCGATGGGTTCTGGGACTGCATAGGAGACAGTACAGCAGGAGCCGCTGTCCTTGCCACAGAAGCTCCTGCACACTGCTGGACAATTTCTAGCACAGAGTCCAAAGAGTGAATAAAACAAACAGATACTTAGCCAATTACTTTTCATAACTTAGCCAATACTTAGCCAATTAGCTTTTCATAACTTTTTGCCATACTGGCAGGTTTGTTGTCCATATTCTGGAGCAATTGTTTTACCACTTTTTTATTAACCACTTCATTCTTGCTATCCCCATGAATGTTGTTTCTAGAAATGAAGTTATCTCTGGAGGCTTCATACCTCTTCATTCCCCACAGTCCAAGGGAGTGTGCCTTTGCCTTTGCCAGCATTTGCAAATTTCACATCTGTCATCTCAACCATGGCAGCAGTAAGTGTAACAGTGTGATTGACGTTTGCAGAGACAAGATTAATCATATGTCTTACCACAACCAAGAAACATCTGAAATACAGGGCTCTAGGTCTGCTCTTCACATATTGTCATGTTGTTGTTATGCTGCTGTTGATGCTGCAAGATGGATATTATTTCTTTTTAGCAAACTGGCATAAGTAACTTCCTCCTTTCCTCCTCCCTTCTGCTGCCAACAGATGGAACAACAGTTTTCCTGTACTCAGTAGGAGATATGGGAATTAGAAGTCATCTAGCTGTGCCATCAGGGATTGCACTGTTGAAACTTGAACTACAGCATCGGTATTTTTGCTGTACTGAGTTTGTAGCCAGCTCTTCTTTTGCCAGCGGCTGTTTTTGTGTTTGTTGCTGAAATTTTAAATTCCTTCCATCCGCTCTGTTTCCTAGAGCAGTGGTATAAGCTTTCACAGAGTGCTGAGAAGGCTGTCAGAATCTGCAAGGAAAAGTCAGTACTTAAGGTAATGCAATGCTTTGAAGCTACAAATATATATGAAGGGGTGCCATACCATTGGATCTCCTTGCTGGCTGAAATCAGGCCACTTGAGCACATAAAAGTTGTCATACCGTTAACTTCTTGCAGGATCTGAGAACCAGTCTTGCACACAGGTTTTCCATTTACACAAAATATAGTCAGGACAAAAATTAGGAAATTTTGTTGGCTTTTGTTTTCTGCTTTAGTTTTGTGACTTCCAGGCAACTCAGAACATGATTTATAGTTTCAGCCATGTCTGTTGAAGTTAAAGGAATTTAATTCCCTCATCTGTTCTCACAGAAGTCAGATTTTATGTGATGTGAGATCTGTAATGATGCTGTGCATTAAAATGGAAGTATAAGGAGATTCCTTGGGATGAAATTTTTTAACAGCTCACTGCCCCTGATCGATTTGAAAGGCTGCTTTACACATTATAAATGGATTTTGACCACAGAAACGTTGCTTTCTCTACTACTAAAAGCTGGATTGTCTGTGAGGCAGCTTTATGGCTTGCCAGGATAACTAACATTGGGTATGAATCTCTGTGTCAGCCTATTACAAGACCATAACATGCACAGTGAAAGGACAAAGGCTAAGATTCTTATCAAAAAGTCCTTTGTCTAATTCAGGACAGAGGGATGATGTTCCTAATTGTCAGTCCAAGAAGAGAGTAAATGATGGAGAGGGCTGCCTTACCACTGAGAAGATGGGAATAAGGGATATGCTTTTGTCTGGGTACCTCTATAGTTATCATTCATTTGTAATTCACAGTAGGACTTCTCTCATAAAATGCTGTGAATAGCAGAGACTTTCCGCCAAATGTCTCTGTTTTGGACAGAGATCTCACTCACTTACATTGGTAATAGTATAAACATTTCATGGGGGCAGGAAAAAACACAGAAACAACAATCTCGCATTGTAAAGAGGAGGTCCAAAATATCTTGGCATTGACCAGTTTGTCATTTACTGCCTCATATTTCCTTGCCAGCATTTAAATTAAACTGGACTAGAATCAAATCAGTTTTTTCAGTAACTTGCTTTACCCTTCGGTTATGTTGATAATTTTCAGCTTCTTCATATGTTTAATCTATATCAAAAATGCAACTCACTATCAGTCCTTGGCACATTTGTGTGACTAGTGAATAGGACCCTAACCAGCCTTATTTTCTTGCATAGTTAAGGAATATTAATTCCATGGTCTCTTTATAAGCCACTCGGTGCTGCCAGTTGCCTACTGTAGAGATGCAAAACTCCTCCAGAGAAGTATGATTTATTAGATTATTATCCAAGCAGAATGCCATTTCAATAGTGCCAAATGTACACCATTCAAGAGAAACAGACATTTGCAGGGAAAAGATCATCACCACTACAGTCAATCTCTATGTGTCTGTGGTCAGTGAAGTCATGCTTAATTCAATTCCAAAACCTCCCTTACAAATAGTTCAAGCAATGTTTGCTTCTGTTAATTCCTTTTTGCTCAGCACCATCACTGGTTACACATTTGTCAATACCTCACAGCCACACTGATTCACAGAATGATGGCCAAAGGCCAAAAAAACCCCCCTTTTAAGCTTTCCCACAGCAATCCCTCCTACTTTCTGTGACATACTGTAGTTTCATTTATGTCTTTATAACTTGTAGCATATATTTAAAAAGCCATGTTTATTATTCTTTATAAATGCCATCAATCAAAAGATCAAAAATCAAAAGAGATTTTCACTGAGTTTGTTACAAAATAAAATGTCACTTAGAGCCATCACAGTTCTATGAAGTAAGGAATGTAGTGAGTTATTTTTATTAGTGTCAGGCAGCTCAGACAATCAAAAAAGAGACAATACAGAAATGATATTTGTTTGGGAGAGAATATTGCATCCTATGAATACACAGCAGAATGTTAAGTAGGTTGCATTTTCTATTTGTTTCAGCATTTCTTTTATAAAATGCAGTCATAAAGGAATATGAGTTGGTTTCTTATTTCTAAAAAAAAAAAAAAAAAAAGAAAGAAAAAAAAAAAAGAAAAAAGAGTATTCTTAGTACGCTTAGAGCTCTGTAAACTCCTTCTTAGCACAGAAGTAGCTGGAGATTTGTCTTGGCTGCCATGTGCTACACAGTATTACCTGACCCTCAAGCCACCTCTTAGAGAGGAAAGCCAAAGAAATTGGAAAGCATATTTCTCAACTCTCAAGAATTCCAAAATGTGTATCAAATGAACGATAATCTCAGGGCAAGAGTGAAAAGGGAAAGAGAGGGATCAGAGTTCCTACTAGGCAGGCTTTGAAAGAAGGGTTAAAGCACCTTTTCTCAGCCAAAGCAGAGTGAGGAAATTGGAAAAATCATCAAAGACTCACAAAGCATAAAATGTCAAATGTGTCATCTGTATATTCCTGTGGCTATACCTCCAGCTCTTTCCTTTGCTGCTCTTCAGCTTCCTTGGAGGTTGCTTCTCCGCAGACTGGAAGCAGATTAGCGTGTCTCTTCATATTTGCCCTTTTCCAATTCAGGTGTCCTTGCACTACTACTTTCATTCTTGCTGCTGGATTTTATGTGTATTTACTGGGAACATAACGAACTTCTGCATCTATGACAATTTTCTGGGGAAAATTACTTTATTAAACTGTGGGCATGGTCTGAGTATAAACTAGAAGCCCTTTCATAAGTTTCTGTGGGTGGACTTTATTAAAAAAATACCTTTCTAAGACATTTAATCAAGATGAAAACAGAAAGCAGCGTAGAAGATTCTTCTGCTGCGTGGATGGTACTTTTGCCCTGTGTTGTGTCTATGCCCAGCAGAAACATGAAGATTTTATCAAACACCATGTGTTTTTTATTGCAGACTTTGTGATGACTATTTGTGGAAGAGACAATAAATCAAAAGCAAACACATCTAATTCTTTATAGTATCATTCTTTCAATTATACTACTGGGAAGATGGATTTGAGCACTTCTTAGAGCAGTTTTCTACTCCATAGTGGGCAATTTTTCAGTGTGTGCCTAGATGATTTCCTACTAAAATTGTTTCAGATTGACAAAAAGATGTTTTGCAAAGCTCTTACCAAATTTCAGTTACTAGAATATGTTTCTAGTGAGGAGAGAACCAGGAGAGAATCCCAGGTGGATTTTTTAAATTTCGTTTTTGTTATGTGTTGTGTCTTGAAATACTTTTTTTTTTTTTAATTTCAGGTGTCCAATAATAGTTTAAAGACTGTCCAAGTATTCTGTCATCTAGAACTCCTTTTGGATAAGGAGATACTTTCCCTTTCAACACTTTAAGCTTTCAACAGGTAGCTTTTCCTTTGAAAAGACTTCAGGTTAAGTTGGTATTTTTACATACTTTTTCCCCCGGTGTGTTTCCCTTTCTGTTTTCATCTATGTTTTATGAGACAAGATGAGAAAAGGATATAGAGAATACTTTTATCAACACCTCCTCAGCTTGACAAGTAAAACTTATTATAAAAATCAACTTGTTAGATATAAAACAACAATAAGATGTGCCCTTCTCTGCCCTAGTCTTCTCAGTCTTATCTGACTATATTAATAGAACCTTCTCACATGTATCATACACAATTTCTGCTTAAGAAACAAGAGATTCTATCAAAAACTGTCTTCCTCTCTTTCCCTATGATTCCCTCACCATTGCAGCTCATCCCAGTTTGAAGCTGTTAGGTGCCTTTATATAACAGTTACATTTTAGCAGTATTTCTATTCTCAATACACCTGTTTTACTTAAAAAGGTAATACTTGAGTTAAAAGTTTCCACAGGTGCTTACTTAGTCATTTGTCCTCCTTGGAAACTATGAGCAAAAGTATAGGTCCGCTATACTTTTATACTTTTATACTTTTACTATATAGGTCCGTTAAAACCTTGGAAAATATGTTGTGCAACATACCTATTTCTGATGTATTCTGTTAGTAAGTGAAATATCAGGGCAGCTGGGAATACAAAGTAGAAATTGGGCCAGGATATAATCTTCAGTGGAAAGGGGTTTTGTTTCACTTCATCAAAAATCCTCTGTGCATTTGACTTGTGATGTGTTTGGTTATGTTTTTATAGCTGCATATGTAGCAAACTGAATAGGATGGTAAGGATATTTAAGTGAATCACATAATAAAGGAGCATATGCTGAGTGTTTATGTTCTCTGGGTTTCTCCTCCTTTAAGGTAAGCTACCTTGTTTTTGGCATCAAAGTTGCCTATGCTTAAAAAGTAGGACCTGTGGACAGCTTCAGCCCATGGGAAATTCAAGGAATTCAGTGTGAGGAGTTGTAAGGATCTGGCCATGAGAATTGGCACACTAACCATTTGAAATTATCAGGATGCCCAGAGCAGATCAGCAGATGGATACAAGTAACAGGATGTTGTTGGAAAATACTGAATAATGATTCTGACAGTGAAGAGCCCACAGGAAATTCAGAAGCTTCAGATATTTCATAATCCTAAAAGGTGCTTGTTGCTGTGCCTTGGATAAGAAGGTTGAATAGGATGTATTTGAACATTGAACGGAGAAGAGCATTGCCCATCAGAGATTGTTATGTTTTTCTGAACAGAATAGGTCCCTGCAGTGTAAACTTAAGCTTTGGATTTTCCTTTTTTTCCCTTCAAATACTCACCTCAGATTTTTAATAAAACATAAGACATATTGAAGAGAGAAGAAACAAATTCATGTTGGCAGTTTCCAAATACCTGACAGCTTTTCAAAGGACAGGATTGAATTATCTCTGGGCATGGAACAGTTGTGCAGCTTTGCCTATTTTTGTTAAGGAAAAAGGAAACTAATAAAGGTGATGTTCTTTTGCCATTTTTTGATGACAGGTAAGCTGTCCTTCATGGGTACCCAAGAAGAGATGGCAGGCCCTGACAGTGAGGTTAATAGGGCCCTGCAAGCAAGGAGCAGGCTATGATAAATTATAGTTCCTTTCCTGCAGTTGAAGGACAGTCCTGGAGGCTTTGGCAAAGCGAATAGAGATGGGGAAAAAATATCTTTTTTTTTTTTTTTTTTTTTTTGAGCAGTCTTCTAGCTTTTGGGGCATGTTTGTTGTGTTTTCTGTTATTTTTCTCTGAAGCATGGAATGTAATTAAGAGTTTTTCTACCACCAGTATCTTGATGAGATAAGTTATCTTTGGTCAGTGTAATTGAAATATCTCCAAAAGAGTAGGTAAAGGTTTAGTGAAAAAAGTGGAATACCTTTATGTTCCAAGTAATTTCATATTTTTTATTTAAGGAGAAGAAAAGAGAAACGTCACTTTTAATTAAAAATTAAGCAAAACTTCACGCCATCTAGATGCAAAACAGGAAGTATTGAGATATCTATCTATTTTTTCTCTTTCTGTAACTCTTCTGATGACAATTAATGGAAAGTGTTTTTCACATTTTTGGTGTGTTCCATATCTCCAGACTGTTGATACTGAGAATTTATATGGGGAGTGTTAGTTGAGTTTAGTTCATTAAATCAAACCTTTTACCATTATACACTCCAGAGCTGAGACATAGGTATGAACTGTACAGTCTAATTTATTAAATGAAGTTTATTTAAAGCCAAGGTCTAGAAATGCAAATCATGGCTGAGGACTTCCAGAGCAGGTATATCTAGAAAAAACAAACATGTTGAACATGTTCAACCTGTTGAACAAAGTCAGGAATACCCCAAGGAAACCAAAGAAGCTTAATTTTTAAAAAAGTAATGTAAGTCTTTTGAACTTTTGCCCCCGTCGCAGATGACCACAGCTACACAGAAAATTAAATAAAGGTCTCAGTTGTTCTAATTTCACATAACTGTCTATCAAGGTAAAAAATAAACCTGGAATCTTTTATATAATTTAAATCGGAATAGAAATATCACTAGTAAAATGACACAAAACTAAGATCTATTGTTTGTGGATTTTTCTTAGACTTTGACTGGCATTGACCTCTGCTTTTTCTTTTCCATCTTTTCATTCCATTAGTTGTCTCCAGAAAGTACAGAATAGCATGCACAGTAACAAGCCTATGTATATGGTGAGCCAAAAACCTTCAAAAGCTTAAATTTAAGAATTGTCCTTCTTAGCCAGTAAATACTACGCTGCACAAAAGATTAAACTTAAAATTTGGTTCTCAGATACTGCTGTTATGCAAGAGAATTTGGGCAACACTGGTTATTCAGATTTATGTCACTGATACAGTGACACCATTATTCTGTGTAGAACTGGGTAGGATCTTTTTGGTTTTTCACAACAAAGAAGAAATACAGCTGATCTATTTGTTTTAAGTTATCTGGTTTATAAAGCTGATTCTGTAGTATTAGAGATAGTATCAATAACATTATGTCAGAGCAATTTGCATATTTAGATCAATACAATACTTTTTATCCTGTGGGATATGGGGTTTTTGCTACAGAATGTCAAAGAGTTACCTTAAGCTGTTCTAGGCTGCTCAGCACTGTTCTTGTACAGCTTCACAAAAGGATCCTGGTGCCTGGGTAGCTTTCAGTTATAAGTAAATACTTGCTTTGCCATTTCACTTCTTCCTGCAGTATAGAGAAGGAAAAATGGTACTGTATGTATGTCATATTTAAACCAGTAGGCCAGCATAAGCCTTTATCACTTAGATAAGAACATAAAGGGTACTTAAGGTTGCCTGGTACTTTAGAGAGTTTGATTATTATTTAACATTGGAAAAAAAAAGAAAAAGAAAGCTGCCATAGAGCTCTTACTATTTCAAGCTAGCATTTTAAACAAAAAAATGATTGACACTTCTCTGTGTCAGTTTTTCTGTATTTTTTCACATCAAGTTTGCACTTAAAACAAACTAACATTCACCATGCACAGAATAACTTATAACTGAGGCAATCAGTACAGTAATTATCTCTTCCTGGAACAAGCTGAGGGCAGACTGGAGCTGTCATCCCTGCACAAAACATATGAAGAAATGAGGAGTAAAAAGAATGAGCAGGGTAACTGATTTTTGTTTGCATTGGTTTATCAAAGAAGCATGAATTTGAATAATGGCATTCCACTCACTTCTGCTCCCTTGTTTATATACAGTTGAGCACCAAGTTTATCCTGAAATAGATGAAGCTTTAGTTTTTCATGCAGGTTACATTAGTTATGCTGCTTTTGTGGTTTCTAACTAATGGTGAGTGTTCCTGTGTTAGGTAATAAATGTCTGTGTTAGAAAACAGCATTCACAAATACCTTTATTAGGTGAGCACTTCACAGTCATTAATAATGAGAATAACCATGATCATTTATTATGAAGTGTCATGCCACACAGTTCACTCGTTTACCTGGTACAGTCTGCAGGCTTGGAAATTAATAAGTGTCAGATGTTTCTTAGCAAATAAAATTAAATTTTGATACACTCGGGTGCAGATGTAGGTTTACTCTTGCAAGCAGATTGTGATGCTACGTTATTATAGTTTTTCCTTCATGCAATTGTTTATTATTTTATATTTCAAAAGGAATAACTTTAATTTGCTCTGGAAAGTGAACTAGGAGTAGAACTATCCATATTGAAGTTAGGAAGTGCCAGGAAATTTTAAACTTTATTTTGGTCTAATAATCTGTTGAGTAGAAGGCTGCAGATCTACAACTCTGGTTCATGACTTGAGGACAAGGTCACCTTCCAGCCAAGGACTCCCAGTACCTATGGCTCAAACTGGGTCCAAAGGAAGCTCACAGATGAGGAATTCCAATACTACAAGCACTTCTTGGGATAAGGAAAGCCGTAAGCATTGACTCCCCAGGCTTAAACAGTTCTCCAAAATACACGGCAGAATTTTTCCTTAAATACTGTTTAGATTTCATTGAATTGGATTTTCTCAACACCATTTCACATAATTTCTGGCTAGCCATAATTGATAGTAGAAAATACAGTGTTTGGCAGGCTTTTGCTCCAGAAAAACATTTCAGCTTGACATCTGACTGTAGCTATTTCTATTCATAGGTAGATGATTGTACCATAAAACTGCTTGTGGATGCAACACTACTATGACTAAATCTAACTGTTCATATATACTGCTAAACATTATGAGACAGTAAAAAAGAAAAAAAAGTCTCTCTTTTCCAATCAGCAGAGTTATTATTTGAGTCAAAATATATATTTAAGATGGAAAGTATGGTTAAAGGAAGCATAATTCTGTGGTTTTGCTGTAAAAATCTCGAAGGCAAGCTATATGGGTTTAGAAATCAGAAAGCTTTGTGGATTTAGAAAAAATTGTCAATGGATAAAAAAAGTTGTGCAGATGTGTACATGGCTCTATGTGTTGTTACTCTGTAGATGTAAAAGGCAGCCATGACTATCAGAGTTGAAAGGTCCCTTAGGTGATTTGTGCCACATCCATGAGGATTTGGAGATGACTTGTTTATTTCTTATGTATTCAGTAATGTACCAATTATAACCATTAAATGGGTTATATTATGCTATTTTATTTATTTTTTTTTAAGGGAAGTAGTGAAAGTATCCTCTAGATAGCTTTTGCATACTCACTCTTGACATAAGTTCTAATGTACTTCTTGCATATGTCTTTTATCTTTTATGTTGTGCCCTAAAGCACAAGAGAAATGGACCTTCTTCAAATTTTCTTTGATCACAGAGAAACACATGCTAGGGATAGAATTCTGCCTTGTGA
Organism: Calypte anna; assembly: GCF_003957555.1. Lineage (NCBI taxonomy): Eukaryota > Metazoa > Chordata > Aves > Apodiformes > Trochilidae > Calypte > Calypte anna. The sequence continues at coordinate 142,451,166 of NC_044244.1, forward strand.
TTTGGTCATCAGGTTCTGTCACTGTTTTTTTTCCAAAATTTCCTTTGATCACATTATGGTTGCTAAAGTTTTATAATATAAATATATGTCTTTCGATTTTAAAGGATGTTTTATAAGACGACATTTAACCAATATCCTAGAAACTAGTTCATAGAGATTATCAGTGAAGGTATTTTTTCCATAGCTGAGAAGCTGACTACAGATATCCATGCCTGACTTTTTGAAGAGACTGTTCTAATAGTTATCAGTAGAGTGTTGTTTACAATTCAACAGTAAAAGAATCCAATACCACTTTTGCTTTCCTCCCTCAACCCTTGACTTGAGCTTACTGGTTTTTGCATCACAGTCAGTTAAATACGATTAAATATCTATTTAATATGTACAACATACATAAGCAATAAATCCCACTCCCAGGAATTGGCTTACTATATCAATGACTACATCAAATTTCAAGCTCTCAGTACTAAGAACAAAGCAATAATATAGCTGTTCAGCTTCTCCATACAAGGAACTGTTTTCCAGATTTCTAAATTGTTGTTTAGTGTTGTTTGGTCCCATATTTACAAGCAAATTTAATGTAATTACCAGATATTTTATGCCAGGAAATAGGAAACAATTTTCCTCTGGGCAGATGGGTGGAGATGATTAGGGAAGTGACTGCATTCACTTCTGGATAAGAAATTCTCTGCACTTCCACAATTCAATGCATTACTGGAAACCTTCTTATCTCCAGTTCTTTTTTTTCATACCTCAAGACATAGGGTTGTTTGTGTAGCAATATTAAATATTTTAGAGGTGTCTGATGCCTCAACTGTACAGAAGCTAATAGGGCAGATATTCTGGGGAACATTTTGGAGTTCAATCATTATTTCATTGGTTCACACAGTTGCAGGAAACTGGGTTTGATGGGTTTTGGTTTACAAAACTGATCCAGTTTTGTAAAGCCCTGAAATTAATGTTTTGAGGTGCTAAGGAGTATGAGCTCAGAGAATCTGGGTACAGCTTCTGCCTGTGCAATCACACACGTGATTTTAACTTGCCTTTGTATCTCACTGAAAATGAACTCTAGTAAATTTTTAAACTGCAAGGTTGTGGTCCTGCATAACTTGGACACAGTGCTTCTACCTTTTCATGTTGAGATTTCAAATACTTTTTAAAGGAAAACAATTTTATAGCTGATGGTTTTCCTGCTAACATTTTATCTGGTGAAGTGCAGTAACAATGAACATTTTTAGCCTCCAGAAATCTAAGGAGTTTAAACATAAATGGCAAGACACAAAGTATGTCTGCGATTGTTCTGGATTTTTTTATATCCAAAAAAAGCAGTAAAAGCCAAGGCAAAAGAGAGCTTTAGGACACTGAATAAGGATATTTAGAGAGTAGATGTTACAATGCAGATGTCAGGATTCAGTACCTGTACTTCCCAGCATGACATCCCAGGAAAGACACTATGCAGTAACAGTTACAGGGATTATTTGATAGTATTTAAGAGTGATTAAGTGCACAGAGAATATATAATTATGAATTTAAGTATTTAACACTTGGAGCAACACGTTTGAAATGCTTTTCAAATCAGACAATATCACATCTGAATAAGCCTTCTGTTTTTTTCTTTTAACAAGGAGGTTTGTTCAGAAACACTAAACCAAAATAATTTGGACTTCGGTAGCTTTGCAGAAACTGCCTGCAGGCCTCACAGTAATTGCAATTTGCTGGGACAAGAAGAAGGAGAAAAAGTGTGATTTGGCAACAAAACCTAAGTGGTTTCATTCAAGTCTAGAGTACAATTTTTCAACCATTCTCAAAAGAAATACGAGTCTCCTTCTCTAGAGATATTCAAAACCTTCCTGGAGGTGTTCCTGTGTGAAGGTGATCCTGCTCTGGCAGGGGCATTGGACTCCATGATCTTTTGAGGTCTTTTCCAGCCCCAGAATGTTAATTCTGTGATTCTGTGAAGGGAATAATTAATTTCATTTGAAATTAAAAGCTTTCCTAGACCTAAGTCTAAAAAAAGCATAATTACAGTAGAATTCTATTCTGGAAGCCAAAGTTTATGTTTTAGGTTTAAAGTTTATGATTTAAACATATATATGGGACTCCTAATAATCTTGTGCAAAGAATCCCCTGGATCTCACTGAAGTGATGGATGTGATTTTAAAAGTTCTGCTATTGTTATCTACCTCACTTTCAGCTATATTGAGGAAAATGCACTAGTTCTGTAAGCAGGATACAGGACTGGTTTGATTTTATTGAAGCTGGGACAAAAACTGGTCTATAAGAGGCTTGCCTGAGTCTGTGCCTCTGCTAGAAACCTCTGTCATTCCAGTCACACTGGCCAAATGTGTACAATTGGAGGAAAGTTTGGATAGTGATGAAATTTACTCATTTTGTTTCTTACTTTTGAAAATTACCAAATTCAATCTGATTTTAAGTATGAATGACTGGTGTTTCTTACATGACCTGTTGAGATGTCCTTATTTCTTTATATAGCCTTACACTTGGTCTGAAGACCTTTTTAGTGATGGAAACGACCTCTAATGTTTAAAGCTTATAGAGAAATTGTCAACTACAAAGTCTATTTGTAGCTTGCACAACTGAAATATGTTCGTGAAAATCAGTCCTGAATGGTAAATTATCTGTATTTCAAATATTTAAAATTTCCAGATATTTTAAGCATCAGTAAAAAGCAATCGTAATTATTCACACTGAAAATACATATTTAAGATTTCCATGTTGTATTGAGTTATTCTGCATCATATTTCAAATCTGTCACAAGTATCAGTGTGAAATACAAAATATAAATCATTATTATAATAAACTAATGCCACCTATTGACTTGAAACTAAAACAAAATGTCTGCTGTATTATGCAAAATATTTAGCAGCAGTGTTTTTCTTTTAGAAGTTTATTTAAGACTGAAGATAGGATTTAATATTTAACAATTTGCAGGACACACTCCAGACTAGATTTCTAAAAAACAGTATAGGATATAATGAATGGAGATGAAGAGAAAGTAAAACATATTGTAAATAGCTGAGGTATTTAAAATGCAGCATAAGTTACATCATGTTCTATTCCTTTGCTCTTCAGCTTGCTTTTGTTTCTTTAGCAGTATCTATATAGAGTTGCCTTCATTTTTTTTTCACTTTTCTTCTTGACCCATTGCATCTACTCTCACTGCCTCTAGTAAAAGGTGCACAAAAAATGTATAGAAAAATCTATTTCTTCCTATTCTTCTCCCTCAATTTCTTAGTTGTTGTAATTTTCATAACTTTTCTAACTCTTTTTATTCATTATTATTTCAGTTTTCACTTTATTCTTGCCTTTTTCTCAGTTCATGAAAATAATGTTCTCTGCCACCTTTTTCTCAGACTCCCCCTTTTTCTTTTTTTTCTATTCTTTTCTTTTCCTGATTCTCATCCTCCCTCAATCTTTTATCTTTCCCTGTAGTTTTCTTATATTTTCCATCATTAATTGATTGTCTCTGCCAGGAATTCAGCTTTTGAAAAATGGGTTTCAGAAGAGATTTCTAAATCTAGAGCAACAGAAACAGTGTTTGAATGTTATAACTCCATTGGTTTTATTTTATGTTAATATTGATTCTAGGCTATAACCTAACACTCCAGAATACTTTTGAATACTTTTATTATCTAATATTTATGTTGAAGTGGAGCATAAACACCTCATTGTTGGATAGAAAGCCCAGGACAAGTACTTGGACTATTAGGTATGGTGCAAGTGCAGAATGGGGAAGAAGGAAAAAAAAAAAAAAAAAAAAAAAAAAAAGACACGGTAGCATTTTTCTTCAAGAACCCTTTTATTTTTTGTCCTCTCATCTCGTTTCACTGTTCCCTGGCAGACCACGCTACAGAGTAATTAAAAATAAATATTCAGGGAAATAGATTAAATATATTCAGATGCAATCACAGATTAAAGTGTGTTTCAAGTTTCTATTGTTGCCACTTGAGATGGTACTTAATGTGAGCAACTCATTGAGATCAAGATGAATCTCTGTAGTCAACAGCAGGGATAATAGCTTTTTAAGTCTTAATTTGTGTATAATTGTGTCTAAATAGCAGCTTCCTTTTTTTTTATTTTCCCCTCTTTATTCCTCTGATTTACTAATGGCACAGATAGACAAATGAAGAACTTGAATTTAGTGCTCTATGGAAAGCAGAGAAGGACCTGGAAGCTAGCATAGAAGTAAAGAGAGTTCATATTCACTGATTTGCTTTGCATGGTCAACTACCTGAAAACCAGTAGGGAAAGCAGATAAGCAGTCTCCATCTTATGGCAGTTTATTAACTGTTTCTAAGAAAATTACTTGAATATGTATAACAAACCCCATTCCACAGTCAGATGGAGTTTAGGGAACTCTTTAGAAGGACATACACCAAAATTTAAAAGGTTCTCCTACAGGGGAATTACAGATAAGTAATAAGAACAGGACATACGAGTATGGATAAACATATAGCAAGTTCTTCCTTTCATTTGTTTCTTGGAAAAACAGAAAGCAGGAGTGACCTTTTAAGCAGTGATGTACTGTCATCGTAAGCAGCTGGAGAGTAACCTTGCTCTGGTGTCATTTTGTGGTTCTGTAGTTCACGTGTCAGACCGAGGTTGCACCTCACCAGAGGCAGCTGAATTTGGGGGCATACAAGACCTGGAGAGCTCGTCCCATCTCAGGTCCAGCGCTCAGCAACATTAGACATAGATTCTCAGCAGACGGCCAAGGACAGAAAAATGTGTCTTTCTGAGGGCAGGTCTCATCCCAGATTGTTCCTTTGATCCATATTATCATGAGTTAAGTTCATGAGTGGAATAAATACACACACACAAGCAGAGTTTACAGCTCTGTTGTGCAGCTACTTTTGCATGCTCTAACCACTTCATAGCAGGCCCATAGACCACAGCTTCTTTGAGTTGCTAGCACCTGGGAGCTCAGGACCCTCCAGCTTGTGGTCTCTCATTATTGTTGCATTTGTCCAGCTCATTCTGTCACCTTTCCCCTCACATTTGTTCTCCCAAATCCACCTTGATCCCCTCCTCCCCTTTGATGTTTCTCCTTAACATCACCTCATAGGTTTCTTACATTCTGCGCTCCCATGAAAACATCTTTCCTAAGTTTTAGGTGTTCTCCCAGCAAACCCCTTTAGTTTTATGCCGTTGCAGGAAGAAAGCTCCTTTTGGTGACTCGTTTTGATGTACTTCACACCAGGAGCAATGGTCTAACTGGTCTCATTGTGTGGTCTTAGAGATTAACCAGCTCTTTGTGCTTTCTTTGCAGTGATTACTAGGTCATGAAGGCCCCTCCATCTTTGATTGTTCCTCTGATTTTCCCTAGGTCATTATTTTTGTTTGGATTCGCCTTTAAATGAACAATTCAACTAAAATTACTCCTACATTTCAGGTAGGATAATACATACTTTATAATAGACAGAGATAAGATGCACAGACAGTTTAAGCTAGAAATGTTTGAGGAAAAAGAAATAATTACAAGGGCACAACTTTTCTGAGACATCTCTTATAGGATTTGGTTTTTGGATTCTGGAGACCTCATCTTGTCATTCACCATAAAGATAACTTGGATGACTGGTTTTATGCACATGTCAAACTTTCAGGTGGCTAAAGAAGGTTCTATGACCCATAGAGTTATTAATATATATATATGTAAAAAATAAATAACATTAAGTAAATTATAAGCCAACATTTTACTGATTGATGAAAGGTAATTGGATGGAAGTCTAGTCCTACAAGGAGGGTACACTGATATTTGAAGTTAGTATAGCTTTGGTTGCTTGAGATACAACTTCTGCCATGACTTATTTTGTGCTACTGTCAAATATTAATAAAAAAATTTAATTCATTTTTTCTAAAGATACTATTTCTATTAAATATTCAAGATGAATTTATGCTTTTTATTTAGCCCATAAAATGGAATTAAAGTTAGATGAGTTAGATTTCAAGCCCTCTAGCAGCAGGAAATAGCTTCATAACAAAATTACGTAACAGCTTTTATTTCCAGTGATCAATGTGATAATGTTTTCTTTGTCTTTCTCATGTAGCAAAAAGAGTTGTTTAACAGTATTGTCTTCAATGGGTTATGTAGTGAAGAAAATAAAAAGCAGTGGATGCAGGGTATGCATGTAATTATGGAACTGGAAAGTCTGTCTAGGTTCTTACTCTATGCCCAGGAAGTGGTTTCTCAGCCCATGGACAGGACTGACTTTTGTTGAGGAAAATGTTATAATTCCTGTATTCATGCTTCAAGCACGTTGCTGTTAATAACGTGCCAGGATCTTGATGATTTTCAGGCAACACAAACCTCAGGAAACCTTTTAAGAGGTTAGCTCAGTTCTCTTGATTCCATTCTAGCTGTAGCTACAAGAAGAATTTTCTATATCTAGACACCCTTCCTTTAGAGCTGGGAGAAATGTGCAGCAATATTCTTGCAAAAACAATTTTACTCAGATATTTTTCCTTTAAAAATACATTAGAACTCAATCAAGCCTACATGTCAACTTCTAGTGAAAACTCAGAAATCTGTCAACATTTTCAGCTTTGTTTGGCACCAAGCATTTCTCACAAAATTCCTGAGTATCACGCTACTTTACTTCTGAGCTGTAATATATGTGCACACTTCCAGCTCAATTTCTCAGTAGAGGAGGAAACAGAGATAGAATCTGTATATATTCTAAGAATTAGTAACTTGTTTCCTTTTATGTATAGTCTCAGCCTAGAATGAACAGAACTGAACAGAAAGGAAGTAATTTATATCTTATTTTATCTGCAGTAGGAAGACCTGGACTGCTAGGAGTAACTGCTCAGCTGTTCAATGGCCAATTTAAGTTAGAGATCAAGGCAAAGGATAAATTCCCCTCTGACAAATCCTTTTTTTTGCCATGGAGTTTCACATAAAAAAACAAACCAGAAGGCAACAAAACCTACCTTAGTATCATAGCAGCACATCTGGAAAGAAAAAATTCCATGTTCATTACAAAATAACTCTTTAAATTCTTTTGATTCAGCTGTATGTCAGCAACTGCTATCACATGTACTTATTTATTTTTTTAGGGACTTCTCTTCCATTCTACTCTCTCCCCCTCTCCTGTTTTTGTTTTGTTTTGTTTTAGTATAAGGAAGAATTGGAGATGGCCTTCACAGCTGTAAGGAGAAAGCATATAGCAAAGAGGTAATATAAACAATAAGCCCAAACAATCCTACAGTTCCCTAAGGAACAGAGGCAGTAGAAGACATTGTTTCTGACTCATGTAATTAAAAAGTAGTCTAAGAAATGGTGTTCAGGTGGAGAAACCAGCCTGAAATGCTGCAGAAAGTTCTAATTACAATGAGAGATCAAAAAAATACTGGATTTGGAAATTAAATCAAACCTATAAACACCTTAAACAACTGCTTCAACTTTAAATAACAACCTCATTCCTTGTGTCAAAACAACCTTCCCCAAGTACCCCATCACTGAAACACGGTAGGTTACCACACAATTGCAAGATAATTCAGGTTGCCAGAGACCTTTGGTGTTCATTGCACTCAAAGCAGAACTAACTTCAAAGTAGATCACACTGCTCTAGACTTCTAGTTCAGTTTTGAAAATCTCCAGGAGCCTCTCTGAATAGCACAGCCTGGTGTTTAAACACTTGCACCTGGATGATTTTTCCATCCTTTAGGCTTTTGTCAGAACTTGCCTTGGTACAGTCTGTTGTCGCTTTTTGATTTCTTTTGCACTTCAGAGAAGAACCTGGTTCTGTCTTTTCTATTACCCCACTTTCTGTTGTGGATGACAGTGCTTTATAAAGGCACAGGTTGTACATCCATGTAGCCAAGCTGTATAGACCTTCAAGGTAAGGGCTGCTATCAATCTAGGTGAAATTTTTTCACTAACCACTGAAGAAGTTATTCTTCCCTCCCATCCTTCTACTACACAGCCACAGAATATAAAAATCCATCTTTTTTCCTCAAGAATTGCAAAACTGGTACATTTTGAGTTTCATCTGATCATGCTTATTTGTACCTGAAGTGATTTCAGAACTGCCCTGGAAAAACATAGATGCCGTTGGCATAAATGTTTCTAGCAACACATTGCAAGATAGAGCTGGCTCTGGTGTTTCTGATTTCCCAGCCTCCATGTTTGGCTAATTAGATGTTGGGCTCTGTAGATGGTTTTGAAATTATTTATTCCCTGTCTAATGACATTTCACGTGTCACAGCAACAAGCAGTGAGAGGTGCTGAGCTTAGGAGATACAGAGGAAACTGGATTTAGCTGGTCTGCAGAGCGCCTGTTTTTCTCTTTACCCACAAAAACAAAACAAAATGAAAACAGCCTAGAAAGAGAGAGAAAGAAGGGAAAAACCAGCAATATATTAGTACTTCGGTGTCTATTAAACATATTGCTACTAGCTGCCCAGTGTCTCAGGGAGGTAAAACAAAGGTACTAGCTGTGGTTCTGTGTATCCTTAGATCTGTAATTTTGGCTTGCAGCATTGTATTCAACTTTGGACAATACCTACTTTTCTTTTAATTTTCTAGCAGATAGGCTAGCAGACTGGAGCAAAAAATAAATGCAGTTTTGTAAACAACAAACGATAGCTTTGTGCTTTCTAGTGGATTATTATTTATTATATACCTTTCTCCTAAAGTAGTTTCATATTCTAAATGATTACATCTGGCAGCTGCCCAGGTAAAAGAGCCCTGCCAGCTTAAAGACATGCAGCCAGGACATTAATATTCATACTGTGTTTTGCCCTTCTCATTTATGTACTTAACTCGCTGAGACACAGGAAGATCCATGGGGAACAGTAACGTGGGAGCTCCAGCCAGCTGGGCATCAGGACTTCATTAAAAACAGAGAACACAAATTTTAGAATCACCACTCTACTCTTGCCTTTAGAGAGATTTATTAAATAATAGCAAGCAAACATCAGGTGGGACTCTACCCTGGCAGTAGCTGAAGCTATTGACTTTCCTAGCTTTCATCCATAATTAAGTGATAGGTTTGTGCTACATTTTCTGGGTGATACTTGAGGAAATGTAGCCCATTGCCTATAGATATCCATATGGAAGAAAATGAAATGTGTTGCACTTTACAATTAAAATAAAATCACTGGCAAATATTTTTTTTCTTCTAGCAATCAGGTGTTATATTTGATGATCTTAGGGTGTATGAGTTTATAAAAGGAGATTCCACTACACATATTTTAAATGAAATGTACTAGAAATTATTTTACTGATTGTTTCAGAATTCCATTTAAAATACAGTTATTTTAATATAATAAAGTATCTAAATAATTTCTGCAACAATTGCTTGAAGGTAAATTTATGTGTGATGCTATTAGCATTCTCAAAATGGATTCTTGGCTTCTCCGTATGTTCTGGAAATTATCTTTTTATGCTGCTTGTGAAACACAAGCCAGTGTATAAGAGCTGGAGGGTGTTTAATGGAATTTTATGTTATAAAAAAGAGTGATCCAAACCTTCGAAGTGTTCCTAGAACTCCAGTTAAAGCTAAAGGTATTCCCAAATGCTCAACACCACAGGAACTTCACTGGTAGAACAGTGTTGTAGGTACAGAGAGAGCTTGTGTGTTTCCTCTCCTTCATTCTAAATGGATTGCTTTTCAACACATACATAATCACATTTTAGAAGCAGAGCAGGTTAGTAGGTTTTTTTCATGCCAATAACTTGATGGTTGAACATGGCCACACATAAGGAGGAAAGGCAGGTACAGGGCAGGGGACTAAATCATTGCTTACTGATCCCATTGAGCACAGAGTTTTTCTTTTCTCCAGCAAGTTACAGGTTATCAATCAAACTGTTTTTCTCTATCAGGAAAGCACTCACCTTCCATTTTGAAGAATTCAGAACATTTTAGGATGCAACATATGAGATTGACAAAACAATCCTTGACTGTTGCTCCTGTGGCCTATTACTTAAACTCTTTATTGTTTCCTTCATAAAGTATTTGGCTACTGTGCAATACATTTTTTACTAAAGTTATAAAAAAAGAAAGGAAAAAAAAAAGAAAAAAAGAAAGACATAATAGCTTATTGCATATAGGGAAGTAGGGTAGGTTTAGACTGGATATTGGGAAAAAAATTTTCACAGAAAAAAAAGTAGTCAGACACTGGAATAGGCTTCTCAGGGAGGTGGTTGAGTCACCATCCTTGGATGTGTTTAAGGGTTCTGTTTAGATGTGGTGTTGGGGGATATGGTTTGCAGGAGAACTTTGTAGAGTAGGGATGATGGTTGGGCTCGATGATCCCAAGGGTCTTTTGCTCTAAGTCTGGAAAACTGCTTCAACTGAAGTGCTCATGTTAAACAAAAATTCACAGGATGGGAAATGTAATCATCAAAAAAATTTACAGAGGTCTTAAATAGATTTTGCCAAAGAAAGACAGTGGGATGTATAGGAAATGGCATCATCCTAGATAAAACTGTTTTGAATTCAAAATTTTTGACAGGTTTAGCTGTAAATGACCAAGAGAATTATAGAAAGTATTGGTCCTTCACTTTAGCAGAGGACAGAAGAACACGTCAGGGCTACAGACAACTGCTAGGGCAAGGTATCGCAAACCCTCTGAGCCTGAATATCTTTTGTGCCTAACAGTAGAGAGCAGAGATTTTCATGCCAGCTTAACCTTGTGTCCACCTTTGTGAAGAGTAATCAGCAAGTAATCATAAACTTTTGGAGCTTATGCATCACAGAAAACCAAATATTCATTAGGCTGAGTAAGCCTCTTCTAAATATTTAGCTTTTTCTCCTAAATATTCAGTGGATGTGCAGCTAGTAACACATACACAAATAAATTGCCCACTATTGCTTTGACAAATTCAGCTTGTGTTACAAAAGTAACATTTAAAGACTCCGTTTCAGTCCCCAGTGGTTTGAAAACTTTACTTTTCAATTTCAGGCTAAGATATTGAGTGCAAAGATATTTTTATTAATTCTATAGTGAACATGCAAACACATTAGAACAAATTTCTGAAGATCCATTTGCTCTTCTGCTATTCTGGTCAGTCACCAAAGACTGATTGCTGTTGCAGTCTTGCCCTAGTCCCAGATGATAAATGCAAGAATAAAATCAAGGAATTGCACTGTGTACTTTAGTATTGCATATTACAAACAACGTGGTATAACTTTTGGGATCAACTAGTACAATAGCAGTAGAACAATCTTTAAAAAGTCTAGTGCTGAGCAGTCTTGTCTATAAACACACATATCCATATGCTGTGGAAATATCTACAGAAACACAGGATGACTTGACTTATCTCAGACATATATGCATATGAAATTACATATGTACTTTCAGATATTCATTATATCCTCTAGATCAAGATCTCATTTGCTTGTCTTGGGTTATTTTTCTAGAAGAAAATCCAGCTCTTATTTTCCCATAGTAGGCTGTGTTAAGTGGACTGACATTGTCTCTTTTGCTACACAAAATTGACAGAACTAGCATTGCGCTTATGCTGTAGCACTGCATAGGGGTACTTAGAAGGGTGAATCATTAAATAATTATGCAATCTGAAAAATTATTGACTGATTTATGTACTCGGTGCTAAGTGAGATAATTATAGCATAATAGCCATCTTTTAAAATAAGGTGTTTTTTTCCATCCCATTCCCAAGCTCTGTGTACCTGTGTTATTCAGACATAGCTCTGTTAATTACATGGATCCTGTGACAGTAGTAGTTCAGGCTTTTTTTCTGAATAACCATATCTATGTATCATAATTCAGTGTTGCCAGGGCTCAAAGGCAGATGGCTGCCATTCCCTCTCTCTTAAAACTGTAGCTGCATTCCTGCTCAGGTATTTCACACAAAGCTGGGCAAAATTAAATTCTGACTGCAGCTGCCTGATTTTGCATTGCAAAGGAACAAGGACTTCTAGTTCACTCCACAAATGCTTACTTCAGAATTGTTATTTAAGAAATGCTTTCCAAAGCATTTTTGTGGATTTGTCCACTATTTGCATTCTTTGACAAGAAAAACCTAAAACCAAGCCTAGAATATTTAAGATGAGTCTTGCCTTGTAATGTCAAACCTAAAAGTTCGTCCTTGTAACTACCTTTGAAAGTATTTGCATGACAAATTAATTTATTTATTTGTTAAGGTCTTTTCAAGTTTCTTAGGAAATGTCAGTTTCAGCTGGACCTGCTAATTCTGCAGCTCAAATACTTACAATTTAAATATTTGTAGAGTGAGAAAAATAACTCTCTTTTCTATAGCTGCTTCTGAAACGCTTTATTACCTTTCTTTGCATAGGCTTGGGAAAACATGTAATTTGTCCTGGCTTTTGTCTAACTGAAAATAAAAGATTAGGTACAGCTCAACATGGGAGGGAAAAGACAAAAGCAAGCATGTCAAGCATTTGCCATTAGCAGATTTTTTTTTCTGACAGGGCCAGAGTGCTTCTAAGCTTTTCTACCCTTTGTTTTAATAAACATATCCAGTAGGTATGGCTATCTTGTTAGTTTGATCTCAAGGAAATTAAAAAGTGAAGACACATACACACGTTTGGGATGATGTCATAGGCCTGTGTGTCTTCTGTTGGAAGCAAGGTTTTTGGATCACAGCTTAAATGCAAAAAGCCTATGTGTCTGAGTCAAAACCCAGGTGGTTTTAGATAGTATTTCCACCAGACTTGAAAATGCCCTTTCTTTTGGTATTTCAAATATGGAGAAGTCGGGAGGAGGAGGAAACCATTCAGAAGACTAAGTAAGTTCTCATGGGACAACAATAACAAACACACAAACAAACAAAAAGCACTAAGGTTTTAACAAATTACATTTCTTATGCCTTTGCAACAATTCCTTCCCTGGCATCTTCCTTCTGCTTCGTGAAGTAAAAGCTGCAGTTTCTCTTTTAAGATTTTCATGCTGTACTTGTATTCATTCTTCTTGTGTAACTTGATATTTGGTTTTGTACTGAGCACTTCTTTTTCCACAATAACTTCTGCTGCCTTTTCTTCTCTGTGTCGGCAGCCTTTCTGTTCTGCTATGATGTACCATGCTGTACTCTTAACTTCACTCATAAACAAACCAAAAAAAATGAAAGGAAAAAAAAATGCATTCTTCCAGTTGCAACATTAACCTTCCCTGTCTGCACAAAAAATGTTATCCAAGTACCCTGTGGCACACTTTCAGATTCTGACAAATATTAGTACAAAAGACACACACCAAAAATCTCAATTTGGTGCTTTTCATCTGTTGTATTAATAAGTAGGTGTTATGGTTTGATGTAATTTAAAACTTTGGATCTGTGAGAACAAAGCCCAACCACCAAGGGCACAGTGCAAGCATAAAGTGTTCTTTGGCAAATCATGCAAGCAAAGTGATACAGCCCTGTGAAGATACGGCAAATATGTTGTGAGGCAAAATAGAGAGAAGGAGAGAGCGAAGGAGAGAGAGAAGGAGAGAGAAGAGAGTGAGAGAAGAGAGGGAGAGAAGCGTGAGAGAAGAGTGAGAAAGAGAGGGATATCCCCCCCACACGGATCCAGCGGCATCTGGCAATCTTTTTCCTTTGAGTTGGAGATACAGTTCCAGATGGGGCAAAGGTCCAGTGAGTGGGTGGTAGGCAGGGATGATTCAACATGCCAGTGTTCTTCTTATACACCGGGTTTCCCCCCACTCTTAAGGTTGATTCAGGCTCCAGGAATGGCCTCCCAGGAGGGTCCCCTCACCCCACCCACCCAGGCTCAACTGGGGCCAAAACCTCCACCCTACAGCTTCAGCCAGTGTGGGTCTGCACCCCAGTATCACAGAATGTTCAGGTTGGAAGAGAACTTCAAGGTCATCCAGTCCAACCTTCTTTGATTGCCGCATTGTCAAATGTGGCAAAGAAGATTGCACGGAATGGAACCTCACAGTAGGTAATGTCATTCTAATTGTACTCATGACAGGGATTTGCTTTGGGTTCAGTTGTAATGAGAGAAGGTGGCTTGGTAAAGGAGATCAAGATGTCAGTGCAATAATGGATGGGAGGGATGGCACAACAGTTGTGGACATGGTAATATTATTAATGGACATTTATTCCTAATTGACCTCATATCCCTTACATGCTTTTATTGATTGATTTATTTATTTTGTGGCTTTGGGTCAGATTTTTTTATCTGCGTAACCCCACCTGAGCACAGCAGAGTGCAGCATCTATTAAAAAAAAAATCTCCAGTAAGCAGAGAAAAGGCTTAGATAGGCGTCTTCATTTAGTCTGTATCCAGGGCTAAACTGAAGTAGTTTGTGCTCTCACGTGATGACCCCCCCATCTGAGAAGGGGAACCAGGAAGAGGAGAGAAGCACTGTGGGTCAAAATATCAATTGATGTAATGAAATAACAAAACAAACACAGACACCAGCATCAAGTGTAGGAGCAGAGCGAGCAGTGGGCCAAGAGGGAGAAGCCCTAGGGAACAGAAGTCCCCACCCTCAGCGCAGCTCCTCCTTTTAAACTGAGTGTGAGGTAAATTGTGTGGGATTTGCCTGTCAGTCAGCTTGGGACAGTTGCCCAAGGAAGCAGTGGAGTCACCATGCCTGGTATTTGAAAGCCGTGCAGAAGTGGTGCTTAGGAACATGGGTTAGTGGTCTTTTCCAACCAAAATGTTTTAAGATTCCATGACTTAAGCTCCAGCTGACTTTGGGATACTTAGTGGCCTATCCTCCAAAGCTGACCTATGATCCTCTCCCTGTGAAACCAGGACAGCAGGTCATGCAGGGAACAGCTGCAGCCCATAATACTTTTGCATTGGATACTATGCATAAATCTTTTTTGAACTGTAATGCATAAGCATGAAGAAAATTATAGAACATTATACTACAAGGTGGATTTTACACAACAGAATAGTACCCTGCAGCATCCCCTGTTACATAACTTCTGCTTGTTAAGATTAACAGCCTTTCTGACCCCCAAATTTATAAATTACACCAGATTTACTTAAAATATGCTGTCCTTAGCAGTCTGGCCTTTTATTTTTTTATTAGATCATAAATTCCCATACTTGCTATTACAATTTCAAATTTGGGGCAAACAAGCAGCTTAATATAAAATTCAAGGAGCACAAACTTAACACTGAAATGTCATAGTAATATACTTTCTAGTTTTCATGAAAAACACAAATACCTATCTTAATTTGATACCCATACCCTAAGGTTTACCTATTTGGTTTAGGCTTAATATTTGGAAAAGTTTTTCATTCTTGAAAAACTGTAGAAAAATCCCATACTTGAGTTTAAAATAGGGCACACTAATTTCAACACTGTTTATAGAACTTCTTAAGTAAAATGTAGTTCTCATTAATTTGGGTAACTGAAAATTACAAAGTACATAAAAAACACAGGCAAGGAAATTTCATTTTTCTACTCTGTTTAGAGACATTAATCCTGCACTTCATAGACTTAATGATCCTTCTAGTTGGAATTGCTACATTTCACATAGTATAAACAGTTTTAAAATAAATAAATAATTTCTGAGGCAAAGTATGTGATTTCCTACTGTGTAATCAGTCCCTGCTACAAAATCTTTAAATTTTATGAAATAAAGTATTAGCAGCCAGACAAGTAGACTTTGGTCTTCTCTACTGAACGAGTGAATATAAAAAATTGTGGGTTTTATTCCACCAGTGACTTCATTTGACAGAAAAAAACCCAAACCAACACATTAAATCTAATTCTACTAGTTTTAATTTTAATAGTAGAATTCATTGGTATGGCAAGACTCAAAAATCTCTGATGAGTATTTCTTAGAAATTTTAACTGAACTGAATTAGAGCCACAGTGAATGCCTCTAATCCCAGCTTCACCAACCGGAGGGGTCACTCCATTCTGAACCTGTTTGAGCATTGGTTCTTCTCCAGATGAGACTAAATCATGATTTCAGTCAATTGGAGACTCTTTTTTTTTCATGTTGATGGCCTGTTTTGCTAAAGGAGTGCTTTGGTTAATTTGTAAATGTAGCTTTCTTTAAAATTTGGTACATCTGCACACCAGCTAAGCAAACTAACAGCCAAAAATTCTGCCCATCTCTCAGTACCAGACACATGTCTATGACAGCTGTAAAGGAATATTTTAAAACTATACCGCTGCGTTAAAGGTTATACATGTGCATTTTTCTTCCCTGAGCAATTGAGTATATTGGAAGAAAAAAAATCAAACTCTCTTTAGTTAAGTTTCAAGGGTAGAATTTGTTTTTAGGAAATCACAAACATGTTACTGCTTTTCTAGAACAGAACAGACCGTGTGAAAGTGATCATGAGATTAAATGGTGTATTAAAAACAGATGAGCTTTGGCATACAAAGTGGCTTGAATCACGTTGATTCCTCTAGTCAGCAGAGCATGAATGAAATAAGGACTGCAACACTGTGTTTCTTGTTGAAGTGAGCTAAATAAGTGTTAAGATTTTTTCCTTACATAAATCTCCATCTGAATTAGAAACTACAGCTTGTACTGAGAAAATATCAATCCTATTGATTAATGTATGTTTTTATATAATCCAGTTAGCAATGCTTTTGGAAATAGGAGGGTAGTTTGTGTGATAAGGTTCAAGAGCAAAAAAGCAAAGAGTATGCAAAGTTCAAATTAAGGTTATGTGGTGGATTTCTGTCTGAAGCTGGTCACAATCAAGTCCTGCTCATTTGTGAATGCTGAAATAAGTGGATTTTTTTTTTTAAATCTGAACAAGGATGTAATTTTTAAATTTTTCATCACATCCATTGTGAATCTCATTTTGCAAGACAGGTAGCTTGGAAACTGAAGCAATGAATAAATCCTGTTCTGCATGAATGAGACTTTGCAAGACTCTGCCTTAGCAACCACCCAGCAACTATCAGATGATCTAATATCAAGGATAGCTGGCAACATTGAACAGCTTGCTAGCAGCTGAGATCTGATGGTTTGTAATGTGTAGGATGTGGTTATTAATTTGAAAATAAGAAGCATTGGCATGTGCTTGTGTAAGATATGGGGGACAGGAAAAAAAATCTTAGTGCCAGAAACCATCACTTTTCCTAGACTTGCACTGCAGCCTTACTACACAGATTCATTGGGTCAGCTGTTGCCACTACAAGAAAATGAAGTCCTGCAGCAAGTGAAAGCATCAGTTTTATAAAAGTCAATAAGCATTTCCACATTGAAGTACATATTGTAAGAGTGCTGCTGTGATTTTTTTTCTTGTTTCCATCAGATTTAAAGGAAACAAATTCCTAATCTGTTTTTTCTGTAAGACTCAGCTAGAGCCTGTCAGACAGTGTTAGTGCTAGGGTTTGTCTCATATATACCTGTCACACAAAATGACTGCTTTGAATTGCTACACCTGCTGGTGCTCCTGAAAGGTAAGTGCTAGAAAAGAAAATGACCCATGGAAATCCCTCCTTATAGCTGCACCTCTCTGTGCTGCTTCTGGCAAAGAACATCAACACCCCTCAGCTGTTGCTTACATGCTTACCTTCATGGTCTTGTCTTCCTGGCTCTCAGCTTTTGTGTTATACAATTTGTTGTACAAATTACATGACCTGTTTCCATGATGGATGAAGTTGATATTAGGGAAGAAAGATGCAAAGAGACATCCAAGGGGGGAACTGAGAATGAATCTCCAGCAGAATCCCATGAAGCTTTGACTTTCTCATTCATTCCTTCATGTTATCTTGGTGAATGTGTTTCTATGGAAGCAAAGTTAACAGGCACAGGATAAGATATGAGGAGAGACAGGTGGTTGCAGCAGAGGTGGGAAGGTGCTCCTTAGGTGGGCATGGTGCTCCTTGTGTGTAGTAGCAGCTGCACTGTTGAGACATGTATTTCAAGAAAGGTCACTTGAAAGTATGAGAAGCACCTTTATAGAAATGCCAGAGCTGAACTGGTGGGAACCTTGTAGTAGTGATGGGATCAGCTGCAGATTACTGCTCATCAGCTACCTTTCTCCTTTCTGTTGCTTTCTTAAAATAATCTTGAAATCATGTATTCTCCTCTTGTAGAAAATAAATACTTCTACAGTATGTTAAATAAATACTTCTACAGGGATGTTAAGTTGAACCATTCTGAGTTTGAATTACCAATTAACAAACTGATTAAAGCAGATCAGTAATATCCAGAACTGAACATCCAACATTTCTACTAATCCACATTCCTGCATGGTCCCAAATAGGCTGTCAATTTTCTTCACTTTATTAATAATTTTTTTACAAAATCCATACAAATATTCCAGTGGACATTATATTATGTCAAATTTTCTGGCCTTAGCTTATTCAAGTAACTATATTTATTGTCCATAAGTCTACTACTAAAGATGTGGAAAATATTTGGAAGTCTTTGAAAGTCTTAAAATATTTTTAACCCTTAGATTTTAAAGAAATTTTTACCATGAGTGTGATTCGAGTACTTGTGTGCTGATGAGTTTCTTGTACGACCCTTTCAAGTATTTTTTTCACTCCCTTGTTTCCTATGATTTCTGCTGGAACTAGGAGTGTAATGACAGTCAATAAACATACTAGCTCTCTTTTAAATCCATCTAGCTTAAAAAACCTCCACAAATAAAAACAAACAAACAAAAAACAAAACAAAACAAACAAAAAAATCACATGCAAAAATTCTCAACAATGCTATTCACTATAGACTACTGGTCTCCAGCAGGTTTGTATAAACCTATCTTGATGCATTCTCATAGCATTTTTTTCTTAAACTAGACAGATTAAATTTACTGAGTTTACTTGTAGCACTTCCAGAAGTGCAGTAAATGTTCCCTCAACTGCAGTCTATACGACTGGTCAGTGATGGGACACTGAACTCTCTGAAGCTGCTGATCTGATGCAGTGAGATCTTAGCTTTTCTGTTCTAATCTGCTTTGAGGAATGAGTGCTAGGTCTCCTAGAGGGTCTGTCAGTACAAAAATACTACTCTGGGAAATGTAGACATTACTGTAATAAAGGAATATTAGTGAATGTTTGTTTCTTTGTTTAAGTTTTCCTCTGTTAAAATAAAGTTTTAAACTACCCAGAGTTTTGGGGATTACTAATTGGCAGTTCCCTGGTTTTAAAAGTAGGAATTGTAACCAACTTCTCTTCATTGTGACCGATGTCCTCATTGAAGTCCTTCCAGTTCAATTTCTGGAGTAGTTGGGCAGCCCTTTGTCCCCTTCATGTCCTACTTCATGCCTGAGTCTGCTGCTAGAAGATGCTTCACTAGATCTGAGGAATTAATGAGGGATCGCTCAGACTCTTTGCCCCTCAGTACAGGAGGTGCCCAATGCAGCAGAATGAGATTAAGCAAAGAAGTGTCAGAGATGAGATACCACTGTATGGAGTATGTTCTCATAAGGGCACAAAACACAGGGAAGGCTGAAGGGTAAGACTGAAGAAGGTGGATTGAGGCTTTTGTTACAGTGCCTCAGAGCAATGCAGCACATCTGGTGAAGCTCCCTTTTACAGAGGCTTTGGTTACACAGCAGCAATCTCAGGCTTTTGACTGCAGATCATCTGGAGTAATCATTTAAAGTTACCTGCTTAGCTCCAAAAACATCAGGAAGAATGTGTAGCAGAACATGTGTGATACAAAATACAATCTGTGGGCTTGATATTTAAACACCTAATTAATCCCACTTAAAAATGTAATTAAAATCTTTTCTGGCTATTCAATTTAAATTTACCTCCTAGCATATTTCTTTTTCAATAAAATGGATTAATTTTTAGGTGTGCACTCATAAGGTTTTTAGCAACATTTTATTTTATGGAAAACATTTATATCCAGGAGTGGCTGCAAGTTTTAATTGATTTTTCACACCTCAGTGCAGTTAGTTTTTTGCAAGTACTTCTTGCTCTTTCTCAGTAGGGTCCCAAACCCAGATTTAATTTTGATGTGGTAAAGGGGTTACTGTGCCTAGAATTTCAATATATCATTTAAGACTTTTTTATTTTTTTCAAGTTTAATGGAAAATAAAGTATGTTTATTCATTTTGTGGATGTCAAGCTTCAGTTTACATGTTAAACATGAATGGTGGGGTATATTTTGAATTCCCAGCCTGAGTATTAATTCACTTTTCAAATCACCTCAATGAAAACAGAAACCCTACTTAAAAAATAAGGTTTTGATCCTGGAGTATCTCACCTAGTTTGATTCTTACTGAAATGACTCCGTGTTTTATCTACATAACTAATATGTGTATGAGAATTTATGGTATTTCACTTACTACTTGCCTCAAAAGGAAAGGTTGATACAGTATCTGGCCAACAGTTCATATTTAGTAGACAATTTAAAAGGGAGTTCATATTTTCATGTGCCTTACATATAGCTGACTGTAAACTGGAGTAGAATTTCCTGAGCTTACCCATCAATGTTTATGAGAAATAAGATACATTAAAATAAAAATGTGTAATGTCCTGTATTAGCAGGTTTTCCTGTAGTTGCTATGTGACAGCAATATTTCAGTATATTGTTACTCTTTCTCTTATGGATTACAATACAATAATTTGCTTACTCAAAGGCAAAATCTGCATATATATGGAATATTACAATATTGTACATTGGCTTTGTTAAAGGGTACAAGCCAATGGGCACCATCAAGCAATATATCAGCTGACTTTGGTGAGGGTAGGGCTAAGGGGAGATACATCTTTCAAGCTAATACTGTCACTGAGGAGAAAAATTTGCTCTTTTAGGCAGTGGCAAAATCATATGTGTTTCCTTCACCCCTGCCCATCCCACTCCAGCAGCAAATTCAAGTAGAAGCTCTTTACTGCTTTTATGTCTGCTGGGAAAATTTTAGGAGCATGGATTTAAAACTGAGAACAAACTTGAGAGAAATTATAAGCTGTGGTGGAGGGACAGTGAATGGAAAAAATAGCATAAGCATTATTTCTTCACAGGTTGCACACATGGGAGTTGCTAGACTTTTGTACACACAGGATTCAGCAGTTTGTCATCAGGACCAGAGAGGCAAGGGGGAGCCCAGATTTTGTTGCCTGAGGGCATCTTCCTGAGGAAGAAGTTTAATTAAAATGTGTCCTCCACTCTATTTTATCGTGTGAAAGGCTGGCCAGTGTTTCGCTTAATACCCCTGTAAATTCCTTTGCCAAGTGTCATTAATTTGACAACAGCCTTGGGAACCAAGGGGTCCTGAGGTCAAATGCATTTTGCCTCCTTGGGCATCTGGGAATGCTCTCAACACCAGCAGCTGGAAGGAGAAGAGGACAAACAGGAGTTATACAGAGGAACTCTAATGGCAAATATTGTTTTTCACAGGCTCATTTTTGAAACGTTGTAATGTCTATGAAGAAAATGCATTGTTCACCCTAAAAGATCTTTTATATCATGAAGTTTCTGTTAGGGAAAACAAATTCTGCTTATATCTGGTATATACATATTTACAGCTATACTGACTTATATGCTAAAACAAATCGTCCACCCACAGAATGTTTTGTTCACTTTATTGAAGTTAAAACATATGTCAGATGCCAAATGACAGTGTTAGCACTCCAAAGCTGAGGGACTTCTTGTGCTGATGTATTCAGTGTCAGATCAGTTTATATTCATTGAAGTGAGTGAAACTTTGGAATCATGTAACAGTTGAGAAGCTGAGGTTATATGTTTTCCTCTGCACTTGGACAACTTTCATTTAGATTTAAAAAAAAAAAAAAAGACAATGACAAAAATGCAAACAGTTGAGTAATGTCCTGAACATGAAGGTCTAGTAATCTGGAATAAAATAACTGAAGCTAATGAACTCTAAAAAGAAAAGAACAGATTTGCCAATGAAGAAAATATCTCTTAGAAAGTGAAAGGACTCAGCCTGTTAACTGTAGGGATCTGAGCCATGCCTGGGTAAAGAGAGCTTCTTTTAGCACAGGAAGGACTTACCTTTTCTGGGCTTCTGCCCTATATTTGTCTGTCCTCCTCTGACAGCATTCTTCGTTGTCTAGGAAAGTTGGAGAGAAGAACAGAAACTTAATTAAAGATTGCCATTAGTCTAAAACTTAGTAAGCACGATGTACTTTTGTTGCTGAAAAATTATTTATTTAACTACCTATTGCTTTTTTACTAAATTTCCAAAATTTCATGTAGCCTAGTGGACTGTCAGAGCAGTTAATTTTATTTAAGTAACTGAAGAGGTAACCTCAAAAATAATCTTTCACAGTACATTTTGACAAATAAATTCTTTTTCAACTTTGTTCCAAACATTTTACATTTGAAGTTGGTTTTTTTTACATTTGAAGTTTTTCAAATATAGGTTTACACTTGAAGAGTTTTTTTAAATGCAACAAACAAAACTCACTTTTTAGGTGAGAATAAGGAATAAGAAAACTAATCTGGAAAGAATATTTTGTGATAAATAAATGAGTGAATAGCAATAATATGTAATATTATTGGATTAATATGGAATTCCTCCAGTAAAGTGAGAAAATTTTGAAACATGATACTTCAAAAGAAGGAGCAGGAAACTTCAAAACATATAAAAAACCTCTCAGTTTTCAAACTCTCAACTCACATAATGTGAATTAATTTCAGATTTTCCAATTATTTACCATTGCCTGAAGATATGGTATCAATTAATTTTTATTGGAAAGGTTCAAGGAATTCATAATGAGACCTAGATAATGTCAACTGGAAAGTCAATCTGATTAATATTTAATGCTTTGCTAAGTAAAAAGTGCACCATTTAACATAGTGAATTAACTAATACAGGAATACTTAAATACTCAAATTATTTAGCTAATTATAGTTTGTATTTCAATAAATCAGTTGTATTGCAACTGTCAGATTACGTATTACCTTGCAACTCTTCTCTCCTTAGGAGAAGTTCCATTGCTCAGGGAGAGCCACAGCAAAGCCAGCTGGCAGCTAGACTAAGAAATAATTGCCCCCAAATGGACAAAATAGACAAAATAACTAAAGTTAATTGAAGCCTCTGCTGTTAGTGAGATGCAGTATTAGTTACATAGGAATCCTACACATTGATCTTGAATCTAAAGTACTCCTGACCTTATGGACTCATCTATTAAAAGAATGTATGAGCCTTTGCAGTATAAAATGTGGATGCTTACAGAATTTGATTATGATTAAAAGTAATTTCAGATAACTATTAAAGCTCCCTTAATGTTTCCTCCTGACTTCAGCTCTGATTCTCCAGATGATCCCTTTTCAGCAAATCATTTAAGTATGTGCTTTAAATCTCTGCTAAATGTGTACCCCTTGAAAGTAGCAAAAAATATTCTTGCAATGTCCATATGTTCCTCCTGACTTGAATGTTGAGTTGGAGTGAAATTTGGTCCACAGAACATGCTGAAGCTATAAATGTGTATCATAAGTCATTAGAGAATAATGTCTTACCAGCTAGTGTGAATTCTCATAAAGGTTTCATGTTGTTCTTAAAATTGGAAACCTTGATGAGTATGGAGGATACAGCCAAAGAAAGGAAATTTTGTAGATTTAAAGCATGCATGTACTTGCCTAGATTAGAGAGCAAACTTGGTAAACTAAGTAACTTATTACTGTCATAAATCCACATGCAAATATGACTATAAGGAACAACATCCTCATTGTCCAATCATAGACATTATGTTGAGATGTTATTATTGTACCAGTTCTATTGTAATTTCTAAAAACTATCATAAAGGCACCAGTGTTGGATTGCTACCAGGTAAAACAGTTGGCAACCCTGTCCCATGGTCATCACAAGGACACAGGGCAGATGATTTAGTCACACAATGAAATTTACTTTCTTTTAAAGACTGTGACTTGCATTAGGTGTGAATGACTGTGTCACTGTTTCCTGTGATCACAGTCAGTGAAATTAACGTAAGATATTACACAGAATCACAGAATCAGCCAGGTTGGAAAGGACCTCTGAGATCATCAAGTCCAACCCTTGATCCACTACCACTGTGGTTCCCAGACCATGGCACTGAGTGCCACATCCAGTCTCTTTTTAAAAACCTCCGGGGATGGAGAATCCACCACCTCCCTGGGCAGCCCATCCCAATGCCTGATCACCCTCTCTGTAAAGATTTTTTTTCCTAATATCCAACCTAAACCTCCCCTGGCAAAGCTTAAGACCATGCCCTCTTATCTTAATATTAATGTGGGTCACATATATTTGGACTTATGCACCAAGCATGGGGGAGACCATCTTGCTCTTCTTACTGGCTGCTGATCTACATGTTTTAGCTAATTCATTATTCTTTTTCTGTCTACTTGGAACTCAGATTGAGAGATAATAACCATGACTGTAAAAAGACTGACACAGGGGATATTAGAACCACCTTTCTTAGAACAGGAATAAAGTTCATAGAATCATAGAATCCTTGGGGTTGGAAGGGACCTCGAAAGATCATCTAGTCCAACCCCCCCTGCCAGAGCAGGGCCACCTAGAGCACTTCGCATAGGAACGTGTCCAGGCGGGTTTTGAATGTCTCCAGTGAAGGAGACTCCACGACCCCCCTGGGCAGCCTGTTCCAGGGCTCTGTCACCCTTACAGTGAAAAAAATTTTTCGAATATTCAACTTGAACCTCCTGTGCTCCAATTTACACCCATTACCCCTTGTCCTATCACTGGTCATCACTGAGAAAAGCCTAACTCCATCTCCCTGACACTCACTCCTTACATATTTGAAAACATTGATGAGGTCACCCCTCAGTCTCCTTTTCTCCAAACTAAAGAGACCCAGCTCCCTCAGCCTTTCCTCATAAGGGAGATGTTCCACTCCCTTAACCATCTTAGTAGCTCTGCGCTGGACTCTTTCAAGCACTTCCCTGTCCTTCTTGAACTGAGGGGCCCAGAACTGGACACAATACTCCAGGTGCGGCCTCACCAATGCAGAATAGAGGGGGAGGAGAACCTCTCTTGACCTACTAACCACACCCTTTCTAATGCACCCCAGGATGCCATTGGCTTTCTTGGCCACAAGGGCACATTGCTGGCTCATGGTCATCCTCTTGTCTACCAGGACCCCCAGGTCTCTTTCACCTTGTTCTGTTGTATCAGGACTTGAAATAATTATATATTTTGCAAGATTTTTTTCCTGTCTGGCAAATTCTGACACTATATTCCATTTTTTCTGTAAGTATGATGTGAAGAATGATGAATAGTTCCTCTGAGAAAATAGAATTATTATTAGACAAGATTCAGATTCTTTGTTTCAAAATATTTGTACCACAGATAGGACAAAGGTAATGTAAAGTTGATATAAAATCCTGCTTTGAGTTATATCATCTGTCATCCAAAGATTAGGTGCCAAGAGAAATGTGTGAGAAGAACTTGAGGCTTCTGAAAATATATTTCATACAAATCAAAAAGATTAAAACAGAATGATGTATTCAAGATCCATTTTGTTAAGATATTCTAAGCGGTAGAGTTGTGGTTCATCAAGTGAAGTATTTCTTACTACAGTTTCATAAGGGCTTAATGATTTCATTTGAATAAGAATAAATATTACATTTAAAGCATGCTGTTACACATTCAGAGACATAAATTAGTACTATGCTTCAGATTCAAAAATCTACTGTCAGTGATCCTAACTGTGAATGCAGAGCTGACCAGGAAATTAAATTCCTCTCCTAAATGCTTTTAGCTGTGGAGAGAAATCGAGTCATCACTCCAGTATTAGGTTAGGTTTGGGATTGATGCTGGCTTGGATTTTTAAAGGCATGATAAACAGTGGATTTGTGAGAGGGTAAATATTCAATTTCTTACGGTTTTGTGTCAGCTCATGCAGAAAATCAGAGAAAAGGGGTGCTGGAAAGAGACTTATGGAGCCATGTGAGCTATGTCAGCATACTGTGCCTTCTTCAGTTTGACATAAACATTGTAGAGAGCCTAATGCATTTCTGAAATGTGTCAGGACAGAACCATTTAGCTCTTGCAGACTGAAATAGTGTTTCTTACAAAAAATCTCAGCCTTGTAGCAGGCTCTTTTTAAATATCAGCCTTGTAGCAGGCAGTCTCCTTGCTTTGCCATGAAAGGTTGGCAAAATATAGTTTCTTCAAAGAGCAGGACCATAGAACCATGAGGGAGCATATAAGCATTCCTAGAAAAGCGTGTAAAGAGAGAGGTGCTGAGTGCACACAATATCATTAATCAAAGAGTTGTGTTAAGTGTGCTCCTTTTGTTGTATGAAAACACAGTTAATGGCAGAATCTAAAGTCAGAAGAAAATTTTGTAGTGTTTTTACCATTGTTTTTCTTTTGCTTCTGTTTTTTAATATTGGCTTTTAATATCTGCTTGAGAAATTTGTACAAAGTAGTTAGGCATCTGATAATCAGTGGAATGGCTTTAATTGGACACATGACCTAATTTAATGTCACATTGTTACTGTATTCTTTCTATTAGTAATTTCCAATAGATTGAAAAGAAATTTGACCTCTGAAAAGCTAGGGAATCACTTACATTATTTTATTTGTGCTTTGAATATTCCTCTCTCCAAACAAACACAGAAACAACAAAACAAAACAAAACAAAACAAAACAAAACAAAACAAAACAAAAAAAAAAGGGGGGGGGCGACGACTTAGGAAGAAGGAAGCAGTTATTACAATGAAATTCTGTTCTAAAATACTGTTTAGGTAACATTCTAGCAATCATTATGACTGCTGAATGCCAGAACGAGGATCTTCTATCATATGGAAAAGCTTCTTGTGTATTCCATAATATTCTAAAAGTACTTGGATAGCCTCTTCTCTGATTATGTATAATTTTTCAGAACACATTCTATAGTATAATTTTTGGTGTTATTATGATTGTGACTACTTTTTTGCCAATAATTAGTGGAAAAACAGCAGTCACAGTCAGAATATATAGCATTTTCCCACAGCATCAACTGAAATCTCACTTTTACTTCTACTTTGCCACAGCAAAGAAGAGTGAAGGCTAGGAGAACTACAGAGAAAAGCTGATTGCTGCTAACAGCTGTGTGTACAATGACTTTTTAATCTGTTATGTGCAAAATTCTTTCTTTAGCATAGGTGGCATATGGAAATGATATAGTCCTCCCCCCACCCCTGTTACATGTGCTGCTTTAATCTATCAAGCCTATCTACTTCCACATAAGCATGACAAGTTAAAAGAAGATTATTTTCAGAGGAAGAGAACTATTCTTTCTCTCCAGTGCTGATAGTAAAGGAGTAGGGTCTTAACACTGAATCTTTCCTGAATTGTAAGCAAGGCTCTGCCAGAGACCAGGAATGTTGTAGAACCATCACCTTGACAGTCAGTTAGAGGAACAATACCTTAAGAATGGGGGAAGTACTTCTGACCCTGTTCTTCTGAAGTTCTGTGCTTCTGAGTGCAGCTTGACATGGGAAGAATTTCAAACACACCTTGTCTGAATCAAGTTCAGCTCTTCATTTTCATGATCCAGGTTCTAGACTGTCACTTCGGCAAGGCAGAATCTTTTTCCTCCTATTTTTCTTACATGCACACCACAATATTTGTCGGAAGATATTCTGTTCTATAGTCTTCTGATTTCTTTATAGATTTTATTTCTGTGTGCATTTGTCCATTCTCATGAGCTGCCCAGAGCCCTCTGCCAGTGCCAGGCCACTTTGGGAATATGTACTGTGATTTTGGCCTGTCAATCACTGCCTTGTTAGCCAGAGATTGTCACCTGTGTGTAGTTGCTTGTCTGTGTATTGTACTGCATATTTTGCTTCTCTTGCATATGTAAATGTGTGTGTTTGTTTTGCTTTGTTTTGTTTTGTTTTTCAAGAAGCTAAGAATCATACAATTTAAGAACATTTGGTATAATAACTAAACATATAGTCCACAGCAAAAGATTTGAGGCTTTACCTCTGCAAGCACAGGGGAAGTGTTTTATTCTATTTCTACAATCACCAGGGATCCCCAGCCTGCCTGATTGCTCCAGAGCTTTTGATTTGCTCAGAGCTGTGGCTTTCCTCCCTGACAGTGCCCTCAATGAAAAGAATATTTCGGGAGCTATGAAGGAACTCCTCAAGAAAAGAGACAACACAAGGAGGGAGGAAAGAGTGAGGAGACAGTCTTGCCAGGATGCCGATAAGAAATGAAAGAGCACTGTTAGGAGAGAAATATGATTATGCAGCACCAGAACTGCAGTAGCCTCTGCAGAACAGAGAATACTCGAAGCAACACAAGAGAACAGAATTTTCTCTTTAAAGTTACAGATGGGAGACTCCCTTCCTAGGCATGCAGGTCCTTCTCTATCTTATTTTTCACAGGTGCATTATTAGTTGCAGCGCACTTGAGAAAGCTTTGGAGGAGAGGGGCATATATCCTACTTTTCCTAATTTTTTTTTATTGAAAGAAAATCGTGTAATAATCTTAATTTATTTTTAATAACAATATCCAATTAAGAAATCCCCTAGAAATCCATAATGCTAATTTAGCTGAGTAAGTCTTGGAATTATTTTGTGACGATAAATGCTACAGATTTTTATGAGTTTCTTTGTCAGACATTTCCAATGTCTACAATAGTTTTCAAAGTAGTTCTTTGTCTCAGATATGAATTCCTCTGCTGCTCTATAGTCTGCTAACTCCAAAAAGAAATACATTTTGTTAATTTTCCTATTACCATTAAAAGAAAGATGGTGGTTTGTGATAACCACTTTTAAAACATCACAAGATCTTCCATTTATTCAAGCAGGACAGTAATTCCGAAAGTAGAGAAATCAGATATTATCCCAACAATTCTGAAATAGAACAAGTATTAGAGAAACAGTTATTATAGCATACTGAAATGCAGGTTTGTTTAGATACATGCACAATTCATTATTATTACAAGCTTGATATTTTGAGTTCCTTTATCCTCTAATGAAATTTTAAAAAATTAAATGTATTTAGACAGGATGTTTAAAAACATAGCTGGAAATAAATAACCAAATGGTAAACTATATCCTAGCTAACTAGTATTACACATAAGCTCCAAGACAGATGGTTATCTAACTCTGGCATAAGAGCCATGGCATGGACACCTCCCTGGCAGGAGCACAGTGAGGCATTTTGCACCACAGGGATGCAAAAATCTGTCTTAATACAGGGGGTGCACATCCTATCACTCCCCCACTGGAGAGGTCCTCTTTCTTTTGAAAGGTTGTCATACCTTTGACACTGTGTAGATGGAAGAGGCCTTTCATCACATCACACTTTTCCCATCAGTTCTCAAAGACAGTAATTCTAACCTCATTCAGAAAATAATAAAATTAATTTCTACACCTTTATTTGGGAGTTAAAGAGAAAGGGATAAGAGAGAAACAATAGGACTTTTGCTCACAAGCTCCTTGATAATCAATTCTTTCTACCTCTCTCACGAAAGCTCCACTATATACCACAGCTCTGCGCAATGGACAGTTTTTACTGCATTTTTTTGCAATTTTTGCACTTACTGAATCACTTTTTATCTCATTTATGAAGCAAGAAAATTCGTGTGACTAGCTGATTTAATCATGGAAGTCTGTGTTCATACCAAGTTTATGGGTTGAACCAGTTCTGTGTACCCAAAAATAAGTCACAACAACTACAGTGTTAAAGGCTTAAAATAGGTTAGGCTGTTAACATTCTTTCCCTTTTTATCCTATTTTATAGATAATAGTAACTGCTTCCAGTTCTGGAGCCCCTATTAAAAGAAAGAGAGACTGTGAGAGTGGGGATTATGCAGTCTGGACAGGAGAAGGCTCTGAGACCTTATTGTAGCCTTCCAGTATCTGAAGAAACTGGCGATGGATTTTTTGGGATGCCTGGGACACCAGGTAGTGATAGGACCAGGGGGAATGGATTCAAACTATTGAAGGGGAGATTTAGAAGTTACGAGGTTCTTCACCATGAGGGTGGTAAGACACTGGAATAGGTTACCCAGAGAGGTAGTGGAAGCCCCATCCCTGGAAGTTTTTAAGGCCAGGTTGGACAGGGCTCTGAGCAACCTGATCTGGTGAGACGTGACCCTGCCCATGGCAGAGAGGTTGGAACTAAGTGATCTTAAATGTAACTTTCAACTCTGAAAATTCTGATTTTAACTATCTACCAAGCTGGTCTATATATCTATTGGAAGTAATTTCTTAGGAAATATATTCTGACATATTTATCCAGTATTTTCTGGAACTCCCATCATTTTTGTGTTTTAATAATAAGCATACTTTTCAAACAGGAAAACTAAAATTCTAGTGAAGATTTCTATAGCAAGATAGGTATTAACTGTGAGTGATTTTCTAAATTAATTTTCTCAGGATATCAATGACAGTAAAGCAACTAATCCTTTAATTCAATTTAGATGAACTTATGATACTACAATGAACTTGTAGATCCTACTTAACTTAGTTCAAAGCTGTAGGTGAGTCCAGGTCACATCTGTCACAGTGTATCTAAAAGAAGATCACAGTCTTGCTTTTTTTTATCTGTGTCATGCTTAACCAGTCAGTGAGAGTGACTTTGTGTGCATTTGTATATATTTAATTATTTCCCTTTTCATCACTACTGTTTCATTAAAGTTGTGTAGTTTAGTTCCCTACCCATAACTCTCTCTCTCTTATTCTCTTTGCTTTCTCTACATGGAAAGGGAGAGTGGTTAATAGACAGCATATGTCATTCACTTCATTGCTGGCCCAGCATTAAACCATGACATACAGTTTTTGTCCACTAGCATTTGGACAGTTTTCTTATTTAGATAATTTTGACAATTATTTTATTATCCAAAGCTAAAATTCTTGAGATTTTAAGCTGATACTGGAAGTTTACTGGTGAAAAGGTAGGAATGAAGGAAGGAAGAGAGAGAGAATGAGAAAGGGAGAAAAGGAAACCTTGAAGGATCTAGTAAGCCTAGCATTGGTTCTACATTTACCTTACAAAGCATTGTAAGTATAAGTATTGTGCAAGAGCTCCTCTATCTTCATCTTGACCTACCCTTGGTCAAGCTGCACTCTTCAACGTAGAATAATCTCCCTTATTTTTGTGACCTTCAGTAATTTCAAACCTTCTAGAGATCTGCCTCTTCTGTTATATGTTGGCCATGATTATTCCTTTTGCTTCCTTCCCATTCACCTTTTAGTCAAGTGTTTCCATGTCAGCTGCATCCTCTGTCTCACTACAGGTGTTACTTCAGCTCCTCTTCTGAGATGAGGTAGTGTCAGGGCTGTGCTATATCCTCCATGAAACACAATTTCATGCCCAATTGTCTCTCTGGGCCTTTGGTGGTAAGCAGCTAAAGATATTCAGGAGAGCCCTGATGCTACCCTTTCTTCCCTTTCTGTCCTCTAAATTTTTCCTTGGTCCCATTGTAGTATAGCAGGGACTTGTGATAAGATCCTTACAGGTAGCCTTCTCCCATCATAAAACCTGTTTTTAGATACCCTGTGAGGCAATAGTATAAAGACACAAATAGCATACAGCTAAGACACTACTATTTTGACTGAATGACTGTTGGGACTTTGATATTCAATCTGCCCCTGTTTTCCCAGCTGTAGCTGGAAATGCTCTGTCTCTTAGACTTTGACTCAGACATCATGAGGGTGGTCACATTGCTGGCCCATAACAAAAAGGCCTTTACAACTACATCTGACATAATAGAAAAGTGGGAATATACCCTGTGCGTGTCTGGGAGAGGTGGGGAACACAGAAAACTGCCCAAAAAAGCCTTTGCCTCACATTGATGACACTAAAGTAGGAGACAGTCATCAGCAAAATTAAACAGCAGGTTGAGAATTACAAAGAGATTTTTGACACAGAATCACAGAATCATCATGTTTTGAAAAGACCTCTTAAATCACTGCATCCAGTCATCAATCCAGAAGAAAACCCACTATTCCCCCTAGAGCATGTCTTGAAGTGCTGCATCTACATGTTCTTTGAATACATTCAGAAATGGTGACTCCACTACCTCCCTGGGCAGCCTATTCCAGTGCTTGACTACTCTTCTGGTAAAGAAATTCTTCCTAATATCTAGTCCAAACCTCCTCTGGTGCAACTTCAGGCCATTTCCTCGAGTACAGTTGTTGCTCACCTGGGAGAAGAGGCCAGCACCCACCCTTCTGCAGCCTCCTTTCAGATAGTTGTTGAGCACCTCCACCTCCTCCAAACTAAACAATTCCAATTCCCTAAGCAGCAGTCACCTTGTTAGAGGTCAGCCATCCCAGCAGGGCATGGAGCTTTCTCACCAGCACATGGATCAGTGGGTGCAGGGTACAGCACAGGGACAACACAAGATTGGGGCAAATATGATATATATGATGTCATGTTATCATATCATGAATGCAGATCACTGCAGACTGGTTAGAAAAGACAGGAGAAGCTATCTGCTTTCAGTAATGCAGAAGGATGATCTTGATTTTCAAACAAAAGAAGAAAAATTAAAAATCAGTAGCAAAAGAAAACAATGAAGGCTGAGAAAAAAATATGATTCATAGTCTTCCCCTCTACACAATGCTGTTTACACTTCTCCAGTCCATTTGAACATGACTAATATTTCTGGTTTGTATATAGCTCTTTCTCCTCTCACTGTCACCATTTCAAAATTAAAGACAATTTTTGTCTGTGTATGAAAGCATGCCTTTCTTTTATCAGTGAAAAATAAAGACATTGCAGAAATACTTGGCTAAAAAGTCACTGTCCTTCAGTAAGTGTTGTTGGTGTTACTCTTGCAGAAAAGGCAAATTAAATACATTAAGTGAAATTTTTCAGAGGAGACAGGAGATAAAAAGGTCACTATAAGTTCAACATATAGTGAGACAAGCAGGTGCAACCACAGGCTAAAGCTTACTCATGGTAAGAAGAGGTGCTAGACATAAGGATTAAACAGTAGTGACTAACTTTGCCTTTCTACTGCTTGAAAACAACACTATGGTGTTTTTACCTGCTGTGTCTATTCCCAGAACATCCTCAGTTTATTACATAAAATGCATATAAGCAACAGAGTACAGAAGGTGCAAATTGACTGGAAAGCAGAGACTTAAAGAAATTATGAGGAGTCTGTGTAGGTTCTTGGACAGCAAATAGAGGAGGATCTTACTTCAAGTAATGCAGTGCAGCATGCTGGGTCCCTGTCACTTGCTTCAGGTTAGTGAGAGTTCATAAAATCAAGCCAGTTACACAGCTATAGATCCTCAATAATGTAACATTTATTTTTCTTTGCCATGGGCAATAGATTTTCTATTACTGAATGTGAACTAATGAACTAGCAGCACAAGTCCAATTTATCAACACCCATTGAATGTGTTTCCACACCATTACAAATAGGTCAGCTCAGTGGATAGTGTGCCACCTGCCTGACACCAAGGCAGGTTTCAGCTCTGAGGATGCTCTCTGTGTTTGTGCTGCTTGCTGCTGCTGTTCCTCTGCTTTTGAAGCGCATCATAAAGATGCCCAGTGTACAAATCTCAGCCCACACAGGGATGTGGCAGCCACTTAACAAACCGAGTGGTATTACACAACTATCATGGAAATAAGTTTTCAAGCAATCTCATTAGATATTTTTATAGACTGACTTTCCACAAATAGAAAACTGGTCTGTCCACCAAAGCTGAAAGTGTGAGGGGTCCCTACCACTCTGAACCAAACAGGCATTTGCACCAAGTGAGTTAAAACAGACATAAAATCCTGCCTCCTGATGAGGTAGCATCTGCTGCTCACTTGTTGCAGATGTTACAGATGTCAAATTAGGATTTCTACCTGTGAAACTAAAGAACTTGAAAAAGGAAGGCAGGGGAATTAGTTAATGTCTTCTCTCATGTGTGCCCTAAGTACTGGGTTGATGAATATTCAAATATGTTTCACAATGGTTTCTAGTCTGGTTTTGACCAGAAATTTCACCCTAGACGTGGATCATAAAGAAATTACTAAATATATTTTCATATAAAATATCTGGGAATATAATTGTGAGATTAATGTGAGCCAATCTCATACAGCAAAGTGAATATTTCTAACCATAAGGATCCCTGGTTTCTGACTACTAATAGCAGGTTTTATTGCATTCTGTGTGGAATCAAATCATAGGTTGTAGGTCATATCAAAAGCAGCTTCAAGGTGGACATAGAGAATTGTGAACAGAATTGCTTTGCTAAGAGATCTTTAATTACATGTGAATATAGGACTTGGGGTTGTACTTCTAAATGCACCTCTTAAGTCATAGTCAGTGGAAAAATAAAGTTATTCAGCATGCACTGCAATCCTGCAATGGTCTTAGAAGGTATTTTTCATGTATTTTCATTTTAAAGAGCTTTAATATGATAAGCTGAGACATTTTCATAATCCTGTACTTAGTTTCTAACATACCTATATTTCTTAAAGTACTTTCTGAAGATTCACCCATATCTAGGTAAACCAAATCTTACTGAGGGAGATCTCAAAAACCTACTATTCATGAAAAATATGTACTCCCCATTTTCTATATTGGACTATTGACCAGGGGTCTGTGAGCATTTAGAGCAGCACATCCTACAACTATTTGTCCCCATGTCAGAAACTTCAACTGAACTACACAATGGTTTCCTGTCCCTCTATCTATTATGTATGAGCCCAGCCAAAAAAAGAAATACATGCTGTTCCAAATGCTGCATATGAGCTGGCAGTTAATACGAAGGATTATAATCAGCTACATGAAATGTGGAAAATCTGTGGCACTGCCGGGTCTCCTCATTAGCTCAGAGTTACAGCTTCAGCTGGGGAATGCAGGAGAGGAAAGATAATTATGTGAATAAAATAAGAAAGTTCTTCAAGTGTTGATAAAGGCACCTGTAGTACTGATTCAGGGTCAGATAATACATCTAGTCATAGTGTTGGTCTTCCAGGAGTTAATAAACAATTGAACAATGCAAATTAAAAGCCATACATAATTCTGGTTTAGTCTAAACCCCTCAGATCAAATACATAGAAGTGTGATGTACTGTGATGCAGTGGGCCACCTTAACCATTAACAATGACTTTGCATACAGCTGATTTATGAGCAGCAGTGTATGTACTTTCTTTGCCTGTTTCACTATTTTGCAGGGTGCACTGATTATTTCTGCAGCAGTTTAACTCTATTGGAAATACCTTTTGAGTGTTATGCAAGAGGAATATAGAAATCTAGATTTTTATAATCTGTTTTTATAGATCTCTTTATTCTTTAGTGCTTGTATATATATATATAGGCTTTTAACACATAAATGTATTCCTTCATCTGCTCAGATGGATATTATCTTTTATGGATGTGTAATTGTTTGCTGTTAAATTTCACAGTTAGAATGTTTTGCTGTTTAATTTCACTCTCACAAATAATATGCACAAGCCAGCTTTCTTCTTTTAGGAATTAAACAGGATGTTTCATTATTTATTTATTTTTCTTTAACTCCTAAGCTTATTTTCCAGCACAGATTCAGAGAAATTAAAGATAACAACCTAGACCTGTCTGTCCATTCCTCTGTCTTTTGATGACTATTTTTTGTTTGTTTCTTTTTTGTTTTGTTTTGTTTTCAAATTTAGAGGATAGTATTAATGGAAAGCACCCAGAAAATGTTTTTTGCTTTTTTTTTTTTTTTTCAGATTGGGAATGTGATATTTCGCTGGATTTTTTTTCAGCCAAAATGCAGTTGAGTGACCCTTTTAACCCTCATACAGATGTAAAATGTTGTCAGGAAACACTAACACATATCTGACTCCCTGCAGTTGGGACCTGCCAATTCTTGGAAACAGAGCTAATGCATTTTTACCCTCTATTATAGGGATGGTACATAACCTAAGACTTAGGAGGAAGCCTTGAATAAAGACACTGGTGCTATGTTTGGAAATGCTTTGTTTCCTCTGCAGAAGAGGGAAGCAGTTAACTTAGAGAAAAATCACAGCAAATAGGATTTTAAAATTCCATTTACAGGTTTCTATATGTCAAGTAATTTTTTCTTGAAAACCTACAGAGAAATGTCTGGACAAAAACTTAGCAAAATGCATTCCTATTAAAATGTAGATAAATACTGCAGAAGAAAAGAGGCTTTCATTCAAAAGCAGCCAGTTAAGATGTCTTCAGCTTTATGAAATGCCATGAGATGTTTTGTAGGATTTTTTAGGCCCTATGCCATAAAGGACATTGACTGACTTGTGTTACTCCTTTTCTAAAGGGCAAAACAAAGTACCTTAGAAATATGTTCTCCTCCTCTGTCCTCACTTTTCTCCTTCCCATATCTTTGTGTTGATTTTGTTGTGGAAAACAGAAAAGCTCTTACTTCCCTGATATGGAAAATAAGGAAATATGAAGGCAGCTTCTTACCATCATGATAACCTTAAGACCTATTCAGTCTTTGAATATGGCTTCATTTGCTCACTAAGACCATACACAATTTACTTGCAGACATTCTACCAAATATGCTCCAAAAGCTCTATAGGATAATTTTTGCTTGCAGTCTTCCCATATGCACCTATCCTGTTCAAAGTAAATAAATCAGCTTAAAAAATGCACTACAAAAAGATATTTTATTTTTTTTTTTTTTTTAGATTTCAGATGCATGATTCAAGCACTTCCAATTTGGTTCTGAATAAGATTCAGCTGGTGAATTAAAAGGGAATAATGAAATGCCACTATACCAAGGGGGAAAAAAGAATCAATCTCTCAAAATAAGACCTTTATTAACTATGAAATAGATTTAGCTCTTAAATGAGAGAAAATGGATTATTTTCAATATGATTTTAATTCAGCATTTTTCATCATATATATTTGATAAACTTACTAAATTTGAAAATCTTCAATAGTATCTTGAGGGAACTGTTAAACTAACAAACAATAGCTTCAAATTAGGAAAACATAAGCATGCATGACCTTGGAGGCAACTTTAAAATTCATGTGATGAGCGTTCCATTAAAATACTGAATTTATTAATCAAATAGATGGAGAACAATTATGAGTTGATTTTGATGCATTTAAAAAGAAAACTTCTAAAGCTCTATGCACAATAACTTTTAATGCTATCATAGAAGCAACCTTTTCATTTCTCTGAAGTGTTAAGCTAAGTCAAAACACAAACATATTTCTAAATAACAAAGGATCAGAAGCAAGTCTTTCAAATTCAGGGGTCACATTTAGTTAGACCACTTCTGAAATAATACATTAAGTGTTATTACTAGTGCTTTAATTAAATTATTTAGTTACAGATTTACTGGTATTTCAGTTGTGCCTCAATTCAACTATGAGCATCTGTTGTGTGCATGGAAGAGGCAGTTCCTGTACCAAAGTATTTCCACCCTGTGGATGCAATGAAAAAGAGATGACAGGTGACTGTGATTGGTTTTATAAGCTTCAGTCATTGCAGAGGAATTGCTCATCCACTAGCAGATATTTTACAAGCATCAGCCTCAGTGATTCTTCACATCTCAATGACTTCCCAGTTGAAGTGTTATGTTTGCAAGAGGGACAACACGTTGTTGTCTGCTTAGTTTTTTGTTGAGTTTTGTTTTGGTTTGGTTTTTTCAGTTGACATACATTTAAACGCAGAGTAAATGAAAAAGTGAACTTGGTTCTTTTATTTTTATATCTAAATCCATGAATAATTATTATTCTAGCCTCAGTCACTTATACCAGAGCAATTCATTTTTATGTGGATTGTACAGATAAAATGATGTTGTTATCTACAGTAATCTGCTATCATTCTTTGCTGCTGCTGCAGTAACTGGAACAGTGAAAGTACCCCTATACTAATAAGGATGACATTTAATCATGATGTTGTAAACCAAGTTCAAAGAAAACTATAGTTCCTAATTTGCAGGTGTTTCCTGACTAATATTGCTAGAATGAGTTCTGTAATACTGAGAAATTTTAGTGCAGAAAGGTAATACAGACAAGGATTGAATAAATTAGCAATTCTGGTTACGGATGTGATAAGGAAAATTAATTCTTGTCTCTTTTTTTTTTTTGTAAACACTTCATTGTTACAGACAGTATTAAAAAAACCATCAAAATCCAAGAATAAAAAAACCTCTCCACTTCTTGCTTTTGCTGTATGACAAAGCCCTGAGGATAAATAAATGATAAATTTACAGGATTAAAAACTGTCATTTTTGCATAGTAATTTCTTTGCAACATCATGTGTGGATGATGCTGGATGAAAAAACCCACAATCTAGCCATGTAACTATCAAATTAAAAAGTTGAGTAAGAAGTTGAGGTTCACTGGTTTGTCTCAAAGTAGAAATATACCAAAGAAGAAAATAAATCTGTGAATAGACATCTTCTTAGACTATTTCTTTTCAGAAGATGATTATATAGAATGTTTGTAAGGTGTTTAGGTTTTCCTGTTATGAAGGGAGATAATATAAACATTAAGAAATAGTTGACACTTCAAATAATGTCAGCAAAACCACTGAACTTTTTTGTTTGGTTGTGGGTTTATTTGTTGGGTTTTTTTTGTCTGTTTTGACTTTGGGTTTTTGTTGCTTTTTTAAAGACATACACATATAAGTTGTGGTGAGATATTTCTACGGGACAAGAAAATACTTATTCTGCTGTGAAACATGTGGCTATTATACACTGTGCCAAATATGCATCCAGGGATTGTCCTTTTCAGATATGAACACAGATATGATGTCAAAGAAAATCAGGGAATATGAGCAGAAGGGAAGATAAAGAAGAAAGCAAAATACTGATTGAAGTTAATATTGTAAGCTTAGCTTGACTAGGAAGATAAATCAAGCAGAACTTGTTGTATTCCTTTCAGAATGTTGCTCTCTTCCTCTGCCCATTATTTGTCCATCTAATCCAGAAAGCTGCCTGTAATCTGTATGTGTTCAGGCATTGGAATGGGCTGCCCAGGGAGGTGGTGGATTCTCTGTCCCTGGAGGTTTTTAAGAAGAGAGTGGATTTGGTCTGGTAACCACAATGGAAGTGTATTAAGGGTTGAACTTGATGATCTCAGAGGTCCCTTCCAACCCAGCTGATTCTGTGATTCTGTGATACCATCACTGATTTCAAAGCTGGGTTCTGAAAATCTGAATATGACAGCTTCTATGCAAGAAGTTTCAGCCTACTTCAGTAGTAAAATACTGTAAATTACACTTCTTGTTTTCTGCAATAACACCCATCTCTTGTCTGCAGAATCTGTCAAACAATTAGAGGTAAAATGAAAAGGAAAGTCAAACTAATTTAGAGCTACATTTCAGTGATGAACACCTCCTACACCCCAATGACAGGGACATTCCACAGGAATGTTATTTTAGAATCTGAAGAGTGTTTGTCTTTCTGTGTTCCCTATTTGATGCATCGTACTTTATGCTCTTGTACTGACAAATGGTCTGACACATCCATTGTAATACTGTGAGAACTCTTGGGTTAGGTGCCTACAATACATATGACTGCATCTGAGCTAACCCTATAAATCCCTTCATAATCAGCAAAGAGAAACAGGCATTACTTGAGTTCAACAGTTCAGCTGCTCTGCCTGATCAGATATGATGGTTTTTATTATTATTTTCAACGTCTACAAATAAAGTGTCAACAAGCAACACAAAGTACTCAGTTTTTTGTAGATGTGGTATTTTATTCTATCAGCCTTTTTTAGAGTGCTAATGTTTCAAAGGTTCCTGAATACCAGTAGCGCAAATAGGAAAAAAAATAAAATAAAAAAATTGGGGTTTCTTTAGACCTTGGAGTAGGAGAAAACAATATGCAGAGAATGAGAGAAAAATAAAACCTGGGGTGGAATTTTGTTGTTAAAAGGAATATCAACTTCTGATAATCTTGCTCAATCCACTTGACTTTTTTTTCATGGGGGTAGCAAATGATGCATGTGCCTAAAAGATTATAAAGCATGCACCTTGAATAGTTTAAGTGCTAAACAATAGTTTTAGAAATACACGAAGTCCAAGGGAAATGAGATCAAGTTGCCTGCTTTGCTATGGTTTCCAGGTTTGGAAGCTGAAATCAGC
The DNA here is from genome assembly GCF_003957555.1 of Calypte anna. NCBI lineage: Eukaryota > Metazoa > Chordata > Aves > Apodiformes > Trochilidae > Calypte > Calypte anna. The sequence goes on from NC_044244.1 coordinate 142,490,992, forward strand.
CAACTTCTCTCCTGACTGATTCCCGATGCAGGCAAGAAGCTGTGCTGTGGAATGATGTTAAATAGGCTGTTCATTTGCATACATCAGATGAAGCATGGATGTGTCACCTTAGGTTTGTCTGCATGAAGTTATATTAATTTTGCTGAATTTTTGCTTGTAACTAAGGTTCACCTTGTGCTGGCAGTGCCTAAGGCACAGTCTAGAAAGTGGGAGGAATTGTTTTTGTCGTTGGACCCTGTGGGTGGTATTGCTTTACACCTCCTACCCGGCAGCCTGCCAGATGACTCTCCATCAACCGTGGATGTGCTGCTTCTTGCTCCCTCTAACGTCCTTGTGAGGTGCCTGCAAACCAGTTTAATCTCCTCAAGTAGTATTGAAACACCTAATCTCTGCAGTGGGTAAAACTGGTGAATTATTTGCATCATATTATTATCAGCTGCTTGATGTTTCCTTGTTTACTTTCAACATCCGATAGCAACATAGCAGAAAGGTTGCTGTTAAATGCTGGCTTCTGTCTTTCAGCATTCAAAAATAGTTACTCTGGGTTCAGTGTCTGCTATGCTCCTAGCTGAAGAAGGGGAAAAGCAGACAGTGAAGGCTGAAGCTGTTTCTGGCAACAAAGTTTATCCTTTCATAAAAATAATTGCATCAGGAAAACAAACAGGTGTATTGATTCTATAGGGCATGGTCTTAAGTTGTGCCAGGAGAAGTTTAGGTTAGATATTAGAAAGAATTTCTTTACTGAGAGGGTGATCAGACATTGGAATGGGATGCCCAGGGAGGTAGTGGATTCTCCATCCCTGGAGATATTTAAATAGAGACTGGATGTGGCACTCAGTGCCATAGTCTGGTAACCGTAATGGTGGTTCAAGGGTTGGACTTGATGATCTCTGAGGTCCCTTCCAACCCAGCCAATTCTATGATTCTATGATACTATGATTTTAAATGAAGGCTTGCCTCTGGAAGAAGTAGGCTTTAATTAGATCAAGTGGTTATCATCTTTTGAATATTGAAATACTGCAAACTGAAGAAGTACTAGGGGAGCCTGGCTGCTAGCTTATATGATGACCTTTTCTGCTTGGCATGCAGAAGAAAGTTTTTCTATGCTTGTGAACATGTCTTGCCCACAGTGTGAGGTGTGGAGAGGCTGAGGACAGACTCCCAAGGCAGTTTGTGGAAAAAGACTGAAGTAGTCAATTGCAAACTATGCAGTGGGAAATCCAGCTCTGATCTGCTCTACAGAGAGCTCTGGAGCTCTGTAGTTGGACTGCAGGGGAGCTCCATGTGGTGGTCTCCAAGGGAACCTTGCACTGAGTCCAGCTCCCTGCTACTTAGAGAACTCTGAAGCAGCTGATGTTGCTTGATTTCCACAGAGCTTTTTTATTTTGGAGAGAGGAATCCTTCAATTCAAATGTTGTGCCTTTTATCTCTCTTTTCTCAAAACCCAGTGAACACACATAAATGTTTTCACAGCAGCAGAATCCCTTCCTTCTAAAACAAAAATTAGCATGTTGCTGTAATTTCTTGTTTATAGATGCTGAACGAGGTCAAAAGAGAGAAACTGACTTCCCCAAATAATGTGTAAGATGATTGGTAATTGTAATGACATTACAGTTATATGTGTATTGATTTATGAAGTAAAAAAACAGTAAAAATGAGATTTTTAGATATAAATTTGAGGGTAAATTATTATACATAAAGCATAATTTTGCCTTTTGTAACTATGAAAGAACCTACAAATAATGTAGAAATCATTTAACACCGTAGTCTAACAAGAACTGAGACAGATACAGAAAAATGGTAGTTACAAATAATATGTCTCTAAGATTTCAGAATAAGAAGAAAGTCCCCAAACCTTTGAGGTTACTTTTGATCACTAATGTTATCAAGCCCAAGCTTGCCAGTTCTTTCAGTTAATTATAGCATTCACATTTCTCAATTTGCACACCAATTTCTGATTTCATTTGACAGTTCTTTTCATCCCTGAAAAAAATGCTGTCTGGGAATGGCTTTCATTCAGTACTAATCAGATGCAAGGTTCCCAATCTTCCTTGTGCCTGCAGCTCTATACTTGATGAAAATCACCTCTGTTCTGGATTCGTAAAATCATTTTGGTTGGAAAAGATATTTAAGGTCATGAAGTCCAACTATTAACTGAGCAATGCCACTTCCCTTTACACTTTGGTACTTCAGAACTGGGCCTCTACATCTGTGAGCTTGCATTCTTACATTATTAAATATAAATGCTTCTCTTTGCCCTGCACATAAGATATATACTTAATTCTCTCTGTGATCATATTTTATCTTCTTCTCTCCCTTTCAGTAATAGTCAATCATAGATGATAACTTCAAGATTTGTATAAAAAGAGGCTATAATTGCCTTTATAAAAGAATTATCAAAAAATCCCAAAGTTGGTAAATATAGAAAAGCAGGTATAATTCCATTGAATGGTATTCAATCAATTTTAAATTATTTTAATACAATTTGTATTGGTTATAAGCAACAGACTGTAAAAGAATACCAAGATTGTGTCTGAGGCCATTTAGATTAACAGTATATAGGTAGAGTAACAAGCATCTTCAGTTATAAGAGGCCAGATTCACTCTTCCTGACCAAAGAAAAAGGTGTAGGCACAAGGAAAATGAGCAAGCCAAACCAGGCATATTTCAAGCAGAAGATGCTCCCATACAAAAGGAGCACAAAGCTAAAACTACAGACATTCCTCATTAACAGAGTTTTAAAGTTGCATCCCTCAGGGAACTAGCTAATTTCACAGCCTTTCTGCAGAGTCACATACTAGAAGCCAGAGGAATTGCATAGTCATGTATGCAAAGAGAGCTCATGGGACTTGACTCATTCCATCAGTATCAGAGCTAGTGAATGTGCATTTGGAAACCAAACTGAAGTAGAGTTCCCAGAAATTCTAAAATCTCATTGACATTTTTATCAGAATGGTTAAAGAACCCCTAAAATTTTACCAGAAGTTTATAATTCAAGAAAAGTACTTTTTCAGTCCTCTGTAAGAATCTACCTAACTTTCATTTTCAATCATTGGGTCTGGCTCTATTCATTTCTGTCATATGTGATTAATTAACTATTTAATTTCACTGTGATAAATAACATAGATTTTGGGGTGAATGTTGCTGAATGGATATTAATGGCATGTCTCACAGTCTATTACTGGATCCTTGTTTCTGAACTGTCTTCAAGTGGTTTTAATTACTCTTTTTGAATTGCTTGCAAAATGTGCTTGTTACCACTAAAAATAAATGAAAAAAAAAACCTGATCCATACCTAATAAATATTTCCTTTAATTCAGGTATCCAAGGATAGTGACAATCTTTTTACTAATAGTGCCACTGTAGTAGTGCTACTAATAGTGTCACTGTCTATATTCAGTTATTATGCTCATGACTGTACATTACCTGTAGTTAAACTGAATATCTGAAAAACAAACTTAGACAAATATGAGCTGGACAAAATAGCCATACAAATGTATATTCTGCTTCACATAGCAACTGTGTCCCTAATCTGAAAACACCTATGAATATGGTGTTGATTCTACTAACCTAATCAGTCAGCTATGTTATCTCATTAAAAAGAAAAAGATATCAAAGGAGCTGAGCAGCCTAAAGTTTTCATTACCTTGCCTCATTACATTGCCTGTCATAAATTGCATGAACTTTTTCCAGAATCATAAACTACTGACCTTGCTAACCTGGATTAGAAGGGATTATTTCTGTTTTACTTTTTATATCAAGCTATTAATGTCTGCCCACTAAAATTAATATTTCCACAGTTTTGTGCAGTTACAAGCTATCAAAAACTAACAGTGAATTTGTTCTAGAGACCTCTTCCATTTTAAATTCCATTTGATTCAATATAGTTAACAGGATATTTCCAAAATTCCAAAACTAAAACTGGCATTAAATAAATGTTTAAATCCTTCAACATGTACTCCGTGAAGCAAGAAGATAGGACTGGGCAAGAATATTGTAAATATCACTTGTCCTGGTTTGGGCCAGGATAAAGGTGATTTTCTGTTTTGTATTTTTACTTTTAGCTAAGTCTCTTTAAATAGTTGCACTCGCTAAACTTAACAGCAAGTTTCTCAGACAGTGTGTGCTTCTAGGACTAATAACACTTGATGTTTATAGTTACTGCTAGAGACTGGTGTGCAGAGCCAAGGACACTGCTCAGCTCTGAGGAAAACATTTTACCATCCAGGAGGATAAAGAGGTCCCACCTGAGCCCTCCTTTGGGGAGGAACAGACAAGATAGATGCCAGAATTGACCAAACAGAGTATTCCATCCCATACATGTCATACTCAGTATAAATTTGAGGGATCCCGAGGGCCAAGCCAGACTTCTGGATTTCCAGATGTCCTGATTTCCTGCTTCCCTTCCTTCACCCGGCATCCTGGAAGGATCCCGTCCGTTCGGCTTCCTGTGGTCCTCATCTGTGCCAGCCCATATCTGTGTGTTCCTGCCTCCGGTTCCCAACTGCTGCCGACTCCAGGAGTCCAGCCTGGACTTTCCCAGGGCTGTCCTGCAGCTTCGGTGGTGACGTGAGAGTTATTGGGGAAAAGGAGGGAGGAATGTGGTTTCCATTTTCCTGTATATTTGTATATATTTAGTAATTTTTCCTATTTATCATTACTGCTTCATTAAAGTTGTGTAGTTTAGTTTCCCACCCATAAGTCTCTCTCTCTTATTCTCTCTCCTTTCTTTATCAAGGAGGAGAGAGACATTAATAGAGAGCATCTGTTATTCGGTTTAATTGCCGGGCCAGTGTTAAACCGTGACATCACTCTATTTAATCTAAAGGAGCATTAGCAGCATTTAGCAAGGATCTTGGAAGGAAATTCAGGAGCAAACAATGGATGAAGAGGGAAGTTCAACAACAAAATCATATAAGTGGGAGAGAAATTATTTGGAGGAATAATTAAAACATACTCTGAACATAAATCATTTTTGTTTATAGCATAACATAATCAGAAACGAACTCACTGTTGATGACAACTTTTAATAGACTCTTGTTTAATTGACATTTTTAGCGATGGAATTTTTTTTTTTTTAGTATGCTGTTGCTTCTGCTCCTTATTTTCATATTTCAGACTCTCTGTATTGTATTTCAGAGATCGGAGACTGCAGACTACAAAGACAAATGAAATTCTGTGAACAGGAATCCCATGGCACTGTTGTAACTCTTAAAACTCAGTCTACCCTGACAAAAAGATTATTGAATAAAAAGGACATTTATGTAACATCAAGCTGATTCACAAAAGAAAGGGGAAAGAAAGTAAAACCAACAAAGTTTTTTCTTTCTTCCTTCCTTTTTCTTATTGTTTAGATACTTAACACTGAGACATTTCCTCTGTTAGTTGGAAAAATGACAGCAATTCAGGTAGCTTTCAGGGGTACTCTCTGGAGGAAGGAAGGAAGGAAGAAATGTTTTAGCATTCCTATACACTTGTCTTCTTCTTCACACTTGATGTCAATAACTTCCACTTCATTCTGTTTCTGTTCATTTCCTTGCTTCAAATATGATGAATGCTGGTAATATTTTAGAAATTACTCCTTTAGTATATAGACTTCATTGATGTGATAGAGAATGTAAAGCACCCTGTGCAATCTTGTCCCAATGTTGACTTACCCTCTCTTCATTGATTTTAAGATTAATATATGACATTAATTTAGAAATCCTTTAATAGTGTTATCAGTGATATCAGATGTTTCACAAAATCATCATGATTTTGATACGTAAGTGCATACATAAGCCTGAGTAAACAGCTGAAGGATTTACTAGGAATGTCAAGGTTTCAGAATTTTTTTTCATTGAAATATAAAAGTTACATGTTTTGATTTCAAAATGCCCTACCAAGATAAAAATCCACTAAACTGAATCTCTTTACAGGAATATCCACATCACCCATTTCAGTTGTCCTACTGTTTTCCACGCTCTTTTCTGTCAGGAAATAAGAGTGACAGAGATAGATTCCTTTTTTTCCCCCTCCAAATGAGTTGCAAAAGGGATGTTTTACATGCTACATTAGGTCCCCACAGATATATTTCTTCTTTCTATTCTTATCTCAGTAATTGAGGAATGGTTTTCCTAGGCAGAAAACAATTTTCTGAAGGTCCTAGTTGATTCTGGAGTCCAATAGATGATGTATATGGCTCTCTGCAAGTTCTGATCACATGGCATCCTCCACTGTAAATTTTAAGGGGATTCAACAAGAGTTGCAGCACATTTATTTCTTGATTCTTAGTTTAACTAGTTTCTGTGGAAAACAGGATTCCCAAAGCACACAGTTCCCTGGAAGATGGACAGTTTCAGAATATACAAGCTCAAGAGAAAGGTCTCTAGGAGGCTAAGCAGGCTGCTTGGAATTACATAATCTGACAGAGAAGCTTACAAAGTGACATTCAGGAATATTTTGTGAAAAGACATCCCAGATTATAGTGTCTTCAGTCTACTGATCACTCAAATGTTTAGGTAAGTTTTTAGAACACTGTTATTTTCCATACATGACTTGGATAGCAGTAACAGGATATTTTCAGAAGAAGGAAAAGTTTTTTGCAAAATATCCTGTTAAAAGTATTTTAGTGTTCTACCAGAGAAACCTACAGCTGACTAATGAAAAGTATCTCCATGAAGTCAGTATGCTTGTGTGTGTTTCTAGTAACCAAGATATTTGTTTTATAAGTTGTAATTTCAAAGTAGAACTCTTCAGCAATTTTAAAATGCTGTGTTACTATCAAATTTATTCTGCATTTTAAGGATTCTTATGTAGAGAGATGTGAAGGAGTGTAGGTGTGCTGTCAAATTAGCATTATGTTCATCAAAACAGTGGTAGACTGCTAAATGCTAATGTGGACTGTAAAAGGTCCAAAGAAAGATTCAACATGAAATCAATTTATTCCCATAATTTATAGCTTCTGTCTGATGCTATATTATCTTCTCAAGACTGACAACTAGTGCATGTGAACTTTACACTGGTTTGAATTTGGAGATTGTCACTGAAAAAAGGTAACTTCCTTTTATTTTCTTATGACTGGCTTATTTTACAAAGTCATTGCTGTCTCAGGAGCTTATATCTTGGCAGCTGTCTTCATGAAATGATGAGATGGTGTGTGTCAGTGATGACATGAGTATTTAACCAGAGAGAAAGTGAGAGACAGAGGAAAGCAGTGGCAGATTTTAAATGTTGCTATTACAGAGAGTTTGGGTGGTGGTGTTCTGGTAGGATAAATAGCAAAGAAATCTGGTGTTACTTGGTTCATATTTGCAGAGGAATAGTAAAGAACTCCTTTCTTAGTGTGCTATTTAATTTTGCACTTCACACACTACAATTAGAGCAATCATGGCCTACTTGCCTTTCAGGAAGAAACCCAAGAAAATGTGTGTCAAAATGTCAGCCATATATAGAACACAGCAACTGTGAAAAATCTGAAAATGTGGATTTATTTCTGCATTTTCTCAGTTGGCCATTGTTTAATTACATGAGAAAGCTTAACTATTGTAAAGATAGATCATTAAAAGGAGAATAGCCACATTACATTAGCTTTTGTTCACAACCCTGAAGACCTTAGGCAAAGCCTGTATGCATCATTTGGAAAATGTACAGAAAGTTGATAGGCTGGTATTTCTTCTATTAATTATTTGTGTACTGAGAAATGGAATAAACAGTATTGCTAATCCAATGGAATAAAAAGGATTCTATAAGGTGAAACATAGTCAATAGCACTGTCATAGGTTTGAAAAGGTTTAAAAAGACTACTAGAAACAGAGATACATAGTTGATTTTACAGAACCAAAGATGCTTATTTTATTGGAATTCTCATGAAAGTCTGCAGTTGTTTTGAGCCGTTTATGATACCATGGTGACAGGAATGTTTCAAATAGCAGGATGAATTGAGAAAGAAGGAAAGGGTGAGTCTGAATCAACTGGAATATGTTTACTTAAATAATTTGAGAAGTCTTTTTCTGTTAAATTTGCTAGTGAAAATCAAAGAGCCTGAGAATTGACTGTAGTGGCCTTAATCCTAAGAGTGTTTGCATGTATTTGCAAACCAGACTTCATTCTGATAAATACAGTTAGATTTTATAAACTTTGATTTATACATCTTGACTTTTTTGCTAAACTATTACAATGTTTGCATACATATTGTCCTTACTAAGCATCCAGTCTCAGGCTCAAAAGCAGAGTGCCAGGCAGACCTGATTAACTGCAGATGGAAGGGTGTGATGAATCAGTCATAGGTATCAAACTGTTGAAAAGAGCACATTTGATTAGTTCAGCAATCTAGGTATATGGCATTGACCCTTATTATCCTAGATTAATGATCAATTGCTTTTGTGACTGATTATTATGTAAACTGTTTGAGACATTATTTTTAATAGTGACAGTTTTAAGGAAACGATGAAATATTGCTGCATAATCTACCTTCTGCCTCACAAGTATTTCCTGGTAGAAATGATGAAGAGAAATGTAAAATTTTTTAAATTATGTTATATGCAGGAAGCAGGAAGGCACTTTAATTATGCCCGTAAGTATAGAGTATTTGCTTAATTGCTTAGTATCCCTTGTATCCTGAAAATTTAATTGAGTAATGATTAACTATTCATTATAATATTTTCCTGTTATTATTCAGTACAAGTTGTACATTAACTTTTGAAGTCTTTATCATGTTTGGAATTAAGCAACCCCAATTCTCATTCACTGCAGACTGACTGTGGTACTATAGTAACTTCCCTTCTTCCCTTGCTCAGTCAGTAATACCTGATGCATTAGGCAGATCAGAATGGCCCATGAATAAAAGGGTAGCAGCTGAAGCAGTGGCAGCTAATCCTGTTTTCTGCATTAAATCTCTATTAGTGCTCTGTTGCCCTGGTCCAAATGGTTCAGACTAGAAAGGTATAGTATGCTATGATGCAGTCTACTCAGGATGGGGCCATGGAATAGCTGGGGTTTAGAGAACTTTAACTTCCACCTGAACGTGAAAGTACATGAACAAAAGCCAGAAGAAAAGATGGTTCTCTGTTTATATAGTACTTGGTGAGATCCCACTGCTTGGGACATTGGAAGTTAGGTGCCTATCTCTACCCTGAAGTAATCCTAACTCATTTAGCACTTCTCTGGAGAACATTTTGATCATGGGGAATATGCCACTGGAGGGGTAAGCTCTCCACATCTCCCTTAGAGTCTGTACAGCTCTCTGCTATGTACTCCTGGAAGAATTCAAAAGCAGTGATCAGCAGATCATTGCCTTGTCTGAGGAGCTGAGCTGGGCCCAAACGTAGGTCAAAAGATTGTGACATTTGTTAATCTTTGGAGCAGAGGTTAACATAATGGACCCCTTGTTTTTGTTGTTACCATTAGATGAACTTGGACTTCTGCTCCAGGTGCCACACTTGGTTCTACCCCAATTATAAACCCAAATTATAATTGCCATCTGCAGAGTGGAGGCTATCAAAAGGATTCCTCTCCTGGAATAATTTAATAACCTGGAAGAGAAGAACTGAGTTTGACCCCATTCACATCCTATTCACCCTGAAAAGCATTAGTTTAATTAGTTAATTTGGAGGAGTCAAAGGAAGGGGAAATAATTTTGTGGTGGTCAACAGCTGTGCTCAACTGGTCAGCTGATGTATTACTTATTGTGATAGTGTTATGTGCCAGGTATTGCTTGAACCAATGAGCTGAATTTCTAGCAATCAAGATTGAGGTGTTTATAGGGGTAGACAGTAATGAAATAGGAGTTTTCAGTCATCACATAAACCCTTAAGACCCTTTTTTGGACTTTAGTCTGTATCTCTATCAGCTTTTTCAAATAAGGGAATGCTCCTGAAAATTTCTGGAAATGAAAAGTTTCTGAGGACATGACTTGCCATTTTTAGTCCTGTTGCAATGTCATATTCTCTATATAATAATTTGCATAGATATTGAGCTCAGAAATCTCCTAGGCATGGTGCTAAACTTGTGTGGTAGGCAAGTGAATTCATAAGTGAGAGCAAAGACTTGTAAAATTCTGTAGAGGGGAACCAGTGGCAAAGAGTTAATTCAGTAGCTTTCCTGCAAATTGATGAAAGAAGATATTTTCTTTGACAGAAAGCTTGGTTCTGAGAATCTTACTAAAGTACTTATTTCTCTTTATTTTTATGGGCATATTATTAACAGTACAGCTTGAACATGTAGGGCACCTGATCCAAAATTAGTAGGAGTCTTCTGTTGGGAAATTTCACATCTCTCAAATAATTTTGAATTACAACTTTATTAACATGTTATGAAATCATCATCTATATAATTTTATGATCAATCATGGATTTTAACACACAGTAAACTATGCATATGAATAGCTGATACAGTAAGTACCTGAGAATTTTATTTAATAATTTATTTTAATATTTATATCATCAAGTAAAAGCATTTTAAACTAATATTTAATAGAATCTTAATATTTACTAGCATTTATATCATAAGCACATTATAATACAGAGAAATCTAGACGCATCTCACAGTTTGGGTCCTGTCTATGGTCAGGGCTGCCTAAGAGCAAATCTTCATTCATTCTTGTTTCTGAATTTTACTGTAATGTTCCTTTATAAAGAGAGCCAACATTAAATAGTTTTAAACACTATACAAGTAAGGTCGTAACATTTGTTCCTCAGTAATGGGTTTCGATCTAAACACTTGGCAGAGATTAGATTTATATAAGAAAAGAAATAATAATTTACTTTTCTAGCAGAGCTTCGTTTGGAGGTGACCTGTCAAACATACTGTTAGATTTTAGTTTTTTGGGTTTGGGTATTGTTTTTTCCGTTAGTGCTCTATTTGATTACTACACCCCACAAATATTCTAAACAAATGTTTTAGCTGTCTTCTTTGCCTGTTCGTGATTGGGACACAATTGTCCAGACACTAATCCAAGGAACTTCTCATTGTGTGACTAGTGGAGTCCCTCAGGGGTCGGTACTGGGACCGGTGTTGTTCAATATCTTCATCAACGACTTGGATGAGGGTATAGAGTGTACCCTCAGCAAGTTTGCTGATGACACTAAGCTGGGAGGAGTGGCTGACACACCGGAAGGCCGTGCTGCCATTCAGAGAGACTTAGACAGGCTGGAGAGTTGGGCAGAGAGAAACATGATGAAGTTCAACAAGGGGAAGTGTAGAGTTTTGCATTTGGGGAAGAACAACACAATGTCCCAGTATAGGTTGGGGGCTGACCTGCTGGAGAGCAGTGTAGGTGAAAGAGACCTGGGGGTCCTGGTAGACAAGAGGATGACCATGAGCCAGCAATGTGCCCTTGTGGCCAAGAAGGCCAATGGCATCCTGGGGTGCATTAGAAAGGGTGTGGTTAGTAGGTCAAGAGAGGTTCTCCTCCCCCTCTATTCTGCATTGGTGAGGCCGCACCTGGAGTATTGTGTCCAGTTCTGGGCCCCTCAGTTCAAGAAGGACAGGGAAGTGCTTGAAAGAGTCCAGCGCAGAGCTACTAAGATGATTAAGGGAGTGGAACATCTCCCTTATGAGGAAAGGCTGAGGGAGCTGGGTCTCTTTAGTTTGGAGAAAAGGAGACTGAGGGGTGACCTCATCAATGTTTTCAAATATGTAAGGAGTGAGTGTCAGGGAGATGGAGTTAGGCTTTTCTCAGTGATGACCAGTGATAGGACAAGGGGTAATGGGTGTAAATTGGAGCACAGGAGGTTCAAGTTGAATATCTGGAAAAATTTTTTTACTGTAAGGGTGACAGAGCCCTGGAACAGGCTGCCCAGGGGGCTTGTGGAGCCTCCTTCACTGGAGACATTCAAAACCTGTCTGGACACGTTCCTATGTGATGTACTCTAGGTGGCCCTGCTCTGGCAGGGGGGGTTGGACTAGATGATCTTTCGAGGTCCCTTCTAACCCCTAGGATTCTATGATTCTATGATGGAGTTAATCTCTGTTCAGGCATCTAAAACAATAATAATTTCAGTCACATGAGGATTTAAATATGGTGTGCACAATTGTCTAGAGGAGAAAACCCCCCTGTAGAAAGTACTATCCTTGTTAAAAATTTGTAGTATTAAACTCACTAAGATGTAGCTCACCAAAGCTCACAGTTTTTTCAAGTGGTATCTGAAGTATGAAAATATTCATAAGCAACTTTACAGTAGAAAAGTTTCTTAAAGCTTTACATAAATTAAGATCTGGTAGTGATTAAACCTGCCAAGACCTCTTTCTTAGTAATTTCTTTTTTATTCTATGAAATCAAATAGAGGCTCCATAGCTTACAAAAAAATTAAAGAAAATCTATGTGAATTCTCAGGTTTTGGCCAGGTTTTGCTTCGTGGAGGTGTATGTTTGTGTGGGTGTAAGCACTACTACAAAACACAAACTGATAAGAGCAAAATATTGATCATGCTGGTGCTCTAGCCAAAGCATCTAATTACTTTTTACTAATTTACAGCCACTAGGAGTTCTGAAATACACTATTTTCAATTCTTCTAGGAAGGCAACCAGGCACAACACAATTGATGAAGTTTTAATTTCATCTGGATAGCAATTATTTATGAGACCATATTTAATAAAGCTGCTAATACTGTAGTTGAATATTCAGTTAACTCTTGCAGAAAACATCCTGTTTTCACCATCAGGTTATAAGTTACTCAACAAGACAATATTCTGATCCCAGGTAATATATGAACTAAAGCATAATCTTTTACTCATGATTCTTGGGATAAATTCATTGAAAACTGAAAATACTTTGTATTTACATTCTTCTGACATTCTTACCAGCTCTGTAAAAATGCCTTCTATTTCTGTGGAACAGTCCAAGCAGAAATAACTTACAAGCTGCATGGAGATTTCACTTCTCTTACATTCATTTTCTGCCTATCAAATCTCTAAGGTCTCATTCAGTTTCCCTTTCTGAGATGGTTTAACAGGGATTGATCCCAGAGTTTACTGAGGTGAATTCCTTGGTACCAGTGTGTTTTCTGCATTTTCAGGAGTCTCAGGCTAAGAACAGCCTGAATTTAGGGCTCTCAGGGAAAGGGCTATTGCCTGGTATTTCTGTCATTGCTACTCAGAAAAAAATTCCTGTTTTGTATAAAACTGAAGGAATAACACAGTAAAGATATATCCTGGAAATAGATTACTTTGGTCTGGGTTTGCTCACATTTTGAAGGAGCACTGATTTTCTTCTTTAGAGCTCTTCTTGCCAGAGCTCTTTTTTGTCTTTCTAGGTTTTGAAAGAGATCAGTGTCCTGAACTCAAAGCTGTTGTCTAGTTTCAGTCAGAAAGTTGATTGTGCTTGTGACTGTTTTTATTCATTCATAATTTATTGGAAAACATTTATTCTGAAAGCTAATGATCCTCTATTTGTCTATGAGAGGCAAAAAAACAAGTGTGGGGAGGGAGTTTAATCCAATGTTATGAGTGAAGTGTCATTTAAATTTGTTTTCAACAATCTACGTTTTTGTCTCTCAGAGAAACTAAAAGACAGGACAAACTGTTGTAGAGTAAACCAAATAATAATACTGAGAAAATGCATTTTTGTAAATCAAGTTCTAGAAGCTGGGGAGAATCCTAAGTAACAAACAAACAAAAAAATTGGTAAAAACATTCCCTCAGATTTATGTGTGTAGTTTTACTTAACTACAAGAATTCTTTTTCAACAAAATTGATACTTTTATACATATGTATACATAAATATATACATATATACATATACACACACACACACACACCAGTTGGCTTCCAGTCAACCTGCTGTTAAGTGCCCCTGCTCAGGAAGGGGGATTGGACTAGATGACCTTTTGATGTCCATTCTAACTGCTAACATTCTGTGATTTCTGAGATTTCTGTGGCTACAGAGTTAAATGAAATATAATAAATGTTCAACTTGTTGCTCATCTCATTCTTTAAAATAAAAATACATGTATATTTTATATTTTTATTAATTACTTGATTATAGAAGTAATTGACAAGGTCTACCTTACTATAGCAGTCCAACCTTCCTTTACATGAGGCCTCTTAAACCTTCTCTTAACCTTCATGCATGTTTTCTGTCACTGAAAAGTAGTGAGAACAGACAAAAAAGTTCTATACCACAGTCTGTGCTACCCTAAGTGGTTGGTCTGAGGCCAATCCTAGCTGTATATACAGGGCAGTAACTATCCTGTAATTATGCTTTGCAAGTATAAGTAACTATCAATAAACTGTTGAGAGGGAACAAGGAGTAACTTTCCATAGTTACATCTTATCACTTCCACCCATCTTCTCCCTAGGATCCCAGTGTTTAATTTCCTTGTCATTACACAGAAATATTCTGACTTTTAACCATGAGAGACTTCAAAGCCCCACAGCAGGAGACAAAGTCTGACCAGTAAGAGGTGGTGACGGGGCATGGCAATGCTCCCACCCACCTGGACAGAATCACTCTTTAAGGAGATTGCCACGTTCAGATTGCCTCTTTGGACCAGTTATTGGCCCATGCTAAGGATTTACTTGGTAGGTATATAGATAGGTCAATACATAGGTATATAGATGGGTCAAAGCTTCATACTAGGGACCATATTACTGCTTCTGCAGTCTGGATGCCCACGTAGTGACATTAAGTTGACATGTACAGATCTAGCCTGAGCATTTCTGGGGCATTTCTGCTCTCTCAGGCATGTATCACTTTGGTTTAGGTTTCCAGTTGTACACTGGATATCTCAAAGACAATTTTAGTATGCAAAGTGTGTCTTAAAATACCTGCTGTGCCTACCAACTCCTGACACATAAAAAAGGTGTGTTTTGAAATTTTCTCTTATTAGGAGAGTAAAGTATGTTGATGACATAAGCTTTAATTTAGAAAAGGACCGTTTTACTTGGATTAAAAACCCCCAAAACAAAACCAACCAACCAGCCAAACAACCAAAAAGGCAAAAAAAGCCAGAGCTACAGTAGCAGTCCTGTTCTTTTCCACAGCTCTGCTTCTGGAACTTTTTGACAAATGTATACAAAGCAAGCTTCTGTGTGCTTGCTGTGTTTTATGTTGCTATTATTCTAATGCACATATTTTCAATACAGGATTCGTTTTCTTTTGGATCTTTTTTTTTTTTTACATCCTGAAGTTCATTTACTTATATGATCAGCATAAAAGTGTTCTACAACTGAAAACAGACCTGTTTTTTTCCAGGCTTTGAGGGAGCAGAGATGGTAATAACAGCATTTTATTTTTCATTTTGTGTCATTACCCAGACAAATTTGTTTAATGGGTAGTAAGAATAAGTATCACATACTTTATTTTTCTTTATCTGTGCTTGCTTATTTTTAGTAGTACAGAAAAAAGGATTCGCTGCACCATGTAATTTCAAATGCAGCAGTTGAAAAGAGAACTAATACTGGGAAACTAGTTCAAGTTGAGATTTCATTCAGTAGGAATTTTAGTCCTGGAATATTTCAGTCATATGAAAGGAGTTAATGCATTCAATTCATTCATTTTTATATTGAAAGGACATTTTTTGCTTACATTATCGTCTTGATCACATGGATATTAAAACACAGTTGTGCAGTGCAAAGATATTAAAATACTAATTATGCTTATCAGCATTTTAGAAGGTAATGCATATGCGAGGCTAGCTTTGAAGTAACTGAAAAAAAGGAAAAAAAATTAAAAAAAAAAAGTTGACAACTTTCCAAATACTGCTTTGGAGGGATAAAAGAAAACTGGTTTTTAACCTTTTGTTAATAATGTCAAGGTGCTACTTGTGAGTGATCACTGAAGGCACTCCAACTAGAACCTGCAAACAGATGGACATACAGATACATAAATGAGAGCATTTCTGAGGTGGTGGCTTTATGTGTGTAAAGTGACTTTTTAGGTGAAAAGTTTAGGTGAGTTATTACATCACCATTTTAATAATAATGGTATCTTCTCTCAAGCAGTTAGGACTTCTAACTAAGGAAAAATTATGATTATGGACTTATTTTACATTAATGTTATCTCAGTTGCCCTAGGTAAAGTTTCTGCTACTCTAAGCTGGCCATTTGGGCATAACATCACAAAACCTTTACAATACACATATATTCACAAGCAAATCAATGAACACGAGTTTACAGGAAGGTGCTCACAGAAAAGAAAAGCATTTCGATGAGTTAATAACACATTTCGGAACGGCTACTTGTGAGATAGAGGAAGATATAATTCTTCAGAACAATGTAGGCTTAAACAAGGAGTATACATTGCCCAAAGGTTACTATTACAACAAAAAGTACATGAAATTTACAAGCTTGTGTGAGAGTCAATGAAAAATAATTTGCCTCAATGGTAATTAAGATATTATTATTAAACAATCAATGATTCATAAATTAATAACTGCATCTGTATTCGTGTTTGGATCATTAATATGATATAAATGAGGCTTGCCTTCTCTGTGTGCCCTGAATTACTCTCTGAAGGCTCTGATTTGCTCTGGCAATGGCTCAGCTGGGATGAGCTGCCCCTGGCAGTATCGCTTTCCAGCTTCCCAAACCCCTCTCAGTTATCTCTCTGCATCTACTGCTGGCACAGCTCAGATGCTTGTGTGACAGCTCCTAAACTGTTGCAAATGACATTCTGGTGAGGGCTTGTTTACTTTAGAAAGTAGGGCTGTTAAATTGCTTCAGGAGCCACGGAGAGAGCCCTGTGTGACAGACGTGACTTTTCAGTAAGCACCTTTGAAGAAAAGCAGCTGAAAGCCAGAGCCACTGGAATTACCACAGCTGAACTTCACCCGTCTGTGAGGCGGATCTTAGAGATTTTCCCTGTGGGACTGCATGAATATGATTGCATGCACTCTGCGTTCTTGGGATTTTTAAACTCAGTTGTTAAAAGAGGCTCTAAAAAAATTAAAAAATGTAGTTGTTAATACTTTATAATGGACAAAATTTCTATGGGACAGTCGCACTTATTGTCGTCTTCACCACGGGGGGCCTACAAGAAAAATGGCGATGGATTTTTTGGGATGCCTGGGATACCAGGTAGGGGGACCAGGGGGAATGGATTCAAACTATTGGAGGGGAGATTTAGAAGTTAGGAAGTTCTTCAGCACGAGGGTGGTGAGACACAGGAACAGGTTGCCCAGAGAGGGGGTGGAAGCCCCATCCCTGGAAGTTTTTAAAGCCAGGCTGGACAGGGCTCTGATCAACCTGATCTGGTGGGAGGTGTCCCTGCCATGAGGCTGGAACTAGATGATCTTAAAGGTACCTTCCAACTCTAAAAAATTCTGACTCTCTCTACCAAGCTGGTCTATATATCTATTGGAAGTAGTTTCTTAGGAAATATATTCTGACATATTTATCCAGTATTTTCTAGAACTCCCATCATTTTTGTATTTCAAAAATAAACATTGGCTTGTTCAAAGCTAAAATGAAAACAGTGAAATATCTCTGATAAAGCTAAATAATGAGAAAAATTTGGGGTTTGGGGATGTAATTTCTTAAATAAAATGCTGCCCTCTCTCCTAGTTGTTACATTTTATACGAAAACATACCAAACAAGATAAATATATAGCATTTTGTTCCACCATCTGTAATGACAATTTTTAAAAATACGCATGAATTTGTTATTCAAGAAGAATAGGATTAGCTTGCTAGATTAAAATGAAATTCAATCTGCACTATTAGGTTTTGGCTTTTGACATTTTCTAAATGTTTTTTCTTTTTAATTATTTTTATTTTTATTTCCAAATGAAATATTTGCTTGAATGAAAGAAATTTTTTTTTTCATCCAAAGTTCGGCGCAAACTTCTGATTAATTTTTAATGTCACAAAGTATGACATTTTTACACAATTTTCAGGGCAAGCTATAAATATAAATCCTACAGATCTGTACTGAAAATAAAATATATTCTTAATATGGAATTAAAATTTATGTCTTTACTGTTTCACTGCTTAATACAGCTACTAATGCAGTTTTGCATCAGGGTCACAGGATGATTCTACCTCCTAGTGCTTTAAATGTGCAAAGATTTAATGGCTGGAAGAATGTAGTCTTGGTTACTGATTTTATTTATGTATAAATTCAAGACCACTTAAGTGCAAAGCCAACTGTAAATAAAACTTTTATAGCTGGAAAGTATGCTGAGTCGCTATGAGGTGTCTACGCTCATAATAGGAAAGGATTTTTTTCTTTCCTTTCAAATAAAAGAAGCCATGAAGCTGTTAGAACTAATATTTTTGAAGAAAAGAATAGTGACGTCTTGATGTACTGTCTAAATTGCAAAACACAATTGTGAATGTCAGACAGTGCAGGTAGAATATTGTGTTGAAAAATGGCAACAATTAGAATTTCATTCACCTTCCTAATCTCATTCTTCAAGGAAGAAACAGATCAATACTTGGATCAAGAAATAATATTTGTCTTTTCATTCAGCATTACATAGTTGACCATTGGTGTTCTGGCTTTTTTCTTCTTTATTCTAACGTGGAACCCACTAAAAAGCCTTCAGTGCTTTTGTACACTTCAGTAGTACAAGCATATGACTTCAGGTCTCTCACATCCTCAGCCAGCCATTGTTCTTAAGGACAAAGCACAGCCAAGCTGCTTCCTTTCAATACAAGTCTCACTTTGGAATTAAGCATTATGGCATATGGACATTTTGTGTGAACATTCAGGAGGACTGAACTTAGGTGCAATCCAAAATATATGTATGCTCCCTTCTGTGTTAAAGAGCCTGATTTTCAATACCTAAATGCGTATTTAAATATTGCCATTCAACACTAAAAAGAAAATAATTCTGAAACCTTGAAAATAGCTATAAGATGGAATTATTAACATATGATTAACTCTGCTGATTTAATTGTAATAACTACCTAAAAACGTAAAGTTGTAACTAATATGCTACAGTTGCTTCCATAATAGTGAATGCCTGTTTTGTCATATGGGCAATCGTTGTGGAAAACATAGAATTCTTTTTACTTGTGATTTTACTAATGAAGTAACAATCTGTGATGTTTGTTTCAGCTCCACAGAAACTCTTTTCATTTAGAAATTACCAAATTATTTTGCATAGAAAAGAAAACCAGCACAATGAAATGCTGAATTTGACAGAGATCCACACATATAAATTTCAATTATTTCAAATATAAAATTTAATTATTCCTAGCATACTAATTACATAAAGATATTGTAATTATAGCATAAACTACTAGCTTCAAAAATAAAAAAGTAATTTTTGTCACATTGCCTGAAAATTCTTCTTGCACTCATCTGCATTCTCTACTGCTGAGCCAGCTCCAGATAGATTGACACAAGCCAAGTCCATGCTGTGCCATGTGGTAACCATAGTTATTGAACTTGGTCAAAAGTCTGTTTATCTCTGGCACTTCATATGTTATCTGAAATAACTTAATTTCTTTGTGACTGTAAGGTGTCATCAAACAGGGCAATTCTTCTCCTTTCCTTTCAGTCTGTATATTCTTGATGAGAGCAGATTTTTATCTGTCTCACCAAAATGTTAAACCACAGCTAATGCCAGCACAAAAGGCATGGCTGGAAGATGAAGACCTGTTCAATTAGTAAACTACTTCTCTTTTGGTTTTGACTGTTAATAGAACTGAATCTTAAGGTTTACCCAAGGGAAGGGATATTTTTCTACAGGAATATCACTGTGGTCTGTTATTCATGCAAGATCTGTCTTTTCCTAGTTAAGCATTTTAATATCCCCCAAAACAGTTTTCTCTGGTAATGAGGCAGAACATCTTTTCCCCAAATTACATCTGGTATTTTTTTTCTCTGGTTATATTGTCTTGCAATGATTTTTTGATCAAAATTAAACAAAGTAAAAATATTCTACCATCTTCAGCAGGTGAGGAACTTGCTCTGTGGATTTACTCTGAAACAAACAAAAAAATAGCTTCAGTATTGTTTTTTAATCACTTGGTGTACATATCCAATCTGGCAGCAAATTTTCTTGAGCATTAGGTCTCTGCAGTTTAACAAAGAGTGTAATGTTCAGGTGCTCTTCTGAGAAGGGCCGATCGGAAGCAAATCTTACGTAGGATTACTGTGAATAGCATGTTGCTGCTAGGTAAGAAAGATGACTGATTATAATATAGAGCAAGATGTATCCAACTGCTGTCTCACAATGTCTATGTAATTCAGATGGCTTTCACAGAAAGTTTAAAGATGAGACAAGCTTACTGTATTGTTCATGCTCAAAAAGAATTCACTGCTGTAGCCATATGATTTACTGTAGATTTTAGAGACTTCCTATGTTTTTGTCTGGAAACATACATCTGACATTGAGATCAGGGAGTCTTTGCTCTGTGATTATAGCTTGCTTTGTAAAAATCATGAGCAGAGCTCTGCTAAAGGGACACAGAATTCAAATGAGCTCCAGTAGTGACAGCAGCACCAGACTTTAGGAAAACAGCTGCCAGAGCTTTACAGCCTTTGTCATCACCACCAGTCCATGCACACTAATGGATCTGGGTCAGGGAACAGACTGCATGCTGCCTTTGCTTTTTTACAAATGTCTGTCAAAAGATTGATGTGTGGGAATATTCTGTAGAATTTGTACAGTATTGCTGCACATAGCACCTCTGGAGGCTGACAGAAGGAGCTAAGTATTTCCTCTGCTATATAGAATCATTCCAAGAACTTTATCAATCTCTAAAAGCATAAAAAAATAGCTTAAGGTTGTTCTTTATTCAACTGTCCTAGAAATATATGCCAAAATGTATTGGTGAAATGGAAGTGTTAAACAGAAATATTTAGATTTATTTGGGCAAGTGAGTCAGGTGGTCAATGTGACGTCAGATTATGTCAGTAGCAGTAGGACCAAAAAAATACCTATATTATTCAGTGAATAAAAGCTTCTTCAAAGTTATTGTCACTGTTTAGGCTCAGCTGGTATCAACCAGAACTACACTCACTAACCCCCCCATTCCTCCTGTGGGACGGGGAGGAAAAAATCCGCCCAAGGGCTTATCAATCAAGACAAGGATTAGGAGGTTTTCATTCCCCAATTATGGTAACAGGCAAAAATGAGACAAGTTCAACTTGGGAAGAAAAAAAAAAAACTAGTTTAATCTACAAGAAGAAAGAAAAAACATGGCCAGATCTTAATACCTTCCTCACCACCAGAAGGATTACTTCACTCATGTCTCCCCCTCTAAGCAAATGGGGAAAGGAGGAGTGGAGGTTTAGGGTCAGTTCCCCACACGCTGTTTCTGCCGCTTTCCTCCTCAAGGGGAGGACTCCTCACATTCTTCCCCAGCTCCAATGCGGGGTCCCTCTCACGGGACAGAGTCCTTCAGGAACCCCTCCGACATGAGTCCCTCCCACAGGTGCAGTCCCTCAGGAACTGCTCCAGCCCGGGCTGCACACAGAGTCACGGCTGCTGTGGGAGCAGTCACCTCCTCTGACACGGGCTCCTCCATGGCTGCAGATCCACATCTGACCCTCTCTGGGATCCTGCACAGGCTGCTGCTTCACATCTGCCCACCCGTGACACTTCAGGGGATATAAATCCACATTTGCCCCACCGTGGTCCTTCAATGACTGCTCCACTGTGCTTCTCCATGGGCTGCAGGGACACAGCTGCCATCTCACCAGGGACTGCAGGGAAATCTCTGCTTGGGCACCTTTCCCGCTCCTTATTAACTGTCCTTATTAAAAGACCTGTCTTTTGTCTGGCATTACTCTCTCATCTCCTCCTCTCCTTTGCTCTGCAGGTCTCTTTTATTTCATATATTTTTTCGGTTTTGTTTTCCCTTTCTTACTCACAGAGGTGCTTCCAGCTTTGCGTATCTGCTCAGCCTTAGGCAGAGGCAGGGCAAGGAACCATTGGAGCTTCCAGCAGCTTCTCACAGAAGCCGCCCCTGTTGTCCCCCCAGCTTCCAAAAGATCACTGCACTAACCCAAGACATGTATCTGCACATTTATGCATTCCTTTGCCAATTTCATGTCTATTTGTGAGATTCTGTAATCAACACACAGGGACTCTGTGAGTAATTGCCAGGATTATTGAGTGAAAAAAGATAACCTGAGCAGCTGAAAAAATGGTTATCAGAACACTTTTAAAAGATAGTATTATCTTTCCCTTACCCATGAAACTGTAGTGTTCAGGCAGTTTGCTGGGAATCCAGGTTAACTTTCAATAAATTTACAAAGCTTCTTTCCTACAGCAGTAGCTGCAAAAAATGAAGCAAAAGAGGTGTAGTTTTGCTTTATCACAGAATCACAGGATCCTAGGTGTTGCAAGGGACCTCAAAAGATCAAGTCCAACCCCCCTGCCAAAGCAGGGTGACCTAGTGTAAGTCACACAGGAGCACATCCAGGTGGGTTTTGAACATCTCCGTAGAGACTCCACAACCTTCCTGGGCAGCCCTGTTCCAGTGTTCGGTCACCCTCGCAGTGAAAAAGTTTTCTGTATAGGAAATGTCCATATTCTATTACTTTTTTTTTTCATTAAATTTTCATACAAAATCTTCACATGCTTCTTGGGCTCAGCACAGTTCTGTCTAATGAAGCAGAAATGTCCACTGGAGAATGAAAAGCAAAGGAAAGAGTAATTGCTTTCTAAGATCTTAGAAATTAGGGTGATAGACATTAACTCTGCATGTGAGAAAGCATGGCTTTCATGTGCATTCTTGCTGGTTTGTGAATGCTTGGATAACTGATCTGTACTAATGGAATGTCATTCCTTCCCAATCCCAAGGACCCTGAGTAGCAGGCTTAGATGGAGAAAACTCCTGACTGCTGAGCAAATCAAGACACTCAACCAAGTGAAAAGAGTAACAGTGAATTCAGGGTGAGAACAGTCAAAAATAGATTATTCATTAGCTAAAATTCTTAAAGCTCTGCTGCACCCAACTTGCAGTTAATAACAACAACAACAACAAAAAAGGTTTTTTGTTGGTTTTAGTCCTAGTGGTACCATCCTCTATCTCGATGGTGATGCTTTGCATGAGTGGTTCCATTATGTGCCGGTTACAGAGAGGCTGGATACTTTCATCTGCATAATCCTGTGATGGAGTATAATTAGTATAATACACTGAATTAAAGTAGCATATTGAAACACTTTCCTAAGCACTCCTTTAATATAGCCATCCCAGAAAGCATAGCCTCGAAAGGAGATCAGAGAGAGCAGTTTACATCTGCAGTTGCAAGTGGGCTGCAGCTCCTTGAAACATCACTCAAGGACTTGTAGCATTTGTGCCTTCTCAAGGACCTTCCAAGAACAATCCATTATCTGGCTTCAGATATTCTGTAGTCATTATTAGCCATTACTAAAGTATTCCATTAGTCCATTGCTGGTTATGTGATCTTGCAGTCAGGCAGACCAAGTGATCACTTGGCTTTCATAAATGAGTTCCCAGTTTATTCCTAGAGTGAGATATATTCTTTATCCTGCCCTAAGGATCAGGGAACACTCAGGATGTCACCTCCTCATCCCCTGTGCCTTCAAAGGAAGATACTCGTGATGTAGCCTGTGTGGTGTATAGTTGTGAACAGGCAACTCGAGTGAGAGTTTCACACTTGAAATATTGCATTGATATAGTTACAACATTTTTCTTGAACTAGCACTTCTGATAAACTTCTCTGGAAAATAAGGATCAGATGTCCTTATCTGATTACAGTAAATAACTTACAGGCATCCCAGTTAGGTGAATTACTATCCCAATTAAGCAGCAGCTCTTGCTGATAAGTGTCATTAGGTTTAATTCCATTCCTTGGGAAATGTAATGATTAAGGCTATTTCTCAGCTTAGTGGTATGTAATCTAATAGTTAAAGAAAAAAAGGAAAGTGACATTTGAAGCAGAAATGAGGAAGAAAAGTTGAATTTGCAATATGAGCACAGGTTTGGATGAAAAGCATCCCATCGAGGGCTGAAGAAATTAGAAGAAATATTGTCACATCTGTTTCAGTTAGTTTTGGTATCTCACAGAGAAGAAAAGAGTCCTATGAAATGTATTTTTTTTCTTTCCTTTCCTAAGATAGTGTCAATTGAATATAAGAAAATCAAATGTTCAAATCATAGAGAAAAACTCTCCCCATAGAAACTGTGAGGAAGAAAAGTATTAGCTACCTAAATAAGAAATTTTTCATAAGGGCACATCACAGGAGATTCCTCATAGCTGAGGTACAATTTCTTCTTAAGTTAAGATAGTTACTGACAGATTATGCTGACAGCATGTTTGACCTGGTGAAAATGTGGGAAGCAGGAGAGCAAGTTCAGTCAATTATACTATGTTACAGCAAAGCTGGATCTCAACAATACATGTTTGTTATGTTATTATACACTAATGTGTAACGGGGACCAAGGAAGGGATGGGGAATGACTTTTTCCTGGAACATTTCAGGAGTTCACAAGATTAATTTCTTTTCCTGCCTGTACTTTACAAACTAATTATAAAATAAAGTGTTGCTACTTAGCTCTCAGAAAGATTTATTTGCTTTAAAGGGGAAAAAGAAACAGAAGTGCAAATAGAAAGATGGGGCATGGTATGTAAGGAGAGACATAGGAGCAGAAGGAGAAATTCCAGTCTGGAAACACGTGTTGCCAAGAGGGGAGCAGGAGGCGGCCAAATACACAGAGCCTCTGTTTAAGAAAAAGTGCTACTAGGGGGAGTGGGGCTGGCTAGTAATTTCTAATCCCTTTCCCTCAGCCTTTTTTAAAAAGTTGCAATGACTTTACCACTATATTAAAAGGAACTGCCTTTAGTACAGCTGAAATCTCTATACCAAGGATATTATTGATTAGCAGTCTGTAATTTTGAAAGCACCTAGCAAATGTCCTAGGAAAACTGCTTTTCTGCTATGACATTATAGATTTAGGCACAGGGAGTTTTCTGTGGTCTCCTGGTCCACCCCCTGCTCCAAGCAGGGCTAATGAGAGGTCAGGTTGCTCAGGGCTATGCTCCACTATTAATTAGGAAAAGGAACTGATAGCATAAGATCTGTGGAGATACTTTCTGAGTTATCAAACCTCACAATTCTCTCATAGTATCAAGGGACATAAACCAAATGATCCCTTTAATTTGTGTTATGGAATCTCTGAAATATTTAAACAGATGGTTTACTCTAGTCCAATAGGTATTTCAGTCTGGGTAAAGACTTTCCTCAGTTTGGGCAACTATGGAAATGTTAAAAGGTATGTATTAGCATGTAATTCAAGCATATTCTTTCTTCTCTACCATAAAATCTTTCTACATTTAAAAGCTCAGTGAAATAAATATAATTATATTAAAAATAGCTTTTGGTCTGCCTGAGACAAATTCTTAATAAAATAGAAATTCTAAGCCTGCTACTGGTGCAGTGTGAAAAGGTTTATTTATATAAGACATCAATATATTATTTTATTATTATCGTTATTAATATATAAAGAATATATTTATATCTTAATAATACAAATAATCTCATATAAAATAATTTGTATATTTATATATTGTTGATAGAATGAAAAAAACCCCACACAACCTATCCATGGCCACCCAAACCCCAGCCTATGCATATTCTTCAATATCTGATGGTGTCTATATCTTTCTTCATGCAGCACTACAAAAGAGATTTGAATATTTCGAAATAATATTTTCATGAATTGATGTTGCTATGTTTTACTCACTGCCTCTGTCTAAAGTCTTCCTGAAGAAGTAGAGTCCCTAAAGACATGAAACTTGTGGCAGAACGCATGAGCTAAAGGATGTGCTTTTGGGAAGAATGGGAAGGATGTTAAAGATGATCTAGTTCCAACTCTCCTGCTGTGGGAAGGTTTCTTCAAGCCCCTTCTTCAGGTTGCTTCAAGCCCCATCCAACCTGGCCTTGAATATTTCTGCCAGTGGGCAGCCACAACTTCCCTGGACAGCCTGTGCCAGTCTCTCACCACCCTCACAGTAAAGAATTTTCCTCCTAATATCTACTAAATCTTCCCTTTTGCAGTTTGAAACCATTACTTCTTACCCTACCACTACATTCACTTGTAAGAAGTCTGTCCCCAGCTTTCCTGTAAGCCACCTCAGGTACTGAAAGCCTGCTATTAATTCTCCCTGAGCCCTCTCCTCTATATTTTAATGGTCTATATAATAGCCCAGAGCACAATAGTGTATTTTGCATAACAAGTGTCAGTAGTTACACAAGCAGCAAAATACCTGACACTTCCATAAATGTTCAGCACAGAACATGAAGTATAAATTTCAATATATTGCTGCTACTTAAAAAAAAATCATAATGAAAAGACTGCTTGTAAATTAGAATCCAATTTCCCATGCAATTTAAGTAATTGTAAAAAAATATACTCCAGTAGAGAGTGGTATGGTGAGAGAGGAAAACGTAATCTTATACATCACTGCACATAAGTTTCTGCAGGATGTGACATGCTAGAAAGGCCATTATGCCCATCACCTACAGTCTAACATTTTGTAGCAGAGTATGATCATCCTTGTTTGCAAAGCATATGTTCAACAAAAAGGTAGTAGGGATTTTTTCGTTATTTCAAGTTGACAGCCAAAACAACTCTCAGTGCTTTGCCTTCAACTCCAAGTGAATAGATAGCAAAGGTGATAATCCTAGATGCCACCTATCCTTGCATTTTTTCACTTATCTTCTAACTCAAGGTGGGTTTTTTGTTTGTTTGTTTTATAACAATGTGTTAAAGTAAACAACCTGAAAGTCCGGTTTTTTTACAAAACTTAAATTTTTTGGTTCAAAAAAGAACCCTTCTCAATTTTCAGACTGCCTTGGTTTTGTCTTTAACACTGATTCCAACTGAAAAGCAGTTTGTCAGTCTTGAGATAAAACCGTCCATAAGCAGTGCTGAAAAATTTTCAATAGTAATAATAATAATAATAATATTTTTAAATAAAAAAACACATTCTGACTCTCCAAGAGCACTGGAATTAGACAAGTAATATAAATATTATATTACCAATTTAAAGCAGCACAATTTAACCTCTATAGATTAAGGAAATAACCTGCAAAAGTACCTATATTCTTGGTATAAGAAATAATATAAAAGCAATTAATTTAAACAACAAATCTGACAAATAATTTCCTTACGTGTGTAGACCTTGAATATAAGGGGCAAATCAGATTTTGGTTTAAATCCATCTGAGCCTCTTTAATTTTTTGGAATTGGATAATTGTTTGCCTTTGCCTTTCACAACCACACAATATCAATACAGTAGCCCTCGAGTACTCCACTGCATGCTTTGGGGAAAAGTTAGCTAACAATCTTTAACCAAAATCATTAGGCAAATACTTACAATGAATGGATTGTTATTTAGAGACAGGATCAAATAATGAGCTCTCAAATAACTTATGCTAAGGGTCTGATCCACCCAATTACTGCATGTGGAAATCATGTTTCTAATGTTAAACAAGCTCTTCTGCTGGTGAAAAATTACTAGAAAAATAACCAATATGTTGAGCTTGATGTGTTTAAGATTTGCAAAATTAAGTCTTTAAGTCCATGAAAAAGCAGTATGGAGATACTGTCACAGTTCTAGCAAAAAAAAAACCTTTTAAAAATACAGCCACATAATTCTGGTAACTATTGAAGAGTAGCAGGGATATAAGATAAAATGGGTATAAATAAGCAGATTTATGGCAGATCATTAGTAATGGAGTATTAAAACATGAAGTGCTATAGGGATGGTGGAACTATACTAATGTGAGCACCTCCCTTTGTTTCATTTGCCAAATGAAGTTTGGAGAAATTAAGACTGTGCTGTTAAAAAATTTCCTGCTGCTAAAAATTTTTGCTTTTCACATGGAGCATCTTTGGGAAGTCAGGGCCAGAAAAGTCCCTGGAGGAAGAGGAGCAAGGAATCAGTGAAGGAAGCTCTTGGGCTCTTAAAAGGTTATATTCAGGCCTATGAACATCTATGAACAATATGAGGACACTGCTTAATTTTTGTGAAGGTAAAGCAGTGACTTCTGGGTTGCATGAGCAGAATGATGCATATCAGAGCAGTTCTCATCAGGGAGACTCTTTGAGACATATTGTGTGACTAATGATGACCATCAGGGTGACAGGACTGATCATTTTATACATGTTTAATGAGCATAAATAAATTATGATGGCTAGTGCCACGGCAGAAATGTGGGCACATAATTACAAAACATAGCTGAGATGTTCGTTGCATCCCAGTTCTGTATTTTCCTTGGTACTCAGCATTAAAAGAAGAAAGTAATAGGGAACTGCTTTTGATATTTGATTCATGATCTTTTTCTGTTTTCTGCCAGACCTGCTTAGGTTAGAGGCCAGAGCTTCCAAGAACATATCCTAAACATTACTCTATGGCTTTCACGCTATTTCTGCTCAGGCTCAGTGAACGTAAAATGATTTCTAATTGTTTAGTTTTTTATCACAGCATGGATGTGTCACTTCTTTCCCATGCATAACAACCCTTGAATGGCCCATGGGCTGGTTGTGTAGGACACTTGGTAGGAGTGAAGAAGCAAAAAATGGAGGAAGTATGAGTTCGAATCCTATAAGAAAGAAAAGCTGGTCTTCTCTCATGTTGAGTTTTACCACCACGTTTAGGACCTTCCCATTAAAAAAAATTAAAATTGTTCTTTGTCACAGTTTTAAGCCTAGCTAGTACCAACCAGTCCTCCACTAGGTTACTCCCCACCCCCACTGTGGAACAGAGATGAGAAAATCTTAAAGAATCCACTTAATGAATTGAGACAAGGCTAGGGAGGTTTGTATACTCCAGTTACAGTAATGGCAAAAACCCAAACAAACTCAACTTGGGAATAAAAAAACAAAACTAATTTAATCTACAAGGAGAAAGAGAAAACTTGGCCAGACCTTAATACCTTATCCCCCCACCTCTCCCTTCTTTCTGGGCCTGGATCCCTTCACTGCCGCCTCCCCCTCAGAGCACAGGGCAGGGGTGGGGGGGGGTTAGGGTCAGTTCCCCACACGCTATTTCTGCCGCTTTCCTCCTCAGGGGGAGGACTCCTCACATTCTTCCCCTGCTCCAACGTGGGGTCCCTCTCACAGGACAGAGTCCTTCAGGAACCCCTCCGACATGAGTCCCTCCCACAGGTGCAGTCCCTCAGGAACTGCTCCAGCCCGGGCTGCACACAGAGTCACGGCTGCTGCGGGAGCAGTCACCTCCTCTGACACGGGCTCCTCCATGCCTGCAGATCCACATCTGCCCCTCTCTGGGATCCTGCACAGGCTGCTGCTTCACATCTGCCCACCCGTGACACTTCAGGGGATACAAATCCACATTTACCTCTCCCCTCCTCCCCTGCTTAGAAAACACCACTTCACTAACCCAAGACAATGTTTCAGCTTAAATCTGATGTATCAAATTCTGTCGGAGTTCAGTAAGCATGTTGGACAAGCGTAGTAAATTAAGATAAATTTGATAAATCAAAAAATCAGAAAACATGCTTTTAAAAATAGACATCTCCGGTTTCCTATTTTGCATTGAGGTGAAAATGTTAGCAAACCATCCAATCATTCCAGAACTAAAGCAATTCTTTGAAAATTTTGAAGTAGAACTTTCAGGTTAAAACACATAGGCTCATCATTCTTCAGTGCATTTCTATCTTTTTCTCAGCTTGGAGAGTTCAGACTCATATTTCACTAGAGATGAGTAGTTATTGAGCAAGTATCAGAATCTGCCACATGTTCCTATTCCAGGTTAGGTGAAGGTGTCTCTTTCACTGGTCTCTTAGCCTGTGATTGCTTTGGTGGGTGACACATCATGACACATTATTGGTAATCATGAGATTCCCACTGATGAGGGCAGTCATTGCGTGAGCAACTCCTCCTCTAGAGCTACTCAGCTTTCCCCATCATTTTACACCCATGGGCTGATGCGGTTTTTGGGAGATGATTGCACAACCATGGATCACACCTGAATCTGTATCATGGGGGTGGCATATGCTATCAGTAGGTTGGTAGAGGCCCATCACCAGGGGAGGCAATGTCAGCTTTGTTTCCCATATATGTGGATGTGTGACCTCTGCAGCTAAGTACAGCAATAACTATGACCAGTCACTAAGAGAAACTGGATACTACTCCTCTCAGCACACTTCTGTGAAATCAAAAAAGCGAGTTCACAATTTACATCGTAGAAGGATCAGCACATAGCAATGCTTGCATATCATTTGGTTCCAGTCCCAGCTCTTGTCTTTAATCCAGTGATTGCTGCTCAATCCTCCCTAGGTGTTTCAATTGTACAAAAAAAATTGAAGCCAAAGATCCAAGCAAAAGTAGTTTAATCTTATTTTTTGCATTTTCTTATTTAATGGTGAAGGTAGTGATCTGTTAAAATATGCCCATCATAGCTTTTGTAGCACTATGCTGAAATCCCATTTCTCCTAAGGCAGCAAACACTTACTCTCTACTTCCAGAAAAAAATTTGAGTGTGGAAGATCTTTTCCTACTATGTCTCCTGGCATGAGGAAATTTTCTGGTGCAGGCTTGCCTTTTATTTCTACTAGATGAAAGTAAAAGAAAGCTTTAGTCAATTCACAGACCCATGCAATGGTATGTGTTGGTAGGAACCTCAAAGATCTTTGTGTTCCAACCACCCCCTTCAACATCAGCAGGGACACCTCTCACAAGGCCACGTTTCTCCAAACTCTATCCAACCTGGCCTGGAACACTTCTGTCACTCCATACCCTTGTAAGCAGTCCCTCCCCAGCTTTCCTGTAGCCCCTTCAGATACCAGAAGGCCACTTTAAGGTCTCCCTGGAGCCTTCTCTTCTCCAGGATGAACAACCCCAACTCTCTCAGATCATCTGCATGGGAGAGATGATCCAGTCCTTTGATTATCTTTGTGATCCATCTTTTTAGACACTGAAATGATGATATTTCACACAAGTTTGTATTCACTCCTCAGAGGCATTAGCATGGGAACATACATTGCCTATTTAGCCTCCTACAAATGGTTTTGTTCAGCTTCCTCTTTTAAAAAGGCAGTGTCATTTTAGAAATGTAATAACTCTGACAAGTAAATAGAGGTATATTTAATTTAAATCAGAGTAATTAAGAACTAATTCTTTAGTCACTATCCCAAAATTTTGTGGGATTCCTGATAATTTTGAAGAATCCTAGAGATTAAATAAAGATGCAGTCTCCATTTAAGTAATACAGTGCAACACTGAAGAGTTAAGTCACAAAGATCCTAGCAAACAATCCAGTAGTCAAATGATCAAAAAAAAAAAAACAACCTAGAGAACTAATGTATTATGTTGTTATGGCAACTGAATATTTAGATTTAGTTTCATGTAAGCAGAACTTCAAGGATTATCTTGGGCAAATACAGCAAACATATTTGCAAACAAATTACATATTCCCATCCAGATATTCTATCTGTAGTAATCATCATTTACGTTTACTGTAGGATTATTTTACCTTTTGGATTCCCCATGACTTTATCATTAATCTGGTTTTGTACAATTTTATTGTGTTATCCTTCTTGTTGCCCAATTTCATTTCAACTAGGGCTCATTTTAGGCTTTTTTTCTCTTCTGAGGATATATTATCTTTTTTTGACTGCTTCTGCTGTTCCTTTAAACAGCAGCTACTTCGTCATCATCGGTGCCTTGTGTTTTTCATGCCCTATAATCCATGTATGATTCCTTTATTTCTTCACTTTTTTTCTTTAACCAGGGACATTCTCTGTTGCTGGCAACATTTTATGGCAGTCTATTTGAACTGAGCACCAAGCCTGATGTGGTTAAGATTATTGTGTGCTGACAGAATTTATAGGAAGCCTGTTTTTAACTGGTGGTCCCTTGAATTTATTTAGTTTCTGTTCAGATGCTTAAAGCTGTTTTGGTTTTTTTTTCTCTTATGCCACAATGTAGTTGAGCAAATGCTGAATACACTTTGCATAGAACACTGTTATTTTCAGTTAAAGAGATAATCAGATAAAATATGACTTTCATATGTAATTTTCAATACTGATTTTGTTTAATATTAAACTTGAACTGCATTTGTAATTTTCAGTATCACATTTAATGAGAAAGTGCATTTCCAATGTAGTAAATCACCAGATCATGAGAAGATTA
Source organism: Calypte anna (assembly GCF_003957555.1). Taxonomy (NCBI): domain Eukaryota; kingdom Metazoa; phylum Chordata; class Aves; order Apodiformes; family Trochilidae; genus Calypte; species Calypte anna. Next base: position 142,522,996 of record NC_044244.1, read on the forward strand.
GAATTTGGGTGAATTAACTGCTTTCTAGTGTATATTGTCTTCTAACTAATAACTTCATGCACTAATGCAACTCTGTTTCCTTAAAAGTGATTGGTTCTTTTATTAGTGGCTGGCTCAAAAAGAGCAAAATTCTACTGCATTTGAGAATTAATCTTCCCTACTGTGTGCCTGATCTCAATTCTTTAATTCAGTTTTGTGTTCTTAGCTTTGGTAGTGTTTCTGTTTCCCAGTTAAGAACATTTTCCCCCCTTGTAGAAGAAGAAGAAAAAAAAAAAAGAAATGGAAAAGAGCTTTGCATGAAAAATCATATTGTTTTCCATGTGCATTAGGAAATGTGCTAAACAGAGTCATTAACTATATTTGTAAGTTTTCCTCTAGGGCAAAGCATATTTGAGCAGAACACTTTTTTCAGATTTTCTCTGCAGTTGGAAAGCCAAAGTATAGTCTACCTTAGAGAGCTAGAGAAGTGTGGGTCTATCAGTTAAACTGGTTTGCAGAAACACATGCAAAAAGGGACAAGAAAACCATTCCTTTCTGAATAAATAACAACACGACATCCAAGGTAGAGCAGAGACATACCTTGTTGGTGCCTTGTTTCAGTTTCAAAGAGATTTAAACAAATAGCTGTAATTCCTATACAATAGACTTGCTTATCTGATAAAACAACCTTTAATAGACTTGCAGTAGATTATTTTAAAATGTAAGACATGCAAATCATAAACATGAACCACCAAGAAGATAGCTTCAATAAGGTTAGCCAGACTATAATTTTAACTATGTTATAACTTAAGCTAAAGCAGTCTCAAACTGACTTCTATCTGATGCTCAAGAGATTTTTTTTTTTACATGATATACAAAGGTATTTTTCTGATGCATTACATAGTCTTTAAATGCTCTGAACTAGATGTTTTTATTAAGAGATCAGAATTTTTTTTTATTACAGACAGATTTTATGTAAAACAATAGCGTTAACACTGGCACTCTGCTATCCTAGGGATAATGAATCACTAAGTGTAATCATCATTCACGTGTTATATTTCTAGATGCTTATTTCATTTCAAAACAGCTTATCCTTATTTCAGCATTTTTTGATATGTAATTTACTAGAAATAACTGCATTAGGTGGAATCAATGAACCATATAATCTACCATCAACAGCAGTCAGTAGTGCATGTTTGTATTAAATAGGGGGAAAAGTTACTGTAGATAATATTCTAGTCCATGCTAGTCCATTTAGGAAGATTCTTTGTACTCTTAACATTGTGTACACAAAGTGTGAACTTATGCTCCTGAAAATTTGGCTCATTTTCCATATGAGATTACATATACATTGACATCTTTTAGAAAGGGCCTTTTGAATTCATAAGCAGCATCAGTATCTTTTCAATGCATCTACAATTTAGTCTGAGTTTCTGAAACTACAGACTTGGTACAATTTTAGCTGATTTCCAAGATGAAACCATGGCTGCTGAAAGCTGCTCTTTTGATCATTATTATAATTATTCATTGTCATTGATATTGACCAAATGGCTTGTGTTTAACAAGGTGGTTTGCACTCAGATGCCAACCAGTTTCTGATTAAATAATGCAGTTTAAGAATATTTAAACATAGACTACAGTTTAAAACAATGCTAATTTGCACAGAGCCATTCATTTTATTGAATGCTGAGAATTTCCTAACTTTGGGCTCTGCCTCCATACACACTTCAAGCAGATTTCATGCATGTTCTCAAAAATCAAATGATTTTTGTGGTTAGTGATGTACTTTCCCAGAAGTAGTCCCAGATTTGAGTGGTCAAATCATATTGTTTATAAAAACAATAAGTAATTTTCATTCTTAATAATCTGTTCTTTTGAATCCTTAAAGTAATTTATCCAGTGCATTGTAAAGAAACAAAAAAAAACCCAAATAGCACAATAATTTTACTATTAATTCCAACATAATGTCTGTACTGGCTCTATATAGTCATGTAACTGGTTTAAATTATTAAGCTTGATATACAATAGTAGTTTGACAGAACAGCAGTCTAGACCAAAACTGAAGGAAGCTTCATAATTTAAAAAAAAATGTACCATGTAATTGCAAGCATATTCAGGAACAATTTTCCAACAATTTCTCCAGTGTGGATCCAGGATTAACTCTAATTTTAAGTATTCCCCAATTAAGAAATTCAAACCTTTTTCTAAACTACCATCAGTATTTCAGGCCCAACATATCAGCATGCCTTCTGATTTTGTCCAAGAGAATTCCCTGTACAGAGTGAAACTCTTCTTGTTACCATCTTCTGTTTCACTTATTTGAAAATTCTCTTGGAGAAAGAACAGTAACAAGTCTGTTAAAGCTTCCCTCTTTTTGTCTGTATGTATCTCCATTGTTTGTTTTAAAAGAGGATAAGATGCTGTTAAAAAAGAAGTTCTGCTAAAGCTTCAGGTACAAATTTTTCCTCAGGACTATTAAGGTTCTGGTTTGGTGTCTAATATTTACTGGTGTCACAGTTTTAGACAATATCCAGGTGACAACTGTTCTCTGTAATTCCCCCACTACCTTTTCATGGGAAAGATAAAAAGGGGAACAAGGTAAGGTTGGAAAAAAAAACCAACAGAAAAACCTCCAACCCCAGACCCTTAATAAAGTAGTAGTAATAATAATAATAATGGTGAATTACAAATATATACATAAATGTAAATGTAGAACCCATCCTCAGTTGGTAATTATTTCCCAACCAGAAAAGGCTCAGCAGCAGAGGAGGGTCCCCAAGTCCATAGTCCCAGTCACAGTCCACAAAAGCCTTGGAACAGCCCCACTGCTCCTACTCAGGTCAAAAAGAGAAGGTAACATCGTGAACAGCATTCTTCTCTGAAACAAAATAGGATGCAGGAGCATCACCAGCACAAGAAAAAAAAATAACAAAGGAAAAACAAAAGCAAACAAAAAACCCCCCAAAAAGCCACCAAAACACCCCTCACAGCAAACAAGCAGCTCTAAAGCCAGACAAAACATGAATCAGAGTACTCTAAAGAGTGCTCCCTAGGGGCCATTTATACTTAGCACCAAGGAAAGGATCACTGCGATTGGGTCATTTGGGTCACCTGCCCCATCCTATCCTCCCCATAAGCACAGCTTCTCACACCCTCCCTCCCCACTATATCTGTCCTATCAACAAGCTGCTTGTGGGGTCCCAGAATGTTTCAGGTTAGTGTGGTTACAGGAATTTTTTATCCTGGTACTCTCAAACAACTAGAATTAATCCTCATTCCCCACAAACATCACCTGCTCTATCTTTTTTGTGGAGGTTACCATAGCTTTTCTTTCTCTCCACCCCCTCCATATTCTTGTGTGTGGAACAGTCCCATAATGCAAAGTGAAAGGAGGAAAAGCATATCAGCATTTTTACTTTCTTATAACATGCCAAAGATGTACTGGTCTGGGTAGCTTTAACTCTGGTCTTCTTTCACTGTAGTGTGTCTTAGTAGAACCTAATCTATTCACTTTAATTCTTAGTCATGAATTAACTCTAAAAATTTATAAGGCATAACCTTTTGGTATTTTAATACTATTGAAGCACTATTGAATTTACTAATATCTAATAATACAGTATAATTATCATTATCAGTTAATAATTTTTCATTTTGATCTTATGTTTGCTTTATTTTCCATTTCTGGTTGCTACAGGGGAGCTGTAAATTGAAGTAAACTATGTTCTCTATGGAAGATAATGAAATCTGCATACCACAGCAGGGCCTCATCCTACAGTGCCCTGGTCTCTTACTGATTTTAGCATTATTTTGCTCCTACCATTACTGGGAAAATGCATGTAAATGCAGTGTGCACAAATAGAGTTCTGAAGGACTCATTTCTAAGGAGTGGCTGTTACAAAGCTCAGCATCGCAGTTGTCACTGCAGTCACAGTAGAACCTCTCAGGCCAATATCAATGTACTGTGTATATTGATGTGTTGTGTCTTTGAGAAAGAGTTTTTAAAACTGTGTCTTGTATTTCAAGAGAATTCTGCAGGACTTTCTCTGCTGTGCATATCTGCTTCAGATATGGGCTTAGGTGAATGACAGAAACTGCACTTGCAATGTGATGTGTTTCTATTTGCCTTCATGAAACGACCAGACAGTGAGGAATATTGATTAGTAACCTTTGATTTATAATAAATCATAATCAGTATTATTTTAACTGAGGCAGTATCAAGAGATTCCAATTGCATAGAAAAGGCTCATGATTTAGAAAAGAAACAATTTTAGTATTTTTCTTGAATTTTATTTTCCTACATACTGCTCAAGCCATTGCAAGTTTTATTTTGTATGAATAATTTTGACAATGTGTGTTCTACTATATATAAATTTTTGTGATAATTTTCTTTGTTTTTCTCCAACCTTCTGGTTAATCTCTTACTTTCAGCAATGTATGCATTTCTGTTCTTTCTATTGTATGTTAAAAAGAGATACTGAAAATAAGTGGTTTATATTGTGCATTGCTCAATGAGTCATATTAATCCACTGAATTTATTCTGTGCATATCACTCAACAAAATTTACAAATGTAAAGATTTAAAATTAAAACTTTTTTCTAAATTGATTCTTATTGCAGAAGATTTCCCCTCTACTCTGCCCTGGTGAGTCTGCATCTGGAATATTTTGTCCAGTGCTGGGCCCCTCAGTTCCAGAAGGACAGGGAACTGCTTGAGAGAGTCCAGCACAGAGCTTTGGAGATGATGAAGGGAGTGGAACATCTCCCTTATGAGGAAAGGCTGAGGGAGCTGGGGCTCTTCAGCTTGGAGGAGACTGAGGGGTGACCTCATTAAAGTTTATAAATAGGGAAAAAGGGAAAGAGCCAGGAGGATGGGGCCAGGCTCATATCAGTTATGCTCAATGATAGGACAAGAAGCAATTGATATAAGCTTGAGCATTGGAAGTTCCATATAAATACATTTTTTTTTTTTTTTTTTTACTGTGAGGGTGACAGAGCACTGGAACAGGCTGCCCAGGCAGGCTGTGGAGTCCCCTCTGGAGACATTCAAAACCCACCTGGATGTGTTCCTACATGACTTGTAGGTGACCCTGCTCTGGCAGGGACATTGGACTTGATCTTTTGAGATCCCTTCCCACCATATGCATCTGTGATTCTGTCATTCACTTTCTGTTGTTCTGAGATGCCAAGGACCTCAATATTAGTGTTTATATGTCTCAGCACCCTGATACATTCCTTTCAGAAGTCATTGTTTGGAACACCCCAACATGTAGCTAAGGAATATAAATCAGTAGCAAATTGTGAGGAAACACATCTGCAAAATTAGTGTGTACAGTATCAACAGAAGAAGAGACACAAGGATAAAATAGGAAAAATACTCCTCTGACGATGTGAGAAAATTAAAAATAACCAACAAACCACCAACAAACCCAAACTCAAGAAGCACCAACCAAAGAAACCTGATGGTTTCACTGCCTTGAAATAGAAACCGCTTGAAATGAAGCATAAATATTTTGAGTAAGTCTCAATTATATGGCATCTGCTTTCTAAATCTGCTGTTGGTAAGCTAAGCTTATCAGTGAGAGGCTGTAATTCAATTAAGTACTTGTAAATCAGTTATCCAACTATATATATTAGCCAAATATCTTTAGGCTAGTCTAAGTGATAGTTTGTCATTATATATAATTTTGGGTTGAATTACTGTAGACAAAAAATGAAGGGAATTATCATTATCCTCATTTTAGTGACAGGAAGAAATGAAACTGAGTTTTAAGTCATCTCACAGTTATTTGCCTCCAGTCAGTAGCTGCAAGACTGTGAAAGGCTTTTCCATCTTCCAGGGATGGGAGTGTTCTTGCCTCTGTCTTGCAATCTTATGTTTGAGTTATACACGGACACAAATGCCTCTTCCACCTCCACCAAAGTTTTGGTTCCTACAGAGAAATACTGACTTAATACACTTCAAGGCTCTCATGCAATACTCTACAGGACCCACCTGGGAAACCAGAAAGAAGGGTCATGTTTTAAACCTAGTGGCTGTGAATGAAATTCAGTCTTAGATAAGAAAATGTTCTTTCTGTGTGATGATAGGGGTAAAAAAAGTGAGTTGCTTCAGATTGGCATCCACAAATGCAAGGATCTAAAGTAGGAGTATGTAACAGTATGTGCAAGGGTTAAAATCAAGCTCTGACACCTTTACTGGTTCTTTTAACCACTATGTTTCAGACACATGTATTTCCTTAGCATCCTACTCTCTTTACTGTCTTGCACTCCCATTGCTACATTCCTTCTTCTTACTGAGTAAATAACAGGGTGGAGAGACTGGTTTATTTTATTTTTTTGCCTCTCCTCGACCCTGTCTGTATGCAGAGTTATCGCAACTTCTTTGGAGTCTCCACTACACCATCTATAGTGTCATTTCAAATCTTTATATACCCTCTTTCAGTGGAAAGCTGACTTCCTTTAGAAATACCAATAATATGTTAAGAAGGATATGAGTTTGGAAAGTGAGTTTTATTATCAACTTGTTTTTCAAGCACTATTGTAAATTTTGCTCTTTAGTCATCCTTATTCTCCTTTTGAGAGAATGCCTCAAGCTTGTTCTTTTCACAGAATTTCATTGTTTCCCTGTTGCAGCCTCTGCTCGGGGAAGGATGTTTCTTATTTAGAGAGCTGACTCCTGTGTGGTGTATTTTCCAAATTCTTAATATTGTTTGTTTACAATGGTAATGAGCTGCTGGAGAGTGGAACTGAATAAAGTTTGCTGTCAGCCTTGCATATTCCATAATCTGGAATTGCTTAATGCTTGATAGCAAGCTATTGTACAGCACAGCGGGTGGACTGCAATATCCTTCTTTCATGCACTGAAAAGTATGAAGTAAATAATTAAGTATGACATCCATATTGGAATGCCTCATTTGCTGAATTTCTGAACACATAGTATATGTGTATCTTAAAAAAGAAAGCTTACCCTACTTGGAGGTGTACTGCAAAGAATTAAGAATTAAAAATTCTTCAGAGAAGATTACAGAATAAGCTGAAAAAAACCACTGTTTTTCAGCTTTAAAGCTACTCCCTCTCTTGAGGACAGGGAGGAAAGGAACTGGGGTTGTTTGGGGTTTTTTCTTATGAAGGAATAATGAGGTTTTTACAGAGAATGTTTGATGCTGATGAGTATTCCTGAAAGGTCTGCTCAGCTTTCTAAATTGCATTCACAACTGTTGAATTCAGCTTTTGGTAAATCCTAGATTTTTTGTTTCATCTGCTTGTTCAAAATTTCTTCATAAATCTGACTTTTATTTTTGACTCACAGAAGGCTGAAAAAATCAATATTTAATGAAGCTAAAAATTGCTGTGTGAAATACTTTTAGGAAAATCATAACTATTCTCTTTGCATAAACAGTTGCTTGATAAGATATCCATAAAAGGTTTAATTAAGACTGAAAGAAGGAGACATTTTGGAGATAATTTGCTTCCACTTTACATCATCTCTGTGAGCATTCTGGCATTCATCAGTTTTAGAATTTTGAACTGGAAAGAAAAACATGAATTAATTCTTAAATTTATTGTAGACAAAATGGCATGCTAAGAGAGAAGTAATTTAATAAAGATATACGTCTCTTTTAATAATTTGTTGATTCAACTAATGAAGCGTGACTGTATATATTGATGTATAATTTATTTTTAAAATATAGAATAATAATATGTAAATTTTAACTAGTAATTTTAAAGTTGTAATTTATACCCCTACAGGTAATCTTATATAATTGCCAATATGTAGAAATGGAAGCATACTAGAAAATTTAAAAATATTGGACATTGAAACTAGATAGTATTAACAGGATTGCAGTATCTCTTGAGAAACAACCCATCCAGAAGCTGAAACCTCTTCCTAGATATTCACTCAGCTATGTCCTGAAAAGGAGGAGACTTCCATGTCCAATAGACAGAGAGTTCTGAATTGTGTCCTCCTTCAGCTGGAGGGATGGAGAGAAAATCCGGTCTGGCAGAGGGCAGGGTGGCCAGTGGGGGGATGGGATTTTCTGCTAATAAGTACAATTTATTATTTTAATTATTGTAAACATTAATGATACACACACAAAAAATAAGCAAAGTACACAACATGTGCTATCTTTTTGTCTGAATAATAGATATATTACTTTTGTGTCTATTCTTGGTAGGCTAAGCTATTTTTTTGAGCAGAGCTGAACATTTTCTAGGCTAATTAATGAATGCAAATTTAAGTTGTTTTTTTTTAATACTTTATAATTCATAGAAATTGAAAGTTCAGGAAAAAAACCATAGACATTACTTTGTAAGTCTGCTTGTAAATTAGAGAGTTTCAAAATAAAATAAAATAAAATAAGTCATTGTTTCATAACAAAAAGAATATTCCTGGAACTTAGAAGTAAAATTTCCTTATTTCAAGTGAAAACCAACCCATTTCAGAAATGTATAATAAAAAATGGTTTTTGTGAATTTTCAAAAATGTCACTGTAGACATCCACATAAAACATATGGAACATATGTGGTGGTCTGGACTTCTAAGACAATAACAGCAGGAAAGCTGTGAGGGCCAGGGTGAAGTTTGCAGATAGTACTTCAGGTGTGAAATTTTCTTTTTCCATCATTTTGAACATTTTTTTCTTTTTCCATCTTCTTTTCTTTTTCCCATTCTGGGTTCAGAATGTCTCTAGATGTCCATATGAAAACACCTTCAACACAGATGTACATTTTCACTGACCTCTCCTGTTTCACCTTTAGTTGCTAACAACTAGTAGACAGGTTTCAGATATGGTTTATTTCATATGTCTATAGACATCTGCACTTGTCAAGATAAATTACAGGCTGGAAACACTAATTTATCTTAAGTAGTCATGAGGTCAAGGAAAATTATGGTGTTTCGGATGACACTGAAGTAGGATATAATTCCTGTCTTTAGTATGACCTCAGAATTATTGGGAGTAGTCAGATCAGCAGGAAAAACGATACCTTCCTCTTTACCTAAGCAACTTTTTATCACAAAGATTTGGGCAACAGGCCAGACACTAACAGGAAGCAGAGTTTTAAAAAGTAGTTTCTTGTTATTGATTTAATTTTATTAAAAATACAAAATGAGTATGGTGAAAGAGACAGACTGTATACCTATTACTGGGATAAGTGACAGTATTAGCTCATTATAACAGTTATAAAAGTTAATCAGAGAATGCAAAGGATCATGTTAATCTGTGCACTAAACACACTTCATACTATCAGCAAGAAAGTGAAGCATATAGTTTAAACTTCATTATAATCTTCAGCTTTCCCGACTACACAACATACACAAATTCTTCAAAAAAAAGAGTTCCATGTATGGCTTGAGGTGTTTCCTTCAGTCAGCCAAGAAACCATAGGCATTATGAAAGACATCTAGAGTGAAAACCAATGGCTTCTCTTAGGTTTCAGAGAAGAAAAGTTTTAATGGCAACCAAGAAATGCACGTAACAGACTTACTGGGTCTTTAAGACCATTCATCAGTATAGTGCAAGGACAATTCAAAAAGTATCCTAAAAAATTCTGGTTAATGAAGGTCTCAAAAGGCCAACACACTGCAAGAGATTCGGGAAAGCTTTGGCCATGCCTTCTGAGACAGTAGTTGCAATTGAAATACAATAGCATATTATTTACATGAAATGCCGTAGCAGATAAGAAACAAAAGGAAAATCACTGAAATAACAGAGATAACAGGTTTTAACATTTCTACTCATGTATTTCTTTTTCTTACAGCTTTTCATAGCTCCCACATCTCTTTCCCTCAGTTCTTTGCTCCTTCTCCCTGCAACATCTCTTTCATTCTGCTAATACCTATTACCTTTTCTTTCAGAGGACATTTTGCTACTACACCCTTTGCTTAAACTCTGACAAATTCTGCTCTAGATGGTACCTGCTCCCTCTATTTCAGACCTGAAGAAAGGTGTCTGAGCTCAAAAGCTTGTCTGTTTTTTTTCACTAGCTATACTACTGCAGCCTAATAAAAGATGTCATTTATTAAAAGCCTTGTTTGCTTGCACTGTGTGTGTGGCCTGACACATGTAACATTAAAGCTCTATAAATTGAAGTATAAAGTCAAGGGCAGTCTAGGTTGTTATTTCTTTTTTATATGGTTATATATTTCTTTTTATATATGGTTATATCCTTTTTTTCACATATTTATATATACAAATATGCATCCTTATATGTAAGGATCACCCTGTAGTGAATGTTCTTATATTTAATTGACATCTTTTAAACTTCAGAAAATTGTGCTTCAGAATTATGTAAGACTGAAGCTGCAGCAGGCAGCAGATTCTATTAAAATGGTCTGAAGTGTCTTTTGTGTTCACCTGTCCCTCTGTGACTCCCTCCCTGCTTCCTTTTCTATAAATTATTCTCTCTTCTCCTTAGGCTACAGGGGAGCTGCAAATTCTGGAGAAAGAAAGTGCTATAATTGCCAGCACAAGTACTTAGGCAAACCAGGTAGCAACTACCTTTGATTAATAACAGCCATGTGACTGCTTTAATGTGGAAAAAGAAAAACTTTCTATAACTGCTAGTTGGAAGTATGAGCTCTCATTCACCCGACTAAATGAGCTGAGCTGATGCCAAGGAAAATGGGAGCCAAGTGTTCCCTGGTCTATGCAAGTAGTTTGTGGTCCTCTTGATCACTTGGGCAGAGTGCTGAGAAATACTCCTTTCCATAGGAATTTGCAAAAGATAACACTGCAATGTTGAAATTACTTTGTGAAATTCATTGGTTTAACTGCTGGTTTTAAAAGACCCCTTTAACCTTAAAAGTTGATAGTTTTCTGTAAACCTCCTCAACCTCTTGCTCTTTTTTCCTTTGTGCTGCTGTATGCAGTTTTGCTTGGTTGCTTTTGAGCAAATTATAGCTGACAAATAGTTTGTTACAGTGGTCATGAGGAAATACGGGGCTATAAATGTCAGCCACCCATGAACACATAAAGATGACAAAGAAAACCAATGAACCAAGTCAGAAAACGTCACCTTTTCGACTCAGATGGGACCACAGCACTGCTGCTGTATGAGGCTCCAACTTAGAGGTTTTACTTTATTCAAAATAGGACCTTTCAGCAAATATTATTGCCTTGTCTTATTTCTGTGGAAAATAAAAAATATCAGAAAAATGAAAGCATTGGAAAGTGTTCCATGAAGGTAAAGAAGATAAACTGTGGCTTTGGTTGTTGGCTTGGTTTTTCTCTTCTTTTTTTTTTTTTTTTTTTTTTTTTTTTTTTTTTTTTCCTTGCAATCTATGAACAGGAACACAAAAGAAACTATGAAACTATTTTTGCACATTTACAACTCAGTTGGTCCTCCCTTTGTCTTTCTCTCGGAGAGTTCATAAACAGTTTTAGTCAAACTAATGAAATCCTTCCCTTTGGGAAAATCTTTTCTAACAATGAGTTGTTCCAACACACAAACAAAAGAAAGCTGTGTATGTCAAAAGTTATCTCATTTTATATAGTACAAGGAAACTTAGTAATAAAGTACAGAATATGAATGCCAGACAAACTACACTTCTTACTACACTTTGATCATTTGCTTTTAAGGAATTTATTGAGGGTAGATGGATTGTCCTTTATCCACACTGCACATCTTGCATTACTCTTCATGTTCTTTCATATGGAAGACATTCTGTTTCCAAAGGATACCTAAAATGAAGATGTATCTCACGGATTGAAGCTGCCTGCTGCTGTGCCTCCTGTCACTGCTTCTGTCACCAACTTAAATGCTAGCAATCAGAGCAACACTGAGGGAGACAGAGGTGGTGACAAAAGCAATAGTGTCAGGAAAAGAAGCAGCAGGAAAAGAAAGCTCAGCTTATCTACTGCTGAATTTTATAACCTGGAAAAGATGGCTTTGTTTATTTATTTAATGTCAGATCTTGTAAGATTTGTTTTTGTGTTCAGCTTCCTATACTTCAAGTAGAAGCTGACTTCAGAAAGACTTCACAACACATTAAGTTAAAAATCAAAGTGAGCACAATGACTCCCTTTCTTATTCTTCCTAAAAGTCTGAATCTGATCAGTTTTCCTGCATAATTTAGTGATGACAACTTATTTTGCAAATTTTATAGGGGAAAAATTAAAAGAAAGAAAAATCAGCAGATCTATGATACAATGTTGTAATGTTTTAAACATGCAAATCAAATAAAAATTCCAGCTGGTGCTTAGCACATTTATAGATGCATTTATCTGCCTCATATTTTTATGTTAAACTGGTCAGTTATAACTTTAGTATAACTACAGAGCTAAATTTAAAACAAATACAACTAGCCACATTTTTTTCTTTTTTTAGATACCGGATGACTAGGCAACTTAATTTTATACAATAAGTTTGAACTATTAAAAGCTCATGAAAACCTAAAATTAGAAAACTGAAGACTGTTGTAAAAAAAAATTTTTTAAAGACAGTGTCTCAAGAACTAAAAATGAATGAAAAAAATGTTAAAAAGATTGTAAAATGGTTAATTTCAATAGAAGAAATAGCCTGAAGCTGCACCAGGGGCGGTTTAGACTAGATATTAGGAACAAGCTATTTATTGAGAGGGCAGTCAGGCACTGGAATGGGCTGTCCAGGGAGGTGGTGGAGTCACTATCCCTGGAGGTATTAAGAAACTGTGTAAGTGAAGCACTTCAGAACATGCTCTAGTAGGCATGTTGGTGTTTTGTTTTGTTTTATTTTTTTTCCTGACTTGGCAGTTGGACATGGTGATCTTAGAGGTCTTTTCCAACTGTGACAATTCTGTGATTGAGTGACACAAGAAATTCTGCTTAAACATGAAAGAACACAACTTGTGAAGGTGATTGAAAAAGGGTTGTCAAGAGATGTTGTGGAATCTCCATTCTGTGAGATGTTGAAAACCCAGCAGGTTACAACCCTGAGCAACGTGCCTCAACTGACCTCTCTTCTGAGCAGTTTCATATTCAATGAAACAGCTTTCACAATGTCAAACATTTTCTACTAATTAACCCAGAAGGCATTACCTGAAGGAAAAGGGAATAAGTTTTGGTTTGTTAGTGTGTATTGTTAGGAATTTGAAATTTTTTCTCCTAAAAGCCACAGTTTCCGAGTTTCTGATTTATTGTCTGTCCAAGAGTGATTTTTCTTATGTTTCTTCCTGGAAATCCTATTCTTGTCAAAAACCTCCAATATGTTCTTTTAACCAACCTAGATTTTCTGAGAAAAAAATATTATAAGCGTTGCAGCCAGCTTTCCTCTGCAGTGCTGTATAGGGAGGTGCTTAGCATCATGAACTGCTGCCTCTTCCCATCTGACTGCTTGTTTTTGCCTTTTAATCTGCTGGCTCAATTTCATGCTTTTCATTTAGAATGGATCTATGAGCCTTGCAAAAGCTATCCAAACCTTCAGTTCATATCTTCCTGAAGATATTTTTCACAGCTTCTTGACACTCACTGAGAAAGACCAGTGAACAATTTACATTTAATGTATTGAAGAATTTCCCTGAGATTCCTCATCCTACTCTCTAGTATTTCCCAGATTCCTCTTGATGTCATATTGCATAGCACTATACATATTGGCATTCAGAACATTTGTTAGTTTAAACAGTGAAAACTCCAAAAAGTAATCTCCTACTACAGGACAACTTGAAAATCTTCTCATGGCTTCAGTATTATATTACTTGACCTTTAGTTAAAGATCCAACAATTATTAGGAACAGCTTTGTAAGTCCTTTGGGTGATCATTGACAAAGTCTTTATAGTGTGCTTTGTATTTATATGCCTTAACATCAGGCTGTAAAATACAAGCTTGTGAAAGCCTGTAATTTACTAGGGGATAACAAGCATTCATGTCTTTTTTTTCTTGTATTTACTTTGAATGCTATAAATCAAACCTGTCTCAAGATGAAGCAGCAGCTTATTTTAAGGTGTATGTAGTAAGGCTGTTAACACTGAAGACTATAAATTTTCAGTATATTTACATGGGTTTTTTTTCTTTGTTTGCTTTTTCTTTTTTCTTGACAAGGACTGATTCAAATGCTGTAACCCAGGATAGACAAGAATGACAAATACGCATCCAGATTTGTCGTTCTAAAATTAACATATAACCTATATTAAAATATAAAATATGTCAATATTATAAACTGAATTTCTTCAAAGCCATATCTATTGGAGTGATTTCCTTGTGAAGATTTTATTATCAGTATGTGCAGTAGTCCTTGAGATTAATTTTTCTTTACTGTCACGGAAAATGTTGCTCAATCCAGTTTAAATTTTTCAGGTACTCTTAGAAACTGAACACAATGACCTGCAGAGTGAAACCAAGCTCTTCAGTACAATATGTTCAAACCTGAGTTATTTAAACTTATCAAAACTTCATGTATGTACACAAAGCCTAGTTTCAAGAAATTTCTGCAGTCATTTGTCCCCTTTCAAATTAATGAGCATTTACACTCTGGAAAATTCAAGTCACTTTTACTAATACTGCTTTATATTAATGTCGTTAATGTGACTGACATGCTGTTGATGGTGACAGAATTTCAAGAGTGCTTTGCTGAAAGATAAGCAGGTATTCTAATTTTGCTGCTGGGTTGACTGCAGCTAATACAGCAATGACATGTGCAGATGGCATTCTACCACACTGACATATTTTTTAATCACTTCACTCTATCATTCACAGGTGTCTTACCTGGTGACACAAATTTACTAATAAACTCTGTCAACATTGCAGATTGAACTAGCTTTTAAAAACTTTCTTTTTGCCTGTTTGGTATCTGTTTCTACATTAGGGCAAGTTGTCTGGTACAAGCTTCTAATTTATGCAAAAAAAGCAAAATTTCACTAGTGGAAAACTTCTTGATAAAACCCAAAAAAGACTGGATGTACTATCCATCATAAATCCAACATGTAGTTTTAAAAAAAACATCTACTGAGGAACAGTTTAACATCAGTTATTATAGCTGTACATGCTTAGTAAAGTAGAATTTGGAAAATACAAGATAAAAAAAAAATATGCTGAGACTTTATACCTTCTCTAAATGTATCTGTAATAGTACTATTGATAAAATAGTCTTTTGAGAACACATTAGCATTGTCTGGTGAGAAAGATGGGAAAGAAGAAAGCGAAGGCAGAAAAGGAAGAGGAAGAAAGATACTTTCAGAAAACTGCTGTTTGTAATGCAACCGATACACAAAATAAATATTTATTTATACTGCTACAGGCTTCTTTTAGCTTCCAATAGTTTCAAATACTGGAGCTGAGGTTTACCCACTAATCACATAACTTGATTATTCAGTATACTGACAATTTGTATCCATAAAAAAAACCATATTCAGTATGAACAACCGTCTGTTAGTTTTGCTGTGTGGTAGATATAAATTAAAAAAATATACAAATAAGTGGTGACAGGTTCAGAAAAATGATTTTTGCTTGTTAGCAGAGGGAGAGATGTTGAAAGGAACACAAGTTTGACTCCTTGTTGATTACCACCAAGTAAGCCATCTTAGTGGTAAGAGCCAGAGGCGTGTTCTATGAAATACTCCAGTTCATTCTCTCTTGTGCTACTGAGCCTCTTTCTATTCCTCAGCTCCAAATAATTGCAGTATCTACTAACAACCTCTTTGGTGATTTGATCAATCCTGGGTTACCACACTCCTGCTCCTCTCTGCCAATTTTGCTATTGGCTGTCTAGCTAAAAAGGTACTCAAAGAGTTAGTTTGCCTCAAGCAGGTTTCACAGATTCCTACTTTAGCCTCCTCAGAGGGACAGTTCTGAAAGAGGTGAAACTCATAAAGAGGGATTACCATCTATGTAAACAAATAAGTTTTATTCTTGCATGAAAGCCTTTTGAGAGGTTTCAAACAAAGGCCTTTGAGAGACTTCAGACGAATGTGTCTGATTGTCTGTATCATCAACACATAAGCTTTTTGTTGAAAAAATCAATTTGTGCAAATGGAGGTTATCCCAGAATAAAATTGCCTGAACTGGGTTAGAATACTGGTGTCACAAAATGCAGCTAACATTAGATAGTCATGACTCCCAGTGGAATGGGTATCAGACTTGCTCACTGCTTCCAGATGGGCAAATGGGTGCCACTGTCATTTTAAGATACCATACTTAGTACTTATCTATTGTCATTATATGTTTCCTATGGACTTGGAGGCTTGAAAATACACTTTGTGTAAAGTAGGTTTTACTTTTTTTTTTTTTCCTTTCTTTTTTTTTTCTTTTAAGGTTGTTACTGTAGCACTTAGCAGATTGAAGATCTGTAGATTGAAGCACATTTCCTTTGGTAGCATCATAAAATTATTCAGATTCACAAACAACTCTAAAACCAGAAAAGATACAAGAAAAAACAAAGCACTCATAGAATACAGCAATAAATAAATGTTCACAAGAACAGCAATGATGAGGTGTTTCCAAGTTTACACACTGTCTGATGTGCTCTGCCTAGAGAAATACCTTTCAGTCTCCCAGTTACAGAATTCAAGCCCTCTGTGTGATACTCTTGAAATGAAACTCTTTCTCCTGAGCTTGTCCCTGAATCTCTCATTCTTTGTGACAGAAGAATTACAGGAATGGTGACTACTTCTTTTAAGGGTTTCACCATCCTTACTTTCCTCTGTCCTAAAAACCTTGTCCTTTGTAAACTGATTTCTTTCTGTTATTTAAGGTATGACATTCATTATCATAATAAGTGTATTAGAGTGAAGTTGCATCCAAATTCAATAATGTGCTGTCTATTCAAGTGAGCCTTCTGTCTGTGACCTTCATGAAGCAGCTACTGTCCCACATACCAATGAGTTCACAGCAGGATTAGATGAAAAGGGTGTAGAAGATAAGAATGGAAAAAGATTCAAAGCCACAAGATATTGAAACTGGTTAAAATCCCCATTACTGTGGTATATAGGAGTTAGTGAACATCAGAAGACTATTCACAGATGACAGCATGCTGAGAAAGAATGAGTTTTTGTGGAGGAAAAGAACCTGCACTGCTTGTTGGTGTTTGAAGAGATGCCCACAGAGCTTACTCTTCAGTGGGAGTCATGCAGTATGAGTTTTCATCAGTTCTCTCACCTCCAAGCATTCTTCTAAGTATAGAAGTTGTATGTTTTAAATGTGCAGACAAGATGAGTAGAGTGGAAAATGTTTCAGAAGCTTTCTCTCTCCTTTTTTTTTCTTTTTCCCCAGAGATAATAATTAATTTTTAATTCAGAATTGGGGCTGGGGGGGGAGGGGGAGGAGAGAAACAGAAGAAACAAATATATTTTTCAGGCTGATATTTCTTTTTTTTTTGGTATAGATTATAATAAGTATATCAAGTACGCATAGCCTTTTTGTGCAGTTTTTCAACCTGCTACTTTTTGTTTTAAAAATAACCTTTTTCTGAGAGGGAAATTTTTTAAGGAAATCAACTCTTTCCATTTTCCTGAATTAAATTTCTGGTCATAGCAAAGAAAAATTCTCCCTGCTTGCTCCCGTCTTTAAAACAGCCAGGACAGCAAGCAAGACAAACATTCAGGAAATGGAAATGGCAGACTCAGATTCTTTTTCTTGTTCATCCTTCCATGTAAAAGAGACAGAAACAGATTTCTTATACCCCACGTGAACATTCTAACAACTAGTAATGGACCTGTTTTCAGTCTGAAATTTTGTCTCTGTCATAATGGTCATAATATGGAATATAAATAATTAAAAATAGATATTATTTCCATAAAATGATAAAAAATATCTATCCAGTATTTTTTTTGTTTGTTTTCAAGCAAAGGCAAGAAAATACACTGGTTAAGAGACATGTTTTTCTGAGAACTGTATCATTTGGTGCCATCTGTTTTATTAGGTGAATAAGCATTCCTCTCCAGAAGTACTACATTGTATGACAGAGATGATGATTTAGCAATTTCCTGAGTGAAAAGATGAGGTACATCAGAAGAAGGCAAATGACCCCAATTTAGCAAAAAACTTTAAAAAACAAGCTTTTAGAATCCCTTCCGACTTCTCAGGCTGTTGTACATAGAGAATGACTTTCTTTGGAAAAATAAATACGAGAAGAGCAAACTGTGCTTCCCTGGTCTGCTTGCCAAGTACAGTATATATAACATCTAATGAATATTGTGAGTTTGAGGAAGAGAATGGAAATAGGAGATGCAGTTAATGAGAAAAAAGCTGGAACATCTTTCTTTACACAACAGCAGAAGAGTGCCAGTTAGAACAATTCCTAAACCAATACATTCTCCCTAAGTGGTGTTTTATACTTTGTGCAGGAAATACTAATAAGAACAAATGACTCAAATTCAGTGTAAGATTCAAGGTTGGATGAAATGGAGTTTCTTGTTTACATAGACAGTGACTTACAGTTCAATAATTGAACTTGGCCAAAGTTTATATGGATGCAGCTCAAATTTACACTTGAAAAGAATGAGAAGATTCATTGATCTTTTAACATAATTTGACAAATTGTTATTTTAGTTCATATTAATTAGAAAGTCAGAGAGGGGAATTTCTTTAGATGTGCTTTATTTTTTTTTCTACTCTTCTCACATCATGTAAAAGTAGTGTTGTTAAATGATATCTGTATGTAATCTTTATTATGTCATTAACTATATCTAATACTTTGTGTTGGAAGAGTTACAAATGCAGAATAACAACTTAATCACTAGTCTAGAAAAAGGAGGACATGGCTAATTTGCTTTCATAGGTTCTCTCAGAATTTCAAATATGTGGCTTTTTGTTGTGCTTAATGAAAATGTAGTGATTGAAAATCATCATGGTACCATTTATTATAGTCCTGACTGTTTTGCTCATAAGGCTTTAGAGAAAATTACATCTGTTAGTGTACTCCCACATTAAGTTTTGAAGTAATTTTAACTTAGGGTGAGCCTAAATGGATATTCCAAGCATCTTATGCGAGGTACTTCAAGTGCTTGGCTGTCATTTAATGTAATAGCACTTGACGTCTGGCACAGAATCACAGAATCAGCTGGGTTGGAAAGGAGCTCTGAGATCATCAAGTCCAACCCTTGATCCACTACTACCGTGGTTCCCAGACCATGGCACTGAGTGCCACATCCACTCTCTTCATAAGAACCTCCAGAGACAGAGAATCCACCAGCTTCTTAAAAACCTCCAGGGATGGAGAATCCATCACTCAACCTCTCTGTCAAAATTTTTTTCCTAATATCTAACCTAAACTTCCCCTGGCAGAGCTTGAGTCCAGGCTCTCTTGTCTTACTGGGAGCTACTTGGGAGAAGAGACCGACCTCCCCCTGGCTACCCCTTCCTTTCAGGGAGTTGTAGAGAGTGATGAGGTCTCCCCTGAGCCTCCTCTTCTCCAGGCTGAACACCCCCAGCTCCCTCAGCCCTTCCTCACAGGACTTGTGCTAGATCCCTTCACAGCCTCCTTGCTCTTCTCTGGACCTGCTGTTCCCAATACAGGCCTTCTTGGCCACCTGAGCACCTCTCAGGTTCAAAATTTATATTTTCCTAGAAATTTTTATTGCTTAAACAGTTGTTAATGATAAAATATTACCTACTGTATAACTATCTTTGAGAACATTTCATTGGCCACTTTGAAAATATCATGGTAGCAGAAATCCACAGGTATCTAAACTCTTCATTGAAGTGTTTCTTTTCTTAGTAATGACTCTAATAGCTCCTAAATTCAGATACAATCTATGACTCGTTAAATCAATGGTAGTGTTTCCTAAAGCTAGAGTTTTGAGAAAAAGGACATACAAGCACACTGAAAGCATACTATTTACCATGTACCTTGTGGAAACATTTTCATTTCCATATTTAAAGTGAATTCAGATAATATGAGCAAATGCTTCTTTTTTTCAGTTTAAGCTACACCATAGCAAAAGATTCAGCACCTTGAATTGCAGATCTGTTTTCATCTGAGATTTTTATGTGTAAAAGCTTGAAAGTGTTCGAACCAATTACAATTGCCACTGCTAAATTGAATTTGAGTATAGCTTGTTTTACAGTCAGGGTTGGTTTTGGTTTTGGGGTTTTTTTTGTTTGGAATGTATAACATTTGAATGAAGATGATGCTAAATGAATGCACAGACACACTTCTCGGAACTCTGAAACATTCACTATAAAAAAAAATGAAAAAGGAAAAAAAAGGGTGGGGAAAAAAAAGGGAAAACAAAAAGCAAAATTTACTATGATGCAAGGATGGTAAAATATCAGTTGTCCTTGAAAATATTAACCATGGATGAATTAAATGACAAATTGTCAACAGCATGCCAGTAATTATGTCAAATAATTGTTTTTCTTTAGTGCAAATAAAAATGGAAATCAACATACTTAATAAAAGATTATATACCATTTAAGAGAGGGAGAAATCACTTTGAAACAGCTCAGTGTATTTACTTCTAAACTGCAAGCGATTAAACAATAAATATTTGTACATTTCTGTTGAGCCAACCATTAGGAAAATCAGTCTTGCATACTAAAAACAAAAGATCTGTGATCTTGCTTGACTCCCCATTCACTGAATTTTTTCCAATGCCTGACAGAGATTCAGCATTACTACTTTGGAAATTATAGGCATATTGTGTTCTGATGTTCAGAAGTGAAGAACAAATTATTTGCCTTGACAATAATTTTAAGGGCAGCACTGTATTCCTCCAAGATTAGGGATATTCCTGTCAGTGTGCCTACTCAAGTTATAAAATATAATTGTATGCAGGTTCAGAAAAGCCCAAGAAATATCAGAATCTCCTGCTCGAGATTTCAATTGACTCAGTATTTGCTGTGCAAGTTAGGAAGAATAAAATATGCATTTTAAAAGCCAGAGGTCTGTGGCAAAAGAGAGATAACCTGCCCTACATAGTTTTCCCCCCCATGTAGTCTTTCAGGAGTGGTTTCATAGAAGTTATGTTCTTCTAATTACTTGTTACATAGATTTGTAGCTGATCGACTAAAATGTCTATCAATATTCATCCATCCTCAATATGAAAAGAGCCATTAGTCCATAATGTTGACAAAACCAGTGTTAGCTTAAGGATGTATGTAGAAAATTATGTAATATATAACAGGCACAGCAATTAGTGAAATGGCTTTTTAAAGTATTATAAACACATTCCTCCTAGAGGAATATTTTCTTATCTTTTATAAAGGCAGATATGACTGCAGCCTCGTTTTGAAGACATTACATCACTTTCAGCATTTTCCTCCCAGAAATTAACTTCTCTATGAGTTTTCTACATCTTTTATATTCCTCACTTACCATTATTGTAAAATAATTTAGCATGGTATGCCTGTTCTCATCTGTCTAGATAAAATTTCTTTTCCTCTGATTTCACTGTGTCAGCTGCAGCCAGTGCTAGTGACAGATCTTCTTTGAGATCTTGTAGCTATGTAACTGTAACAGAAAAAAAAAAATCACAAACAAGCAGATATTTCCATTGCCTTATCTGGTATTGGACAGAAACACGTTTTTTCTGTTTTCTACTTTCTAAATGGAAAGATTGTATTTTTGATGGTGGTTTGATTCAAAACTTGATCCCAAAAATCATAGAGCTCTAGCAACTCTCATAGACTAGAAACTGTATAAAGTTCACACGTTGTTTATCTCAGGTTTAGCATAATCTGTTTCTCCAAGTATTACTTCCAAGGAAACATTGGATTAAAGAAAGATGACATGCTTACAGTTTTGAATATAAACATTAATTTATTTCCATCACTTGGGTGGTACTATAATTCCTGATTTAGAATATGCCACCAAAGGCTGAGCCAGTTTGGCCATGTTAAAATGGGACTGAAGCAAACCAGTGGCATTTTATAGTTATGTGGACAAGTAGCCTGCAATTTTTTATTCATAGCTACGAGTTATTTTAAAAATAAACTGAAAGGAAATAATCTAATGCAGATCATGAGAACACCTGTATTCTCTAGTACTAATTTTTTTTTTAATTCATTGTTTTTGGAAATTAGAAGTGCAGGTAAATGTAGTTTTGGGTATCCACTGTCCCCTCATAAACATGCATATATTCTGAATTTAAGCAATTCATAACTGACTAGCTTTTGTAACTAAAATTCCTGAAAGTACCACATTGTTTATTGAAATGTCACTCTTTATTTTATTTATATCAACTCTACCTAAAGGATTAGTACTCTTTTCATTCATTCATTAACCATGGCATATCGAACATAGAATAACTGAACATTTCTTAACTGATTCAGGAAACACATGAGCACTGTCCTGAACAGAATCAGTAGAAGGCTTTAATAAGCCAAATATATAAATAGAAATATTCTTCTGCACTATTTGCTTCTTACTGCACTGGGCACTCTGATCTCAGCAGGCTGTCCTTTATGGCTTTTTGGGAACTTTTCACAACTGCCTTATATCTAGGGACTAGTTTTAATCTTCCTGTTTTCTCATAAAGTTATCCTTTGTAATTTAATCATAAACTTTTCTAGTGATCCAATCTTGTAGCCTTCCTGTGTTTGTCTTATCTTCAGGGATGTCTGGTAATGGAAGCAAACAAGTATGCAAAGGTTCAAGAAAGAAAATTCTTTTTATAGTAGCGCAGGAACTTGCCAACTAGGAAACAAGCATTAGATATGTTGAAGAATCTGTTTCCTCTTTCTTCTTAGCACCCTTTACACTTAAAAAATATGTTAATACCCAGGGTCCTCCATTTTCCTTGTCTAGCTCCACAGTCCAACAACATGAAAGTCTATTTTGTTCTTTTCTCCTGCCTGTTATTTTGATGTTGATGAAGTACTGCTTCTCCAAAGCTTCTCTTGTTCTATAGTAGTGGTTCCTTGCCTTTTGGCTATTCCTTTTTGAAGGGAAGGGCAGCCATCACTTTCTTGCTGTGGATCTTGAAAAAATACCCCTCACCACTGGCAATTAATAGAATGATGTCTACATCATTTTAAGCTGTTCCACAGTGGGAGTGTTGCTTAAATTCTACCAGGATTCATTAGAAAGTTCTATTAGCCTCCCAGAAATTTTCTTAGCTCCCTGACCGAGTGCTCTGTTAAACTGGACAATTAAACTGTTTCTAGGGATTACTTTTTTGTCAGGTAAGTGATATAAACAATGGAAAAATATTTTCCTTTTTCAGTACTGGAAGTTCAAAACTTTTCCTATACGAAGTCTTACTGTCCTATTCAAAAGAGTGTCGAGGATATGCTGAAATATTTCTATAGAGTTAACCAGTACATATATCTAACTGTATGCTTCAAGTGAAAAATAATTAGAGAGACAGATAATTTCTTCAAAATATTGGCATTTATATCACTGCAACATGAACTATGAGAATTTGCCATTGACCGCCATATTCTGCAATTATTATTCAAAATATATATTTATTGTCACATTCATTCATTTGAGTCATGACATTATATATATCATATTCAACATACCTATGTCACTGCATGAAAAAAGTGAATTGTCTTGGATTTTTTGCTAAGAAAAGGTTTAAAATAAAAGCAGTTTTGTTTTGTTTTGTTTTGTTTTTTGCTATCATATTAAATTTTTTTTTAATTGAATGTAAGAATGAAGATCTGTTTTACATGTCAGTTATTGGTGACAAAAATCAAATTTCTGCTGCATCATACATTCATCATAGAATGGTTTTGGTTGAAAGGGACCTCAAGGATCATCTAGTTCCAACCCCTTGGTCTAGTTCCACTAGACCAAGTTGATCAATGCCTGACCTTGAACACTTCTGGGATGGGGCAGCCACAGCTTCCCTGGGAAAACTATGCCAGTGTCTTACCTTCATTTAAAAAATTTTTTTTCTAATAACTGATCTAAATCTACCCTCTTGCATCTTAAAACCATTGTCCCTTTTCCTATCACTAAATGCCCATGTGAAAAAGTCCCTTCCCAGCTTTCCTGTAGCCCCTTTATGTACTGAAGGCTGCTATAAGGTCCACCCAGAGCCTCCTCTTCTGCAGAGCCTCCTCTTCTGCAGGCTGAACAATCCCAACTCCTCATAGGCGAGGTTTTCCAGCCCTCTCATCATCTTTTTGGCCCTCTTCTGTTATGTGTGAAATCACTCTACTTATGTATATAGACCAGTATCTTTTAAAATGTACACTAGGCAACCAAGATTGGAATGTTTTATATTTGTTGTTGTTCAATGTGGTACCAAAGGATGCCATTAAACAGTATATTTTCTCTGGAAAAAAATCCATTTTAAGAACAGCTGGACACTCACTCCTGCATCCATGTAACAAGCTATTGTCTTCTCTCCCCTGCCAGCTGTTGTGAAGCTCTGCAGTAAGCCAGATATCTGAAATAATTCAACTAAAAATCACAATAAAAAAAAACCCAAACAACCTTTTACTGCTCTGTTTCATATACTGGTAACATTTAAGTAGTTACATTTTGAAAATGAGGGGAAAGGAAAAGGGCAGGGAATTAGGGAGTAAATTAATTTATTTATGTTTTGTAGTAAAGAATATATTCATTAATATATTCATTAAATACTCTAGTTTATGGATTGATTTTCATCCTCTCCTTGTAAAAAAAATTAAAAATTACCAGTTAACTTGTTTTTCCCTAGCACTAGTTTTTAACTATTTTTTCCTTATTGGAATCAAAATCAAGTAAATGGCCTTTACTAAATATAATTGAACAACATGATTTAGTTTTAATTAATGAACTTATGTTTATGTCTGAAAAAAACCAACCATACAGATATGTGGACACCACTGCTCCCATCCTCCCCTGAAAGCTGTCTCAGGGGTACTAGAACTACATTATTAAATTCTTGCAGGGAAATTCCTCCTTTTTCAGAATGACACCTTCATGATGTAAATTACTGCTTGCATCTCTTAGAAAGAGACACACTCTTAACACTTGAAGAACAAATATCTTTCCTCTAGCTTAATCTCCTGTTGTTTTATTTTGTTTGGTCACTGGGCAGTGAGTTTATCATCAGGTGAATGTAAGCATTACATTTTTCACCTCATTTTTTCCCATTCGATTCCTATTACTGTAGTTAGAAGAGACTAGGAAAACATTCCACAGCCCTGAGAGAAATAAAGATGAAAACAAAGCTTTTCTGATAAAAGTCAACCAGGAATCCAGTACCAACCAACAAATGACTTATGCACTAGGAATCATGAAGGAAGGAAGGAAGGAAGGAAGGAAGGAAGGAAGGAAGGAAGGAAGGAAGGAAGGAAGGAAGGAAGGAAGGAAGGAAGGAAGGAAGGAAGGAAGGAAGGAAGGAAGGAAGGAAGGAAGGAAGGAAGGAAGGAAGGAAGGAAGGAAGGAAGGAAGGAAGGAAGGAAGGAAGGAAGGAAGGAAGGAAGGAAGGAAGGAAGGAAGGAAGGAAGGAAGGAAGGAAGATTAGGTTTGTGTGTGTCTGTGGTCTGTGGGTTTTTTGTACCACAAAAATACTGAACAGTTAGAGGATGTGTTCATATTTTTATTACTGATGTAGTTGCATTATTTTTAAAGAACCACTCTGCAGGCAGCAACTTGTTGAGATCAAAGAAGATGTTGATTTCCTGATCAGTTATGCTAAATGTTCTTGCTCTGCTGTTTTATAGCAGATTATGATTGTTTTCCTTAGTTTAAAACCTGAATATGGGTCCCCTATGAATATATCTCTTCTTTCATGTGTTGTTTTGTGGGGTTTTTTTCCCCTTGTCATTTCTGCAAGGTATTTCCATGTCAAGGATAAATGGTTGTTGTCATGTTGATGGACTTGGTTTCAAGATTGAACTCATGATGTAGCAGTCTACCTTTCACTAATAGTGAATCTCATATGATTTGGAAGTGAATGAACACTTATTTTCCCACTCATTAAGGCTCTGAGGAGACTTTATAGCAGCCTTTCAGTACCTGAAGTGGCCTACAGGGAAGCTGGGGAGGGACTTTTTACAAGGCCATGTAGTGACAGGACAAAGGGTAATGGTTTTAAGATGGAAGAGGGTGGATTTAGGTTAGACATTAGGAAAAAAATCTTCACTGTGAGGGTTGTGAGACCTTGGAGCAGATTGCCCAGGGAAATTGTGGCTGCCTCCTCCCTGGAAGTGTTAAAAGCCAGGTTGGATGGGGATTTGATCAACCTGATCTGTGGGAAGTGTCCCTGACCATGGCAGGGGGTTTGGAACTAGATGATCTTTGAGGTCCCTTCCAACTCAGACCATTCTATGATTCTATGAAGCTTCCATATATCAAAGAATATTCTAGTTCTGCCTCATAGTGATGAAGAAAATTTTCAAAGCCTGAAAGAAAAATTCAGGGACTTAATTGGAATCCAGAATATCCTTTTCAGGTCCATCTTCAGGAGACTGAAAAATTTATACCTGGGTCATATATTTATCTTGTTATGAGTTTAGTGTGAAGGAGTATAGAAGAGATGTTTACTATGGAGGTAAGAAATTCATTCCAGTATTTTTTTCCTAAAATTGATGAGTTTTTATAGAATTCCTTGATTTGCCAAAAGAGCAAAATCCTAAAAGCAAAATTCCTAAAAGGAACAAAACTAGGAAGTTCCCATAAAGTTTAGACTATGTGAATAATATCATTGCTACATAGGTGTGTTTGATATACCTGTGTACAGTTAGGTTTAATTATAACATTATCTGGTTTAAGCCATTTACTTTATGCAGTGAAGAGCTTTTTTTTTTTTTTTTAGTCATTGCACAGTTACAGCAGAGGATATTCCATGGGTTAACACAAAAACTTCATCATTTCATGCAGGAATAATCATGTCTGTAATCATGCAGGAGAAAGAACTCTAATATATTCAGGGTTCACAAGACAGACAAGGAGGTAGAGCAGTGATGAATTATTTCTTCTGTTCAATTTATTTAAGAGAGCTGGCTAAAACACTGTCAACGAAATGGGTCACCTGACTTATCACTCTAGAGTAATTTTTCCTTTGATTTCTTTTTCCTGAGGTTTCCCACCAGTGATTATTATACCTCATCTTTTCACAGCTCTGAATCTGCAAGAATGCTAATGGGATTTCTAAGCTATCTCAAGAAGATGCTATCACATACTGCAATCTCTGCTTGTTCACCTGCATAAGCACATGTCACTTTCCCCATCTCATGGTCTTGGATTCAGAATAATTCCAGAATCTGCACATTTTTCCCATTTATTTGTGCCTCATGCTGTTGGCTCACACTGTTCACCACATAGGCTTTTTTTCTCTCCTAGTCATGTCATTTTTTCCAATATCTCCAGGTAACAATGATAAAATTACTATAGTATTTCATTTTAAGTGTCATTTCTACAGTAAATGGTAGCACATTAGTGTGCAAATTTGAAAAACATACAGCAGACATTATAAAATATATTGGCTGACTTTAGAAAGAATATATAATTATTATATTTGCATGTGATGTTATTGAAAATAAACATTAGAGTCTTGAAGTGAAAATGGACTAGTATATAATAAAACATAATTGAGTCCTTCTTTTTCACATTATTTTACAGTATAACAAATAGTGAAACAAAACCATTAAATGTAAACATAAGCACAGAAGAATTTACGTTACTTAAAGATCTAGCCAGGATTTGAATTTCATCATATCTAGGGAAAAACCTTTTGCTTCTATGTGCCTAAAGACAAAACTGGATTGTTTGATAAGGGGTTAAGTAATTTTTGGACCAGTAGTAACTTTATTTAGCTGCCAGCCTGCCCATTGACCACAGTCTCTGCAGCTGGGATGAAATCTGTCTCGCCCTGAAGCCTGTCACAGTCTCTAATCCTAAAGCAGGGCCTGCAGGTGCTTTTCTAATAGAACTATTAAGTAATAGTAGCTTTTCAGCTAAGAAAATAAAATTGTAGTTTTTATGTCACAAAATAGCCACCCTGGGGATCAAGAGAAATTCTGCCTTTATAACACACCTCATGCTTTGATGGGATCTCACCATCCTCTTCGTGGCACAGGGGTGAATCATTCAAGCTTCAGCCACTGCAACACATCCATAAAATGAAGAAAAAGTATTTTACTAATAAGCATGGATGATTCTGTTCCTTTACTTTAGGAAGTAAGGCTGCTGAAATGCCTCTGAATTACGTTTTTTTTTACTGGCATATAGCTGCTAATTTGAGTCCATATTTTCAAGCTCAAGTAATTCACATAAAAGGTCAAATGTAGTCAAACTTTCAAGAATCCTGAGGGCTTCTGGGGGTTTTGCTGTTACGGGTTTTTTTAGTTTGTTTTGTTTTCCTCATGACTCTTAAAAACTAATAAATGGCTACTGTAATCTAGCTGTCACCTTGGAAACTGCCTCCTTTATTGTATTCCTTAAAGTTACTTTTTTCGATCTGAATCCAACATACAGAAGCTTATTTAAAATCTTACACTACACAGCAAGGAAGGATCTTCAGGCAAGTATTTTTTTTCCTTTCTATCTTCTTAGACATTATATTATCAGCAGTCACAGTGTTTCTAGCATGACTTGATGAAAGTAACTATTTTTAAGGAATGGAGAGATTTTTTCAGAAGGAACCTAATTATCTTTTTATTCTGTGCACCACAAAATATATGAACCTGACATCCAACAGTGGAAATTGTGGTATAGGAACAATGGAAAATAATAATGGAAATGGCAACAATAATGATTATGATTATAATAATACTAATAAAAATAAAAATAAATATTGTTATTATTTTTAATCTGATAAATTTAGCCACTCTTTCTGCTCCTGGAACATCTACAAAGCAGAATACAATTTCCATGGATATGGTATTTTCATCAAATTTATCTTTTGGCACCCAAGGAATTTTCAATTAGGTAGCAGGAACAACTAGTATCCAGGGGACAGCCATATGATACTGTTTTTTCACCTATTAGAAGGGTATTAGTGGCTAAACTAAATCAGTAGAACAGGATTAAATATTTTTTGCTTACAGGAATGGAATAAGCTTTCCATTCAGTCATGTGAATTCAAGGTCTCATGTTCCACAAGTACCAGACCAAGCTGTTCAGGTCCTTGTTCAGCCTTGAAAAGCTGCAAGTGTGGGGCCTTTGCAACCTCCCTGAGCAGCCTGAGCAATCCAGCCTTGCAGTCTATATCTCAAAACGCTCCTAAACTAGTAATTTTTGATGAGTACCATGTTCTGCTTCCCTGCTTATATTTCACCTTGAACAACAACACTTGACATAATCCACAAAGAGCATATGAAGAATTATTTCCATTCCTATCACTGAAACTCCTCAGCTGGTGTGTGTGTTTTGAGTGTAAAAAGTCCAATAGATATGTTACTTTGCAATCACCTTTGGGTTATTACATATTTCAAGATTAACATTCCATAATACTATATAGCCTATTAAATTATTATATAACTCAAGTTGATTGTTTCACAGTAGCATAATCTAAACTGAAAAGAAAGCAGCTATATAATGTGATTAAAAGGTACCAGACTGACAAAGCTTAAGTGTTCTTATCTGCCCTGTAAGCTCTCACAGCACAGATTTTGCCATGCAGGCAGAATTCTTTGCAGACCCCATTCTAAACTGCTATTTCTAAAAAGAAAGAAAATAGATATTTTCTCTTTTATTCCTATTTATCTGTCATTAGCAAAGTTTTTGATTGTGGAATTTCAAAACTGGATTTTCATGGCAGGACTGATCTGTATGGGTTGAATTCTGCGACTGAGTATTTCAAAGTAAAATTACTTTTTTAAGAGAATTTATATAGTTTACCCTGGTGCTTTTGGGAGATCATGTAGTCAGCAATATGCAGAAGTGTAAAATGTACTTTCTTGCTTTTCCTATCATTAGTGTTGATTCTGGAGACCATAATAAACCTGTACAGTGAGTGAGTAAATGAGAACATGAGTGAGTGAATGGGTAATGAGTTGTCTTCTGTCATTAAAAAGGGCTACAAAAACAGTACATAGCACGACTCAAACAGATTTTCTCTTCAGATCTTATCTAGTGTTATTTTGTTCTGCATGTAGTTTCTCACTTCAAAGATAAATTCAAAATGAAATGTATCTGTTGGGCTGTGTGAACTGTAACTGCATAGGACATGGCTCTGCAGAGCACTAATAAAACTTCATGGCAAGGAGTGGTTTCCAAATCCCTGGTTGTTGAAAGTTAGCAGATTATTTAAAGGTTATTTAGTGTAGTCAGAGAAACTTCCTGCTTCTCATTTTTCTAAATGTACTTTTAATTCACAAAAAGCAAAGAATGTTTCAAGGCCCAGATCCATTCAATCCAACCTTAGACACTTAAATGTAAAGCAAGCTTCTAGTGCTGTCTAATGGAAAAGAGAGAGCTTACATAAAATTAGTTTTTCAGAGTCTACCTCTTTTCAATAGCTATGATGAGAGGTCCTACTCTTCACACAGGCACCAAAAGATGTCTCCGTTTAAAACTTGATGAATTCAGATATCAGTGTTTTACAACATTTGTGATAACTGATAAATAAAT
This sequence comes from Calypte anna, assembly GCF_003957555.1. Classification (NCBI taxonomy): domain Eukaryota; kingdom Metazoa; phylum Chordata; class Aves; order Apodiformes; family Trochilidae; genus Calypte; species Calypte anna. The sequence goes on from NC_044244.1 coordinate 142,553,344, forward strand.
AGAAAAAAAAAAAAGAAGACATGTTGGAATCAGAACTTCATTAACATAAGATAATGATACTTAATAGCTTACTTGAAGAAAAGTGATTTTACAACTCAAAATGTCAAAGTGCCAGGCAGTAGAAATCAAATTATGTTTATAGTTATATTTGCAGGTCCAAGTTTACTCCTGAGGTGAAGAGAAGGATTTGAAAGATTTTTATTTCATGGATTCTTGGAAGATGGTTTAAATCATAGTTTCTCAACTTTTATGTCTGCTCTTCAGTTTTGGGTAAAATAATAACCTCTCCTCTTTTTTTTTTTTTTTTTTTTTTTTAAATATAAAGTAATGGGGAAAAAATTTTTCCCTACTTTCCCTTTCTGGTTCACAGATGCATATTTGTAATATCTTTCTTGTTTCTTGGTCTCTTTTTTCTGTCTTGAAAATTGCTGTTTTGACAGTTCAATATTTTAAAAATATTAAGAAACTAAAATGCTAATACTATTACATTTTTTTAAAAAAACATTGTTTTCTAATGAGGAAAAAATAGATTTGAAGAAGACTGTGGTGCTACAAATGGAAGTTTTAAGAACCCAGAACTACTTTGTTAAATTTTAATTAAATGTTATCCCTTCTTAAGTGCTGGAATAAATTTTCTCTTTGCAATCTATGTGCCAAAAGCAGTTCTTAAGTGCTGAACAAAGCTAAACTCCAGTCTAGTTCTTTCTCAGTTTGATTCTGCATGTTAAAGGGACATCTCAAATAACACAAAGGAACTTTTGAAACACATCTCTCCACAAGTCTGAGGCATGTCAGAACTTCTTGGTCTGTTTACTCAGAGCTCAGTGGCATTCTTGTTGCTATTTCATTTTTGTAATTTATTTTATTTTTTTTAACAGGCTTGTTCCTCCAGTTCACTATTGCAGATACACATTCATATCTTTTTCAGAAATATTCATTAAAGATCATAAAAATTCTTGAGGTAATCAGAAGGAAATTCGGAAATATTCATGGAATACTTGTCTGTTCTATTGATTTCACTCTTTTGTTCAAAAAAACCATCATTATTCTTACCCCGTCTTAAAATATTTTGTGATGGATATTCAGGTAATGTGACACAATTCAGCATGAGCAAGGCATTTAGCAGTTCACATCCATAAAAATATGACAGAGCTTCCACATTCTAATATTCTTAAAAGTTTAGAAGGAAACAAACTTCTGATAGAAAATAATTTAGGTGAATTCAGTCTCATTCATTATTTTGAAATATCTTATATCCAGCATTTATTTTAGAGCCACAACTTTTCTCTGTTTAGTGTATACAGTGCTAAGAAAGTTCACCTGTTTGTCAGCTATAGACATTTCTGATGAAAAAAAACTCATACCTGGGGCAGTAATATTTGGATTTACTGTTTTTAAATGGGGGTGATTGTACACTGGAACACAAAATTTCTGTGGTTTAGTTTATCTTTAAAACTTATCAATTACAAATACATCACTGCCTTATCACTTGAAGCATAGTTTTACTCTTTAATGAAACATAGGTCACTGTTTCAGTTTTCCTAAATGCTGTATTTCCATGTTCCTTCTAATTCTTTCACCATTCAGCAGGGAGCTCTAATTTCTGACATTAAATTTGTATTCAATATATTGAAACAAGTAGACAATCCTTGAATTTTGAGTAGCCATCAAGAAAAAGATAAAGTTGTGAAATGGCTCTGGAAATGTTGTTTTGCCAAAAATTTACAGTCATGTCTGGAAACATAATCAGTAAGCAGACAGAAATGAATACTTGACGTCCATTCAAAAGCAGGGAGTAGTTATGGTGAGGAATAAAAATTTTGACAGAATTGAAAATGTTCTCTTGGTTAAGAGCATGACTGTTAATACAATGATATTGGATTAATTGGAGATTAATTTAGAAAAATATTTCTATTAGACAATCAAAATTTGGAAAGACCACATTCTTCTGGGTGTTCAAACAATGACTGAATTCATTCTAATGAACTAGAAGCATTAGAATCTGAACACTCAGGAATTTAATTGCCTCTAACTCCATCTGTAGCCACTGTGGAAAGACTGATCTTCACAGCAACATAAATGTCTCCAATCCATATTGCTTCTAAGAGAAGCTTATCTTCTTCCATGACTCTAGAGAATGTTTGGGACGTACAGAAAGATATTTAGGCAGAATAAACTAAGTTGAGAAAAGTTTACACTGCATGCTAAGGCAGCTCCTAGAACAAGGCCTCTGGCAGCTGCAGATAAAACAAAATTTCATGCTGATGCCACCACTATGTATCTTATCCTGCATTATTTTCTGCTTCTTTTTTATTTCTAGATGCCTCTTGGCATCTTCCATGACAGTGATGGTAAGTATGCTGTTCAGTGGCAAAGACCTTAGCAATCAGCAAATATCACTCCTCCCAGCCTAGGAAATCTCACTGTTTTGCATTCATCTAGGCATCACTCCTATCATGCAGTCCTGGGAAAAGAGAATGTTGAGGATCCCCCTGATCACTTCTGTTTCCTCTTTGGATCAGATCTATAAAGTGTGGTCATCTTGGAAGATGATTATTTCAGGCTCTTCTGCTGATTTCAGATAAAATAGTGGAGAACTATGTCTTTAAAAGTTTTCAGTACAAGAGTGTGAATCATTGTCTTAAATACCTTCTCACATCTGAGCAACAAAGACATCTGAGCAACAAAGACATTGATGAGGCTCCTGTTACTTCTCTTCTCTGTTCACTCCTGAGATGTTTTCTTCCCCTATGTCATGGATGTACCATAGTGCTGTGGGAGAAGGAATTAATAACATTTTCTATTATGCTAAATAAATCATCAGTTTTCCTTATCTTAATTCGTGCTTGCTTATGTGCTTTGTGTAGCCCTTTATAATGTCTGATTTCATTGAAAGGGAGAGAGGAATCTAGGCCGGGCAGGTGTGAGAGAGAACATATCGTTCTGACCATTTAGCTAGTAATATTTTATTTGTGTTCTTGTAATGAAAATAGTTGATCATCTTGCAGCCATAGCTTCTGCTTCAAGACAATATTGAAATTTAAATTGGTTATGGCTTATGAGAAACTTCTCAAGCACAAGAAGCCTTAGGTGGAGGCTAACTATTGGAGTGGAAACTACAAATATTTGCTGTTTACTTAGAAAAACAGATTACAAATTTTCAGCTTTCATTGATATTGAACAATATTATTTATTTATTAGAAAAAAAATTACACTGACATCTGTTGCTGTAAGAAATATTTTTCTTTGTCTTTTTTTTGGTGTAAGACACATGAAAGATTACTCTTTCTTTGTTCAGTTCTCTCCTTAGAATCCTTTTCTTTCTCAAAAGCTAATAGCTACCCAATACTTTTATATCTAATGGAAGGCATAATGTAATGTTCTTCCTGCATCATGCCTTAGTCCTCTTGAATATCCATGTAATTTCATCGATGTTGCTTTCACCTGTCATTCTCTGTCCTAATATCTCACTACTTCAGTTTTACTAAACCCCAAATTTCTTTGTAAGCCGCTCAAGAAGTCTTGTTTTTTCCTCTACAAAGGAGAATCATTATCCTCAACATATGCAAATTAACTATTGTTTTTTTAGCTTAATTATAAAAAAAGATACTGATTTCACATTGACTTTTCCTTTGCAGAGGCTAGAAAGGAAGCAAAATACTTACATTGAACAAGTTCTTTTTTCCCCCTGTAGTTATAAACATGAGTTAAGTACTTAATATCTGTATCAAGGTTTCTGCATGAAACACTAGTGATAAGAGATTTTTCTACTGAAATAATAAAAATACCCCACAACACATCGAAGGATTTTTTAGGTGACTGACTTATCTGGGGAGAGAAAAAAGGCAGTTGTGACAGAAATTTTGTTTCTTGTTTAAGCTTTGTATTTTCTTCTTTTCAATTATTACCTAGTACTACAGGAACTCACTGCTATAATCATGTGATATTTAAATTTACATTAGAGCATATATGAGTTAAAATCCATTGAAGTCAGAAATTTTCCTTTAGATATGTGCAAATGCATGAATGATAAATGCAAATGTGTGAAATACAAGAACTTACATGCAGCTGTGACTATTAATTTATTTCATTGTCCATTCCTACTTGATAATCCATTGATCCCAGCTAGAATCTTAATATTCCCTCCTGTTCACAATATTGTAACTACTTATGTCAATGAAGAGTAGAATGAGCTACATTCCCCTTTTGTCTTTCTGCATACTACATTGGCTTTGATCATTCAAACCAGCAATATGTAAGGGATTGACTACTTGCATTTAAAATATGAAAAATTGAAGATCTAAGATGTGCTAAGAGGCATGGCTGTACTCTGTGATTCACCTCAGCTCACTCTTATTATTAAATCACAAATGAATCATAATTAAACCACTCCCTCAGCAGTCAGTCAGTCTTTGAAAGCCTGAAGTTAAACCCTTGCTGCTCATCATGTGTGTTGGGTTAGCCCTGGCTAGGGGGCAGGCACCCACCCAGTCTCTCAGTCCTATCCACCATGGAACTGGGAAGAAAATACAGAGAACAGAAGTGAAAAAACTCAAATAGAGACAGGGAACTCACTCACCAGTTACTGTCACAGACAAAACAGACTCAACTTGGGGAATTTAATGTAATTTATTGCCAATTAATATAAACATTTAAATACTGATTGAGGTATTCAGAAGCAAAGCCAATTATTTAAACAATTATAGAAGGTACCTCCTCTCCCCACGTCCTAATCTCTATTCCCTTGTTATCCCTGGAAGTTACACCAAGTCCCTTCAGTGAAGCAGAAGAGGTTGTTGTCAGTGTGCACCAGTTTCTTTCTTCCTATCCTTTTTCTCATTCTTTTCTTCCACTGCTCCTTTCTTCTTCCTCATTTCCACGGCTTCAGTCTGAGTTCTCCTGGCTTTTGTTTGAAAAAAGAAAGATATTTTGCTTATGCTGCAACTGGTAAAAATGGCCAGTTTCACCTCCTTACAAATAAAGCAAGTGTAGAGCAAATACTCACTCTTACTGTTTAATAATCTACTTGTTTTTTCAGATAGATTGCATCTAGTTAAATTAAAAAAATACTCTTCAATTAAAAACACCTTCTGAACATGTACTAATATTTTAATGTGCTCACAGGTCACTGGATGCTCAAATTCTTCTTTATCAAAAATCAAGGATTACTTTTTTAATTACTTCTGAAATGTTTACTCAGTGCAGTTCCAAAACTACTTATCTGGAGGAAGTGGATATTAAGCTCTTCTCCTATAAGCTGGAAGATAAGCTAACTTTATATTTGCTTATGAGGGATTTATGCAGTTACTGTTTACAGAAGTTTATGAAAGCAAACTATCTCTTCACAAAAACATGACATTGTATCTTCAGTTTTGAACATGGAAAGCTGCCATCTTATGCAAAATGCAGTGTGAGCATGATGTTTTTCAACTCAACGGTTTTTTTTTCTAAAAAATAAAAAAAAATACAGAAATTTCATGAGGTAATTTATAACTGAGTCTTTCTGTCTCTGTACCTGAGAAAAAGCTGTAACTGGGTGGTGCATAGGGACTGCAAGAGGTGACTGCACAGTAAAACCATACTCTGACTTTAATAGAAGGCACAGGGGTCCTCCACCTTGAAGGAGTGCAGTTACATCAGTAGCAAGAGAGGTTGCAGCTAATCTATGAAGGGTAATTCATCCCAGTGTCCTGATCCCAAATATTGATAAAGGTCGTTCTGGAGGCTGTTACTTACTGACTTAAAGAACCAACAGATTGACATCTTGCTCCAGAACCAAGATGTCTCACTGATTCTCTAGCTTGAAACCTAAGGAAAAAACAGGGTTTTGTGAGGATGTAATTTATAAGGTATAAATGTTCTGATGTTATCCTGCTTTATAGAAACTTGAATGCAAGATGCATTGTATGATACAAAATCTCAGTTTATAAGTGTTTATATAGCTGATGATGGCTACTGCAATCATACCTGCTTTGCAACTTCTTTCTTTGTAAAGTTTCTGATTTTTCTTTTTAGAGAATGTTATATTATTTATGATCAGACATAATACAAAAGCAAAACAACATAAAGAGACAAGTATATATTTTTTTTCTTTCTAAACTTGTAAAAATAAAGATTTTTATTTCCAGGAATAAAATTTACAAATGTTTTCATAAAGAAAATGTGACTAACTATTTTAAATACATAGTTTATTAGAGAGAATGATGGCAATTTTTGCTGTTGTTGTGGGGTTTTTTTTTTTTGATTGTTTGGTGTTTTGTTTCTTTTTGTTTTTCAATGGGAGCATTTAATGCTGATAGCAGTACTGTATCAAATCATTCCCACTTGGATACTAGTGCATATTAGGAATTCACATATTATGCGTTTGAAAATATTGTGGATTCTCTCTGCCCTGTTTTCTCTTTCTGCTTCTCTTTTATTCCCTGAAGCCAATAGAAATGAGCTGAGCTGCCTGCTTTATATCAAGAATGAGAGAACTTGTAATTCACTGAGTGCAGTAGCAAGTGCCATTCATCATTAATGTGATGAAGATAAATGTTGCTGGCCACAAAAAAAGAACTTTATGAAGATGACTGTGGCTTGCAGGAGAAAGGAATATTCATTCATCTTGACTGAATCTAATAGTCTGAGGATTCAGGAAGAAGTCGGACATTGGTTGTGTTCCATTAAAAATATCTTAAAGTCAGTTTTAAACTGCTGCTGTTAGCTTCCTTTAGGATCTATGAAAGCCTTTCAAGAACAGGAAATCTCTAGTCAGTACCTTTTTTTTTAATTGCTGCATTGGGGATTATACCTGATAGATCATTAAAGGCCATAAAACTGTAAACAATTAAGACCTAGCTCCTTAAATCAGGAAAAACAAAATTTTAATAAGTTGGATGCCTGGAGGTAAATTTTGAAAATGGTGTCATGAATTTAAAAGACCATCTCTATATACACACTTGTACAATACATTGTACACAGATTTTGGGACATTGGTGTCAGACAAGTCACTTGCTAGTTCAGTGGTAACTCCCTTTTTTTTAATAACTCAAATACCTTGAGGTTTCTAACCGCATGTGATTTATATGGTCGCTCATCTCATCTGAAAGGCATTCTCCCACTTAAAATAATGTCTTGCCAATACATAGGGATGCAAGGTGCATCATCAGTTTCTCTGATGTGGTCTGGACTTTGATTGACACCAAACTCAAAGAAAGTACTTGGGTTTAATTAAGATTAAGTAACCATGTGTCAACATGAACTTGAATGCTCCAATCTGTGTTTGAGAAGGTCTGGGCAATGTGTTCACCTCGTGACACAGCTACAGAGGGTTCAAACAAACCTTATGACAAGGAATTGGAAGTCAGTTTGAATAAAAATCTCTAGTAAAGACAGGCTCTAGCACTCCCATTCTCTGGAAATTAATTTTTTGATATTCACTTCTCATTTTCATTGGCAGTGCAAAAGGTCTATGTTCTTAAAAGCACTCTTGTACTGATCTGGCAGCTCCTTGGTGTTGGCTGAGCTGGGACAGGGTTACATAAATGCAGTTTCTGTCACTACTATTGAACTGCCATGCCAGTGACTAAAGAGTTAAATTGCTAACTGTAAAATTTTTAATTTTTTTTTTTTCTTTAAGTTAAAATAATGGGCCTGGGTCTGTAAAGTTAGTTGAGTTGTTTTTCTTATTTGTTACCAAGTATTATGAACATCTCTTTCAGAATTGAAAGAACTGGAACTTTTAAAATTCTTTTCCAATAATTAGTTTGAAGCAAAATTTAGCAAATTGGGTCATGACTGTTTCTAAATCATTCTCACACTCAGTAGCACATTATCTTCATATTACTTCTATCTTTGCAATATAGTATAAATACAGAGCTAGATTATTTCTTTTTATTGTGAACTTAATCTCCCTCAAGAAAGAATAAGTAGGCATGGACATAGTTGTTTTTCTCGCATCTGTTATGATATTGTGAAAGATTGTGAGGTCTTATATTAAAAATAACATGAAATAGTTAGAGGCTTAGTTTTAAAGTATTTAGTAGTGAATAATTCACCTTACTTTTAAACAAAACTCAGTATTATTTCAGCATATATAGAACTTCAGTAAGCTAGCTAACTTCAGAAGCTAGCTAGACTGGAATTAATTTAATAAATTATTGATTCTGAAATAAAATATCTAGAAATTATATTTTAAAGGGTTTGTAAAACAAATTATGAAATAAGAAATTTTCTATATAAGTTTTGAAAAGTGAGTAATAAAAAATACACAGCCAGAATGTTTGAATTTTTGACAGAGAATCATTCAAGCTAATAAGAATCAGGATATGGAAAAGTTCTTAGTTTAACAAAGGTGGATATCAGGTTCCTGTGAGGCACACAGCAACTTTACAAGTGAGCTGCAAAAAATAAAAAAATATTTCACACACACAGCCTAGAATGTCTGAATCTTTTTTTTCTTTCCTTAAGTTCCTTTCTTTACAATTTGTATACCTAATGTAGTTCTGCAAACTGCTAAACCATTCCTAGTCCACAATATTCATCATTTTGAAAGTCAGAACAAAGAGTATCTTCTTATCATTTTATATGTTTCACCTAATAGCACTTTTACATCCCCCATTTGAAAGTCAAAGGAGTCACTTAGAAGCTTCTTACAGTCCTTTTTTATTTATTTTCTTGAAAAAAATAGTTATTTTACTAATAGAGCAGCAGTATATTCCCAATTTATTAAATCATGCACAGGTGGATTATTAAAGGAAATGTCTTGATTTGCACTCACAGCACCAAAACTCGTTTACAGCTGCAGAAGTGAATTGTGCAGGCATAGGCCTGATAGGCCATGTTTTCCATGTTTCCTTCAAGTTTTTTTCCATGAAGATTACTAATATTGATGCAAAATATTACTGAAGCAATTAGCCTATTAATCAGACTACTATTTGGTGAGAAAACAAACAGACAAACAAACAAACAAACAAACCCCACAAAAACCCACGTTTTAATAAATATATTCTTTTTTGCAACAGTAAACATGCTGCATGGAAAATATTTATCCTTAAATACACCCCCCACAAGCATTCCTACAAGTAATTTGAAATGCAGTTTTAATTGTGACCTTTCTTCAGTCCTTCTCAGCTAAGATTTTTTGTACTTTCAAAGCATTAAACAAAGCAAACTACACAGCTCATGTTTACCTGAAGCTGGAGGTTGTGTGGGGCAAATACCTATCTTCATATACATCTTCATTTTTAGCAAAATGGTCCTTCAATGATTAATGGTGTCACAACTAAGGAACAAAAAAGATGTAGTAGAAACATCTAATTCAGAATGCAGAAATGCTACTCATACAATAATAAGAGGAGCCCCAGAATGCATGTATTCCATTTCAAATTCAGCCAGCCCATTTTGTTCACTATTAATAAAATAAAATTCTGTACAAAAGATCTGTGCAGTCTCAAAGGGCAATGTAACATCAGTCAAATTGCCCTCCTCCTAAGATACTGTATTGTTTTTGTTATTAAAATATTCAAAGACTTTTTCTAATTGGAAAACATTCCAAGTTTTTTTCTTGTATAAAATTCTCAATGTCACAAGCATTAAAAATTCATCAGTATTAGATCACCTTCAAGCACAGAAAAGTCAATTAAAGTTACTTTTAAAATATTATATTTTCCCTGGAATGTATGATAAATTGTGTACTTTTTAGGGAAAGAAGAGGAAGATTCCCTTTCTTACATAGTCTGAAAAGAATCAGCTGACAAAAAAAAAATGCCATTTTTTTTTATTTGAATAGTCCCCGCATCCATTTATTTCCTCCAGACCAGAACTGCCATGTGCCAGATACCCTGGGAGAACCAAATGAGAAAGTAAAGATGTGCTGGAGCACTTTTTTCTCAAGTCCTCATGATAAGGAGTGATAATATATATAGTGGTGGTCTGCAAAGGGCTCTGAGCCCTCTTTGCTCTGTGCAAGGGGTTCCTTTCCAGGGGTGGCTTCACCCACTGCTGGAGTGTGCTGGGTACTGGAAGATGGTCAAGACAAGAGGGCATGGTCTCAAGTTGTGCCAGGGGAAGTTTAGGTTAGATATTAGAAAGAATTTCTTTATGGAGAGAGTGATCCGGCATTGGAATGGGCTGCCCAGGGAAGTAGTGGATTCTCCGTCCCTGGAGATATTTAAAAAGAGACTGGATGTGGCACTCAGTGCCATGGTCTAGCTACCGCAACGGTGGTTCAAGGGTTGGACTCAATGATCTCTGAGGTCCCTTCCAACCCAGCCAATTCTATGATTCTGTGATTCAATGGTGGCCAGCACAGCCTCCCCCACAGAGAGTGTCACCTAACCTCCAAATTCACCAGGATTTTGTCACCAAGACATTCTGAAGCTTGCTATGGAACAAACATCCCGCAGAGCCTCTTTGTGTGAGAATGCAGAAGAGCACTCAGTGGGGATTTGAAAAGGCAAAGCAGAACATGTTGGTTTCTGAATTAATGACAGGTATTGTGCCTGCTTAGTATCTGTTCCTAAGCATTTTCAAGAAAGAGGGCATAAACAGACTTCTGTCCTTATACATGTAATAGTTTATAAAAAATCTTGACTGTATTAATATCTTTATTGTCTGTTCTCATTAGCTGTCATTTATGGAACACGGTTATGATAAAGGAGCAATTTATACATCTTATACAATCACTGCCCATGCTATGGCTTGACAACTATTGCTATGCTATGCTGACAGCTGGGCCATCATTTCCAGTTTTTCACTGAAAATGCAGCAATCTGGTTTACATTGCAAAATACTGCCTACATCAATGACTTCATACCCCTTTATACCCCTTCAGTCTGTGTGTTAAAACAGAATGGGGCACTTTGCACCTTATGGAATCAAACATGCATTTCCTGAAAGCATTTACCTTTCTCTAAGAGAATAATGGTTAGATTAAGAGTCACAGCTTCAAGAGGACCCACAGCTTTTGTGGCATGGATTGCAAGGTTGACAGAAATGAACTGAAATGGTTATTTTTGCTATTCTGGGGGAATAAGTTTAAGAGGGGTAAAAGCTCTAAAAGGGAGAGTGTTGAATATTCTGAGGGACAGCTTAGCCAAACAATTGCCTGCACAAACAATGGCAGTGTCTGAACATCTCCATGTTACTCATACCAGTGCTTGTCTATAGCTGCACACTGCTTTTCACTTCTTCATCTTGGCTGATAAAAGTGTTGATAGCAATTGAAATGTCTATAATAACAGAAATAATGCATCCCTTTATTGGGCTTCTCTTCAGAAAAGTCACAGGAAGCTCATTCAGGCTGGTTGGGTCACCTCTAATTACACTGGGATAGATAAATTGAGGAACAATTCTTGTATTCATAGATCGTTTTTTTTAAGGAGTTCATATGTAGCAGGTTATTACTTTCATAAACTTTTCAGGTTTGGTTTATGTTCATGTTTATGTTTATAGGAACTTTTGGCCCCAAGTCTGAGTTGTGGGAATTATCCTTGGAAAAATGGATGCTTGGCTATTGTGCCTTATCTCCAGGCTGTTTAATCACCTTTGCAGCATATACTGCTCTGTCTATGAAACAAGCCACAGAAGTCCAGCTTCTCAGTGCCACAAAAGATTGTGGGACCTGTGGTTCAATCTCCTTGCACTCCTTCACATGGTGGAGAATTGCTGTTCTCTTGATGGGATATCAGTACAGTTCTGGACAGTGCATCAAGGTGCACAATTTTAGGAAAAATCCCTCTGCCTTAGCTCTGTTGTCATTGACTCGTGGCAGCTGGAGGATCCATCCTTAAAAGAGACTACCTCCAGCCCTGGAGTTCAGAAATTCCCCTGTAACCAACAGATGAAGTTTGAGATCATTAAATTACCTGTTAGCTTCAATTCCCAGCCAGCTCTACTGGCAGATTTCAAGCGCGGTGTGATGTTAGAATTGGCAGGAGACTTAGCAGCTCCAGTGATGGATACAAAACATGGCACAAGAAACTATTTCATTATTGTTGGTATTGTAATTGAGGTGCTAGTTACTATAGATTTCCCTAAACTTAAGACAAGTTGTTACAGCAGATGCATTTTCTCATTTTGTTGATCTCAGTTTGGATATTTGGTTACTAAATGATTTTTGAAGGTCTAGAATGCGTTTGGTTTTTTCTTAATTAAGTGATTGCCAGACTCAGAGGGTTAAGCAGGATAGTGAGAAACAGGTCTAGATTTCAGATTTTGTTGTAGTTTTTTGGGGGGTTTTTGTTTGTAGTAGGCTGGTTTTTTTTGATATAGCTTTTACTTCTAAGAATTTTTTTTTGAGATTATTGAATAATTCTTTGACTGGTCATCAGTAATAAAGCACAGTATCATTTTTAATAAAATAATTGTAATTCGTGTTAACCTCAGAAAACAGAATACTGTAGTGAAATCTGTCAGACACAATGCAGTTAATTTTACTTCTAGAGATAAATTTTTAAATTAAAGAATGTAACTATACTTTTTACTTCCAAACTTTACTGGACTATCTGCTTAGCAGCAATACTAATGATGAGGCTATACCAGGCATACAGACAACAACATTAATAACAATTAATAACAATGTTATACTTCAAGTGGAAAGGATTTGCTCTTCTTATTCCTCCTGTGCTTAATTTATAACAACCTTTCAAGCTGCAAAATGAGAAGTTTTAACTGGTTTTATAATGGGTGATTGCAGCATATTTTCTTCCCTTGTGAGTAATTGTGGAGCAAATATGAAGATTGGTTTTACTTTTGCATAGGGAGAGGATGAAACAAAAAAATAATATATATTTCTGCAAGGTGATTTTGTTTCGCTGTGGGAGATTTAAACAAAATTGAATAAAGGTTTTTTGCAGGTAGGGAAGAAACAGATACCTATCTTTAAATTTAAAAAGACTTTTAATTAAAAAAAAAACTTTTAATTGAATAATTTACTTTTTTTTCCATTGAGAGTAAAGTAACATATTTTAAAATAATTTCCTACTTACTAGAGTTGGTTTGTTGTCTCTCTGTTCCTTAACATTTCTATATCTTCATGCACAAACTGTCAGGTCATCTGTATAAATTTCAGAGACAGCAAACATTTGTTTTTTTTCAGATAAAATTATTTAAAACAATCTACAGATATGTTTGCAAATGCAAAACTTTATTTGAATGATTTATCTGCTTAATTGTGTGACTTGGGAAGCATAAATCAGCAGTTTGAACTGTCTCCACAATTACCAGAGGCACAAACTGATGCCTAATGAATTATTCTTAATGATTAGACGAACTGAGAACTCCTACTCTCCTGATTATGGGCTTCTAGAGGTTTCCTCACTATGACCTCTAACAAACTGTTTGGCCACCGCATATTTTTTATCCCCTGAATTAAATTTTCATTTTAGCATCAAATTAAAATGCATATAGTCAAAGCTGAGTTTCAGAAGACCCATCTAGGTCCTCCAATGTCAATTCTGTGCTAGGATTTATCTTTACACTAATTAGTTCCAGCATCGTCTGCAGAACATCACTGGTTTTAATTGCTACAGAATTTTAATGAAATAGAGACATCGAAAATATGATTTTGAGGGTCATGCAGAGTTGAACTGAAGCATTTGTATCTTCAGGGGCTTATCTTGCATTCTTATATCTCTAAACTTTTAATATTCTATGAAAGAAATGATGAGGTTTTGTTCACAGACATGAACAGCCAAGGCCACAATTAAAGGACAAAAGTTGCTGCCCATTACCTATTTAATGACATTCCCATCTCAAATTATGATATTAAGGGAAGAATGTATGTTGACATATGTTAGGACTGTGTGTTTATATTTGGGTTTACATGTATACATATATGTGGGTGTACATAAAACCATATCTGGACCCATATTCTGCCAGGGAGAATTAATATTCATACCCCAAAAGATATTTTTCTTTTTAGCATCTGAGAAGGCTGGTTATTTCTAGAGAAGTGCTAATGCAGTGTAAGTACTCCCATCTACAAAAAAAGGGCTAAACAAAGTGAAATCACGATTTCATATGACTAGAGTTGTATGAAGATGAAATCCTCGCTTGTGCAGAACACAACTGGTAAATAATCCTCTAAATCCTTTCATCTTTTATTGCAATATGATATGAACGGACCTAGTATTTGACTTATTACTGATGATCTCTCTCTGACAGCAAAAAACTAGGAGAAAACATCTCCAAATTCCATTTCATTTTATTATTACTTAGGAAAAATTGAAACAGGTATGTTGTGTTCCTGGAAATATCTTCTCTATACAGAAAAAAAATCTTTATTATGGAATTTATATGTAAAGTAATAAACATTAAAAAATATTATTTAATAAAATCAAAACCAAACCAAACCAAACGAGCAAACAAAAACAACAACAAAACAAACCAGAAAGAAAATGCAACCAAGAAAGAAATGTTATAGTAGAAATATTTCCAGTTAGAAATTATCTTAGTTTTTAGTGTAAATATTCTATGAAATTGCTTTTCTTCTAATGTAAGGTGATTAACAGATCCCACTTAAAGAGCAAAAATGAAGTTGTAGTTTTACCCTTTTAGCTTTAAATCAGAAATGACTGCATATAAATATTAATTGTTAACATATTGCAATCAGTTCCATCTCAAAGGACTATGGTTTGTCTAAAGCTCTGTTCTTCATTTTAAAAAAAAACAAACAACCTTGAATGATAAAAAAAAAAACCTACATTGGCCATGTGCTATGCCTATTACTCTCACTTTTTGTCCATCTCTTTTTATGTTTCTCTGCCTATCTGTGTAAGCTTTGAGGTTTTTACTATGTGACCTTTTTGAAGCTGGAATCATGTCAGGGTTTGTGTTGATTATCATCATGCTAGTCCCTTCTTATCAGAAATAAACAGTAAATTAAATTGCTAGGCTTCAGAGTGGGAGCCATTTGACCTGTCCGCAGACCTTTCCAGATCAGCCACCAGACTCCATGACCATGTGTTCTGTACATGTTGCTTGGTTTCCAGAAGAGAATATTAGAGAGTTATTAAAAAGTATGGTGATTATAATTTCTGCTTTCATTCTTTCACCTGAAAAATTGTATCATCATAGTTACAGCTCATTACTTCACCTTGTCTTTATTTTTCTGTTTCTTAATTGTTCAGCATTAATGCTATTCTTCAGACTTCTCCTCCCATAACCTGTATGGGATCATTAGATACAGTTGTGAGAAAGTGTGAATTTTTAATTATGCTTCAGTTGCGATACTTCGTTAAGACTACCTGAAGATATCTGAATGAATAATGAATACTTAAATTTTTGTTTGAATTTTTAAGCAAAAAACCCACAACCCAACAAACCAACAAAAACACAACATCAAAACCTCAGAATTCTAAACCTGTGTTTGTATTTCCCTTAAATATAATTTTCAGAGGATATTTGTGCTCAAAGCAACTTCATCCACATTTCCTACTGAATTTGGTGAGGTGAAGCCATTCCTCAGAGACTTCAGGCTGGGAAACCAGACTTGTGAATTGGAAAAGGTGTTTTGAGGTAGTCTGAAGTAAAGCACTGATGTGATGAGTAATAGTTGGTGCACATGTTTAGCTTTCTGGATGATGCTGGTTGCCTGGTAACCAGCAAAAGGCATATGTCAGAGAAGAGTTCAAATAAAACAGCTGACATCAGTCTCAGCAGGGTAAGAAAAAAGAAAGGCACTGATTAGCTCACTCAGATTGGTAAATATAGGAATCCTGTCATGTTTTCATATCATACCAAAGCTGATTCAAGACCTTAATTTTTCCACAACTTCTGTGGTAGTTCTTAATTAGGGATGGGATTTGTGTCTTAAAATGTTTAAAATGTTTATTTGAAGAATAGTGCCCCTGCTCAGTAGCATGCATTGGAAAAATAGTTTGTTTTCTTCTGCCAGTGGCTGGGTGGCAGCTTTTTCATTTTATCACCAAGTCACACTGTATTCTGCATGTGGAGTCACTGAACCCCCAAAGTCAAAGGTCAGCTACACTGCACAGAAAGTTATAGGGCAAGAGACACATTTTCAGATATGTCATTTCTGCAGTTCTTTTCTTTGGCTGAACTTTCTATCTTATACCAAAAAGTTCACAAGAATTCTGGTAACATTGAAACAGAGAAAGACCCTGACAGGGTTAACTCCTGACAGCATTAATTGCAGGCCTTTTTGGGCTTCAACATTTTTAACCTTTTTATTCCAGTTACTTGGAAAACTGTTTTTAGATGTACTTAAACATTAAAAGAAACTCCGTAAGAAGAGTTGGTTGCTCATTGTAGCCTACGGGCCACTAGGTTTCATGTACTCTGTGATCAGTGTCCTTGTTTATTCCCAGAATTCATGAGCAAATATAAAATTCCCATTGGGATTTTGAGGGGGGGGAGATGGTGGTAATCTTTGGCACTATCTTCTGTTTTGGCAGAGGATTGAACTCGATGATCTCACAGGTCCCTTCCAAGCTCTACTATTCTACGATTCTATGATCTTAGTCCACTATCTTACTTATTTAAGAACTCTAAAATATTTATCTCTTCAGGGACATTGTTAGAATAAATGCTGTTTTTTGTACAGAAAATCAGGCATCATTATTAGAAGCAACATTTTAGAGTAATGATTTTGTTTTAATGAAGTGCCAAAGTCATGAATCACTGTTGAATTAACCTGTTTTATAATACCTACCTAACACTTGCATGTTTAGCCTAAGCTTGTCACCTCACAACCCTCAGTTGTCAAAGGAGAAAGGCAACTTTCTACAAATGTGGCAAGTAGCTATTTAAGGCTGCTAATTATTTCCATTAGTGATGAATGAAATAGACAACTAGCCTAAGTTAATCACCTATTCTTTAAATATCAAATATCTGATGGAACAAAACCAGCATTTGTGGTTTCATTTTTAATTTTTGACTAACAGTAATATGATAGGAACAGCCATTTCAAATTTCAGTTGCTAATGTTCATTCCTAAAACAAAAACTACTAAAATTGCTAATTAAGAAAATAAGAAAAGCCACTAGTAAGCATTTCTAAAAATGTTTAAATGTTAAAAATGTTAAATGTTAAAAAATGTTAAATGTGTAAGTGATTTGCTAATCAGTAGGACAATACTGTCATGAAAAAGGTCTGGACATGGTATTCATCTATGTCATAAATTAAATCAGCTACACACATTCCCCCCTTTTTTTTTTCCTGAAAACATTGCCACTTACAAGAAACATTTTCCAAGGTCTACAATATATAGGGTTGCTCAATACTAATATGCTTGTAGAGTGGGGGCAGTGTTCTCTTTGGCATATATGACTTTTCCTTTATCTTTTTACATTCTCTTCCCTTTACTGCCAAAGCACACCTAAGACTATGAGAGCATGAGAGAACCTCAGATCTCATGAGGGAGATGAATACCCAGATGGTTACAGAGAAGGTGGACTGAGCAATTCTAAGGAAAATCCCTTATGTTCTCACATCCTGGGGATTAAAGTCTTGAAGTGTCTGTGGGAGGTAGTGGAGGTGCTGTCTCTTACCTTGTTGAAATATGCTAGCCTGAGCAATGGAAGTTTATTATCATTAAAAGGAAGGGAAAAAAATATTACACTTTTTAAGGGAATTTTAAATAGTATCTGGAAGCACAGAAGGGCGGGAAGAACCTGAGTGGCTGAGTGTCACCCCCAGAAACTGCAGTCAGCTATCAAATTGATGTGTTGATGAAAAAAAATAACATGTTTTTCCACATAAGCCACAAAATGCATTTATTGCCACTTAAGTAGTGAGCTTTAATCAGAACAGTTAGAACAAATAATTATATTATTGGTTTCTTGTCCTTTATTTAAATAATATCACAGCATAAAAAGATGTTTTGAATAGATAGTAACATCTTGTTAGTGTATTTAAAATATTTTAATTGAATTTACACTTCTCTCAGCCCGAAAATGAAAATTTAAAACTTTAGCTTGATTTTTACTTGGAATCACTATCCAATACTTTTCAAGACTGGTTGACTTCCCATGTTTTGCCAGTGTGCAGATGCACAACAAGCTGGGAGTGAGCATAGCCAGAAGAATTGATCCAAATTGGCCAATGGAAAATTCTGTATCATGCACTATTATGTTCAGTGTATAGATGAGAGCTGGCTGGGAAGTTCTGGCTCCTCTAGGATTGCAGTTTTGGGATGTTTCTACTCAGGGATCACTAGCTGGGGATGAGTTGGACACTGGTCAGTGGGCTGTGAACAGTTGTACTGTGAATCACTTGTTTGTATAATCTCATTATAATTATTATTTTATTGTATGTTATTTAAATTATTAATTTGTTTTTATCTCAACCTAGAAGCCCCTTTACCTTTCTGATTTTCTCCCCAATAACCTAGGTGATGGGGGAGAGTAAGCCAACAGCTGTGTGGCATTTAGCTGCCTGCCTGGTTGAATCCACAACACCTAGCTATCTCCTTTTATTTATTCCATGAAATCCTCTAGGCATTATTGATGATGCCAACTTCCTCTGAACTATCTCTCAGAACTCTTTGAAAGTGCAAAAAAATTCCTCCTTGCTCTCTAGATCCAGACACTCTTTCTTTTCTGAAGCTGTTTGATAGCTGGGAGAAGTCTGTGTCTCACATATGTTCACTTTTATACTTAACACGAAGAGCACCTTGAACAGAAAAGCACAAATAAAAAAAAAATCTAGTTTGACATCCATAGCTACTTCCAAGTTTAGAACAAAATACCATTTTTATTATTATAACATGCCATCCTTTCTCTTTTCTGCAAGAAGTTAGATTCTTTCACTGAGAACGTAGTTATTCCCCTAGGTTTTGGTATTTATTTGGTATTTATTTGGCTTACTTTACATGTGAATCTATCTGTATATACACATATTATTACTGAAACAAGACATTTACTATACTGTTCAAATTTACTGAAGCACTCAAAATATTTGCCTGATTCTTCTTTTCAGTTACAGATGAGCAGAGTGCAATTACCTGCAATGCAAACTGCCACTGTTATCACCACGGTCACCACAATTGTAAAGCCATTATTTGGAGATTTGCTGTGTAAGAAAGTGGCAGCCTACCTCATAGGAAGATGTAAAATATTGTAAGAGGTAGAAATGTAAAAGCACTGCTTGATCACCCAGCCCATCTTTGTAATAAAATGCTTGTCCTTTGCCATTGCTATCTTCAATCTGACTTTAACTAGAAAACCTAACCACTTACTTCATCATTTTTATACTGTAAAACCAACTTCTGGGGATAAGAAATTAGTATCTCTGGAACCGGATTTGAAGCTACAAGGAGCCTGGGTTTTGGTTTGGTTTTTTTTTTCCTCAGTAATTTGTCCTCAAAATTAATTTATTTTTATAGGATTTCAATGGAGGTTACCATTTTACCAGTGAGGTGTCATTGTGACCAATCAACAACTTGACAAGATTGATAGTTTAGTAGAGTTACCTATATAGTATCAAAATCTTGGCTTGTAAATGTTATTTTCTTCACAGAAACCAGCTTAGTAAAATATATTTCTGATAAGAAAATTGCGTTGCTTTATTCACAAGTAATCTACAAAGAGAACACGTAACTACTCATCTAAATTCCATGCACTCTCATTCATTGTAATTCAGCATTACTTTGAGACCACAAATTTCATTCAGTATTGGAGAGCAATTTAGTGTTTTCCAACTAAGGATCTATTGTTTTCCAATTAAAAGAGAACAAACAGCTTTAGCAGACTTGCGTACTTACCACCTTTGCAAACAGTATCACTGATTTTCCTTTTTGAATCCACATTATTTTCTTATTAGGACCATGTAGATTTCGTGCTTATTTGCTATCCAAAGTATACCTCTGATATCAAGCATTCACATTCTCTGCCATTTGATCTTGCCAAACTCCAAACAGAAGTCCTTCCCTTTTCCATACAACACATCCTCAGTTCACATGTCTGCATGAATTTTCCATGGGTCTGGAAAATCTTGGGGCTTCTGGACAGAGCAAATTAGAAATTCTCTTCTGCTTCCTGTGCTGTGCCATGATTTCAAATCCATGGTAAAATGGATTTATGTGTTCATATGACAACATTTATATGTTTCATATGTTATGAATTTAACAGTCTCAAACTCAGAACATGACTGATGTCCTTCCAGTGCTCTTCCTTCATCTCTACTAGGGATGTACTACACTTTTTACACTCCATACATGATGGAAACAGATTGTTCTTTAAAAGGTGATTCTGAGATGTATCCTATCAGTTCACTGCATAAAACTCTGGATAGAAAAGTCTCTTCTGAAGGGCTCTGTTGGGAACAGCAACAATTGACTTGCACTCCTAACCTAACTTCTTAAAGTCAGATTATGTTAAAATCTCATTTTAGCACATGTATGATTGTGATCAGGTTTGGTGTCCCCTTGTGCTCCTGTGACACAATGGTTAACTGGCAGCTAGGAAACAAACGTGGCAGCTGAAATAGTTTGTATCTTTAAACTAAGATAGAACTTAGTAACTATATTCTGACTGTTTAAAAAAAATGTATTACCTCTTATTGTGAATGAATCTACTACATCTTCATCTCCTGTAAATTTTCTCACAAATTAGTATATCTCCCATATTTTATCAGTCACACATCAGAGATGTTTATAGGAAAACAAAATTGTTGTGTTTTTTTTTTAAAAAAAAACATTTCTGCTGTGCATGTGTATTTTGTTCTGTTGTTTATGTCCTGTAGGAACTATAAACTGCAGTGTCTATTTGGATTTTCATCTTCTACCTCAACTCCCTTTAGAAATTATTTTTGTAAAAGATTTTGATAAACATTTGAGATGAAAATGTAAACCATTTGCAAATAATTTAGGTGAAATCAGACTTGCATTTTATTTAATCATGATGGTAGAAATATTACTGAATTTTATAAACATATTATTTTAACTATGGTTATTCATACTTGTATTGGTATATAAACTTCCTGTTTTCCTGCAAATTGCAAAGCAACAAATTGAAGACATTGAAACAAAATTTTAAATTAAGGCCTTTTTTTAAGAGCAAAACTTCTGAGTTACAAACCAGGACAGCATACAGGCATTAATGTGAGTAAATATTAATTTGCACACAGTTTTCCTAATTGCATACAGAAACACAAAGCATTCCTTGAAACACTTGTATGAGCAAAAAGTTTGGTGGATGCATGCATATATTCCCAACTTAAAGGCTGATCTCCAAGTCATTAGCACCTTGGTGCTTGCAGTGTTCTGTTTTTCAGCTTGAATTGCAGAAAGTTTCAGTATTGCACCCTATTTTAGGGTGGTGAAATTTTAACTGAAACTTCACAGCCCCCTGTGCTGCTTTTTATCTTGAAGCGTGGATGCCCATTGAAGAAAGCAGCAGAGTGCCAGGCAGTGATGCACAATCAGATGAGGCTGTCGATGGCCTCTTGAAGATAAATTATGTGCAATTCTGAAGAATTTGGCACTGCTGAGTAACGAAAAACATCAATACTCAGCTATGCTTGAAGGAATTGTACACAGGCTCACAACCTCCCCTTCATTCTCTGAACCTGCCTGCAATGAAGTGTGCTACTGCTATGTGTGGGGATTTGGGAGAAGCAAAATGAAACCTGTACTTACTACTTAGCTTTTTATTGTTGTGAGAGGATGACATTTTTGTACACTTTTTATCATAGCATAGCATCTTGTGGCAGCTTTCTGACAATAAAAGAGAGTTTTTAGACATCTGC
Source organism: Calypte anna (assembly GCF_003957555.1). Classification (NCBI taxonomy): domain Eukaryota; kingdom Metazoa; phylum Chordata; class Aves; order Apodiformes; family Trochilidae; genus Calypte; species Calypte anna. The sequence continues at coordinate 142,575,037 of NC_044244.1, forward strand.
GGCAGGCGTTAGGTACTCATGTCTTCTATATTGTGGTTTTGAAGTGGATGCAAGTGGAAGCTGACAATTTATTGCAGCATAGGTTCTCAAAAAATAATTTCTCAGATCTTTCTTTTTTATATCCAGATACTAGCTCTTGACAAGAGAGATTTCAGACCTGGGACACTTTAATTTAATAGAAAAATTTCCACTGCTTTATTTCAGAGGGTTTTGCATCCCTCTATTTCTATTGTTAAGACCATGAATAAAATGGTGTGTTTGCAGTACTTCAGTTCCATCAGGACTTTATACTATGTCATAACAGAAAAAGGCTAAAATAATTTTGGAACTGCTCACAAAAGTTAAACTTCAGGTAAGACAACTTGCTTGAGGATATACAAAGTGCAAGCAAATCCATGCTACAAGGCACATCATTTCACTGTGATAAGTATACTGCAACGTTTCTTCAGGTTGAACTTAGTATATAAATTAAAAAAAGATTCTCCATTGCCGTTAACTACAACTTCATGCACGAGGTGAGTGGTTTGTCAGCAATAAATGTGTAACTGAGTCTTTACAGCCACTAACTGTTGTTCTCATATTGGGAAGGATGTCTACGATGCCAGGCTGGTGATAAAGGTCATGTTTCTTTCAGCATTATGAAAAAAAAAAAATCATCATCATTATGAAGGAAAAAAACCCCCAAAACAACAGGAAAGAGTTCAGATAATGGAAGATGGAAATTATTTATATAGAAATAAATTACTGAGTACTAGAAGATTCTTCAGTTATAGACAGAAATTAAATCGACATCAGCACAGTCATATATATGTATCAGACTAAATTACCTCATGACAAATTTTTTGCTGTTTCGTTTCTTCAAAACCAGATCGAAGTTTTTTCTGTGTACAACCATAAACTATTAGCTAGGTGCAGCAATTCCTACATAACTTTGCCACAGAGGATGTTGCATTGATTGATTCTTCTGTTCGTATTACACATTAGTAGCTGCGTTTAATAAGGTAGAGACCTAAGTAGACAGTTTGTGTTTTGAAGTAATTTTGAAACTGAGGCTACCTGGTGGCATTCAAGGTACAGCTGAAATCTATAAAGACATCAAAATTATCTTCTTGAAATATGGAAACACAGGTTAGCCTTATTTTGTTTGATTTTTCCCAGGTGACAATTTATTGGCACATGACAACTTTATTTATAGCTAGATAAGCATATATAAAATATATGTACATATTTACAGAACTTAAAATTTCTAAAATTGCTTTCTTAAAAGATTGATTTTCTTTTCTTTCTGCCCTTATCAAAACTCATGTCTATTTTATAGTAGCAGTTAGTTACCATTTCACCACAAAATATACCTATAGGATATATTTCATTAATACCTAAATATTAGCTTTTATGTGACCTTGTAGATATGACACGTTATCTCTCTTATCTTATTACACTCCAAGCTTCTGTGCTTTGATGGTGTGTTAGTCAAAGTGTTCAAAATTTTAAGAAACTCTAAAGTACTTCAAAGTATTATGAAAAGGGCTATTACAGAAATTAGGTACAAACAGGCATGAAATACAATAAAGATACAGTTGACCCTTTTTCTTTCTTTTAAAAAGTAAGGTTTAATTTTTTTTTTTCAGTGATCAAAGTGAGACACAAGCAGAATATACTTCAGCTATACATAATTCCTGCACAGCTGGGTGTACTAGATACACTTCTTTTAATGTCATTACTGATAGAGATCTTTTTTGATTTGCAAAATATGAAATGAGAGAAACAACCTGTAATGTCAAGTCGGTATCTAAACATAGTGTTTAGTATGCATATAAATGAACAAAAAGGAAGCCAATGCTTTTTCATAATGATTTCCTTTTTTTCTCTCTCTTTTTTAACACTGTCTTCATAAGGCTATAAAAATATTAGATTCCAGTTTGCCTACTCAAACCCACACTCTTCATTTTCAAATTGTTTAAATCTCATTTCTTGGTGACATCCCTCCATTACTCACCTAATTCTTGCATTTCTCATGCTACTTAAAAAGAGGAGGAATAAAACTAAATTACACAGACTGTTATTTTTCTCACTTGTTCCTTAATTGGAAGACAAAACTCTGTGCTATGTAATCAAGTAAAACTCTACTGAGGACCAACTAACCAGAGCTCATTTATATCAGTCTTGCCTACAAGGGACTATAAGATGGTGCCCTCTGGAAGCTGATACACTTAGCCCACATTACTAATGGTGGTGATTTATAATCAGGTAGAAAGAGAGGAAATCTCTGCCCCTGGAAATCCTATCACTCAGGAGGGAAAGGAAAGCAAATTATTTCTGTGGTGGCAGAATATCCTTTTGTCATTTAATGACATTAGAGGCCATTTTAATTTCAAGGCTTCTGTACAGATCCAGGCATATTTTCCTAGCTATTCTTGTATTTTAGGGCAGGGGAAAGAAAAAAACAAAAAGAAGTTATTTACATACTTTTTCAAAAATAAAAAAATGTTTGGACTAGTCCAAATTCTTTAACTTCTGCATCTGGTTATGCTTTGCAATATTGTGGATATCACATTTGGTTTCTCACATACAAAATCTGTCACTGATGGATGTGTTATAGAAGAAATAGAACCTATATTATATAGTGCTACTTTCAAGAAAAATTTTAACAATCCATTCTAAAAACTGTGTAAGTGGCACTTGAGGATAATTTAGAATCCCAGACAACAGATGCCTGTAAATCTGTTACCTTTCTACAGGTTGTGTTGTTTCTACAAGTTGCTAAAAGTAATTTTAAATGGCGATTTCTTTCATGTTGCATTTTATTAAAAAAAAAAAGATAAAATCTTTCCTTTTGCTGGTTGCAAAAATAAGACCTGTCCCTGATATTCCTTTTAGTTTTTGGTCTGATTATATGACCCTGTTAATGACAATTTTTGTAGTGTTTCTTCAGAATATTCTTTAGAAAACTGTGCTTTTAAAAAATCTAAAAAAAGGTTTTTTTCACAAAAGAACAAGATAACTGTGAAATTGTGCACAAGCACATGCAGATCCTTGGATTTTGAAAGGATTCTTGGATCAAAGGGTGCAGTGAATCAGTGGAGGACTGGAGGATTGACAAGTGAAGTAAATGAGTTTGTCACCGGAGGAGTGCCCAGAGAAAACACCTGTGAATGGAAATACAGCTTCATTGTCACAGATGCAGATTTATAAAGGTGTTTAAACAGATACTATGTCAAATTTACCTAAGTCCAAGACTACCATCTTAAAAAAAAACCATACCAATCTTCTGGCTTCCTAAGATTTTACTGCTATATTCACTCTATGCCTAAGGATCATTGCTTCTTGTACAGAAATCATTGTCTTGAAATCACTGAACAGCTCAATACCTCTGCTAGAGCCATCAACTATGTGTGCATTTTAATTTCTTATGTATCCAGAGTAATATAACACAATTAATATGCTCAGACTTTCTTTAATAAGCATTGACATGACTTAGTTCTCTACAAGTTGCTCTAGGAGTGGACATATCCATTTCACTTGTGCAATACTACTATTGGAGTTTGTCCTATTCCTCTACAATTACAACACTAATCCAATTTTTAGGAGAATTTCTGACTTCCTACCTGATGACTTCTTTCTTAAAGCAGAGTCCTAACCCTTAGCTGGGCTGAGGTATATTCATGAGTGTTGAACGATAGTTTGTGCCACTTTGTGTAATAAATGCTGTCAGTAGTAACAGTAATAACCCAGATTCAGACAAAACGATGGTATTTCTGTCATTTGGTACTTAGTACACAGCAGGACAAAGAAGAGTCTAGGTCACAGTCTTTTCTGCAATGCTTGTTTGCTTGTTTTATGGGGCACAAACAAACCTCAGAGGACAGGTTTGAAACTTCCTATATACAAAATAAATCCTCTACCAAAAGAATATTTGGAAACCACTGCATGTTTCCTTGTATTTCATTGTACTTGAATTCATTTTTTATATTGCGGCGTTTGGACAGTAGGAATCAAATAAATTACATTTTTGAGTGTACTTGGGTGTTTTTTGGAATTGAGACTGTTACAGAATATTTTACCTCAGCTTCTTTATGTCTCTAAAATATAGTGTAATAAGTACATGGATAGGCACCCTCAGACAGAACCATGCCTCTTCAGTATGCTGCTCATATCATCTCCCTGCAGCACAACAAATAGGTCACATAGCAATTTTATCTTCTGACAGTGTGGCAGTCAGAATACAAAGGCTGATACTGAGAAATGTTAATCACATCTCAGCTTCTCTTTCCTCTTAATTTTGTGCTCATCAGTTTTATATAGACCCTGAAATGAGGATTAAAAAGATGCTCTAAATCATTCATATTAACTGAATATTAATGCTTTCTAGGCTTTATTAGAACATTTTCCTTTATTCCTTTATACCACTTTCTTACTGCTGTCTCTTCTTCAGGATGTTTTCTCATGGTGTTATCAAAGAATCTGTGATCTTTGTGTTTATATTTATTGTCTATAACCATCCTTTTGGTTCTCATTTAGGAGAGCAGTTGCTATGTATTGGATATCAGTGCTCAAGAAACCCTCAAAGATATCAGATTGCAGTGAGAGATGTTCCCTAGCCTGAGAATTCTAAGTAGGCAAGAGGGAGAAGGGCAGGGTAAAGGAAGCATTTCTATCTGTATTTTTACAGATAGGGATTTGAATCTCAGGTAGGCTTAGAAACTTGCCCAAGAAATACAGATTGTTATTCTGAATGGAGGCTGTAAAGTAATCTCTTACATTTCCTACTTATTCTGTTCATAAAGTAGCAAAAACCTCAGTACTGTTTCTTCAACTTGGTTCACATGACCAAAATGTGAAAGATGCTGAAAGACTTCACACAAAACTAATGCAAACACTTTTTCCTATTTTTCCTACTTACATTTTCCATGTAAGTAGTATGTATGTGATGTGGCATACTAGAAATTTCACTTTCTAGAATGTATAGGGTTGTTCAGGCTTGTATAGGTACACCTAGGCTGACTTTTTATAAATGAGCAAATACATAATCCCAAGAAAATTAAGGTCCATTATTGTATTTTTTGCAAACTCATGGTGGTTTTTTGAAAGTTGAATTGTTATTATCTCTCTCTGCTGTATTTCCAAAAGTCTCTTCATTTTCCAGAAATTTCTGGAAATGCAATCTTTTTCCTGACTCAGCAGAGAATTTATAATAAAATAACAACCAAAACCAGAATGAGAACAGTGAAATTGAATGCCCTGGACCTACACTGCCCTGTGCAATGGAAAGGAACTATAATATGAGGCCAAAAAATTGCATTCTCTTCCTTTTCTGTTTTTTCACTGCATTCTGCTTAGAGACTTCAGGTAATTTTATGAAACAATCACTGGGATTTACTATAGCATTGAAGATTTCATGCTAGGAAATTGGAAGGGGTTATCTGTTTTAATTTTATTTCCTTCAATATAACAGATAGTTCCATTTCCAAGCGTTATAATCATAGTTATTTTCTGGTTATTACTCAGCATATTTACTTCATGGCATTCAGTAAGCTGTGTTTTTGCCATGGCTTTCAAACAAATTGTGTGTACATCTCTTTACTCCTGCACAGATTTAAAAAAAAACACAAAACAAACCTTAGCTAAAACACATAACATAGAGTGCATTGGACTACAATATACTGGCCTGATCCCACTGGGGCAGTACTTTCAAGAATAAGTGGCCTTGTTGACTTTTATAAGTTTATCTTTTTTTTATAAAGTTTAGGATGAATGAATTGCTAGGCCTGAGATCTAAATTAGTAAAAGGTCCTCTAGTGTATTTGAAGCCAGCTGCCTAAGTGTCACAAACATCTGTTAGAAAAATTTACTAAGCACTTGGATATCTGGTCTCCTTTTCAAACTCTAGTTTGCTGAAAACAGAAACCAGATCTTCAGTCTAGGCCCACTGTGATTACTTCCAACACTGGAAACTGGTTTTGTGCCTTGTAAACATGAAAGTACCAGTGTATGAATTCTGATGACAACAGTAACTCATAGAGTATTCATAAAAACACACAAATCAAAGCCTTGGAAAATCAGGTGATATAAAACTATTCTGTCAGCTCTCTGTCCTTTTACAAGTGCTTTGCCTCAGTTGCCAAGCTTATTTCCAGACCTTATGTTTCTTGTGACTTTCTGACTTCATATAGCTTTATATACATGTACAAATATTTCCTCACCTGGTGTTGCAGTCTGGACAGTTGTTCTATCACCTGACCTCACTAAAGACAGGGAATCAGGAAAAGGAAAAGAGACCCAGGGGTTGAAATGAAAACAGTTCGAACAGAATAATAACAATGAACTAATATTAACTCCAATACTAATATAAGACCCAAAATTATATTCAGCTCCAGATAGCAGCCACAAGCTGTGTGTTCTTAGCAGTGAAGGCTGAATCCCAACACTGTGAGCACAACAGCTCCAGTGAGAACTTAATGCTCTACACATCAAGCAGAGGGGAGGCATCAGGTGTGGGAAGGCTGACAAGATGGATGAGATCCTCTCCGGAAGGCAATCATAATAGAAGAAAAGAATGTCCCTGTAAACTTTCTGATATATAGTGAGAGTGACATTCACAGTATAGAATACTTTGGTTGGTCAGCTTGGGTCACCTGCCCTGGGCTTTGCTCTGTACCTGAATGGTTCTTTTTCCTCTGTACCTGAATGGTTCAAAACTACCTTCAACCTTGGTCACTACAGAAACCTGCATACCAGAACTCAGTATAAATGAAAACGATGCATCTTGACTCTTTTGTTCTCACAGAACTGGGCTCTACAGTCTCTCAAAACTACAGTTTGTCTGAACAGAAAAATTATTTTAGCATTCTGTCCCAACAAACCAGGACATCTGGTCTTCAAAGCAAAACAATGAGAAGGTTATCTTTACTCCCTCTGGAGGAATCCATAAGTCTCCTGTCAGTGAATAAGTAGGTTGTTGTTTATTTTCCCTATGAGTTAGGGTAAGCTCAAGGGCTTCAGGGGACACACAGAGCTTTTCTGACATATGTCTTTTTGAGTATCAGATAGAGACATGATGCACTCAAAATGTGGTATTTTATTAGAAACTTTTGTATTCTCAGTGTAAAATCATCTAAGATAATAAGGAATGGGAAGGAATTAATATAGTTAACTTAATCAGCAGATCCCCTTGATTGAAATTAATGTAATTAAAAGTTTTGAGATTGGCTGTGTTGTTGCACCTTTTTTGTTACATACACATTTAGGTTACTCAGTACATTTTCATTTGTTTCTTCTTTACCCCATAGCTTTTTAATTTTCATTTGCTGATACTTCTCAAATTAGATTAATCATATAGAAAAAAATACATTATTAGTGTATTATTCATTCTAGTGAATTTTCATTCTATTTTGTCAGGATCATTCCAAGTAATCTGCCACATTTTTGAAAGCTATTTTTGTGGGGTTTTTTATATTTTGTATTTTTTTTATATTATTGTATTATATGTAAAATATTTTTGTTCTGAAACAGAGAATTTTTTACATTGCCTCAATACTATAGGAGTTTAATAATAATGATCAAACATATTCCAGCTAGGCACTCAATTTTTCTTAACAGAATGTTTTTATAAAGTTGACATAAAGCCATGGAGCTTGACATCAAGTATTTTTAAACAATTAACATTTTTGCTGACAGGCAATTTTAATTAAACCAAAAATAAGTTCCAATTAGCATTACATTTACTCAAATATCTCATCCATGAAAAAGAATAGAGGTAGAAGAGCAAGTTGTTTTTCACTCCTACTCTTTTACTAATCAATAATGTGAAACATTTTCAATATCATGACTGAGGAACTCTGACACTGCTCCTTCCTTTTAAGTCTAAAAGGAAAGTCTGAATCCATGAGTTTGGAAGCATTTTTGGAATGTCAGAGAAATGCATTTAAACCTATTGCTTGTCTAATTTTGCCCAGATATTTGAACAAATGGCTACAGTTCTCACCTGAAAGTCCTAGGTTACAAAGTAGTCTGGTAGGGGTCTTCCTGTTTAGTTCCACCTGGAGCTCCTTCACAGAAGTCTTAATCTGTTGATAGAGTTAGCAGAGATTGGTTTTGAAAGTGAGCCAAGACTGAAAGCATTCCCCTCACAAAAAAATTTGAAGTGTGTAAAATATTCTCACAGAACACAGGAGAGTTAAATTTATACCCACTCAAGCAGAGGAAGCAACTGAAGCTGAGGCTTTCCGCATCCCATAATGTCTGGGTTTCATTACAATGAAAGAATGTTAGGTTTTTTTATTATTATTTCTTCTTTTACAAATATCCAATTTTTTGTTGTTGTTGTTCTGGTTTTTTGCTTTTTAGTTTTGGTTTCTTTGTTTTTTAGTACAATTTCACATTCAGCATATTAAAATAATGGGAGAAGAAAATAAGAAGCATAATAGTTGCTGGTTTAAATTATTTGAAATGGTTAACCTCTCCAGAAAAAATGCAAGTAAATTAAGGAAATTCTACAGTATTTCAGTCCTCTGCTGATCAGCTATGGACATTTCACAAATTGTGTCAACCCATCACATTTTAACATCTCCTCTGCCAGGCTTGTGAGCATAAGGGAGAAAGACTGTTGAAGCTGTAAACTAATTTCTCATTACTCTGTTTATGGATTCTTGCAAAGGTGATATTCTGAAGTAATCAGTTGGATTGATTTCCAGAACAAGTAGCATAAATTCAAGCTATTTCTTTCATTCCCAATTTCCTTATGTAACACTAATGGAGAGATAAGAAAGCAACTAAAATCCATAGGTTCTGGACATGCTTATTGTCTTCCTTTCTGACCATCATTATCTAGACTCCTTATTACCCTTTGCATTAAAGCTTTTTGACCTCTCTTGCCCCTTTACTTCTATATTCATCTTTAAAGGGACAGAGTGGTGGTGATGCTGAAAGGCTGAGGTGGAGAGAAAGCCTTAAAGAAATGTTCCAAGCAGGTAGGGAAAAATCCCTGTACCCCCAGTGAAAGGTTGTGACTAAACCCAGAATCTTTTCCATTTATCACAAATCACTAGTGTAAAGGATTCATGCAAATGGCCAGTAATTTTCTATGTTTTGATTTAATATACTTGAGGTATGGTTAATGAAGTATGGTCAATAAAAGAAGGAACTAACTTGTGCCTCAGATGCTGACACGGTGTCTTTAGATATGTCTTATACAGTTCTTCAATTTAAATTTCAAGTGAAGACAACTTATTTGCATGTTTGCTGCTTTGAAAGATCAGCCAAGTTGGCAGATATGCAGATCTATTTAATTCTGCCTGGAACTGTAGTGCTTCTTTTCCTGGACCTCAAATGCAATTCTTTGAAAGTATTGAACCACAAAAGCAAAGATGGACAGCACGTGTCTTGTCTGGAAACAAATGTGAATGTGCCAGCCAGCTATTAATCAATGTAACAGAAAAATAAATGTTTACTTGAGAGACTTGAACACAAGTAGTACCCTTCAGATCTTAGTAAAATTTACAGCCTACATCCCAAATATGGCTCGATGCTTGCAACATTGTTTCTAATCTTATTTTCATATTTCAAGTATGCATTTTTACAAATACATTCTTTAATCATATTCATTATAAATGTGAAAGCTCCACTTGATGTTTCCACTCAGCTAAACTAGTGAAGACAAATTGAAAACCTTTATTACACCCTTCTCCTCTCAAGAGGGCCACTGTGGCAGCAGCTGACGTGATTTGAATCACTGAAATGTTACTAGCTATGAAAACAGAATTTAAGTAAAGAATGTTTATTGCAGGATGTAGAACTACCACTGCCTGAATCCTAAATCTTTCTTGGATCTCCTATTACTGTGGATTGACACTGTCTTTGATAATATGGATTTAAATCAGAATGAAACAGGGGCAGTCACATATTAACATTCCAAAAAAGCAATTCCTGTTAGTTCCTGTACCTTAGATTTCCAGCAAGCACTCTGAAATTAAATAAGAGGACTGGAAATTTAAAGAAATCTAAAAAGAATAATTTGCCAGTTACATGTAAATGTTGTACATACACTCAGATTCTGACACCACACCACTCATAAGAGCACAGACCCTATGAGGAGAGGCTGAGGGAGCTGGGGCTGTTCAGCCTAAAGAAGAGGCGGCTCAGGGGAGACCTCATCACTCTCTACAACTACCTGAAGGGAGGTTGTAGCCAGGAGGGGGTTGGTCTCTTTTCCCAGATGACTTTCAACAAGAGGGCACGGTCTTAAGTTGTGCCAGGGGAAGTTTAGGTTAGATATTAGAAAGAATTTCTTTATGGAGAGGGTGATCAAGCATTGGAATGGGCTGCCCAGTGAAGTGGTGGATTCTCCGTCCCTGGAGATATTTAAAAAGAGACTGGATGTGGCACTCAGTGCCATGGTCTAGCAACCGCAACGGTGCTTCAAGAGTTGGACTCAATAATCTCTGAGGTCCCTTCCAACCCAGCCAATTCTATGATTCTATGATAAGCAAACAAAGCAAAAATGAACTTTAGAAAATAGGAAATATATGGCTATTTTTTTACCTTACTATAGTTTTACATCGAATATTTTTTTACATCTAACATTTTTGACAATTTTAATGAAAGTCAGGCTAGAAAAGAAACAATAGAATAAAATCATAATGGTACAGCCAGAATGTGACATAAATACTTGACTGAGATACGCAGTAGTATGAGTGAAGTGAGGGGGGCAGAATTTAGAGCTGCTCATATGAAGATGGTAGGAAAGTCTGTTCATAGGATAAGGGCAAACAAAGACCTAGAGCTGTTTAAGTCCTTATAAAAAATGTATTGTGGAGCATGTTTCTGGTGATTTGCAGTCCCAGTTTAGTAAAATATCCTTCATAAGTTGTATTTAGGCAACAACCATATTTTCCTGACTGTAAGTGAAAAGTAGGTGTAGTCTTTTTACCATCCCCAGCTAAAGATGAGACACATCAAATTTTCTGGGATATGTGTAAGGACTGGGAGTTTTGGCTGCCTCACTGGAATGTTGTGCAGATAAATTCATGGTATTTGGAAAGCACTGAGGGATGCATTCATGAAATTACTTAGGCTTCCCTTTCTTGCCCTAACTCATACTTTGCTGTGGCACTGAAGCTCCTTTTTGAATCTGCTGTCCATGACAAGCTGTAAATATGACATAGAGCTTAGGGAGGTACCGAAAAAAGGTTGGATATAAAAGGATAGCATGATATCCTGACATGAAGGAGGCAAAATCCATACAATTGCATTTTTCTGTTCAACTTCTTCCCACCATAGGCACGGCTACAGCAAAATGTTGAGGACATTGGCCATTGGGAGACATGTATCACTTAGTCAGCACAATGATGAATTTATAAAGGTAAAGTTATGGATCTGGGTTCTGCAGATAAGTTTTAGTTCTACATGTTGAGCAAAAAAAAAAAAAAAAAAAAAAAAAGTGACAGTTTTGTGAAAGACTTATGCCTCATGTGTGGGTATCTTCATCTTCTGAAATTAACCTTCAAATTAGTCAACTGCTTTGAATAACTGTTTACAACAGAAGAAAAAAAGGAAACCAGCAAGTGTTCTAAGAAGGGCAAAAAGAGAGTGAGATTTAATGTAATTCTTCTATTATCAATAAAACCTAAATATTAGGACTGAAAAGACTCCTAAAAATTTAATGCCTTTATTTAGAGATACTGAAAAAAGAAAAGAAATCCCAGCAGAGTGCTACCTATATAATAAAAACGCCTGTGGAGTGTTTAGCAATGTATCTCAGGCTTTCTGGGATTAATTGATCTCATGTTGAAATCTACTTTTATATTTTCTGTAGACGTATAAAAGAAGTATTTTTATAATTCCTTCATACACAACAGTTAGAAAAGCAGCAAAGTCAATTACAAGATGCATATTCTGTAAGTGCTACAGCTCAGGCAAGTGGAAATGTGGATCACACAGCTTATTTATCCCATCCACTGTAGCTCAGCACATCAATAATCACAGTAGACACACCTCTAAGAGCACTTTCCATTTTGCATGTTGCTATAAACCTTTTATAAAATCTCTAAACAAAGCAGTATGGAAAAAAAAATAAATATATGGTTGTCTCCTCAAAATCAATTTTCCCCTTGTGCCCATAGTGAAACTGATTACAGGTTATATAAATGCAAGTTTTACCATGACAGCAGAACAGGGCTGATACTGCATAATAATTTATTCATTAAAGTGTAAATGAGCAAATTATAATAAGAGATAGTTGCATAGTTTGCTCCTGCTACTCTTATTGTAAATCTGAATACGTGTATTCAAAACTGATGGTTGTCCAAGAAAAAGCTTTGCAAATCTTTTCAGTTTAATCTGTTCTGCCTTCCTTACAACACCAGTTATGATATTCTGCTAAATAGATACCAGGCTCCTGCAGTTACCCAATGATGAGAGCTCATTAAAGTCTATCTGAGTGGGAAACGAACTGGGGATAGGATGAAGGGAGAGGGCAAAAGAAAACTGGAAATCTGCTGTCATTAAAAAAATTCATCTGGGACTCAGTGACTGCAATATACTTAATTACCTGCAATATTTATTCGTAGACAGCTTAGAACACAATTAAAAATAAACACTTTTCAAAAATATATTATAGAAACAGTAAAAATAAGATCAGTGGATACACCAGGATATTTTTTTTTTTGGTTTCCACTTTCAAATATTTACTGTATTTTTCCTTATGGGCCTGCAACAGTCATAAACTGATGAGCAAATATGTTTCAGTTGTGTTTTGTTCCTGTTATGTAAACATCTAAAATTTATTTGATCGGTACTAGTTCAGGATTATTAGGCCAAGTTCTAGGGGTTGCTTTAACAAATTTTAAAGTTAATTATTCATAAGATATGTCAGTTATAACAAGGAAAAGCAGTTGACAAAAACAGGTACTGTTCTCATTTGCAAAAGAAGTTGCAGAGATTCTCTGCTGACATTTCTTCAATGTACCTACCCATGTTTGACGGGTGAGAGTAACAGACTGAACAAGAGGAGTTATTTGTTCCCCTATTCTTATAATAGTTATAATTGTTCCCTGAAATTCTCCTAGATTACCTGGTGCTGATATAAGAAGTTACCTCCAGAAGCACTGTAAACCTGTATGGAGTTATAAGTATGGTCACACACCAAGAAATTAAGCATTTTATCACTGCACCTTCAGAATATCCCCATTTATTTTCCTGAGAGGTAAAGCAGCTTCATAATGCTTTCTATATTTTAATAGCAAGGGAAAAAACAAAAACAACCAAAAAAAAACCCCAAACCCAAAGCAGCAAAACAGCAAACCAGAACCAAAAAACAAACTCCAAATCCCAACCCAAAATAACCCCAACCCTCCTGGATCAACTAATCCTTTGTAATCTTTCAAGAAGCAATGTAAACAACCTGAAACACATTGTGTTCCATCTGCTTATCAGAAAAAAATTTTTCACAATGATTGTGATCAAGCACTGTCATAGATTGCTCAGAGAGGTTGTCCCAAATGGGACAGGATAGCAGATGAGATAGATATGTATAAAACAGAATTTTATTGTAATAATGATTAAAGTAATACCCATAGGCAGTCTGATAATACAGTGACTGCAGTTTTGTGGAAAGTGTACAGGATCCTCACTGATCAAAAGATAGGACAAACCTTTTATAGAATAAAAGACTGTCTCCTGTCATCTAACTCCTAAGCCATACCTCCAACATCTTCTATTGTCGAACAAAAAGGAAACAAAGGAAAAGCTAAGGAAGCCTTTTCTCTCATTATACAAGTTCTTACATTTTTCTACCCATTCTTGTTTGGTCTTTATTCAGCCTAGTTGGAGTCAAACGGGCCTCTGTGTTTTTTAACACAGGAGAGCAGCTAGTGCCACAGATACCGACTTGCCCTTCTGTCAGTACTTCCAAGGTTGCTACCAGTTCAGAATCTGCTATGCCCTTTGCTTTCTGTAGAAACACTCCAGCAACTCCAACTCCAAGCTAAGTACAGTGAAGCTGAGACAAAGAGTGTGAATCTGAAATACTAAGAGCAATTGAATCATAAAGGGAAACTGAGGTAGGCTCACTGAGGTGGAATGTGCTGCTAAAGTTGTGGAGTCTCCACCCTCTCTGTCAGTCAAAAGCTAACTGGACATAGTCATAGGTGGCCCCGCTTGAGCCAAAGGGTTTGACTTCCAGAGGTCCCTTTCCACCTCAGTGATTCTCAGATTTCCATTTTTTGATAGTAGGAACAAGGAAAAACATTATTTCTTTTAGTGCTTGTAAAATATAACTAAAAGAGTTGTTCTCATTCATCTAAGAAAGGATATTGATAGGATATGAAAACCATTCAGCTTCTTGTATTTGATGCCCAATCTTGACTGGAGGAGTGGTGGGGAGGGAATGTAAGTACCAGAGAATTTTCACTGGCAAGTGGAAGGAAGCATCATGTGTTTATAACATTAAACTGAAAGGCACAATCTTCTGCAATGCACATTCAAGTAGGAACTCAAGCTGCTCTTTGAAATGTTCTTTGAACCAGTACACAAATATTTTTCCTTTTTGATGTGATGATCATATAAACAAGGGCAGAATGAAAGTCCTTTAATGTTCCAGTTTATGGTTTTGGTTAATGCATGAACAGTGTTGACCGTGTCTCAGTGATGGAGGTTTTTTTCTGCAGCATGTTACATTTCATGGACAACAGGTAATTAAGTTTCATCAGTGTAACAACTTGGTCATTGTTTAAGTGCACTTTACATTTGTATTTTTAATGGAGCGACAATTTTTCCAACCTTTTATAAAGACAACAGTGACCCTTAAATGCTTTTGCTTGACTGATGCAGATAAATCTTTAACATCCCATTACCATGTTAAAACAGAGCAGTTACAAGCTTGACTTTTGCTGGCTACAGAAAGCAGAGTTGTTCATGTTTGCAGTGGTCTGCAGGTGTGGAACAGCCAGAAGAACCACTTCTCCAGGGTGACATTTTCAGATACAGAAATCACTCTAAATTTAGAGTCAACTTACTGTGGGGAGAAGATTCAGATAGATAGACCACTGAAATTAAACCAAATGTAGACCATATATGACTAAGTTTGTATTAATCTTTGATAACTGATCTTCCAAATAATCTTAGTGGTTAGTCTGATCTACAAAGACTTAAAGTATTGATATGGAACCACATGGAGAACCACAAAGTGGGCAGGGAAAGCAGAGCAGTAGCACACAAATTAGAAATCAATGATCCAAGCATCTTAGTATTAGCTATGCATCTTAGTATTTTCCTGGTTTCCAAATCTTGCTAAAAACCAAAACTGCCCACCTTGGATCAGAAACTGATGGACTGTGTGAAGACATGAATCAGAAGACTGGAGAGATGCTGTTAGTGGAACTACTCAAAGACCAGAGTTGAGAGATATAGTAATTTTGTTCATGCTGTGGAAAGCTGTGTTCAAGCTATGGAAATGTCAGTAGTCAGAAATGGATCAAATATTATGTAGGAGAAACTGAGTATCCTCAAGTGGCACAGCTGAAATAGGATGAAACTACAGGCATGCAATTAAAGACCAGTAACATGAATTTTACTTTTATGTCACTTATTGGTAATGCCTGTGGGCAGAAAGACTTGATTAGACTAGTTGGACAGTACCTCAAGCATATTTTATCCTGCAAAAAGGCAACATTAACCTAATGTAAAGGCAAAATTAACTTAATGACTTGGGAGAATATTATAATGCATTGAGAAGAATTCATCTTTGGTGCAGTGTTGTCAATGCACAGGTTCTTCAGTTCAACTTCTCCAGGTTCTTTAGACCCTGAACTCCTACTGAGGAGCCTAATACCCACTGAAGTAATTGGTTTCAGTGGGAATGTGAGGCCTAAATAGGAGTTAGGCACACAAAAACCTTAGAGGAACCAATCCTAAGTTTTGTAGTCTAGCAAGAGAATAGCTGAGAATGGATACAACTGTTCTGTCTAAATTCTTTGGGGACTTAAACACTTGTTAGGAGGAAGAAACACTTACATGATACTAGTGGTACAAAAAGAAAGATGTACACATTGATCATGAATAAATCTAGGCTGGAAACAGGTTTTTGAGGATAAGACCATGATCCTTTTTTGGATCTGAGAGTTGGATGAAAAGAAATTTCATCAGCTCTTGGTAACTTCCTAAGTCTCCATATCTGTTTAAAGATGTGTTGAACCTTAAATATGAGAAATTACTCATAACAGTTAATGAAAACAACATCCAAAAATATGTATGGCAGCGAATTAGGAAAAGAAAGAAAGAAAAAACAAAACAAAAGAAACCAACCTACCAAACAAACAAAAAACCTCCAAAAAACCCTGCTCACCAGGGTATGTTTCTGTAAATATTTGGTTGAAGTCAGTGTCTTTTCTCCTTCAAATGTAAGCTCATGTAAGCATGCTATTACAAACACAACTTCAAAAACTTTTGTTGCTTTTTGATGAAGTGCCACCATGGGGATCATGCAAGTTTTGTGGATTATTGGAAAATAAGCAATTAAAAATTAATTTGAGATATCTGGAAGAACATTGATTAGGACAGAGGTTGTGATGAGTAGCAACTCATCAATTTCTGCTTAAAATTTATGTCCTGCTGTGCTGCGGAAAGCCCTTGTCTAAATGGAAATCCAGTCTCAGTGAATTTCCTCAGTTTAACTGTTGAAATGGTACCATTGTTGGGGGTGCAAACACTTTCATATGGGCCACATAGCATCATTTCAAGCAGGAGCTGAGGTGTTCCTAATCCAAGTGAATGCGTCAGTTACAGCTCATTAGTATTTTGCAAAAATATATCAAAAGTATGCTAATAGGAAGGAGTCAGCAGCTTACTTTGAACAAATTGCACTTACATAATTTTTCTTTTACAAAAGCAGATCAAAATATAGTTTTTGATCAAAGTACACTTCTGTCTTCAATATAAACCACATGCGCATCCTTTTACCCCAAGATAAATCTAGTATGACCTTCTTAACTAATGTGATTACAAAAGGGTATTGCATCCGTCTCTAACTCTATCTTGAATACTGAGATGTTTTAGCTGAGATATTTGGACAAGAAACACTAAGGATAGAGTGCCGAGGCCCCGGGTTCGAGACTCCTGAGAGCCTCACCCTGAGGGCAACGAGCACTAGTGGCGCAATGAAGGTAATACAGTGCTCCAAGAGCGACTGACCTCTCTGCAAAGCATGCCCAGGACTGAGCTGAGCCTGTGCTTCAGGATTCACCTTCTGTTGGCCCCCTGGTCCTGCTCATGCGCAGTGGGGGCCTGCCCTAATCAGGCACAGGTGGGCTTGACACAAGCTCATGCTCACTCCCTGGCAATTAGTGGCACCTGATTGCCTCATTTCACTACAATAGAGAGCGACACAATATCCTTAAAAGAGTATCTCTTTTTACTGCTGTCTCAAAAAAAAGAAAAAAAATTACTATGCATTTTGTAGGTTTGACTTAGTGATTCCTGAAACAAAAATTATAGGGTCTGTTACACAAACCTGAAATTATTTTAAGGTTCTTACAGTATTTCCCTCACATGTGCCCTTCATTTTGGCCATTAACATTTGACATTGGAGACATAAAATTTTAATCAGTCTAACCAAAATGTTAGTTTAAAATTAACACATCATCTCACATAATTTAAGCTAAATGGACCAGTATAATTTACAGAATTATTGCTTCATAAAAAAAAAAAAAAGAAAAAGAATGAAATAAATACAGATTTCCAACAGCATTCCACTGCTGCACTTAATGCATATTTATTCAGATAAAAGGACAACAATCCAAATGATTGGAATTATTTGCAAAAAGAATCCCCACAGACTGAATATGGTTCTGGAAAACAAAAAATCATTGCTCCACAATAAGCTTAGCTCTAGATACTCCCTCAATATGCAATAGTAAAGCATATTTATTTGTTCTACAGCCAGACATGACCCTAATTTAGAGGAGCTTATGTTTCAATCTGAAATTAAATTTGAAGCATCTGTTCTCACTAAAAGCAGATAATTTTTCTAAGGTTTTGCTTTAGCCACAATAATGCACAACCCTCTGCATTACACAAGCTACTGAAGTTTGCAAAACATAGCCTTAAACTTGATGTTAGACTTTTTTAGAGTTGTTTTTTTTTTAAAAAAGAAGTGAAACAGCAGCTAAATTTAAATATGTGGACCTCAGGCTGAATTTGGAGTATTTTGTGTTCAAGAAACTTTCTAATAATAAAAAGGATTGCTATGTCTTTTTTCATGGCAATGGGATTTCTCTGTCTTTCTGATGAGGGTATTGGTTATCTTTAGGAACTTTTGAGAGACAAAGTGTGGCTCCCTCATTTCAGACACATGCAGTCTAGTTTACAAGGAACAAGCATGTTATCTACAGCAGTATCATATTTCCTGATAAATGCCCTTTAATAAATGATAAGCTCTTTTAAAAATCCAAATAGTTGAGAAAATCAAGACTTCTGGGATACTGCACTTGAGATGTACCTGAGAACCAGCAAATACATGAACACAGTGGTGAGGCATCCTTTTCCAGAGAATATAATTTTCCTGTGAAACCTTGCAGGAATAAAATATCCTTTAAAGACAGGGTGTACCAGTACTTTGGTCTGACATGATAGTGCCTATAATCAATATAGCATGTAGGAATGAAATACGTTCTTTCTAATATAGTCATAATACACTCACCAGACTGAAATATTGGATGGGGCAGCCAGGATCACTGTTGTCATAAATCCATTAGAATTTACTCTGCAGGTGTAGCAGGGTCCCTGAACCACTTTGCAAGCAGCTCTCAGTGAGCCCTGCTAACTGCTAAATTCATGTAGCTTCAGGGCAATGTAGTAAACTTGCAGCATGTTGTATACAAAATACCAGATGTTTCCAACAAGGAAAACATGCAATATGGAGATACTGGGTTACATTTTCAGAACCATTTAGATGCAAAGGTGACCAACCTTTCAAGTGTCATATATCAAATACCTACGTGAAGACACATGCCCCAGCTCAGGAGGCTGTGAAGTGTGGGAGTATTAGATTAGTGGGAGATAAAACAAAAAAATATTGAAACTGCTCAAAAGTCTCTGGGCCAGCTCAGCTCTGTTGTTGACTGTGTGTCTCCACTTCAGCAGAGGAGCAACCCAAGGGAGCTGTAAGCAACCTACTTGTGAGCTGTTTAAAAACTCACCAGCTGACTCTTCCTGCTGTAAAGAATCTGACATCCACTGGTCTGATGGAGAATGAGATGATTTGAAAAAACAAAACAAAAAACCAAAACACCTCCCTAAAGGCTTGTTTATATCTCTGTGTCCTTAAATGCTCTTAAAAATCTGTTGCTTAGCTAGCTTTTTTCATGAGGATTTCAGTAAAATGACACTTTCTTTAAGTAAGCTTATTATGGTGATATAACTGCTATATTATTACAGTTCAGAAGAAGGTGAAACCTCTGCTGTAATAATTTTTGGTGGGGGCTAAATTCATGTTACTTATTAGTATCTAACAGGAACTCTCCTTGAACTTTATTAGCAATTATGCTGTAGTGGTGGGTGAGTCTCTAAGCAGAAAGAAAGTGCTTGTTATACCCTTGGAGATGTGAGTGTGCCAAGATTTAAAGCTTATCACAATTTTTTAATAACAGCAATGGAAAGGCAATAGACTCCAAAAATATGCTGCATAATTTTATTTGTGAATGAATATATGTATATAATTGCTGAATATTATATTATACAAAGACAACTACATAGTCTTTTTACCAATATAGTTGTGTTTTTTCTGCTTAGCAGTATGTATATTGTTTAATGACATAAGCTCCCAGCAGAGGCTTAATGTAGCATCACCCTCCAACAGACCCTGAAGCAACAAGAAAGACAGGAGCCACCTCTGACAGCTATAATCTATGCTGCTGTCAGTCTGCTTCTTTAATAAAAAGCATCACTAAAACTCTCTGGAGGCTGGCAGGCACAAAATGGCATTTCAAGGAACACCTGTGCTGCCACTGTAGCATCTGGCTGTTTTCTATCCACCTCTTCCACAAATCCTGTTCACTATACCTTCTCTGAACCAAGTCATATTTTCTACCTTTGAACTACAAGGGACCAGAAGAAGAAAGGCTGGTCTGGGGTGTGATGACTTATTACATGGTCTGTGCAAGTACAACACCTCTTTCATCTGTTGTTTGAGCCCTGGAAAATCAGTAAATCTTGACAAGTCCTGTTTACTCTCCTCTACATTCACTAGATCTCTTTCCTAGATTTTTTAAGCATTAAAACTGTTTTAAAGACTGTATTTTAAGAAAAGTGAATGCTTTGCCTTCAAGACTTCCTCTTCTAGATTCTTTCTTGCAGATGTTTTAAGAAAATTTGAGATTTTTCTGAGACTCATCTATCTACCTATCTATCTATCTATCTTGTTAAAAGACTTCTGGCTAAAGTATCCTTTAGAACTCATATTAGCTCAATGATCAATGCTTCAAACTGTGCAGAATCTAGAACATGCTTTGGTTAAAATATTACTGGTTATATTATTACTAGTTATATTATTGGTTAAAATATTAAAATTGTAATGCTCAGTTAAAATATTGCTCTCATTACAACTATATTTCCTGTTATTATTTGACTATTGCATGTTATTATTAAATGGATTGTGAGTTTTTAGTCACTTTAGCCTTTGATCTGTTCTTTTTTCCATAGCTAATATTCAATTTTCCAAGGGCTCTGAAAGCTTGGGATTAAAACTTTTACCTCTTATTGTTATCTTGCCAAAAACTGAACTGAAATACTTAAATGTTGTATTTACATCTCTAGATGAGTCAGCTATTACAAAAAATATATTTTGATGGAGAACTGAAGGTGAAAATGTGGCCAATGAGAAACATAAAACAAATGTGAAAATAAAAAAAGTGTAAATGTTAGACCAATGGCAGGTTTAAAAAACCCAATAAAACCCAGATGCTTCTATGGGAACATTTGGTTAGTAGTTACAAGAAAAATGCAGAAGCCAAGTAATGACCAAAAAAGGTCTCATATAAAGAAGATGAAAAGCATCAACAAAGCAAGAAAAAAATTTTCATTAATGAAGTCTTTGATGAAGATCTGTTACTGCTAAAATAGACAAGCCTAGATTTGTATCCTATTTCATACACTTTTCAATTTACATTGTACAAATTAAAGGGAAAAGGCTTTGAGTTTTGGAAACTTCCTGCTGAGAAGATAATTAAATACTTTAAAACTTGCTACTCTTTCCTGTTGTATCTAGTTCCTGATACATTCTCCTAAAATACTGTACTGGCAGAAATGTTCACAGAGATAACCTATCATAAGAGGCAAAGTATATTTATATACAGAATGAAAAAACTGATAGTTGCAAATATTTATGTACTTCTACATCATTGGAAACATCTGCTCACTTCCCAGTGCTGATATACCCCTGATACAGGAGGAACAAAGGGACTAAAGCACAGAGAATAAGATTTTCTAAAGATAACCAGGAACAGCAAGAAGAGCTGGGTTCTTACTGCAGCAGGCTTTCTTTAATAGGATCTTTATCAAAAGAATCATTTAGGACTTTAAATTGTACATCTTGAGAAGAAATAGATATTTATGTATATCTAGCTTGACTATTTGCTGGTTATGTTTGACTTAATTAAAATTGTAATTTCCAAGCAATGTTTCTACATGGTGTTTGTGTCATGTTCTTTGGAGTGATAAAGCAAGATACTCCTCTACTCAGATTACACAAGTAAACAGAAAAGAATAATAGCATTTTTCATTATAGAAAAATGGATGCAAGAAACATTCCTGTGTAGAGAATCCTAAATACTCTTGTTTCTTAAAGAAAGGAACCAGTTTTATAGTATTTTTTTAAAGAAAAGCTCAATTTGTTTTGCTTTTAAGTAAAATATGCTTTTTCCAGAGTTCTTGTTGTCATATAGAACATAGACATTACAGGTATCAAAATGCCTGAGACAAAAGTGTTCAGGAAGCCTGCGGTCTTTTTTAATTTACCTAGAAAAATTTGGTAGAAAAATGAAGAGGCTGATCTTGTGCTGGTCTTCTAATTCTTCATAAGTCACTGACATGTAAATGCAGATAGCTAACTGAAGCATGTTAGCGTGGGCTATGCTGTTTTCTCTAATGTTTTGTATTTATTCCAAGGCACTCTCATAACTTTTAATGAGGTCCTTTTTCAAGAATCAGCTTCCAGCTCCACCCAAACCCTGTGTGTCAGCATCATACCTAACTAATCCCAGGATTAAGAGATGATACTGAGCTAGAAATACATGCAAATTCTTTACAGGGTCAGAGGAAAACTGACATCAGGCAATTACATGGATTTGGTCCTTCTTTTGGTTAGTCTGAGGTGTATGAACAAAAAATTATCTGCTCTTGCTTGTGGCAGTATTTGACATTCACAGTAGCTGTCTAAATGACATGAAATTAACAGAATATAAATGTTTTAAGCTCAATAATCTTGATAGAAGGTTTAGAGCAAACTTGCTTGTGTTTTCTTTTTCTTCTCCTTCCTAAAAATACTGCATCCATTTCCTGGTTATGACACTTTGGTGGCTGGTCACCAGTGATGTTTCCCAGGGCTTAATTTTGGGGCTGGTTTTGTTTACTTTTTATCACTGACTTAGAGGAGGGGATTGAGTACTTCCTTGGCAAATATGCAGGTGACACCAAGTTGGTAGGAATGTTGATCTGCTCAAGGGTAGGAAATCTCTGCAGAGCTGCTGGAATGAGCTGAATTGATGGGCTGAGGCCAAATGTATGAGGTTGAACAAGGCCAAGTTCTAGGTCCTGCATTTCTGTCACAACAACCCCATGCAGTGCTAGCAGTGCTACAGACTTGGGAAGGAGTGACACAGAGGAAAAGTACCTGGGGGTGCTGGCCAATAGCCAGCTGAATATGAGCTCAGGTGACCAAGAAGACCAGCAGCATCCTGGCTTGCATCAGGAACAGTGTGGCCAGCAGGAGAGGGAAGTGATTGTCCCCCTGTACTTGGCACTGTTGAGGCCACACCTCAAATACTGTGTTCAGTTCTCAGCCCCTCACTACAAGAAGGGCATTATGGTGCTGGAGAGTGTCCAGGGAAGGTCAGTGAAGCTGATGGAACAAGTCTGAGGAGCAAGTTTTATGTGTAGAAGCTGAGGGAACTGAGGCTGTTCAAGTTCAAGAAGAGGAGGCTGAGGGGATATCTCAGCTACCTGAAAGGACATTGTAGTGAGGTAGGTGTTGGTGTCTTCTCCCAAGTAATCAGTGACAGGAGAGGAAATGGCCTTAATTTGTGCCAGGGGAGGTTTGAACTAGATATTAGGAAGAATTTCTTTACTGAAAGAGGAGTCAGGTGCTGAAATCAGCTGCCCAAGGGTGTGGTGGAGTCATCATCCCTGGACGTATTTAAAAACAGTGTGGATGCAACCCTGTACATGCTTTAGTGGGGTGGTGATTGGGTTTTTTTTTTGGGGGGGGGGGTGTTGTGGTTTTTTTGTTTGCTTTTTTGCTTTGTTTTTTTGGAGGTATTTTTTTGTTTTTTTGGGGGGTTTTTTGGGTTCATAATTGGATAGGGCAATCTTAGACAACTTTTCCAACTGTGACAATTCTGTGTTTTTGACACAAAACAGAGAATAGTAAATTTGTTAAATAATTTGGTTTGTTGTCAGTTAAATGAAAGTAAGAGCTGCTCAACCAGCTCCATCATTGTTTCCTGTTTTTTGTTATGTTTTTCCATGGCAATATTTTTGCATCCTAGGACTCAGGCTCTGTTGTGTTTTTACCTCCAGAACCGCATCTGCATCATTAGGACACACATTGCAAAGCAATTCCTCTGCTTAGGAAGTTATACTTAAGGAGATATCTGTTACTGTTGTAATCAAGGGCCAAATAACAGCTAGACAACAGAAAGAATTTGAGATGGGAAATCAGTCAGAAATTGTTTTTCCATTGTTGGTTACTGTTTTAAATTGGCACATATTTTTTAGAATGCTTTTAGATTGCTGAAGAAAATGTAGGAAGCACACAAGCCTTCCAAAGTTTTCCTTGCAGATTTAGCTCTGAGAATCTGAAAATGGGGCTGCTAGATTTCTTGGTAGTCTATGGAGAAACACAGCAACTGGTTTTGGAAAAGTTCAAATGAAGATGCTATCAGCATTGCATTTTGGGTCTGATTTTAGTCTTCCTAGGTTAATACTAAACTTTGGTAAGAGCAAAGGTGTCTTCAGGCACTCAGAGTTTAGCAGTCATTCATAACACAGCCAAATAGGTAGGCAGGGCCCTAAGTAGTCTTACATGGCTCCTGCAGAAGCCATACTAATTCAGTTTCACTGCTCTCAACAGATAAAGTAGCCAGATTGAAACTAATTCAAGTATCCTTCACAGACTGTGGTTGCAATTCTTAATGACAGCATATGCCAACCTAAGCGATGGTTTAGTTGCATCCTAACAATTCTTTATAGGAGCAGTTGGAATTCAAGCATTGACGGCTTTGATAGTAGTACAATAGTGATGCAGCAAGTTAGACTGCAGTGATGAAAACTCCTGCAATTTGCTAATTTGGTGACTAGCTCCAATATAATCTGAATGCTGGATAACCATAGGCAGCACAGTAATTCTAGCAGATCATACTGCCTGTAGCATCCACAACTATTTATTTTTTTCTGTTTGGTGCCTAACTACCCATTGCATCTGGCATATGAAGAAGGCTCTCTGTTTCCACTCCACAAAGTGAGGCTCTATACTGTGAATAAGCCAATCTAATAACTCTTTGCAACAAAGGAAGCAGTCCCCTGCTCCCTAAGGCACATTATTTTTTCCTTCTTTGAGCTGCCTGACATGCTACACTTCCATTCCTGTTTTAATTTGGTTAGCCTTCCATTGGCTAAGCAAGCTGAACTGTCTCATTTTGAGGTCAGGTGAGCCCCAAAGTCAGCAGCAGAGAGGAGATGTGAGCAGGCACCTGGAATGAGGGAATATAGGTGACAGGGACAGCCAGGTTTGCTGACAGTAACCCATTAGATTGGTTCAGCTTTATCACAAACTCTCACCCTCAGAGATGTGAATGTAAAGCTGGAAGTCTCAGTTTAGGCTGCCAGCAAAGGACTTTGTGCTAAAGCAGATGACAAGCAGGCCCACATTATCTCTTCTGACTCTGCTGTTGACCTCTGTCAGAAGGGCAGAGCCACCAGCTGGGGGCTGTCGCAAGATTTGTCATCGCTTGCCAGTCAGTGTCCTCGCTCCGTGCTCCCTCCTGCTGAGTTTGGGACTAACTGTGGTGCATTCTTTTGGCCTTATTGTTGTACTGAAGCAAAGTTATCTGACAGAATCCTACAGAGTCCTAAAGTTCCTTCTGTATGAGGGAAGGTTTTAACAGAATGGCTCTTGCTATTATCACCTTGTTCACTTTTTGGAAAGCAATACCAAGTTATTAATTGTCTTCTATTCCCAGGAAAGAAGATTCACAGAGAAGGAGGGAAAATTATGATTCATCTTTTTTTTTTTTTTTCTTTTCTTTTACTTAACCTCTGTGAAAATTTGTACTGATGTGTCATTTTCCAACTAAAATCCATTCTGCAGTCTATCTAATGTTAGTGAGTTTCAAGGGCAAAATAGTAGGATAGCATATGAAACTTGAAGTCTTAATGATTCAAGCAAGATTTGATCTCAGAGTAGCTTCACTATAGTAACTTCTGTTAATGGCTGCTGCAAAAGCTATTTTTCAGTCCATTATAAGTTGCTTTATTAAAATTAGATTGAAAATCCTGTCATGCCTCATTCATTTGCTGGTTGTATATGTTCTGGCTTGCATTAATGTATATATGCGTTTATCTAAATATGTATAAATCTATTTTTTCTCCATATGTGGCAATAGAAAAGTGAATGCTCCATCTGAATTCTGACCGATAAATCTTTAGTACTAATGACAAGAAATGCTAACAAAGACCAGATCTACAAACTTCTAAATCTCATTTGTATTGTAGATAGCAAATACTTACCATGCACAGTCCTTTCCATGATGAGAGAATGCACACAGCATTATTTTTGTTCTCTCTTTCTCTACATGGGACAGAAAATGAGAAGAAAGTGAAAATCCAGGAGAGCTTTGTTAGCATGGTGTGCTTAAGTCATTTTAGCTTATCATCTAACAGTAGCCTAGAGAGATGGAAATGCCTAGAGGTTTTTGCAAACAGATTATCTAGAGCTTATATAATTTTCTGTTCCAGGAGGACTTCCCCTGCCAATGAACTCAATTGTTCCAGTGAGAGAAAAAAAATGTAAAAAGTTTCAAGTCCAAAGAAGTTCATTGGCTGTGGTTATTTGAATAATTGCCTATACACAATTTACAGACTCTGTTTCACAAGGTAGAGTTATTACAAAATTCCTATTACAAAATTTTATTTATTGTTTTCTAATTTTGTTAAATTCTTCCATGTGAAAGTTCATGCAGTATTCCTGGCAAGGTCTACACCATCTGTCCCTCCAGACCAGCGACAGTAGTTAGGAGCAGGTTGGGAGGTTGGGATGATGGGTTAGCAGAAGCCCAGGAGAGCAAATGTTCTCTTTTTGGTCTGCAGGGAAGATTTTATTTTGAAACAATGGAAAGTTACCCAAAGCAGAACAGAGAAGTCTGTGATCCATTGGGTGTTGTATGGTGGTGGAAGCCTCATCAAAAAGAGAGGCAGGTAGGGAGAAAAACAAAACAAACTGTTCAGAACATGGGGAGTTTAAATCAAGGTCAGAAATAGCCTGACCTAACCACATTGCCAAACCCAGAAACCAATTAGATGTGATAGAATGGTTCCACAAATCAGCAAAGAAACCACAGATTTCAAAAGTAATTTAGATAAATTGAGATAGCTCCTGCTGCAGGCTGGAGACTTCTCATAAAGTTAGGAAATTGAAACAGAGTGATGAATACAGAAATTATTTCATTCTTATTTCTTATCCCACTGTTGTCTGTCTTAATAAGCAATAAACAACGGTGATGGGAAATCCTGTACTGATGTGCTTGTTTGATTATACATATTTTGCTCATGTGCTTTAGTCCATAATGCTTCTCTGGTGCAGTTCCAGTTGTTTGGGGTTATTTTGTACTCAGGATATGTTTAAGACTTTGGGAAATTAGACAGCAATCCTCACAAGGGACCCCCTGCTCACATTTAGCACTGAGATAGATATCTTTAAATCCTGCCTGGAGGAGAAATGGCTGGAGGGCTCCCAGCAGAGAGGTGCTGAGTGACAGCCAAATGACTGTGAGCCAGCAGTGTGCCCAGGGTAGCCAAAAAGGCCAACAGCATCCTGGCCTGTGTCAGGAATGGTCAGCAGGACCAGGGAAGTGTTCTTCCCCTTGTAGTCAGCCTTGGTGAGGTCACATCTCAAGTACCATGTGTGGTTTTGGGCACCACAGAATAGGAAGGACATTAAGGTGCTCGAGAGGGTGTAAAGAAGGGCAATCAGGCTGATTTGGGGTCTGGAGAACAGGCCTTATGAAGAGAGGCTGAGGGAGTTAGGGCTGTTCAGTGTGGAGAAGAGGAGGCTGAGAAGAGACCTTACTGCTCTCTACAGCTACCTGAAAGGAGGCTGTAGTCAGGTGGTTGTTGGCTTCTTCTCCCTAGTGACTAGCGATAGGACAAGTGAAAAGGGCTTCAAGTTGCACCAGAAGTTCAGATTGGATAACAGGAAACATTTTTGACCGAAAGAGTAGTGAAGCATTGGAACAGGTTGTCCAGAGAGATGGTGTAGTCTCTGTCAAAAAATGGGTAGATGTGGCAGTTCAGGAGGTGGTTTCATGGTTATGGTGGTGCAGGGCTGACAGTTGGACTTGGTGATCTTGAAGTCTTTTTCCAACCTTGATGATTCTATGATAGCAAGCTAGAGTCTAGCAAAGCAATAATCTGAGACTCCATGTGCTGTTATGGAAAAAAACAGATCCCAATTAAATCTATGGACCTTCTTCTGCTATTGGAAAAACTTGGCTTCAGATTCAGAAGAGATGGCACAAAGGAAGCAGGCAGTGGTTCTCACAACAGCTGCTTTTCCTTTGTTCTTGGTTTCTCTTGTCAAAAGGGCATCAATGAAACTACTAACAAAAAATTAAAATAAAGATGATTTAATTGCCTCAAATTTAAAATATTACCTATACAATAAACTCATAGCTATATTTAACCATTCTATTGCATTAGAATTAAACTTTTAATACTTTAGTACCAATTGAATTATCATGTGCTAACTAATGCTAACTGCAAAAATAGTCCCAGTGAAGAAAATTAGCTCTCTATGAATCTCACATACAACTGTTTTCAAGCCTTTCTTTCTGTCACCCTGTACTACAAACACAATCTCATGCTTGTTTGGTTTTTTGATTCATATTTGCATAAAGCACTGTTGTGAATATGAGGACTGGACTAAGAATTAACCTCAGTATGCAAACTAGTTTGAGATGTATTACGTCTTCCCCTCACTGTCTACCCAAAATCTCTTATATTGCGACTTAAGCCTATTATTTCTTCTTCTATCCCAGAATAACACCATCTTTTTCCTCTGAAGACGTTTTGGTTGCCTTTTATGCATGCATGCTTTATTTCTTTTGGGTTAAAAAGAAGAATCGCCTTCCTTTTACCCGCAGACAAATGAAGGAGAAATAATTTTTTATACTTTAAAAGCTCTGCATCTCTGAAAAGGCACTCAAGGGTGCAACATAAAAGCAAAAGAATTTAATTCCAAAAGATTTTTTTGAGAAAAGTTAAGGTAAATGCATTTGTAAAGGCACTGTGGCCACCAATTTTATGAAAAGAAATGTTTGTCCTCATGAAGAGATCTGATTATGTCTAAATCTTCTGATGGTGTTGTCCAGCTGTACATCAGTATATTTCTTGAGATATTGTTCTCCACAGTGTTCAACTTTTTAAAACTACTTCACAATAGAAAAAGAGAGGGGAAAAGTGCTCTATGAGGAGTATTTTTAACTTATATTTCACTTGCAAACTTTCTGGAGATGTTATCATTCACCCTTTAGTCTTGTCACTGGCAGGATTAATATGAATGATAGCGTTAACATTTGTTTTCCAGAGAGACAGAAAAATACCCTTCAGCAGTGGTATTTTTTTTCCCAATAAGTGGTGCTGCAAGGGATGCAGTCTGACAGAATAGGAGAGTGGTAGGTGGTAACAGAAAAGAAGAAGGAAGAGTGTCAATTATCGATTTTCCCCTACACTGTTCCTTTCTTGATTAGTTTTTATCTGAACAATTTTAGCTTTATTTCTCTTTAACGTTTGTATTTTTTTGAAGCACTGCAAAGAATAATTTTCTCTGAGGCTGGTGTTGAAATTTTATGGCCTTCCAGGTCAGATGGATTAAGGACCATGAGCATTTCTGCTTACAGGTCCTTTTAATGTCCTGGCTTAACTTAATTAAGATCCTATTAGTCAAAAGTAAGTCAGTTTTCTCAGGGAAGTCTTTGAAAGCCCAGCATGAACAAGCATCTTGAGGTTGGGACAAAATGTTGGGCATACAGTGTGTGTCTCTCTCTATATATTTTTTTTTTCCTTACTGTGAGCAGAAATGTGATTTTATTGTTTGTGAGAGCTTCTTGGCATACTCTCATTCAAGGATTAAGTGGAGATGGTGATTATAGATACAGTTCTGCAAAAGTAGTCATGCAAGTAAAGTCAATACACCCTGAGGTATAAGAAAACAAAACCATTTTATGGTGCAGATACAGGAATTCATGGCTTAATATTTGGATTTGATGTACAGGGATGTGTGTGCAAGATTAGGTATGGTTTTACACATCATAGCAGATGTGGTGGAAACAGGTTTGTCAAATAATTTGTTCAGTAGCTGCTTTACTGGTTTTTAGCTGGTAAGAATATTAAAAATAATTTTTTGAAGATGTGTTTGCATTTTTTGTGCTTGTCTGTGCATGTGTATGTGTGGATGTATAATGGGTAAAAAACTGAATACAATACCACAGAAAACAAGAATTGTATGGATTTATTTTTAACATAATAATAAGATAATAATAACAAGAGAAGTATAATTCCTTTTATGGACTGGAAAAAAGAAAAATGCTAATGACTTTATAAAGGACCTTGTAACTTTATCCTGTGTCACTGTTCTTGTACGCCCCAGCTGCTACCTGCTCATCTCTGCATGCCTGATCAGTCAGAGAAATCATGACCGAAACGTACTGCATTGGGACTTTTTTTTGGTGTATTTTGAAAGCACAGGCTTGAAGGTAGAGGGCCTGACCAAGACTCACTCACAAGAAGTGTGCTTTTCAGTTGCACTTATTTGGACTTGACAACACTTAAGAAATAAATGAAAGAAAGTATGTTCATTAGCTTTCCAGAGCAGTGTCATTAAAGTGGACATACAGGACAAAATGACACTGTCCTGTGCAATATAATGTCCCTTGCTTCTTTTTCCACCTTATAACAATTAAATATTTTGGCCCTTATAATATTACCTTGAAAATTAATAACCTACACAGTTCTTGGGTATTATTTTTATGACTTGTTCTCTTGGACCTCCATGCCACTTTGCTGCTGCTGGATGCCACTGCTGACATAACCTCAAAGAAAGATTTTATTGGGGTCTATAAAACTGAAGTACGCCTCCTGCAGATAAGAGTCAGACCTGGTGATGTGCAGCTGCAATATGTGCGCCTCTCTGACTTATAGTCTTCATTAGAAAGGACTTAACCACCTAGTTCAGAGAGCCATTCAATAGGATGCATGATTGAAGAAAATCACCTGAAATCTGAGAAAAGTTTTAGGGGTAGCAAAATTACTTTTAAATTCAGCTTTGAGCATTTAATGTTGCCCAGCAACAGTTGTAAAAATATAAAACTATTATGACCTTTTGATACGTAATAGTAGTTTTGTTTTAAAACTTTCCTAACTTTAAGAAACAGACAAGCAAACAAAACAATGAAAGTATGAATGAAAGAAGAATATAAGCATTTTTCTCTTTGATTTTAATGAAATAAAACTCCATTTGGCTCATCAGAACTTCACAGCTCTGCTTTCCGGTCTATTCTATTACCTTGCAATCTCATTCTGTTTCAACTACTGAAAGATGTCTACTGAAGCATGTTGACACCATCTGTGTTTTCAGAAAATAAATCCTTCAATAATAAAAGTAATTTTTTATTTTGGAGACAATCAATGTACCATTTTCCATTCCACAGATAACCTTATCTTAGAAATCCCCTCACACACAACTCAAAAATACCTGCATAAAAGTTTCCCACTTCATAGTCATAATGGTTAAGTGTTCTGTTTATTGATTTTAGAACTTCCACTGACTTGATACATGAAATTAAGTTCTGGTTTATAGTTTATTTCATATTTAGTAACTTTGGAAAAGTTGGATGACTGGAACCTCCAGATAAAACACTTCACTATTTAGTCTTTGCAATTTCATAGTGTTGTAGTTCTACAGAATTATTAGTCTATTCATTACAGTAGTCTGAACCCAGCAATATGATAGAAGTGTCCATGAAATTATAATTTTGTTTGGATTCTGTAACAGAACAAGGGCTTAAGAAAGTCTGCTTAACTTCATATATTTTGGATAAAGATATATTAAATTATCTGTATGTGTAATCTAGGAAAGATTGCAGTGCTTTAGTAAGTCTCCTTGTAGTAGTTTGAAGATTGCACTTCAAAATATTACCAGAATTAAACAATACTGGAAGTCCTCTATAATCTTCTAGTAAAGTTGAGCAAAGAATTTGACTTAAAACACCATTAGTTTTTTGCTGTAATCGGACAAATTTGTTGGAAAGGTCAATAGCAAACAATTTGATTTTGTTTGCTAGTTACTCAGTTCTGTCACTCTGATTTCTTTTAGCAAAAGTTGCATATTTGTGACTGATACATTTTGTGAGTTCACTTCATAATATTGCTCACTAGAGTAAATAATTGTCAGAGGATGCAATGTAAAAACAAGTATAGTAAGATTTATGGATGTTTTATCTCAAGGCACTTAGACACCAATCTATCCCATCTATCAACACATCCATATCTTAAACGAGCTGAATCAATTTCTTGCTCAGTTTCATCCTCTTCACCTCAGGAGTGCCACTTAGATGATTCGTTTAAAGTCCTAGTTTGAAAGAATCCAGATCTTAGGATTTTGAGAATCCAGTCATAAAATCCATTTTTGTACTATTCCTGTTCTCACAATAAAAGTGTTGGCCACCCAGGTCATGGTATAGTAAAGATAAGGAGCACTTTTTCACAGACAAAAAAGTAGTATCACAGTTAAATCATCTGTGAAAGTCATCTCGTAGATCTTGCTGCATTTTTATCTGCTCCATGACTACACTGTTTTCTCTGGAGTTAGGAAAAAGGGATACTAATTCTGAGATTCACAGGATAAAATACAGTCAAATGGCTGCTCTATAATGTATATATATATTATACATTGTGCAGCAACATTCAGTTACATTATTCAGAAAATGCTTCATATGTATCTGCTCTCCTTTTTTTAGATTATTTATCCTTCAACACTCATACGATACATTTATTGGCACAAGTTTTCATAAACTATAATATTGAAAGTATAAATGAGAAAAATATGTAATATAATTATGTATGGATTCCTTCAGGGAATAAAAATATTACCTGATCAGAAAATGCATGCTGGCAAGCATAATATTTGTGTATTCTGTCCATAGCATATATAAAAACAACTTTAATGAAAGTTTAAAATCATTTGATTCAATTTATAACAGCTATTCCAACTAGAATTATGTAATATAAATTATTTTAGCTTGAATACTATTTCTTCTGAAATCGACAGGATTTTATCAATAATTTTGAAAGAAATTGAAGGTTTCAGTGTCCTAAAGATCTGTTGGTTGTTGATGAATACCTCAGGATAGAGACCTAATAAACTTTTAGTGAAGAACATCAGGAGTTGTTAAGGGGAAATAGAAGTGCCTTGTTTACTAACTTAAGCCTTTTGATATTGATTTGATCTAGCACAATTGTGTCATGACACTACTTGCCATCCATGAATATTTCTTTAGGGGATTAGAGTTTTGCTTTTGTATTTTTTTTTCTCCCAAAAGAAAAGTCAAATGAAAGTTAATAGGAGAATAATTTTATATTGGACTTTCTGCTTGCCCTATAAGACAGAGTTATTTTT
Organism: Calypte anna; assembly: GCF_003957555.1. Taxonomy (NCBI): domain Eukaryota; kingdom Metazoa; phylum Chordata; class Aves; order Apodiformes; family Trochilidae; genus Calypte; species Calypte anna. The sequence continues at coordinate 142,608,188 of NC_044244.1, forward strand.
GCATAAATAATAACATACATTCATTTCCATAACTATTCCTGACTGTTGCTTGGGATATTATATTAATAGTAGTTTTAAATAGAAATGTAAATATTAAGCCCAGCCCCATGCAACACTTCTATAATATCTGTTTTTCAAAGCTGACTAACAATTCATGTGAAACTTTTTCCTAACAGTAGTGATAGCTTTGTCAAAAACCTCCCTTTTTGGTCATTTTTTGTTTGTTTATTGTTTGCTTCTTTAGATACTGTCTTTAGAGAAGTCTAGAAATTTATCTGTTTCATCCATTTTCTGTTTCTCACAGTTTTTCTTCTGCTTATTAATATACTTTAAATAAGTGACTGCTTTAATTTTTATATAACATATAGGTTACATACTTATATAACACGTAAACATATTTATATAAATAAATAAAGAATTCTTTTTTCCTTTACTTTCCACATCATATACTTTTTTCAAGTGTTTTCATGGTTTTGACATTCTTCCATATGTTTTTTTATGATTTCCTTCAGTTTAGAGGTAAAAACTAATTTTTTAATTGCATGAATGTGTGTGCATGCAATGCTTAAGTCTTGTTTCTGTATTTCAAAAATACAAGCAAGCAAAGAGCTTCCTTTCTTGTTCTCACTTTAAATTGCTTATAACATAAATAATTACTGTAAATGCTTCTTTATTCTCCTAATAATGATATGATTCTAATATTAACAAGTAACTTTTGAAGTGTATGTGATAAATACAGATCTACAAGCATGTGTGCACACTGCTAAATGGGATGGGAGCCCTCATAACAGAAGATGCAGAGAAGGCAGAATGGCTGAGATTTTACTCCTATGATCAGCCTTTGCAAACTCCAGATCCTGGTTATAAAAGAGAAAACCTGGAGGAGGGAAGACTCATCACTAGTCAATGAGAACTGGGTTAGAGATCAGTTATGCAAATCGAATATGCACAAGTCCACAGGCCCTGATGGGATGCATCCAAGAGTGTTAAGAGAGCTGTTATCTACCAGCTCTCCATAATTTTCAAGAGATTATGACAAACAGGAGAGGTGCCTGAGGATTGGAGGAAAGACAGTGTCACTCCAGCCTTCAAAAAGGGCACGAAGGCAGATCTAGGCAATGACAGACCAGCCTCACCTCCATCCCTCGAAAAATAATGGAGTGGCTTCTTCTCGAGGTCATCTCTAAACAGATGGAAGAGAAGAAGGTTATCAGGAATAGTCAGCATGGATTTACCAAGGATAAATCATGCTTGACTAATCTGATAGCCTTCTATGATGTGTCTAAATGGGTAAATGCAGGGAGAGCAGTGGATGTAGCCTACCTTGACCTTAGCAAGGCTTTTGACACAGTTACTCATAACATCATCCTGGGCTAGTTCAGAAAATGTGAGATAGAAGAATGGACAGTGAGATGGTTTAACAACTGGCTACACAAAAAAGCCCAGAGTGGTGACTAATTGTGAAGAGTCCAGCTGGAGACCTGTAAATAGTGGAGTCCCCCAGGGATCAGTGCTGGGTCCAGTCCTGCTCAACATCTTTATCAGTGACCTTGATGATGGGACAGTTGCTTCTCAGCAAGTTTGCTGATGATACAAAACTGAGAGGCCTGGATGATTCACCTGAAGGCTGTGCAACCACTGAGCAAGATTTAGACAGACTGGAGGTCTGGGCCAAGAGGAACCTAATGAGGTTCAAGAACAAGTGCAAAGTCCTACACCTGGGAAGGAATAATAAAATACACCTGTACAGGTTAGAAGGCAATTTGCTAGAGAGAAGCCCCATGGGGAAGGACCTTGGAGTCCTAGTGGACAATAAGTTATCCACAGGAAAACAAAGTGCTTTTGTGGCCAAGAGGGCAATGTTATCCTGGGGTGCATTTATTGGGCTCAATTTTTGGCCAACCTTTTTCTCAGAGATTAGAAGCCCTCCTTGGTATTTTGAATGAAAATTCAGCTCAACGTAGATACAGTTTAATGCTGAGCTGTCTTATATGTGTGAGGAACATGAAAGGAAAAAGTAGTTTTGAGATTCCAGTAATGCAAATGCATGCACTTGATAACCCTCAGAAAACTTAGTGAAGAGAAGAACATACCTGTGTGATTCTCAACACCAGCTGGTGGGTGCAGACATTCCTGCAGGTTCTCTGATATCTACAGGGCACTGTAAAAGACACTTGGGAAGAAGTTAATTGAGCTCATAAAAATAATAATATTTTTTTCTAAAAAAAATAGAGGACTAATAAGCTTACTTTTAGAAGAACATTAATTAAGAATTAGATTGCTTTTATTCAAAACTGCTGAAGAATTACTTGTAATACAATGGAGAATAAAACATGCTTTAAAAATGTATCTAAACCAAAAAAGTTTTGCTACTTTAACAAATGGTGAGATACCAAATTGTTGCAATAGAATTCCTTGCAGTGGCAAATTTCTCTGATGGAGAGCAGAAATATTACAAATATTACTTCAGTATGGCAGATAAGTCTTTCAGAAAGAAATTTCATTGTATCAGAGCTGCTTCTCAGTTAAGAAACAGAATGAATGCAATATAACTGTTGTGAGCAATAGAGGAAAAGAGCAAACCTAGACTTTAAGCTTAAAAAGTGTTAGCCATACATGTATTTCTAAATTTAAGCACACAGTATAAAATTAGTACCAAACAAAAAAGCTGTGCTGGAATAAATTTTTTCCTAGCCAGTATACACTGATAGGTGATTATGCCTTTTGGCTCTTCTTGAGTAAGCTTAGTTCCAAAGGACATGTGAATATTCCAAAGCATATAATTGCCTGGAAGAAGGACTAAGATATTTCCGGTACCCAATCAAATGTTTAAAGAAAATAAATTGATACCCCAGCTAATATTTTGAATGCATGCTAAAAAAACTTGTAACATTTTCTTATGAGCAACATTCTCTCAACCTCCTACTTAAAAATTTACCTAATATTTATTTTAATTAGTCTGACAGTTTAGAGCTGATGCATGTCAAATTTCTATGAAGTAGAGTTGTATTTTATGTGAACTCCTGCCAAGTGAATCAGGGATGTTCCATTGGGCAGCTGCCTGCCTGGTCAACTTGTGGAATACTTATTAAGATTTTTCTAGGTATGAGCTTTTCAAATAATTGATGTGAAGAACTAGTCTCTGGTAGAACTGTAATAAAGCCCTGTACTATTCTTTATTCTATCCACCTTCTCCAATGGTCCTTAAATGAATTTCATTTTCCAACTGATTTTATACCTGAATAAGTCATTTTGCACACACTCATAACACCTACATAGCGAGAAGATTTTTCTCTTTTATATAGCCCCCCTAAAAGTCCCTTATCATTATGTTCATTACAATACAGAAGAAAGGGAAAAATAGACAAGTTAATCAACTAATTTAACTCCACAAAGGAATTATGGACTCATATAAAATAATAAAATCTGGGATTTATTTTGATTCTGGTCACATGATCATTCTTGCATACTGCAGTTTAGAGTAGCAGAATAATATTAGTATTATCTGGAAAAGAATTATGTTAATGGGGGTGAAAGTAGTAGTGCTTTATGGTTATATTTACACAGACAATTAGCATCTATATTGTATCTTCATCCAGTTAGTTAGAGGCTTGTAATTGTCATTGGTCTGTCTGTAAAGTTATAATGATTACAGGAACCATTAACAATGAAAAGTTATGAGCAGTTTTTAGCAGAGCTCAGGGAAAGGCTGCCCATCAAGAAGTTGCTCTAACTTTGGACAAATTATCAACGTGTAGACCAATGTCTTTTTCGAACTGTCAAAAGTGAACATCCACAGAGGAGTCTAAGAACATATCAAGTATATATCAAGTGTACTTCTATTGTACTTATTCATAGCTTCCAGCAATCTGTGGCTATGAGTTTCTGGATCTAGAAAGCATATATTTGTGTTTTGCAGTCATTGGTAGGTTTTTTCTGCATAAATTTGTCCTTATAAAACTTCAGTTATTGCCTTTCTATATAAGAAAACCAATTCTGTAAATATGAGTTTTTCACAATAACTTTTAAATTACCTGTTGGTCATCTAGGATGAAATTCTGTGGAGCACCATATTCTTAAATATCCCTCCTCTATCATATACAGGTTTACAGAAGCTATGCACATATTTTTCCAAGATGGCCAGAATGACATAAAACATTACTGTTAACATCTGTTCAATTACTAGTTCTGAATATTAACTTATTAGGCAAGCTCTCCCTCTTCATAAAAGAAGTTAAATTACTAAACTTTTTTATTATATGAGATCATAGATTGTGTTATTATCAGTTACAGCATCTCAACTGTGACATTCAAAATCTGCAGTGTAGGAGAGGTTGTGGAGTTTGACTAAAACTGCAAATGTGCCTATCTGCAAATTCAGTCTTTCTTGGTTTTGTTTATATATTTAAAAAATAAACTTGTGTAGTAATGAAGGACACAGACTTATTTGCTTTTGGAAAACAAGGAGATGCTTGGTGACAGCAAACATGGTTTCACTAAGGCCAAATCATGCCTGAAATTTGGTGGCCTTTTATGAAGTGGCTTCAGCACCAGTGGACAAGGGAAGAGCAACTGCTTCCATCTACCTGTAGAAAGCAGTTGACTCACAGTAGCCTTGTCTCTAAATTGCAAAGACTATGACTTGGCCAATGGACCATTCAGAGGATAAGGAACTGGCTGGATGGTCACACCCAAAGAGTTGTCAATGGCTCAATGTCCAAATGGAAATCAGCAATGAGTGGCATTCCTCAGGAGCCAGTACTAGGACTGATGCTGTTTAATGTCTTTGTCAGCAGCATGGACAGTGAGTTTGCTGACAACACCAAGCTGTGTGGTGTGATTGACATGGTGAAAGAAGGCCCCATCCACATGGACCTTAATAGGCTTGGGACGTGGGTTGATGCTAACAGCATGAAGTTCACCAAGGCCAAGTGCAAAGTCCTGCACCAGGGTAGGGGCAATCCCAAACACAAATGGAGGTTGGTTGGAGAATGGATGGACAACAGCCCTGAGGAAAAGGATTTGGGGGTGTTGATTGATGAGAAGCTCAATATGAGCCAGCAATGTGCTCTTGAAGCCCAGAGAGCCAACCATATCCTTGACTGTATCAGAAGAAGAGATTCTGCACCTCTACTCCTCTTCTGAGACCTCACCTGGAGTATTGTGCTCAGTTCTGGGGCCTTCGATGCAAAAAGGTCATGGAGCTCTTGAGGCAAATGCAGAGGATGGCCACAGAGATGATCAGAGGTTGAAGCATCTCCTGTGAAGATGGGCTGAGACAGTTGGGATTGTTCAACCTGGAGAAGGCTCCAAGGAAAAAAGGCTCTAAGGACACCTTATCTCAGCCTTCCAATACCTGAAGGGGGCTGATAAGAAATCTGGAGAGGGACTTTTTACAAGGGCACATAGTGATAGAACAAAGGATGATGGTTTCAAGCTAAAAGAGAGTAGATTTAGATTAGACATTAGGAAGAAATTCTTCAGTGTGCAGGTGGTGAGACACTGCCAGCAGTTGCCCAGGGGAGTTGTGGCTGCCCCTTCCATGTGAGTGTTCAAGGCAAGGCTGGCTGGCTGGATCTTGGAGACATATATAGAGTTCCAGATGTAATTATTAACTAGTTCTGGTAAGAAAGCAACAGAGGTGTCATTTGTATGTGCTATTGTGAAAATTCTACTTAACCTCTGCCTGCATCCCCCAGGTGGTATCTTGATTTAGGCAGCTATGAAATGTTCATTTAAAGTCTAATTTTTTGCAGCCCAGTTATAACACGTAGAAATACAAAACTGGGAAGATACTCTTCCTCTGTAGACAAATAATCATGCCCTAAGACCTTGAAGTTCTGTATGTGAGTAAGGTATCTGTTTCAGAAGAGTGAATCATAAACAACATGGCAGCTGTTCATAGGCTTTCAACACATCTAAACATTTAATGTCAGTTGCCCAGATTTTCCATGTTAATCTTACATTGAAATCCAAGACTTACTTCTACATCTGATGGAGGACTTTCTGATGAAGTGTTCTTTTACTGGATTTAGTCCATGAGAACCTGAACTTCTCATGGAAGCGTGTCAGTTATGGCAAAACTTTTAATTAACCAAAAGTAAGTAAATTTGAGTTAAAAAGTAAATTCCAGTTAAACCAGATACACAAATTACAGGAATAGTTGTTTTTGGAGAAAATGAACAGGGCACTATATAATTCAGCAGTTTTAGTCCTTAGGGATTTGGGTAAATACTGACTATGCTTTTGATCCCCAGGCATTTGCACTTGTCAGAAACCACCCCATTGATATCACAAATCTCCCAGTCTGAATCATTTATCTGTATCTTTTGAGAGGAGAAATTTGGAACACCAAACAGGGACACAAGACACATATATGATTTCGAATGAGCATATGCATTATTCTGGAAGGTAATTTGAAACTAAACATTCAGACGAAGTTGTTCCAGACATTACTTGGTATTTTGCATGTGTTCACATATAACAATTAACATTCATGCTATAATAAAAATTTATACACGGAATATTTTATATTTATTTATCTCAATAGTTTGTGTTTTTCTAGTTCTGAAAGGTTTTGGCTTAAAATTCTCAACTTGTCAGTATGAAAACTGAAGGGAAATATGGCATTTCTAATTAATGAGAATATACAATTCTGATTAGTGCATCTTCTAGGTGACAGCTGAGTTGACTTTTATAATCACTGTGCACATCAGTGTTGCATCAAGATAATGGCTGATAAATTTACCAGGTTTTTTATGTGCCAGCATGGCACGGAAATTAGCCGCAAATTTTAGAAACAGGTACCCCTTTAAAGAGCAATAAAATTAATTAAGGGAAGACTTTCTCAATAATTTAGTACTTTCTCTTAGCCCAAAGAGATGTAGAGGATGGTGTTAAACTCAGCTGGTGGCTGGTCACAAGTGGTGTTCCCCAGAGTTGTCTTGTGACCAGCTGGGTTTAATATCTCTATCCATGATCTGGATGAGGGGTTTAGGTGCACTGTTGGTGAGTTTGCAGGTGACATCAAGTTGGGAGGGAGAGTTGCTCTGTCTGAGGGTAGGAAGGCTGTACAGGACTTGGACAGACTTGATATTCATTACATGTTCTTAAAATCTTAAACTTATTTTTCTTTCACACACACAATGAAGCACCTGCTTTCCAAAAATCAGCAAGAAATCAGCTTCATATGCTAAGGACAACATTTCCCTTCAATATCAAATAGTCTTATTGCCATATTCTGCTTGTAAATGACAAAGCACATAGAAATTTGAGATAAGAATACTTAGTTTGAAACTTCTGAATTATTTGCATGGTAAGCACATTTATAATATTGTTTATGCTTTCTAAAATGATTACTCTTTCACATGTTTTGGGGTTTTTTCTAGGTATATAAAAGCTTTGACTTTTGCTACTAAAATATTTGTTTAAAGTTATATATCCCTATCTGGCATGAGAAACTGAATTCAGAGAAAAGATAGTTTCTGGGAAAATATGAAATGATGTTCTGGTTCTCTAAAATCACTTGCAGTAGTATCTGAAACTACTGCCATGCCATGGACTTCCCCCTCTTCCTGTACAGACCTCCTGATCAAGGCGAGAAAGTTGATGAGGCCTTCTACAGGCAGCTGAAAGTAGCCTCACAACTTCAATCCCTAGTCCTCATGGGTGATTTTAACTACCCTGATATCTGCTGGTTGACTCACACAGCCAGCCTTTCACAGTCTAAGAGGTTCCTCCAGTGCATTGACGATAACTTCTTAATGCAAATGGTGGACAAGCCGACTAGAAGAGGAGCGCTGCTGGATCTTGTACTAACCAACAAGGAGGGCCTTGTTGAAGCAGTGGTGGTCAATGGCAGCCTTGGCTGCAGTGATCATGAGATGGTTGAGTTCAGGATCCTGTGTGGAAGGACCAGAATGCCCAGTAGGACCAGAACCCTGGACTTCCGCAGGGCAAACTTTGGCCTCCTCAATCAACTATTAAGAGAAATCCCATGGGACAGGGTGTTAGAAGATAAAGGGGCTCAAGATAGCTGGTCAATATTCAAAGACCACTATCTGCAAGCACAGGATCAGAGCATCCCTATGGTTAGGAAATCCAGTAAGGGAGCTAGGAGGCCTGCATGGTTAAAAAAGGAACTGCTGGGAAAACTTAAGTGGAAAAGGAAAATCTACAGATCATGGAAGGGGGGGCTGGTCACTTGGGAGGAATACAGGACTGTCGTCAGAGGATGTAGGGAGGCAATTCGGAAAGCTAAGGCCTCCTTGGAACTTAACCTTGCAAGTCAGGTTAAGGATAATAGAAAGGGCTTTTTCAAATACATAGCTAGTAAAACTAACACTAGAGGCAATATTGGCCCACTAAGGGATGAGATGGGAGCCCTGGTGACAGAGGATATAAAGAAGGCAGAGGTGCTGAACACCTTCTTTGCCTCTGTCTTTACTCCTGCAGGGTTTCCGCATGAGCCCCAGATTCATTTAGCCCCAGAAGTAGTCGAGATAGATGAGGAGCTTGACATAGTAGATGAGGATTGGGTTAGGGATCAGCTGAGTAATCTGGACATCCATAAGTCGATGGGTCCAGATGGAATGCATCCAAGGGTGCTGAGGGAACTGGTGGAGGTCATTGCTAGGCCACTCTCCATCATCTTCAGTAAGTCATGGGTAACAGGAGAGGTGCCTGAGGACTGGAGAATAGCAAATGTCACTCCAGTCTACAAAAAGGGCAAAAAGGAGGACCCGGGTAACTATAGACCGGTCAGCCTCACCTCCATCCCTGGAAAGGTGATGGAACAACTTGTTCTTGTCGCTATCTCCAGGCATATCAAGGACATGGGGGTCATCAAGAGCAGTCAGCATGGTTTTATCAAGGGTAAATCATGTTTGACTAACCTCATAGCCTTCTATGAGGAAATTACTAGGTGGATAGATGATGGAAGAGCGGTAGATGTGGTTTATCTTGATTTCAGTAAAGCATTTGACACCGTCTCTCACAGCATCCTTGTAGATAAGTTGACCAAGTGTGGGTTTGGTGATCAGGTAGTGAGGTGGATCAGGAACTGGTTGAAAGGAAGGAGTCAGAGAGTTGTAGTCAATGGGGCAGAATCTGGTTGGAGGTGTGTGACTAGTGGAGTCCCTCAGGGGTCGGTACTGGGACCAGTGTTGTTCAATATCTTCATCAACGACTTGGATGAGGGTATAGAGTGTACCCTCAGCAAGTTTGCTGATGACACTAAGCTGGGAGGAGTGGCTGACACACCGGAAGGCCGTGCGGCCATTCAGAGAGACTTAGACAGGCTAGAGAGTTGGGCAGAGAGAAACATGATGAAGTTCAACAAGGGGAAGTGTAGAGTTTTGCATTTGGGGAAGAACAACACGATGTCCCAGTATAGGTTGGGGGCTGACCTGCTGGAGAGCAGTGTAGGTGAAAGAGACCTGGGGGTCCTGGTAGACAAGAGGATGACCATGAGCCAGCAATGTGCCCTTGTGGCCAAGAAGGCCAATGGCATCCTGGGGTGCATTAGGAAGGGTGTGGTTAGTAGGTCAAGAGAGGTTCTCCTCCCCCTCTATTCTGCATTGGTGAGGCCACACCTGGAGTATTGTGTCCAGTTCTGGGCCCCTCAGTTCAAGAAGGACAGGGAAGTGCTTGAAAGAGTCCAGCGCAGAGCTACGAAGATGATTAAGGGAGTGGAACATCTCCCTTATGAGGAAAGGCTGAGGGAGCTGGGTCTCTTTAGTTTGGAGAAAAGGAGACTGAGGGGTGACCTCATCAATGTTTTCAAATATGTAAGGAGCGAGTGTCAGGGAGATGGAGTTAGGCTTTTCTCAGTGATTACCAGTGATAGGACAAGGGGTAATGGGTGTAAATTGGAGCATAGGAGGTTCAAGTTGAATATTCGAAAAAATTTTTTTACTGTAAGGGTGACAGAGCCCTGGAACAGGCTGCCCAGGGAGGTTGTGGAGTCTCCTTCACTGGAGACATTCAAAACCCGCTTGGACACGTTCCTGCGCGATGTACTCTAGGTGGCCCTGCTCTGGCAGGGGGGGTTGGACTAGATGATCTTTCGAGGTCCCTTCCAACCCCTAGGATTCTATGATTCTATGATTCTATGATATTTGATGTCAGGTATATATACATGAAAGAGAGGGAGAACAAAATGTAAAAGATAATTTATCCTTCACATACCTCAGTGTCACAACCCGTAAAATGTCATTAAGCACACTTGTAAGAAGGATGATAAATTATTAAAAATTATTATTTTGGACCACATTAAAATAATCAGCTAAGAGATGTAGCACATTTATAATTTTTTTTTCTTCATGACCCCTGAGCAAGCTGAAAAAAAATATTGTAAACTGATAATCACTTAATTACTTGGAAGCTGCTACTTAATTTTATAGAGGGCAATAGTATTTTTTCTTAATCTGTGTCATCCCCTGTGCCTATCAGCAGCCATATCACTTATAGACATATTTCACTCAGTTCAGAGTTGAACTTTCATGTTGAACTTTCCTTGGAGCTCTGGAATGAGTCACTGCAAATAAACCAAGTATATGCTTTTCTAAGGAGCTAACAAAATATGAAAGAGGTGAAAATAGACTTTTCTTAGTACTTTACGCTACAGAAAAGCCTTGTTCCATTATAATGTGATAGAAGTGAAGATGTCTCAAAAGAAGAGCAAAAAATTCAGCTGTACTCAAAACTGGAAAGGTTATAGTATTGCAAACAACAAACTTCTGAATGCCAACTTAATGTGGTAAAAAATACACCTTTCACAGAAGAGAATTGAAAGAAATCTTACAAGTGGAACTGAGGTTGTCTATGGTCTTAGAAGTACAGAGAGTAATGGAGGAAATAGATGCATTCTTCTGCTGTTGTCTGAGCCTGAGTGTGTGTAATCAGTTTAGCACCTCTGTCTTGCTTGAGCTGTTCCCTGAGAATAAATGTAGGTTGGGTATGTGGTAACAGTCAGAATGAGACAAATTTTATAAAAAATCAGGGAAGAATGGTGGAACTGCAGAGGGATTCCTTGATAAACATAGGCTGTGTAGTATTGGAAAGCAGCCTTAAATTATTAATATCTTGGTCCGTAAGTAAGTTAGATTGCTTCTGAACAACCTCATTTATTTTGCAGGCACTAAATTAGAATTTACAGTACTTCATTAAGGTGGTCAGTACATCTGTCCTGGGCACACCGGCTAAGTCCAAGAGAACAGATTGCTTTCTAGAGTGTTTCAAAAGCCTGGAGAGAGCTGTTCATCCAAATATCATGCTTATTAAATGACGTGAGACATCAAACATTTGAAATCAACATGTGCTCTTCTAGGCTGCCAGCAGCTGCTATGTGCAGATTGTTACTTTTACTGCTTCTGCTGTAAAATTCATGTTAATTGTATATATATCATATATTTTTAAAAGTTGCACAAGTGGAGCATTAATGCCATTTTTGATAAGACCAGCTGGTTTTTTTTATCAGTGCTCTTTGAATTAATGATCACTAAAGATTTTGCAGGAACACACATGGATGTCATGCATCTAATACCGATTGACATAATGAGAATTGGGTACTTTGGGCTTTTATAATTCTAAGAACCTGATTCAAATCCTGACTGGGGTTAATGGTAAGACTCCCACTGACTAGCAATCAATGCTGATCTCAAAAGCCATTCACATATTCAGATACTGAGAATATGACTTCTTAAATTAAAACAAGTTCTCTAGCCTCTTTTCCCTCCCTCAGTGAACAAAACTTTTCTAATCAGATAAAAATTAATATCAAGTAGTTGAGACAAACTACTCAGCTTTTTTTCTTAGTATTGTTTTTCATCAATTACCAAAAGTTAAGTGAACTCTTATTTATACCATGATTGTCATGCATCTTGCAAGAGATAGGTGAAACGGTGAAAAGTATAAGTGCAGCACAGATGCAGCTGGGCCTGTCCTTCTGAGCCTGAAAAGGACAAGGGAAGAAAGGGTCATAATTCTATATTTTCAGACAAATTTAAAGATCTATTTTAAAAAAAGAAAGACTGCTAGTGGAATATGAAGGGTTTTCACAAAAGGAAACTTGATTAAAAGATAAAAGGAAAACCTTTTCTATACCTCCTAGTGGAAGAGAACTAATGAGTTTAAACAGCAGTAAAGAATGTTTAAATTAGACAAAGGGGGAAACTAGCTCATTTTAAGGATGATTAAGTTTTTGAATGGCTTGTCTGGACATAATACTGGAATCCTTAGGGTTTTAAAAATGGATAAAACAAACATCTGTCAAAAATGTGTTAGGAAGAGCTTATCCTGTCTTGGGAAAAAGAAAAAAAACTTGATTAAACTCTCCAAATCTCTTTCAGCCTAACTTTATCTGATGTCTTCTTTGCTTTTTCTCATCCAGAAGGACTGACTGTACAGAACAGAATGTGCCAGTATTTTAAGTTCTCATAAAACTGCTCCTGAAGTGTGCATTCAGGTAGACTGTCAGTCAGGCTGACAGTAGAATAAACTTAAACAGATGTTTGAATTCTATATTTAAATAGAGCACTTTTATGCAAACAGGAATTCAAGGTCATGTACTTCCAGAAGTCATCCATAGCTTTGAATGACAAGGTTGTTGACATATTTTATAATAAAGGAAATAGGACACTAATAAGTGAATGATAACCATGATATGGTCTGAAAAACGTGTGACCCAGCAGACTGTAATTCATTATAGCAGAGTTCCTTAAAGGCACACATTTTTTTCACTGAACTATTAAAAAGAAAATGGTCACTTACTGTCAATGTAGTTGCAAAAGATTAGTAAAGTACAATAATTTGGGACATATGTCTCAGGTTTTCTCTTTTATATATTGTCTTTCTGATATGAAAAATTATCTGCATGATATAATGCACTGAGGAATCTTCTCTATCTGTACAGTTTGGTTTTGCTGAGGGAGGGACAATTCTTTTAATGAGCAGAGAAGCACTATGAATTTATTTTCTATATCCCTGCTCATATTTCAAAGTTACCTTTCCCAGTAGGACCTATTGTAACAAACACCTTTTAATTTGTTTTGCTTATCTCTTCTAGAACGATTTGTTACTCGTAATACCATGTTATCAGGTGAATTAGTACTACAGTATCATAAAAGCACCTTGGAATTGATTAAACATGCAAGCTGCAGTAATTGAGAATGAGATGGAGACTGGTGGCTTGACAACAGATGGCCTTTCAGTTCTGAGTGTGCCTAACATATAAGAATAGCTGGTATTGCAGGTCACTTGTTGCTATGTGATGTAAAATTGATGATTTTACCATAGTTTACTGACATTTTATCTAGCAGTAGAAGATATGAAAGTCTTGCTGATAAGATCTGAATTTATCTCCTCCTCGTCATTTTCTGGATTATTGAATATTCTTATATTATTTTTCCATAGTGCACTGTGTCCTTGGAATATTTCGTCAGCTGGGCAAGTCTTGTATGGCCCATCCCATGCACTGAATGTGACTCACATTCCTTGGGAAAGCAGGACATGCTATCACATTTAATTCCTTTAAATCAGTTTTTTAATCAATGTCAGATCTTGTGATTTGCAGATCTTGAGTATTTTAATACCAAAATTATTTTGATTCAAGGCACCTCTTGCTATGTTACTTAATCTCTCCTTCTGCTGAGTAGGTTGTTTTTTTGAAAGAGAACAGGAAAACCAACTCCAAAAAGCAAAATCTTGTTCACATAGCAATTTTACCTCAGTGCCCTTCTAATCCCAGTATTTCTTAGAAATATCTTTTTCTTCTTCTCCTGTATCTTTACCTTTTGGAGCTTCCTCTTCCCTTTCACTGTTAGGTTCATTTCCTTATTAAAGGAAAGTTCCTTATTAAAGGGGATTGGGAAGAGCAAGCCTAGTTGGTAACAACAAATTAAATAGACAAGAGTCACTAGGTGAAAACTCAAATATTTCAGCAGGCTGTGGCTAAAAGAGTAAAATGTTGAGCTTCTGTTGTGAATGTACTGAAGTGAACTTTTGAGTAGCAAAAGCAAAGTATCATAGAATCATAGAATCATAGAATTGGCTGGGTTGGAAGAGACCTCAGAGATCATCGAGTCCAACCCTTTTACCACCGTTGCGGTTGCTAGACTATGGTATCTGTATATTCTCATTTTATCTTGATTACAGTTCTCATGAAACCTTTTTTTTAGCCTCCAGTGTTTTGGATTTAATCAAGAATCTTAGAAACATTTTCATTTTCTGTAATTTTATGTTGAGGTCTGAATTTAGACTTATTTTTTACAAATTTATATAAAAATTATCCTGTTGCCTTCTTCCTTCTGCTTGGAATACCCTTCCTAGAAATTCAACTATTCTGTTATAAAAAACCCTACACTTCCTACTTGTTTCATATGTGTTCTTTACTGTGGTAGCTCATAAGTAGCATTTTCTTCTTTCTTAAGCAAAAGAAGTTAAGAAGGGTCTGAAAGGATGTTCTAAATGCATTTACCGCTCCCACTTTATTCCCTGTAAACTTTCCAGATAGGTACATGAAATGAATTCATATCTTTAAAATTGAAATTACTCTTTTTAAAGGGAACTATTTCAAGATATGCCAGCATTACAGTTCCTCAAACATTTATTCAGAGACTACTGGAAGACTGTCTTCAGAGTTATACCAACAATCATAAAATGGTGCTGCAAAGTACCCACTTGTGTTTAAACATGCAAGCAGTATTATACATACTTTCTGACTCTGGTTCATAATATCTTCTGGTTTCTGAGGGAACTTGTAGCCAGTTAATAACATTCATTCTTTATAAAATGAAAACCCAGATGGGAGAAGGTTTCTCTCAGTGATGATTGCCGTTGTGTGCTTATTAAGCATAGCAGAAAAAATTCATTAATCAAAACATAATTTGACAAATTCTTGATTATGCCAATATGTCTAGAGGGAAAATAACAGTCATTGAGGAAAAAAGATACAAATTTAGAATATGACTTTGCATATTTGATTTTGGTTAATAAGAAGCTCTATATTAAAATCAAAATACAGCCTTCGGAAACCTAATTTGTGTCAGTCTGGATGAAAAGTAAAGGTATATTATGGTAAACAGTGATAATGTATTAGTAAACACTGCATAATCAGAATTTTTGTCTTCTGAGATTTGCATCAGAATTTCAAGTGCTTGAACAAAAGACTTTGCAAGGTACTGCTTCATAGGTTAATAGTTTTCCAACAGTGTTATTCACAGTGACATTACTTCTGTGTGTCCCTACTGATACCTGCTGCTGAAGTCATTTTTTTTTCATTAAATTTGTACAGATAAAATTCCCTATGTTTCCTGTTGCAGTGTTTTCATTATTGTTTACAGATATGGAAAAATGTTCTTTTTGCTCTACTTTAAAGTAGCAGGTGAGGGAATGGTGCATTGTTACTTTTGTTCCCAGAGAACTTTTACTCTGGTAGTAAAAGTCTTTTTTGAAGGATATGACAAAGAGGTGATTTTAAAAACTCTGAATAATGAAACTATTAATTGAATAATGTAAGAAAAATATTAGAAAAAAATTATTGGTCTATTGAAATAATTTTTCATTTTTCTGTGCTTTTCCTAAGAATTTCCAGTGTGGGAAAATGAAAGGATTAAAGGTTGGTGTCAAATCCAATTACTTATAATTTTCTATTTTATACTTTTTTATTTTTTTACGAATATTATATGAGGTTCTGGAACCTAGTTGTTCTGGCTTTCTACCAACAAAAAACCCCAAAAACAGCAGCTTAAAATCAAAAAAGAATCTGTGTCAAACCCAACATTTTTATTTGGCAACAAAGCCACAGCAGCTTGGAAGAGATGCAGAACTGATGGCTCCTGTCTCTGCTGCTCCCCCAGGAAGGGTGACCTGACTCCAGTGAAAGTGAAAACCTGGTCCCCAGGTGAAAAGTAGAAGGAATTATGGCAAAGGATCCAACCAATGCTATCAGGGATTTGTTTGTTCAATGAAAAATGAGAATCCTTTACCTAACTTTTCATTGTATCTGCTGACTTTCTTCACCACTTGTTTTCATTTTTTTTTCCCCTCTCTTTTCATTTTCTTAATGTATTTCTATTTACTATCACAAACCATATAGATCAATACTTAATAGAGAAAACAAAGTAATTGGTAATGAAGTGTATAAACTGTCTTGGTAGGCTGCACTGTCTACGGTAGGTTGGCCTATGCCTTAAAATTAATTGGTTGGTTCAAAAAAGTCAAAAGACATATGGTTTGAATTGGTAAATTCTACACCAACTAAAAAATTATGAAATTATTTCATGTCGCAACATGAAGATCCTTTTATATGACACTACCAAAAGTACCCATCACCAGGCTCAGTTTTTTTGCTTGAGTACAAATAGTTCTTAGGAAACCAGTCAATTTTAAAACGTTATTGTGGAATTGATTTTAGACAAAGTACAACCTAATAAAAGATTTGTTGTGACAAAAGGTCAGCCTGAAGCACGTGCACAAAAAATTCACTCTTTTATGAAAAAACTGACATTTGCATTTATCAATTATATTAATGTGAAGACTTAGGGCCTGTACAGTAGTTTGTTCATATAATGTATATGGATCTCCTAACATATAGGAATAATGAATCTAGCATAACTGAGACGTGAGCAGTGGAAAGCACGTGTAGCTGAATTACATATGCTTGAACAGAAACAGTTGTCCTGCATACATGCAATGGCCTGGTTTTGGAGCATTTAATTTATTTTATTTATTTTATTTTATTTTTCATGGCTTTATTTCTAATTTTTAATTTGTAGATATCTGTAATTAAACAGATTTCAATCCGACCATTAAGAAACCTCTGCCTTTTAGGATCTTGGACATCCTAATTAAATTAAATAAATTAAAGCTGTTGGACAGCACTTCTGTATCCAAAATACATGCTAGCCATGTGTAAATTTTTTTATAAAGAAGAGATCTTTGAAAAATCTTATGTAGATGAGCTTTGCAGTTGAAGATTCAGTCAGGAAATCTGGTTTCTACAGTATTTATGTGTATGGAAATCATTTGATCATGATGTTTTTCCTATGTCACATTCAAATTGTGTTCTTTTTCCCTTGATTGCTAGAGACTTTTGAGAGACAGGCTGGCCCTTCTTATGTATCAAATTAATTGCTTGGATGACTACACAAAACTTATTAAAAAGTCTAAGGAAAGTGTGTGTCATTAATTATAAGGATTAAAGTTTCAGAGGAGTTGAGTGCGTTTGTGTGGATTATCAAAGGCTTTCTTTTACTTTGAAAAGGTTTTTCAGTCTCCACTGGAAAACAGAACTTGTGATTGTTCCCCACTTCTTATACTAATTTTTAAAATAAAAAAAGGTTTGTAGGATATATAAGATTTTGAAACTATAATTTGAAGTTTTAGGAGGAACATAATATTTACAAAGTTAAAAAAGCCTATTTACTTCAGAAACCTAACAGCTATTAGAATTTTATATGCAACTTTGCAAATAATTTTAAAACCCTGATATTGTTAATTGTTTCATAAATTCATACCAATGAATGAAAAATGTTTAGAAGGACGTTGTAAGGTCACTGGATCAAAGCTGACCAGTTCTTAAAGGTATAATACAGTTGTAGTGGTGAACAAACAGGAGTAGAGATCAGTGTGAGGTCAAGGGGCTGTGATCTAGGGGCAATTTCAGAGAAATGGTGGGGCAGCTCACATGACAGGAATGTGGTCATGGATGGTTATGTTCTTTTTAAGAAAGACAGGGTAGTATGGAGAGGTCTCTTTACATAAGACAGCAACTTGAATGTATTGAGTTAAATGAAGAGCAAGTTGAGTGTTTGTGGGTGAGAATTAAGGGGCAGGCTCATGAGGGGGATACAGTGGTGGGTGAGCAGAATGAGGAAGTTGATGAGGCCTTCTACAGGCAGCTGGTAGCAGCCTTGTGATCACAAACCCTGGTTCTCATGGGAAATTTTAACTACCCAGGTATTTGCTGGAAGTCCCACTCAGCAGCCATTCACAGTCCAGGAGTTTCCTCCACTGCATTGATGAGAACTTCTTGATGCAATTGATGGAGGAACCAATTAGGAGTGGAGAATTGCTGTGTCTTGTTCTAACCAACAAAGAAGGCTTTGGATTCTAAGTAGAATCAGAACCCTGAACTTCAGAAAGGCCAAATTTGCCCTCTTTAAACAATTCCTGGGGGGAAATCCTATGGGACAGGGTACTAGGGGTAGAGGGGCCCAGGATGGTTGGTTAATATTCAAGGACCATTTCTTCAGAGGTCAGGACCAATGCATCCCAATGGGAAAAAAATCAAGGAAGGGAACTAGGAGACCAGTATGGTTAAACAAGGAACTGCTAGGTAAACTCAAAGGGAAGAAGAGAATCTATAGCTTGTGGAAGGAAGAGCTGGCTACTTGGGAGGAATATAAGACTGTCTGAGAATGCAGAGGCAACTGAGAAAGCTAAAGCCTCCTTGGAATTAAACCTTGCAAGAGAGGTTAAGGACAACAGGAAGGGCTTCTTCAAATACATAGCATATAAAACTAACACTAGAGGTAATGTAGGCCCACTGCTGAATGAGGTGGGTGCCGTGGTGACAGAGGATACAAAGAAGGCAGAATTGCTGAATTTCTTCTTTGCCTCTGTGTATACTGCTGGAGGTTGTCCTCAGTAGCCCCAGACTCCCAAGGCTGGGGAGGAAGTCAGGGTAAAGGGTGAATTTGCCTTGGCTGATGAGGGCTGGGTTAAAGATCAGTTAACGAGTATGGACATCTATAAATGCGTGGGTCCTGATGGGATTCACTGATGGGTGCTAAGGGACATGGTGGATGCCATTGCTAGACCACTGTCCATCATCTTTAGTAAGTTGTTAGGAATAGGAGAGGTGCCTGAGGGCTGGAGAAAAACAAATGCCACTCCAGTCTTCCAGAAAGACAAGAAAGAGGACCCAGGTAACTACAGACAGGTCAGCCTCACCTCCATCCCTGGAAAGGAGATGGAACAACTCATTCTTTCAAAACCACTCACTTTTCAGATGATTAAAGAAGATGATATAAGTTTTAAATGTATTTAAAGTCCTGAAAAGGAATAATTACGACTCAGGACTTTGTCATTTGACAAATATATCAGTATTCATATAATTTTAAATACCAATTTATTTCAGTTATGTAACAGCAAGTCTGAACTTGAGTATCAAAGGTAATAACTAGCCATTTGCCTAGTGAGTTTGTTACCAGCTTTGTTTATTTCTAATTTACTGACTTTTCTTTTCCAGATCAGAACTATATATTCTCAGTGTTGCTGCAATACCGGTCTTTGAATGCTGACAGTTTGTTTTGAACAGGGGAATTGATAATCTTTTGGAATCTCAGTAAAAGAGGAATTGACACTTAAGGTTGGTTAACTGGTTTATTGATTAAAGAATAAAAATTTTAGAAGAGATGCTAGTAATCATATGTCTCTTCTGGTCCTGGGAGCCCTGGCTTTCTTAATATCAGACAAGCTCCTCCTCCTATATTGCAGCATACTGATAAGATATAATCTGAGGTGAAGTTCTCCAACCTCAATGTTCTTCACATCTCTATAGCTTTTTCTGACAAGTGAACAGAGCCAGCAGTCTTTATCTGTACGATGCTGAACTTTCCAGATGGCACACCAGGGTTCACAGGGAGCATTATGCTCTTAGACAGCTCCATAGGAACAGTTCATACAAGAATTGTGTACAGGAGGTATTATTAAAGGCAGCCCATGCCCTTGTCACACTGTGGGCTGAGGTTATCTAGCAGTCACTCACACCAACCTGCAGTCAAGGCCTATGATTAAACTCTGCTTAGATTCTGCTTGAAATCACTTTCCTACTTCAGTGCTTAGAATAAAATCTACTCAATGAAAGTCCTTCTTCAGTGACACACCTTTGAATCTTTTGCCCAGCTTAGCTTTATTCTTTTTCTTTCCCTTTCTTGAGAGTTTTTAGTAAATACCTTTTGCTACTGTCTTTGAAAATTCCAAATTATTGTCTGGAGTACTCTGTGGTCAAAGAGCCGATCTGAAATGCTCTCAGCTTAAAAATACTTCCATGACTGGCCTGCAGCCAAAGGAGACACTTTCTCAGTGGGAGCTTAGGTCCATCATTCACTCAGTCTGCACATACTCATAAATGACAGGTACCAACATGGCCATGTAATAGAATTACTGCAGTTGTTGTCATATCACTAACAGTTTTTGTGAATTACCAGCCTTTTCCCTCTCTTTTTTCCTCTTTGCTGTGTGGCTAAATAATGATAATTTCCACTGTCATTTGATCCACTCAAGGGGTTTCAATGATGAATTTGTCCATCCAGCCACACCATCAGTAATTTTCTCTGGAAGACATTCAGTGACATAAATCTAGTAAGTACTATTTGTAATTAGAACTTTTGAGTAATGGCACAGCTAGTGAAAGCACAAAAAATAGATTTTCCTTTTATGCAACTAGGAAAGAATGAGCTAGAACCCTGATACTTCTGGAAGTGAGTATGGATTGCCTCTAGTGCTCTCTCTTCAAGTCTTGGTGTATACATTCAATTTCTTCCACAACCAAACTGTTGTGTGGGATCCTCCTACAAAGCCAGCATCAATATTGGAATATTCAGAATTTCTTGCTGATAAACTCCAGAGGAACCCTTAAGAAATAATCAATCTGAGATTATGGAAGGATTCCCTTGACATATTTTGCAAATAGCCCTGAACATGTTTTTGTCCTTATTCATGTCTTTTATAGTAGATCACAGCACACATCCTCTCTTGTATCTGTATCTGTTATTTGTTATCCCCAAAGGCAGGTGAAGTGTCAGCATTTTCCACTCTCTCAGCTGTGCACACAAGCATGATGCTTGTGGGATCACTTTAAGTGAAAACAGATTCAGTCAAAGAAAAAATATAATCCATATTTAGTGGAAAATCTTACTGGCTTTGACTTAAACAGAGCAGGCACAGGATATATGAGTAGCCCAGACAGTAATTCAAAGAAGCTGGTTGCTATATGTAAACCTTTCAGGCAAAGATATCGGGTAAAGATTATATCTCTGCATGACATTACTGGGATGTTAATAACACCTTCTAACTCCACTTCTAAAATTCAGGTTGTGTTTCATTTCCTGTGCATCAGAACTACAGAAGCAGTTAACCCTAAAGTACTTCAATTCTACTGATGCTAACTGGGGTACCTATTTTGTTGGTAGGTGTCTGACTTTTTGAAGTCAGTGGAATTATGATGGGAAGTGGGCAGTAGAAATCAAGGTTTAGAATATGACAGTAGCTCCTCAAAACCCTGAAGAGATGTAAAAATAACAGGTCCTGTGCCCTAGTACAAAGCAGGCAGCTCATTTAGTTTTATAATTTTCAAAAGGTGTTTTACAGAGAAACTTCAAAGGTATGTTTCTCTGCTATTTAAGACCAAAGTAGCAGTGAGGAATGGAAAGAAGAGTTCCTGCCTAGTAACCTGTATTATTAGCTATAATCTCCTTTAGCTGCCTGTTAGATAACAAATACTGTGCTACATGCCAGCTTGCTCTTATATTGTGCCACACATCTTCAATACATTGAATACTTCATTTGTTTTCACATTTTGATAATGGCAGAAGCAAATTAATTTAGTCTGACTTAATTGGTAACTCATACACTTTTCAGACAGGTAGTATAAATGAATCTGTTTAAAGATTTTCTGCCTGTAAAATGGAAGGGGGAAAAAAAAGGTGATAATTTTAGTAAGTTACATAATGTTATGAAATAATAAAAAATGAACTGTCATCACCTCAGTCTTTTTGTATTTTAATTCACAGTCGAAATGAGCCCAGATTGTGTCATTTATACCAACCTCCTCCACTTCATCCCTGAGATGGATGATTCAGGAAAAGACCCAAGTTTAGCCAATGACAGAGAAAAGGAAGTATGTAAGCAAAAAGTAAGCAAACTGATCAGACAAGTTACCCCCCAGCTGTGTGGGGGAAATATTGCCAAACTTCTGTCTTCAGAAAACTTCAGAGGACCATTTACATGCAGAACAGCAAACTGGTTTTATGAGCCTCTGGTGGGCAGCAGGATGTGGTTTGAGAATTTCACATTGGATTAGTTCATTAGTGACCCCTTCCATGTGTTGTAGTGCCATCCTGGTGCTCTTTTCTGACCCAAATACATCATTTACTATTGACAGTGAAAGGCAATAGACATGTCTTAGTAGTGTTTTGAAAATTAAAAAAATAGCCAGGTAGGATCAAATATCCACTTAGTTCAGT
This sequence comes from Calypte anna, assembly GCF_003957555.1. Taxonomy (NCBI): domain Eukaryota; kingdom Metazoa; phylum Chordata; class Aves; order Apodiformes; family Trochilidae; genus Calypte; species Calypte anna. The sequence continues at coordinate 142,630,438 of NC_044244.1, forward strand.
ATTCAGAAAGGCCAGCAGATCTTCCCCTGGAAAACGTCAGAAAAGAGTGATAATAAATAAAAATTTTTGCTAATACTGGAAATAAACTTTTCTACTATGAATCTTCCTGGAACAGCAATGGCAACCCTGGGAGAGGGTCGATGATTAAAATTCTTGTGGCTCTCAGTTGCTCTCATCCTAGAATACACAGAAAAGGCATTTGATGATAGCAGTGGATTATGATAAGTAGTACATCAGTGTTATCTAACACTTGAAAAATGTCCATTTTTTTCATATTATTTTCTATGCATAAATCCAGAGCCTTCCCATTGTGTGAAATAAATGAAATGAAAACCAGAGAGATCATAAAATGAAATAAAATGCAACTTTGATATGAAATAGATATGTATAATAAATTCCAAACTTACTCAGATGGGAAGCATTTTTACTCAGAGTCTACCTCAAAACTACTTTTTAAAATTGGGACAATCGAAGGTGCAGACTAAGATGAACAAAAAGGCTTTATCATTTAGCAATAAAAAGTATTTTGAATTTGTCAGATTATGATGTCAAGTAGCATTAAAAGAAATAAATAAAAATGTCAAACACAATTACTTGCCTCAATTGTGAAGTATGTTCAATTTCTTTTTTTTTCCCTGGCAAATATTACATTCAGTAATTAAAATCATTATTATCAAAATTATGTACAAATCCAAATGCCTTTGCAGCAGTTTTTGCAAGGGATGATCAATGGCCATGAATAACTAGAAATCTGTGTGATTTCTAACAGGGAAGAAGAAACTAAGCTCTTCTAAAATAACTGTGTTTTGTCTTGCATTGGCAATGTTTTGAAATTGTTAAAACCTCTTTAAAGTAAACTATTCTTGCTATTTTTAACTTAGTAAAATTGTGAAAATGATAAGAGAAACATTTATGAGGGAGAAGCATAAAAGAGTAATAGCATTTAAAAGTTCTATACCTAAGAAAATGAGATTTCTCTCACACCTTCCTCTGCCACCAATAGATGTCACAGAAGGTAGCTAAGAGGACTTTTTAGGTGTCTTTCTTATCTTTAAACAAGTATATTTATAAAAAAATAGAAAAAAAGACTCCAGGCAGGAGCTCATTACAACACTGCTCAAATTTCTGTCACACAAGGTGGGGAATAACCAGAAGTTAACTGAATTTAATTTCTTTTGAGCTTTGTGGATATTTCTGGTGAAATCATTTCAGTGTATCTAATCTGATGGAAACCTCATAGGGAAGAAATAAGTAAGAAAATCAAATGTTGCAAAGCTTTATTGCCATAAGTGGTGACATCTCTCCCTAATTACATAATGGAATTCAAATAAACAGAAGGTGCCATTCTGAGCTTTAACTCTCACTTTTTATTGCTCAACCAGTAAAGACTGGGAGGGGGATCCTCCTTCAAAATAATGCAGATTAAAGAAGCAATTACCTGAGTTTGTTGTATAGGTTTGTTTGTGCTGACTATTGCAATAGATTTTAAAATACTTGCAAAATGTCTCAGTCCAAGGCCTTTTTTAACTGGTATTTATTTTGGACATTCTGTATGACTCTCATTCACCAAGTTCTGGAAAAATATATATTGCTAATTGTTCTTTTATAATGTGATTATAAGTGGAACACAGAGATTTAGTGGCCAGTCAAAATACTCAAATACTTCTTGCGAAAAGGTTCAAGGAAGGAAGGAAAGAAGGAAGGACACAGCTCAGACTTAAGGTTATAAAGTTTCATCACTTTTCTACTTATAGCCAGTAAAAAATTCAATGCACTGAATGCATCTTAAGTTTTTTAAAGCTTTGCTTAGGTTTCCTTTTAGGTGAACAGAAAGAGATTAGAGAAAAAATTTTAGTGGGTTGTTTGAGGTGGGGTTTTTTTCTATTTTCTGTTTCTTTACTCCCACTGGGGCAACAAAATGAGGCCCTAGGTGTGGGTTTGTTTTCCAATCAACAAAGAAAACATGAAGAATAATCAGATGGATTAGTCAAAGAAAAAGCGGAATAAATAAGTTCTAGGAAAATTTTATCTTAAATTAGATTGAACCAGTAATAATTTTAAATAACTCTGTATTTTGAGAACAGCCTAAGAATTTCCCTTTCTCAGATCTATTTTACTTAAGGATGCCCTTATTGCTTTTTGCTACATAGATGTTTCCAGTAGCTATAAAAAACATTTAATTCTTTCTAACCTTTTTAAAGCTGGAAGCACTAAAATGGGCAAAAAAACTCCACTTAATCCTTATTAATCTCATTCTTTTTTGAAGGCTGTATTGATACTTGCAATACCAGCTCAAAAAAATGATTATACCTTTAAATTTATTGGTGGTTAGTGAACCTTTCTTCCAGACAAATATTTATGCCTGTGATTCTTCTGTAGATCATGGAGAGGATTTGGAAAAAGATCAGCTAGCTTCTCCTTCCACATAATTAATAGGTGGCTGAGACAAGAAGGTTGAATTTTTTCTTGGAAGGTGTCTTTCTATCTCTGCTGGCTTCGGGACAAGCCTAGATGACTAGGGTCACCGAGAAGCCTTAGCCACTAGTTTAATAGTTTTGGAAAGGATGAGTTTAATATTAATTGCAGGTATGCAGGTATCTAAAGAAAATGACAACAGAGGGAATTTTCATTTAATGATACAAATCAAATGAAAGCTCCCTGAAAGAGACAGCAAGACATCCAGTCCACCTGCCTGCTCCAGCTCCTGGACATGTCCTGCTGTATCATGCTAGGTATCCCAGTGCAGTTTCTGGCTGGATGCAAATGCACCGGTGCCGTCGGTGCCGTGAGTCCAGTGTCAGCTGGGACTCTGGCTGGACCTTACAATAACCTCTGTGCCTGGGCTTTGGCCAAGAATCTGTAGAACATTTCAACAGGTCTCTCTCCCCATCTGGTGTGTTAATTAACCTTTGTTCTACCACGAGCTGCCTCTACTGTAGGAGAATTAAAATGCTAGCAGTGAAGACTGGCTAGGGACTGCCAGGAGTGCATTTAAGTTCCATAAGCACATAGGGAAGGGCTCTCACAATAAAAGTTCTGTTGCTGTGGCTTTATTACCACAATCTGTCACTTCTCCTGGTAAAAGATAGTTAAGATTTTGCAAAAACTGATAAGAAAATTGAAAATAAAAAGCGATGTCTTTTCCATATGAAAATAATGGTATTTTGTTGCAAAACCATCCTGAATGAAATGGTAATTCACCAGACTCTCACAGGAGCTGTGGATATTTCTGAAAAGCAAACACAGAAATGAGATGATGCTGAAACATTAAACTCCCTCTTCTTTTTTGATCAGAATGTTTCCAAATCATTTCCTATACACACTGCTCAGAGGCAAGCTGAATATGGACACATCACATCAAAGGCTTGCCTATGTTGTCCCATATAATTAGCCGTAGACAGTATAATATGATAGTATGATATAATACTATACAATATAACTGTATGAATAAAAGTAGTATTTAATTTATTTATTGTTTGAAAGGGAGAATAACTAGTATATTTAATGACACATATAGAAAATAAATAATGGTGTGTTGCAAATCTCTCCAGGAATATGGCCTAATACAAGAGGCTATTATAAACCAGAGTTTTATACTCTCTTTTATAATGTTAACTTTTCTATATCAGAATGCAACAGAAAACTGATTAATGGGACTGGATGAAAGAAGTCATTCTGGTGCCAGCCAGAAATGTAATAGTGTATCTTTGAGTCTCAACACTGAAAACTCTAGGGAAGAAAAAATTAGGAAAAATTTGGCCTACATATTCATATAACAGACAAAAGTTTACCCATAATTGAATCTGGCAACCATCCTCTCTGGTTTGGCTTATAACATTCATGTCTCTGTGCTGAGGTCTCAAAGACATTTTAAAATGCTTGAGCTATTTTTTTCCTGAATAGATTAGATCTTGTGTAGATGATACTGAGCTCCTTAAGCTCAGTTTGACAGGAATCAACAGACGTTTTGTGAAGGAGCTTTGGTTTTTATATCAATGGAGAAATTTTGACTTGGGGATATGTAGAAAGCTGAAGGAGGAGATTCTCCTTGTCTACATTATTCTGTATTACACAGAGTAAAGCCCTGAACTCCAGTATCTCAGAACTATTTTGAAGCTCCCCAAATATGTGTTAATGGCCTTTTCCACCCCTGTTGAAATATAAATATGCAAATGTTTCTAACATTTTTGTGTATATTCTTTTTTTAGGTCTATTTGATTCTATTCCTTGTCTTTTCAGCTTATAAAATTATTAGTAGACCAATGTAACATTAAACAGTAACTGGCTTTTTGAACGTGCATTTAGAAGCAGAAGTGCTTCATATCATAACCTAAAAAGCAATGGGATTAGTGCTTATCAGGCTCTGAGGACAGCATATTCCAGAGATAAGTGCCATTCAACCTAAATGACATCCACAAGACATTCTGGTTTTGATATAATCATAATGATTCTCCATCTTCTTCTGCATCTTGTCATATACTTTTGTACAGGGATAAAAGTCTTCATCTGGGGGTAATTTTAAAGCATTTTATGCATTTGATTGGCAGAGCAATAGTTCACTAGATGTCAAAGAAAGGAGAATTAAATTTAAAGCTATTAAACATTTCTATTAGTCTCAATAACTCTGGCAATAGGTTGTACTTTTCCAACTTTTCACTTCTTTCTTAAAAATATGAGAATATATCATATCTAGAATTCACATCATGAAGTTCCCTCGGCACACCGAAAACTTTCATAAACAAAATTAAACCAACTGAGACACAACCAGGTGTTTTCCCATTGCACTTTATGTCTTATGGAGCAAATCACTCCAATCTTTCTACTTTTAATCTGAACCACACATTTGTTCTCAGGAAATGTCATCCCGGTTTTATTTAGTTCTCCACAGTTTGTATTAATGATCAAAGAAGCCGGTCAGAATGTATCATTAAGCAGAGCAACAGAACGACCTATTAAAATACTTACTAAATAAAGTTTTCCTTCAGGGAAGTCTGCAGCTCATCTGAGGATTAATGACATAAATATAAATGGAACAAAGGTAAACAAATTTTATAAAATGCATATAGAAAACTTGGTAAGATGGGGAAGGCAGAATGTGCTTACTGGTGCAAGTTGTTTGACTGACCTCTGGTGCTGTAGGATTTGATAAAACATTGCATTAGTTTTAGGTTTTATCTTACTAACTTGTATAATTTGGGGTTTTTGTTATTTATTGGGCAAGTTCCTCGGGTCAGGGCTTGGGTTTCTCTGTGTATGTCTTTCTGCAATGCTTAGCAAAACAAGTCTCCAAGAATTTGGAGCCTCCAAACCAAATTGTTATTATAAATACCCAGGCAACTCAAGCTTCTCCCATAGTATACACAGAGCTGATTTAAAAAGACTGCTACCACCATCCTGTCTTCTTCTGGAGTGAGGAGAAGAGACTAAAAGCTGACACTGAGGAATGAAATTGGAGGACTGGTTGAATTTAACACATTGTACTTTTTAGATTTTTCCAAACTTTTGTTCATACTCTTAAGAAGGAAAGAGTAGAAAGCCTTTTCTATGTTTTATATTTCACTTGTCAAGAGCTTGGAAATTGCAGGCAGAGCTCCATCTGTGACTTTTAAAATAAATTCAGAAAGGATAAAAACTACAAACCAGTGCTGAGCTAATGCACAAAATCACCTTTAGAAAATTGCATTAAGAAAGATTCAGACACCAGCAGGTGCACAGGAAGGATTTTTTTCCTCAGTTTCCTTACTGTTGTGTTCTCCTCTGTTATGATGATTACTTTCTTTTCAAAGAAAGTACCCAGTACTACTTGTGTCTGAAATGTTTTTTTTTTTCGTTTTAATAGATTGTAAAAATAATTTACTATTAATGAGATAATGTCTGCTGTATAATAAGGAAAGTATTTCTCACTAAATTACAAGATAATATTTTTATTATGATTATGATTACTGTTATCTTTTATGCACACAATTATTTTTTCTGTGGTTACCTAATCTCTTTCACATGAGAAATTAAATTGACCCTGTGTTCTGTTTCAGCATATCAGCTTTCAGATAGGGCTACTAGGAAACTTTCCTTATATTTTATTTTTTTTTCATAGAAAAATACAGAAATAAGTTGATAAGGCAAAAAGCATGAGTTTGAAGAAAATTATTCTTAATAATAGAAATATATTCTTAGCCTTGGATGCACAAAGTCTACTGAACAGTATATAGCCTAGATATAGGCAATTACAATGAAAGAAGAATTGTTTTCAACAAATTCATCCAACTCATCCATATTATTTTCTTTTTTTAAGACATCATCAAAGTTGATATGTTTCTCCATATGTCAAGAAGCAATTAGTTGCATATGAAATAAAAATTGAATTTATATTGGTATTGTGTAAAAAAGAAGCTAGCTAGCCTTTGGATTAAGATTTCCATAGGTAACTTAAGGATTTATTTTATTTATACATAATTCATGTATATCTTAGGTGGACTACATAAATAATTATTAATTTCAACACATCCTTAACATTTTAAGTTAAGTGGACCTTAAATTGAAATAGAATTTATACAGGTATAAAATCAGTACTCTGATTTTTATATTATGAAACAAAACCACATATTTTGTACAGTTAATCTTTAATGTTTTAAAGCTGTAACATATAACCTTGGAAAAAAGTTGTTGTAGAGGAAAAAAGTTTTATTTCTTGCGTAAAGGTTGAAGTTTGGAGTTTGGAACTGACCTCCAGGGCCTTTCAGATCAAACCATACATTGGACTTTTACATGGACACAGACCTGGACAAAGCTAGATTTTGTAAAATGAAAACAACAATTTTTAAAGTATATTTCCTGTATGTAGATATATAATATATTAGCATATATCATGCAAATTTCTCATGCATCAGATTTATTTAAAATACAAGACTCCTTAGCTCTACATTTTATCATCTGTGGAAAATCCCTTCGCTTACTTGAACATGCTGTTACTTTGCTCCTAAATGAGTATCTTTGTGCACATTGTTAAGCAGAAAGGTGAGGACTTTTCTGTCTTACATTCCAAAGGAATTCTGATTCCTTTCAGGTAAATTTGAAAAGGCATTTTCAAGAAATATTCTAAGAATCTCAGTCTTGTGTTCAAACCTTGCCTGAGTGAACGTGTGAATCAACTGTCAACTCTCTCATACAACATGTGAGCTGTAAATTGTCATAGAAATTATTGAAATCAAGAGACAGGTGATAGGCGTAAAATCTTGACATCCAGGAGCAGAGATTTTTTAAAAAATTTTTTTGCTGATCTGTTAAAAAAACCCTAAAATTATGTTTCTTTTTCAAATTATAGAAAATTAGCCAACTTGCAATCTTAATTCTCCATTTTCTATGCCATCTAGAAGCAGAATCCTTAAAAAACATTAGCCTCATCCTGTTTAGGTGGTAAACTTATTACCTCATACATGTCAGGTAGTAAACTTATTGAGTATTAAGGAGACTTAAATAAATCCATATTATAGCTAAATTTAGTTCATGTTTCAGAGATAATATCTTTCTATATTCTTCTACCACACTGAATGAAATGAATAGACCTTCAATTAAAAGTACTCGTGACAGTAAATCAGAATATTGGTAGTTAGTGAAACAATTGAAAGTGGAAGGATTAACACATCAAGAGAAAAAAATAAAGAAAAAAGAAAAGTTATATTTGCTTTCAATTTTCACCAAAGATATAGAGATAATGTTTCATTCTTACCAAGATGTAAAATATATCTTTACAAACACTGTCTGTTCATTAGTGCTGTTTTTTTATTTAAATAGAGTAGTTCAGGAAAAGCAATGGCATGAGAGTTTTGTGTAAAGTCAGAGAGTTTTGTCTATAGTCAGTAGAGGGTTTTTAAATTATTTTTAAAATATTTTTTTTCATCACAGTCTTTAAGCAGTGTTGCCAACAGACTATTCCTTAAACTACTGCAACTTGGTTACATTGGCATAGTAGACCAGTGGAAATTTTCACCTTGTGAGCTTTTTCCCGAGTTGCTGTGATCTCAAAAAAGCCCTCCTTAGATTCTGGTTTGATGGTATAGCTGTGCAACCTAAAGACCAGGTGATGCAGAAAAAGGCTGTCCTCTGTCCACTCTCCATGCTGGCCACACATATCCCCCTCTTTCACAAAAACTTACCTGAACAGTTGGTGAACTTTTTCAGTGAGTTAAATGGCATGAAGTTAGTGGCATGAGTTAAATGCCATTTTTTGGGTCATAGTAATTTTGTGTGAGCTTAACTGCCTAAATGGTCTCATTGACTGGTCAGACCAGAGAAGAATTAGAGACCTGAATGAGGCCAGGCAGAAGCTGTCTTCTTTGATAGCAGAAACATAGAAAAAATGATCAAAAGTGGCTACTGACATCACACCTAGCCCAGCCTCCCACACACAGCAGTGGGTTGGAAGTAGCTAGTCAGTAGGTTGCCTTAACTAGAGCATCACTCAGAAGTTTTTTTTTTAAAAGAGGACAAAGTGGATGCATCAGCATTTGAGAGACTTGCCTGGCTGGCAGATTATCACAAGGCTGCAAGTCCTGTTTATGTAGCAGTTCAATATCAGATATAAGCCTGCTGCAGCTGTACAGACACAGCTATGCACTGTACACTTCTATGTGTTAAGGCACCTTGATGCAGTGCCAATGCTGCTATACAGATGGAGAATAAGCACAGGTGCTGAGACAGAAAATTATTTGATGAGAGAGTTACATCCCATCCATTCTTACTTCTTAGACCTACTGGGCTTAACAGCAGCTTCTTGAGGATGCCCTTGTAGGAGTAGGCAGGGAATGCTTCTGGTTAGCTTCTCCTATTTCTTTAGGAAATTGATATTTAATGTGAAAAAAACCCAAACCCCATAGTCATTATATTGCCCTGCTGAAAGTGTTTATCTAGGATTGTCTTCAGAGAAAGTTTCTTTTTTCATGACTCAGAACAAGTTGTGAAAACTTATCTCGTGTATGACTCTTCCTTGTAATTTTTATCTGAGATAACTTGTGTTAATCACTGTATCTGGTTCTCCTTTTCTTATGCATTTAAGCAAACAACCTTTACACTAGTGATTATTCTGTCTTCCTACCTAAAAGAACACACAAATGCATATTGGAATAAGTTGTATGAAAATATTTTGTAGAAGATAGAAGATATGGAAATAGTTCCTAGTGATAAATAATCTTTTTGCTATTGTGCCGATACAGTATATGGCCTCTGTGATTATATATAATAGAACTTTAGGGCATAGATCATTACTTCATATTATTTATGTTCCTTTCAGCCTGTTACAAGCACTCTGTCTTGCTAATTAACTCCAGTGATCCCTTTAAGTCCTGATTAAGTTCTATTATTAAATTATTAAGACCTTTCCCTAGCCTCCTATGCTTTCTCTGTCTAATTTTAGATGACTTTTTGAACTAATAAATATTCTTATAAAATATTTTTTCTTTTCTTTTCTATGCACATATTTCAAGACTCTCAGGATGGCGAAGTATTAGAGTTAGAGCTGGTAAGATAAGGGATTTCACCTGGAATAACTTCGAAAGTTTTTTATGGTGATATTTTTATATTCTGTTATCTAACATTATCCAACGGATTGTAGCAAATTTTTAATTCCTAGACACAGAACTAAAAACCAAAACTACAAAACCTCCACAAAGAAACCCTGGGCTTCCTTAAAAAGATGTTAGCAGAAAATAAATAGGACATCTAAATTGTAGCAGCATTTGGAGATGAGGAAAGAAATTTTAGACATTTGGCAATGAAGTTTTGAAATTCAAAACACTATTGTAATTTACTGCAAAGTAGATGTATTATAGACAAATGTTTTAATTTTTATTTTGTCCAAACCTTTGCAAAAAGCAGCTGTTCTGATTTACATCAAAAACTCGGGGGAGAGGGGCCTAGGATTTAAAAAATTGGGTGATGAAAAACCATAAACATAATTTTAAAAAGTATTCATTTTACTATCTTAGAAGTGCAGCTTTTTCTTAAACAGGCACATTAACTATAAATGGAAAGAGATTCTAATTTTTACAAGTAAATGAAAGAAAATAATATTAATTTAGGTTTTACCATTTATAAAATTTTCCTAAGATAGTGGAGCTTTTCAGAATAGCCATAATATTTGATAAGGACTTCTTAAAGAAGTAGATAAAAAGAAAACTAATTAGTAGACATTAAGGTTCATTTAAGAAAATATTTTAATGATTCTTACAATCTATGGTTCCCTATCATCTGTGTGGCAGATTTGAATTTTTCTGGTTTGAAAGCAAAGAGCAAAGGTCTATAATATTTTAAAATGCTTTTTGTAGCAGTAAAGAAGAGTTAAGACTGAAAGAAGGCTATAGCAGAAAGAACTCATTTATAGAGACAAAATTTGTTGTGACACTCAAGAAGAAAGGTATGAGATAAAACAAATCTGCAAACACTTAGGAAAGATTTTCATTCAAGTAATAGAAAATATTTATAATGCTTCCTTTTAGTACTTTCTTTTCTTTAACTTCTTGCTTGTGAGTAGAACAAATTAGGTAATGAATCGTTTTAACTTTTGATGTACTTCTGACTTAGAACTAAGCAAAATGTAAATTGGAGAAAAATTCATTCTGAATCAATGAAAATATCTTGGCTTAATATAAGCAGAATATCATTGTCAAATTTTGGATTTTCCTCTTTACAGTTTTAGCCAATATTGTTCAGTATTTTATATAAAAATACCATTTTGAAAGGAAAAATCAAAACATTTTCTCTATAGAACATCCATACAAAAGCTTTTGAATTTAGTAATAAGCCTCTTCTTTTTTTTTTTTTTTTTTAAACTGATAGTATGTACTGATTGAAAGTATGCATCTGGGAATGTTTTCAGTTAATGCAGAATATTTTTTTCTGCAAACGAATCTCTTTCCAAAAATACTGTCCATTTGATTTTTGAATGACTGCATTCAACACTGCTCACAAGCACCATTACAGTTCCACAGTTGTCTTCAAAGCAGCCTGAGTAATTTTTTGCCAGTTAGGTAAATAATTTGTCCTGGGGGATAATCTGGTGGTGAGCACAGGCCTGGAGAGTGAATTATGTTCTTTTTTTCAGTGAGATGGACAAGGAAACAAACACCTTCCTTCTAAGCAAGAGATTCAAAGAGGGATTTGAGGAAGGAGTGGGGGATGGTGAGAAGATGAATAAACTCAATTTTAGACTAATATCATAGCTCCTTGAATATAACTAGACTTCTATAAAAGTCTCCTTTTGATTTTTAAGGGATGCATTTGATTAATAATTGTTTGGACTTCCTGCATCATCTTTATTATACTGAGTAGTCCCTCTTAAAACACCGACTGAAACTGATATCCTAGTTTTACAACCATATTAAGAAGACTAAGTAAATTCCATTAATCTGACTTTAAATTTTAGCTTCAGATCCATTAAATGACCTGCTGTAAACTTTAGGTTTTGAAGTCATAGAATTGTAGAATATTCAGTGTTAGAAAGGACCATTAGGATTATCTAGTTCCAACCCCCCTGCCATGGGCAGGGACACTTCCCACTAGATCAGGTTGCTCAGAGCCCTGTCCAGCCTGGCCGTAAAAATTTCCAGGGATGGGGCTTCCACCACCTCTCTGGGCAGCTTGTTCCTGTGTCTCACCACCCTCATGGTGAAGAATTTCTTCCTAACTTCCAACATAAATCTCCCTTCCTCTAGTTTGAATCCATTCCCCCTGGTTCTATCACTACTTGACATCCTAAAAAGTCCCTCACCAGCTCTCTTGTAGGCATCTTCAGATACTGGAAGGCTACAATGAGGTCTCCTCAGAGCCTTCTCCTCTCCAGACTGAATAACCCCAACTCTCTCACTCTGTCTTCATAAGAGAGGTGCTCCGGCCCTCTGATCATCCTTGTGGCCCTTCTCTGGACATGCTCCAGCACATCTGTGTCCTTCTTGTAACAGGGGCTCCAGAACTGGACACAGTACTCCTGGGGGGGTTCTCAGAAGAGCAGAGTAGAAGGGGAGAATCAGCTCCCTCAACCTGCGGGCCACGCTTCTCTTGATGGAGCCAAGGATCCATTCAGCTTTCTGGGCTCCAGGTGTACACCGATGGCTCATGTTGAACTTCTCATCCACCAGCACTTCCAAGTCCTCTTCCTCAGGGCTGCTCTCAATCCAGTCACCGTCTATATTGGTGCTTGGGATTGCCTCACCCAGATGCAGAACCTTGTACTTGGTCTTGTTGAACTTCATGAGGTTGGCATGGACCCACCCCTCCATCCTATCAAGGTCCCTCTGGATGGCATCCCTTCCCTCCAGTGTGTCAGCTGCACCACACAGCTTAGTCCAATTCCATGTTTTCCTTTGTGAAGTAAGCATAAATGAAACCACATGTACACATTTAAAGCAGTAATAGGATGTGACAGCACAACATGATTCAATCATGTAAAAAGATGAGAGCTGTATAGAATGATCAGTCTTGCATTTTCTTATCTTTCTGAATGGCTGTTGGTTTTAGCAGTTGAAGGAGTTGACCTCTTTAGCCTCATACAAAAGCAGATAGGAAGCTGTGGTTAATATCTAATTCTGCTCTATTCAAGTAGCTGGGACTTAGAGAAGGCTAAATATAAGTAATCTTAAAAGCTCTAAGACCTTCTGTAAGGAACAGCTTTCTAATTGTATAAATCATAAAATCTGGCAAGTAAAAATACCTAAATACTAAGTTATATCCATCCCTGCTTGTCCCTGGTTCTTTCCCACTTTTGTATGCATGTTATATTCTTTTTAACTAGAGAACGTTTTTTGCAATTATTTGACTGTTTTATGTCTGTAAAGTGTGGCTTGAGGATAGCAAATCAATCTGCTGCATTTTTTTTCTTTTTCATTTTAACACATAAAAACAATGAACTCAAGTACTCCATGTCCAGGACAGATTGTATTAGCTTCATCGAAGTTCTGCTTCAAGTAGATTGCTTTGTAATATTGCAGAATGATTGAATCTCCCTGGATATATGATTGTGAAGATCCTTCTCTGCAAATCCCTCTCTTGGCTTTTTCAGTTTAGTTTAACCTTAAAAATTGTTTAGCCTTTTGTAAAAGTTAACTATATGGTGAACTTTCTTCCAGACATGGAAGACCATGGATTTTTGTCTTGCTTTCTGATTATATGTTTAAAACATGCTCTTTTGAAATACTGCCTTTTGTTAAAACTTCTTTGCATTGCCATACAACACAGAAATAGTTCGTTCATAACTCTTCAAAATGTCCACATAGTTAAATCTGCTTTAAAAACATAAGGTAACAATGTAAAGTAACATAAGGTAAGGTAAAGTAACATAAAGTGAGGTAACATAGCAAAATAAACCAAACCAAACCAGAAGAGAACAAAACAAAACAACAAAACAAGCCCAACTGTATTTAAAGATAGCAATAAGTAAAGTTGGTGACAGGGGTTTTTTGGGGGGTATACTCTGGTGTATTTGTGTCTCCCCAGAACTTCTGTCAAGAGCAGCAGAAACTACATGTTCTCATAGAAGGAGTTATTTTCAGCTGGTTTTAGTTGAGAGAAGTGCAGGAAAGCACAGGTGTGAGAACACACTGCACTCTGTAGGCAGATTTCCTTTAAAAATTATATCTTCTTGCAGGTGTCAACAAGGTTATTTTTTAAGCTCGCATATTTTCATTAATCAGAGTGAAAATTCCAGTTCTAAGCTTGGTTTGAAGAATTCTGAAGCAGAAACTAATTCCTACAGATAAGGATTTCTGATAGAACTTTTAAAATTATCTTGTTTACAAAGTAGTTTTTTTAGAGGTGTAAGATTTCACTTTATCTTCAGTTTCCTTTATTAAATTACATCATGCCCCCATATTTGCAAAATTTAAATTTGGGCCTGGGCTTTTGGAAGGAAGTCTTATAAAGGATTGCATTTTTAGAATTTGTGGTAGCAAACTTAATTTATTAAACTATCTCCAGCAGGAATTTTAGCTTGTGAGGCATCTGAATTTTCCTGAGCAGTATAGCCATCTCTGACAATCATGAGAGGATCCTAAGCCAGATATCTTTACTGGGAACATAAATTTTGGAGTTAAGTGTAAGTTAAGGATTGGGCATATGCAATCATAAACTATGAGTGCAAAATTTTGGAGAGATTTTAGGGATTGCACAAGACAAGAAGCTTAATAATGATTGTATTGATGGGCTCACTGGCCCTACCTATTACAGAGAGACATAGCAATAGCACTGTATATCATGCTGATAAGGGAAACTTTTATGTTCTAGAGGGTTTTCTGCTATCTCTAGGATAAGCTATAAAACACAGCAGAATTATTCTAGCTTGCCCAGACTGTGAACAAGATGCCCTGTATTACATAAAGGTTACCCCCAAGGCAGCACATAAATTCATTCTAAAGCATAAAATGAATCAGTTTTGCTGAATTTAGAATTAATAGAGAACATCTGTTTTCCCACAGCTGAATGGTAACACATGCTCACTGAATATAATCATGAAGCAACACCATGTAAGACATCTACAGGCAAAACTGCAGAGGTTTTTGAATTCATGTGTACAAGTAGTCTCATAGGCCGAACACAGCTAAGTGCTTTATAATGTCATTTTCATTAATTTATGTAATACCATACCCTATTATAAGTTTTTCTTGTGGAAATGATGAAATTATAGGCTTGACTTTGAGAAGTGTAGAATCTAATGAAGGAGACAGAAAAATCATATAATTCAGAAGCACAATAACATTGGGGATGCTCAGTAATTTCTTCTTATTACTCTTTACATTAACATTGATTTTAACAGCAGAGATTTTCTGTCATAATATATTCCAAATTGTCCAACTTGTTACACAAATTGTCTACACTTGTTAGAAGTGGTTATACTGAAAATTCTCTTGAGGAAATATAGCTTCCTTTTAGACAGTGCATCCCAGGAAATAAAAGTACTACTAGCATTTTCCACTACTTGACTTTTAAAGGAGTTTTGGGATTAGATGGCATACTCTGACTTTTTTTCTTTCTGTTTAATAAGACAGGTAGATCTCTAGATCTATAGCTCTGTATACCTCCATAGTTCTAAGGGTATTTTTAGGGAAAGAATTGTAGAGGAAGAAATTTGCTTGAAACCTCTTTGTCAGTGAAACCTTCAGCTTTCCTTCTACCTCCTCCATTACAGGGTCAAACATTCTGAAAAATCTTCAGGAGAGCAAAGAGAAATTGCTTTCCAGGTTTATCTCCTGAGGAATACAACATTTGCACTGATGAAAGGGACCAGGAGGAGCACCCTGTAACATACCCTGTGTGCACAGGCTACTTTGGGGGAAAGCTAAAATGTCTTAGAAGAGAAAGTGTAGCTTTCTCCTCCAGCATGTCCACTGTCTGCTGCAATGTAGGGTCAGGGCAGAATATCAGTGTACGGGGAACACTGAATCCAGAATATTTTCTCTGTCTGTTACTTAGATATAGTCTTCACTTGAAGGAATGGTGTTTGAAACAATGGTTTTCACTGGACTAGAAAGGAGATTACTATACTGGAAACCACTTTACTGGCCGACCGTTCAGATATCTAAAAAGCTCTATACATAAATGTAAATTAATATATGTCTAATATTTATAAGGTCAGAATCATAGATTCTTTACCTTCAACATTATGGAACATCTTTTCATGGCATAGATCCCCAGCTGCTCTAAGTCATATTGGATCTTACCTATCAAATGCAAAGGACTAAAAAAGTCACATGTTTCACCAAGCTGCAGGTCCACTGTCTAAACTTCAAGTTTGTATTCATCCAGTTGGGTATGCACATTGGCTGATATAAAAACTGTGAACTAGAGGAACTCTTCCAGAAATTTCCAGGCCAAAGACATCTACATTTTACCTCTTTTATACTTCTAACATAATAAGATGTGAATCGTATTTTGCAAACAGATTTTATTTTTTTTTCATTTACTGTAACAGAAAGCCTAGAATGACCTGCTTATATACTGGTGTTTGACAAAGGAATTTTTTTTTCAGATGTAGTCTGGCAGTATTATTCATTAAACTTTTGCTGGTGTTCACCCAAGCGACTTTCCTGCTTATTAAATAAAAAAATAACTTGTTTGCCTAGTCCTAGAGTTTTGATCAATATCAATTTGCTACATTCCTGGTTAAATTTAATTTCTGTCTTCTTAGTTTTGTTATAGCATCCCATCATTGTTTGTTGTTTGTTTGTTTTTTGCTTTTTTTTAAATAATAAATTATTTGCTTTGTTTTTCTTCATTTATATGCTATTGTATACTGATCAGAGCTTCTGTTGCTATATTTTTCAAGTTTCAAAGCATATCACATCTTCTGCTTTCATTTTCATTGGAGGACTTCTTTTATATTTGACTTATTTAGGATAACACTTCATTGGGATACAGTTTCAAGATAATTATGTGAGCTGGAAATTCTAGAGATGCTTTTTCCTTCAGTACAAGTCAGCTTATAGACTCTAATGTGAAATTCTTGAGTTTCTTTGATCTTTAATGTCTCTTAGGTTCCATAATCCATGCAAGCACAATATTCTTTCATGACTGCTTTCTCTTTTTCTCTCTTACACATCGCAAATAAAATGAAATAAACTGATTCTCATCTGATCTTGACAATTTGTCTACTAACAGATTGACCTCTTAGCCTATTTATAGCTTTAGCAAATGTATTTAGTACACTCTGTACTGTGAGGCTTACTATTCCTTTTATTATTAATTTCCATTTACTAGGTCTCACACATCATATTAGCAAAGATATCTCAACTTTTAAATTCAAAGACAGTAATGACTTAAGAAAAGACATAAAAATAATATCAAGATTTTTATATCAAGATGTGATGGGATGATGAAAGTTATTATGTCAGATGAAATTTTTATGAAAACATGGATTCTAATTTTTTATCAGTATAAAAATCTTCTGGTTATTCAAGGTTACATGACATAACCTGCTGATTATGTCAGTATTATAGGAATGGAAACTAACAAAAAAAACAAAACAACTTAATTGAGAATGTATGTGAGCAGGTAATTTTCTTGCTGCTTCTCAGAAACACCAGCAAAGGCTAAATGGAGCTGTGACTTGGGTGCTTCATTATTCAGCAAGAATCTCGATCTGGGTCATCTTGTGCTAGTTCATAACAGTGATGTAGCATCATTTGGAAACATTAGTATTCCAATTCTGTAGTATCTTTGTTGGTCTAGATCCCAGTCTTACTTATGTCCCAAAGTTATAAGGCATCAACAAGGCTTTTCTTCTTAGGATACCTAGATAAACTATAATACCAGAGCCTTAGATGATTTTTAAACTGAAAACATACTTTCCGATGTTTCACATTAGTGAAAGTCAGTGGGTCTCTCAAGGCACACAGAAATACTTGAAATATTTAGAAAACAGTTTCCATATGGTTCTCCTCCTCTCCATGGAGCATTCAACAGAATTTCCTTAAAGTATGCATCTGGAAAAGAGAACATTGCTCTGCTAGGATTACAAAAATTTTTAGCTTTCACAGAACTCTAGAAATCATAATATTTTCCTTTTAAAATTGATTTGGCTAACATATCAGTCATAGTGACAGTCTGTCTACATATGTAATTTCAATATAACTGCAATATAGATATGCACTCAAATGCTTATTATGGAATAGACATTAATAGTTCCAAAACTATTCAAGTTTTTCTTGTATTTTTCATTTCTCAAAGCTCTAGATTATTTTCAGAAGGAGAAATAGCAGCAAATTACATGGCTACACATTTTTAGAGCTGCTTTTGGCCTTGAAGAGAATAGGCAGTTGTCCCAATTTCCCCATCAGTGTGCCTCAAGTCTTTGTGAGGTAAGATGTCATCAAGGATGCAAGTACAGAGGACTTTCTCTTTTTTTACCTCCATTTTCTCCTATTTTACCTCCATTTTAAGCCCCTAGATATATACTCTGGTTGTTGTATATCATTTAATGAAGATTAGTAGGAAAATAAATGTATTTGGAAAAATAGAATAGCATAAGGAAGAAATTGCTATTTTATTGTCAGAAAAACATTAGCATAAGATCTGCTACAAGAACTGTGTGTCTTATTGTTGTTGTCCTTGTTAAAGTTGAGTGTTTTAAATTTTTTTTTCAGCTCAGAATCTTGAATGACTTTTCATTCACATTATACAAAATAATGATGTGATAGAAAGTAGTTGCACAAATTCTTCGTTGAAATGACTTTGATTACATTTGTGACCTCAAGAAGTGCTGTCTGATAAATGTCCCTGAATTCATAATTTTTTTTCCCTACTATAACATTTTTTTCAATGATTGTTCATTAAAGTACTTTTCTGACTAAGTATATATATTTGGAGTGCTTTCTTTCACCTCTTTCAAGTGCTCTGCTCTCTATATTGCCCTGAGTGTCTGCAATATTATATGAAAATATCCTTTATTTTTTCATTTCCCTAAGTGCCTCATATTTTAACTCTATGAGTACTGCAGAAGCCAAGGACTGGTATGTTTTACTCTGAAGTATTGAATTTAGAGTGCTACTGCATTCCAGCAAGTGAAATCTTACATATTTTCTATATGCATGCTATCAAGTTATGCACAGACTTGGAATATGATGCCTGGAAATCACAAGGGTCACAGGTGTTTCCCAAGGTCATAGGAAATGTACAGAATACAGAATCATGGAATGGTTGGGATTGGAAGGGACCTTTGAGGACCGTTTTGTCCACCCCAAATAGATCATGTTGCTCAGAGCCCCAGCCAACCTGACCATGACTGTTTTCAGGAATGGTGCTTCTACCACTTCTTTGGGCAATCTGTTTCAATGTTTTACAGTCCTCACTGTAATTTTTTTTTCCTTATATCTAGTCTTAATCTACCCTATTTCAGCTTAAATCCATTATCTCTTCTCCTATTGAAACAGGCCCTGCTAAAAAGTTTGTCCACGTTTCCTATAGGCCCTCTCTAAGTACTGAAAGGCTGCAGTCAGGTCTCCCTGGAGCCTTCTCTTCTCCAATCTGAACAACCCCAACTCTCTACAGCCTTGGAGAAGTGTTCCAACCCTCTGATCATTTTTGTGAACCTGCTCCAATAGGTCCATGTCTACCTGATGCTTATAAAAGCAAGCCAGAAGGGAAAAAAAAGGAGGGAAGCTCTGGGTCTCAAGTTATCCACACTATTTAGTTGTTAATTAGTTATTCATATCTACCTTCAAACTGCTCCTGCAAATACTTAGATCTACCACAAGGGTTAAATTAGCTCTGAGCAACATGGGTGGGAGCTGATGTCTTTTGTTCTTGATCTTTTACTTATCCTACCTTTTTTAATATTGACATTGTATATAATGTCATGAGGCTTGTTCATGTGCTTTACTTTAGGATTTTTCTAATCAGATCACATACTTTTTATATCTATCATTTAAACCACCTATTACAGATGAAATTAAAGAACTGATTTTTACCCCACCTTTCCACTTGCACAGTGCTTGTCTCCAACACAGTGGTGTAAGTATACTGTATGTATACACAGGAGTTTCCTGTTCCAATGTCTTTCTTCATGCTTTAATATATAAAGTGCTTTTGCTGCCTTTGCTGAAGAATTAAGGCGAAGCCTTTCCTTCACATTCTGGTTTGGTTTTGCTGAGAGGAGTAAGGATGCTTGTTGTGATACAAGGAGGTTACTGCTCCAGAAATCTAGAAAAGAGCATTTCATCAGAGAAAACAAAGATACTTGCAAAAGCAACAGTGAAATTAGACAACCTTTTAATCTATTTATCAAAGGGCCTGCAGTACCATTTCAAGGCAGGTGATGGAATTCTTATTGAACCCTGAAAATGAGTGTGCCTCTACAGAACTGAGATAACCAAAGAAGAAGAAAGAAGCCAGTGCAAAACCTGCCAACTCTTATTAAGAGGTTAGTGTGCTTAAAAAGACAGAGAGCAGTTCAATATTTCCCTTTAAGTTTCTCTTGGCTGGTTTCTCCTGAGTGCTGCTGTGTACTGCAGTGAAACAAACAGGTCACATTTCAACTCCTCAGAGATACAAACGCACTTTATGGAATAAATAGCAAATAGCTTTTCTTCAGACTTCATAGGATTTCTTTAAGCAATCTGTCTATGGCCAAATGGTTGACATTTAGGAAACGGAGTGAGGCAAAGTCTTGGCAAGAAACTTCCTTTCTCAATGCAACAGTAGGAGTTATTTTACACATGGATGCCAAGTGATTTAGGAATTGTCCTGGGTTACACTGTGATACCCTACAATTTCAACAAGTTTCCTTTTTAATCAGTGGAAAACACGATTACAAATAAGCTTCTTGTGAAACAGTGATGAAAGCAGCACTGCTAGGCATACAGATCATATATTGCATATATTGAAGCTATCAGGAATACAGACACATGCTTTAAAACAGAGCTATTTCTGACAGAAATGGGTGGCCCACTCCACCTGGGAAACGCTAAAAACTTGCAAAGGAAAAACCAGAGGTCTGCAGTGTGTGGACCAACTGCAGCTGCTGCTTCATCACCCTTCAGTTTAATCAGAAGGTACACCAAACAGGGTTCAGGGGATGTATAACTCAGAGAACTGCTAGATTAGCTAAAGAAGAGGAACTAGTGCTCAGCTGCCTAGGGAGATGCAATTTATCCCTGGTGGAGAGTAGAAAGGAGGTCTAGGGGAGCAGTGACACCAAATAACAGAGAAGTGGGGTTTGCAGCCCTCTGATAGCACCCATGCCTGGGATGGGACTGAGCAAGCCAGCATGGCTCTCAGATGGGCATGGATATATAAACCTTTTCTTCCCCATATTTCTTCCTTTTTCCAGAAGCCAGGCACATAGGAACACCTCCAGATTTCTGCTGGTTGGGCTGAAATGACCAGGCCTAACTTTTATTGCCCATTTAGAAAATACATAGCTGCTGAAACTGGGTGAATGACTCCCTGAACTCCCTTTCTTCCAACTTCCTGATATTTTTATAACATTCAATTTTTTAAAAAAAAAAACTCTAAAACTATATGAGTTGTTCAGTTTTACATGGACACACAAACAGTAAGTACAGAATATGTAAGATCCTGAGTGATCAGAGGTCATGTTCAGGTAAAAGTAATCCATTGTGGACATATTAAGAAACCATGGTAAAAACAGATTCGGTATGGATGACATATATGCCAAGGATTACCTTGGTTGTTTTCCCAGGTCCTGTTCTACACTTTGAGGATATACAAAAGGAGATATAACTCTCAGCTTTCTTGCTGATCCTTCAGGGTTGAGATAAGCCAAAGTACAGGCCACGTTAGGAGATAAAGTGAGCGTGACATTCTTCATAATGGAGAGAACACAAGGGAAAACACAAATATTTAGCAACTGCATAAGTCACCGGAGTGCATTTACACAATTGCCCCTCTGAACTCTCTGAAAAATTGTTTTAATACGTTGCATAATGCTGCTGCATATTCCTTGTAAGTATGTAAAAGCTCATCTACAAACATGAGAACAATACATTTTAGTGCAGACCTGTTCAATGAGAAGGTATCGATCAGCACCTAAACTTGTGCTGCAACCCTATGACTGGATAATGGCCAGAATACAACACAGCCCTCAAATTTATTTATTTATTGGCATGACTTTATTTAAAGAAATCCCATATTTTATCTCAAAAATAATTTACAATTAAGCATTAATTTAACATACAAAATTAATTCAAACTCCAAAAGGATTTAGTGACTTTCTCAAATTTTCCTTTCAATCACCTTGTGCTCATTTGAATTAATTACACTGTGTGCACTTTTGTCTTTAGTTAGAACACAGCAGAGAAAGATTCTTCTTTAAAATCTTGCCTTATCTCTTATATGCTTATTTGTGGAAAAGCTTTTGTGAGTGGATGTGGAACAGTTCAGCCACTGTGAATGAAGCAGAAATAGGTCCCTTCTTTGCATGTATATATATTACTTCAATGGAAAAAAATTAGACTCCCATGTTTAAATTTATACAGTATATGGTAATTAGTCTAGGTTTATTATTTTTCCAGTCAGAATTCTGGGGTTTGGAGTGCAAAATATTCAATCATGACCTTGCATATAATTAAAAACACTCCACTGCATGATAACTGTCTTTTGTTATCCAAAGGTAATTAAAATAAGTAAATAGAAATCGGGGATTTGTTCTGTGGTCCAGTAAAGCACGAGATTAAATAATAATGTCTGTAGAACATTTCACAAGTGTAAAACTATTTAAAAGTAACAAAACCTTGATTAATATAGGCAAAGCAATTAGTCATAGGTATCAAAGCATACCAAAATAAAAATATTGATCTTGGTTTTTCTTTAACATTTTGCAGTAATTTTTTTCTTATAGAGTTCATTTCATTCTCTCCTTCCTTGTGTCTTTGCTTATAAACTATTTCATCATGAGTAAGAAAAGGGTGAATGAATTTACCAATAAAATAGTAAAAGATGTGTTCATCATTGCATTCAAATTCATGCTTGTCTTTGCGTGTCCTTCAGGGGAAAAAAACCTCAACTGTCTTCATTATAAGATTTGTCAGCATGATAGAGCTAATATTAATGCATTTTAAATTGAAAATAAATAGCAGGGTTGACATTTATATACAATTCACAGATGTGACAGGATACTGTATGCTGTGATGTGTGTCATTGGTTGATGCAAACCAAACACATTATCCCCAGAATTCTTTTAGTGCATAAATCAGTGTAATTATTTAATCTTTAATTTTAAACAACAGACACTTTGGGCTAGCTCCAGTATTTCATTGTACAGGAGCAAGATGGACAGTAGAATTATTTTTCTGCATCTCACGAAGAGGACTTCCTGATGGGGGAAATTATATAGCAAATTTTGACAAGAAATTACTTTGCACAGTTTGTCGCAAAGTCCTTGGCCTGTCTTTCAATGGGTCGTGTGCAATTCAAAACCAGAATTGGCTGCCAAAAAAAGTTGTTCCTGATTTTGTGGCTACAGCACTTTTTGGAATTACAGTACAACAGTAATATTTGTACTGGCCAAATTCTAACTTCTTTTTGAGCTATTTAGCAGAAAGTTAAATTTACAGATAAAATCCACTTCTCTCCCTTGTGTCCAGACCTCTATCCACAGAACATGAAGTCTATTTGCTTGTAGAGATGCAGGGTTTTTAACAGAACAATCATATTTTAAAAATTAAACCCAAATAAACCAGCTAGAAAAACCTCCTCACCTTTCACAATGGCTAACTTCCCCTACCATAAACTTCTTTTGGCAGGGAGCATGCCACATTTCCCAAATACAGACATCTCATAGCATTCCACAATTCATTCACTCCACAATGTATGGATGTGGGCAAGACACCCCAGTAAAATCAATGTTAATAAACTTCCATTGCTTACTTGGGTCTATTTCCTATCTTTAGAATTAGTAGCAGTTTATCAATAGAATTTGAACAACTTATGTCCCCTAATATAGAGGGGAGGATAATCTATCTAAATCTCTGCATCCCTAGGGTAGATTGACAAGCTCTTTCAGCAAGTGAGTAATAATAAGAGTGAATGTGTCTCTATTGATAATACAGAAGCCACAGACAAAGACAACCTTGGCACCTCAGGTGCACAGTTAATAATGCTTCATTAACATTTAAACAGGTATAATCTTGATCTGTGCAATACAAATAAAGTCTTGCTTGAGCTAAAAGTAAGACTTTAAGAAACTGAAGGCATGAGTCCCACCTATAGTCCTGCTTCCCACAATTAACCTTTTCCAAGTGGTAGGGAAACCAACTAGAAAAGGTGCTATGCTGGACCTTGGTGTCACCAAAAAGGAGGGGCTGGGTAGGTACTGTGAAGCTGAAGACCAGCCTTGGTTACAGATACCACATAATGGTGGAATTAAGGATCCCTAGGGATACAGGGAAGGTGTACAGAAACCTCACTGTCCTGGATTTCAGGAGAGAAGACTTTGGCCTCCTCAGGGATTGGCATGAGATAAAGCCCTGGAGGAGACAGGAGCAAAAAAAAGAAAAAATATCCAAAGGTCGCCTCCCCCAAGCGCATGGGCAATGTGTCGCAACAGAAAGGAAGGCAGACAAGAATGACAATAGCCTTCATGGTTGAACAAGGAGATCCCAGGCACAGTTAAATGTAAAAAGGAAGGCTACAGATGGTGGAAACAGGGACAGGTAGGCTGGGAGGGATACAACTACCTGAAAGGAGGGTGTAGCCAGGTGGGGGTTGGGCTCTTTTACCAAACGACTTTCAACAAGACAAGAGGGCATGGACTTAAGTTGTGCCAGGGGAAGTTTAGGTTAGATATTAGAAAGAATTTCTTTACGGAAAGAGTGATCCGTCATTGGAATGGGCTGCCCACTGAAGTGGTGGATTCTCCGTCCCTGGAGATATTTAAAAAAAGACTGGATGTGGCACTCAGTGCCATGGTCTAGCAACCGCAACGGTGGTTCAAGGGTTGGACTCGATGATCTCTGAGGTCCCTTCCAACCCAGCCAATTCTATGATTCTATGAAAGAAGAGGTCTGAGAAGCCAGGGATCAGATTAGGAAAGCTATACCCCAGAGAAAATTTAATCTGGCCAAGGTAACACCGAGGGTAACAAGAAAAGCTTCTACAGGTACATCAGTGATAAAAGAAAGACTAGGAAAAAATGCAAGCCCTCTCCAGAAGGAAACAGGAGATCTGTCCACCCAGGATATAGATAAGGCTGAGGTATTCATTTAATTTTTGCCTCAGTTTTCGGTGACAAGGGCTCTAGCCACACCAGTCAAGATGCAGAAGGCAAAGAGGGACTATGAGAAGAAAGATATGTCTGCTGTAAAAGACCATCTAAAAATCCTGAAAGTGCAGAAATCCATGGGACCTGATGAGATTCATCCATGGGTCCTGAGTGAACTGGTGTATGAAGTTGAAAAGATGTTTTTCCTAAATTTGAAAATCCATGTCAGTCTGGTGAAGTTCTCACTGGCTAGAAAAGGGGAAACAACCCCCATTTTAAAAAGTGGAAAAAACCCAAGATCCAGGGAGCTATAGGTCAAGCAGTCTCATCTCTGTGCCTGGCAAGATCATAGAGCAGATCCTACTGAAGTTTCTGCTAAGGCATATGGAAAATGAGGCAGTGGTTATTGTCAACCAACATGGTCTCACCAAGGGCAAATCATGCCTGACAGATCTGATGGCATTTTACAACGGGGTCACAGAGCTGATGGAAGGGAAGAGCAACTGATGGAATCTACCTCGACTTTGTCAAACATTCAACATTGTCCTGCACAGCATCCTGGTCTATAAAGTGGAAAGGTATGGATTTGATGTATGGACCACTCAGTGGGGAAGGAATTGCCTGAATGGTTGCACCCAAATAGTTGTTGTCAGTGTCCCAGTGTTGAAATGAAGACCAGTGATGAGTTGAGTTCCTGAAGGTTTGGAACTGAGACTGGTTCTATTTAAATCCCTGGACATGGACAGTGGAATTGAGTGCACCCTCATCATGTTTGCTGATGACACCAAGCTGTGTGGTGTGGTTGACAGACTGGAGGGAAGGGAGGCCATCCAAAGGGACCTTGACAGTCTTGAGAGTGGAGTCCCTGGCAATGTTATGAAGTTCAGCAAGACCAAATGCAAGGTCCTGCATGTGGGTAGGGGCAATCCCAAACACAAATAGAGGTCTGTTGGAGAATGGATGGACAACAGCCCTGAGGAAAAGGATTTGGGGGTGTTGATTGATGAGAATTTCAACATGAGCTGGCAGTGCATGCCTGTAACCCAGAAAATCAACTTTGTCCTGGGCTGCCTTGAAAGCAGGTTAAGGAGAGGTGATTCTTAGAATCATAGAATTGCTCAGGCTGGAATAGACCTTCAAGATCACTGAGTCCAACCTCATACTCACCCTATTACCCTATTCCTGACAACCCATCACTAAATCATGTCCCCAAGCACCACATGGCACATTCTTCCCCTCTACTTCACTCTCATGAGAGTCAACCTGGAGTACTGTGTCTTGGTCTGGGGTCTCCAACACAAAATGGATATGGAATTGTTGGAGTGAGTCCAGAGGACCACCACAAAGAGGGCTGGAGCTCCCCTCCTAAGAAGGAAGACTGAGTTAAGATTTTTAAACCTGGAGAAGAGAAGGCTCTGAAGACACCTTACAGTGTCATTCCAGTATCTGAAGGAGCCTACAGAAAAGCTGGGGAGAGAATTTTTACAAGTGCATGTAGCAAAAAGAGAAGGGGTAATGGCTTTAAACTGGAAGAGGGAAGATTTAGGCTAAACGTTATGAAGAAGCCCCCATCCTGAAAGTGTTCAAGGCCAGCTTGGATGGGGCTTTTAATGGCCTGGTCTAGTGGGAGACATCCCTGACCATGGCAGGGGGGTTGGAACTAGGTGATCTTTAAGGTCCCCTTTAGCCCAAACCATTCCATGATTCTATGGTATTTCATGGTGATAGGTGTTTGAGACAGCAACCTGTTACTAAACTGATCAAGAGAGATTAATGAAAAAAATTTAATCATAATTATCAAAACGTATCTAAAAATAATGAGGAAAAAATTGTATAGAGAACTGAATATCTAAAGCATTAAATTATTAGAATCCATAAAAGGTCTGCTTTGCTTTTCCTTATTTCTGGATGGGGTATTTTAGACAACAGAAGTGAGGCAACATCAAACTGGGTAAAATAGAGGTAGGAAAATATATATTAATATTTTTAAGTTATGCATGCAAGAAATTGAATTTAGTTGCAAGGAAAGACAGAGAAGTCATCACATATCCTGCTATATTCCTTAAGTTTCCTCAGCCATTTCTTTCTCTCTCTGTCTTTCATCCATCTTTCTAATTCTGAGAATAGAATATGCCTTTTAAAAAAATATTATAAAGTAACACCTTGTCTTGACAAATGCCTGTTTGGATTTACTTCATGAAATGCCTTTCACAAGCCAACCTCTACAGGATTTACAAATCCTAGCTAACATTCACTTTGCAATAGTTCATAGGAAGCCTCGGCTCCAGAGGCTGTTTTACTGACATAGAAAATAATGGTCAGAACAGTGAGGTTAACAACTTTTCTTTCTGAGATGTGACCTGGGATCCTTAACCTACACTTAGACATCAGTGTTGCACTGGCATTAGGCTTTAAAACTTTCCATCTCATATTTCTTACCATTCTGAGTGGCACAGGTATAATTTTTGAGTATGTACACCAGACAGAAAGCCATATGGAGACACAAATGGAGACTTTAACTTCGACTGATCCTCAGAGCAGCTCCTATGGCCCACCTCTCCCTTGCAATCTTGGAGTCTCCCACTGATTCATATGTCCATGTCTTCAAGTTGGATTCAGTCATAACCTTTTCCCTCCACTCTCCTCATGTTCTGAGCTTTTTCTCTCCCTCAAAACCACATGGATCTTCTGGCCTCATATTATCCTTTGATATTCCAACCAAAAATTTCCCCTAACCGGAATTTTAGTGGAGGTTGATTCATGATAAGTTATTTCTGTAAATATTCTTCCTGATATTGCTGATGGAATAAACAGCATGGAGATATATCATGGGACACATTTGCATTATGAGAGACATGAAAATAGTGCATAAATGCCTGTAATGCAGAAAACACAGGAATGGAAGGGATGAATATAATTACTGTTATGGGAACCTCAGAGAGAATGGTTTACTTCTCAAAACAGATTATCAGAATTCCCCAAAATGAAGCTGTGACGCACAAGTATTCACAATCAACTCTAATCAAACACAGTGCAGTACCCTAAGCCATTCTATAATGTGGAATAGACCACATAATCCATAAACTGCTTCTTTATTTGAAGAGTAACTGTTCTGGAAACATATGGGGAAGAATTTTATTTAGCATCACACAGGAAGTTTTTTATCACAATGTTGAGACCAGAGCCATAGCAATAAAATTGGTATATTAATGGAACAGTGGAACCATTGAAGCTTAACTTCATGTCTTGATTGAAATCCTGGATGCATTTTTAATTTTTAGTAAGGATTATTTTTGTACTTTGACTTCTCAGTTGTATTTCTTTACTGTATTCAGTCATCTACTTTTACAATCTTGTGGGAATTCACTGTTTCTTTGGCTTCTGCCTTTGTGACTTTTTTCTGCATCATTTTAATTACAGAAAGGATGCCTTCTATGTAAGAAAGCAGGAAACATCTGTTCAGTTGCAGCCAATGAGGTCTGTTTTTCCATCCTTGAAGGCAAGAGGACTGGAAATAGATTTTTTTAAAAAAAAAACTTGAGCCTGAGACTTGTCAGTAGTTTGCTTCAATGTCGGATTTTGCCCGTCACAGTTAATTCTTAAGTAGCATGACTGGGCCTTGATTCTGATCAGGAACCATGAGAAGTTTGTGACTAGAGATTAAATATGAGTACATTTAGTGCCAGTGAACAAGCAGAAGAAATTATAACAAAATATGGAGTAAATAAATACATGTATATAAAAAAATTAGCTAATAGCATGGCTGGGAAATATTTTAGTACAAGAAAGTCATTAAGACAAAAAAAAGTAGGCAGAGAAGATATGCTGAGTTTCCAAGCAGGTTGTTAGCATTCATGAGAATGACTCTTCAGGAATTATCATGTCACACAGCTAGTTCATAACCTAGATGAAGTATCCTGTATGTCAATCAGTGGAACTGTAATCACCCAAAAAAAGATGTCTGAGGCTGGCTTCTGAGATTAAGTAATTCTGAAGGAATTTAGAACTTTAAAAGCAGAGAAGCATAGCAGCTTTATGTATTATTTTCTCTTTCTACTAAAGACAAGAACTTTTTAAGATGACACACAGGCTTGCCATTGTAAAGATCATTATCAGTACAGGTGAGATTCCCAGCATGAAGAAGAGCTGCTGATTGCAGAATAAATTACTTTGGTTTGGTGCTTTTTTCCCATTCTGTATTCTACAAAATGCCATTGTATACAGCACAGGTTGACTATGCTGTCAGTGCTGACTTCCCAAGATGCCTTTGATATTCATAAAGACAGCATCTTCATTACAAAAAGAAAAGAAAAAGAATAAAATGTGTCAATATGAGAAGAAATGCAGCTTCATAAAAGGATAATTAACTAGGTCACAGGCTAGCAAAGAAGATCTGTACTTATTATGTTGAGTGCATTTAGGTAAGAGGCAGTTTGACAAAGAGTCACAGCAGAGACATAACAGGATTTGATTAAAGAACAAAAATCATCAGAAAATGACAGTCGAAACTTTAAAATATCTGTATGTTTGAAAGTTTTAAAGGATTTAAAATTTGAATCAGAAACTAAAAGATCAAAAATAACCAGTGTCCTAATTGTAACTAAAGAGATATTAGTGCCTCTGTTTTTGAAAAACAAAACAAAAACATTTTATAAATTATTGTTGCGATTAAGCCACTTTCATTATATTCCTTATATTTTTCTTTTTTTTTTTTAATTCTTCAGTGGAATGCCACATAAAAAATGTGGTCTGTACTTCTGGAGTTCCAGCTAGTCACAAGCCATCTAAAGGTGCAGCTGCAGACTCCAGGGTCACCTTTAAGTCTGTAATTGAACAGGATGGCACAGAAAGGCATAGTGCTTCCTTTCCCCTCTTATCTACCACATTTACCACTTGGAGGACTGGATCACAGCTCTGTCAGCTGAGAATTAAGTCAGTAAAGAAGACCTGGTTTGCCTTAACATATGGCTGGAGCAGTATTATTGCCCTTGCAAGAGTAGTAGTACGAAGATGTGGGGAGGTTCAGCTGTTTTAACAACGCCTGTATGTGTTAGTTGCACTCATCATGGAAACACCATATAAGTAATTAGAAAACCTGGATGTAGACTAAGGACTTGATGTATAAAAAAAGCTAATATGTTTCCTTCTGTAATTTACCTTCACAGAAAACCGGCTGGTTAGCCTTTCTCATGTCATCATTTACACTTTTTTCTATTATTCCACTTTGAAATATTATTTTAAACAACTTATTATCTTCCAGAGATTCTCAGGATACCTTGGGGTGTCATTCCGAAACAAAAAGTAGAATATTTTCTACACTCAACCCACCTAATCTATTAACTTCTCTTAATGAGTGACTACAGTTTTTGGGAGCAGGTCTGGTGTTTTATTCTCAATCTCTTTGGTTGTATTCCAGGGTTGTCTTCTATTTGCTGAGTAATCTCTATGAAAATGAAGTAAATTTGAAGGGCAAAACTCTGCATTTCAATATTTTCCCTGATGTAACTGGACTATGCAAATTGTTAGATGTGTCAGCAGATAGTTGCATTCAGACTTGACCCCATGTAGGACATGAAATCATCTAAAAAAACCTGCAGTGAAGTAAATATTTGAAGATATGAGAGCAAACAACAATTCTGTTCAGAGAAAGTTCCCATTACTACAGCTTGCTGAGTCTTGCATACTGAAGACAGTCCTTTAGGAAAATAAAGAGGGCACAAACGTGGTATTGTGATGGCAAAGTTAAATACTTATAATGAAATAAAAATGATTAGGTACTGAATTATTGCATTCATTACAAGCTCATCTTGTTTCATTTGTGTATAAATCCTTCACAATACCATGGTGGAAGGCGGAGTATCTCTTTGGATATCACTACTGCATACCCATCAGTGAATGAATACAAATGAAATATGAAAAAAGCTGAACCCAGGATCCCCTGATTCTCCCTAACATGCCATAACACTTAAGAGGATGCATCTAAAGGCAGTTTTTAGCTGGAAGTAAATTGATAGTAATGTCTAATGTATAACAGAATATAGACATCTAAACAAAATGACTGAAATTGAGATAGCATCATATAACCCAACAGTGTCAAATAGAATTTTATTGCAAGCACTGCACATTATGACATAGTCTTTTATTCAGTTCCCCATGAAGATAATGTATCAAGCAGTGAAAGCATATCAGTATTTCAGAAAAAAACATATTTTAGATTTGATAATAATGAAGAAGATGGAAAACTCTCAGACAAAAACAAGGGGGTATTTCTCTTTATGAATATTTCTGCTAGTTCAGGTGCTCACAGAATAGTGGCACATTCATCATACAATTAGAAAAGGCTTTTTTTCTTTTTTTTCCTTTTAGCTGAAAATTGTACCTAATGGGATCTGTCTTGTAATTTCAATCTCAGCTAGCCCCAGGACTCCAGCATAAAACTAAAACTCTTTTTCCCTGGACTAGACATGCAGAACTGATCCAGACATTTGGCACTTTGAAGATGAGAAGTGTCATGTATATTGTAAAGATAATTAAAATCAGTTGTTACTTCTGTAGAAGTGCATAATAATGCTGAAACCTGGCCTTTTCAGGCTGGAGTCACCGAGACATTCCTGGATCTTCTTCTGAACTTTGGAAGCACAGAAAGATTTGGAAGAGTTGGACCTATTTTTTCCTTCCAAGAGCTGCCAGGCACCCAGACATGAGAGGATGTCTCACATCCAGTGAACAGTGAACAACCTTGCAACCTATGAGTTCTTCAAGACTGCAGAACATCGGTAGCAGTAGCTGATGACTGTGCATTAATCTCATCATTCAAAAGCTCTTGAGGCTTGTTTTCTGCTAACGAGTCTCAAATCTTGTGCCTTGAGAATAAATCTTACTCAAAGAGTCTGTGAAGCCCCTCTTCTCTGTATGAAGCAAGACCACTGAACTGGCACACAAAATTAGGTAGAAGTCACTGATCTCTCTTCAATGGAATTACATTTTAATATATCATCTTTCTATTTGTTTTTAATTAAGTGAATCAATGTAGTAAAGAGCCATTACTAGTTCAGACAATATGAAAAATGCATTAGATTTTAAGCAGCAAAACCTGATTTATAGTGTTAAGGCTTCTTGAGAAGTTCCACTTTATTCCCTGAATGCCAGCAAGAGCATCTGGCAATAATCTATTTCCAATATTGCTCTTAATGGTGGAGAATTTGCTTGACAAAGATTTAGTTTTGTGTTCAACTTAATCAGCTATCTCTGTCTGTGTATGGCACAGTATATGATTGTAGTGCTTGAATAATTGGATAGGGCCAGTTCTCTCTAGGTTGAACCCAGTAGTGGGAGGGTTAATATGTAAAAAGAAAAGTTCAAAGACAGACAAAGAACTGTGAGCCTGCTGGTCAAGTATAAACTTTAGAGGCACTGTGGTGTATGTATGCTGGTAAAAAACACATACATGAGTGTTGGGGAAACAGTTCAGAAATATACAGGTTGTGAGCAATCCTGACTTACTTCAATTTAGGCCACATTGGGTTAATGGTTATTGAGGCCTAGTTAGAGGCTTTCTGAGAATGAGCTACTGGGAAAGAGATAACTTAATTGGCAACAGAAGAAGAAAATAATTATGTGAGAAGAAGGTTCCATGAGAATGGTATGTGTAATTGGAATACAAAGCCACCTGCTTAATAAGATGGTGTAAACAAGGCTTCTCTATATAAAGTGAGTGCAAGTTGTTAATAAATGATTTCATACAATCATATTGATGTGCACATGGAATCCTTAAGCCTCCGCAGACTGTTTTCCCACACATGAGCTTTCAAGGGATTTCTCAAACTGTATTATAGTGAGATTATATAGAGAAAACAGAAAACAACAAAAACAACAACAAAAGTAACACATTCTTTCTAAGGTGGCTAAAAGATTGAAGTCTCAGGGAATATTGTATTACATGGTATAAGAGCTCTGAATGCTGCATTTACAGATGTGAGCTGTCACCATATGCCAAACTGCAAGCAGTTTGCACAGGTACTTAGATAGATACTTCATACTTTCAACTCTTCTGGGAAATCTTATCATTTCCCAGAAGACTGTGTTACAATCTCTGCTGGTAATCACCAGACTGGCAGGTGAAATGGCAAAGGTAAGTGCAAGTTGTCCTGTTGCTCTATAACAACCTGTGATAGCAAGGATCATGCTGCTGTAGTAAATATCTAGTCCCTTGCATAGCCACACCAGACTAAGGTAACTCCACACTTGGGAGTCTGACACACCTGCTCTTGGTTGATCTTATTGTGGAACTTACTGGTTAACTCTTCAGAGAACTTAATGTGCTCCTCCAGCAAATATGATTTATCAAATGCATGATCACAAGCTGTCATGGCTCTGACTGCAATGTATATATCCATATATACTGCCCCATACATAGTTTGGCCACCTGGGCTCAAGCTAGCAGGGTTTTTTGTCAGCTTTTTGGCCCCAAACCAGAGCTGCGTGAGAAAAAAACCATGAGAAAGGGAGATGTGTCTCTCATACTTGGGAGCTGCTTGAGCTCAGACACTCATCTGATATCTGGATGTGTCACTTCCATATCCTAACACCACAAAACTCTGTCACTATAGACATTAAATGTGAGGTGGAGAGTTAGCACAACCTGAAGACACCAAGTGTAGCAAATTAGGGTAGTGCAGTGACATCTGTGACCCTGTTCCTGCTTTCAGAAATGCCTGGAGAAAAAAGTAAGGCCACCTAGCTTTCTCCCTAGATAGTTTACAACACAATAATGTACTTCTAAACAATTTCAAATACCCATGATTAAAATAAACTTGTATTGGTAGCATAAATGACATCATTAATAAGACCTACACTTCAACAGGCTCCTTCCATTGGTATGAGTTCTCAGTGTTTGGGGTTTTGGTTTTTTTTTTTTTGCATTTCTGATAGATTTCAGGCTCTGTGCCTTAATTTTATTTTTTTTTTTTTATTATTATTATTCATTGACTCCTTGTCTTTAGCTTTTTCCATGTTATTTACTGGATTTTATGATGCTTGTTTGGATTCAGACAGGGAACTTTTCAGTCTGCATGATTAAGATAAAAAATCAACTTCGAAGTTGAATAAATCTTGTGCTTGCAGGGGTTATAATTCCAAATGGAAAGAGAAATTAAACACAGAGAAAACTAGTTCTCAGTGTATGTTTATATCAGCCTTTGACAAGTCCCCTCATCTGCCAGGAACTGGCAGCAGCTGCTGTGAGATGATTGGAGGCCCTCTGGGCCCATAGGGAGTTTTCTGAACACCAGTGGAGCTTTGCAGACAGAAAAAAAAAATCAAGACTCTAATCTGAGAAAGCAAAGGATATAGAGAGAGACAATGTCCTGGCCTTCTGCATACACTGGTAGTCAGCTGTAGCAATCTTCTATATAAAGTTATGTTCAGCTGATTTTTGTAGATTACCATCACTTTAAAAGTGGTGGTAGGGTGGAGGACAGAGTTGAATGCACAAACTTGCCCACCTTGTCAGGTTCATGATTTCAGATGTATTTATAGACCAGACTGGGAGACTTTAAAACAGGCCCCTGCCCATTGAAAACTGATTTGAAGTCAGTGGTCCTAAGATCTTTCAGGGAAGCTGATGAGACACTTTAAAAATTATTAATTTGTTTTATCTTAATCATTGGAACATTTTAATACAGCGTTTGATCAGTGCCCCCTTTTTACTTTTTACCAGACTACTTATTTCTCTGATGAGTTATTTAATTTTAATTTTCCTTTAAGCTCATCCAAAGGGATGTTTATGATCTTCAAAAGAAACTCTCTTTGCTAAGACTAAATTTTAATACAGATGATGAGTTCAGGTTTTAGGGTATTATAAAATAACAGTGAAGTTAATAATTATGATGACCCCAGTTGATTGGCTGGCTAATCACCAGGAAGATAGTGGTAGTGAACCTGTTTTTTGCACAACATCTGGTCCTTGTGGAAGCTTAATTTATTTTGGCAGATAGAAACATTAAAGATCTCTTCTATATTTGTATCTAATTTCTATTTAATATTACCAAAGTGACAGTGAGACATTGATGCCACCTCCTCTGCAATAATTTCTCCATAATCAAAGAAAAGAGTCTTGCATTTGGGGAAGAACAACAAGATGTTCCAGTATAGGTTGGGGGCTGACCTGCTGGGGAACAGTGTAGGTGAAAGAGACCTGGGGGTCCTGGTTGACAAGAAGATGACCATGAGCCAGCAATGTGCCCTTGTGGCCAAGAAGGCCAATGGCATCCTGGGGTGCATTAGAAAGGGTGTGGTTAGTAGGTCAAGAGAGGTTCTCCTCCCCCTCTATTCTGCATTGGTGAGGCCGCACCTGGAGTATTGTGTCCAGTTCTGGGCCCCTCAGTTCAAGAAGGACAGGGAAGTGCTTGAAAGAGTCCAGCGCAGAGCTACTAAGATGATTAAGGGAGTGGAACATCTCCCTTATGAGGAAAGGCTGAGGGAGCTGGGTCTCTTTAGTTTGGAGAAAAGGAGACTGAGGGGTGACCTCATCAGTGTTTTCAAATATGTAAGGAGTGAGTGTCAGGGAGATGGAGTTAGGCTTTTCTCAGTGATGACCAGTGATAGGACAAGGGGTAATGGGTGTAAATTGGAGCATAGGAGGTTCAAGTTGAATATTCGAAAAAATTTTTTTACTGTAAGGGTGACAGAGCCCTGGAACAGGCTACCCAGGGGGGTTGTGGAGTCTCCTTCACTGGAGACATTCAAAACCTGTCTGGACACGTTCCTATGTGATGTACTCTAGGTGGCCCTGCTCTGGCAGGGGGGGTTGGACTAGATGATCTTTCGAGGTCCCTTCCAACCCCTAGGATTCTGTGATTCTGTGATTCTGTGAAAAATAATTTTATTAGAAGCTAGCGTATTGCATCTTTTTTTTTTTTTTTGCATATTTTCTTTTCCAATATAAACAAGAAAGATGTGAGCAGAGCAGCTTGTGATTCTTCTCATTTGTATTTGTTTAAAAGAACTCTTGTTATGAAGTATATGAACTGAAGTTAAGATCAATAATATTCTGGCAAACAAATTTCAACCCTGGTATACATATCCTTTGTCTTCAAATAAAATAGCATGCATGTCTTCAAATTAAATTATTCATATAATATCTAAGATAAGGAAAGAAACAAGTTTACATGTTTAATATTCTGTCATTTAGGAAAAAATAAATGGTTTTGTCTCTTAATAAAATACTTTACATTCACCGGAATCAAGATTTTCTTGATAAATATTAAAATATTTATCTTATGATATTCCAACCATGCAGATACAGAAGGCATTCATTATAATAAAATCTAAATAAAATCAAAGGTTAAAATAAGCACCAGACAGATGTGTTTGTTCCCAAATTACTGTAAATTTCAGGCATAAGTTTCCATAATATGAAACAGTCACTCTTGTTAGCTGGTGCATTATTTTAGGAATCTAAAAATGAATGTAGAATAGAATAAATGGAAAATATTAATGTTTGTCCTGTAGAAAGCTCAAACTGTTAATTTCTGTTCACTCTGGGTCAGATTAAAAAAAAAATAAGTAAATTAGAATTCGGCAGGGAAAAAAAAAAGGTGTGGTTGTGCATGCACAAAGCCACTTCTTTCTTTTTTTCAAAAAGGAGATTATCTTTGAGTCAATATGAATACACTAAAATACAAAAGAGTGTGATGTGTATTTAAATTAATGTTTTATAAACAATGTTTGGCTGTATAAAGTGAATGACAGTAGGTTATTTATGGAGAAAATTTTTAAACTTTATTGGAAATATTTCCCCGGTCAAAACTAGTTTCATTTTAATAGTGTTGAAATAAAATGAAAATGGGAACTTTCTAAAAAAAAAGAACAACTTTTGTCCATTGCAAGCCTGTTCCTGTGAAATATCTGATTTTCAGCAACCCACAGATTTGAAAGCTGCTGTTTAGTTGTGTTTCTACTGCATATAATGAAGGACATTTAATCACCTGATGGTACCACAGACAAGGACGTCCTATGGAGGATTGATCCATCCTATCCAGTCTATTTCTGCACTATTCATGTACTTAGCCAGCCCTACCCTGAGGATGCTCTGATCTCAGAATGGGACTGGGAACAAAGACTGGCAAAAGAAAAATGCCACCAGCAGTCCCGCAGCTCTCATGTGCAGAAAGCTCTCTGTAATAGCCATTTTTTTATTCCAAAGTGCACATGGAAAGTACAGTTTTCCAGAAGCCAGAAGTTCTTACTACTCAAAACTGACAAAGTTCCCAGGGGA
Source organism: Calypte anna (assembly GCF_003957555.1). Lineage (NCBI taxonomy): Eukaryota > Metazoa > Chordata > Aves > Apodiformes > Trochilidae > Calypte > Calypte anna. Next base: position 142,667,412 of record NC_044244.1, read on the forward strand.
GTTCATGTTTGTAACACTGCTCTTGTCAGACTTAATCAGATTGTGTACCAGTTACCCATCTATATTTTGGTTCTGTAGTCTATATAAAATACACTTGTAAACTATCTAAAAGACATCTCTGCTTGTACAACATGATAGCTCAGGTCCTGATGCACAAAGCAGACACCACAAGTGATCCAAGTGCTTCTGAAAGGAGATGCACTGTCACTCAAACGCATAATACCCTGCTGATACAAATACAAAAAGCCTTTTAGAATCTGTGCTGCACAGACCATGTGTTAGTTGGTAGGGGACAGTAGCTATTACCTCTCTGCTGTACATCATGTTTAAGATTTAAAATGAATGTTATAAATAAGCGTGCTCTTCTGAGGTATTTCATTACTGGCGTGAACCCCATAATTACACAGAGATCTTGTTCCCTTACTTCCTGAGTATATTATTCAATATATTCATCTTTGCCTGGCCAGTCTTCAGGTACAGTTCTGAGTTGATGTCATTATTTGGGTAAGTAAAGGCTTACAAGGTTTTCTGGCCTTTACCAGTAGCTTTTTTTCAACTGTGTTACTGACAACTTCTCAGCTCATGAAGAGAACTACTGCTTTATTAAACTCCTGAGTATACCTGGTGACCCTATCGTTTAAGGTTGTGGGGTATAAAACCAATTAAAATTAAATAAATGAAGTCAGGCTGAAGTAGATACTTTAAAAGTGTTTCATAGAAAGATTGAGATGGAAATCTTGGAACAGAACCTTGTGGCAATGTCACAGAATACTACACAATAGAAACAATACACATAGACTCAAAAATAAAAAGGATTTTAACGTGCTCTAACTTCAAATACAGTGCCTTTAAATAGTTCACAACACTATGAATCAGCAGATTTTAAACACGTGAAAGTGACATCACCCATTGCATATAGGCAGTATGTTGCATACTAGAATCTTAAAGGTTAATTTTGGCTACAGGAAATCATATGCTAAAGCTGAGGCTGGGACAAGAAGGATTTTGCTGTCCACACAGAGCTCATTCGCCATTGTCAATGAGTGAGAGTGGACTGGGAACCACTTGTGTAGAGCACAGCAGATACTCGAAGGCTGCATCATTATTCTGCAATCCAGAGTTGTATCTTTTAAAATGAATTCTGCATGGGGTTTTTTTTTGTTTGTTTCAGTTTGATGTTTGGTTTTTGGTTTGGTTTGGGTTTTTTTATTTGTATTTTAATGAATGTCGTTTCTGCATCTCAGCTTACAAAATAAGGTATTCCGTGAATATTCTTGGAAAAATCAATTGATTAATCAGTCATGGCCTGAGTTACTCCTCAGTATAAATAAAGGTTGCAGAATTTATCTCAGAACACTCACAAGCTTTGGAAGAAGCTGAACTGGAGTCATATCTCACTGTCTCAAGGCAATATTATTAATTCCTTAATGCCAATAAGGTATAATTTCCTGACATGGTTGACAATGTCAGTGAACAGGCTACCTCAAAAGTTCATAAGGGGCCCCTTCCATTTCAGTAAGTGAACTAATTGAGCTGTTCTCTGAAGACTTCATGTTCGTACTGAGGAATGAATATAGTTGTAAAACATCAGTGCAAAGCAGTTCACTATTTTCAGAGCCTTTCTGTCATGACTTCTCCCTTACCTCTTCCTTTTCCTCCACCATTCTCCACACCTACAGAGTAAGAGCTCCATGTGATAATTTCTAGGTTCCATTCTGTATTATTATTTTGACAACCCAGCCAGTAACATCAATTTTTTCTTTGGTGAGTGGGGGAAAAAAAACCAACAAAAACAACTTTCCAGTGGAAAACAGATAAAATACTTCCTGGATATTACTCACCATCCATTAAGAAGTATGATGGCAACAGCAGTCAGAAACGATATTGGGGGGAAGGGGCAGAAGAGAACTGAATCAATCTCTAGATAAATGTGATGAATTGGCAGCTCTAGAGAACACAACTGATTGAGCTTTTCCGTTCTGCTCTCCTGATACATAGAGTTTGACTCAGGTGATTCAGGTTACAATTCAAGCTGTTTTGACCAAAATAGGGTTATTTAGAATCATAAGTATTGTTCATGTATGAGTGTGTGTGAATAAGAGAGGGAAAGGGAGAGAGTCTGTGGGCATATATGAATGAATACAATTTTATCTTCCTGCAGTTTTTTCAGTCTTAACAAATACTGGTTATATAATTTAATTAATTTTTTGCAATTGCACAGACAATTGCAAATCAGTTGGTGTGATGACCAGGGCTGTGCACTGATCTACTGGTGATACTGCACAGGCTGTGGGACAAGCAGTGTAATATCTGGTTATTTGGGGTTTTTTTTGTGAAGTGTTAACTCCTTGAATGGCAGCACCTGGTTATTTGTGACGGGTGCTTGGTCACTGAAGTTATAAAACTTTTTCTGTTTCCAGACATTGGCTCGAAACTTGTACAGAAAAAATAAAATTAATTCCTAATGATTAATCAATCTGCCTAAATAATAATATATTTTATCATTATATTATTAATACTTCATGAATACCAAGATTTTTATGATGATTGTTAGTTATAGAAGGCCAGCATTGTTACATGAATGTGATTTTTCAATGTAGTATTAATTTATTTAGGTGAGAAAAATTGCTATTAAACCCTTCTGTTATTTTGTAGTTATGCATCTGTACATGAAAAACAACCTTATTCTTATGTGATACTATCTTTCCAGTGTACTGTTTTGCCTAATAGCCAGGATTGTATCTTTTCCATATATAAAGTGCCTGCAGTTCTACCGATGATAAAAAGATGACATCTCTAGATATGTACAATTACTGTCTGTATGCTGTTGCCATGATACATCAATAATCCAATTCTTTCCTTTGCTGAAAAAAAGAATGAAAAAAAACCACAACAGAAAGCCATGGGGTTTTTCTGTACTTGACATCAGTATGTCAGATTTGTATTAACAACTGTGGTTTTTCAAAGGTTTTCATCATCTCCCAAGCCAGACGAAAATACAAGTCCGTTTTAATTTTTTTCTGTATTATATAGAGGCAGCATATATACAAAATCATATGTATCAGAAATAATAAATTTAAGAAATCCAAAGTCTGTGCTGAGTATTAGTTTTGTGTTTGTTTTTGGTGGCTTTAGTTAAATTCACAAAATATATATTAGTAAAATAGATTCTTTTGTTTTCTGAAGTTCTCATTTTATGTAAAAACATCTAGATTTCCTCTTGTTTCTTAAAAAACTGTTGATAGCTGTGTATTTTCTCTATGATGTATATATATTTCCAATCTTTTAAGTCTGTTTAGTTCCCTTCATTCACTTCACTTGGTTAGCTAGTTTTGGGTTTGTTTTCTATAATTGAGGATATTAAAAAAAGCCCCCTCTAACACTGTCATAGTCTTTCTTTGCTTTCCTTGGAATGTAATCAAAGCCATTTGTTTTAATAACTTGAACCTTGAGAAAGTGCATGTTTTGAAGGAGCAGTAATTTTGCTCTAGAAATCTTTACTTAGTGGAAAATCTGGAGAACTTCCCCTGCCTCTGGCTTTTTCAAACATGATCTTCTTGTCATATCCACTTTCCATCTTTCCTCTTCCTTCAGAGAAAACCCAATATAAGTGCAGACAGTGGAATGGAAGATGCAGTCAGAATAGTGTCATAATATCACTTAGAATTGGAGTAAAGACATGCCATCCTGAAATAGAAAACAGAAAACATATGGCAGATAAGGAAAAAAAATGCATTAAAATGTGCATTTATGATTTTTTTCATTCGTTCCCACTTTTTATGAATTTTCCTTTTTGGAGAAACTCATATCAGCTATCATTTGAAATACAGCATTTTAAGCTTCAGATGTTAGAAAAGAGGGATGGGTTTTGGAAATTTAGGAGAAGCACTTTGCTCAATTCTGAACATTTTCTGGACTTTATAAGCCAGACTGCCTTTTTTCCCATATGACCACAAACACATAAAAATTGTTGATGCTTAAATGTGAAGATGTGACCTTTTTTGTGTGGTAGGTAGTAGCTAACAGGTTGATTATGAGAGGTGCTATCATTCAAGATTTTAGGATGTTTTATTTTGTTTTTTTTGTTTTTTTTTCTTTTTGACTTGGAGCAATAATACCTACTTAAGAGGGAAGGCTGTATTTTGACAGAGATTATGCCAACACAGGAAGACAGAGAAAGAATTGCACCAATGTCCTCAAACTAAATAATTAAATCTTCTACAACTTTTGTGCATGACCCCTAATGCTGAAGCCTCTTTGGGGATTTCCTGTACTTGCAGTTAATTTGTATTGTAGATAAATATTCCAGAAATGAGAGATATTTGTTTTTCACATTGTGCCATAGCTTGTGTGAGAAAGAAAGGGAATATTCTGCTAATGTTTGAGAGGAGAATGTATTGTTTTACTAGGTTGCCAGGTTGCAAGGATGAAATATTGATGTGAAAAAAATGGCAGGAATATTTTACTCTTTTGATGAAAAGATAGCCTAACTTTAGTTTTTAAAAAGAAAATATGGGAGTCTTCCCTTTGTTTTTCCCAAATACCCAGGGATCCATTCAGTGGATAGCTTCAGCAGTTGATACCATACAATTCAGAACAGATGTGAAATGAGAGGCTGGCAGGGGTGGGAGGGGGGAAAAGAAAGCCAGCCAGAAGCAATGGGTAATTACAGGAACAGCAGAAAGAAAGGTAAAGAAAACTGCCCTCAAAATATAATACATTTTGTATTTCAGAAAGAGGAAAGATAGTTGCACCATTTCAAGACATGAAAACCTTAGCATATGTTACATGTTGTCTCCATTCAGATGAGTAATACTCATTTTCAGTTGATACATTGAAAATGATACAGAAAAATACCAATAGAATGCAATTCATACTTTAAAATGTTCTACATGCAATAATTTTTAAGAGGAGCATTTATTGTGGTTATAAATCTTGGGGCTTAGCCATTGATGTCCTTTAAAAAAAAGGAAAGATATCATGAAAAAAAGGAAAGATATCATGTTATCAAAGAATAGCTTGTGAAGTGCATGCCATACTCAAAATACAAGCCAAAATATATTGAGATTAATAGTTTCAGGCTTTGTTATAAGACTCTGGAAATAAGCATCTGGGATTTGCAAGAGGATAGAGCAGAATTCCTTCCCATCCCTTTTCTAGGATGCAAGAAGGAATACTGACTAGTCAAAGACCATTATATCTGCTTCACTATTAGGAAAATTTTAATAAACTTCTGTTCATTTTAATTCCAAATCATGAGCTTCTGATATTTAAGCTAATGAAGTTACATTTTACTACCAATGAAACAAAGATGGACTGCTCTGGGTCCACTTGCTCAGTTGAGTCTGATGCAAAGGCTGATGCTCAGTGAGAATATGAGTTCATTTCATACACTTCTGCACTGTCTCTGGGGTAGCACATCTTTAGGCATGAAATGAAGATTTCTCTGTAAATCTAGAAATTCTAAGTTGTCCAAGAATGGTAGAATAGCTTATTTGTTGGAAAATGGGCAGTTAAAGCACATCTGTACTGTTAAGAGTTGAGACAAATTACTCTCCAGCCTACCAGCTAGCCCAGCACTGTTCCTCTATGGATATTTACCTTTTCTTCCTTTCACCCTGAAAAGCAGCATGGCCATATCAAAGCTGCTTACTAGCTGCAGTGCTTCAAATAGATCTTTTCCCAGATGATGGATGAGTACTCTTTAGAAATCTATGAATTAACCAAAGGCCAAAGCTATGGAGGCAGTGGGCTAACAGCTATGGGTAAACCTTTCTAGTGCTCAAATCTGGCTTTGACCCTTTTTTTTTTCCTTACTCACACATGACTCTAGATTCCACCTCATCTGCACTGTAAGTCCTCAAATATAAAACTCATGCTTTTCCATGATGTTCAGTCCTCTAATTGCTCAGGCTCTTTCATGCCAGTTCTCAGGCCTGAAAAAGACCTCAAAAAATGGAAGGGCTTAAGACCTTCAGGTGATTCTTCCCCTGTACTCAGCACTGGTTAGGCCACACCTCGAGTACTGTGTCCAGTTCTGGGCCCCTCAGTTTAAGAAGGATGTAGAGGTCCTGGAACAGGTCCAAAGGAGGGCAACCAGGCTGGTGAAGGGACTCGAGCACAGGCCCTATGAGGAGAGGCTGAGAGAGCTGGGGCTGTTCAGCCTGAAGAAGAGGAGGCTCAGGGGAGACCTCATTGCTGTCTACAACTACCTGAAAGGAGGCTGTAGCGAGGTGGGAACTGGACTCTTTTCACAGACGACCATCAACAAGACAAGAGGACACAGTCTTAAGTTGTGCCAGGGGAGGTTTAGGTTAGATATTAGAAAGAATTTCTTCACGGAGAGGGTGATCAGGCTATGGAATGGACTGCCCGGTGAGGTGGTAGATTCTCCGTCCCTGGAGACATTTAAAAAAAGTCTGGATGTGGCACTCAGTGCCATGGTCTAGCAACTGCTCCGGTGGGTCAAGGGTTGGACTAGATGATCTCTGAGGTCCCTTCCAACCCGGCTAATTCTATGATTCTATGATTCTATGATTCCCTGGAGGTTTCACTTACTAGGTAAAAACTGGGGAGAGACTTTTTACAAGAGCATGTAGTGAACAGGCAAAGGGTAATGGTATAAACTGGAAGAGGGTAGATTTAGATTAGGTATTAGAAAGAAATTTTTAGGGTGAAGTTGTTGAGACAGTGTAAGAGGTTGCCCAGGGAAGTTGTGGCTGCCTCTTCCCTGGAAGCATTCAAGACCAGAATGGACAGGACTTGGAGGAACCTGGTCTAGTACTCAGAAAAGAATTGTCAAAATAAAGTAAAAGCAACATCTCAATTTTAATTTTCTATTTAAATGATGGTAATAATTGTACTAATCACAGGTTCTGCAGCCATGGCTGGGCAGCATCAGATGACAGCACCTTTATTCTTTTTAGCTTCAAAATGTAGCCATTGATCCTCACTGTTGCAGATTTATCCCCTGGTCTACAGCTGTCACTGTTCAGGAACCCTGATGTGTTTTAATGCTGTAGACTGGGTAAGGTTTTATTTGAAGGGAAGCAGCACCATCTATTGCAACCTGTTATCTTAGCTCCAGATGATATAGAAGCAGCCATCCTGAGACACATTTTAAACTCTTTCTTGCATTTACTTTTATAGGTTTTTCCCAGACCAGATTCAGGTGAGGTGAAGATCTCTGTATATGATAAGGTACGGGAGAGAGGCATGTAGCATATATGCATATGTCCAGTGGAATGGCACAGCTAAAAGACATACCTGTTTGCAAACTAAAATAAAATTATAGCATAAGCCTAGTCCTGACTAACTGTTGCATTTAAGTTACTTGGCTGAAGTTTTCATTTCTGAAGTGGGAGGATCAACAAAAGTTAAGAATATGATTTACCCAGGTGATATGCTCTCAAAATTTGGTTTCAGAAGTAGCATTAATGTAGGTGTGTAATACAGTGTGTTCTTCTAACAATGACAGTGCTATTGTCATCCATCTGTACTTCTGATTCTTCTTTTTTTCCAGACTGTCTACAAAGCCTGGCTCTGTTCCCAGTATTTTGAAGTCACACAGTTTCACTGCAGCAACAGAATTCCTTGCAAGCAATACTGTTTGGAGGTTCAGACGAGGTGTCCCTTTATATTACCAGACAATGATGATGTCATCTATGGAGGACTATCAAGTTTCATCTGTACAGGTACAGTATAGAAAAGCTAATTTCACCTGTTTTCATAAGTCTAGATGCTAAGGAGAATGTGGCTAATGCTTCTTCCATGAGCTCTAACTGTGAGAGCCTGGAGGTATTCCTCATTGCAAAGATTTCCCAGAGTTGCTAGGCTTTGAGCCCAGATTTATTAATGCATATTTATGCTACAGCTTGCCACAGTCATTAACTTTACAAAACAAAATTATGAGAAGAAATTTGTTCTGGTTGTTTTTAATGCTTAATATTTTGATGGATGATTTCTGTTGCTCCATGTCATCCAGTATGTGTAGAATGGAGGCTCTGTGTCATACAATATTCATGAAAAAAAAGGAAAATTAGATCAGTTTTTAGTATATTCAGTTTTGTTCATCTGATAAGGACCAGCTGATTAAATGGTTTGGTTCCTTATGTAAGGAGCCATTTTCCTACGAACATAATCCCAGAATGATCCAATGAGGACATGGTAGGCAAGAAATACGTCTGGTATATTTCAGGGGCCTCAGACAGCTTTTTTAAGAGTAGCTGAGTGTTATCCTCACAGAAATTCAGCTTATATCAACATCCTTTGCAGATTTCCAGTGCCTGGAATATCATCCAAGAATTTTGAAGATATTTAGTAAACTTATTACCACTAACTCAGTAAAATTATATTTCAATACTTAGGTCATTTGATAGCCTGGTCCAAATACCTGAAATTAGACAGTCTCCATTTTAACTTAGGGCTGCACTGGAAAGGCTGATTCTAAATGAGTTGCCCAAGGTGAGCTAGTTCAAACCAGAGTATAATGTAGAGCTTCATAAATGCTCTATATCATCAAAGAGACAGGCATAATGTGTATGACAACTCAGTTCACTTTATATGCTGTGTTTGGACTCTGGGCAGTTCTGGTAGCAAGGTGTTCTTCTTGAAGATTAAACCTATTCCACCCAATCAAACAACACCCACCCATATGCAAAAGAAAATATAATGATTTGTAAACCGAGTTATAGTTTGGTAGTCATCAATAAGATAATAGTGTTTAGCACTACACTTCAGTCATTTTGTAAATATTAATAGCCTTCCAATGTGCACACACAGCTAGCAAATTAGTTTTGTTTTCCAGTTTAAGATAGGAGAGTAAAATCTGAAGTGAGAGACATAGGACATTTTCATTTACAACATCTAAGCAAAATATATACGTGTGAATATATATACATGAATGTATACGCTTGCAGGCATACATAATAGCAAAGAATGAACATCAATAAAACTACCCTAATATTTATTTCATAAAATCTCATAGGACGTAGATATTCACCTCTCCATTTTCCTAGGATATCTCCAAGTTCAAATTCATTCCTAAAATACACAAAGTATTTATATATATATGTCAGTTTTATATATATTTATATATATAAATTTATATATATAAATATATATATATAAATATATATATTTATATATATATGTCAGTTGCTACCTCTGAGTGTGGGATGAAAATCTGTCAGGGTTTAACACTGGCCCGGCAATTAAACTGAATAACAGATGTCTCTATTAATCCCCCTCTCCTCCCTGATAGAGAAAGGAGAGACAATAAGGGAGAGAGAGTTATGGGTGGGAAACTAAACTACACAACTTTAATAAAACAGTAATGATAAATAGGAAAAATTACTAAATGTATACCAATATACAGGAAAATTGATACCACGTTCCTCCTCCCCCAGTAACTCTCACATCACCACTGAGGCTGCAGGGCAGCCCTGGGAAAGTCCAGGCTGGACTTCTGGAGTCAGCAGCAGTCGGGAGCTGGAGGCAGGAACACACAGATTCAGGCTGGCATGGATCAGAACCACAGGCAGACAAGCAGACAGAATCCTCCCAGGATGCTGAAGCAAACAGGAACAGGAGAAGGGAAAGCAGGAAGGGGTTTGACCCTCGTGATCCCTCAAATTTATACTGAGTATGATGTGTATGGGATGGAATACTCTGGTCAATTTTGGCATCTATCTTGTCCGTTCCTCCCCAAAGGAGGGCTGCAGGTGGGACCTTTTTACTCCTTTTCTCCTTCCGGAGGGCAAAATGTTCCTCAGAGCTGAGCAGTATTCTTGGCTCTGCATACCAGTCTCTAGCTGTAACTATAAACATTGAGTGTTATCAGTCTTACAAGCAGACACTGACATACTTGCTGTTAATTTCAGCAAGTGCAGGTACTTACAGGAGACTTAGCTGAAAGCAAAAGTACAAGATAGAAAATTACCTTTATCCTGGCCCAAACCGGAACAAAAGCAGACTGAGGGGACGATTAAACTCATTTTATTGCAGGAAATTAGTCATGTGGTATCTACACATAAATTCTGTGACTAAGCTCTCAGTAGTTTCGCTGAGGATCTGGTGTACTCAGTAGTGCTGGAAGCTATTTAATTCAAGCCTAAGTTGGCATCTTCACCCAGTGAGCTGACTAGCTCTCTGCAACCCACTAACATGGGCTGCCCTCTTATTTGTTGTAGCCAATGTTAGTCACAAAGTTATTATTGAAAACACTTAAAATCAAACCCCAGTCTCAGCTCAGGAGTTCACTAACTGACATTTGGTTGAAGTTTATATCCATTCGAGTCAAAACCCTCAGCACTGGAAAAGCAGAGCTTGTATTCATGGACCCTTGGGAGTCAGCAAGCTGAAATAGGGCAGTTGTGTGCAAGAGAAGAGAGAAACAAGGCTGGAATGCAAACTTTGTCTGGAATATAGATCTGTTGCCACCCTCTTATTTATCAGTAAGTCACTGTAAGAGCATTTTCTGCCACTGAAAAACGAGAAGTTAGACTAATTGCTGTGCAGATAAGGATTTACACTTCTATGCGGTTCAACAAAACCTGAATGATTTCATTCAAAGAACAGTGAATTCAACAGCAGACAAAATACTCTACTTCAGCTGTCTCCTTGACAGCTAACTTGAAATTGTTTTGCAGAAAAGCAACTAAAAGCAGGTGTCCCAACTCTTGAAGAACCTTTTCTCCTGCTGCACTTCTGGGATTCCTGGTTACTGATCCTGTTTTTCCTTGGATGGGTGAAATTCATTAGCAAAAAAAAAAAGTGAGGTTTGAATATTTCCATTGCTCCTGATTTTGGTATTACCTCATGGGTAGAAATGCTACAGGTCTTTCTTTTTTGTTTTGCTTATTTTTTATATTTTGACTTACACTTTCAAAGAAATCCAGCAGGTATTGAATTGGTTATGTTAGTATATTTTTTCTAGACTAGTTAAGATACATCTTTAATTATAAAATATTGTCTGGAGAGAAGAAAAAAAGAAGCTCCTCTGCTTATAGGATGATTTATCTCTGAGAAATGGCAAGAATTGGTGATTTTTTTTTCTTTAATAATATTTTAGAAGCACTAGTTTTATAATAAGATCTTCCTTTCCTCCTCTCCATGGTAACAGACAACTTCCACAGGGTCCTGCAGAGATTTAGGTTAATGGAAAGATAGAGGATTGATTTCTATAAAGCATTTTAATACACCATGGAATGTAACTAACTGGAAAAGGTGCCCTGTTGATAGCTGTTTTTATTTGAAGTTGACTGCAGCACAGAGAGCAGGATGCAGATATAAACATCACATGTAATTTCCAAGCTGCAGCCAGATAAGGGACTGGTCAGGCTTCACCTCCCCAGTATATGGGCAACTGCCATGTCATTACTGAGCTGCCACCTCCCCAAATCATCCACGTCCCACCACAGCATCCAGCAGAAGTGCAGGGACACCTGCTGGAAGTGGGAGCATGGCAGCACTAGCAGCAGCCTGAGAACCCATGTAATTTTTATTTTTTTTCCCTCTCTGGACAGGATTTTTCTTGAAGTTGAAGGCTGTAAGAAAAAGAAGCACTGGAGGCTGAAAAAAACTAAGAACTTTTTTATCCTTCCTTGGGAGTTCCGTGTGATGAGAATATATCACAGGACTGGCTATTTTTTCCACAAGAAATTTTGCATTGTTATCTTAGAATTTCTGAATAGGTTCATTTTAAAATGCTTAAAAATAAAAATTGCTATGTGTAGAGTCATTAGAGGGAGGCAAGCTGGAGCCATAATTATGGCTAAGAATCATTCATAGTGGTAGTGTATGTCCCAGTCCTCGGATACTGTCAAATTAAAAAATAAAAGAAGTTGTAGATTATAATATGGAGCAAGTATTCTAAACTGAGAATATCTTACTTGATTATCTCCCATGAAAGCAGAAGAGAAGAGGGGATGCTACATTAGCTGTGCATCACTGACACTTTTTTGTAGTACTTTGTAGACAACCACAGTGCAAAAGATAGTACTTGGGTACTTTCAGAACAGTCAGAATCAAGTATGGTTCTGATTATGGAAACATGTGGTTAGCTAGAAAGAAGTCTTTTTTTCCCTCTTCCCCCTTTCTTCTTGGAAACAGAAGTCACAACCAGAAAGAAAATCTTTCCACCAGGCACTCTTTGGGACCATATCGTTTTTCATATTCATTAACATTAAATGGTTGCTTTCAGTTTAGATCTTTGTAGTTTATACCTGTATGATTGAAGTTTCCAGTGGTTTAATCTAATGTTTTGTTTTGCAGCTCAGATATCTAATATTTCCTGTGCAAAGCCAAATCATATTTAAGGGACATAATAATATTGTATAAGATACATTACAGAGTACAATTAATGTATCCTATGCAATGTTCCAGGTCAAGATTTTTAATTGTGACTTATGAAAACAGTGTGCATAGCAATGGGAGTGTTTTGTGTCATGGATGTAGTCATCTTTCCCTTTTTTTTCCCCAGTGTGAATGAAAGATGAGGAAGATTCCCTTCACACGTGCTCTTTGAGTGTGAAAAGAGAGCTGAAAGTTGTATGAGTTTAGGTACAGAGCACTGGGAAGAGACTGGAAATACTTCACAACTCCTGCTTTTCCTGTGCCTTTCAAAGTACTACGGCTCAGCAGCTGGCCTGGGGACTGGTCTAGCCCCTAAACTGCTTCTGTTTGGCTCACTGCAGTCTCCCAGTGGAGATAGACAGAGGATGTGGAGGCCATGGAAGTTTTCTTCACAGCCAAAACTGTCCATTCAGTTTGTTCAGGAGAGAAAACGTGAGATCTTAGTTTCTACCAAATGAGCAGCAGAGACGCCCAAAGAGAAGGGAGAAGACATTACCTCTGCACTGCACACATAGCCCTTCCCTGAGCAGACAGGACTTACTGGCAATGCTGCAGTTGCACCCACATTAGTAACCTAGTCCAGGAGTCTGCTTTTGAAACAAACCTGTTCACAGTCTTTGCTGTTTGACTTGGACTTGTGAGAGTTCTTGGAGGATACAAACTGGGTTTCTGGGGATTAAACTAGGAGATGTTCTACTATACCTAGCATGTCCCAGCTACTAATGCACATTTAGTAGAATCAGAGTGCAACTAGTGAGTGGTAAAAAGTCCTCAGATGCATTCAGGGTTGACATGAGATACTCAGCAACAGCTATTTCATTGTAGAAACCTTCTTTTGCCCCAAACTATTTGTTGATAGGGTCATAGCTTATTCTCACCATGGAGTAGAGCCCCACAACTGCCCTCCATATGTCAAGTCTGGACCACCTGAAGGCACAGAATTTGGCCTACCTTTGTTGGACTTTATTTTTATTGACCAGCATTTATGGTCTTTTTGTGCCTTGTGGCATAACATCAGCAAATATCAAGCAGGAAATCCCAGCCATGTATTAACACTATTTACTTGTACAATGGATATCGTGGAATATGATGGAGCAGTTGAGTACATCTTTGCAGGAAAGGAAAGGGATGCAGTAAGCAGCAATAACTCAGAGATGTGTTCATTAGCTTCTTCAAAAAAAAAAAAGCATTGCATCCTTTGGTATTTCATAAGAGCAGCATCACCCAAACATGTCTGCTGCCAGCAAGGGGAGGATCAAATTTGTCTGCTCTTCAGTGCTGAACAGACTTCAGATACCTTCCAGTGCAGAAGGAAAAAGTAAGGGGAGAGAAGAGGTGAGAGCACAAGTGCTTCAGGTGCCTTGAATCACTTATATGTTTTCATTCAGTTCATACTAATTTATGGCTAATACTAACTAGTTCATATTAATTTAGGCTCATAATTCCATACTTCCAAAGTAACACCTCCTTTGCCTGATAATCATAGTGTGACTATTCTCCCAGCTACTAATTTTTGAAAATTATCACTAACATATGCTTATGTGATCCATGCAAAGTAGCACGTCCTCTGAAAATCCTCCTTCTTTAGAGTATTCACCAGAAAGGAAACTGACAGTCCTGCTCCATAGCACACAGTAATATTTCTAAGAACAAAGTGAAAATTATTATAAAGAATTTCACCAGTCTACAGAATTAGTTTTTGACTAACAAGTTTCAGCAAAGGGCTGAGGAATAATTCTTCTAATTACAGCTTATTCTCAAGGGGCAAATCTGTGTCTGGGTTTCAACAGCAGGTTTAAGCTATAGAATGCCTGTTTCAAAACAGATGCCCTGTTTTCTGTGCAATTTGAAAAGCATTTTTCTTGAGAAAATATAATATGTAAAATACATCACAATCTATCTTTTCTTTGGAGAACTCTTCAAGAAGAGGAAAATCTCTAAATTCAATGTGGTTTATGCTGTTCTTGGCAAACTCGAAAAAAAAAAAAATACTTGATCCAAATTCCTATTCTAAAAATAACTCACAATAATGTCATTTGCCTCCTGCCTACACCTCTTAGTAGGTCCTAAAATATTAAAATATTAAGCTAGCATATACAGCAGGACAAATCCCATTAATGTTTGACAAGCATGGTTTAAATCGTTACTAGCAATGGGTATTCTTACAAGGAAAATCTGACATGGTTTTACAGCAGATTCTGTCAACTAAATAGCTAGTCGTTTTGAGTACAGTGGCATTCTATCATAATATGTTTATTAGCTTCAAAAATTCTTGTCCTGTAAAAACAACCTAGGTAATTAATCTATTGAAATCCCTGAACTTTATATGGCAACCCTCTATTCAGGTATTTATGATCCTTTCCTATCATACCAAAGTAGTAAAGCCTTTTGTCCAAGAATTGTGCATAATAGAAGCAAACCTAGAGCAAACCTTTCTAGAAGCAAGTTATCTGACCTTGTATCTCAACATGGTACAGCTCAAAAGGTTTATTGCATAGCCTTGAGAGTCACCCATTTGCTTATTCTTCTGATCTGCAGCAGCTCAGTCAGTTTTACAGGGATAACAATGAACTACAACAGCAGGAAGAAATTGGTCCTGTCCATATTTTAGAGAAAAAAACAACAAACTGAGCATAGTGAAGAAACACAATTTTTCTTGAATGTGGACCCATAGACAGAGGCATCTATCTGTAATGGTCACCAACATATAATGATAAAATGAATTTAAAGTACAAAGGTCTTATCCAACAATTGGAAATGGAAATTAACCTCTTCAAAAGAGCTTAACAACCTTATTCAACAGTTAAAAAACAATCTGACTAAAGAATAATTTGCTTAAGCCTTCTTCTACATTTAATTTTATTACTTTTTATAATATGAAGGGTATAAAATACATGGCTAAACAGAAGCATCATAATGTGTCACAGACACAGCAATTTAGAAATTCAGAGGGCCATCTGGATAAGATCGAAGAGAACTGGCTTCCATATCAGATGTGAGCAAGCAGAGTGATAAAATATCTAATGTGTTCTCTTGCCTTCTGTAGTTGGAAAATGTTAATATTGAAATCTCAGAAAAAATGCTTCAGAAAGACAAATGTCCTGCAGAGTCTTGGCTTCACCAATACAATGATGTCACTGCTGGATGGATCACTCTCAGCAGAATTTATTTACTTTGTGCTTCACAATAAAATGGAGCATTCAGCACTTCTGGTATCCTACATCCGCTTACCTGGTTTCTTCTTCTACTTGATGAGCTTTTCTTCAAGCACAAGAAGCCTGGTATGCCTCTCAAGCAGAAATCTATGTTAGAGAGGACAACAGTTTAGAGTTGCACAGAAAGAAAATGAGGACAAAACCTCATATCATACCGAAAATATCATACCAAAAGATTTTTTTTTTCCTGTGGCTTTCCAAAATATTTATCCAATGACAAAAAATACATCAAACAGATCATTTTCCTTTGATACTGACTGGAAGATGAAGAATACTGTGGCTTCATAGCTCTTTCTTTAGCAAAGAAACCAAGAAGAGGGGTAAGCAAGACCAGCTGCTAGAGATACAAATCCAGCTACAAGCATGACATATCCTGACAGTTTTGGGGCAATGGGTGGAAATGTACCCATCTCTTTTACATGCTGGTTCCCCTGAAAAAAAATGCAAGTGCTCAGGCAAAAAGCACAGCATTCTCTGAGTTAGCTGGTGAGCAGACCATGTATCTATAGACAGTCTTTGTGTTCTTAATTCTTGTATAAGAAAATATTTGCAGTTTGCTGGTTTTTCTCCAAAGCTGTGAATATAATGCTCATGCTGTCACCCCTTTTTCTTTCGGTCTTTTCGGTCAGCATGATTCAGCTGAGCAGGATACATGGGATTTATCTACAGTCATGTCTCTAGTAACATATCAGTCAAATGACTAACCTGAATCCTTGCATCAGCATTAGTAACTCACACTCCCTACAGATATAACTGCTGTGCTGATCATCAATATGTTATCTGTGCATTTAAAAAAAAAAAATCTGGTTACAAAGCAAAGCAATAGGTTTTGTGTGACCTTTGTGAGTGATAGCATGACTGGAGAACAGTTTGATACCAAAAACGTATCCTGGAAAATTCTAGAATATTGATTAAGAACAAGGTCCAAGAATCTCCAGATGGACCAAAATTCCTGTTGGTGAAATATATAAACACTGAGCATCCTGGTAATACAGTAATCTGAAAACAGAACCACAAAGGCAGAAGAGGAAGAGGGAAACCTTGGCAGCTTGGTGGGCAGAAGCATCCTTTCTGTTCCTTATCTCAAACTGCTTGTTCATATAAAATATTTTCCAAAGAGAACGTCATAGATTTCTTTTCTCCATGGTTTTCCAAGGCTGATATATCCAGCTTTCCAGAGTTTCTGTAAGTCACGGGTATATAATTATGTGACTGAACAGACCGACTGATTAAATCCAAGGGGCCAAAACTGATAATCATAACTACAAAAGAGTATGTGGTGAAGCACAATTGTGAAGTTGCATTACCTCAGTGTAAAAACTGTCTGAATTTATCTAAATGTTTTGCAACTGTCGTATGAATAGCAGTTCTGTATTTAATTCATTATTAAATGCATAACTGCAAATTCAAAACCTAAATTCAATTGCTGAACTGAAATAAAGAGGA
Organism: Calypte anna; assembly: GCF_003957555.1. Lineage (NCBI taxonomy): Eukaryota > Metazoa > Chordata > Aves > Apodiformes > Trochilidae > Calypte > Calypte anna. The sequence goes on from NC_044244.1 coordinate 142,684,427, forward strand.
AATGTAATTTTGCATTAAGACACATCTTAAATGTAGCTCTGAATGTGGAGTTGCCTTCAATTTATTTATAATTCAGTAAGTGCAAAAGTGCCCTATTTAAATACCCTTTGATTGCCAACTTGTATACATAGGCTTTGATTTCAAAGTAAGTCTGGGTTTTCCTATAACAAGGCAGGAAATACAGTTTGAATAGTAAACAAGCCTCAGTGGAATCCAAACATTAAGCATTCTCTGTGCGTCTTCAATTACCACCAATAGTTTGAGCTACTGCAGTCACAGAACAGATCATGTAATTACCTGCTTTGGGAGGCACTTCCTGTATGTTAGCATGTTTAAAAACACAGTTATGCACACAAACACCAAAAGATGGGCCTCAGAAAATACAGAATCAGAGAATGATCTGGGTAGGAAAGGACCTCTAAGATCATCAAGTCCAACCCTTGATTCACTACCACTGTGGTTACCAGACCATGGCATTGAGTCTCTTCTTAAAAACCTCCAGGGATGGAGTACCCACTACCTCCCTGGGCATCCCATTCCAATGCTTGATCAACCTCTCTGTAAAGATTTTTTTTCTAATATCTAGCCTAAACCTCCCTTGGCAGAGCTTTAGTCCCTGCCCTCTTGTCTTACTGGGAGCTCCTGGGAGAAGAGACCGAACCCCCCCCCCGGCTACCCCCCCCTTTCAGGGAGTTGTAGAGAGTGATGAGGTCTCCCCTGAGCCTCCTCTTCTCCAGACTGAACACCTCCAGCTCCCTCAACCCTTCCTCACAGGACTTGTGCTGAATCCCTTCACCAGCCTAGTTGCCCTCCTTTGGACCTGCTCCAGCACCTCAATATCCTTCCTGAACTGAGGGGCCCAGAACTGGACACAGGACTCAAGCTGTGGCCTCACCAGCGCTGAGTACAGGGGCAGAATCCCTTCCCTGGACCTGCTTGGCCACGCTGTTCCTGATACAGGCCAGGATGCCATTGGCCTTCTTGGCCACCTGGGCACACTGCTGGCTCATGTTCAGCTTCCTGTCAATCCAGACTCCCAGGTCCCTTTCTGCCTGGTTTGTTGCATACGTTGTTGACAATAAGATATCTTTATTGTACTTTCAATAAAAAACTGTCCACTAGTTCCACAGTTCAGCAGAATTTTATAAAAAAAAACCATGAAGTCCATTCAGTGATGGTCTGTTAGAGAAGAAATAGTTTTCAAGTGTCTGTACTCTAAGTATCTAACCTGTCCTGGTGCAAAAATGGCCTGATTTGCTGCAGACTAAATCTCACTTTTATAGAAAATCAAACAAACTGTTCTCATTACTTTATCTTTGAAAAGTTGCTTCAAGACAAAAATAGAAATTGTGTGTTTTGTAAAAGACAACATTGCTCTACCTGTTCAAAAATTATTAATCAGATCAGGCTGCGTAACTCAGTAAAGGTCTAAATACAAAAATAACTCACATGTATATTGAGAAATATCGATAAATCCAATTATTGTATGATATTTTGAACTCATCTGGGATAGAGTAAACAAGTAGACTCTGAACAGCTGGGTTTGGAAACTGTTCCTATGAAGCTGTTGGATCTATATTGGTTTGAAAATGTTATCAATACTGTCAGTATATAATTTATATTATTTAATGTCTGTCTTTTCATGGAAAGTGACATTGCAGGATGTACTTATACACTGAGGAACAATTTCAATATCCTTTCACATTTTGTGGAAATGTCCAGTTTAATCTGTTGCTATTTCATCATTAATTTTTACTGTCCAAAAAGGAAGAGTTCATATATCTTTATTATTCAAAGATCATTGTTTTGTTTTTTGGTTTTTTTTTTAGATGACACATATAGAATCATAGAATCATAGAATCAGCTGGGTTGGGAGGGACCTCTGAGATCATCAAGTTTAATATCCCTCTCATCAATATCCCTCCAACAATTCCAATTATACAAAATGCAAATGCTTTGGGTGCCTCAGACTAACACAAAGATCTGGATTTGGTAGCTTAGACTAAACTATCAACTTTTTTTTTTTTTAACCTAGGACCCTCTGCAGATAGTTTTGTGCTTGATGTTTATTTTTTTCCTCTGTTTACCCTACAGGGCTCTATGAAAACTATCCAACCAATGCAGAACCAGAATGCTGTGATGTCAGATGGGGACTTTTATCAGATCATCAATCCAAAGGGACTAAAAAAACAAGTGGCTCAACAATGTGTCACAGGACATCGCTCACAGTTTCATCAGCATCAAGACTGTGTAACAGCAGACTTAAACTGTGTGTTCTTGTATTAATTCTCTTACATACAGTACTTACAGTCTCAGCAGCACAGAACTCAACAGGACTGGGCTTTGGAAGCATAACAACTTTGGAAGATAATTCAGCCAATGAGGAATAAAAGAAAGGATTCATCTTACATGATAGAAACACAACAGGCCCAAATGACTACAGTCAATAGCAAGGACTGAGTGCTTTACCCTCAGATCTCTTCTTCAATGACCTTTTGGGTAAAATGAAAAGAATGGGCCACTACCCAAACAACGAGGACACATGAACACAGCTTTTTATTGACTAAAAGGCTGTATGGTGACTTAAATTTCTCACACCATTTTATACACTGTGTTTTAATGTTTGGAGTTTCTTTTTTGTTTGTTTTTTGCACTTGTTAATACAGGATTTTATTTTTGGGATGGTTTCTCAAAGCTAAATTAAGTCTTTTCTCTGTCAATATATTTCTAGTCATTGTGTGTGTTCATCTGATAGTTCTGTCTTTTATGTCCTGTCAGTTTCTATTAGAGGAATGACTGCTATGATTCCATGACATAGCAAAAAAAAAAAAAAAAAAAAAAAAAAAAAAAGCCAAAAAACAACAAAAAACATAACAAAAAAAACCACACACAAAAAAGAGCAACTGAATAAAATTTAACAAAAAAAAAAAAAAAAAAAAAAAAGGAGGGGGAAAAAAAGGAAAAAAAAAAAAAGAGCAACCACAAAAAACCCCAAGCAAACCTAACTGTCCTCTTACTCATGGGAACCATTCATCTCCTTTCTCCTCCCATCTACGGTCACAGACAACATACATTTGCTTCTGTCTGTGTAATCACAATGAATGGGCACACTATTTCAGTGTGCCTCTGCCACTGTTGCACAAACCAGTTGACTGAGCAAACCCAAAAGGAGCATGAAGGGGGTTCCTTTTAGCCGAACAAACAAGTGCTCTCCTTACAAGGTGGGATTGGACAGTTCAAAAATGTAAAGAAATATATAACAAACTGTTGCTCCAATACCCGTTTTGAAGAAGTCCAGTCCTTTCTCACTGGTCAGTTGAACAGGAGCAGCCTTTTTTTTTAGATATGCTACGTAAAACCAGTTATGCTCAGCAAGTTGAGTAGTTGGGAAGCCTTCATATTGGAGGTGAAGGATTGGCATTCATTGTGAATTACGTTTTGAGTTCTTCTGCTATCTCATAACCAGCAGCTTTCCATAAGGAATGGGAGCAAAGAGCTTCCAAAATCCAAGTTTTTTGTCTCAGCAAGATTACACTAGAAGCCTTTGAGCATCTATAATACAAAATATCTCTTTGGTTTTGATTCTATTGTTTTTCTAATACCTGCATGTTGTTGAAAGCTAATCTAGTTCCTAAGGGTGCACAAGAATGTGTTAGCACAGATAAAGAAAATATTTTGTTTTAAATATACAGGACAAGCGTTTTCATAAATGTGCAATAAAACCAGTCAAGACATACTAGGATATGAGTAGTCAAGAGAAAAGATTGTAATCTGATTGCTGATTTTCCATTGTTTGGGATGGTTTTTAATTTGTTTACTTTTATTTTTTGTGGGAACATTTCACCTGCTGAGTGTATGAAAAATTTGTTTTTTAAAAAGGCTTTTTAGAGTTTACAGTAGAATCAATGGAAGGAAAAGTTAATAAGGGCTGTTTTTAAAAACTTTACATTCCTTCCTATTCTCTAACTACACTTAGGAAGTGCACTTTAGAGATGTTTGCTGTGTAGCTGGGAGATGAAGGAAAACTATAGGAAATGTTCTCTTAGGAAATATAATGTAGTTACCTACTTTCTAGCTATGAAATACCCCTTGATAAATATTAAGATAAATGTTGTAAGAACATTTAATCACTGGTGCATAATGCATTTTTGTATACGCTTTATGGTCTGTTCAATTCTGGAGAGAAAAAAAAAGAAGATAATCACACTACTTAAGCGGTTCAAGGTGCACGTGTTAAGCTGCGAAAGCTCAAATATTTTGCAAGAGTATTTGTTTTGATAGTGTTTTGCTACAACCTGGACTGAGGAGCCTAAAATGATCTGTGCAAATATGACAACAACAAAAAGCACCAGCTAATGCAAAATTCTCCAGCACTGGTTTGTTTCTATAATTCCTCCCTTCCCTTCCTTGCACATGCTATATTTTGTTCAATAAAACACGGTGCTTTTTAGTTATTTTCTTTTCTGTTAGAGGCACATGTATTAATTATATTGAACTGATGCAAAAAGTGGGGGAAAATGTAGAAATGCAAATGAAAAAGCCTTAACTAATGGTAGAATGTAGACTTTTGAAAGGAAAGAGATGTTGTTGGAAAGTGATGGAGCAATAACTGGGCAGTGCTCTGGTACTGTACAACAGCTGATGAGTCGCGCTACTGAGAAAGCTCTTACTTAGGTGAGCTCTTGTTCAACTGACCTCTTAATTCTAGTAAGCGTACATGGTCAGTAAACAGTTTGTTATAACCTTTATCTACCTCTGCTGTGCAAAGGCCATCTGACATCCATTTCTATGATGTTTTTCATCGTTTTTTTTCTCCACACCATTATACACTGTCGTTTATTTTTGCACTGTACCGAGAGAGTAGCGAGTCTGGTTCGTACCAACTGAATTGGCACGTGAGGAAGAGTTATTATTTCTGTTTTGCCTCATGCTGAATTAATGTAGAGAGCTATCTTTAAGGCATTTTCTTTCTTCTCTCCTGCTCTTCTTCATCCTTCATCCCTTATTTTTTGATAAAAATGTTTTCAAGTGGTGTCAGTGAAAAACATGACTCCTCCACTGCTTGGCTGTGCTCACTCATGTGTCATACTATATGAGAGAGACATGAGGAAAAACAGTGACAGTACCACCACATGGATAAAGTAGCCAGATTAAACTTGGGGAAAACGAAGCAGAAAACAATTACAGACTTTCCATTATTACACAAGTACATGATGTAATAAAGTCCTTGCCCTCTCCCCACTTGGAGTCAGTGCCTGCAGTTCAATGGTCTGTGAATTTTTTCTGTCATCTTTTTGAGGTCTATTTCTTTAATTTTTTGAAACAAAGAGTCATGTTGCAGAGGTGACTACTGCTGGAGTACCTGTTGCCATTTTCATTCCAGCAGTGTGGTTTGCAGCTTCTCTTGGTGGCACGTGGGACATCAGGAGTAGACAAAGACTCTTCTATGAAGTTAAGCAACATGTAATCATGTATGATGCAAAAATTCCATTCCATCCATTCTTCATTCGTAAGTTTTCCTGGCACAAATTTAAGCATGCTTGATATTGTGCACATATTACTTTTTTTCCAGAATAAATTTGCATCTTGCCACTGCTACAACTGCCATCTCGTTCCATTTCTCCTTGTACTGTATGCCTAATACATACATGATAAAGAGCTGGCTTAACAAAGAATAATACTAAAATATTTCTGAAAATGACTGATGAGAAGAAAAAGAAAAAAATTAGAATATTTATTTTATGATCATATGAAAGAGAGAAATTTCCCGTATCTTTTATTGTCTATTTTCTGCATTAGGGAAAATTCAGATTTTGTGCAATATGTTAATACCGCTAAGCCAAATGTCATATAACATAACCAGAACTATATGCTATTCCTTATTGCATTTGCATTCGGTAAGACATTATATTGATGCTTGTCTTTAACTAAAGAGACAGTATCTCTTTTTTTGAAAACATAGTAGATGAAGGCTGTCCTTCTGCACGCCATAATTCAAAGACAAAAACCAATAAAACATTAGAATAAAGTTTTAGTTCTATAGATGATGAAACCAAGCCATCAGCTGCCAAAGAATCTGTGGAAAAATAGATACAAACCAAACACAGACTTTCAAGAGATTCCTTCTTGAAGTTTAAAAATAATGTTATTCGAAGTGATTAAACATGAAAGAATGAGAGCTGTGTTTCAACCAGCAGAGATGGTGGGTTTCATTTGGTACTTGATGTGGATCTCAGCTTATATAGTTATATCCTTCTATTAAAAAGTGAGGGCAAGGACATTGTCTTCTGCTCTCTATTTGTTACGATAAGGAATGTACTTTTTTGAAAATGTTGCCTCTCTGCACAGAAGATCTCTGCTTATTGTGAGAGCTGAAGACAACCCATGTGTGTGCACAGAAACTTACACAGTGAAACCTGTCTTAAGGGACTACCCAAAGCACAAGCAAAACTCATTTGTGAAGTAGAGGGAGCTTGCAGGAAAGGGAAACAAAGGGAATTTCAAGATCCATGTAAACAGACACCAAAGCAAGGGGTCTGTGAAGGTGCCTGGTCCTTACTACAGCTTTCACTGTATAAATCTCATCAGTGCCAGAGCCCTGCGGTCAGCCCTGCTCAGGCAGGCTTTGAGCTAGGCTCAGAGTCCTGCTGACTTCAGAGGGGCTCTGTACAGGTACAGGCACACACACACACACAAAAAAAAAAATTCACAGTAGCACATAGGTCTCAATTTGCTGTCCCATTGTCTTTACTCAGGAATTGCTCGTGGGCATACTGCATTCATAGAGGATCATTGGGTTTAGCCCGAGCTGACAGAGTCTTAACAAGAGAATGGCAATGGCATATTAATGTTGAATGGTTCTAGTTTATTATCACTGTCTACTATTATGTTAATTTGGTGAAGGCGTGGTTTCAAAATTTAGCTAGGAACACAGAGGACAAACTAACAGAAACCTCATCATTGTGCAGATGAAATTAAATAGCCTTTCTGAGTAAAAAGAGGCTCTCCCATCTGCCAAGAGCTGTCAGAAAACAGTACTATAGAAAAGTTTTGGGAAAGAATATGTTCAGTTCTGAATATGATAGTTGTCATTGAAATTAGATTTTTGGATGGCAAATAGAGCACATACCATCTAAATTGAGAGATTTAATTTGCCAATATGTTCTGCAACAAATCTGAGCAATCAGTATTATGGAACAACTCTAAGTTTTCTTGTATTTCTAGCTTTTTTTTTTTTTTTCTTATGTTAACAAGCTTGATCTGTCCCTGGAAGGGTAAGAAGGGAAAGAAAACAAAGCTAAAAACAAACAAACAAACAAAGAAACAGCAAAAAAACCACAACACAATAGAGCTGGGCCATCTTGGAAAATTCATCTGAGAAAGAAGCTATACTTCCTCAAAATCTAACAGAGATTAAAAAAAAACAACCCGGGTGCATATATAGGTAGGTGTCTATAAAGAAATAGCTCTGTTTTAGAAGAGACATAAATACATGTTCTCCACAATTAGTACAAATACCACATACCATAGAGTAAAACCATTCAAGGATAATACACATAAAATAAATAGGGGAAAATATCTGTATTTTATTCCTTACTGTGTACTGTGAATTACCAGGTAGAATTTCTCAACAGCAATATATTTTGTAATAAGAAAAGTAAAAAACTTGGGGGGAAGGGACATATTTGGTTAATCATTCCACCATCTTGTCCCCTATAAGCTTAATTATTATCCTTCTGAATCTTTAATTCAAATCCTTGACTTTTTCAGAACATTTCCAGCACACACCCCATCCCTGCAGTCCCAGTGGGTATCAGTAGCACAGGAGACCTCAGCCATGGGTCCTAAGGGACAAAGTCCATTCAAAGCACTGGCTGGTCATCAGCACTTCAGTCTAATCCTTAGATGCATTCATTTTCCTAATGCCACGTTGGTGTCTGGTATATACACAAAGTGACTCAGTTTCCTCTTCAGGAGGGACTGAACTTGTCTTGGTCACACCTTCAGTCTTGGTCAGGCCCCATTACACAGGTCAGAGCAACCACTTTAAATGCCATTTTTGAACTGACCCCTTGAAACAACATAAATAGGATTAAAATGATAGACATGCTTTGCACCAAGCCCTCTGAGTAAGGGTGAAGATTTTACCATCTGTGATTGTCTTCAAATCCGTTTTCTATTCTCAGGCAAAGGACTCTCAGCAGAAGGGATGAGGGGTTTGGCAACAAATTGCTGTGAAATCTCTCTGTGGCAGTTCAGACATTACTCCTCCCAGCTGCCCCCCTGTGTGATTTTGACAGGATTTATTGTCCCAGAAAAAGATAAGTATAAAATAAGACATGATGTTCCACTCCAGTGGAAAATGAGGGGCATTTGGGTGAGATGCCAACTGAGACATCTGTGACACAGGCACACATACATACCTTTCCATCCAGTCTTTAGCAGTGGGGAAAATTAAAGACAAAAGAAGGATATTTTATGTCAAAGGATTAAAGCAGGCAGCAGAAGGAAATAATATCTTGATACACAGCTGCAAGATTTATTTGAAGATATCTTTAGTCAGGACAACACTGAGCATTGCAGCTCCAAATTTTCATGTATCTTCTAGAGTGGTGAATACACACCTCTGGATTAATCTGGATGAAGTGTAATACACATTAGAATTTGGTGCTATTAGAATCTGCTGAGGAAAGTGCCACCTAAGTCAGTAGCCTAAACTGAGCACAGTTGGCTTTTTTTAACCCTGCCATCTCAGAGTTGTTCTCTCAGCATCCAGGATTTACATTTCTGAAGTTTTTTGCTAGGCTTAGGCTCCTAGACTGTTTTGTTTGTTTGTTTGCTTTGGTTTGTTTTGTTTTTCATGAAATAGGGATGAACAATGAAATAATAACCAAATACCAACTAGAACGCAGTGATTATGTTTCCTGTGAATGTACATCTGTCTGCTCTCTACTCAGCGTGCTATTCCTTCCTGAAGGAGAAAGGCAAAATGTTTCTATCTGTTTCTTTTCTGGTGTTCCTTCAGTGGGCACAAATTAGTGAACTATTAATTGGCCTCGTAAAAATATGGAAAGTCTGGTTACTGCACACGGAAGGGACAGAAATGCTCTTGTCCTCTCCTGAAGAGCGTTATCTCATTATATATTAGCAGTCAATAAACCAGTAGCATTACCTAATTTTGACAGCACTATTATAACTTTCACGGGGAATACAGGATTTCAACCAAGTTTGCTCAGTTCTAATTATTTCATTTGATGGTGAAGAGCACCTAGCACTTTACAGGACCAAGTTGCTATGTGGCAGTGGTATTTAACTATTGTCAGCTACTTATAAGCTCTCTAGGAAAATTGAAAAGAAAACGAAAGAAATCTTATGTCCATTGAAAGATATCAGGCCTGTGAACAATGGGGAAAACGGTCACTGGTTTCAGGTTTCAGGTTTTTTTTAAATTTTATTTTGAAGAAGAGCAGCAAATACAAAGCCAGAAGGAAAGAAATATATCTTTTCTGTATCTCCATTCCTTCCCTCCCCTCAGCCTTGCCTATCTCTGACAGTCACCAGTCTGACCTATGACATATTTTTGCCTTAGTAGCCCTCTGAAAAATGAAATGCATGTGATAAGATGTAATGCTCTCTTAAAGTTTTCTCCTTGTAGAAAAGAGAAAAAACAAAACAAAACAAAAAAACAACCCATACAAAATAAAAAACCAAAAAAATCAAAACAAAAAAAATATTTATTTTTTCATTCACAGAGAGATGTTATCTGTCCACTGAATTCGATAGGACTCATGCTTTTAATTTAGATGGAACTAGGATTAATGCCATGGATTAAAACCTGCCATTTTCAGTGCATGTCCTTCCTCTAAATTCAAGGAGGAATTGGAAAGCCCAAGGGCCCTTTGAGCACATGTAAACTCACATGGATAAGATAAATACACATGCGAATAGCTGAAAGACTGAAATGTTCCAAAGGTTTGTCCAAGTAGTTGGTCAATTAGCTGCAGCTCTATGCAAAAGTCATGTTGAGCCAAAGCTTTGAGCTTTGATTTGATAGACCTTTCTTTTTCTGAAATCTAAGAAGCTTAATTCAGGGTTTGAATATGCAAAAACTTACACAGGATTATAAATACAAGAAGAAATACTGGAAAAAATGACAATATTTTTCACTCTTACAAGTGAAAATTAAAGAATTCTGATAATTGCATTTTTTTATTATTAATCCTTAATGACAATTTATTTATGTAGATCTTCAGAAGCTGCTGGGTTTCATTTGTTCATTTTCCTTTGTTTTGTTCAAAACTAGAGTTTCGACCTTTTAAAGATTCATATTGAACTATGCAGCTACAAATTACATGCTTATGTTAACAGATTTGCAATTAAAATTATTCTACTCTTCTGTTATTCCCAAACTGTATCAACAAAAAGCTCATGTTAACAGCAAATTTGATTAACTGTGTTTACTCGTATTTCCTTTTGCTTTTTTTTTTTTCCTTTCATCAGAGTTAAGGACTGGATTTTATTTGAATGGGCTAAACTGGCATCAGTGTTTTTTAAATATATGGAATGTCCTATGATTCTTAGTACTGAAAAGAGGGCTACGTGGTCCTGTCAGAAAAAAAAGAAAAAAAAAAAAAAACAGGAAAAGAAAAAAATAAGAAAAAAAGGCTGTAAATTGTAATAATATATTACATATTGTATTATTATAGCAACTTTAGTTAAGCAACTAATGCTAACTTTAATTTTTTACAGAGAACTTTGATGAAATAATTTATTACAATGACTCACAGAAAAACTTGTTTTCAAAATAGCAGGAGAAACTGTTGAAGATTGTGAAAAAATACTAAAAATAATGCTCTACTAAGAATAAATTTAAAGATGCAAACAGTGAGTCTGACTTTTTGGACACTAGGGATTTGTGAATGAAATTAAACCCAAGGTATTGGGGGGGATAATGATTTTAAACAAATATTAAATTTATACAAATTACCTTTTTCCTCAAAATAAAAACAAATAAAAAGAAAAAGAAAAAACAAACAAAAAACCCCACATGTGTTCTGAACTGGACTGCAGGTACCTATTTTATAAAATGCCTCTGCCAAAAATATAAATAATGAGGTAATTTTCTCATATTCAACTGGTTTCCCAGACTGTGCTGTGTAACTTAGCATCAGTACTTTAAAGCTGTTCGTATTTGATGTTCATTATTGTCCAGTTCTGTTCAATATCTTTATTGATGATTTAGATGAGGGGATTGAGTTCATCATCAGCAAATTTGCAGATGACATGAAGTTGGGGGGGAGTGTGGATCAGCTGGAAGGCAGGAGGGCTCTGCAGAGGGACCTGGACAGACTGGAGAGTTGGGCTGATTCCAACGGGATGAGGTTCAACAAGGCCAAGTGCCGGGTCCTGCACTTTGGCCACAACAACCCCATGGGGAGCTCCAGGCTGGGCACAGAGTGGCTGAGAGCAGCCAGGCAGAAAGGGACCTGGGAGTCTGGATAGACAGGAAGCTGAACATGAGCCAGCAGTGTGCCCAGGTGGCCAAGAAGGCCAATGGCATCCTGGCCTGTATCAGGAACAGCGTGGCCAGCAGGTCCAAGGAAGTGATTCTGCCCTGGTGAGGCCACAGCTTGAGTCCTGTGTCCAGTTCTGGGCCCCTCAGTTCAGGAAGGAGACTGAGGTGCTGGAGAGGGTCGAAAGGAGGACAACCACACTGGTGAAGGGACTCAAGCACAGATCCTATGAGGAGAGGCTGAGGGAGCTGGGGGTGTTCAGCCTGGAGAAGAGGCGGCTCAGGGGAGACCTCATCACTCTCTACAACTACCTGAAAAGAGGTTGTAGCCAGGTGGGGGTTGGTCTCTTTTGCCAGGCAACTCTCAGCAAGACAAGAGGGCATGGTCTTAAGTTGTGCCAGGGGAGGTTTAGGTTGGACATTAGAAAGAATTTCTTTACGGAGAGGGTGATCAGGCATTGGAATGGGCTGCCCAGGGAAGTAGTGGATTCTCCATCCCTGGAGATATTTAAAAAGAGACTGGATGTGGCACTCAGTGCCATGGTCTAGTAACTGCAGCAGTAGTGGATCAAGGGTTTGACTTGATGATCTCTGAGCTCCCTTCCAACCCAGCCTATGATTCTATATCAGATTTCTTATGAAGGGAATAAAATTACAAGAAACTAAAATAAGAACCTAGAAAAAAAAATTAATTTTTAGATTAAAAAAATAATTTTTAGATTATGTGTAATTCAAATTTCAGTGGTGTGACATCTACAAAAATATGTGTTTAGTGATTACCCATGGGACATCCAATAGTTTACAAATACATGCACATGGTATTAGATATTTGTGTCTAGTCACATGTGGATTGATTGTTGCCAAAAGGGCTTGGTAACAAAAGACAGTTCAAAGGGGTAAGTATAAAGATGCTTACAAGTCAGACTTCAAATGTTTTAGGAATTCTTTTAAGTGACAGTAAATGCTGGCAATACATCTGTGGAAACCAATGCTGACCCTCCTGATAAGATGAGCCAAAATATAGTGAAGTCAGATTTACGTACTCCAGCCAACAATAGGTGAAAATAAAAACTCACTTGTAACAGTCCAAGCCATACATATGGTGAGGAAATAAGTCAAAAGTCTCACTGTTTCCTCACAGCCCTATAAGGTATCTGAGATCTCTACATACACCTTCATAGCCATCCATCTTTTTGACCTAAACACCTGCTTGTACAGGTGCACGTAATGGGTGAATAAAGTCCACCCTGAGTGTTCTGTTTCAGTATACAGATTTATTCCAAACTTCTTTTGCATGCCAGAATGGTTTGAAGACAGATTTCCCCTTCCGTTAACAGCTTCACACACTGTGAATGAGAGTAATTTCACTGACTCAGTAGATAAATAGCAGTGGACCAGCAATATCAGTTCATCATTAAGCCACTGATTTCTTAGGAGGATGTGTGAGGCCCTGACTTCATTTCAAACCTGTGGTCAAATTCTCCCTGTCTTCAACAATATCAGAGTTTTGTTTTATGTATGCAACATTATCAGGCCTGAAGTAAATGCCAGTTAAGTGTGGTTCCTTTTTTAAGAAAAATTTTTTGGAGCACAGAATGAAAAATTTTCTTGGGCTGGCCATTATTCACATGGGGATGAGAAGAAGGAAACAGAGTAGATGTGAACTAAAATAAAACTAAATAGTAGATGTGAACTAAAATAAAATAAAATGGTGGACTATGTTCAAAAAAGCAAGGCATTTACCAGACCAAGCAAGTAATTATCTATTTTAGCCTGTGTTCTTTGCTTCCACCCACTTAACCTATGGAGTAACTTCTTGGTTACTCTGCCCACCTGCTTAATGTCCCCTGAGGATAGAATCAGAGACTCATAGAATGGTTTAGGTTGGAAGGAACCTTTAAAGATCATCTAGGGCAACTCTAGTGCAACACTTTCCACTAAGTCAGATTGCTCAGTCACGTTCAGCATGATCTTGAACACTTTCTATGATGCCAACTTTCCTTGGCAATGTGTTCTACTGTCTCACCACCCTCATCATAAAAAAATTCTTCCTCATACTCATTCTAAAGCTATCCTCTTTCAGTTTAAAACCATTGCTCCTTGTACCATCACTGCAGGACTCATAAAAATCTCTCTCCATCTTGCTTATAAACTTCCTTATAAATTAAAAGGCAACAGTAACTACTATCCTGACCCTTCTCTCAGGTGAACAACACCAACTCTTCCAACCTCTCTGTACAGGAGGTTCTACAACTCTTCTTGGCCTTCCTCTGAACTCTCTCCAACATGTCCTTCTTATGTTGGGGGACCCAAAACTGAAGACAGAACTCCAGGGGGGGTTACATGAGAGCAGAGTAGCAGGAGAGAATCGCCTCCCATGACCTGCTGGTCACTCTGGCATATAGATTAAAGAATGACAAAAAATATTTCCCAAATAAACCAGAAGCTGGTTCAAGAATTTAGTATTTTTTTTCCATTATGAAAATTAGTTGTAATTTTGAATTGTTTCAGGTGTTGGGATTTTTATCACCATTCTAAAGGCATCCTCTACTACTACTAAAACTAATTTTCCAGACAACCCTGGAAAATCACTTGTCTTCATAAGGTGACCTTAGAATCACAGGAATCATAGAATTATAGAATGGTTTGGGATGGAAGGAACCTTGAAGATCATCCAGTTCCAATCCTCCTGCAATGGGCAGGGACACCTCCCATGAGGACAGGTTGCTCAAAGCCCCATCCAACCTGGTCTTGAACACTTCCAAGGAGGAGACAGCCACAACTTCCCAGTTTCACCTGTTCCAGTGTCTCCCCACCTTCACAGTGAAGAATTTCCTCCTAATATCTAATTCCATGCTAATCTAGTTTAAAGTCAATCCTCCTTGTCCAATTGCTACACGCCCTTGTAAAAAGTCCCTCCACATCTTTCTTGTAGGTCCCCTTCTGATACTGAAATGTTACTAGAGGGTGTCCACAAAGCTTTCCTTTCTCTGGGCTGGGCAGCCCCAACCTTCTCAGTCTGTCTTCATAGGGGAGGTGCTCCAGCCCTCTGATCATCTTTGTGGCTCTCCTCTGGACTCCTTCCAAGAGTTCCATGTCTTTCTTGTGTAGGGACCCAAGAACTGGACAGAGTGCTGCAGATGAGGTCACACAACAGTGATGTAGAGGAGGAGAATCACCTCCCTTGACCTGCTCACCACGCTTCTTTTGATGTAGCCCAGGATATGGCTGGCTTTCTAAGCTGCCAAGACACATTGCTGGCTGTCAAGCTTCTCATCAACCAACACCCCCAAGTCATATTCCCCAGGCTTTTCTGAATTGTTTCTTCACCCAACCTGTAATTGTGTGCAGGACTGTCCAGTCTTCTTGTTTTTAATAAAACATTGCTCTGAGATTATACCTTATTGAAACCAAAACAAACCAAGGCAAAGCAAAAAACAAGCAAATAAAAACAAAAACAAAAATCAGAAAAACATGCATCAAAAAGCTGCTTCTTAACTTAAAAATACATAATTCATGTTACAACTCTACAGCAAATGAGTGCACTAGATTATTTTTTTCTGAGTTATAAAGAATTGGAATTTGGAAATAAAGAAAAAAGGAAAATAATCTCTGTTATATTAAATAGATTAAAAATACGGTGAAATTTTTGTAGTCTTACAACAGGAACTGGGTGTTGGCAATGGCAAGGAGTCATAATAAACTTCCTTTGAATGATCCAAATTATACAATAGTAGAAATACACTTTTATTAACAATATAAACTTTATTATGAACACTTTTATATTCACGAGTGGAAAAATCTATGTCAGCACTGTGCACTGTGTATTCCTAGTTTGTAAAAAAAATTTATAATTATACATTTTCTTAAAGAAGTCTTATGATTGTGACACCATTATAAAAATTCAAGTCTTCCACATAGAGCTGTAAAATGCAGCCTTGCAAAACAACAGAATGTATATTAGAACTTCATCCAAACTCTGAGTGTTTTGAAATATCAAATTATACATGGAAGTCATATCACATAAAATTTAGACTTGTGACTTTAAAAAAACTGAATATTTATCTCATGTTTTTAGGGAAATGGAAAGAAACTGGCACCATGGCTGGTTTTGTACTGAGGCACCCAACCAGCTCAAATCCTCTAGATCCTAAATCCAGTTGCATAATTAATTCCAACCACTTTTACAGAATACAGTAGGATCAGAGACAGTCTGACTTCTCCGCAATTAACCATTCTGGAAATTTTTGACCTCATAATCCCTATCATGTGGTTCTTGGCTTCAGCAATGTTACATATAGGTAAATTTTGGTTATTCAGGGGGTTGATATACTGAGCAGGATAAATCCTGCTACCTTCAAAAAGTAACTCTATGCTCTATGAATGTTTTTCAGATTTTATTAGTTTCATGGGTTTTGGAGTGGAGTTTTTTCAGCTTATCATTATAACATGAAGTGTCACGTATATTGATATTTTATCTCACAAAAGCACAAAATATGGATCAAAAGTTCATCTTCAACCAGAGCACTGGATTCAGCAGTAACACTCAAAATATATTCCCTTTGAATTTACATAATATTTTGTTTAAAGCAATGATGCCCATGAAAAATGTTCCATAGGTCTGAACAGTCTATTTCACAATAAATCTTAACATGTAGATATAGCGAATTTAATTTCTCTTTTAGGTCCTGTAGTGTGTGCAGTTGAATCAAAGACCTAGAGTTTAACAACTTCTTCTGCTTTCAGTAATCTTGCAACCAAAATACCCATTTAGGTGTTTATGTTACCATTTGTAACTCAGATCTCATTTTGCTCCTTGAGAGATGTGTCAGATTTTAGAATTTAAATAATTACTTTCTACCCTAAATAGGTTCATAGAATCAGCCAAGTTGGAAGGGACCTCAGATCATCAAGTCCAACACTTGATCCACTCCCACCACAGTTCCCAAACCATGGCACTGAGTGCCACATCAGTCTCCTCTTAAAAACCTCCGGGGACAGAGAATCCACCACCTCCCTGGGCATCCCATTCCAATGCCTGATCACCCTCTCTGTCAAGGATTTTTTCTTAATATCTAATCTAAACTTCCTCTGGCAGAGCTGAAGTCCATGACCTCTTGTCTTACTGGGAGCTCCTGGGAGAAGAGAATGATTCCCCCCACTCCCACCCCCCCCCCAGCTATCCCCTCCTTTCAGGGAGTTGTAGAGAGTGATGAGGTCTTCCCTGAGCCTTCTCTTCTCCAGACTGAACACCCCCAGCTCCCTCAGCCCTTCCTCACAGGACTTGTGCTGGATCCCTTCACAGCCTCCTTGCTCTTCTCTGGACCTGCTCCAGCACCTCAATCTCCTTCCTGAACTGAGGGGCCCAGAACTAGACACAGGACTCGAGGTGTGGCCTCACCAGCGCTGAGTACAGGGGCAGAATCACTTCCTTGGACCTGCTGGCGATGCTGTTCCTGGTACAGGCCAGGATGCCATTGGCCTTCTTGGCCACCTGGGCACACTGCTGGCTCATGTTCAGCTTCCTGTCAATCCAGACTCCCAGGTCCCTTTCTGCCTGGCTGCTCTCAGCCACTCTGTGCCCAGCCTGGAGCTCCCCATCTCCAGGGTTGCTGTGGCCAAAAGTGCAGGACCCGGCACTTGGCCATGTTGAACCTCATCCCGTTGGAATCAGCCCAACTCTCCAGGCTGTCCAGGTCCCTCTGCAGAGCCCTCCTGCCTTCCAGCTGATCCACACTTCCCCCCAGCTTAGTTTCATCTGTGAATTTGCTAATGATGGAATCAATCCCCTCATCTAAACCACCAATGAAGATATTAAACAGAACTGGGCCCAGCACAGATCCCTGGGGGACACCACTGGTGAGTGGCTGCCAATTGTATCAGCACTGTTCAGCACCACTCTCTGGAGGCCTCCAGCAGTTCCTGACCCAGCACAGAGTGTTCCTTTCTGAGCCCTGGGCTGACAGCTTTTCCAGGAGAATGCTATGGGGGATGGTGTCAAAGGCTTTGCTGAAGTCCAGGGAGACTCCATCCACAGCCTTCCCCTCATCCACCAGGCGGTCACCCAATCATAAAAGATCAGGTTGATCAGACAGAACCTGCCCTTCCTAAACCCATGCTTCTGGGTCTGATCCCCTGTCCATCCTGTAGGTGCTGTGTGATTGCCCGCAGGATGATCTGCTCCATAACCTTGCCAGGCACTGACATCAGCCTGACAGGCCTGGGGTTTCCTGGCTCCTCATTCCATCCCTTTTTGTGGATTGGTGTGACATTCACCAACTAAATGTATGGATTACCTATATTTACTATGTATGATTGCATACATATTGTAATTCGCCAAGTAAAATGTATGGATACATCCATTACAAGCATAATGGATTGAATAAGCAAATATATCTAATGCAAACTGAGGCTTGCAGTGCCTAGCTGACGTCCACTAACAGGACAGCAGGTAAACAGACTCTATAAAGACTCTATGTGGGAAAATTAAATTCTTCACTGATTATAAACATACTCAGAACTGTTTAAGCCAGTCACAAGAAACATAAACCTCCCCTACTCACAACATACATAAATATTTTGTGTTCTTAAAATAATTTTCTCTGCAGAATATGAACACCATAATTCAACACTGCTGGAAGAATATGTACAATATCAATTATAAATTCTTTCCTCATGTGAGGTATTCCTTTTTTTTTCTCCAAATGCCCAAGGATTGTACTGAAATGAGGGAGAGGACTTTTAGCAATCTTTATGATATTATGAAGGGAAAAATTAATTCATTTCTCTTTCTCATCTTTCATCTTGCACTCCTTCTATTACTGCACAATCTCATACATTTTTAAATTCAGTGGTTTAAATGTATGCAACATGTGGATGATGATGTCTTGGTTTCTTCTTGTAGCTAAGATCCCCATCCTTCATGCAAGTGCCCTCACTTTCAGGATAGTGGCCACTGTTATCCTATTTATTTTGCTCTTTTGCAACTATGAGTGACACATTTCCAGTTCTAAATTAATGCGGACAGAAAAGAAGAGCCTGGAAACAAGAATGAAATAGTCAAGAGAGAAGAGAAATTTGCTTGCTTTATATCCTTTCTCTTCAAGTCTCAGCATCTTGCAGTAGTATATTTCATTTCATCTATCACATCTAGGGGCTTCAGGACTCATTACCTCCTTACAAAAAGGCAACCCTCCAGGGATGTCCCTGCTTAGGACACATGGCCTGGGGAAGTAGGCAGAGTCAGATTTTCCATGCAGTAGGAGGCACAGGATTTCCAGATCCTACTATTTTACTTTGCATTCAATTTTCTTTATTTAAATACTTATTTTAAAAAATACAACAACAACAGCAACAAAAAAACACAAACCAACCAACCAAACAAAAAACCCCACAACAAAACAGGGGGAAAATAATTGTTATCAACTCCAGATATTTTCAAATGTCATAATGATGCCAGTCGTGAATTTGATTTTTCTGTTAATTAAAGTACCATTAGCCTGTCATTTGAAACAGTTGGGCATTTGCTGGTGACTTAATGCAATTTCCTTTACTTTTTTATTGCGGTAAGACTGAACAGTCAGTGATGCTGAGCTCGTCATAAACCAGAAGGGAGCTTTGTGATCCAGCATTTTAAATCTTGACAACATATGTTCTTTGCTTGCTATGATTGTTATTTCCATAATAGAAGTTCCTCTAGATTCTAATTGTAAACATAGGGAAAACAAAACAAACAGAGGAAATGAACTTTGCAGGGATTTTGTTGTTGGTTGTCACTGTTTATAAACAATGCTACTGTTTATAAGTAAGTTTCACTGGAAAAAATGCTAGCTCTTAAGAAAAGATGGTGTATACTGATGTAAGGCAGTTGAGGGAGCTGCTCAGGACTGGTGTATACTGAATCTCAGCTTATGTGTGCTAATGGGTTGGTTTCTCAATATCTAAATATTCTTTTTAAAATATGAAATATGAGGAAAAGAATGAATGAAAAAATTGCATCCATTTATCTCCATAATTTCATCTGGTGTTTCCACAAAATGCCATCTGAATCTCTAAAAATGCTTTTTTTTTTCTTTTTTTTTCTTTTTCTTTTGATTATTAAAACACTTTCAGAAACTGCTATTGCTCGATAATCCTGAAGCTTCCAAAAATTAATTGATTTGCGTTGTAGCCACCAGGTGGCAATCATAAACTTAGGCTGCTGCATTAGCTCTTCAAAAGCAGCTACTGCAGGCTGAGAATATGCTGTAAGCATAAAGTAGAAAAAGGTATCTCCATGGTGACTATTATGCTATGTTGTTTGTCATGGGTGAAAGTAGATGAAACCATGTTCATGCTTCTAAATTACATATTTCATCTCATTAAGTCCTGAGCAGCTAACCTTGAAAAAATGTGTTCTGCTGAAGGATGTATTTTGTCTGACAAAGAGCCTGTAGATAGCTTATTATCCATGTGGTATTTTCAGCCTTCTGGACATTGACCATAGTGGAAATTTCTACAAAAAGATCTATATAGATTTTTTAAATTGCCTTTTCTACCCAAGTAAAATATCTAATTTAATAATAATTCAGACTGAAGCACTTCTTTGCCTGTCTTCTATTTGGGCATTGAGCGAAGCATTGCAGAGCTATAGCAGTCAGAGAAAGAGGTTCTATGCTCTCCCTCTCATGTCAATTTTTAGAGACCTGAGAGTGCTGTGATAAAAGCTTGGTTTTCAACATCATCATAACATTCTGAAAACTAAAAATGTAAGCTCCAGTCCATGCACACGTTTCATTTTGAGCGTTCCTGTTAACCATTCCACAGCTAAAGATTACTAGATTCTTTAATTTTTATTTTTTAAAGTGTTTTGAGATCCTAAGTCCCACTGACTTTTAGGAGGAGAAGCTCTTTGGACCTAAAGAAAACCTCATCACACTTGAATTTTGTTTTTCCTCCAGGTCTATTGCATCCAGACCTTTATAGATCTTTCACTTAGCTCCCATCCCTTTGGATTCACTTGGAACTGCCTTATCTTTAGTTCCATTTCAGCTGACTAGAAAACAAGACAGCAAAATTGATTTCTAAAGGATACATTGAATTTAACATCCTGATCTGATGGAATTATGTATTTTGATTATGCCACACATTTTTTTTCTAATAAGTAAATAAACAAATAATAGAGAGCAAGAATATTTTAAAGCAAATTATGAAAAGAACTAAAGGAAAAAAAAAAAGAAAGTCTGGAAAAGAAAAGTTGTTTAATTGGAAATAAAGGGAAAAATTTCACCTTCCAATAGGCTTGAAGGGCATTAGGTTTAAAGCAAAGAAATAAGCAACTTTTGTAGTCAGTATTCTGTCTCCTGGTGAAAGTCACTTTCAGATGCAATATTGTTAGCAGGATGTGGAATAAATAGTAATAATGAGACCATCTCAATATACATGAGGTGTCTTAAAACCAGAAACTTATATATTGATAATGTCTCATAATTATTTACTATTTTCTGGTTTAAGTCTTTAATAATAATACTTGAAAAAGCAAATAAAAATAATTTCTGATTTAATTATATATAGAGAGTATCTTAATCCAGTCAACATACAAATACAAGGACTTCAGATTCATAAATGTGAGGAATTTTTGCCTGCCGGTAACTTGTGATTTTCTGTAGCAGCAGTTAGATGGCAGTGTTGTTACACTGTTAGAGCAACGGCTTTTATTTCTGGTTTTGTCAGAAACCATTATTTCAATCCAATACTACAAAGTCAAATCATAATTACCTCTAATGCTCCCCCTCTCTTGAGCAATGCCATCAGGGTATATCCTGCAAATGAATGGAAACTGTTAATTATAATTATATTAGACACCCATATTGTACGTTTCAGCAGTGCTGGTGTCGTCTTTGGATCTTTGTTTATCATTACACAGGAGAGATTAAAGTAAAAGGTTGAAGACCACAGTGACAACACTCCTTTATAGTATGAAAATTATGCATTCCATTTCATTAACAGCTCATTCCAATACTTTTTAAATTCTCCTAACTGTATTATTCTGCACCCATATTTACATGTATGTCATCAAAAAAAAGTATAATGTTTAATTATGTTTATTTTTTAATTGTTTGCCATATAATTAATACTTTGCTTTCATTTAAAAAGCAATAGGATTTCTTGTTCATTTTGCCTTGAAACATACATCTTCATTTTCTGCCCAAACTCCATGGAACTGTTTCAAGTAGAGCTATAATACTTGCACAGCACAAAATCCGGTCTCAGAAGAAACTGGGGAATAGCATGTACTTCATGTACTTTCTTAGCTCTTCATCCTCTCTTATTCACACCAATTTTCCTAGCTCTGTTCTCCTCTTCACAAAAACTCTAGTTTATTCTTAGCTTCCTGACCTTTCCAGAAAAGACCTGTCATCTTTCTTCTAGCATTTTATTCACCCAGTCTTCCACAATCTGTCTGTGGCATCTCCCTGAAGTTTTCCAGCTATGCTCACTACTGATTGCTGCACTTCCTTTACAGATGTATCACTTTACTGGAGCTTCTGATGATTCTTCCAAGAACTTGCCTTAACTTAGCATCAGGGAAATATCACTTTAGGTGTCCACGAACACATTCATTTGTGCCACTATAATTAGGGCAGTTTGACTAAATGGCTTCAATGTGTCCCTCTCCAGTGGTGAAGCAATTAGGCTGGTATAAAAAGCCTTCTGCTGATTGTAAGTGTACATCTTATTCCATCTATAGAAGGGCTGAGCAAGCTGTTACTAAGCACAGTACATCCTTAATTAGGTCCTAGAAACCACCTCCACTGGTTTGATCTCCACCTGAAGAGTCAGCTGAGAAACTCATCCAACTGCTAGAATGTTTCATTCAAAATAACCTGAATCTGCAGTGAATTTCTTACAGGTTCAAACAGATTAAACTACTAAGTATGCAACTTTCTCCTAATCAGGTCATAATGTTAGGTCAGTAGAAAGCTATCTCACCAATGTGCAAAATACAGGGGCCAGGATTCACCTTTTGCCTTATGCAACCAACACAAAGTCTTTGTTCAAAGAGATTCCTGCCATTCTGAATCATAATCCTAAATAGTTGCCCACTCTTACTCATTTCAGGAGGGTCTTCTGAGCATCACAGAGATACTTCTTGAAAGGCAATGTCTGTGTGTGATTTTTTTAGGAAAAATACAGTTTTTTTTTTTTTTTTTTTTTTTTCCTAGTATTTTCCAACCTTTCTCCAAAGCAATCTGGTCTACTTCCAGGATTTCTGCCATAGGGCCAGTAGTCTGGAATCTCTAGGAGCTACAAGGCAAGTGGAGGTTCTCAGACCTCCCAGAGGACTTCCTGGATGCACAGAAGGGAAACTGGAAACCTTCACTGGAGGCATCATTCCTTGGCCTCCCCAGGTTACTAACACTGCAGGAACTTGACATAGGGAATGGCAAGGAAGAAGAAAGCCAGCTGTTAATAAACAGATTTTTCCTGAAAAACTTGCCTGGATCCAATTGGGAAATTAGAAAACTTTGACATGTTTTGGTGGAACATTTGAAATGTTGTTTAATGTGCATTTCCCAGTGGAAGGTTTCCAGACAGCTGTCATAAATTCGGTCCAAGAGAGATAAACAAACAAACTGAAGATACCATAACCATTCTCTTATCTTCTTTGCATTACTGCCTCAGAAGCTCTTTTGCAATAAAATCCGTTGGGTGAATTCACTTTTTCTGAACTCAGAGACAATTCTGTTGACATTTTGCCACACTTCAGATAGAAAATATCTTCCAGAAGAACTGATAGAAATTCTGCATGAATACATGATGAATTTCACTTTGTTCATCTGCACCACCTAGGCAGATAATATCTATTCTCCACCTTAGCAATTACTCATAGGCAATTATTAGATCAATGTTCACACAGCTGCAAATTCAGAGGCAGCTCCCACGTCCTCCCTATGTCTAAGAGGTGTATACATGTGGAACTTCATGCATGAAATACTTGAGAAAGCAAAGTAGGGAATAAAAAGTACAAGGGTATATTTATGACTGATCATTATGCAACATCTTACCCTGGCACCTTAAATGTAGGTATCACAGCTTGACATAGACATCTGAGGTTGCCTATGAGAGAGAGATGAGAAACTTGAGTGACTTCTGTTACCCCAGTATTCCCAAGACAAGAACATCTAAGACAAGTCAGACAAACTGTAGTCTAAGAATGTCTATTACTCTTTGCTGTATGTATACAAATCTTGAATGAGTAGGTCTAACCTAGATACCTAACTGGGAGATTTAAAGCTAGCTGAAGTGTGCCCCAGTCTGTAGTTTTCATGCAGAGGTCCCTCTCTCATCTGAACTGAAAGCATTTCATTCAAGCTACAAGGAGGACTTGCTTGGCTATATCTGAACCTGTCAAACATGTTAATATTGACCTCTTTGACCTCAAGTGAACCTCTTTGTAAAAAGCTGGTAACATAGTGTCCCATGAATAGATTATTTCACAAATTCATTCTACACTTGCTCCTATTTATAGTCAGGTTTCAGTTCAAAAGTTTTTGTTCTCTTATTCAAAGCCATCCATGAAAGAGTGACCTAAAGCATTTGCATTTAATTAGGGTGACCATTTTTTACTAGTCCATTAAAACCACAGCCAGAAGGGAGAAAGTGAAAGAAATAAACTCACACATCATAGGAAAGGTATCTTGCCTATACAGTAAGTTGTTGGCCAGATCAGGATCTAATTGGAGCTGCCAGTCTATCCGATAGATCCATATAGCTATGTTGCAATATCTTATCTGACTCTGTTGTATGTATGCATATACCACAAACCTGTATTAGAAAGTCAGTGCAAGTAGGTATAACTAGATGTGATTCATTTCAGTATCCACACAAATCTCATGTTGTCATTACCAGTAAGATATCACACTGAAAAATGGACATTCAGGTTTTTTGTTTCAGCCCACAAATAATTTTAAAATAATCCATCTCTCTATTCAGTTGCATAGGAACTAGAGAGACTTTAATTAATTATATGTGTGCAGAAATCTTATGATCTTTTCAGACTACAGTGTGCATAAGGTTAGCTGGAAAAAAGAGAGCTAAGACAGAGAAAACACAAGCATACGATATTATAGTTTTGTTCTTTAGAAAAAAGCATCTGGAAAAACATAACTTGATGGATAATCATCACCCTAAAAACTCAAAGCACAGAAAGTCATAAAAAAGCACAATGCAAATAATTTGAAGGACATCTGCTTAGATCAGATTTGTATTTAGGTCATGTGATTTCTCTAATATAATCTTACAAAAAAAAAAAAAGGATTCCAGAGAGACACTTGGTGTAAGTTGATGCTATACCATCAAACTTACGAGCTCAATTTGGAATGATTAGATTTTTTTCATTTATGCTTTTCACTACCACAATATTTTGTTTTGTGCATTTCAACCATAACATTTAAATGGGAAAATATATTTTATAATGATATTTTTTTCATTGAGCAATGAACATTTGAAAGACAGAATAACAAAGCAGAGAAAAAAAAATAACCTCTTTATTTTCTTTATTCAAAACCTTCTCAATATTTCCTCATTGTACTTTATGCCCTAGTTGCTCCCATGTATGGCTACAGGAAATCTGTTGCAATGAAATGTATTTCACCCTGTCAAAATAAGAGTCTAAACTCAGAGAAGTCAGGGATTTCAGGTATGTCAGAGTTCACATTTGGGAAGCTAATATAGGGTCCTGCTAAAGAAGCCATATTTGTGAATCCATTTTGATTAATCCAAGGACATGGACCTACCAGAGGTTATCCAGCCTACCTTGGCCCTGCTTTAGCTCTTCTCCAACATAAAGATACCACAGTTAAAGGGGTGATCCAATTGAAAAGACACTAAAACTGCCCTTCTTCCCCCTACAAATGGTACATTTTGGGCTCATCAGCTCCTTTAGTCAGCTCAGTGTGGTTTCTCTAGTATTAAGCAAGCAATTTAGATAATGAACCTGGATCTCAAAATACTGCTAGATACTGTAAAAGTCAGTTGCTTTGCCTTAGGAGTATGCAACTACTAGGTTTTCACTGTGGATCTAATTTTGAAATTTAAGATGAATAAAATAAAAAAGGCTTGCATATCAGCAAGGAAGCCAAACAGAAATCAGCTCACGAAAATGTTTCAAATCTCTCTGGAGACTGTTCGTGATAAAGCAATCCAAGAGTGCATGTGTGGCTGTGTGTTTAATTAGCAGGCTATGCCATCACAGTTTAAAACTTCAAGCAGAACTTACCGTGACTGAGAACAAGAGCAAAGATGAACATGCTAAACAAAGTGGAATAAATCTGCTGCCTTTCCTTGTTCCAAAGCTTCCCTTCTTCCTCAGACATCTCCCAGTTCCTCTTAGTTTTTGCTTCACCCATGGCTGCTACATTTATCAGTCTCTCTAGTCCAAATTACCTCTACTGCTGCAAGATCTCTCAAGAAACCCTATTTTCTACTACCTAGTGCATTTATTTTTAATGATATAACTACATATATGGTACTAAACAATATAACTACAATAACAGAGAAATTAGGAATGGAGCTAGAAGAAAAGCTTGGTTTAGTACCCATAGACGTTAGGTAGACAGTTATTTAGGGTTTTTTAATCATTCCCCTGAATTTCCAGAGCCTTTCTCCCTCCATCTGGCCAGCTGGGTAATTTATTTTGCCCTGGGAAAAAAAACAACCCTCAATTTGGTGCTGCTTTGTTCACCTGACTGTATTTTTCAGTGCAAAAGGAAACTAACCCACTGAAGAGCTGTGGGAGACAGTGTAGGGCAGGCAGAAAGCAGAAGTTTAAAAGCTGCTTTTATTTTTTTCGTTCTTCCACTTGAAACACTAAATAGCTCCCAGTTGTGTTTGTCAAGATAAAATAAAACTGACAAGATGACAGGATGAGAGAAATAAACTCTTACATATGTGAAGAAGATGGAGTCATCAAAAAGAGAATTTCAAATGGACAAAAAAGTGATCATGGTATGAAGAGAGACTTACTCCCTTACAATATAAAATAAAAATGAAAAAAACAAAAACCCAACTCCTGCCTTACAAATGCCATGGACTTTGCAATTTATTGTTTAATAAAACTCTCTCAAGATGTAAAATGAGAGTCAAAGATGTTTCAGAATCTTTTTTCATACCTAGTAGCACCTGATTTCTGGATTTGAACCTCAAGGCTTTATGGACTATACAATAATGATATGGTCCAAGGCCAAATACAATTCCCAGATTTGATTTTTTAAACTAGTAGATGAATAAAATGGATAATCAGTTATAATAAGGATAAAGCCATGCCCACCCAAACACCCAAGTCCAGGCAGAGACATCAGATCAGCATCCAATCAACAGCAAACACTTGATGTCAGATTTGGTTTGGTGTCGATTCAGGGACAGGTCTTCAGCACCAGCTAAATGGAAGCAAAAAGTAAGGAGCAGTGAAGGAAGAAGTGAAGTAAGGACTAGCTGCCTACCCATCAAACTTAGCCTCCTGCTGAAGCTGTAAAAATAGTTAACCCACCCTGCCAAACTCTGAGTCTAGAGCCTTTCAGAAATAAGGTTTGAGACTTCTTCAGCCTTAAGAAGGTAGGAAGTTTGAAAGTGGGTCAAGTT
Organism: Calypte anna; assembly: GCF_003957555.1. NCBI lineage: Eukaryota > Metazoa > Chordata > Aves > Apodiformes > Trochilidae > Calypte > Calypte anna. Next base: position 142,711,560 of record NC_044244.1, read on the forward strand.
AGTTAACTCCTTACAAAAGTGTAATGCCTAATAGAAATATACTTAGTCACACAAGAGAGGTATGTTGCAAACGGAGTGTATGTTAACCAATGTTGCAAAGACTGCTTAAACAAACCCTAGGCACAGTGTTTTCTTGGATGGAATAGGGTGACAAGGAGAAACTTCTGTGTGAAATTATTTGTACCACAGCTGTGTGGAAAGGATGTTTTTTCTTTGTTTAACACATACATAAGGTTTTTACTGCTGTTAGGCAAGGAAAATTGTCATTTACATCCTAAATTCTCTAGTGCTGTGCCTACTCTCCGGGGAGCAAGCAGTAGCAAGTGACTTTCCCCCATGTAACTCACTGTTCTCAAAAAAAAGAGTTATCATAATAAATTCTGGAAGAAATGTCAATCAAGACCTGAGAGTCCCAGTTCTCCGATTGTGCTGAAAATTCCTTTAGCAATAAGTTGTCAAAATGGGCAAGGGATAAAGGGCACATGGCCACATACCTATTATGTTCTTCCTGCTGTTGGCAAAAGTCAGAGACTAAATTCTGTCCTTGTTGTTATTCTGGTCCGAATCAAGATGTCCATCCTTATATATTCATATCATAGCACAAGTCTCCAGACAACAAGGCACTTTAAGCCTAGGGTTATTTCCAGTAACTTCAGAGATGTTCTTATTATTGCCTTAATATTATGAACCTTAGCTGCTCCAGTGAGTCAGGCAGTCAAGTGCTCCACCTCTAGAGATACTGTGTATGGGAATACAGAATTAGAAAAAACTGTTCCTTGAAAAACAGAAATATAATATCAAGCATGAGTATTTACAATCACTGCTTCTTGGAATCTTAAGTAATTCTTTGGAATTTTTTGTATCACTCTCCATGCTGGAGACTGTCACTGCTTACCAATGAAGTCCTCTTATCTCTAAACATGCAGGTATCCACTGATCCGTGTTGAAGATACAGATTCAATCACTGTCACTGTTTGTCTAAAGAGGCAAATTTTATTAATCTCCTGGTTTTCCCAGCAAAGATTTCTTCTACAAAAATAAAGTAGCAACATAAACACAGTTTTTAAAATGCTGCCATGTGTAGTAGAAAACTTCCATAATGAACCTCCAGAATTTGCCTTCTGGCAAGTATAAAGACTGTGATCAGCTATCACAGCAATTTAGAAGATAGGTATTTCTCATTAATAGATAAATTTTAATATATTTTCATATACTGAAGAACACATAGCACCTGTTACATCCTTCAGTCATATACTATATCTAACTGAGCATTGTTTCTTTTTCCATGTGGAGGCTCAGATATCCTTAGTTTACTTCACTGGGTTATGAGAATTAAACTCTTGTAAATGAATGCAATAGGTTCCAATCCTCATTTTTTAACCTCTCATAACAGTCATTTAGATTCCAGCTGAAGAATTCTCCATTAGTCATGAGAAGTAATAGGCTTATAAACTCATTAATTTTGGATTGACTTTTTTTTCCTACCAAGTTAATAAACACAGTTTTCAGTTAGGTTCCTGTCTTTCTCAAAGCAGATAGGAAAGAGCTGGTTCCATTACATTGTATCTCAATTTAATCTCTCGCTGTTACAAGAAGTGGAAAATGCAATTAAATGCACTTCTGAAAGCTTTCCCTAGAGTGCTATTTACAATATTGCCTGCATTAAGCAGTCCATGTGAGGTGATGCATCTGCTCTTCCATGCCCGTGCTAGTCTTAAGCAACATTAAAAAAAATATTTATAGTCAAAGATCAGAAATATCTCTCCCTCCTTACAAACAACAATAAAAACAGCCCTCCTCCCCACCCCCCAACCTATCCCCAGCTTTAAATATTAAAAAGATGTTATTCAAAAGTCTTAATGTCATACAGGGACTCCTGACAGGTTTACAAGCAGACTGCTGTCAAATGAGCCTGAATTTTGTTCTCTCCTTTTTTTCCCTCTTAAGCTAGCAAGAGGGCTGTAAACTTCCCAAAGGCTTTAGCTGCCCCCATATAAATTTCACATGCTTGCAATTTTCCCTGTCTGTTTATTCATTCTAAGCAGCAAAAAGAAAGCAGATAGCTCTGACATTAGATATGTCCCAAATATGTTATCTCCTCATGCAAACTGTGTCCAGATAAACAAGGTGGGATATATCTGTGTGCCTTCACATCTCTAGGCTTCTACATCCAAGGTCACAGAGTAAGCTCTCTTTTTAGTTAGTGAAGAAATAAACAAGGATTTTTAATGATTGACTCATCTGACCTGTTCCAAGGCTTGTGCTTGAAGATGAAGAAGGTTATGACCATTTGTTTTAGAGTTACCCTCTTGAATTGTCCTATGTTTGCAACCATCCAGTTAAAGCTTCAAAGTCTCTTTTGTTTTAGAAAATCTTGGGCTTCTAATTAAAACCTGACAGGAAGCAGAGGTTTTGCCTTCTCCTGAGTTAAATATCAGTTGCTCAATTAACTTTCTAACATCAGAGGAAGTGAGAATCATCACTGTAATAAAGATTACATACAATTAATAAGAGAAAAAGAAAAGGAACAGGAAAAGGAAAAGGAAAATGGAAAGGAAAGGAAAAGGAAAATAGAAAGAAAAAGAAAAAGGAAAAGGAAAAGGAAAAGGAAAACAAAAATGAAAAGAGAATAGCAAATTGTCTAGTATACTGCTGTTAACTTTCTAGAAGAGTCTGCATTACACTCTCAAAAAAATTAAAAATCCTTGTTTTTTTCTAGTATGAGAAGTGTTTTTACAGACTCACACGTGGCCTGTAGGTAGGAAACAAAGGACAGGAATACACAGTCAGTTTCCAGAATGATGGCATATATAAGCAGTTTTACTCCAAAGCTGGCCTAGTATCTCTACAACCTTAAATATTCATAAATATTCTCAAGAAAAAAAATTAGATATAGAAGTTGCAGATGACAGAAAATAATTTACAATGAAAAGTCCAAGAAGACTTTGTAATATATGGGAATGTCACAAAACCCACCTGAAACTCAGCATCAGTGAGCAGAAAGTGGAAAGGAGTCTCATGTTGAAAACTATAACCATAAAAAACGTGTGTGATTGCAAGCTCTAAGCTTGATATTACTACTCAGAACAGTGTCACAATATCTGTCTCCCAAAAATATCATCCCAGGAGTCAGGAGAAGTGAAGAAAAATGACAAAACATTAAAAATTATGAAGGAAGGAACTGGAAACAAAAGTTTTACTGTCATTGTGCTATTGTATAAATCTATGAGAATTTCTCATCAATGGATATTGCTTGGTATTCTTGTTCTCTCGCAGAAACTTGCTGAGAATCTGGAAAAGATACAGATTATAGAGATGCAGATAATAGAGGCAAAATATTGAGAGCACTTACGAAGAGTAGGTGTCCCTTCTGCTTAGAAAAAAAGCAATATAGAAGTGATTGGTGGAGATGCCAACTAAAACATACATGGCAAGGAAAAAAGACTTTTCACTCTTCCTCACACTACAAAACCAGAAGGTCACACGCTGATATCATCATGAAGAGTTTAACACAGAAGAGAAAGCACCTTTCACAGAGTGGAGAGCTAAGCTGTAGAGCTCATTTTAGGACAGGGAGGTGAAAGTCATAGTGCAAGAGCTGATCAGACAAGAATGATTACATCTGAGAAAACAGTAGTCAAAACTTAGTTTCTAACTTGGCTTCTGGTTTTACCTGGAAAGAATAAAATTATACAAAAGAAGAACTCTTGCTGTTTTCTTACATATTTTTTCCTCGGGTATCTACTACTGACCATCACAGAAGACAAGACAGTGGATTTCCCACACTCGGGTCCCTGTTAGTACAGTCATTCTCATGTCCTTCAAAATAAATTTAAAATACTGGGGACTAAGGTGATATCTAACAATAGTTAAAGGCAACAATTAAACACTGGGGAATTAATGAAAAATTACATTTTTCAATCTGTTCATCCTAGGGAACTTTCTACCACATTCTGGTTGGCTAGCTAGGGAAAATTCACTTCCAGCAAAAAGATGTCATTAATTTGTATTGAAAGAGGAAGCCCTCTCTTGAAAAATACATATTTACTTGAAAATTTTAAAACTATATTTTCAGAAAGATTTTTTTGCAGTTTGGTCAAATATATTTCTCAGGCTGCAACTTGGTTTGTGGCTGAAAAAGACATTAGGAAAAAAGATAGAAAATTCAAAATTGCTCATGTTTTCTACAGCAGGTTTCTTGTTTTAGTGGCAAAATCTGAAAGCAATATAACAAGAGCTTACTCTTCTGAATCTGTAATTGTAAGGCACAACCAAAGGGTGCAGACCAAAGGGTGTCTCTGATGCATTGCACTCCCTCCAAGAAAAATTTGAATGAGATAATATGGATTTTTAAATTTAAATTAAGTCATACTGGCTTCCAGGAAGAGAGAGATAGTGGTCATTCCTTTGTCCTATTTTTTTTTTTTTTTTTTTTTTTTTTTTTTTTTTTTTTTGGTTAGTTGGTTGGGCTTTTTTACAATTTAGGAATACACATGTCTGGTCTCCCAGACTTTTAGTATCTGCTCCTATTTAGTCTTGATCCTTGTCTGGGTTAGGTTGCCAAGCAACTTGTATAGTCTACCTGATAGACTTTTTATAGATTCAGGGTCACAGGGAGATAGTTAATCCCTGGCTATTACAAGATGTGGATAAAAACCATTAAACCTATTTCTGAGGTCTTCCATACCCTTTTGCAAAAAGATGGAGGATTTTTGAAATAGCTTGTGACAGCGAAGCTTCTGCTCTAGAAGTAGGTAAATATGAAATAAAGGAAAAATCATACTGTACATATTTTTTCCCTGAAGGGACCCATATGCACAAAAATTCTGCCTTTGAATATCTGTGTAGAGTGCATTTTTGCTCTTTTCTGGCATATTATGTCCTTTGATCCATGAAATGTAACAGGGAATTAGGAAGGCTGTTCAGAAGAGTTTCTGTGAACCCTTAAGTATGTTTTCAGGTTTTTCTGCTTTTCAGCCCAGATTTCCTGTATTTGTGAGTCTGTTGTGATGTTAAGAGAGAAAAAGAAAAAAGTGACCTGTTGTGACAGAGCCAATTACTTTAAAGTATTTTTTATCTTCTCCTAAATTTCAAATATCCTTCCTGTGTTATAAATTGTTCCAATATTTTGAGAGAGGTTAGAAAACAAGCCTCAAGAACAGCAAGTTAGAACAGTATCATAAATTGGATGGGCAATGGCATCTCAAAAGACACCTCCACAAGGAAAAGAAACTACAGTGTTAGATTATTGCAAGCATAAGACTAGTAGGAGGTTTTCAGGAAAAATAAGTTCGGGTGGACAGAAAATGAAAGCACAGCAGGGTCATCTATCCACCTGGCATTTGAGAAAAACCTTGCAATACACAGTTCAATTCCCTTCCAATTGTTCAGCTGTCTCTATCATTAACCCTGCAGCCAAGAAAGTAAACAGAGCAGCAGTTCTAAGACTGCCATTCAACGCACGAGGAATTCAGACTCAGGTCCCTATTATTATCTCACTGCTAACTATTTGGGAGAGGAATGTTTTTACAAGTTTGGGTTGCTAGGACTTGAAGGGAGGAGAACTGGTGGTCTTCAGCTTGTTTGATTGGATTGGATTCAGTTTTGTTCTTTTGATAGCAACTATTCCATCTACATTTGATGAGTTTGATTTTAGCTTTAGGTCTTTAGCAGACTGAAACCAGGCAGTTTGTTTTGCTTCTGTTTCTCTCTGGCTTTGTGCAGTGTACCTTTTGGGGTTCTTTGGTTTCTCTGGTTTTATCACAAGGTAGAACAGTGCTAAGAGTGTGTGGATTACTGTACAGGAAGAGGAAGCCTATAACAGAGTTTTTTCTGTGGGAAACATTGTTTAAACAAGGATTAATTGACTCAATTTGTCAATATTTTGCCAAGTGGAGAAAAAAAAAAAAGTAAAGAACACCTCATCATTCCTATATAATAGGAGACCAGAGAAACTAGTTTGTTTGGGATCAAGAGATCCTGGATGCAGATATTTACTCTGAAGTTTGCAATTGCCTATTGGACAGGAAAATGTACACTAACTGTCTCATCTTATTTTAGAATTACTCTTACAAATAAGGTTGAAAATGTTCTAGGGATGTTTGTCAGATTATCACCTTGTTGCTCTGTGCAAATCATTGAAGTTGTTAATGAATGGATCCTTTGTATGATTATTAGAAAATGGGGAAAAGATCAGGGAGGAGGCAAGAAAAAAAACCAAACACCTTCCTCTCCTCACTACATTTTGTTTGATGTGTGGACATCTCCTTCAGCCTGAAGATTGACTTTTAAGGTAGTGTCCTGAAGCATGAAAGTGTCAGTCTTGAGCCCATCTTTTTCTCCATTCCCATGGGACTATTGTAACCCCTTGATCCTTAAAATGAAGATATATCAACCTTTGCTGGTAGTGTTTTTCTAAAAAAAAAAAAAAAAAAACTGTGGCAAATGCAAACAGATTCTGAGTGGAACTCAATCTCACATTTGTAGGACAGTCATTCCCAGAAAAGCCTCATGGAGCACTCAGGCAGAACAGTTTCTTGTTTTGGAATTATTGCCTTGAGCAGGAGTAACAAATGCAGACATATAATAGTTACTTAACTTTGGTCCTTTAATGTTAAAAATAAGGTATGTCCATAATTAGTCAAGAATTTAACTGGATTTTGCAAGATCTGAAGTCTGGGGTATGATGTCTTGCTCTTGGACTAAGTCAAGGTTTAAAATTCAGACTTGTTACAACTAACACTGGCTGTCTAAATTGCTGGCATTAATTTACCACAATAAGTGGTGAAAGATATGTAAGCCCCTCTAAAAAAGATAGTAATTCGGTTCTAAATTAAGCAATATGAATTTTTTTCTGGAAGCACTTATTGCCTTCCACTAGCTAGAGAGGAAGCCAATACATTACATTGCTCTTGGATGCCTGAGATTCAGAGAAATGAGACCTACCCCAGAAAATGAAGTTCTTTAGATTGGACTTGAGTCAGTAAAATATATATTTTATCAGTTTATTTTATCAAGTACATAAACTTGATAAGAGCATGAAAATTGTCACCATCTCAACATTTTGTGGTTTTGAGGACTTCTTGCAGGTTGTGCTCATTCTAGTCTGTGCACATCTAATGCAGATCAAAAGTTTAAATCCAGAAATAAAGTCACAGAGCAAATTCCCATTGAATTTTTAGCCTAAATAGAACTGTAATTGATACTAACTGCATTTCTGTTTTTCAATTGTGTCAAGCCCTAAGCTTTTCACATGGGTAGATTACATGGTTAGTGAATGTAATTCCTGAATGTGGAGAGGTTCACCAGCATGATGGCTTTCTTAAATGTAGTGATTTCCCTTGGGAAAAGGGGAAAGGAGAGTTGTGTGCTTATGTGACATGTATTGTGGTATCCTTGGAGGTCCTGATACAGTGTGTGCTAAAGCTCCCTTCCTACAAAATCACTCTGGATTTTCTCTGTCACAGTCGGGCCACGTGGAGGTTGTTGAAAAGAAGTATGTTCGTAAAATATTTCACCTCAAATGGCAAATACATGTGCACAAAGAGCTTTACAAGCATGCCTGTGTGAGTTTAGATACAGCTATTAAGTATCATGAGGGATATTCCTATCTTATCTTGCAATTTCTCAGTACCTATTTCACTTCTACTTTTCATGTCTCTTCTTCCTTTGAGATTCTTAAAGTAATCTCCTTCCATTTTTACCACTTTCTTTGCTCTTTGTAAAGATCATCCTTTATACTTTTTTCTCTTGTGCTTTCACTTTTCATCCAACTTGAGCATTTTTACAAACCGCTGACCTCCATAAGAGGCTTCTAAAAACTATTATTGCCAGGTGGCAGAAAAATGAAGAATGATGTGAAATACACAAAATCCATTATTTTATACAGCACATGACTTTTAAGCTATCTCACTAAAGCTTCAACTAACAAAATGCAGTGATTACCCTTGCTGCTTTTACGAAACAGGAGTTTCCTGGACTCTAGTTTCTGAACTAAAAGGTATTACACAGTTTTAAAACCACAAATCACTCCTTGTCTGCAAAATACTTGTTATGAGGGTACAATATTAGCATAGGTCAGTTAATTCTCACTACCGTTCTGAATTGCCCAATGTTGTTTGCAAGACATTAGAAGCTACTTCCTATCTGATGTCACTTTGGGGTAACCACTGAACCTAGATGTTCCATATTTACCCCACTGATAGTGAAATTGTCTTCATTGTAGCACACTAAGAAAAACTGGGGACAAAGAAAAAGGAGAAAAGGGCTAAGAATTTTCCTCACTGTCTGTATGAATGACAATGCAAGTATAAATATTCTGTATCTTGCACTACCTGACTTTCAGGTACTTTTTTGGAATCTAACCTCATCTCTCACAGTGAACTTCATTCAGCCAGTGAAGTTCTATAAGGGGAATGCAATTTCACAGTTGATTTAAGTCAGCTTAAAAGCAAGTAGTCTCACCTTTCTGCCCTTGGTTGTGTCTACCCACTTTGTTTCTTATACCACTGCTACTACTCATAAGACCACACTGTTAGCTGAAGAGGGATCTGATCCTGTGACAAATCCCCTCCTCTCTTCTACCCCTCTTCCCCCCCACACATCGGGAGATATGTTTGGTAGAGATAATCTTCAGCTGGAATATTTGTCTTACCTTGATGCCCACACAAATACTAGGGCTCATTTAAGAAAGAGATCAGTGATGAAGCAGAAAGAAACTCCCCTTGATTGTCACAGGACAGAAGTGAACTCTGAATACTCCATTATTCCATAAGTATAGAACAATAGTAACTATCACCACTAGCTACTTTGATAATAACTCCTGGATAGTCTAGAACTGAATCCTCTATAGAGTGTATCATTTAGATAGCTAAACTGCCCAACTATGGCTTAGGGCACAAAGGTGACACTGTGCTTTTACTTCTTATTTTCCAGGTGCAGTAAAGCTCTTTGTGACTATTATTATCATCATTTTTGAGGAACAGTGGGAGGACTGCCATGAAAGAATGCACAAAAAGTGACAGCAAGGTAGACTTTGCCCTAAAAATCTATCAGTTCTGTGAAAGGACTACTATTCCTTTGGTTAGTATTTAAGAAAACAGAGGAAGAGAAGAAGATCTTTGCATAAAACTATGTTAATAAAACTAATTATTTATTTCTGTGAATGAATCTTATGCCACATAAACACCAAAAGATAAAAGATGTTTTTGCTTTTACGTGATGATTGCAGCTGATTCCTTACATATAGATGTATATATTTATACATACACACATATAGGTACACACACACACACACACACGAGCATTCAGTTCAGTCAACTTAACTAAAAGACAACATCCACCTTTCAGGTCAAATGTGGTTTTATTCCTAGGCTGGTTCAGTTTCAAAATGGGCTGAGAAGCAGGGTGATTCTATTTCACTATATTTCTTCATCTGATGGTAAGTATTTCAATTCTTGGCTATCTATAACCTTATCTTTTCTTTACAGAACATGCTGTAAGGTTTGTAATTTATTACAGTATTATTTTCTAGGCACAGTAAGTTATATTAGTCATCTCATTCACCTGTGAAAGATCATTCAGAAGGTGAAAGACCTTAGAGATATGGCAAGCATTATTCTAACAAATGGTGATGAACAGCACAGTATAAATCATGTTTGTGGGCTGGATGAAATGTTCAGTGGTGAGTCTAAACATCATATATCAGAAGAGAAATTTTGTGAAACACCAAACTTCACTTCGTGAACAAAGTCTTTTCAAGCAACCTTTGGTGCCCAGTCTTGTCACTGCCTGATCTATTGGTCAAAGTAATGTTTTGATGTTAACCAAATTTGCACTCCAAATTACTTGCATCTTTCTGTGTATTAACTTGGTGTTCTATGTGCCAACACCAAATATTTCTGGGCTTTGCTGTTTAGTGATTATTGCCATAAAAATAAGGAAAGAGAAAGTCATATTAGTGCCACAAACTGGGGTTGATTGTCAGTGACTTCATGGGTTCTGGTCACTTACAGGAAACAGCATTGTTTTACAACAAAACTTACTTACAAAGTAACAATATTATATATTAATGTATTATAACATGAATATCAAGTGTTCATAATGTTTATGTATTTATATATATATATTAGGAGATTTTAAAATGTCAATATTCACTCTTGTGAAAATGTAACTCCACCAAAATCAACAACTTGTTCAGGGATGCATCTTGAGAAATATTTACTAAAAGTGACTCAGGAGTTTTGTCAAACACATTAAATGTCACAGGAGATTTGTCAGCAGCAGTTATGTAGGTCCAGGTCATGTTACCTCTTTCCTGGATATTAGTTTATGTGTATTTCTGATATGATTTAACTCCATGCCATTTCAGTCATGATCTGGAAATTCCCAATTTTACCCTAACATATTAAAAAATAAAAATCCAAAAAAAATAAAGGTACATTTTTCATAATTTTACTTTAGCTTAAAGTCGGAACAGTTGAATTTCCAGAACAAAGTATTTTCTTGACTTAATATATTTCTTTTGGTGCCAGAGCTAGCTCAGATATTTCTATCTCATCATATTCTGTGTAGACATAACTATAGATGTTTAAAATCTTTTTAGTTGTTTCTAAAGGCTGTGATATCTGACAGGTCCTTATTGTTATGTGACCTGTACAATAATATTATTTCTTTATAGAGACTCCAAAGTCTTTGATAAGAACTTAAAAGCTGAAGATCCTTGCCTACAAACCAAACTCTTGCTTTTAAATATTTTCGTGTAGGTTTACAGAGCTGGTAGCTTGGAGATACACATTTTTTCATCCTGGAAAAAGACTACCTTCCCCATGATGAAAAAGGGTCTTCTATGCTTAAACTGCGTATTGGAAGAATTTGTTTCCAGATATGAACTACAGTTCTATCAGTTATAAGTGTGATTCTCAATTATTTTTCAAGTTTTGTCAAAAAATACTATTTAAAGATAAGGGTTTTTTTCATGTCTTATGTGAACAAGTCAATGTTTTCCCCATAAAATGTATTCTTTATGAATAAAAAAATTTTACCTAAACCACAATTATTACTCAAAATGGCACCATTTTATGTGGTGATGAAGGCACTCTCTTTCTTAACCTTAGAGAGTTCTGCTGATGAAATTAGAATATAAAAGGGAAGGAGAAGGAAACCAAGAGGAATGATTCTGAAGAATATTTTTTTATGAAAATCTGTAATGGGAGACCAGAAGCACTAGAACTGATGAAGCTTGATTTTTTAAGGTTTCCGGTCTCATGATTGATTAAATCTGATGCTAAAAATTTGTATCTCTACTGAAAAACTTTTCCTTTTGGGGGGGAATTTATAAGGCTCTCTTCCATCACCTGATAGGGTCTAGACTTTAAGGTCTCTAATTGTGGATGCCCTCTCCATGAAAGTGTTCAAGGCTAGGTTGGATGGGGCTCTGAGCAACCTAGTCTAGTGGAAGGTGTCCCTGCCCATGGCAGACATGCTGGAACCAGATGATCTTTATGGTCCCTTCTATGATTCAATGATTCTGTGCGTACTCATGTGCATAGTCTCTCTCATACACTTAAAATGTACCTAAACCTCATTTCCACAGTAAATCAGAAAAGGAATATTAATTAAAAATATGTTTTTATTAGATTCATACCAAGGTGTGTGTGACCAAAACATACATTGAGTGGAAGAGGAACGCTTACAAATTGCTTATATTTACTTGAAAGTTAGCAATGCTCATTTCTATTACAAATTAATTCCTACTATACTCTGCTTTTTTTTTTTCCCAGGAATCACATACTTTAGAGAATTAAGAGAGGCAGACTCTAGGAAGCTCCCATCTGTTACATCTCCCATATGTACAAGTTGTTGGAACTTACTCACATTTGTCATTTGTTCTCTTCCAGTCATGACGGGACCAGAGAGCTTTATTAGCTGCATTACCTTGCTGATGAATTTGTCAAGCTTATTATTTACAAAGACTGGCTCTGTATTTTTGTTTATCTTTCCTTTGCTACTTGCAGAAAGCTTGGCATAATTTTGAAAAACCCTAGTAATAACACTTTATTAAAATAAAAGAGTTCTGTGCTGGGATTTGCTCTTGAGGTCATTATGCTGTCATTCAATCACATCCCCATTTCATTTCATTTCATTTCATTCGTTAAAAAGTCCTATAATAAAAGAAATGTAAAATGCATTTTGCATGTTTATAGTATTAGGCTGAGACTTTTAAAACCTAAAGGCCTATTTCATGATCTGTGATATAAACACTACTAATTAACTTGATTCATCTGCTTTCAAAGCAACCCTCCATCACTTGGTAGAACTTCTCGTCTCCGACATTCTAACACTGGAGTAAATTATTTCCTCACTGTTCTGTTGTGCTTCAAGCATCTTAAACTCTGCTTCCACACAGAACCTGGATTCAATGAATGCCTACTGTTTTAATAAGCTGAATCTTTTGTTCTTTTTTTATCATTCACACACAGACACAGAGGGGTCTCTCCTGATGAAGTAGGTTCCTCAATGCAGAGGTTTAGTTGAGATAACCCACGCATTCAAGGCTGTGCCCTTTGGAGAAGTCCTTCAGACTGTTTAATGAAGCAAAGAACTGGGAAAGTACTTTGTTTTTACAGCTTCTTATCCATTCTTCAAAACCACAGTGTTTAACAACACGCTAATGAATTCGGTATACTTGATGGAAATACAGTAATCTTCATCACAGATACTTTAAAAAGTAGTATCAATTAACAGAATGCTATGGCAACTCAGAAGTGTGAGAAAATTATTTCCAATTGCAAAATTGCACTTGTGCAACTGTCTATTGTTGATAAGTGTTGAGATAACCTTTACAGGGAAATTCTACACTGGAAAAGTGTCTGTTAAAATGGTAGATTTCTTTTGCTGTGCTGAAGTGCAAAAAACACAATACAAATACAATGCAGATTTCCTTTCACATGTCAGACTGAATTTTTCCAAGGGTGACATTTAGAAAGTATTTCTTTTCATTCTGTAACTGTTGAATACACACTTTTGGACATTTGTGTACCTACACATGTGTGAGAAACTAAGCACACATATCAGATTTTTGCAGCAGACTGCAGCAGCTTCTTCCCTGCTTCTTACTGCCAGTCAATTTGGCTACTATTCTCTTCTGCTCTTGTTCTTTCACTTCTTATCTACCCTGATATGCATGAAGATGGCTTAATCAATAGCTGTGAAATGATTAAATATCTCTTGTGTACCTTTTTTTTTCTTTCTTTTTTTTTTTTTTTTTTCCCCCAATTGTGAATGCCATAATTTAGTTACCAGGAAGGAAAAATTCAGATTAATCTAACTAGATAATCTAACTAGAATAATATCTTTCTGATCATCAGAAATCTGCAGAAAGTTTACACTATAATTTATTTAAAGGAGCATTACTTTTTAATATGATCAGTGGCTAGTTTATACATCAAGCCTTATGTAGAATTGTCTGCTGTATCACATATCTAAACTAAGGATCACATTTTAATTCTTGAGTGTTTACAGGTGGTTGGATTAAATAATATGATAAAGCAGTGAGCTCTGCATGTTGCTTATTAAAACTGAAAAACTAAAAGTCACAAGAACTTTTTAACATTCTTTCCACACTGCAATATACAAATAGATATTTATGAAATACAAAATTTATATTTTTACCTGTTAAAAAAAAAAGTAATTCTGACTATGCTTCAAAAGACCAGTCTCTAAAGAAGACCAAAGTACAGAACACCCCACTTGTGGGCTATCTTTTGTTTGTATAAATCCTTTGTGGACTACTTATGTAAGTTTGCTCTGAAGGACAGACAATATCCTAATTACCTAGAAAATCTCCAAAGAGTTCAAATGCTGTTATCTTTCCTAAGATTGCTTCTGAAGCTGTTACATGAAGACAATGAACCTATACGAGCTACATTTTAAGTAACTCTGTCTGCCTTATAAGCCATCCTAAGTTTTTTCCATACCTAAACAATCTATCACCTTAACAACTGAGTAAAGCAGACATGTTCTTGTGTGTTTGGATGCAGATTTTCTGCTTTATAACTTTCCAGAAGAGTTTTTGTTTTTTTTTAATTTTGTTTAGAGAAGTGGGAATCATATAAAACCAAAACACCTTACATTAAAATTCTTATTCAGTAGAATTCTGTCTGGTTTTCCTGGGGTACCTGCATTTCCAGTGCTGGATTGCTACATCCCCATATATATAAATACTTTCTATCACTACACCAAGGCCAGACAGATACTAAGAGTTCAACATTCCCATGTAATTTTGTTGCCTCATTACCACACCTTTTTAGATTGCCATTAAAATTCCTTGCCAGTACTGTGAGAACACCTGATATGTTAACCTTCGCCCTGATGAATAATAATAAATTCCTACTCTTTGTTTTGCACTTCTTAGTTAGCTTCTAATTCATGACTGTTTTTTACTTCTCATCAAATGAGTACTTAATACCTCAGAAAAAATCTCAGAGGAAACTTTGTCATTATCTTTAGAAACTCTACATCAATTATAAGTGCTGTATTTTACTTCAGTGTGAGTGACTAATTTGTGTGCAGAAACTTTTTAAGAAGCTAAAAAGCTGGTAATGTATTTTCATTAACAATGAAAACAAAACAAGAATAAAACAAAACAAAAATTCATCAGGTATTAACACAACAGCTGTATAATATCAACAAGAGTTTTACTTCCTGCTCTTTCTGCACTATAAATATGCTCTTCAAAGTTCAAAGAGTATGGAGTAGATAAGGTGCTGTATTCTCCTTTTTCCCTCTTCCCTAGGTGAAAAAAAAAAAACAGGTCTCTGGGTCCATCATTGCCTGTGTGTTCTTGTCTCTGTTTGAATTTATGGCTGACCTTAGGCCATTCTAAAAGTGTAAATGAAAAATGAGCCCTCCCTGAGGAATATTATTTCCTTCTGGATGATAAACAAGTTTTTGTAGAATATTGGTTAACTGCAGACAATGGCTGCATAAAGCTCAACTTAGTTTCATGATAGAAATGTCAGCCTACGAATCTGCACAGGTTTATTTTCTATTTTCAAGCATCGCAATGATCAGATTTGTAGATAACTGAGGAACCCAATATGTGGTTCATCTTGACAAGCCTAACAGACAAGTCTAAAACAGACACTTCGAAGTGAGTCAACCAGACTCTCTTTAAAACTGATGGAGGGGGAAAAAAGGCTTCTTTGAGAAAATTGTTCACCTCCTTTAAAAGTAAATATTTAAATATATCATGTAATCATGCCTTAAAAATGCCTTTTTATTTTATTTGGCTATAGTAGAGGGTCAGACAGTTAGCTTAGGTGTAGACATTTAAACAGTAGATCTCTAGAAACATAGTGAATGAAATCTACACTTGTAACACTGGAGAGCAGACAGAATCAGTTCTCTCCATGGGGCAATTATGAGAAAATGGAGACCTGTATAAGAAAACAATCTTATTTTAGTTAAAATGGATTTGGATTCTGAAGCAACCATCAAAAAAAGTATTCAGTGATAGAACATAAGACACAGTTGTATTTGTGTCTCAGTGTTCTATGGATAGCACAAAACAATGTGAGAAAAAAAGAAAATATCAGATAGGGTCATGATTAAAACCCAACCAGCAACTAAGCACAGCAGAGCCTCATTCACTCCTTCCAAGTTGGGACAGGGACTGAATCTGAAGGGGAAAAGAGAAAACCTGTGGGTTGAGATAAAGGCACTTTAAGTCACAGATTTGTTAAGTCATAGATTAATGGGGTGAAAAACGTGTTTCCTTCTCAGGTAGACCATGCATGAAACTGGAGTTTGTGTTATAAAACTTTTTGGAACAACATATGACTTTGTAACATCAAAGCCACACACACCAGCAAGCAAAACAAGGAATAAATTCACTATTTCCCATCAGTAGGCAGTAGGTGCTTAGTCACCTCCAGGAAGGAGGCAGATTTCCATCATGCAGAACAGTTGCTTAGGAAGACAAAATGCCATAACTCCAAATGCCCACCACATCCTCCGTCTTCCCACAGTTTTATGCTGAGCATGATGTCACATGATGTGGAATATCCCCTTGGTTAGTCGGGGTCAGCCCTCCCAGCTGTGTCCTCTCCTAGATTTTTGTGCACCTCCAGCCTACTCGCTAATGGTGTGGGGAGAGGAACAGGGAAGGCCTTGACACTGCTCAGCAAGAGCTAAACCATCCCTGTATTACCAACACTGTTTCCAGCCCAATCCAAAACATAGCCCCATGATTGCCACTATGAAGAAATTTAACTCTCCCCTACTCAAAACCATCACAAATCCTCTATTGTTACCAGGACTGCACTCCTGCAAGTAAGTAATAAGTTACTAATAAGCAAGTAGTGTAGCAGGAGGAGCCTTTCTTGCTCCTGAGGCTCAACGAGCTGCTGACCTCTCCATGCCTCACACCAGAGTGAGCTTCTCTCTGTGGGTGTGTGTCCCACCTTTATTGGCCCCCTGGTCTTGCTCATGCCCAATAGGGGCCTGTCCTAATCAGGCACAGGTGGACTCACACCCACTCTTTGGCAACTCGAGGCACCTGGTTTATCTTGTTTCTCTACAAAGTAGTAAGTTACTAATGCTCCCTGCTCTAGATCTTTCCAGTTCTCAAACTAACTGCTACTCTCAGTGAAAGTAAACTTTTTTCAGCATACAGTACATGCACATATTTGATCCTCAATCTGAAATATTCATTCAGTAGCACATACTCTATGGAGATTGTTTAAGAGAAAAAAATGCTTTGGACACTGAGTTAGTAATACACACAGTCTGCACAGAAGGGTCAAAGAGCTAAGAGGGTTACCACATCTTTACATTCAGCAATTCATTTTGTATAGACAGCCATCATAGGTCACATTGGAGCCTTTTATAATTCCTTTTATCTGATGATTGCTAACTGTAAGCTTTAATTTTGTCTTAATATTTTTTTCCTGGTATGATATTTTCTTCAAGTTCCAGTGCACCTTTCAATACTATCAATTAGATAGTAAGCTGTACAAAATGTCAGAGTATCAGCAATGTTCTTCTGCCCTGATATTACTTCTTTGACAGTTTTAGAGCACGAACCTCACTAAAAGTCTGTAATCATGTCACCGAGTCATAGCTTGGGTGTTCCTTCTTTTATCACTCTGGGTAACATCAATAAGTAAAATCATTGCAATGCGTCTTTTTTTGTTAATTGCTTCATTTTCATTTATTTTCTGAAGCTTTTGTAGAGCTACAGCGTGTTTCTGCTGAGATAAGAATGCTGAGATAGGATGCAGCCTGGCAGTTACATCACCTCTGTCTGCCAAAAGTGAGGCACTCAGTCCAAGTAGGTAATCAAAGTTCCTTCTTTTGCTAGTGGAGAGAGAAATTACTTCCCAAACTAAATTCATGGTTATCTTAGGCAGTTATTATCGGATGGTGTTGGTCTTACACCTGGAAGTGCCTCTCTCCCTCTGTTGGTGATAGAGTCTAGATTACTACCTCAGACTTAAAAACCTTCATGCAATTATTTAAACAGTACTTTAAGCAAAAGATATCTTTTTTGTTACTAATAACATTCCCTCTCTGTTCTCCTTTATTGTTACAAGTTGACAGACTATTAAATCCTTTGCAACTAGATCTAAACCAATTTTCCTATACAATGCTATTTACTTAAGCAGTATTTATCAATAGTAATGTTTCAAAAGTTACAAAATATGTATATGAAAGATAATATTATTAGAAAAAATTATGCATTCTAGTACTAATGAGATTCTAACAACTTTTTCATGGTATTTTATCTTTTTTTAAAAAACCCAGAAACTAAGGTTTCATTTATTGTTCTCAACTGAACACAAATGTAAGTTAAATTGTACTGAGGAACTGTTAATATTATTTTTCAGCAGCCACCTTAGTAGTACAGCACTCAAAACCATAATGGTGTTACACCATTTTGAAAAAAGTATTTGAGCATTCAGTTTTTCATGACATTTCATAATACTGATCTTAAGGAATTGCTTCTAAAATACGTGTTTTGACAAATGAAATTAAAGTGTGGACGTTTTGAGTAATTCTGATATTTGAAACTAAAGATTGTCTGCATTATTATTTCTCATCTATCACTTGTTTCATTCACAGTGACCTTAAAGTTACTCTGCCATAGTCTCCTTGAAGGTGAATTGTAAAATTTCATTAGCAGCCTATGCTTTTTTTTTTTTTTTTTTTCCTCTGCTGCTTTCTTGCCAGGTAGACTAACATGGAGACATCAGTCTTTTAGAGGTTGTTAGAAGAATATGACCGAGTTTTGATTGTTCATAAATGGTAGTATTTCTAAAGCATAGAAAGGAAAGAGACTAGGAAAAATGGATTCTAGATTATTGTATAAAACAACACCCAGTTGAATTCTTCAGTAAAAAGTATTTTGGACTAACATAAAATCTGAATACTACATACTGAGTACTAAGTACAGTTTTATTCAGGTCATATTACATGTCAATTGCTTATTTTTAATTTTAATTTTACTTTCTAATTTGTCCATCAAAATATCTTTCACATGTCAAATATTAAAGTTTTACTTGGCATCATAAATATATAGAGGTCTCCTTTCTGTTCTGTGCCAATGTCTTAATCTTTTTTTTCTTGTGTTCTATTTTGGTTTGGTTTTTGTTTTGTTTTTTTGTTTTTTGGGTGTTTGGGGTTTTTTTTGCTTTATTGCAGGAATGTCTTCTAAAAATAAGTACATTTTGTATTTTTGTTCAGGCATGCTAAGGATGTGGGCTAACTCTTTCCTGTGGGAACTAACTCTGTAGTTAAAAGCTATCTGATATTTTTCTCCTGAACTCTCAAACTAATCTCTGCCAGCTTCAAGTTCCTCTTCACCATACAGGCCTTACTGGTCTTTGGTGAAGCTTAACTCAGAAAGGATTTTGAAGTTCAGGAGGATCAGCAGCACTTTTCACTGTTCTTTATAGATGGAAAGCCCATGAAAAGTGCAAGATGCCTGTAAAAAATTGTAACAACATTTTTTCCCTACTTTTCAGTATGCAACAGTTTACAGAAATGGTATGGATTACATCAACTCAACTTGAAGGAATTAGAGTATGTTTTATTTTTTGTATTATTTCCTCAGTTTGTGTTATTCCTCCCTTAGAGTCTCTAGACACTTCAATAATCTTCTGTTTGCAAAGTCTTGGAGGGGAAGTGCTGCTGAGATTATAATTTTTTTGTTTAAACAGGTGAAAATCTCTGTGTTGGAGGATGTGGTGTGAACCACAGTTTGGAGAGAAATGCTTGTTGAGATACTCTATATAAGGAAAGTACATTTAGCTCACTTTTTAGTAAGAAAATAATTGCACTGAAATATATGTCTCTTGTTTTTCACTGAAGGTGTTGTGAACTTTTAAAATTAATTATAATGTCAGTCTGTGCCATTTCAGATAAAATAGATCCCTTTATACATATAACACAAAAGGCAAAGTGTAATGTAACCCATATATTTTCACAATCCTACTTGAAATGTTATTAAAGATGAAATTGTGGGCAAACATGAAGAGAAAGAATTATAATATGCCTTGAAAAAAAAAGTTTTGTTCTGTTTTTGCTAAGTCACAGGTTAATGGGTGAAAAATATGTTCATGAGCAGGTAGATCATGCATTAAACTAGAGTTTATGTTATTTAAACTTTTTGGAACAACATGTATCCTAATATGACTAAATAGTCTGAAATGATACATTTAGACTGGAAAGAAAGTTTTCCCAAGACTGGAGTTACATAACACAGATTCTGAGAAAAATCTGTAGCATTTATATTTTGAAAACTCCTGCTTCTAGAGGCTCATTTTGAACTTTATGACTTTGACAGCCTCTGACCTTGAAAGACGCTTGTCTTATCCTCCATCATGTTATTTCTGTTCAGCAAGTCCTCTTCCAAATTGATATGTTCTTTCTGAATGAAAAGTATTCTAAGCACTTCACATCTTCAACAAACGTTTGTTATTTTGTCATTTCAGTCTGTCACATTGTTAAGCTACCTAATGCAATGGATCAAAATGATTCAACACTAGCTTCTGGGCTTACGTTTATTGTGATGTACAACACACTAAAGATAAATGGCAATTAAAACAAAACTCTCAGGCTAGAGTTACACTTCTTGCTAATGACTGCAAATATGAATATATGTCTTAGTTATCTAGGAATGGATTATCTGTGTATTTTATCAACAAAGCAATGGATGTAGGCAATGCAAATTGGTTCATGTCTGATAAGATTTATTAGTACAACATCATTCAAACCTAGTTAGGTTTCTTCCAAGTGCATTTGCATCTTAATGCAGTATAGCCATCCTGTATGAAGCCAGTTTGAGTCTTGCTGGCAGTCTGAACTGGGGGAACTGGGAACAAAAACCTGATGGGAAGGAATCAAAGCAATGGAGTCAGACTCTTCTCAGTACTATCTTGTGAGAGGACAAGAGGCAAATGACACAAATTAAAGCACATAAAATTCAATATGAGCACAAGAAAACACATTTTTACTGTACAGATGGTTAAAAACAAGAACAGGTTGCCCAGAGTGGTTGTGGAATCTGCACCCTTGAATTTATTCAAAACCTGACTGAACACTGTCCTGGGCAGCCTACTGTATCTGACCCTCTTGACCTTGAGTGAGGGAGGTGAAATGGATGTTCTCAAGAGGTTCCTTCTAAATGAAGCACTCCTGTGTTTCTGTGATTCTGTGTAAATACTCAAAAGGTGACAATTCAGTGGATGAATACTGTAAAATAATCTGTGAGGTGACAAGAGAGCTAAGCTGGGCTGGCTTGAGTCAACAGTCCTATTTGTCAGCTCCACCACCAGGAAAAGTACCAGGATTCATAGAAGGGCTGTGCAAAACTCAGCAGACTCCAGTTTCTAAACAGAAGTACCTGCTGAGAGTGCATTCATTTTTCATAAAAATCCT
The DNA here is from genome assembly GCF_003957555.1 of Calypte anna. Classification (NCBI taxonomy): domain Eukaryota; kingdom Metazoa; phylum Chordata; class Aves; order Apodiformes; family Trochilidae; genus Calypte; species Calypte anna. The sequence continues at coordinate 142,732,500 of NC_044244.1, forward strand.
ATCATCAAATTGCTTCCAACACTGATGATCCTCCAGCCTTTCTGATACCTCAATAAATTACTAGCTAGTTCTGAACACAATATATATATATATATTGGCTCTGATCAATGTCTAGGGACCTACAAACTTCTAGAAAAACCTCTTTCTTCTCAGGTCATCTTTTAATACATGTAATCTATGGCAATGCTCAAAACAAGACCAACTAATTGCCTTCTTTTCCCAAGAGTCCCATGGTTTAGAATTCACATTCACTCACCTGGTTCAGCAGTTTCTTGAGAACTGCTAGCCAATTTAGCAATTAGACAGCAAGATATTCTTTACATTAATGTAAAAACTTTGTTTTATAGGGGTTTCTTGCCATATAGCTAAGGATGTCTAAGCTATTTCTACATACATTCCTTAAGGCCTCTGGTGCACTATTAAGTCTGTGGCCTTGTCTGAAGTTTTTATAATACATTCTAAAATTTTAAATAAAATTTATCAGATACCTTCTCAAATGCATTCTGATCAAACCTTCCAAAAATGCTAGTCTTTAAGTACACTTTTTATATATCCAGGGAGCTGAACTAAAATTAAATAAGCAATTTGTACTGTTCAATATTAGTTTTGTGTGTGTGTATTTCCAGTATGCAATATCTTTCCATTTTCTTTCTCTGCTATATTTTATAGAATAAAGTGAAAGCTAATTAAAAAGCTAATAAAAGCTCATGCCCTCTGAGCACAGATGAAGTTATTTATTTATTTATTTATTTGTGTGGGTTTATTTGGTTTTTCTTTTAGTAAAGATTTCCCTTGAACTATGTCTGCAGACATTCACACTATAAATTGGTGTCCCACAGCTGGGCTTACATAGGTCAAGAAGAACTAATCAACTAATGAAATGTTCCTAAAAAATTACATGGATTTTACTTCATACTCATGACTCATGTCAGCTCTATGTCTTCATGTAAACTAGAACAGGCTGAACAATTATTTTAAAGTAGCTGAATTTGTTATCAGCTCTGGTAAATGTTCATCTACACTTTTAAATCTATGGATGTGAGAGGATTGCTGGCAAGATGTCCTTTTAGATGACCACAAATGAAGGTCTGTGGGAAGCACAGGGAGATGCAGCTATGGACAGCTGCAATCCAATGGCATCTTCCAAACTGCTTTAGTGACACTTAAAGAAGATAAAATGGTGGGAAAGGCCTAAGATGAAAATGCATCATACCTACATTGATTCATTTTAAGCAGCTTTGTGTCTATGCCTCACCTGTGGGACACAGATCTGCTCCCTCTTTACCTTCCCATCCCAGAGAACAACACATTTAACAGGTCCTATGGTGTGAAGAGACAACTGTCTTTTCATGAGTCCTTCTGTTCTTTCTTTAGTCATTGCAGTGCTTCTTACATGGATTCAATAGGATATGAGAATTTAGGCAATATTTTTTTTCTATTTTATGTCATTCATAAACAAGGCATGTTGAAGGGGATGAAGCCCCTTCATCCAAGGGGATGAAGCCTAGGATTTTGTTTGTCTGTTTTTAAGGTTTGGAGCCAGTTTTGTTTGCTGGTCATTTTGTTTATATCTAACTACACAGAATCACAGAATGGGTTGGGTTGAAAGGGACCTTGAAGATCATTCAGTTCCAACCCTCCTGCCATGGGCTGGGACCTTCCACTCAGCCAGGCTTCTCAAAGTCCCATCTGGCTTGGCAGAAATAATTAGGAATTAAGAATTTCTTCCTAATGTCTAACCTAAATCTCCCCTGTTGAAGTTTGAAACCATTTCCCCTTGTTCTCTCACTACACACCCATGTAAAAAGCCCCAGCCCCACCCCAGCTGTCTTGTAGGCCCCCTGCAGATATTGGAAGGTTTCTATAAGTTCACCTCAGAGCCTCCTTTTCTCCAGTCTAAATAGCCCAACTTCTTTAGCCTGGCTTCATAAGGGGAGATGCTCCAACCCTCTGATAATTTTAGTGTCTCTCCTCTGGACACATTCCAGGAGCTCCGTGTTCTTCTTATGCTGGGGACTCCAGAACTTGACACAACACTCCAGGTGGGGTCTCACAAGAGCAGAGTAAAGGGGGAGAATCCCCTCCCTCTACCAGCTGTCTGTGCTTCTTTTCATGCATCCCAGGACCCCATTGGCTTTCTGAGCTGCAAGTACACACTAATGACTCATGTTGAGCTTCTGGTCCATGACCACACCAAAGTCCTCCTCAGGGCTGTCCACAATCCTTTCTCCAACCTGTATTCATGCATGGGATATTACTGTCCCAGGTGCAGAACCTTGCACTTACCTGTGTTGAACTTCATGCAGGTTGCATGAGTCCACCTCTCAAGCCTGTCAAGGCCCCTCTGGATGGCATCCCTTCTCTCCAGTGTGTTGACTTTACCACACAATTTGGTGTCATCTGCAAACTTGCTGAGGGTGCACTTGATTCCACTGTCCATGTCACCAACAAAGATGTTGAACAGTGCTGGTCTGAGTACCAACGCTTGAGGAGCACCACTTGTCACACATCTCCAGTTGGATATAGGTGCAACCTCTTTAGGTGCAAATAGCCAGCCAGTTCCTTACCCAATGAGTGATCAGTCCATCAAACCCATATTGTTCCAGTTTAGAGGTCAGAATGTTGTATGGGACAATGTTGAATGTTTTGTACAGGTCCAGGTAGATGACATCTGTTGCTCTGCCTTTATCCACCAATACCATGACCACCAAATTAGTCAGGCAGGACTTAGTGAAGCCATGCTGGCTGTCACCAGTCACCCTTTTGTTATTCTCGTGCCTTAGCAGAGCCCTCAGGAGAATCTGCTCCATGGTCTTGCCAGGCACAGAGGAAAGGCTGACAGGCCTGTAGTTCCCTGGGTAAATATATAGGCACATGTAGACCTCCATTACAGATTTAATTAATTACATTTTTCTGATCCAAGCATCTTACACTTCAGTTTGAGTGTGTTTGTCAAATTGAAGTTTTACAGTAATAATAACAAGTGTCAGAATACAGGGAAACACAAACATGTACTGAAAAGTTGTTTCCATCCACTTGTATCAGAAGCAATTGGGAAGCCCTTGATGTTTTCTAGTGACTCTGGAAAATGAAGTGCTGATCTCTGCTCTCTGTTAGGTAAACTGAAGAAAGCCTTCTATGAGCTTCCCTAAATCTAAATCTTTCCTAATTTAAATGGTCAGCAGATGCTTTATAAATTACATTCATTGTCTCTGAGCATCTGAAAAATAGCTGTAAAGGTAAGCAACAATTTTATTTGTGATACAGAAAGCAAGTGATAACAAATGTTTTAATTAACACCATCCCTTCTGCCAACTGCAGAGTCTATCCATTCCAACTTAAACCACTAAAATGAGAAAACCTGAAATACTTATATAAAAATGTTTCTGCAGTAACGATGGTTTGTCCTTGAGTTTACTGTAATACATTTGAACTATATTCAGCATGTTAGCAGATTCTTTCTGTACTATTCTAGTATTCTTAGCCTCTAGTAATTCCACCTGGGTTTGCCTTCTCCCTTCAATCCCTCAATACATGAGGGGTGTTGTTCTGCCACCTATAGTCCTTAACAAATCCAGATAATTTCAGCTTTCTCCTATGAGCACTTCCCTTAGGATGATTGTATCCATGAGTTCCACAAATGTAGAACCAGATGTAGGTCTCTTTAAAAACCACAATCTTAGGAAGTGATAACAGATAGATATTTGTGTCCTGCAAAAGGACAGAGAAAAAAACAGATTTTCAAACTATTCTAGGCCAAAATCCAATCTCTTATCACACAAGTTTCCCTTGCTCAAGCAAGAATTAATGATCTGCATAGGTTAGCAGCATATAAATACCTCTTATCTAAAATGATCAAGTATCTGATTCGCAAAAAAAAAAAAAAAAAAATATGTAGAACCACCTTCTGAGATTAGAATGTCTCAAAGCATCACCTTCTCTTTTTTAAAATAAATGTCAACATATAAATATGAGATAGATGTTGGTTACCACAGCTAAACAATTGAAATCCTTATTAAAAAGTAAACACTCAAAATCACTGGTGTCAAACTGTCACAAAAAGAGAACAGCTTCCTCCTCCAGGTGTGAAATATAGATGGTGATACAAAAGCTCTCTTTGACATGAATATTTGGTGCAATACACAGAGTAGCCCACATCCTATGCTCACCATTACCCAGACCAGCTAAAGAGTGTTCTGGCTGTCTCTGTGTCTCCATGACTGACCTATAAAACTTGAGCACAAATACCTTCTTTTCCAGGACAGTTTACAGAGATATGCAGTTTTATTTCACACATCAATAACCTGCTGCCTCTGAAAGAAATATAATCTATGTTAATGGCAGTTAAAAAACCCAAAAAACGTCAGTAGATTTAAAGGGAGGATTAGGAAAAGTTATGGACGTTAGGCCCATCAGTAGCTGTTAAACACAATTAATGAAATGCAATCTGCCTCAGCAAGTTCCAGGAAACTGGGGGGCTTTAAGGGGAAAGGAATCACTCTGCACCTGTTCTTACATTTTTTTCCTTCAGCACAAGAAAGTGGAAAGTATTTGAGGCAGGATGTTGGCTTGAATGGACTTCTGAATTGATGCATAAGAGAAATTTATATATGTCACATATAAACCAGTTTTCAAAGCCCCATAATAAATTCCAGATGGCACAAATGAAAAGAAATGATTTCTTGAACACCAAAAAAGAGTACTATATTGTCTCATGATTCCTCTACATCTTAGTTCCTCCCTGCCAAAAACTGAAATACTATCTATAGAAGTCTACTTCAGGATCAGCAGGATGTTCAGATGCATCCCATTTGATTCAAAGGCTTGCCAGTTACCTTCCATTATTATTACCTCAGAGTCCAGAGTTTTCCATTTTTTCAAGTTTTCCTGCACATGGGATACTGCTCTTCAACAGGAGAGTCTGTCATATTAACGACTACTCACCCATGTTAATACTTTCAGTGTTAATTCCTTTCTTTTAATTTCCTTTTCCAATTTTGCTTTCATTTTAGTGCACTAGATTCCTGAGTATTCATGCTCAGGAATCCACCAGAAGTGGTCATGCTCCAGTCTGGAGCATCATAATTTCCCATTTTCCTCTTCTAACAAGCACAGTCCCCAACCTGTGTTACTGACAGCCCCACCTATAAAGATAGAATCATAGAATTGGATGGGTTGGAAGGGACCTCAGAGATCATCAAGTCCAACCCTTGATCCACTACCACTGCAGTTACCAGACCATGGCACTGAGTGCCACATCCAGTCTCTTTAAATATCTCCAGGGATGGAGAATCCACTACTTCCCTGGGCAGCCCATTCCAATGTCTGATCACCCTCTCCGTAAAGAAATTCTTCATACTATCTAACCTAAACTTCCCCTGGCACAACTTAAGACCATGCCCTCTTGTCTTGTTGAAAGTCGTCTGGCAAAAGAGACCAATCCCCCCCGGCTACAACCTCCTTTCAGGTCTGTCTCACTCAAAATGAGGCCATCATTACTCTAACAAAATCTTATATGAATCTTTTGATGCTAAGAGTTTTCTGTGGATGTTCTAAAGATTCTGTATCAAATCTTTCTTGTAAAATTTACCTCCTGACTCACAATGGACCCAAATGGGCATCAAAAGAACAAGGATCATAACTTCCATTCCAGATCCACTTGGTCTAAATATTCAAGTAAAACTCTATGTAAAACATACAGATATTTATTTGTGTATATTAAGGATGTTCAATGATTTTTTTTTTCTTAAAATAACTCCTGAAACTGTAACTATGAAAGAAGCAGGAGGAAATTATATTCTTGAACTAGAATCTAGGATGTTAGACTTTAAATATGAAGTTTTACAAGTAACACCACATACTATTTTTGTTTCTTCAAGGCATCACTCAGTAATTCAGCTGACATACCTGTGCGATTTCCTCAGAGGCTACATTTGCCTTTATTCCATGCTTTCATGTATTCATGAAGTGAAAATACTTAGGCATATGTTCAAAAGAAATCAAATTTACCTTCTCTACCCAGTGTCACTTATCCATCATTGTCTCACATGAATTTAAAGAAAGTTTCAAAGCAACAAAACAAAGTAAACCAACACAAATTACAATACTTTAAGCAATACACAGTCTAGTACTCATTTTTTTTTTTACATTTAAGAAGAATCTACATTTTGAGAGTTAGCTAGGGTGATGTTGCAGATCTAAATTTTTGTTTGAGTAGCACTTTTGTTATTAAACAGATGCTTAGTGGTGGGAATTTAAGATAACCTGGAGGTTCTAAGCAGCTATTTTGTAATTTTACTGTGCTTAAAAGTAATAAAACAGATCTCTACATGAGCAGTGATCTTGAAGAAAGGTGTTTTGATTCCAAAATATTATTAACTTAGGCTTATAGATTTTTTTAAGTGCCCATTATGCTGTTAAGCTATTAAAAAACTGAGATGAAGATAATTTCTTTGTTAAAATGAATGCATTTTGTGAACCACCTGTTCATGCATTAAAAAAAAAATAAAAAATTATGCAGCAATTGCCTTCAGAAATTCAGGTCAGATGGTCAGCCCCTGAAATAATTATCTGATCAAGACTGATTGGGGTGAGACCAAATAATTACTCATTAGCATTCAGCACCACTGTCAGGCTGCATTTTGCATGCTACAGTGTATGCTGCCCTTTTTCATTTTATTCAGTCTCCTTTTTGGGTTACACCACATTGTTCTGCATGACTGGGAAATGAAATTGGAAACAGGAAAAGAGAAGTTTGGAGAACAAAGCAGACATGATTTTATATAAAAAATGTGCCTTACACAGTTTTGCTTATTGAACAATCAAACTGCCTACAAACTATTTCTATAAATCTGCCACATACTGGTCTCTCTGGGAAGCCAACAGGAATTCTGGGCACAGAGAGTTTGCAGCATTATTAATTTGTTCAAATTCTTCAAAACCAATGTTCTGTCTTTAAGTGATCCAGTTTGTAACTGGTTGAACTGTAGAGTAATATTTCCTTTTACCCTGTAGGCTTGTAACATTTTTTGTTGGAGCAGCTCAGTATTGTATTTCAGTAGCCATGCCATTTAGCACTCTGTGGTGCAGTATTTGCATTCCTGGGCATGTGAGGGATGAACAGACAGATTGAGCTGCCCTCAGATATGTTTTGGACACCACATTTCATAACACTGTGCTGTGCTATTCTATAATAAGCACAACGGTAATTTGGAGGAGTGATACACAGAAAATGCTTCAAGGTCCTTTTTGTTGTGTAGAAAACACACTAGATTTCAGCTGCAATGTTCTCCAAACATCTGTCCATATGGCTATGCCTAAACTTGTAAATAGAGTGTACCCAGAACTCTAGGCTCACAGTGAGACCAGGTAGAGCAGAACAGCTGCATCCATGCTATTAAACCACTTGCTCTCCAAAAACAGGGTGTCCACACTGGGAAAGTGTTTAATGAAACATTAGTCCTCTGTCCTATGATAACTCCAAACTTTTATTGGAGGTTTGTTTTGGAGAATACCGATTGGCACGGGCCACAACAATGCCAAGAGTCATTCAAAGGCTTAACTATATATTTATATTAATTCCAGAGCCCGTGATTCTTAACTGGCCCTAAATCAATAACACAGACATGTTATTCCCTACAATAAAGAAGCAGAAAATGGTAAGCCTAAATCAACTATATTTACAGGAATAATGTTTTGCCCTGCCTGACTTCCAAAATAATTTTCTTTACACATCAAAGTAGCTTTGTAACAAAGTTCTGTACTCTATTAGCTATCACATAATGCCAAGAAATCATAGCCTTAATATTTATTTAAACTCTGGTTGAAAAACATTAGTTATCGCCCTATGGTTTTCAAAAGAACTTTTAGAAGGAACGTACTCACATATATGTGTCACCAAAAACAAACCAGAAAATCCTCTAGAGCATTACATTCTTAAAATATGCCTTACTTGATCTGAAAAGTGCCATCTGTAGCAACACTCACACATAAATGCAACTTTCAAAGGCAGGGTCCATATAATTTGAAATCACTGACATTGTTTCACAAGTTAAATGTTAAAATAGAAGGTTTCAATTTAGATAAGATTTGTTAATGAATCTAGCTGAGTTTATCCTCTTTGTAACCATACTGGGCAGGAGGATCCACTGCTAAATTCACAAAGTATTTCATATTGCCTAAAACCTGAAAAACACTTCAGCATTCTGCACCTAAAAAATTCTAGATGTTTTGGGTGTGTTGTTCTTTTTATATAAATCATGTTTTTGAAGAAAATTTCCTAGCCATCCTCACTTCTTTTTCTTCCATTTGCACTGTGGAAAAATACAAGGGTACATGAACAGTATTTCTCCTATACAAAACTAAACTAGAAGTGGCATTCCAGGAGCTCATTTAACATCCTCCATCTGATCAGTCTGTGGGTGAAATACAGCTAGTCCAAAGGAAAAAATATCTTAAATCTGTATCACAAGAACATCAGGTCCTCTGCACCAATTATAGCAACTCTGAGTCTGCTCTTACTTGTGCAACTTGACTTGATTATATTCTCTTTCTAAGTAAGGAAACATTTCTTCTAGTTTTTTAGAATTTGGCAAATAAGATAAACAAGTCAGGATTCTCTGGTAGTTTTAATGCATGTTTCCCAGGTTAACACTAATGGTAGAAAACTTTGGGTTTGCAGTATAATTTTTCATTAAGTACCTTGATAATAAGATTTGTACATCTTATTGCTTGAAGCTTCTCAGTACAACACTGTTTACAAGAATGTGAAGTACACAAGCAAGATCAAAAGAAAAAAACAAAACAAAACAAAAAAAGAGGTTGATCTCCTAGGTCTCTTTTCTCTAGTCAGTCTGAAGCAGTGTGGGGCTGGCAAGTCCTGACTGCTGGAAACAATCACAAGCCTACACTTTGCTTTCCTCCACAACACACACGTCTTTCTGTAACAACTTGTCTTCTCTGATCTTGCACATAAATCACTCTTTCCTACCTTTGCTACAGAAGTCTGCTGATCTACTGCAAATTCTGCCCTGTCTGATGTGTTCCATAATCCTCTCACTGTTTCTAAGCTTCTCATTGGCTTTTGTGGCTTCTGTGGATTTTGGTAGCTTTCTGCTCTTTTGCAAATTTTCAGATGAACTTTATTTGCAGAGATAGCAGCTGAAAAGTACATTCAAGGCTCTGTATTGATCAGTATAGATTGCCCAGCACATTAGTTGATGTTAAATCATCCCCAGTTCTGGATAGGCTTAGCAAGTTAGGATCCTGCAGAGTCTGCCTCAGAGTCAGACAAACAGCATTGCAATGCCCATGGCTTGGCTGGAGCTACAGAGCCCATTGCAAAACTTTCAGGCTCTAGAGTCTTCATTTTGCAGTAGAAAGTCTCAAAGAGCTGACATTTCTCACCTAAAGTGGGTTTCGTGAGGGCTTCCAGAAACTCTGTTGGTTTATGGGGCAACGTTTTTAATAATAAGCCCAAGAAATTCCAGAGGAGTAGAAAAATAATAATGCAGGACCAATGTCTTTGTAATTGCCTGACCAACTAGAGCTCAATCATTTTGACAGCATCCCACTTCACGAGGGAGGGGAGAGTAGGGGGGTGAGGGACTGCTATTTAAACTTAACATAAACAATTACAGCAATATGTATTAATAATAGTTGTCAATATAATTTTAAGAAAAACACTGTGCGTCCTGGTACCAGTTTTTGGTGAGATTAGAAGCTTGAGACATGAAGTTAGATAAAAGGATGTAATATACTTAGTTTTGAAAAATGTTTCATACACTGTGAGATATTGTACTTCATAAAATTACCTGACTAAAAATAGTGATACATAAGATGACTAGCTAATATTTATTATAATGTAGCTAGCCTTCATCAAATCAGGAAGGTTTTATATTATACATGCACCTGATAGCAGACTTCAAGATTTTCACCATTTTCTTCAACTTCAGCAGTATATGTCATTTACTTCTCTTCTTGTGTGCTATAAGACTGATGCAGAAACATATGCTGAGTTTAAGAGCATGAGAAATCTCATCAAACCCAACTGGATTCCAAATGATAGGCTAAAGGACATAAAATTTAAAATGCTTGAATGCCTAGAGGTAAAGGCATGTTAAGATTTTTGCAGAACTGGGGGCTCAAACACTTCTATTTTGGAGCATTTGTATCTGAATGCCATGACTAAAACATTCTGACTAATCATGTTATTCTTTGATAATTTATTACAACATTACTGTTAGCTGACTATCTCTTTCCCCTTGACAAGTCTCCTGGGAAACCAAGGTGAAGTTAGTCTTACATCATTATCTCAAGTTTATCTTTCCAAATGCTTTTATTATAGTGATTTTGGAAGCAAGTATATTAAGGCAGAGATATTATAGAGCTCTTGTACAAAATGGTATTGTCAAATAACATGTACATGAATTTAGGTCTTACCACAAATATCTCACAGATAATGTAGGACTAAATAAGAAGTAAATCAGTTCTTAAGCCCTAAGGCACCTTTCCATAGTAGTAGTAATAAATCAGGATGATAGCCTTAAAAAGTCACTAATTTTTCCTCTTAATCAAATAAGATCAGAACCAAGTCATCATTCCAGCAGAAAAAGCAAAATTTAATTAGCTTATCTAACAGTGTCATTTAGTGAATCAAAAGCTTTGAAAGGTCAATGAATTTTGCCCTTATCATCTCATTATCTTCCATCACTAACAAGATATCATTAAGCAACTTCATGAGAGAAGTTAATGTAGCAACAGCCAGCAGCACTGCTATAATTTAAAGGGAAATTCCAAGCTGTTTTTAAATATAGGGTTTTATTACACTTTTCATTCACAGAAATCTCCTAAAGCCCATTGGAAGAAGGAAAACTAATACAGGTTTTTTTTACACTACTTACATATTTGTTTCTATTTCTGAAAAAATACAGTAGACCATTTTTCATCATCATTGTTCAGACACACACACACCACAAGGTATGCATACAACAGTACAGATGAAATGCTTCATTCTAGTACCTTGAGTATAAGTTCCATATAATATCAAATATTTTGAACCCTCTCTCCACCAGACTGTTTTAGAGGTCCTTTGCACAGGCAAGCTCACCTCTCACTGAGCGTTGCCATCCTGTACAGCACCACATGCTCTGTTCTATAAATGGGACGAGTGAAAACAGCTGGGTTCAAAAATCAGCTCCTGTGCACACTGAAGGTCATTTCACCAGTCTACTGCAGAGCACAGATACACAAACACTTGAACGAGTACATCTGAGAGGGCAGCAACCTGTGGTGAGGCAAACGGCTGTGGTGGTAACCTCTCACTCCAGATTTGCCTTCCGAGCAATTCTAAATGAGGAACTGCACCCTGGAAAGTAATTTTGTGGAGATTCGCTGAGCGCTGCTGAGAGGCAAAGAGTAGTGCATTACTTAAAATAATTTGTTTACATTCCCTAAAATCAATGGAAATGTAAGATTTTCACTTCTAAAAGCACAGAGGGAAAGCAAATAAAATAACTTGCTGAGGTTTCTCTCCATCAAACTGTGATCATTTTACCAGGTCAGATCTGGAGCCTAAACTACCTACTGCTGTTCCACTGAGAGGCTGTCACAATTTCCCAAAATACATACTCTTAGCTGAAAAATCACATATGCTCTCAGCTGAGATGGTTCCCCCCTTTTATTTATTGGACCTATCTCATTTAAATTGATTTTGCTATCTTTTTCTTCATAGAAGGCTGAAAAAAGGGGTAAGGGAATTCACATACCTTACGCTGTGCTGGAACAGCGTTTATGTGGCAATCCTTCATTGTGAAAGGATGCAGGCTATACAGAATCAGAAGTCTTAGCTACAATGGAAGTTATCTCTTAAAAAAAAAACAAGATCAGCACTTTTAGGCTAGATAAGAACTTCACAGATGGGAAACCTCATACCCTGGCTGATTGCAGCAAATGTCTGAGTCTCTGAGACAGGTGATGAGGCAGGGAAGGGTGAGTAAACTTTCCTCCTGATCCTGTTCCCTGCTGTTGTTGCCACAACCATCTCTGCTCCCTTCTCATGTCCATTGCCCAGGCACATTTCTCCTCTTAACAAGCCCCCTTCACCCTCCAAAAAATGAGAACCATGCTTATTTCTGCAGGTGTGGGAGCAAGTGGCTTTCTTGCTGGCTTTGTGCTCTAGCAACCACTGCTGCTTCACCATCTGCTGCTCCTCTTCCATGTCTCCAAGCAGCTGTAAGTAAAGCCACTGCATGCAGTTCACATTCCAAGTTTTTCTTAGCAACCATTAAGGCTAAAAAAGAAAATCTTTTGATGAAAACTGAGATTCTATAGTCACTGCATCAGTACGAGTTCTATGCCTTGTTGCCATGAACTGGACCCACCCAAAGATCTATCCAAAACGTTGTAGGAGGGAACTCCATGAGGAAAAATAGATGACTGGGAATTTTTGAGCAAATCAGACATTTTATTTTGTTGAGAAATGCTAATTTGCTGAAATTGAAAGGCAAGTTTTCATGGGGAGGTAATCAGCCAGCTCAGTGAAGCTGTGTCCCAGCTGGGAATCCCAGTAACATAAGAGCCTTGGATTCAGTCCTTTTGCTACCTGGCAGCCTGGTAGATGTGGTGTTGTTCTGAGCTACTCTTCAGTCCATCAGTTTCCAACCCCAGCTATATCCTACCAGGAACAGGCAAGAATGTAAACTATGGGGATTTATGATTTGAGGTTTAGCCATTTTTTTACTTACAGGCCAGAAATAGCTGAATGTCACTGGGCTACAGTAAGGACTTCTCTAATAGTTAAACATTAAAAGGTTAATCTCAAAACTAAAAATCCATAGGGTTGATAACTTTAGGAATTTTAAGAGGGGAATTGTGTGAGAAAGTCCATTTCAAAGCACTAATTACTGGTAAACCTAAAAGAAGGTGCAATATGTTTTTTTCATGTACATTTTTACCATCTCTGGCACTTAAAAATTAGTAGTATAGATATACTGTAATCTCAGGGATATACTATCAAGCCAGAATACATATTTTTTTCTGTGTTATTTTGTTCCTGATTCACAAAAAATAGAAGTGAAAGCTGAAATCCCATTTTACTACTATGAATATAAAACGCTCTTTCAGCACATGAACTTGTTTGCATAGGCAACTGGTAATACACCTAAAGAAATAAATAGAAGTGCCAGTCATTGAGCTGAAGATTTAGAGCCTAAAAGAGCCTGTAAGAGAGAGAGATCTCAACTGTGAGAGTCCTTTGGCAAAACAGATGAAAATACTTGTATCAATAATCTATCAATTAGCCCTCAATGAATATATGTTAACAGATAGACCATAGCAGCCCCAAAGGAAGTGTAATGATCAATTGTGGCAATAATCCACAAATTAAAGATCTCTAATAGTATGCATTCACTTGATAGACTGTGAGGGTTTTGAAAGAATGTTGCATTCTATCATGTCAATGATCCATGGATTAAGGGCTCACATTTATACAGCACATTGTAATGGCTTTGAGGGAGCCATTAGGGTCTATCATGTCAATGATCCATGAATAATGAGAGTTGTTGGAGAAGTATCTTGCAGCTCATGCTGCAGAGCTTCAAGGATGTATCAACATGGCTTAAAGTTTAGCAAGTGTGATGTACTCTATGTAGCACTTCTTAGCCTTGTATTTACACAATGGGTATTCACACAATAGAAAGCATAGGAAGGCAAAATGAAGAAGTGCTACTTAAAGGGAAAAATAATGTTTTGGTTTCCTTCCATGCTTGAGATCATTTTGAGGCAGCAATAAGCTTATACTCCCCACTTGGTGTTAATTCCTACGGTGTTCATAATATCACTGTAATCAAAAGCATGCAGGTTACAGGCAGCCTTTACAGCAGGACAGTAATTAAAGATGTCATCAAGGTGGAATCAAAAGAGTTGTAAGGCTTTTAGTAACCTCTTACTAATGACTTAAACAGAGACTGTTCAGTGTCAGGTGAATCCTATTCTATTCTATCTTGAAATATTCTGCTACTGCTTGATGATCATAGGGGGTATGCATAACTGGAGGTATGACAAGCTTTCTGACTAAGTCTTCCCCAAAAAGTCCTGTCTGCACCATGACTTAAAGGTAATTATTAGATTTTAACTAAATCTTGATCAAAGACAAAAGTCAAACTCTTTTCATATGTGTCCAAATCTTTGAAAACTGGGGAGTTCATAATACTGAGGATGAATGGAGGAATGCGATAGAAAAATATACATTAAGAATGTTTTCTGAAAATGTCTATGCTAATCTGGTTCCATGCACAGCTGATGAAGATGTTAATCTTAAGATTCTTCCATCCATCCCAACCTGCTTCTTCCTTAACAATTACTTGCTCCCACTTAATACTTTCTGAAAGAAAAAGTGAACATTTTTGACCCTGAGAGCATGTAAAGTCAGGGAGGGAGTCATGCCCTGCCAGTGCATGGCTTGGCAAAATCATCCTACACCTATAGATGTTCTTGGGAAGGAAGGAAAAGCTTTTCTGCAGGATAAAGGTGGATGGAGGAAAGGGGACAGGAGCGTGGTTAGCATTCCCATCCCAGCTTGTTGCCGCATCCAACGCTTCTGGCAGGAAGAGAAGCAGTAGAAACATCTCTTGCTGTGGCTAATTCCTTTACAGGCTACTGCAGTCTGGCTGCAGTCATGTACAGACAACTGAAGCCCTCATGACTGCAACCCTGGGAGCCAGCCACTGCAGCTGCTAAGCTTGGACCAGATTTGAGGGTAACTTCTTCAGACAGTGCATAAGGAAATTTGAGTAGAGATCAAACAAGATGTAATGTGAGCCTTGGTGAATTCACCAGCACAGCATGTAGTGACTCCTACAGTCATTGAGTCTTAGTTCAAGCTCCATTCAGAGCACTGGAAATCTTCCTGTTCCCACCAGAGGCTTTTTTTTACTTTCCAGATGGAAAGTCATAGTTACAGCTCCAGAAGAGCATGACCTCTGTTTTACAGTCAGGAATGGGAAACAGGAGATAACTTCATCCAGTCTTTCCAGTGAACATCCCATGTCTGCCAATAGTTACAAAAAAGCAAAATTATACTTCTGGCTAGCCAACTGCCTCACTTTTATCCCTCATCTTTGTAGTTTGACTTCTCATCCCCTCCAGGGCAGATGGATCAGTGGTAGTGGTAAAACTATATGCTCTAAAGTTAATAAACTGCACACAGAGCTGAGAATTTGGCCAGGCAACAGAGCCTCATGCAAGGATTTACTCTCCCTCCACTCCACAACACACTATAGTTTTTCCTTCTTCTTCCCATTTAAATGGAAAGGCATCACAGCCAATACCTTAAAATACTTTAAAATAAGCCCTGGTGTAGTACTAGACAAAGTAATTCAAATGAAGTACATGATTATTTATGGGCTAAAGAAAGACTTAAATCATTTCCCAGCATTTAGAATGGTGCTTTTTTTTTTTTTCGTTCACATATTCTGTTCTCTTTTTCACTTTTTTTTCTGCTGACATAGCAAATTTTCTCTTCAGTTTGCTTTACCAGTCTGATCTTAAGTATAGCCACAGCACTGAGTTTGTACTACTACAGTTTGTTTCTGTGGTTAGGCTTGTGAAGTCAATAAGTACATGCTTGTGAATTCATTGCACTACCAAGATGAGGTGTCGGATAACGAGGAAGAACAATCCTATTCAGACACCAATATCTTCAACAATATCTAGTGTAATGTAGAATATTGCACACAGGGAAAAATGCTTTCTGAGCAGGTAACCCTTTTTCAAAGAAGTTTAATTGATATCTATAGTAGCAGAACATATGAATTCAAGAAAACCTTTAAAAAGAGACTGACCTCTGGCTATTGCCATCAGTATGAGGTTACACCCCCAAATACAGGAAACATGCATGAAGGGAATTAAAGTGTAATTTCAGATGTGGTAAAGACAAAGGAAGAGAGAGTTCAGAGAAACCTTTGTATTACCATCTGTCAGCTGACCTTCTAGTTCAACAGTAGGAGCTAGAACCAGTGGCAAAGCTGAATATTTTTAAAAGTGTGGGCTGGAATATGTTTTAGTTTCCTGGAATTCCTGTAATTAGACTTCATACATTTTCTGTAGATGAACACAACATCAATTCAAAGGCAGTGAATCACTTTTTTTTTTTTTCCCTAAGAGTAAGGGGGATTCTGCTGGGGAGGAGGAATGCCAGGTCAAAACTGTAACAGAGCTGAAGCTGGGTCACCTACCTGTTGGGTCAGTGCACTGTGCTGCCATGGAAAAGTTAAAATGGGCATGAAATTTATCCTGTGAATAACCTGCTACTGTGGTCATGCTCAGAGCATGACAAATGAGTCAGGGGATTTAGGCAGAGGAACAGTTTCCGGATCTTGGCTAAGCTTAGTCAACAGGATATTTGAAATAAAGTTTTGTCTTATGCTTGAATACAAGATTGCATGTGTCTGGAAGATTTAAGGTCCAAAGAGGCCTATCTAGAAAGACTAGAAAGCAAGAAAGCAGAGATATGGGAATCATTCATTTGTATGCAGACATGTTGGTATTTCACAAGTGACCAAATTGAATAATTCCTGGATCTTCTTTAACGTTCCATCTTTCCAGTTCTCTTTTTTTTTTTTTTACACAATAATGTTGCAAACATATTCTTGGTTTTTAGTAGAAAATCTTGACAATTATTCAGAGAGAAAATCGGCCAGCTTTTCCCCATTCAGAAATTCAAGATTCTGATCCATAAAAATAATAAATAAATAAATAAACATTAAAGTACTGGCAGATCTTAAAATATAATATAGAAGGCATCTTTCATTATGATGTTCAATGAGAAAATGTTGATGAAACTAGAAATATGTTTTGTATAGAGATACAAATCTGCCAGCCTACCTACTTGTTGAGGGTTTTTGTTATTCTTCTTCAATGTATTTTAAAGGGTTTAATTTTACATAACTACAATATTACATTATCATCTGAACATCTTATGGACTAATGCAGTACTAACAACTGCTTCCAGTTAGATATCTTGTAGAAATAAAACAAAGTACCTTTGCAAATTACTGTGAAAGAAAAGGGCTACCTGAACCAGCAAACAGAAAAGTCACTCTGGAATGCTCGTGGTGGTCAAAACAAGGAAGGGATTTCCTGATAGATTTTTCTCCCTTCTGTTGCCCTGGAATCCCCTGTCACACAGTTCTGAGGTGTGAAAATGTTCTACCAGAGTCTAATAGAAGATGTGTATGTCAGTCTGTATGTGGTAGGGGTGAGAGCAGAAGGTGTGCTTGGTCAAAGCTTTTCTTCCCTACCTTGGAAGTTTTACACTCATCTGTAGCTACTATGCAAAGCTAAAACTAACTGGAACTGTAAGTGTGAGATTATTTTTTTGTACATGTACAATACATTATAGAGTATTGAGTCATCTTATGGTAAGAAAGTTAACACTTTGTTAATAGTAAAAAGGAAAAGAGATTGAGCCTAACTCTCCACAAAAAGTGAGGAGGCGATAGCAGTCATTTGTATCCAGGTTTTCTATAAAGGAATATGAAGCTAAAAGCCCTTTTTCTATTGAATAAAAATGTTTCAATGGCACAGTTGAGAAAGAAGCAGCATTCCTTTCTTAGGAGACAGAACTGTAGAATCACAGAATCATTTTGGTTGGAAAAAACCCTTTACAATCATCAAGTCCAACCATTAACCCAGTCTAATTTGACCACTAAGCCATGTCTCTGAGCACTACAGCTACAGGTCTTATTGAACATTAAATCTATTATAGATTCACCTCCAGAAGTTGGCCTCTGGGCAGTAGCTGTACATAATCCCAGTTTTTCTTGCTATAGTTTGTGACTCTTGCCTCTTGCTTTTTCTCTGTCAGGCTCTGAAAAGAGTCTGTCTTCTTCTCTATAAGGCTCTTTTAGACAGTGGAAGACTTCAATCTGACTTCTCCTTTTGCTTCTGTGCTCCAGGCTAAGCAAAGCCTATTTCTTGGTTTAATTTATTAGTTATGAGGGTTTTCTTTTGATACCAGAAAAATCTTTGTGTAGTTATCAACAGTTATCAGGTAGATATACAAGCAGTGTATAACATTAAAACCTTTTATAATTTCTACTATAGAATATTCTTGTTATTATTCCAAGTGTCTAGAATATGATTGGTTTGCCGTGACACAAAAAACCTGGAAGGTTCAATAAAAAATTGCAATTGAAAATATTAAACTATTATGCATGTAGATTCTATCTGTTCTTACATTCAGATTCTTTTTAATTCACAATTAGTTAAAGTTCAAAAAAATTAAAAGTTACTCAACAACAAAAGAACTATGGCCCATTTCCTAGAAAAATGAGAAGGGAGTGCAGTTTCTTGATTAGTTAATAACAGCAAAACATTAACTTTCTCAAGGTCTTTATCAGCTCTGAAAGCACCTCCTATTGTATGATATCCATCTATAAAAATGTATTTACAGTGTGTACTCTGAAAGAAAGAATATACAAAATGTGGATTTCCTCCTTTAACAAGGCTACTTGGGTTCAGTTGTACTTACAAAGTGTAGTGTGTGTCCTCTGTATTAAGTTCAACGGGTACAAGACAAACACAGAACTAAACTTGGCAACAAGTACTCAAGTATGCAGTCCCTCTCCATGGAGGAAATTCAATGACATGTAACTCCAAACAATAACTTCTGTGAAAAAAAAAATATTCCCCTAAGTCAATGTTGCAGAGAAGACCACATAACCCTGAAATTTCCAACTGCAGAATAATTTCATCAGTAAATAACTGAGTGTAAATCTCTCTCAACAAAATATGGCTGAATTTGGTATTTTAGAAAATAATTGTGGGGAAACATAGTTTTTAAGTAATGGGCTATCATAATAAATCTCTCTTTTATGTGCTTCAGGTGTCAGATGAACAGGAAAATGTGTTTGTGGTTTCACTGAAATCACTAACAAAATGGAATAATTTTGTATTGAACAGCTTCAAGTGGAAAAAAAAATATTAATTCTCAAAATGGAAGAGAGGGTAGTGGAGGGAGGCCACCCTTTCCCTACCACAACTGCCATAAATGGCCTTATTAGTGACAGATCCATGCCAGACATGGATTACTTAAGGGCTTCTTGATGATGATGGTCTTTCTTAAAAATGCTTACAGATTAAGAAAACCAGCTATTGAAAAGACTGTATTACACTTCTCTCATGCTTATGCTATTGAATAATTTTTCATTTCTCCACAGGTTAATTACTATGCAGTTTACATGTTCTTCCAGGTGAGGTGATGAAGCAGAAGTCATCACTTCTCCCTCTCCTTGGAGAGAAAAAACAGTATTAGAATGAAATGAGAGAACAAGTACAGAGAAAAGAAAGTAGGTGAGAACAAAGGAAGAAACATTAGTGAGTGAGAAGTGTTTTATTTGATGTTTTATTTTTTAAGGCTAATTTGTATGCTTTTATAATCACCCATTTTCATTTTTCTTTAAATATGATTGTGTTTTCTGCAATATGTAGCCTTCTTAGACAAGCTCATCACCATGATAGGAGATCACTTCAGATGGCTTCAAGGGTGCAGAGAAGAGATGATTGGGTTGAGCTGTCACCTGTCAGACACAAGTTGTTCCCTGTTAAGTCACAGCCTACCCCACTGAATCCTTAGAAAAGAGTGGACATAATTTCAAAAGAAAAATACACACACCCTCTAGAATTCTTGTGCAGGATTTCCACCACAGACCATATTGTCATATTCATTAATGCTGCATAAATATATCTGTGGGCCTAACAATAAAGAATCTTCATTAGATGAAGGTTTAAATATTTTTGTAATTTATTAATTCCTTGATACTCTGCAATCTAAACTTTGGCTGCTATTTTGTTTGAACAAGCTGTGGTAGCACAGTGGTGTTCAGGGACAGGCCAGGACCCAGGCTCCCAGTTACTCTGCCTCAGTGAGGTGGGCCACAGGTCTCAAGAAATTAACATAAAACTGAAATATAGAACAGATAGTTTGGGAACAAATATGGAAATGTCTGCCCATAACTGTGAAAAGGAAGATGTCTTGCTTATTTTTAAATGCATAAGGAGCAGTAGGGAAAATTTTTGATACAAGATCGTTTCTTCAGGTAAAATTTAATTTGGGATTGTTATGGGTAGTAATGCATGAGCAACAAGCACTAATTTCTTCTTGCACCAATAGGGAAATAGATCACAGCAGACTGGTAAATATAAAGCCCAGAGGTAAGAAAGAAGCATATCAACCATGAAATTGTGTTAATTCAATAATTAAAGTGAGTCTCAGTTCCGATGTAGGCTCTGGTTGTGTAGCAAAGATGTGAGAAAACAATTGGGAATGGCAGCCCATTACACTTGTATTAATCATCAGGAGAAAAGAGTTTCAGTAAATCGAACACTTTATGAAAACTACAGCATATGTAGCCCTGGACCTTATATCATCTCATTAATCAAAGCAATACACAGGGAGTGAAATTTCCACCTGAGTTTAGTTTTGAGAAAGAGGCAGCAAGGAGTGGGAGTGTCTTGTCTTTGTTCCCAGATGCTACAGCAGAGCCAAGCTTTGTAGTGCTCTTCCCAGCAAGGGAATGAAAACAGTGCTGTAGGGGGAAATTAATTATTACCAGGGACATTCCAGCTGGAAATCTGTGTAGCTGCAAAATGAACACATTTTAAGGAGTTGAGTGTTTCCTGCTGATCAGGTTAGTTTCCCTTGTGCTTTAATGCTTTACAAAACTTCTATAGAAAAGCAAGTTCCTATTAAGGCTGGGGAGGAATTTACTATTTGATTTGGTGGTTTTAAATTGTCATTAGTTTCTCACGTGTGATCCCAGAGACAGCAAGAGAGAGAAAAACTCCCAGATAAAATCAGTGGCACAGTGAATGAAATCATCTGAAATCTGGAATGTCCCCTCTTCCAATATAAGTAACCCACTTAAACAGGAGGGGTTTGTCTGGGTTACTATCATTTACAAAATACCACCAATGGATGTTTTTGACTGAGATTAGGGTATCCCACAGAGATATAGTTAATGTTTTCCTATAAAATGTGTTGCAAGAGAGGCAAAGTAGGGAGTGAACATCCCAAGAGAGTGCCTTGACCATTTGGCTCTGCTTTAATTAGTGTTTCTTGTCAACATAAATTATCTCCTTCACCTGTGAAGGAATCCAAATGGAAGACTTTTAGTCTTCAGAACTCACAGATATTCTGATTAAGGAAATGTCTCATTAAGAAGTTTCAAGCCAGTTCCTGTTTCTAGTGTTCTTTGACAAAACCCTCCAAAATGTAATCAGCAATAAGATAAGGTCTGTGCCTTATTACAAGATTATTAAAGACTGTACATCCATGCCATTTTTCTTGTTGTCTCTCAACAACCATTTTCATTATCAGCTACAAAATTTAACTCTTAGGTGTCTGGGTGTAGGTTCAGGAGTGCTTTGTGTATTTGCATTCACTGTAATAAAATAAAATAATTCTAGCACTTAAAAACTGGAGCAAGCATATGCTTACAGTTACACATGGTTAGAAAATCTTGTGGCTTGCTTTAAAAGATCTGTCCATACATTTTTCTATGTTTTTATACAACAGTAGGCTCAAAGCTCAAAAAAATATCATTTAATACGAAAGTGGATCTGACAATTTCATGATCAGGTTCCTGAGAAATAGAAGTTATATCACAGAAGTGATAACTGAGGAATGAATATACAAAAATTTGGCCAGGATTATCAATGAAACTTAATTGTAGACCCTGAATAACAGGGTCCTGATACTGTACTTCCATGGGGACCTATATCCACCTTATATTTTTTCCATTTTAAAATACATGTTCATTACTACCTGCAATATTTATATAAACTCACATTCCTGAAGTCCTTAAAAGGCAGAAACTGCCTTTAGAGAGAAATAAAACAATAGCTGATGAAATGTTCTTTTTGGCTGTTAATGAGACAGGTATTTTGACCAATCAAATAACTACTGAATTAATTACTGAATATAGCTTCTTACCAGACCCTATGACTGAAATAATTTTCCAGTAAAGCTTAAATGAAACTTTCATTAACACTTTTTTCAGGTCACAAACAATTTTCTCTGCTTTCTCTCACTATATAAAATTGTCTTACTGATTTTAGAATAAACTTTCCCTTAGAAGGTGATAACTAGTAGTTAATGAAAAGAACAGTAATGAAATTAAATTATTATATACACAATTGCATTTTCTAATTTACAACAAGAAGCTATGCTGAAAATGCAATAGCACATTTAAACATCTGTTTTCTTGGGAAAAATTGTTGGGACATAGGTATGTATCCTTTAAAAGCAATTCTGTATTCTTAATGATGTCTTTAAGAATATATTTTTCTTTCAATGTAATGCATTAGTGTCGCAATTCCTTTTCTCTCTGCGCTTTCCCATGACCTAATGCACAGCAAATAATTTGTTATTTGGGTTTGGGTTATCAAAAATATGCAGCATAAGGCAATTTTATGCCACTTAACATTTAAAAAAAAAAAAAAGAAAGAAAGAAAGAAAAAGTAGTGTAAGGAGTTTTAGTCTGTAATATGGAGCTTTCAAAATTCTTGCAAAGTATTTACTGGAGATCTGGCTGGTAAGTATCATACCTTACATTCTGCCATGATTTCCTTGTTTTCCACTGAGAACAATAGATTTGAAAGGAGTAGAAAAGGTTAAAGAAGTTAGTTAAACAGTATGCTTGCACCTTTTGAAAAACAAAATGTTCCTGGCACCATCAGGAAATTGCTCTTTGCAGTTTCTGATAGAACTTAATTTTAATCAAAATTACATTTGTGTCACTAAATTACTTTTCATGTCAAAATGTCTTTATAGCAAGTCAACAAAATAATTTTATTATTAAAAGCAGCTAAAAAATCCAAAATACCTTCCTAAAATCTTTGTGTAATTATAAAAAACATTAGTGCTCTTTTGTTATAATGAATAAGAATTCACAGACATGGAGAATTCACTGGAGATATTAATTTTTTTTTAAATTTCAAAATATTAAGTAGCAAAATTATATTGTTGAAAAAATACCACTAATAGAGGATGAGATAGCAAAATCCACCCTATATATAGAAAATGGACATAACATAACTGACACAGTGGGAATAGATTTGATGTGGTTTATATTAGCTGCAATACACATTTCATGTTACAGAGCAGATGGAGAGTAAGGGTACTAGAAAAACAGAATTAGCAACAGCTACACCAGTATTATTAAGAAATGCAAAAATATGCACCTCTGCTTCACTGTGAATTAAGAAAAATAAGATAGGTTCCATATGTGCATATATATATATATATATGCTCACACACATCTATAAATATATATATGTGTGTATATATATATATGTGTATATATATATGCTGAAATAAGTAAAATCCCTGGTCTTTAGAAAAGACAGCAGTGATATGGAACTATCTTTTACAGCTGGAAAAATAATACTTTTCTGTTCATTTTCATCACAGTTATACTTCAACAGTCTCCAATTTTTAATGACCTATATGTGGAAACATACTGGAAACTCAGACTTTGGTTTGTTGGCTCGAGCATTTGGGGTCTGATGGCCTTTCTTGACACTGATAAGAACATGTTTCAGGGAAATAATTACTGAAGAAAAGCTGACTGGTGTCATCACTTCAGACCATTCCAATTTCTGCATCACTAGCAGGGACATTTTCCTTACAGAGGCCCCTTATACATGATAGCTAATTGACAGATCCACACATATACATATAATCATGTATGTGTGTGTATGCATATGCATACACACACATCTATATTTCTACTTATATTTCTCAAGCCTTATATCTGAAACCAAAAGCAATAAAGCAATGAAGGTAAAAGGAAAAGAAAAGGTTTGTGATGCTCCCTCAGCTTTGAGAAAGAAAAATAATTTCTGCATGTTTCATTTCAAATGTTAGTTGATGGTTTAATGTAACTTTTAAATTTCAGCCTACATGACTGGTGGAACCCTAAAGCAAGCTCTGATCCTGTGACTGCCTTGTCCCATCACAAAGTCCTTTTAGGTATTCTATAACCTATTCCTTACATTCCTTATTTATTATGAAATATATTGCATAAATATTTCTGAGAATTTTGGGGGAACAATTTGGCTTTCTGTTGGTTCTTTTTTGTTTGTTTTGGTTTTGTTTTTTTGTTATATCAATAAACATAAAGAAAAAATGAATCATAAATTTGGAAATTAAATTATTTTTTAAATGTTTTCCTACATATATGTAAATGAAAGTCTTATGAGAAGAAAAATACTTGAGTACTATTTCTGATGCAGCTAAGGGGGATTATATCTGTTCCCCTTAGATATGCAGATATGGCACTGCCATGAGACTGAAGGCACTTTTTACAAGGTAGTGGTGTCCTGGGAACAGAGGTATTTTAGCTATATCCACAAGGTGTGCCTCTGTGTTCCAACTTATAAAATTTGAATCTGAGGTTCTGCCTCAGACATATATCTTTGTCAGGGAGTAGCATTACAGAATTTTTTGTTTTCACAATTCTCATTAATTTATTCTTTTTCTGTCAGCTGCAAGGATTGGAAAGCAGCTTGATTGGAAAGCAGCTTTTTCATTCAAAAGCATAAGGTGAGGTCAGATGAGATGAGGTGAGGTGAGGAGAGATGAGACATCATGAGGGGCGCAGGCATCGAAGAACCCTTTGAAAATTGCTTCTTATATGGGACCAAGCTCCACAGGGCAGCGAGAAATTAATAGAGTTCTGTGCATTTCAGGTGGATGCCTCTTGCATGCAGAGGCTGCCAGTAAACTGAGCCATTTTTTCATTTGGCAAACACTTGTATATTCAGCTAGGCTCAACCTGGAGCTGCTATGAACTACTGCCCTCCCTAACTGCTACAGCCAGTGTATAATAAATTGCACTGAACTACAGGCATGAGCTATACAGCCCACTTAAGGCTCCTTGCAACTCAGAAATGATAGAATTTCTGCTTAAAAATAGAGGCAAAAGCAAGCAAAGCCATCTTGTCTAGTTCTGCTCAGTGTTAATACACATCTTATTATCTAATCAATAAATCTTTTCTAATAGAATCCAGGACACAGAAAAACCTGAACCCATGGTTCATTACTTGCCAAATATTGCCAATCTACTTGTAATTATTATCTGTGTCCTTCCCATTAAAAACGCTGTAAAAAGGTTTTTGAAAACCTTATGTACCTCCAAAACCCAATTAAAAATCACCAAAAAAACCCCATTGGTAAGGCAGTATTTCCTTAATTTAAGTTTGAAATTTCCTGTTTGTCTTTACATACATGCCAGAAGTTACTCAATCCTACATTCTGAAGCAAGAATATCTGGGGGTGGGGGAAGAAAAGAAAAGAAAATACAAAAGAAAAAAAAATTAACTAAAGAAAGCAGGAAACTTATTAATAAGGATAACCTACCTTTACCCCTCAATTTTAGTCATATGAGAAATGCTATAAAGCCACTGAAATAATCCGTATGCTTAAAGGTAAATCCTTGTGGAATTATTTTGCCAGGTTTGCATTTTAATTACTTTTGTTTGTTAACTTCACCTCAGAAGGGTAAGTCATTCTTTCAGTTTCAGTGAAGATCTTTTCCCTGAACACTTTTAGGGATACAAAAGTTGTAAGAGTCTTAGAGAGAAGTAATATTTTCCATACTGCAAAACTTTTCTTAGGTCTCCTTCCTCATAAGTTCAGATTGGTGGTACCTTAAAATGGATCCTTTTAAAATAACTGTATCAGCCAAGAATACTTTAACACAGCCTTTGTGACATTTTTATAAGCTTTCTCACCAAAAACACCTCTTTTGGATAGAAAAAATGTCATCACAATGATATTTTCCTCACACTGCAAAATCATAATCCTTACTGAGAATTTTGGAACAAATCATCTTTATTTGGTGTACTTTCACAAAATGGCATTTAGGTGCAATACACATTACTAATAAATTCTGCTCCCACATGATAATGCTAAAGTTCAGTCCTAAGCATGACAGAAATCAGTATGCTTAGTCATATTAAGACATATTTTTATAAGCATCCTGTGAGAGGATGTATCATGAGATGCAATCTTATTTCAAGGATCAAAGTAGTGCCACGTACTATTGTCAACCATTATGACTGGAGGAGCAAAGTATGTTTCAGAATGCCTTCTAACTTCTTCCTTCTCCTTTCAGGAGAAATGAAAAGGGGACAAGGAGAGGGAAAAGAAAAAAAAAATCATATCTTGGTCTTGTCAAATCAGATGTGGATGAACATTTTTGATTTCTCTGGGTGCCCAGTTTACAGAGGAGGCTTGAACTCTGCCACTCTTAATATGAAGGAAACACTTTATGTATCTCTTCATTTTACTGAGGATGAATGAGGATGAATTTTGTGATGCCTGGTTGAAGTAGTATGCTTCAGAAGAGACACAACGGCCCTTGGCTCCCATGACAAGTTTCATCTTGCTTAATTAGATTGCTATCAGTGGATCTGCTGCTTTATTATAACCACTTGTTCATTCTGTGTGAATGAACGTGTCCAAAGACCATAGTCAAAGATGGAACAAAATAACAGGAAGCTTAGTCTAGTTCTGTGCACTACTGACTGTCCCCTTCTAGCTTTGAAACCCACTAATGATCTTCATTGCTTTAGTCCAAGGTGTGTCTGGAATAGAGGTGGCTGTTTTATAGAGGTTATCCTAGAAACTTATGTATATAGGTATGCACATTTGTATGTATGTTTGTGTCACCTTCTCCAGTGACTTCATGTATAACAAACAATGACCCTCAGTGTGCAAATTCTGCATTATATCTTATGTAGTTACTCTACAGTAATCTATACCTACGCATTTTGTAAAATCCTTGTACATCCAACCATGCACTGTCACCAACTCTTTCAGCATATGATGAAAAAGTGTTTGGACAAGGATGTGTAATAATGAATCAGAGGCTTCCCTTCCAAGATTAAACCATTGTTTGATTTCACAGAAGGTAAATTCCATCAATCAATTTGTCAAAAAAACAATTTCAGGTTTAATTCCATAAGAATCAATCATAAAATGAACACACAAGGAGCACTTTGTTAAATTAAGAAACAAGGAAATATACACCAATTTAAGATTTTCCCCACGTAAATGACTGAGAAATTAATGTTGGGGGGGTGTGAATAATAATTTGAAAGCTAAGATGAACAAAAAAAAAAGCCTAAAAATACAGGGAATTAAAAACCGACAAAAATTTTATCTTAACAAAAATGATGTCTAAAGATTCACAGAATTTTTCAGAGGTGCTCTTAACTGCTCATGTTCAAAAATAACACAGAACAAACTAAACTTCTATAGAGTTCCTAAGGCTTGGACTTCCATAAATCAAATCCAAATTTGTTATTGAAAGTTGATTTTCTAGGATTCTTTTGGACTACAGAACCAAAATGCAAACCAACAATTCACTGAACTCATGAAATGTCAGACAGCCTCTGAAAACGTGTGCCTTAATTTTGGTTTACACCTGTAAGACTGTCAGCAGATCAAGAAAGGAACTTGCCTGAGAAAGTAAAGAAAAAGAAGATAATAAAATTTGCTTACATATTTCTTCACCACCACCCTTCCTCCCTCCTTTGAAGGGAAAAAAAAAAATAGAAAGGGAGGATGAGGAAGCGAGGGTAGGGAAATAAGGAAAAAAAGCAAAGGGAGCTGGAGAGAGAAAGGCAAAAGGGAGAAGAGGAGGGGGAAGAAAGAGAAAAAAGGAAAGGTGAAGGAAAAGGAAAAAGGAAGAGAAGGACAAGGAAGGAAAAAGGAAGAGGTGAATGGGAGAATGGGAAAGGGGAGGGGGGGAAAAGTTCACAACAAATCTTATGAAGCTCTCAGTATGCCTGAGCTAAGTACAGATTAATGATGCTACATTTTAGAACTATAATTTGAATATTAAAACTCACCAGAGGTGATCAATCCAGCAGTATCTGTGGGCGTTTATCCAGGAGATACCAAACATATGTTACACAAGATCTTTCCCAGTAACACTCTGTGTCAGCTGAGATAAAGATTGTCATAGTACCCAATTTAAGGCTCATTTCATGTCAATTTAAAATTCTTTCTGAATATTTCACATCTTCTTAAAACTGGCAATTTCCAGTTGTGCTTCATAGGACAGAAGGCAGCACTAATGACTGGAAAAATATGTATCTTTTTAATAAATAATTAATATTTATTGAATATTTGGCTATAACTATATCAGCTTAATTTTATGAAGAAAACTAAATGATGGGGAAAAAGTCATGGTGGGGAAGGTGAATGCACAGCAGCATTAACCTCCAAACAGTCATGCTCATTCACACTGTCAGTGACTTTCCCTGTGTAATTTTCTGTAGGACACTGCTGAGCACATTTTCTGATGGATGTGGCCTCTTCTCAGGTAGGAGGATGCACTTGGCTCGTTGCACCTTCTGTCTGGCAGTGCCCTGGAGTCCTGCTGTGCCTGGTCTGTCACGTTGCCTGGCTCACGCAAAGCTGTACTAAAATGGTGCAGGCTTTGTATTTGTTGACCATCAGAGTTCAGCTAGGAGGGAATTTATCTTTCTTAAATACTTGTTATCTTTGTTAGCTAACTCATCATCATTTAGGTGACTGAAGTCCATACACATGAAGGGCACAACAGCTAATGCTGTCATGTGGACTTTGAAATGATCCATGAAGGAGAATATACAGCCACTGCTTCATAATCAGATACCAGAAGTGATTTACCTTTCAAAAATGTTTACATCCATAAAACTCAAATGCTGCCTGTTCAAAATATTGTAGTTGTTTACCCAGGGAGAATAAAATAAGATCCTGTATCTCCTGCAGAGAGGGCCTCCTTGCCTGACTTTGCAGCTGGTTTAACTGAGGTTAAGTGAGACATCTAAGGTCACACAGTGAATGAACAACCTAGGAAGATGCTGACTACAAGCCAGGACCTTTTCAAGTTCCCTGCTGCTCCTACTGCAGTGTCTCTTGAATAATTCTATTTGTTGATCCCCACTAAATTTGTAAATTTCCTAGTGCCACAGGAAGTTAATAATTCTATTCAAGCTGCTTTAAGAGTTAGGGTACAGTGGGGGCAAAACACATTTTCTACTGGTATATAAATAACATTTAACCCATTTCTGTATTTCAGGATATCCTTATGTCCTCTACAAAATATGGAAAAAAATACAAACCCATGTCCAAATACATCCAGCTTTACAACTCAAGATCCCAGCTTTGTGATTCTCAGATGTTTGCCTTTTCTTTGAATGGATTAAATTTGACATTTTTATTGTAGTTTTCTACCACAACCATAATGGTTTGAGACATACTCATTTTCTTTCAAAGAGAAAACATCATCTTGCTTGTGGGATTCAGGAAGCCCTACTGAACAGCCCACAGCTCACTCTCTGAGCCAGAGAGTAAGCCCAGTGTCAAGTGTGTAACACCACAGGTTTCAGAGGAATTCTACAAAGATTTCATAAGTAAAAGCCAGCCTGAAGTCAGATGCAGTGTCCTTCATTTACCACACACCTTTCAGACAGAATGTTGGGGGTAGATAACATGAAGTTACAGTCCATTAGCTCAGCTCTGTACAACCTTCTAGAACTGAAGACACCAAAAAGAAGTAGAAAAAACTAACTGAAGTGGTAGGAACTACACATTCCATTTCTGCATGGAACCAGTTTACATGCATTTAAAATGAAACAATTTTCCTGAAAAAAAGAAGGGAGAGAATGAAATTAACAACGCAATTAAAAACAAAACTTCAAGTGTTTACATCTCTTCTTTTCAAAACCCTGGCTCGCAGCCTCATATTTAAATTTTCTTTGTTCCATACACAGTGACTCCAGATGTTTAACTAGCATTTAAGTAGGAGCAGTAAGTGTTTTCCTTCTACCTGTGGGGAGCCAATATGGCTCAGATTCCATCACTTAAATACCGAACTAGTCCATTAGTTGAAATTGTAGTGATGCCAAAACTCATCTCCTTCAGGCACAGCAAGGGTGTGTTTAGTAAAAGTCTATATAACAACCTTACCTTAAGGCTTGGGGCAGGTGATTTTTCCATCTCTCATCTCAGTCTATGTTTTCATTCTGCTTTTTCTTTGTAGATTTTGTCCTACTTGATGTTCTCTGAATCTTGATTGGTGGTGCAAGCACTTCTGGACGTCTGCTCTGAATTTATTTTTCAGGTAGTATCTATATGTGTTTGTAATGTTGGGGTTAGGCTGAAACTGCCAGTCTGCAGGAGCAAAGGAAAGATGTACCCTTCAGTACCATTTCTAATAATAACAGCTATTTACAAGCCCAGGGACCTCAGCAGGTATCACTTTTATTCCCAGTGACATGCAGTTATCTCAGATCAGAATTTTTGTATCAATCATGCTGCACAGCAGTTTTAAACAAAGAAAATGAAACGTATATTTATTCATGGCTAAAACTACCAGGCAATTCCAGGGATGCAGAGTGGAATTCACCTGGATGAAGGCCAAAGCATGAAGGCCAACTTTTTGCCCTGGGAAAGAGGTGATGTGCACATTTCTGTGATCATAGGTCATCAGGACTTCAGCTTTGTGCCTAGCCACAGGGGCCTAAAAATGTGGCATAGTCCAAATTTGACACTGAAGAAAGCTTTAGGAAAAAATGATCCAGCTCCTCCTAAAATAAATAGAAAGATTTCAGTTGGAGCTAGAGCACAGTGAATCACCAGTTGTTTCTTAAACACCCTGTTTTATCCTCAGGGCTCAAGTAGCTTTCTTTTTAGTTATGACATCTGATGGAATTTCAGCCTAAGCAGCATGGGCTATGATCTTATATCCTATAATTCACCCTGCTTCAGAAAACCTCTATTTATCAAATGATGAATAACAGAATTGCTTAGCAGCCTCTAACTCTCGTAAAAGAAGACACAGCACTGTGTGCAGTGCTTCAGATGTTTTCCTTTATTTTCCCATGGGGATTTATTCTTTAAAAAAAAAAAAAGACCTCAGTGAGAAATACAGTAGTTAATTCAGACAGTTTCAAGTTGCCTAGAGCTATTGACTGATATATGCAAAACCTTGCCATTATGTTTTCAAAGCAGCGACAAATAGAATTAGGAGTGAGATTCCTTTGATGATACTTTGAAAATTTTTTAAAATTACCTTCCATTATTGTCTGGGCTTGATCCTTCTCCCTCAGAAACAAGTGGGAGTTCTGCCACAGACTTCAGGGGAAGGAGGATTAGTTTGTTTTCAGCACAGATTTTAAAACAAAGGCTCTTGAAATTGGCAGGAACAAAACACTCTGCCATGAATCAAGACAGCAGGTTGCCAGATGGCAGCTTTTCATAGTTATGCAAACAAATTTGGTTTATTCAGTATAAATATTTGAAGGAAATAGAAAGAAGAGGATAATTCTCACTTACCAAAGGGTCAGATTTGAATATTTTTAATTTAAAAATGATTCCAAGAGAAAAAGAATCTCTACCAACACTGTTAACTCTAGAAAGTTTACAACACTGTTTCTCTAGAAAGCACCTGAGCCTGGCTTTCCATGAGAGTTTAAACTTATATATATATATACATAATTTTGGATGACTGAAATAAAATAAGAGTACTGGGGAAGCGAGTGATTCACCTCATGTTACCTGGGGAAGGGAGCTTGGGAACAGTGGGTAACATTCCAACTGGGGAGAACGTATTCTCTGTATAACCCAAAGAGAAAAGAAGACACCCTGAGAGGACATTTTGAGCTTTCAAGTCAGATACCTGAAGCTAGGAACTATGAGTAGACCCATAATTTGCAAGTGAAAACTTCAACATACGTCTAACCACCCAGAGTCACTCAGCAGGTAACAGCCAAGTGAGAGGCAAGTAGTGCATTCCAGAAGAGCACTGCTGTTGGGGTCATTGGTGTACATTTTTGGTTGTTTTTTTTAAATCAAGTATTGCACAGAAAAAAACAAAAAGTGAATACAAAAAACAGGAGGATTTTCTTCTTTTCTTGAAAATTAACTTTGGATCTACTTAGAAGAATGACCTAAGAGCAATAAAAATTTTATATTGCTTTACCAAGAAGCCTTGCTTGTTTGTTTTTTTTTTTTATTGAGTGAAAAGTCTAAACAAGAAGAAGTATGTGTATAGGTCAGGGTAAGAGACCTCTAAGTACTTTACTCCACTGTCACAATCCTTTTCTCAACTACATCTACCATTAAAAAAAAAAAAAAAAAATTAAAAAAGCACATCTGCCCTGAATTCCCTATGAATACAATTTCCTTCCTCCTGTGGTGAGGAGTGTGCTTTTGGGATGGCAGACAGCTTCATCTTTTAACAAATAATGAAATCCACATTCCAGTCAAATGTGATCAGCCTTGCCAGTGCAGAAGAATATTTTTATTGTTCACGTTTGCCTTCATAGTGCCACTGCACGTTACTAAGCTTGTTGGCTTTTTGCCACCTCTATTTTAAGATGTTCAGAAATCTGGGAACTGAAGCACTATCTGCCTTTTCTTTTTAAGGGGAAGAACATAATATAAGTAAGAAAATGTTTATAATATCTTAGATTAGAAAATGTATGTATTCTTAGCTGGGCAAGCTTATTTTAGTAATACAGAACTGACCATACATTTGATTTAACCTCTTGTCCCATATATCCTACTGGCATGCACTGTACTGACCTCATGGGAAAGAAAATCGAATCAGCCATAAATTGCCCGAATAGATTTTTCTGAAGCCATGGAGCAGTAAATCCTAAATTTACATTAAGTGCCCAGGACAAGTTGGACTTGCCACATCTTCTACTCAAAAGGTCACACAGAACTTTTCATACTCACTTAAGGAAAAATAAAAGTGGGCAACAAACTTGTATTAATGCTCTTTGTATGGTTCCTAGAGCATGGAGAAAGGGAGAAGAGAATAAGACAGAAGCAGAAAATATCAGAGGATCATGGCAAGAAAGTGGTAAGGAATACTTTCTGGTTTTGATGGAACAGATTCATTTCAGATGGATCCTCCTCTCAGCTTATTTCGGGGACTAGCGTATGGCATATGCTGCAGATGGATAGGCACTGATACATGTACAGCTGTAATGTTCTGGCACTCCTGGTCCTGGCCCATGCTGCCAGCTGGCCAGCAGAAAGCAGGTTTGTAGGATGATTTGATTTTCTACAGCTGTTGTACAAAGCATAAGGTCAAGGGAGGTGAGGAACATGAGGAGATGTTGCAGAGAGGATGGGGGTTGTAGCTGACTGATTCTTGCTTAAAGCAGAGAGACAGAGTTCAACCCTGACAACAACAGCATCCCCAGGAACAACTTTCCCCATGCACAAGCCCTTCATTTAAATGATGTGCTAATGTAAGATTTATGTCTTGATAGGACTGGAAACTCTGGACTCACTACACATGCTGAATACTGCACAAAATAAGTGAATGGCATTCAAGATGGGTTATTCTTGTCCAATGCCCAGTAAAGCTGCAAAGTAGGTTAGATGACTCTTTTCTGAACTAAGGTCAATTTTAGTTGGCAGTTATATGAGGGAAAATTAACACAGCTGTGTGTCCACAACAGTTTCTTAAAGGGAAGGTATATAAAAACCCTGTGTTGCTGGAACCAAAGTCAAATGTGAGGCTCTTCACACTTCCAAAAGGCTCATATTTTTGTGTGGTTTAAATAATAATTCACTGTTATTTTCCCAGAAAACTTCTGGCAAACTTGAAGGTCACTTGTGTTATAGGGGCCAAAAGGCCCCTTCATTTTAGTAGGAAGACTTACTAAAAATAATAGAAAATAAAAGTAGATTTTTATTATTAGATTAATTATGTGAAACCATTTGAACAAAAAAGTGCACATGAAATAACCTAACTACTATATTCAAGATAGTGAGAAAAAGACTGGAATGTGAGGAATTTCAGATTAATAGTGTTCACTAACTGGATAAAATAATTTCAGAAGCATATCAGTATTGAAAAGTTTCTCCTATGAAGAAAGGCTGAGAAAATTGGGGTTGTTTAGCCTGGAGAAGGGAAGGCTCTGTGAAGGCCTTATTATGGCCTTTCAACATATAAAGAGGGCTTAAGTAAGATGGAGAAAGACTTTTTTACCAAGACATGTAGTGACAGGACAAGGGGCAACATTATTCAACTGAAAGAGAGTAGATTTATATTGAATATAAAGAAGATTGTTATGAAGATGGTGAGACACTAGCACAGGTTGCCTAGTGAAATTGTGCCTGCCCCCTCCCTCTTTATAGGCCAGGTTCAAACCTGGTCTAGAGAGAAGTGTCCCTGCTCACGGCAGGGGGGTTGGAACCAGATGATATTTAAGGTCCCTTCAAAACCAAACCATTCTGAGTCTATGAGGTAGAAAACATGAGAATAAAGCCCTCTTCCTTCAGATACACAAGATGAGATCCAAGCTATCCATCGTTGTAGAAACAAGACATTGATAATTAGTAGTACACAAGCATCAACTATTCAGAGGCAGTCAAAAAGAGAAATTCAAATACTAAGAATTATTAGAAAAGAAATAGAGAATAAACCAGGAAATATTAGTGTAGAATATAGTTCTATTATTCACACTGACTCTGTGCCCTAGTGATCTCATCTCAGAAAAAGTATTAACCAAAAAAGTTCAAAGATTGCTAGGATGATTTTATGGAAGTGGTATCTTACAAGGCTTGCCTTAATAGGCTCAAATGTTCACCTCAGAAAAGAGGTGGTTTTGAAACATAAGACAAAGGTCTCCAGAGCCAGGAATGGCACAGTACTCCACAGAACCTGTGCCAGCCAGAAAGTCATTACTCACTTCTCTTCTAGTGCAAGAGGGGGTTGCTGACAAAAGAAAAAAGTAGTAACTAGATTCCAAGAAGAAAAATGTAATTTTCTATGCAACATGCAGTTAATCTTTGTAAAAACCTGCCAAAGTGCCTGGTCAATGGAAGAGGTATATGTGGACTCAAGGGGAGACTGACAAACTGCTTTAAAGAAAGGTTAATAGAAGGTTATTAAATAGGCAAACCACAGATGTTGAGGGAAATGCTTGATCTGAAAATAACACTAGGAAAGCATTAGGAAGAAGTATCATATGCTCTTGATCTTTTTCTCCCTAAGTGTGCATTAAAGGCCAATGTTACTGAACTAGATGAATCTGAACTCTGCAGCTGCTCTTCTGTTCCTGTTGTGAACCTCTCATGGTATGAATTGTATAATGACTGCCTGTACAATGCTCCAGCAAAGAAACAAAAATTTGTATTTGCAAGTATCAAGAAAGGTATTTTTATCTTGACAGAGTATTACAAAAGCTGTGAGAGAAATGCTTTGAGAAGACAAAAAGTCATTTATTTGAACTCATAGCATGGTGATTTCTCCTCTGTGATACAAGACAAAAACCTAAAATATGGATGCAGAGATATGAGCTAGCCAAGTTGGGAGTGATCAATTATTATAGCAGTAGGCAAAGGGGTTGTCCTGTATACAGATCCACAAAGATCAATTGATCAATCAATTGATCCAGGATCAAGTTGGGGTTCATGGACATAAATCTTCTTCACAAGATAAATGGGTTTTTTTCCTGGAAAAAAACCAAAAAACAAACCAAACAAAAAAAAACCCCAACCCCCAACCAATGAACACTTCAATAAAAATGGTGTAGGCTTTTCATATGAGCAGCATCTTACTTCCTTTACTGGGTATCTTTTAATCAAGCTTAGGTTTCAGGGTTTTCAGTCAGATCTGCACGTTTTTTAATAAGTAGGTAATTTTATCCCTCAAGTATCTTTCTGATACAGTGATACCAATAGGAAGAGCAGCACTCTTTGCCCAAGTTAATACCTGTACTTACAGATTTGCCCCCTAGTGAAGGATCACTTGTAATGTTTAGCTGTAAATACATTCCTTGATATAATTTTGATCCACATCAACTAATTCAAAAAATGAAGGCAAGCTCTCAGGATCCAGCATATTCCAGAAGGTTTCCTACAGAAGCTGTGGGGGTATGGCCAGTGTAGTTAGAGGGAAGAGATAATGTGGGCATAAAGGTATAAGCCTTTATCAGTTTTCCTCTGGGCCAGATATGACTCTCTGGCCTTTTTATTTTATTGATGGAGATGAGCATCAGGAAACCATCCTGCACCAGTGGCTCAGTCCCCCTGGGTGCTTCAGGAGGTGACACACAGAGGAGGTACAGAGCAAGCATCAGCATCCGGGACAATACAGAGCACAAAGGATGTGCAGCTGCAGCATGTGCATAACTTGGAAAGCTTCATTAGACAACAATGGCACCCTTCTTTATTTTCTTTTTTTTTTCTTTATTTTTTTTTCCTTTTTTTCATGGCTGTGCTTTGTTTTTGCATAAGGATAACCCCTTATGATGTACATCTATTCAGGTTTACTTGTGCTGTTTTCTTCTCATTCCCTTTCATAAAGAGAGAAAATATTTTGGTCCTCTGAGAATAACATCAATTAATTCCAGAAACTATTTATTGTTTTATGTACATAATGCACTGGAGCATAGCTCTTCTGGAGTAAAGCAAAAATAAATGAATCCTCTGTCCTTGGAAGTGAAGACAAAACTTCTTGATGAATACCAGTAACTGCTGTTAAAACTTGACTGTCTGTCAAATAAAACATTTGAAAAACACTAATTTGGTTCAATGTCTTCTAAACTACACCTGGAATCTATTGAGACCTCACGAGAACTTATTTCTCCAAGAACTGTGAAGGGACAGACTTTTCCCTTCTAGAATGAATCTGCAATGGCTTGTGCCATCAGAGAAAAACTTTGATGATGCATTAGCATGGCTCTCACCCAGCTGGTTGGCATGCACTGTCACTCTGAAATTCCATTAATAGGGTGCCTGAGGACATGAACTCAGTTTGACTTTAAAGCTTCATGTGTTTCAATTAAAAATGCATTTATTTAATTAATGTAGACATTAGAGAGAACACTGCTTTTAAAAGGAAGACTAAATTTCATAGATAATTTTGTTCCCTTTTCCTAAGACAGCTGGGAAATACTAGATTTTTGCAAGTGTAATATATAGGAAAGGCAGGAACTGAAATCCTGCAAAGTAATTGGTAGGCACTGATTGAGGAAGATGTCAGGCCTATAAGACTGAAAATAGTGGTGTTTGGAAGTTGATAGTAGTCTTTTTTTTTCTTTTCCATTTTTTGGGGGGGGATGCTAATTTCAGTAGAAGGTGATAAAAACAGGAGGGGGTTTGGCCACAACAGAAGAATTATTTATTGGCATCATTTCAACTGTAGGTTTTCCGCAATACAATAAATAGGACAAAATTCTACCGTTGCTTACACTTGAGCAATTTCATTGAAAGAAGAATGTGAAGACATGAAGGAAAAATACATTTGAGGGAAATTTCATCAGGGATGTTCCTACTATACCTAGTTATCATGGACCCTCTTTTCAGACCAATTTAACTTAGTTAATCCAGACCAATTTAACTTGTTTTAAAGATCATTTGTGCTCCACAGTAAAGTTAAGAGCCTTATTACAATAAGATTCAGACTCCCAAGTACAATTGCTTGTTCATAACTCCCAGAGGATCTCAGGTAGAAAATGCCACTTCTGACTTGCTTTTATAGATGTAGTTTTCTGATGCAGTAATAACAGAGTTCATTTTAAATAATTAGCTGTCAGGTGAATTGCAGTCACAAATGGATACATCTTTCCTAAGACACTCTATATGGTATCCATTCTTATCAACCTAATATAAACAAGAGCTTTAGTTACCCACAGACACACCATATAGATCTTATCTAGCATAGGAATACCAAATTAGCACTGACTGATTCTTAGGTAGCTATCAGCTAGATGGCAGCTGTGATTTTTCATATCCAGTACATCTGTTCAATACCATATGCTGAGGGTAGATCTAGGGATTCTGGCACCTTGCTCTGGTTGGACAAGTTCTTTGACATGTTTTCTCCTTGATGTGGGACCAAACAATTAATATCTTCAATTACATTTTCACTTAGTATTGTCCAGGTTATTTATTTACTTTGAGCAGTTATACAAATGGGGACAATCCTGCAATCTGATAAAAAGAGGGGAGCTTTAATACATATCACAGAATAATGATGTGTCAGAGAGTGGACACACAAGTATTGCTTTTTGAGCTGCTGTCAGAAAGCTTAACCTTGCTTACTCTAAAAGAAAGCTGGTAGTCTATGAAGGAGGTTTTGTGACCTGTTGAAAGAGATTCAAAATCCTAAGAACATGACAAGCATACAGAATCTTTAAGATACCAAGCAAATGAAGCCATAATATCTCACAGTTATCCTGACTCAGTGCAGTAAAGTTGTTTATCAGTTGATCTGTTGATCAGTCATTTTAATTTTCTGTCACTTTTGTTCTTATCATACAAATCTATTCAAGCACTAGGGATTCAATTCTTTCTTCCCTCATTTCAGCTGCTTTTTCCCCTCAACCTTTGCCAGATCCAGAGCTTGTGGATGTGCACAGTAGCTCAGAGAGGGAACTGATCCAGTTAAATTACTCTTCAGGAGATGGGGAGGATCAGGAAGCTGTACCCAACAGGTTTCATTATATGATGGCTCAGAGGTTGGATTTGCCATTTGAGAGGAGATAGGGACAAGCATTTATGGCCAAACACAGAGAAGAGCAGAACAATCCCTTTTGGTAACACTCTGCTTTTTTTCCATATTAAAAAGTGGAGGTAACCATTGAACCAGAATGGTTTTAAGCAATGCCCACCAGAGTGTCTCTTTCTGCAGGATAGATGTTCAACTAATTTAAAATTCAAATAAACAAACAAAACTAGTTCTATACTTACTAGTTTTTCATATGTGAGTCTTCACCCTCAATAGAAATGTTAAATGGAAATTTCAATTTTAATAGACTGAAAGGCAGTGATTTCTGGTGCAAGGCCTTATCCATGCTTCAGAGTGCACCTACAACATAGATCTTGTATGTGAGTCTGGCCAGCCTGCCATCTCCTGTGTGGGGATAGGAAAGGTCACAAACACTTCTGGGGGCTTAACGCCAGAGTGTAATGCTGCCAAGGAGCCCAATATCCCAGCTGGTTCATGTGGCCAGAAATTATACCTGCAGGCAAAGGATAGGTCTAGTGCTTCAGGACAGAACCATCTGAACAGCAGTTGCCTTTGCACAAGCTGCATTTTGGTTGGGAGACATTCATGAACTGCAAAGCTAGGCAAAGTATCTGAATATGTTTGATTTCCTTTTTTATTAATTTTATTAATTTCTTCACCACCTGCAGAATCCACCATCAAAATTCAACAACTCAGCTTACTCATTTTTTTTGCATAAGCCACTGTTGCAAGTAGCATAAAACAACAAAGCATGAACAGAGTTAAGCCCTGGGAGCATCATGTTTTCTTTCCTTCAATAATACATACCTCAGGAAAACTACATACTAAAGGTTATGGATATTATTGCACACATTTCTTTCTCTTCCATGTTTTGAAGGGATGAAACAGCACATGGCTTTTATCTTTTTTTTTTTTTTTTTTTTTTTTTTAATTATAGCTCTTATTATTTATAAAGACTTCAGCTTGAAAAGCTATTAAAAGTAATAAACCACATCTTTCTTCGAATACAATTCCATTATTTAATCATGCCTTGAGGCAGCAAAGACACTGGAAAATAATTGTCTTTTCGTCACTCAAGCATGAAATGCCCAACATTGTTTGAAACCTAATTCTAACAATCCTTTAATATTCTAGTCCAGAAATCCCTTGACCATGGGCAAGTACAATCTCATTTCTCAGCCCTTTAAAGCAGTTTGATGAAGTATCCCAGAAGGCACAAGTTGTGTTTTCTTCTCTAAAGTTTGTTTTCTTTTGTTTCGTTTTGAAGTCTGCAAGGTTTAACTTTTTACATCTGTCTATCAAATCACAATTTCGTTAATCTCCCTAAGAGATAATCTCCCTAAAATATTAATTCAAATAATTTCAATCTGAAATGTTCCTATTAAATTTGGGGAAATCACAGATGAAGAAAACAAAACATGGGGAACAATGAATTCACTTTATTTAAACAAGCATGGGAAGACTGCTACTGCAATGGCATTGTTTTGGCACAATTTGCCTTTCTCAGACTAATGCTAGTTTTTCTATTAAGTATTTGCAGAATCTTTTAGTATACTTTTCCACAACATGAAAAAAAAATTAGTTATATACCACAAAATCACAAGATTTTGGCATGTAGAAACAAATTAGCTGCTTAATCATAACATAGTATCTCATAATTAATAGGCCCAGTAACTGAAGATAAACACTAAGATGATGGTTTTACAGAACAACCTGACTCATTCTGACTCCATAAGCACCAGAGAATAGAATATACACTAGGTATCATAGAACTATAGAGTAACAGAATGGTTTGGGTTATAAGGGACCTTAAAAATCATCTAGTTCCAACCCTGCTGCCATTGGCAGGGACACCTCCCACTAGACCAGGTAGCTCCAAGACCCATCCAACCTGGCCTTCAACCCTTCCAGGGCGGGGGCAGCCACAGCTTCCCTGAGCAGCCTCTTCCAGTGTCTCACCACCCTCACAGTGAAAAATTTCTTCTTAATGTCTTTCAGTTTAAGACCATTACCCCTTTTGCTATAGCAATATGCCCTGATGCAAAGTCCCTCCACAGATTTCATTTAAGCCCCCTTCAGGTACGGAAAGGCTGCTAGAAGGTATCCCCAAAGCCTTTTCCTCTCCAGTCTGGACAACCCCCAACTTTCTTAGTCTGTCTTCATAGGTGAGGTGAGCCAGCCCTCTGATCATCTTCATGGCCTTCCTCTGGACTTGCTTCAGTAGGTCCATGTCCTTCCTGTGCTGGGGACCTCAGAAGTGGACACAGTTATCCAGGTGGGCTCTCACGAGTGTGAAGTAGAGGGGGAGAATCACCTCCCTTGACCTGTTGGCCAAGTTTCTTTTGGTGCAGCCCAGGCACACACTGCCAGGTAATGTTGAGCTTTTCATCAACCAATACCCCCAAGTCCTTTTCCTTAGGGCTGTTGTCAATCCATTCTCCTGCCAACCCTTAATTGTCCTTGGGATTGCCCAGGCCCATGTGCAGGACCTTGCACTTGGTCTTGTTGAACTTCATGTTCAACAGGGTTGACATGGGCCCTGTTTTCAAGACTGTCAAGGTCCCTCTGGATGTCCTCCCTTCCTTCAGCATGTTGACCACACCACAAGAATTGGTGTCATTAGCAAACTTGCTGAGGGTGCACGCAGTTCCACTATCCACTTTGCTGACAAAGAATTTAAATAGAATTGGTTCCAGTACCAATCTTGAGGAACTCCACTTATGACTGATCTCCATTTGGGCATCAAACCATTGACAACAACTCTTGGGGCGTGACCACCCAGGGAATTCTTTCCCCACTGACTGGTCCATCCATCAAATCCGTATCTTTCCAATTTAGAGACCAGGATGTTGTGCAGGACGTCGAATGTTTTGCCAGAGTCTAGGTAGATGACATCAGTTGCTCTCCCCTTGTCCACCAACATTTTGACCCCACTTTAAAATGTCACTGAATTTTTAAGCATGAGTTGCCCTAGGTGAAGCCATGTTGGTTGC
Organism: Calypte anna; assembly: GCF_003957555.1. Taxonomy (NCBI): domain Eukaryota; kingdom Metazoa; phylum Chordata; class Aves; order Apodiformes; family Trochilidae; genus Calypte; species Calypte anna. Next base: position 142,774,048 of record NC_044244.1, read on the forward strand.
CACAAGCCACCTCCTCCTTTTCCATATGCTTTAGGAGCCATCAGGAGGATCTACTTCATGCTCTTGCCAGGCAGAGAGGTGAAATTCTCATGTAGTTCCCCAGGTCTTCCTTCTTCCCTTTTCAAAACTCAGTGTTTATAGTTCCCCTTTTCCAATCAGTGGGAACTTCACCAGATTACAATGATTTTTCAAATGGATGGAAAGCAGTTTGCAAATTCATACACCAGTTCCCTGAAGACCCACAGATGAAACTCATCAGTTGCATTTTCAGGTTCTTTAAATGGTCTTGATCCTGTTCCTCTCCTACAGTGGTCAGATTTCCCTTATCATAGTCTCTGCTTTTGCCTTCTGCAATTTGAATGGTGTGGTTAGAGCCCTTGCCAGTGAAGACAGGCAAAAAAGTCATTGAGTATCTCAGCCTTCTCTATATTCAGAATTGCTAGGTCTCATGCTTCCTTTGAGAGGGAGCTCACATTTTCCTTAGTCTTCCTTTTATTACTGTTGCATCTGTAGAAGCTTTTCTTGTTACCCTTGATGTCCTTTGCCAGATTAAATTCTATCTGGGCTTTAGCTTTCCTAACCTGATCCCTGGCTGCTCAGACAACTTCCTTGTATCTCCTCCTAGGCTGCATGTCCTTTCTTCTACCCACATTTATGTGTGTCCAGAGTTCCTTATTCACCCATGCAAGTTAATGACATTCTTTTCCACCTTCATTTTTGTTGATGCATTGCTCCTGGGTTTGGAGGATGTGATCCTTGAATATCGATCAGCTTTCTTGGGCTCCTCTCCCCTCCATGGCTTTATGGTACCTTACCAAGCAGACCCCTGAAGTGTTCAAAGTCTGCTCTCCTGAAATCCAGGGTAGTGAGCTTTCTGTGCACCCTCTTTAGTGCCCTAAGGATCTTGAATTCCACCACCTCGTGGCTGCTGCAGCCAAGGCTGACCTAACTAGGCCGGTGAAGGGACTCCAGCACAAGTCCTATGAGGTGCGGCTGAGGGAGCTGGGGCTGTTCAGCCTGGAGAAGAGGAAGCTCAGGGGAGACCTCATCACTCTCTACAACTACCTGAAAAGAGGTTGTAGCCAGGTGGGGGTTGGTCTCTTTTCCCAGGCAACTCTCAGCAAGACAAGAGGGCATGGTCTCAAGATGTGCCAGGGGAGGTTTAGGTTGGACATTAGAAAGAATTTCTTTACCGAGAGGGTGATGAAACACTGGGATGGGCTGCCCAGGGAAGTAGTGGATTCTCTGTCCCTGGAGATATTTAAAAAGAGACTGGATGTGGCACTCAGTGCCATGGTCTGGTAACCGTGGCAGTAGTGGATCAAGGGTTTGACTTGATGATCTCAGACGTCCCTTCCAACCCAGACGATTCTATGATTCTATGATTCTAAGCTTCACATTATCCCCAGCCCATCCTTGTCGGTGAAAACAAGGTCGAGCATAGCACCTGTTTTTGTTGGTTCATCTACCACTAAGAGAAAGACATTGTCATTGATGCATTCCAGAGATTTCCTGGATTTCCGATGCCTTGCTCTGTTGTAGATAGATGTTGTGCAGGACAACGTCGAATGTTTTGCCTCCAGTAGATGTCATGATGGTTGAAATCCCCATGCAGACCAGTGCTTGTGAATGCAAAGCTGCTCCTATTTGCCTATAGAGGACCTCATCCACTTGGTCTTCCTGGTCAGGTAGCCTATAGCAGCCTTCCACTATGATATCAAGTGTCCCTACCTTCCCTTTACCCCTGACCCATAAGCTCTCCACCAGCTTCTCATCCATCCCCAGGAAAAGCTCCATGGACTCCAGCTGCTCATTGATGCAGAGGGCACACCGTCTCCTCTTCTCCCATGCCTGTCCTTCCTAAAGAGCTTCTACGCACCTATTCCCATGCTCCATTTGTAGGAAATGATGTTGACAATGTTGTAGCCCCACAGGCATGTATACATGTCTAACTTTTCTTGTTTGTTCCCCATGCTATGTGCATTTGTCTAGAGTCATTTAAGTTGTGGATAGATGGAGTGATATTTAGTACAGGTGGCCCCTAAGTAGTAGACATAGATTCAAATTCAGAGTTAAAGAATACACATCCAGTATTAGAACATCAAAAAATATTTTCCTTTACAGTGGCAATCTAGGCACAAACATGTAAAAGTAAAGATGACAGTAGAAAAAAACGAAGGTGGGATGAAAAAGGCACTGTAATAGGCTGCCCAGGGAGGTTGTGGAGTTCCTTTCTCTGGAGGTATTAAAAAACTGCCTGGATGCAGTGCTGTGTAATGTGCTCTTGGTGATCCTGCTTTAGTGGGGGAGCTGGACTAGATGATCTCCATAGGTCCTTCCAACTCTAATAATTCTGATATTGTGTGAAAAGGAGAAAAAAACTGAAGAATTCTTCAATGTCTGATGTGACAGCAATCTACTTATAGTGACTCTATCTTTCAATTAATATTTGAACACAAAAAAGTGTAATCTTTTGTCTCATTCATAGAACTTTTCATCATTTTTAATAAGAAGAATATAGAAACAACAAGTTTACCTATGTAAACTTGAATAGCTGAAGACACTGATATTGTTCTTCCTTTAATGATATCTGCCCACCTCTGGAAAAACAAATGACACATATGTGAGGACTATGCTTTCAGTGGACTTTCCTCCCTGGTGATAACATCTATAAAGTGTTTCAAGTACATCAATAAAAATGCTATTAAATATCTACTATTTAAAAAAAAACCAAAAACAACAGCTTTGGAATATGGGCTAAATCTCTTGCTTTTTATAGAATCTGCTTAAATCAAAAGAAGTTTAGCATGGACAGAGACAGGAATGCATTTCAAGTTGCAATGTTTGAGGTACTTGTCCTTTGCAGAGCTTCAAAAAAGTAACTGGGCCATTTCATGTTGAAATTGAAAAGACCAAAATAGTGAAGATGGAGCAGGGAATGCAAAGTTAGTTACAACTCCTGCAAATGCATGCATGGTACCTAAACAAAGCAAGAAAACAGGTCACTTCCTGTGGAAAAGGAAGTCAAATAGACATGATGGAGAACAGAGGTATTACAGTGCAGTAATTAGACAAGAATAATGTAGGAAAAAAAACCAGGAGATAACAATATATGTTCAAGATTTTAAAAGTAGGGAAAAAGGTTTATTTCAAGCAAGTGTCACAAAAAATAAATTGTTCCTGAGCCTCAGTCTGAAATGTGATGCAGTGTAGCATCTGAACACGGGGACAGATATCTCATTATAGACAGGTCTTTCTAAAAGTGAACAAGATGAGAGCATCAAACTGCTCGTAAAAAAAATTGCTACTTTTAAACTGGATGAAGCAAATGCAAAAGAGACATTTATTATATTTATATATTTGAGCATATAACTTTTCATTGTATTAAGTAAAAAGTCCATCTATCTGTCTTTCCCAAAAGGTGCTGATTTGAACCTAGGGAATGCACATCTCTCTGTATGGTAAATTTCAGGCTTTTATTTGGAAATGTCTAAACAAGATGTCTTTATGGACGCTGTACAGATTTACTTTGATTTTGTTTGCTTTTTTATATAGGCATATATATTTCTCAATAATGTCATGTTTGTATCAGGAGAAAAAGATATTACTGTAAACAAGCATTTTTCACAACCATTATGCCCAGTAACATTAAAGACCTTCAAGGTACTACACAAAATTTCTAAACCTTCTATCCTCTGTCCTCTTGGTATGCTATTTGGCTTGCCAAATATCCAGTGAAACTGTAATAGAAGGACTTGGTGAGTGGATTTTAAATTAACTGACAATTTGAACTTTGAATAATCACTGCTTTGTGGCTGTTTGGGGAACATGACTGCTGGATTTAAAGATGGATGAAGACAAAAACTATTCTCCTCTGACACACCATTCTTCTAAAGAAATTGAATTGTGTTTGTTTTTTGTGAGGGTTTTTTGTGGGTTTTTTTTTCTTTCCTCAGCAGAGACATGATACTTAATCCACCGAGATGTAAAAACTCTATAAAAGAGACTCTTTACAGGAGCACTTAGGTCACCAGGTTAAAGAAAGTGAATGGTATTCCTAATGGAAGATAAACGGCTGTCCTGTGGGGCTTTATCTGTCATACTAATCTCAAAAAGCATCTTGTATAAAAGCAGAGTTAAAAAGACTGTTAAAGCAAGCTTTGCCACTGCAGTAAACTAATACCTGTGGCTTACCGCCTCTGCCCTACACATGTGAAATGTTTAAAATGTTTGGCAGGAAGCTTTTTCCCACATTTGGCCAGGCGTACTCAGTGAACCCAATGTGAGATAATCCAAAACAATTCAGGTTCAACAAAGGTTGGGAAAATATTATAGCAGACACAAAGCTTTGATGGAAAGCTTCTTTGATCTCGAGATTATAAAATACACAATTTCTAATCTGACAAATTTTTAGCTGCAAAGCAGAATATCTAAACATTCCTCTTTTGTCATAACACTTTAATCCCTTAAGAATGTGATTTAAACCATTGGAGGGCAAAGGTTACCACAAGATTTGTATGAAATAGGAAACCTGCCTCAGACACCTAGATAGAAAAATGTGAAGGCCATTAAATTATATAACAAAATACTATCTGCAGATTGGCACTACCAGGTCACTCTCAGTTCAAGCTGTGTCAGATATATGTCCTTCCAAACACACGTGTTCACTGAATGAATACTGAAGTAGTTATGATTACTTTAAACTTCTGATTTGTGTTTAAAATCAGCCACTTTGTCATGCATGAAAAATACTGTCAATGCAATAAGAGTTTAGGAACCAAGAGTTGGGGAAGTTGGAGGTTTTGTTCTGGGGTTGCTTTTGTTGAGGGAGGCCACTGAGGGGTTTTATGTATGTATTAATTTCATAAAAGGTGTTGCTTCTTTCTACTAATTTTGCTTAGACTAGGACAACTTCACTACTAATGTAAAAATACTAATTTTAAAACTTAAACCATCCTTACAAAGCATTGACTGTTAGACACAGTAATACCTTTGAGGAAATATCATCAGCAAAGCACATGCAAAGCTATTTTATCTGTTATTCACACAACAGGATTCAATTCTGCAAATCACATTTAGAAACATGAGTTGGATTTTCTAAAACGTAATTTTTGGTGCTGATAAACTACAAATCACTTAATTTGAGTATCAAATCTAATATAGCTTTAAAAAATCAGCTGGATGAGTTCTCAACTTTTCGATTTAAATAAAAGGAAAAAAAAACAAAGAAAAATCCTCCTCTTTTTTTCCTCCCTAAAGTTGAAAGGAAAGTGCATCCTTTTTACTTGAAAAGCCAACAAGTAGAAATTTAATTCCATAGTGACTTGAATTCCATGGATCTGCACATTAGAGTTTGTCGCTAATGTTTGTAGCTAAATATCTTTATCCAAACTCTATTCAGTTTTCAGCCTTGTAAACAAACTGTCTTCTACCCTATAATCATGCCTGATAAAAAGAAAAGTCTGGGTGCAGAAGACAGGGTTTGAAATAATGACTAGAATAGGGTTTTTACAGCCATTATACAAACGAATATAAATAGCGATGATTAGCACACAGAATGTCAGTTTAGAAAGCACAACCCAGTACAGTGTTGTTCTACAAAATGAGGAAAACATGGATATTTGTGGTGAATCTTTGTGGCAAGGTGTTTGGTTTGTTGTTCTACAAAATGAGGAAAACATGGATACTTGTGGTGAATCTTTGTGGCAAGGTGTTTGGTTTTGTTTGTTTGTTGGTTTTTGTTGTTTGTTTGTTTGTTTGTTTGTTTGTTTTAATATGAGGTTTGACTTATGCTGTGCTCCTATTTGAAAGGACAGAAAACTTCCTGTTCAGTGAGAAAAAAAATTATCCCTAAGGCTGAACTTCCATAATCTCAAATTTAGATGACATCTTATAAAAAACTGTAGAAATATCAGTTACTGACAGTGAGTTACTTCAAATGTTTCTTGCCACTACATAAATCATTAAAGTCTTTGTTTGTTTCTTGTCAAAAAGTGCAATTACACTACTTGATTGATAAATCTCCACCAAAAAAAAAAAAAAAAAAAAAATTTGGACTATTCTTATGTTAAATGCAATGAAAACCAAATAGGTGCAAAAGTTCTTAAGGAGAGTATTTTAGGAACAGAGACACATACCTCAATTGCAAAAAACCTCTTTCCTTTTGAAAGCAAGTATGCATTTGATTAGAAACAGAATTTAAAAAAATAGCTGCACTCTTACTAACCCTTCTGGAATCAGAGCTGATCTTCTCCACATGCCCTCCATCCACAAAATGAGGCCTCTGGCCCTGTGTAGGGATGCCGAACAATGGATCCTAATCCACAAAGGATGAACTAAGGACTAGGTGTCCCTTGAGTTACCTAAAATTTACTTGACTCTTTACCTGCTTGGGCAAAGATTACACCCAGGGATTATCAGGTCTTTTCCAAATTATTTCCCTAGGGTTCTTTCTGTTTCTTGGCAGTGTGCAGTTCAGACAATTTAACTACATAGACTTCGAGATAAATCTAGGATAGTGTTATAACAGACATAATTCACATCTGAGGGCAGCACATTGACCATTAAATCCTCCCTTACCATTCTCTATATCTCTGAAATGTTATCCATATTTCAAGATTACATGGTGTTCCTGGGCAGAACAATTTCAGATGTACATTTGTGCGCTGATATAGCACACTAAAAAATTCCATAACATTAAAAAATGCTTTCAGTGCATTTCCTTCACTAAACCTCATCTATAGTTGATAAGAATTGACAGAATGAATGCTTTCTTTTAAAAATCAGAATGAATTTTTACACAATATATCCATTATGCTTACAGCTTCATTTCAGCCACAAAAATTACTTGCAGAGGTTTCATAGTCTATTCACATAGTATTTACATAGTGTTTTCATTAAATGTGCTATTCTTCATATCCATTGGAATCAAAGAACAGACACTGGGGAAAACCTGTGAGAAGGAAAGAGGGAACTGAGAGAAGACTTATGCTGAAACGAGCTGCATACACCCATGTGACTGACCCAGAAACAATTCAGCTGTTGCCAGTACAGCTGTCTTTGAAGTCAGCCAAACAACCATGCTCTCCTGCCAAAAAAAAAAAAAAAAAAAAAAAAAAAAGAAAAACCTTCATAGTTTGGCATCAGGGTTTAGCAATTACTTTGTCACAGTTTCAGTGCAGTTATTTTAATTTTTAAAGTGGTTCTTCTTTAATTTTCAGTTCTTGTCTTACACAGTGCCTTGAATAGTCATTGCTTCCGTGACAGAAACCTCTTCTTCAAACTTGCCCTTACCATCTGGAGTTTCTATTGTCTTTCTACTGAAATGGATGCATTTCCTTGTTTACCTTTTGTCTTGCTCTCAGGATAGAACACTAAAATAAAACCAACCCCTTTATTTGTTAAATCCTGTCTATCTGCAGTCTTGGTCTTTTACTTGAGTCTTTTCCCTAAGCATCTCATTCTTTTGTTTGTGTTTTCTTCATACTGTCAGATCAATTTTGACAGAATTCCCCCTAAACATTTCAGTACAAGGATATAAAATCTTCCTTCTTGCAGATCATAAATTTTTACACTAAAATGCATGGTATTATTCCCTTCATTTGAGAACAAATCATATTCCTAAAGCACAAAATAATCTTTAAGGAACACCTCCCTCCATCCCAAATCTTTTCTGTCTCTTGATCTGCTGTAAATCCACTTGATCTTGTCTCTTGATCTGCTATAAATCATCACTAGGATTTATCCTTACTTTTACTTCTTTACTCTTGAAAGTTTTCTTTTTGTCTTAGTTTCCTTCTGCTTTTCCTGTTCCTATATTTATAATTTTCTCAGTTTGTTATTTCACTTGGGTGTTGAATTTTGAACCTAGACTAGTTCATGCCAGCTAGTGAAAACAAAATGCATCATTCCCTTTCTGACCCTTGCACCTACCTGTGCAAGACTGAAAATAGCCTTTTTGAAGCTGCTTCTTTTCTGCTTTATTATAGCTCACTTTGTTCACTCACCCTCATCCACTCCACTAACTAGTTTTATATCCCTGCTCTAGTGTTAATCTCAGAAATTTTAGACATTCATTTAAGCACCATTCGGGGATTTACTTGAAAGAGTACCATGGAGGCTCCCGAGGATGATTTAAGGACTGGAATACATTCCTTATGAAGAAAAGCTGAGAGACTTAGGGTTTTTTAGTCCAGAGAGGAGAAGACTGAGAGTGGATCTAATGAATGTATATAAATATACAAGAGATGGGCATCAAGAAGGAAGGGACAACCTCTTCTCATTTGTGTCCTATGATAGGACGAGGGGCAATGAATTCAAGACAAAGCACAGAAAGTTCCGTCTCAATATGAGGAAGAATTTCTTTACTGTAGGAGTTACCAGGCCCTGGAACAGGCTCACCAGAGAGGTTGTGGAGTCTCTCTTGAGACCTTCAGGACCCATCTGGATGCATTCTGCCCTAGTTTTGGTCCTGTTCTGGCAGGGGGATTGGACCCAGTGATCTTCAGAGGTCCCTTCCAGCCCCTGATGAACGATGAGAATTCTGTCATTCCTTGTAATACCCTCCTTATAACAGCCTGAAATATCTTGTACAGGACTTATAGAAGTGACACAACATTTCTGAAAGACCTGTATCAGAGGAAATTCCTTTGAGTATCTAAATTGACACCACACATTACATTGAAACACCTGAAATATGTGCCAAGTATTTTGTCTAGGCTACCTCTGTACTCCAGAATAAGGGTTTAAAATAATATGGGTGTATTGCCCTCCAAAGGTGCATATTTCTGTCCATTAACTAGAGAGGAACCCACCCATCATGCCCCCAGAGAGATCAAGTTAGTGCAAAGTGCCCTGTCCTCAAGTGACACATCCTTCTAATCATGGGAACAGTGGGTATTACTTTCTTCTCTGTGTATCCTGAATGCTTGCAGTTGTCCCTAGTTATTGTTATATTCCTTTCAATTCAAATTTAAAATTTAAACTTACACTTTCTGTCCAGCTCATGGCTAACTCTTAATAGTATGGCAACTCTCAAAGGAATGAGACGTGGCTTCAGGAGAAATCATCCTCCAGGATTTCCTCGTTTTGAGTCTGAAGTAGAAATGAACTCTAATACTTGCAATATTGCAGACTGCACTAAGATTAGATTCTTTGAGATAGCTTAAATGAAGCAAAACAAACTCAAATTCCCCTGTTCACTCTGGGTAGGCTGACAGGAAGCTCTAAGGAAACAGCATTGAATTATTGCTTTTTTTTTAAGATAAAATGTTAAATGAAGTCAACAATATTAGCCAGAGGTCAAGAAAGCCTCAATTTCAATTTGATGAGGTTGACATTCAATCATCTGAAAGACCAGTATTGCAGACCTTTGACTTCTCTCTTGAAAGAAGAGTCAGTGGTGTAAAAGGCTGAGCAACCTCCCTTGCCATTGACTGCAAATGGAAATAGAAGTGATGACACCTCAAGTACTGAGCACCTTTCAGGACAAGGACTTAAGAGGCAAAAAAATGAAACTGAAGCTATAAGAGCAGCAGCCTGGAGATATAGTTTAGGAAAAGGGTCCATCCAGGCAATAGAACTCTAGTTAACAGATAATTTTCACTGGATAGACTTTCAGGAATCCTTGAATACAGTATTTTTTATGAAATTATTTAATTATAAAATTAGATTATTGAAGTGGATAATAAGATTCTTGGAATATGGAAGTGATGGTTTTTTTTATTATTATTTCATCTGCTGTAAGGACTTAGAACTCTCTCAGGATGATTTGAGCAGGATGTACACCCTAGCAGAGCAAAGTTCATTTTGGCAATGTTAGCAAGTGTCTGGCTCTTTGCTGGAATACTGAAAATATTAAGAGAGTTTTTAACAATGATTATTGGGCAGCTGAGGAGGGGAGAGAATTCTAGACTATTTAACTAGAGTTTTTATATTCTCTATCATCCCTTAATTTTAACATACATATAAATACTTCTTTGACTAGAATGCACATGCAGATTAGGCCCAGAGCAAACGCTTTTTTTTGACATAAATGGCCTTCACACTTGTTTTCCTTTTTTGCAGATGATGGCATCAGAGAAACTTGCCAGAGAAACGTTTACAGTAATACTGAATCTAAATCTGAGACAAAGTGCCCCTCATGGAAAAAAAAACAACCTAAGGCTGAGGATGTTTGTCTCAGAGCTACGCATGAGGAACATAAACAGAAGAAAGCAGTTGAGTAGCAGAAGCTTCATCTACAAAGAGAAAGCAATTTTGGGGGAAGTTAGAACAAAATTGTCACAAAACAAATTACACAAAAATGTTTTTTCAAATCTAGTGTCAGAAAATAAACACTAATTTAACTAAGGCCAAGTAAGTGTTGTTCATTAAGAGAAAGAGAAAAATGCAACCATAATGCAGGAAAATATGCAGAATGGGAATGAAAGTTACATGAAAATTAAGATAGACAGACAAATAACATGGACAGAAAAAAAAAAGATGCAAGGAAAGCATACAAAAAAGATCTAGAGATTATATGCATGGTTGTTTGGTAAAGATACAACTCTCCTACTCAGGCTGACTGTGCCAAGAAACGTAAGAGAAGTTCATTCTCTTGAGAATCTCAGTTTCTGAAGGTTTAGTCTTACTCTGCTAAAAGTATTAATAGAATATGGCTATTATTGACTTCTGACAATATTTTCAGTATTTAACTTTGGCTAAAACGCTATTCTGTCTAAAAACCATGGGGGGAAAATAATGAATTCTGCTTTAAGTGTTCACTCTAAGGCACTGTAACATTTTGTCTCAAAGCAAAAAACATTGGCCATTTGACTTGAGCAGAGTGAAGCATGTGACAACTGGAGAAGCTACTGACTATTGGGAGAACAAAATTAACTTATTTTTAAACATTTGAATTAAAATATCAGTTAGCCGTAGCTACTCCTTTCCTCAGCTGCACCCAGTAAATTTACTTCCAACTATACTACTTTTTCCAGAGGATTTTCTTCTGCTTCTTGTAGCTCCTCATGTAAGAGATTTTGTTAGTTGGCAGGAAACCTAAGGCAGACATCATAGTTCTGTATGTAGGTTCAATTCCAGGAATTCAGTCTTTGGCTCTTTATTTTTTTGTGCTACTGATTCCGAGACTTTAAATTGCTTTTTAAAAGTAATTTAAAGAACGAATAATATTTTATTTCAGTTTGATTTGCACTTGCTTGGTTTACTCGGGATACAGATACCAAACATGACTCACCCCGGGATGATTATGTTTTGGTTTCAGCCAGGTGCAGCTAGGACTTGGCAACCATCATCCTGGAGCTGGTGTCTATGCTAATTCTGCACTTGGTGACCTTCACGATGTGTTTGGAATGATGCTGTTGGCACAAATACAAATTTTGTCATACAACCATCTGTTTCTTGTGGAGATGGATTTTCAACAGGTATCTGGGATGTTTCGTCTGCAGCTTGAAGTTTTCAGCACATCTCCTGTATTTATGGTGAGAAAATAATTCCTCCACTTCCTTGGAGAAATTAGAGCCACTAGTGATATTTAGAGATTAAATCCTTTATCAGTGTTAAATGTAAGAAAAATTCACTGAGTAAATCTTCATGACACTTTAAATCAACGTCAAGGCTGAAGATCCAAAGGCAGGCTATTTAACCCCAAGATCCTTATTATTCCCATTCTCCTATCAAGCAACTCCACTTTTGCAAACCAATTTTTCCTTCAGTTTCTCATCATCTCCCATGCCTACTTACCCAGTCTGTGTCTGGAGAATGATTACTACATGGCAAATTGGTGGCAAAGAGTGTTGCCTAATCTAGGTGTAACATGGTGTGCTTAATGATAGCCCTGACTGAGCCTCTGCTGCCCTGATTTAAAGAACTAAGAATGTCATTCACAGAAATAAGTATATTTATTTTTCTTAATTTGACCTATATCACACAGCCAGGGCTGGAAGAAGGGTTTCAATTTTCCTATTTAACTACTAAGCCTAACAGCTACTTCTTAAAATAAACCTCAGAGAACTCCTTTCCACTGAATTAAATGCTAGTATCTGAGTGGCATCTGTTTTAAGAGGATGTATGCCAGTATAAAATGACATTTTTGCTTGCTATATGCAAGTTACTGTCCTTGAGGTCATTACTGATTTTATATACTCCTTAGAGACTTCCCAGTCTTCAAAAATTCCAGAACAGGTTATCTATCACTTAGCTGTATTAAAAGAGGAAACATTTTGTACATATGACAAAGTTTTTGCAATCTTCATGTTGAAAGGAAAAAAAAAAAAAGAGAGAAAATAAAAACAATTCTCATTTGCATATCAAAAATTATGAGTTTTGTCTGCAATAACAGATGTACTAACTCATTATGAAGCATTCATTTATGTACAGAAAATAAACAGAGATCCTATATGTGTGCCCAGACTTGCAAGTTACAAGATAATGGTTCTGGAGCAAATATTGTCATTTATGTGGTACACCAGGTACTTTGAGGTAAGGTAAGATTTCTCTTCCAGTATTTCTCAGAGATTTTATTTTAGGAAGTTATCAGTTCAGGATGAATAGGTCCTTTATTTAATCTTTTCCAAGATTCCAAGGTTAAACTAGACTTTACTGGAGGGGAGAGAGAGGAGTTATGCTGGTTTATAGACATGACATATTTTCCAAACAAATTCAGTGCTGCACATGGAAATATTTTTACCATTACAGTCAAATTACCTCATCTCATTTCAATTTGTGTTTCAGGGTTTCTACCCTCCAGTTTAGTGTGATACACTTTATACAATAACATAGAACTTTATTGTTCAATCCAAAGTGCCTACCAATGTCAAATTCTGCTGCTATCAGGCCCCTTGCATGTGCTCAGTGCTGGGCAGAAGCATGGTACCACAGCCTCCTGGTACAGAATCTTTGCATCCTTCTGCTTCTTCAACTTAAATTTCACAGAATCATAGAACCATTTAGGTTGGAAAGGACCTTTAAGATCGTTCAGTGCAATCACTAACCCACACTGCAAGTCCTTCACTAAACTCTTTCCCTAAGCACCCCATCCATAGTCCCTTAAATATCATTGGGAGAAGGAGAGAAGATATCTATGGGGTGGAGGATGAGGGAAATCCAAGCAAGATCAAAAGGTTACTTGGGGACAGCATGTAAAACCCAGAATGTAAAGAAATTCTAAACATACTGAAGTCCACAAATGTATAAAAGAGCTCTACCCTTCATAATTTCCTTTGCTATAGGACCATTGATTTTGAAATATAATCTGTTTAGCAGAAGTCACCATAAAATGCAAGACTTCAACTGAAGTGGAAAGCTTCCCCTAGCATAATCAGGGAGATCAAGGAGGCAGAGGGATGCCACTGGGGAGCTTTCCAGCATAAATCATATTTTACCCCACCTAAACTCTAAGCCTGCAACTATAAACCTGTGAGCTAAACAAAGTGTCAGTGTGATACTTGTCTGTTCATGGTTCAGGACAAACGCTTAAAATAAAATTAGTTCAGGTAAATTGGCAACAGCTGGCTGCAAAAAGACTGCATATTCTGAATTTGCACAATACAAAAATGAACTTGTAACAAAAGACAATGAAGTAGAAGAGAAAGGAAAAAAAATTACAGTGCTTAATAATCTTGAAAACTGCACTAAAAACACTGCAGTTTAGACACCTACCTTCTGAGGTGCCTTATTGGCACTCTTGATCTATACAGCTTGCCTACCTAGGTATCCAAAGGTGTCTGCCCACAGAACCACAGGCAGCAGAGGTGTTACCACCTAACAATTTGTCAAGATACAGCAAGGAAAAAATCTGGGTCATTTGAATAATTATCATTTGAATAACCATTATCATTCTAGACAACTCAGTCTGTTGCCTCAGGCATCTGAGCAGTTTCATCCAGTCACCTCAGCCCTGCAAGGTACAGAAAAACATGCTGTGAATTTAACAGAACTTATATAAAGAAGCATGCAAACGAGTGGTTTTGATTCCAGATATTCTAAATTTTTCATACATTTCTACTTTTTCCTTTTTATGTACATTGGGGAGTTTTATAGGGATTTCTTTCTAGTCATTATCCTTATGATTATTAATATCTAATAAATTTGATGGAGATTCCACTATGTTAAACACAGACGAGTAATTATAGAAGGTTCTGCCTGAAAAGGGGAATGATCCAAGTATTCAAATTTTTAACCAAGACAAAAGACAAGGGAGGAAACCGAGTCAGAGGAAAACAGTCACTTTTCATGTTACCATCTTTTTAAGCTCATGAGGGCAGTAGGTGTTTTAAGTTAAAAGAGCAGGTAGGAGGAAAGAAAAGAGACAAAGTGACAAACATCAGCAGAACAAGCAGGAAAACAGTCAGAAAAAGAAACAGGTTTCTTAGAGATGCTTAGCAGCACCTCTGAGCAGAAGGTAACTGCCTGCAGATAAAAAGAGCAAACTAGGTGTCAAGACAGAAAGTAGTGATGGAGCACCAACCACCTTGATCAATACATTTGTAAATCTACAGAAGGTCCCAAGAGTAACAAAAATTCATCCAGGTTTCTATTTATGGAGGTGGTAATCTTCCCATGTTATACATTTTTACTAAATTTCCTGAGAAAAAAAGAAATGCAACCACTCCTAAAGGCCGCTAGGCACAAAAGAAAAAGAATAAGAAAAAAAAGGAAAAGCAAAAGAAAACGAAGAAGTAAAAGAAAAAGAAAAGAAAACAAAAACCATAGGTGAGTTAAATTTATTTCTCTGGTATGGTCAGTTGCAGTTAATTCTGGCACATGAGGCAGCCTGAAGCCAGATGGTATGTCTTCACTGTGCTTTGAAGTGAGAAGTTAGAAAACAATGTCTTCTTCAGGGTTACCAGGAGCAAACTAAACACCTGGCTTTTTATTGAGGTAGACCTAGGTATTATGGGTAGTCATATATTAGACAAAACAATAGCCTGACTTCTGCAGGAGAAGAAATGGGAAAATGGAAACTTGCGCTCTGTTGGTTTTTGGCAGCAGGGAATTATTAGCAAATTAAAAAAATCAGTTAACTTTCATTTAGAAAGAATTTATATTGAGCAGTCATGAGTCTGGCGTGAACACTACAGTTTAACCACTTAATAGCATTTGACCATGAACTTTGCCAAAGTTTGTGCTATCCACATAAGCATTTAAGGTCGCAAAATATTCCCAGATATATTCTTCTGGCAATCACTTTTAAAAGCAACCTGCTACTAAATTTTTAATAGTTATTTCATTCATATGAAATAGCATTTTTTTGCAAGCATCTCAGCTGACAACTGAAAGCACTATGCTTTTTGCACAATACACAGTGCGGTAAAGGTGGGAAGCAACCTCTGGAGATTGTTTAGTCCAACTCAGGGCTCCTCAGGGCCATTTCCAGTCAGACTTTTAATATCTCCAGGGATAGAGACTCTACAATCTCTCTGGGCAATATGTTTCAGCGTTTGACACCCCTCGGGGTAAAAAAGTGTTTTCCTGTGTTTAATTTCTTATATACCTGTATGTGTAATGATTGCAGTGCTCCTTTCCAAAACCAGAGAAAACCAAAGAAAGCACTAGAAAAACTGTAGCATCTTAAGCAGAGATGAGGGTGCTCAAGCCACGGATACTAACAGAAGGTTTCCCAGCATCCAGGCTGCAACCAGAGTACTTTAGAAATAGCAAAGCTCTCATATGCAGCCTGACCTTGTAAGGTCAAGAAAGCAAAATCTGATTCAGTCAACCTTGACTTACAAAAAAAACAAAAGCCCCATGAGCAATGTATTCTGAACTAGAGCAGTGACTAACACCAGTACCAAGGGAGAAGAGAAGGCTCACGACTATTGTGCTGCACATCCGGGAGGGTGAGGAGCTGAGGCAGAGGGGGAGCTGAGGGAGAGGGGTGTGAAGAGGGAAGGCAGCTGGAAAGGGTGATGACATAGTTTAATAGAACTGATTTACGAATCCCTGACTTTGTAAAGTTAATTCCATATTCACCTTTCCCTCTACTGCTCCCCCACTCTCAATAAAGTCGTCTCTGTTCTAAATGCTTGAACCCATTGTTTGTTAGTAGGGAAGTATTGTTCATGAGGGAGACACAGACAATGTTCATTTAATTTCCCAGCTTTCCCAGGAGACTCTTGTGGGTATTATTTAAGGAGTGTTTCCAAAGGAACATATGTATACGGGCCTTCTTTACAACCCATAGCACCTCTACCTAGACAACTTAATACATCAGTCAACATTTGCAAGTCATCAGTCAATCAACAGTGAGGAAAGGTAAATTGAAATGAAATACCCTAACTGAATAATTTCATTAGCTTTGCTCTAATACAAACAGACGCCCTCAGAGACACACATTCTCACTGGAGGTTGGTAATAAACGTGTTAAGCACATGAAAAGAAAGTGATACAATTATGAAAGCACACACGCAGGTAGAATTTTCCCAAAGGCTGTGTGGGAGAGTGTGATTTGCAGACATGATTTGGCTACCGCATGTGCTACCATAGGTGCAAGGAAGGAAGTCCCCAAATGCTGGATTTAACATGACTCTCTGCAGCCATCACAAAGCACCCGGGAGTGGCCTGTCCCTCCTGGCCCCTGTGGGAATCAATCTGAGGAAGCCTGATGCTATAGAGATGTTTCCTGTATATTGTGTGGGAAACTCAGCTAAGTGCAAACTACTGGCAACAATGAGACAATAAATTATAATAAACAGGAAAAATAGCATTGGCTCCTGAAATCAATGGTGGAGCACATGAAACTTTCACAGCATTGATAAATGGACAAATATAACAAAAAGCATTGGGTCTTGAAAGAATGGGCAGTTTTATCTGCACTGTAAGGCTCCTTTTCTGTTAACTAAATACATGTAAAAAATAAACACCACTGCAAGACTTTGGCTGAGATTTTCAGTGCTGGAGAGGTGATTCAGAAAGCTGCATGAAACTACAGAGCCTGATTCCTTTGCTTGGCCCTAAAAACAGCAAGAGCAGACTGAACCTTCTAACAACTCCATTGCATCATCTAACCACATCTGCTACTCAGCCCACATGAAATGACCACATCTGAAACATTATTGGCCCCCTTCTGATGAAAGACTGTAAAAAACAGCAACAAAAAATGAGCTAAAAATTACTGGAAGCAACCTGCTGTCCACTGGAAAACACCTGGAATACTCTGAGGATTAAGTGCAGTTCCCCTTGTGCACGTATGCTATCTTACTGAATTCAGAGAAGTGAGCAGTGAGAGCTGAAATGAGTGGGAGTAAAGAGTGTGCAGCACTTCAGAGGAGACACCGAAACATCTTGCAAGCCCAAGGGAACTGCAGTATTAAACACTTTTCATTTACTGCCACAGAGATATCCAGGCTCTGCAAAAGAGCTGAAGAAAACACCTAACTCCAGCTCAAGAGAGCTGCCTCACCCAGGGAAAAATTAAATGCCTCCAGAAGGCTCAGGACCTTGTGGGGCCAAGTTCTGAGTGGCAATACCCAGTTGGGATAATGCAGCAAGCATTAGAAGTCTCTGCTCTTCTCCAGCAAAGATCTTAGAGAAACCCAGCAAAGATTTTTGAGGAGGGCATGAGTAAGCTGTGGAAAGTGAAAAAGTGACTCTTTCAATGCTGCTGGCAAATTAAAAAAGCAGCAGTTCCTGTAGGAGCATAGGAACAGAATATAAGCACATTCCAATCGTACATGGGTTAATTTATTTCCCTTAGTTTTAGCTGAGTCATCAGGGCCAAAAAGGTGTGCAGGTTTAGAAAGAATACACATCTTGCAAAATGGACTGGATTGCTTGTTTTCTAGTATTTCAGAATCAATTGTTGAAAAGAATGCAAGGAAAGTGATACACTAGGATCTTAGTACAGTACTTGGGGCTCTGTCTCTTGCAGCATGGAGTGAAGAATTAATTTCTTTTATTCTAGACAGTAAAACTGCCTGGTTCAATAGAAACTGTCTGACACATCGAAAGCAATGCTAGATGAATAGCTTCTTGTGAGAAGGCACTCAACACGATGAAGACAGTCAGCCCCATGGTCATTTTAAGTAATGATTGGAAGGGGGAATACTTATTGTCTCAATAAAATTAAAAAGTTACAAGAAATCATATGCAATAAATAGTGTAAGAGGGTGCACAAAGTTTGGTTTCACAGAGAAAGGAAGCCTACGGAGGGAAAAGAAAGCAATACCACTACTATCACTTCAAAGTGCTGTGTTCAGCTCTGGGTACTTCATCACTGATACGTGCAGCATACTCTAAAGAAACATAAAAAGCAGTCAAGAACATAAAATGATTTTTTTTTTTTTAAAGAGATAAATATATCTAAGCTTGGATAAGGCAGTAGAAAACAATAGCAACCCCTAAATATTCTAACAACAAAGAAAGAAAAAACATGGCAACAAGGGAAATAACCAGATTATTTGTAAGATATAGTTTTCTTACAGAAGGAGCCATTAATGTCCAGGCTACAAATGACAGAAAGTCTGTGAGCAAGCAAATGCAAAGTTATATTGGACAAAATCCTAATAAAATTATATAACAAGGAATTTTTCTGTTCCAATGTGTTTTCTATCCCTTTCAAAGTAGTTAAATATCAGCATAAATGACACACATCACATAAATTTTAACTTATAAATATTAAAATCATTAATTCAGTAAAAAATTCTGAGAATTGTTCCTTTTGGCAGAAACATTCTTGACTTGATCAATATAAATAAGTTGCTACAGTGGAAGAGGGAAGTTAATAATCCAACAACTCCGTTGAAAAGCTATTGAGCTGCATGCCAGCTTCATATTAGCCTTTATCCTAAATAGCTGATATGTTTCTAAATGCTTCCTCATATTAAACTGTAGGAAGCGAGTACCGTGCAGACATCATCCCAATTGCAAGTAGGAAGAGGACCATTGCGTGTGTGAGGCTGATCAGCAGAGGGCAGCATAGCCTAGGAGTAACTAACTACAAGTTTAGGACATGGGGAGAAAACCATGGCTTTGTGGGAGGTGGAGAGGGGCACCTTTAAGACTCCATGCGTGCTAATGTCTCCTACGTGTGATGCCCAGTATATTTGAAACCACAGGAAGCTGTTACCAGCCCTTCATCAAAGAGTCTCCCCAGCCTCTGTCAATTCCAGGATGTGCTATTTTCCTTTTCAAAGGTGACCTCACCTGACGTTTCAGGTAATGTTTGCACTGAAAGGATGGCAGTACTTCATAGTTTTGCAGGTCACCTTCCTTTCCAACCCCAACCTTCCCCCTCCCCCTCCCCCTCCACCTGATGTTAATCTTTAGGCAAAAATATCTTAGGTAGGATTTATTGGGGTAAAATCTGAACTTTGTTGGTTTTTTTTTTTTGTATGAAGGGACAGGAAAAAAAGTGGAACTGAGCTCAGCAAGTATGTTTATTTGGTGCCAATGTAGAACAGTTGTATCTTTTTATGTGATCCATCCTGCTGTTCTTTCAAGTCTTTCCACAGACTAAAGACATATCATCTAGAAAATGTCCCCTCTGGAAATGCATTAAAATCTTACCTCAGTGGCTGTGTCCTCTTGCTATCATCTTTCTAATATCTTTTCTTTTACTATCTGGGCTTGATCTTTGGCTAACTTTTGGTTTATCCTCTGTGCTGTTTTTTGGCTCAGTCCACAGTCTGTGCTCTGTGGCCTTCAATTCCTTTCTTCCCACTCTACCTGGCTGGTTTTCAGTCATTTGCCACTTCCACAGAAGCACAGATTCACTTGTTCATGTTAGAAAAGACCTTTAAGACCATTGAGCCAAACCATAACAAAACTCTACTACCCAAAATTACCAAGTCCAGTGCTTAAACCATGTTCCTAAGTATCACATCTGCATATCTATAGTCTTTTAAATACCACTATGGCTGGTGATTTAACTACCTCCCTGGACAGCTTGTTCCACTGAATCCCTTCAATTAAGAAGTTTCTTCTAATATCCTATCTAAGCCTCCCTTAGTGCAACTGGAATCCATTTCCTTTTGTCCTGTAGCTTGTTACTAAGAAGAAGAGACCAACACTCACCTCCCTATAGCCTCTTTTCAGGTAGTTGTAGAGAGAAATAAGGTCTCTCCTCAGCCTCCTTTTGTCCAGACTAAACAACAGAAATTCCCTCAGACATTCTCCATAAGACTTTTCCTCCAGATCCTTCACCAGCTTCATTGCCCTTCTTTGGATATGCTCCAGCACCTTAATGTCTTTCTTGTAGTGGGGGGCCCAAAACTGAACACAGTACTCAAGGTGCGGCCTCATCAGAGCTGAGTACAGGGCCACGATCACTTCCCTTCTTCTGGCCACACTGTTCCTGATGCAAGCCAAGATGCTCTGGCCTTCTTGGCCACCTGGGCACACTGCTGGATCATATTCAGACAGCTGTGGATCAACAGCCCCAGGTCCTTTCCCTCTGGGAGAATTTCCAGCTACTCTTCCTCAAGCCTGTAGCGTTTCGTGAGGTTGTTTTTGGCCCAAATACAGAAGCCAACACTTGGCCTTGTTGTATGACTATCATACAACTGGCCTCATCCCATTAGCCCAGGTCCCCCTGTAGAGCCTTCTATCCTCAGGCAGAGGTAGAAACTTTCACTTGTAATATCAAAGTAAGCACACATTTTAAGACAGCATTATTTCTAAAAAAAATTTCTGTAGCCCTCTATGCTAAACTTAATTATTCTGTTATGTTTCACTGTATACACATACATGCATGAGCATGCACACATACAGTGCAAGTGCTTACCATAAGCATTTTCCTAGCATTACAGGATGAGACTGATCTCAGTGACCACTTATTTTCTGTGAATTTCGTTATGTTCAGAAACCATAGAAACAGAAAGAAAAAAAATATTATTATTTGCAGTCATATATCAACTGAAAGCCTTTGTCGTGAACCAGAACCATATTGCACTAGGACCTTTAAAAGCACAAAGATTACTATCTCCCTGTTCCAGAAAAGAAAAAATATTACCATGAAAGTGTAGCACAAAGCACTAGCTGAATTATTTATTTGCATTTTTGTAAGGCGTTGATAAGTGTACACAGTAAAAATGAATCAGCCTCTGCTGTGAACCTCATGCGCTCTAAATAAGCAAAGAAAACAAGAAAACCTGGAAGCATAAAGAAGTAACATAAAAGAAGTCAGTAACACAGGAATAGAATTAAACTCTCCCTACTCCAAGACTAGTGTTCACTAAGGTAAACTATTTCTTTGCTCAATTTCATCTTTTTGAAGACAATTAAAAATAGTTAGTCACCTTTAATAGTCACATTTATGTGCTGTAGTACATAGGATAGGAAAAGGCATGCCCTTTTGCTTTTTGTTTTATCATCTACCCAATTAGCCATATGAGGAATGGTGGAGGGAATTGAGTATGTTTAGTTTGTAAAAGAGGATGTTGAGGGGAGACCTCATTGCCCTCTACAGCTGCCTGAAAGGAGGTTGTGGGGAGGTGGATGTTGGCCTCTTCTCCCAAGTGAGTAATGACAGGACCAGAGGAGATGGTCTGAAGCTGTAGCAGGGGAGGTTTAGATTAGATATTAGGAAGAATTTCTTTACTGAAAGAGTGGTCAGGCACTGGATCAGCCTGGCTAGGGAGGTGGTTGACTCACCATTCATGGATGTATTTAAGGAAGGTGTAAATATAGCACTTCGGGGCATCCTCTAGTGGCACAGGTTGTAGGGGGCTTGTTCTGTTTTGTTGTTTGTGGTGCAGGGTTTTTTTTTTTTGTGTGTGTATATGGTTGAACTCAGTGATCTCAGAGGTCTTTTCCAGCCATGACTGTTATGGGATTCTGTGATTACCCCTGTGCACGTTCAGACGTGAATTTTTAAAAAAAATTTATCATTGTGAGTTATTTAGCAATATTGTTCCAGATAACTGAACTGCTTACCAGTCATAAGTGAGATTACTTATTCTGCAAACTTTTGACTTATTTATCAGCACTAGTTCATTTAATAACCTCCATAGAAATATATACAGTTCCCTTTTTAAGAAAGGAAGCCCTTAGAGCCAAGAATACAAGACAAATTATTTTTGAAAACAGAGGTCTCAGACATACTAAGTCTTTATTTTGTCTTTTAAAAAACAAACAAAAAATAAACAAAAAACACCCCCAAAAATAATCTTTTTATTCTGATTTCTTGTGAGGAAGGAATTCTGTATCAAGTCAATAAAAGTGCCCACAGCCACATTTAAAATAAGGATTCACCACCTATTCTTAGCTGCATGAAGAAAGGAGGAATTTGTTAGTTATCTGCAGAAATTGTTCAATAACAAATGTACAGCAATGGCAATCTAAGCTCTTCTGAGAGTACATACTGATTTCTGTAAATGCTGAAGACTGGCAGTACTCTGTTGATCCAAATAATTTGGAAGCCACTGGTTCAAGGACAAAAAGGCCATGCTGAAGAAGTTAGGACTTCAGGTAGAGAGATGGCAGGAAGAGTTTAAGTACTCATCATGGGTTTGAAGGTGTTTTTCAAATACAGATGGTGAACCTGCTGTGATACAAAGATTACACCTCCCCCTCACATCCCAAGGAATGGCCTCAAGCACAGTCCAGCTGCCCATTTCAGTCATTGCCTGTGAGTAAAGCTAATTGTAGCTTACCTACCAGTCACCATATGAGCAAAAGAGGCCTGGTGTTAACCCAAGGAGGTTTGAGCAGATGACATGGAAGTCTTGCCAATACCTTCAAAGTTTCCTGGCTGAGCTGGTGTTTAGCTAAGGGAAGGTTTCTGAGGAAGTATTACACATACTTCCTTTACCTTCTCCCCTGTGCTTTGGGTTGAGTTTTAGTGGATATTGATATTTCTGTGAGTGCCAATTACTCCTAAGGGTCAAAAACCCAAGGACAATATTTATAACTGGCAAACTTTGGGATCATGGACTCTTTCACCAGGGAGCATCCGGAGATGCAGAAATTAATGACTCCAAGTAAGCAGGTTCCATTTTCTGTCACTGTATGAGAAGAATATCCAGCTGGAAATTTAATCTAGATGTCCATTTCTCCTGGATTACATTGGCAGTTCAAAATAGCCTAAACTCTAAAAGCTAAGACACTCTCATGAATATGAGACTGCAAATCCTGGAAGGAAGAAAAGTTAAAACCCAAAAAAGATAAAAGACCCCTAAGAGGCTTCACTTCCAGCTGAAATTATTCCACTTACATACCATCCTTTCAGCACTACACTTAAGAAAATTAGCACCATCTAAACCTTGATAATGGAAGGAGAATCAAGCAACCCTGGAGATGCTATTACAAGGTCTTCAAGGAGTGATAAATACAGCCAAGAGCTATTTGTCTGACAGTTTGGACTGTGAAGACAAGTAATTCCAACCAACATACATATAACAAAGAAATACTATAGCCCCCAGAATATGTCCCTGAGGGGTACTACATGACACTCGAGACACTAGAGATCAAAGCAATAAATTTTACAAAATAAGAAAAAGAGTACAATTATAGCCAATGATCGAAAGAGTCAAATGCCACATGGAAGTTCAAAAGCAGCAGGCAAATGTAGTAATAACACTGCTGTGTATAAGTCCACATACACATTATCTGGACAGCCTTCAGAGAAAGAGAAAAATAAAACTCAAAATTATTATCTGTAGTTTGTCTGCAGAGTTGTTTGTGCTAACCTTTGACTGCAATGACAGTGTAGAGGAAAAGTTTTTGATTTTCAACGGGCCTTACTTTTGCTGCCATAATTTCCTCCTACAGCAGCTACTTTCCTTAAAAAAAAAAAACAAACTTATTTCCTATAATAATTTCAGGAAAAAAATAGATGGAATGATCGGATAGACAATTAGGAAGAAAAAAATTGCAAAAAAACACCCTATATAAATCTTGGAATAGACTAAACAAGACAAAATGTTTGATGTAATGAAACCACACTGCTAATTTGCCACTTACTCCTCCACTTTCCCCATCCTTTATCTGTGCACCATCTTCTTAGCTTATAAAATATTTACCAATTTGTTTTCATACTTGTCAAAAATGCTGATACATCTTCTGGACTCAGTGTAATAGGCACACAACAGTTTTATAAAGGTCTTGAGATGCACCAAAACATTTGAAATTTTCAAACTAGCTGGCAAATGCAAGGAAATAGGCAATAAATCCGAGTTTGTAAATTCAAGTCTAAATGCATTATAGTATTAACATTTTAATAACAGATCCAAACATGGTAAGCAGAGAAAATGGTAGGTTTTAAGTAAAACACCAGAAACTTTGAGCATTCAGTTAACTCTTGTTTATAGAGGAGGTCAGGGTTGACAAATGTATCATAATTATAGAAACTGTTACTATGTTATTAAACTCTCTTGGGATTTTTAATTTTGCCCAGCACTGGAACAAACTAAGGCCTGTCTATGCATTCCAGGCAGCCACACATCAGACAGATAAATAAATCTGCAGGACAGGTGATCACCCAACCTGCAGTCTCATCACATGCATTTAGCCAGAGAGAGCCTGAGTCTGTATCCCAACAGCTCCCAGATGTGAGAGGCTCCAATTTAAGATAATGTTCCAAATTGTGCAGTTTGTGACTCTGAACCTCTCAGAAGTGGCAGTATCTCACCACTACGAAATCTGCCCAGAACATGAGAAATCCTCATCCTTGATGTTTTCTAGGGGAAAGTGTGGGGGGAATGTTTTTACAGGTATGTTTTAATTTTTATAATTTTTTTTATAAATTATAATTTTTATGAGAAAATTATCACTTGAACATTAAACCCCAAATTACAGAATGAAATAATTCCACAGATACCACCTAATTAATAGTGGACAAAAATTGATGATATGTTAATAAAAATGCTAGCACTGAATACAGAGCATTTAAATTTAGGGCAACAGAAATAGCAGATGGAACAGAGATATGTGCAGAGCTCTTACATTCATATATTCATCTACTTATGAATATATTAGTATCTGACTCACAAATAAAACATATTGAAATAGTCACAGCATTATCTACCAAAAAAGTCAATTGTGATTTTTTTTTTAACATACTGTCACGTATAAAGGTAAGCTTAAAGACTGAGGGTTTATTTAGAAAATTATTGATTCTTTCTGTGTAGTTAGGAAAAAGAAAAGGCCTTTCTGATTAGCAGATTCAGTCCTGTACCACTGCCATCAACAGGACTCTTGCCATCAACTTCAATGGGAAAAGAATTATACCCTGTGTTAGCTTTCAGCAATTACATTGACATTATCAGTGATTTACTGAGTAGTATTTCAAACATGATACTATATGTCAGCTGATACCAAGCAAGTCTGAGTGACAAAGTTCTGATCATAACCACTTGGTTAATAAATATCACAGCTTTGAGCCTGTAGAGCATTTAAACTCTGACAGCTAGGGCATCACCATAAAAAAAAAAAAGCCCTAAAAAAACCTGGGAGACAGCTCAGAGTTCAAATTTCTTCCTCTTAAGTCTTCCACTT
The DNA here is from genome assembly GCF_003957555.1 of Calypte anna. Classification (NCBI taxonomy): domain Eukaryota; kingdom Metazoa; phylum Chordata; class Aves; order Apodiformes; family Trochilidae; genus Calypte; species Calypte anna. The sequence goes on from NC_044244.1 coordinate 142,799,482, forward strand.
CCCAAGTTGATTAACATTCAGTACATAGCTCTGACTTGAAATTGAGCAGTTCAGCTAAGAAGGAGACTGAAAATTTTCTCTTATTGATAGGTGGAAGTGGAAAATAATATTGCTAACACTTTAGGCTGCTGAATTATCTTTGTTTTTCCCAGCTGTTTTTTTTTTCAGAGAACTGCCCCACAGATCCAAGAGGGTTTTGTAGTCCACCAGATGCAAACCACTGCTGCCTAAGCACTAGTTTAACAAGATATTTTTTGTCATAAATAAACTACATCTTTTAAATTAGCTTTGTCATTTTTATCCTGTATTGGTCCAAGTAATCTCCAGGGAAATATTATTTTCTCTTGCTTTTATATCAGTTAAATGACATTGGTTACAGTCAAGTTATTTCTAGTTTGAAGGCATTTGAGTGCAGAGTTAGGGTATTTGTTCTTTAAAAAGCATATTCTTTCTTTTCTTCTCTTGTTTTGTTTTGGCTGCAAATTATGAAAATCTGACTTTATTCTTATGTACTTCATTTGTAGAAGATCTTATGAGTTGTTCAACATTGTAAGAGGTCTAGAGACCTGGGGTTTTCTCCATCTTTGCACTAATTTCCCATTGATTTTAATTCTGTGTAAGTTCCCCAGTGTTTTTTTGCATTTTGACATTTTTCCAGACATAAAAACACTTAATCAGTCAGGAATGCAGACTAAAAAACTCCAATGTTCCTTTTATGTTTAATTTTAAATATAAAATTAAAAAAACAAGATGAAAAGAGTGAAGAAAAAAAAATGTAAGGGGAACACCAGAGGAAAAGAATGCTGAAGGAAAACTTAGCCAGTGTTAGAATACTGATGGTGCACAAATAATGGCAGCTATTAACTTTCATTTTTAAGCAGCTTTTTTTTAAATTAAAGGTATTTCAAAAGATAGAATTTCAGACATGTTTTGTTAGAAAATGCTATTTAGATAAGAACAACAACGACAGCAACAAAATGAACAAGTTACTCAAGCTACAGTAGTTTAAATCACTACATTGTCTGTTTTGAATGATGTTCACAGAGAAGCACATCATTAAGGAAAGGGCAAGGTAAATAATGAGTAGCTGACTATCAGCTGCAGGGAAATAAAAAAGGACAATTCTACAAGGCAGGGAGCCTGTTGCTCTGTCATTCAGTTAATGGGCTGAGAGAGTCTGAATTAACATCATAGCTCTGTACTGAGAGATCAGAAATGCAGGAAAAAAGAGAAACCAGAACATCCAGGGTAACATCAGCTGCTGTGGATACAGGGCAAAGGATGTTATTTGGCTGCAGGGGAACTGGTGTGGATCATCAGTTTGTACATCAGCCCATTAGCCTCATGCTGGTTAACTGTATTTTTTCAGCTGGGAAGTATTTAAGGCCACATGTTAAAGCTATTTTTTCCCCTCCCTACTAGACTTACAAGGAGGAACAGGAAGAAATTTAAAGTAATTTAAGAGTAATAGCAAGGTATTGACTTGCTAAACTAACTGCTTGAAGTCTTTTAGATCATATGAGGCTTGAAATCAGAGGAGCAGAAAGAGGGAAATGACAGATAATATAGTGACAGTGAAAGATCAACTTAGAACATTAAAAATGTGCATGGATTTTGAAGTCAGCAGCAAAACCTGTTAAGAACAGGTGTTGCTATCTGATTTAGCCGTGGGCAATACCTGGAGTCAAGTCATGTAATCTCTAAAGATTCACTCATGATCAGAAGATGGATTCAGTGCTGGGTGGAGAATCTGAGGGTATGGATGAGCAATACAGCTGTGCTAGCCTTCCCAGATATTGCTGGGGCCAGGAAGCTCTCCTTCCCACTGGCCTCTCCTCAGTCTTGCAGGGGCTCAGACATTTTTCTGATCTGGTGGTGCTGAGCTGGATCAAAGAATCACACTGGCAGAATATTTACACCCCCACCCCTTGCAGCACGAGTTGTACCCAAGAGCTGGAGCACCGTGTTGGAGGAATTTTGAAAGCTGCCTGTGGGCAGTAATGACATTTTTGAAACGTGCCTCCCCACCACCATTTGCAGCATCCAAATGCTTGGATTTCCCTACAAGACAGCTTCTAATCCTACATTTTCAGTCTATATCCTCTTCTCTTCTGCAGAGAAAAAAACCTGGGGTGTGCCAATGTGATGCATAAAGCTGCTGAGCAGTGTGTAGGAATGGCTGTGGTGTTCAATTTTTGCATGCCCTTCTGATGGTTGGCTGCCCTTCCTTCAACCAGGCTGTAATCAAGGCAGCAGCTGTCAGAGGCCCCGACTTAGAAGTACATTTTTCTTTATGTTCCTCTTTTCTTATGTATGGATATATAAAAAAATTCCTCATTTTTGAAAAACATAGCACTGAACTGGTGCAGCCAGAGACTGTTTGGAGGCAATCCAGATTCCTCTATAAGCAGTTCAATTTCACCATATTTAACACAAGTGCCTCTACAAAATAGTAAAATTTTTCTTTCAAATATTATTTTGGCCTTTGACCAATGTTCCATTTAATGTCCTCTGCCTGTTACAATGTTTTTGACCTGTTATGTACTGATATTTATTTCAGGAAAGATAAACTTCTAAAAATAGCACTTTATCTTCTCAAGACTCATTAATAATTTTACAGCAGATTAAAATTTCACTGATGAATGGGGAACTACAGATGGAGCTGAGCCAAAATGAAAATACTCGTTCTCACTCTGGTGTCTTCCAAGTATTTTCTTCTTCAGCACAATGGGCTGATATTATTTCTGCTCAATGACCTCTGCATCATGATTTTGCAGTTAAAGACAATGAAATATCCAACAGTTGTATGTAACTGATTTCAAAGGGATGACTGATAAATCTTTTGAAAACAACAGGCTGAATGTGATGAAAGAAAAAAGAAAGAAAAAAACAAAGTCCCAAAAATTCTGTCTTGTGGATGAGCAGCCAGACAGAATTAAACTGGACACTGAATGATCTTTAGGATGTGTAACAGAGATTTCCTATTTTTCTCCTAGGAAACTGATTGCAACTTTGTAGTAAAGGCTCTAGTTTGTAATTACATTTATGCTACAGTTTATTTTTAATATTATTATTTTGAGTACAGAGAGTTCTGTACCCCACAGACATCTTCACTTGTTCTTCATCTTTGTATCTACTTACAGGCATTTGACTCCCACAAGATATCCTGCTTAATGAGAAATTAATTTATATGTGTTTGATAATAATTGAACAATACTGGCCTAGAAAATTATCAGTATCAACCAAGTTACCACAGAATAAGCAAGGGTGTGAAGCAAACTATATTTGTTAAACTGATTTGGAACTGATTTGATTGGTTCTGTCTTTCTTCACTTTGCCCCCAGTGCAAAGGTATGACTGAGAAAAACCTAAATATGGAGAGTTACTGCAGAGCAAAGGACGGGGTGTAATTGCAGTGCTAGTTCACTCTCTGGCAACATGTCCACTTGTGTAATTACAACAGCTCAACTCCTCTTACACATCTTGTAAAAGCAGTCTGGGTGTTCTCATCACCTGAAATACAGAGGGATTTTTCTAACTCAGATCATCCTGATTACACTGAGGTAGGAGGCAGTAACACAAACATCAAAATCATCAGATATAACTGGGGAGCTCTGGATGGTGAGGAAATGGTGAGAGATGGTGGAGGGAAGGCAAAAAAAAAGGATGAGGGTCCTTAACCATAAACTCATGTAAAGGTTTAAGGAGGAACATATATCTTGATGTGGTGAATGACATTCACTTTGCTAAGTACAGTCTTTTTTGAAAGTTACAGCCTTACTATTAATGCTCTGCACTGAAGGTAAAGCTCCTCCTTTTCTTTTCCCTACATGCTCATGCTCAATACAGGCAAATCCTTGCCTATTGCCCCAAAACCATGGTCTATGCCTTGACCCTGGAAGTGCTTATTAATCCAGCATCACACTTTTGCCTGAATACCTGAAAATCTCTCCTTAAATGAGAGTGCCAGATTCTCAGCCTCTCTTCCAAGCTCCTATAAAACACTTGCTTGAGATATAATTCAGAAACAAATTACTTCCTTGCAAATTGAAAACTGCCTGTAACCTGACCTGTCCTGGCTAAGCCCAATGATCTGTCTCCTATAAAATGTACATTTGTGAAACACCTATAGTCTATGTGTGCTGGGTTGAGGGAGAATGTTGTGAACCATATTCTCCTTTGACAGGGACAGGCAAACATGTGTTGACTCCATTAGAACTAAATCAAATTCCAAGATATTTTTATGGTGTTTTATATACTATGGGAGATAAAGTTATGTGCCTCACCACCATCACTGTGGAATAATCTTTTCCTCTTCATCCACATACAGAATTTAGCAACAATTTTTCATACTGCCTAGAAATTTTTGCTAAAAAACTGACATCACCATCTACCTCCACTTCCAAATTAGAACAGTTTTATTGGAATTTTTTTAGTTTGTTTGGGTTTTGTTCTAGAAAATATATACTCCTCCCTTACCATGGTGATAAATGTGTGTGTCATTTAAAGGATAGATATTAAAGAAATGTCAAAAAAAAAATAAATCCTTAAAACAGTCATTCATATGCTTATTTTGGTGAAACTTTGTGTTAAATTACAAGATCTGTTGCCAAGAACATTGCTGTGCTCCCTTCCCCCTGCCTTAACTAATAGAAATGCCTGAAGATAATTGGGTTTTAAAAGGTAAGAAGGTACTTGAAACTCGATCTACTGCCAGCAGAGGTAGGTCCTTCGGGTATCTGGAGAGGCTTTGCTAATGAGATCCTAGTTCGATCATTTACATTTCTTTGGTGGTTATTTTCTTATGCAAATTAACAGACTTTACACCACATAGAAACAGGCAACAACTGACTGTTAAATGAATTGCCTCTCTCTTAATGAAAACATCCAGCTTCTTCTTTCTTATGAGTTTACAGAAGCTTATTTGTTTGGATTATTATAATCCACACTACTTTGATGTTCACACCACACTGGGGGTTTAGAAAACAGCCCTATTATCTGTAATTGCAACTGCAAAGTTCCTCCCTTCAGAGAAATACTACTACGTTTTAATCAAAGGATGCAAACACAAACATATTATATACAAAATAATGAAGGCAGAGTAGGATATCCAATATCTTTTCTTTTTTTTTTTTTTTTTTTTTTTTTTTTTTACGAAGAAATGAAGCCACCATCATTTTCTTTATAGATATTCAAAGGCAGAAGGTAGGAAGTGTCTAAGAAAATTAAAAGAGGAACTGTTTTCACATTTTCTAACATTCAATTAACATGCTAACAAGGTATAGTCCTCAAAGCAGTTAAGTGAAAGGGGCAGGGTAACAGTATTTTAAGCTCTCTATTTCTTTAACAGGAAATAAGGCCTTCAACCTGGGGAGGTGGTGATGGAATGAATAAACCAAAGAAGTTAGATCAGTGGGGAGCTTTCATCATCTCGCCTGGATTAAACAGAGGAAAGAAAATAATATCCTTAATTCCCTTCCACATTTTACAAGAATGACAGAGACAGGGAAGGACTGTAAGGTAACTACCCTGTAGTAAAAGCAAATGGTTAACTGCAAGCAAATGTAGTGTTAAACCTTAATTTGCTTCTTTATTTCTGTTCTCACACTATCTGAAACCTGCTGCAGCTACTGGGCATCAGGAAAATGATTCTATTCTGTTTGATGTCACAAAAGATCAAGATGAACTTTTCTTAGCCTCTAGCTATGTTGAATTCTGTAATGAAGGGTTAATCTATGTGCAACTCGGAGGCTGAAATTATACTTTCTTCTGTTTTCAGTCAAGTTGAAAATCCTTGCAGATATCCTGAAGTCCACTCATAACACATCATAGTCTGCTGGTGATTATTTTTAGATTTTTTTTTTTAAAAGCAGAACTCCTCAGAACTCTGCAGATATTTACTTGTTAAAGCTCAAACAAAGACACAATGCTTGAAAACAGTATTTTTTCCCCTCCATCATAAGGTGCACACATGGCTATAAAAACAATTTTGACTTATTTTCTTCGAGTTTATTTATAATTTACCAATAACCATTTCTTGTGGTGCTTGTAATGACATCAAGCAGGACCAATTCCTGTTACATTATGTGCTGCATATTAGAAGTTAGCCTCCAGTCACAAAGCTATTTCAACCACTGTACTGCAGAATCTCATGCATTTTTATTGGACACTGTTTGTACTTTCATAGCTCAAGCATATTTTTTAATGCCTCTTCTACTTTGTCATCTCTCAACTTTTATTGTGAAGTGCTAAATATGCTTCTAACTCTGCTAAGCACACATTCTCATCAGCTGAAGAAATGAGTCATCGAGCTCTACTGACAGGACAGATATTGAGCAATATCTCAAACTTGACTCCGTTACCAGCTATTTGCTTTACTTGTTATTTACATGCTTAATTAAGATAGAAAACTTGTATATATTATAATCATTCTCTCCAAAAAAGAATCATTCATTTTTTGAAGTTGAAAATAGACCTGAAGACAACTGAGAGTAAACCTCTTCTTTCAGGAACGTGGAAAAAAAAATCTGGAAAAGAGAAATATAAGAAATATTATTTAAGAACAAGTATGGGTTATCCTCTTCCAACTCTACTTATAAACTGCTATGACAAGAAATACAAACATTTCATTAATATTTCCAACCCATTTTTTCTGTTTTACTAAGAAGACACAGTACCACAGTCAGGAGGGAGTCCTTTTTAGGTTCTCCCTGTTAACAATGGAGAATGAATAAGGGGCAAAGAGATTTTCTACAACTATGCTGGCAAAAGCTGTGACTTATACTACAACCACTAGTTTGAGCCAGTCTTGTGAAAGATATTAAATCCTATGTGAGAAGCAAAACATTAACTTTAGCAAACAATGAGCACAAACTCTTATTGCTGCTAGGATTTTAGACAAAGAATGCCAAATTAGCTAGCAGCATTTTAAAAGGGAGATACAGTGAAAACATTGTGCAGTAGAAACTCTGCAATAATAGGTAAATATTAAACTCTAATCAAAATAACAGTAAGACCTGACTTCATTTATTTCTTGCATGTGACTGAACCAAACTACTTATGAAAATGACCTCTCCACAGGATTTTAGATAGATTTTTTTTTTACACTTCCAAGCTATGACCAGCACTGAAAAAAAAATCTCAGAAGTATAAATAAGAAGTTTAAGTCAAGATAAATCATAAATCACAAGGTTAAAATCAGGTACAGGTCAAATTTGGAACAAAGTTTGGCTTAGACTTTATACCTTGACTGAATTTGATCTAGATGCAGTGACTATCAGTCAGATGACAAAAATTCTTTCATAACCACCTTCATAACCTGCATTTCATAAAATACATACATACATATTTATAGTGCAACACTTCTGTACAGATGCACATTCTAGATGTATTGTATTAATGAACTAGTATTTATGAAACAGCTGTGAAAATGCACAAAGGAAACTGTATCAGAAATTAGAGCTTTACTGCTCTTCTATCAGGGCTACTAGTTGACTACCTGAAGCACATGTTCCATTGCATGTGAACAGCTATTGGAGTAAATGGGACAACTCACAAAATAGGGAATTACTGGATATAGTAGTGTTACAACATTTCTAGTTCTATATGCATTCACTTGTTCAGTAAAACTACACAAATGTCTCCCCTCTCTCTACTCATGAAGGTGTTGTAGTCCAATTTAGAACTTCATCCCCTACTTTTGCCTGAAATGCCTGAACCTTAAAATGCTGGTGCCATAACTCTCTGCTGCCAATGGCCCTGCACATATCAAAGCACTTTGACATCCTCCCAAAGAAGGAAGAGGCAGCCTGGTCTCAAGTAGCCAGTCATAGGAATGTTCACTGTGCTCTGAGTCTTTCCCAATTCAGGTGTGGGTTATGGACCTCAAACTGTCAGGGCATGATAGGAGCTTGGAACTTGGGAATTCAGACAGCTGGAGAATGCGGGTTTCTGTGTGTTGGTGCAAAGAATGTGAATTTCCAAGAAATAATTACAGTGGGAGGAGAATACCAGACATATACACTGTTGACAGAAGCCACGTTTGTGCCAAAACTAAGAAAGAAACAGTCAAGAGAAAGAATTCTTCTAAAGCTGTTACCCCTGTAAGAATGCCAGCTGAAAGGGAATGTGTGCTACCGAGTACCCTGGAAAGCTGTGAGTCTATGGCACAGAGCTTTCAGCAAATGAACCATCTTCAACAATGCACCTTTTTCTTCATGACTCCATTCTCTATCAGAATTTGTATATTTTATCCTCCTCCCTCTCCACAATTTAATAAATTCATGTTGCATGTTAGTATAATTGGCAGAAAAAAAACGAAGATTAAACAAAAAAAAAGAGTGCTCTGTTTTGTTCCCCAGGGCAAAAAATAATATTAATTCGTTTGTAAAAGTAGGACTTTCTGGTTACACAATGATTCATCATGTTAAAAAGAATAACAGAGGCAAATTCTCAGACTATGGATGAATTCAGCCATGGACGAATATAATGTGTTGGCAAAAAACTAAAATTACGTTACATGATTTACATCTGAACAGACACTTTTCTTTCCTTCCATCTAATCAGCTTGAGTACAGTTTGCTAAAATTTTACTATTTTAATCTATTATTACTGCTAAATATGTAAGACATAGTGCTCTTATCCATGAACCAAGTCTGAGCAAAATGACAGAGATTCAAAAATGTAGATGACTGCTAAAAAAATCCACAAACTCAGAGGGGGAAAGAAGAGAGGAGAAGGAATGAACAGTTATCCAAACTAGCATATGCAAACGAAACATATGGTTGAGGCTGCTTACTCCACAAGCATTACACTCATCGAAGATGACTCATAAACACATGAAGTAAAACTCTTAGTACAATCTAAAATAACAAAAAACAGCCCATAAAGCCTTTTTAAATGTAAGATGTTTATACAGAAAAGCATAATCAAAAGCTTGAAGTGCTTTGAATTTGTCTTACATATGTGCTATGTACAAATACACTAGCTCTTTTTCCATTTTTCTTCCTTCTTTTGCATGGAAAAGTAGCTTAGCAGTAACCAGACTGTGATAAAGGAACTCATCTCTAGTCTGCATTAGATCTAAGTAACTTTTTTGAATAAATTCTAAATTTTAAAATGAGCTGATTTATGAGTTCATACGTGAGTTCACAAAGTGGAAAGAGCTTTATATTGATAAAATCAGCAAAATTGAGTTTGAAGGATATCAAAGACCTATGTAGGGTTCATTAATCCACCCAAAAATCAAAATATTGTGCAATTCATTGGTGAAAAAATAAAGTGTGCAAAATCTTGGTCCCCTATAGAAAAAGCCAAGTTCTCAGCTGAGTCTGAAATCTCTGGCCCATAACTGCCTGTATAAAGTCAACAAAATGTTGGATGCTAACTGCTGGATGTTAGCCAAGAACTGTCATCCTAACATATTGTCAGGACATGGTCAGGCCCTAAAAACAAAACTTGACATTAGGATATTTTCCTAGGCTTGACAGTGTAGACATATGCTTACACTTAAGCCATCAGGAATCTCCTTAAAACACTGAGCACTTTCTACATAGCAACAAAGGCCACTGATTGCCCAGAAGTGACAGGAGGTTGCCTCCTGATTTTTCAATAATATCTGGATGTTGGCCAACTAATTCTTTCTGTGGACTAAGTGAACAAGGTCTGTCAGCTGGAATCCTTTATAGTTGGACCTGGCAGAATATCTGCCATGTAGTTTTGATCTGCTCCTTTCCCCAGGGCCAGGGAGGAGGGAGCTGGGACAGCATCAGCTTCCTCCCACCCCTTGGCAGGCACGGAGGGCATTCAGGTGGTTGCACTGTGTTTGCTGATCCAGCAGCCCTCCCCCATTTCCTCCAGGTGGAAGTGTCCCCTGGGTTACATCTGGCCTATCAACAGTAATTGGACTATCTGCTGCTTTGCATAATCTAATTAGCCACTCTTTTCACCTTCCCTGCTAAGGAGAGCAAGGACCTTTGCTTAACCTTTCACTTTCACAATTTAACTCATTATTAAAATACAACTACACAGTGACTCCTCTACCCTTTCCACGCTTTTTTTCTCCCTCCCTAAATCTTAATTTTATTTTTTTATCTTTATAATCATTGCTAGCTCTCCTTACCCTGAAAGCTAAAAAGACTGTAATCTCATTGATTATTTGTCTTGTTACCAGGAATTGAACAGAGATAAATAATAACAGAATAAACCTGTAGGAGACAAATTTATACTTCCTTGCCAGAGAAGAGATTTAAAGCATTTAGGTGGGTAAAGTTCAATACATAGTGTCCTTAGAATTGAGGTGAAATACAAGGAATTCAAAATTCTAAGAAACATATATTCAAGTGTGATTGTATTCAAACAAAATACAAATTACAGCCATTCTGAAAAATTCTTGTATTAAAAACCAATTCCAGGGATCTGAAATGTTTACTTCAAGACAGTGACAATCCTTTTGGTAGCCTCTCAAAGGAAAAGGATTCAAAAAAGGATTCAAACTTGCTATTTTGTTCTAACTGCGGATAAATCTCAGGCACAATTTTTACCAAGTGGCTGTAATAAAGGGAATAGGAGTGCAACATATGTGTGCTGAAACTATACCCTTATGATAAAGCCTTGCAGTCTTGTTTCCACAGTGAATACAGAGCATAAAGAAGATAGTTCTTGACAGAATGTTTCAAATCCCCCATTCACAAAGCAAACTATATTATAGATGCCACAATGCAGTGGCTTAGAAATCAAACCATGTTACTTGTTATGGATGCTTTCTTATAGAGGTTAATGCAAATGGGATTTCTTTTATTCAATGCTTTAGGAAGACAGGCAGTGTAGAGTATGAATAATTCTGGTATTATTGTTTTAACATAGCAAAGCACTCAACAGCTCAACAGTAGCAAGTATTTTTTTGAACAAAGATGTGTTTCAAAACATTCCATGGAAAGGTTGTTGAAATGTCTTAAACTATTGGCAAATAAGGAAAAGCTATAGGGCCAAGTTCTCCATTCACTTACAACAACTGTGAATCATTATTCTCTCCAAAATGGGGAGTTTGCCCCCCTAAAGATGGATAGCATTTTTTACCTTATGTCTACCTGATCCTTGTACACACAGAAAATATAATTTAGTTTTTCAGTTGGTTAGCTGACAAAACATACACAAATACAAAAACATTTTAATGAAATATGTTAATTAAATATGTTCTCCTACCCATCCGATTCTGGATGTTGGAGGAAGGTGGATGAGTTTATGGAATAAATTTATTTAGGTTCCCTTAAGGGTTATCTGCTGCTTATTTTAATCCACTTGATCTTCCACAGGTTGCTGACTACTATCTTACTTTTTCCAGGGTATGGAAAGGTTACTCTAAATTCAATTATATGCATATCCCTCTTTGTACAAAATTTTTTCTGTGTCTTTTTTTTTTCTTTTTCTCTGCCTGCTCTTTGTCTTATTATGAAGTAGAAAAAGGTAGCAGTTTGTCCCAGCACGTCTCAGAGACAGTGCTTCATTTCTGCACTCAAGAGTGAGGACTTAGTATTCATAATAGAGGTGTTGGTAAGTCTCTTGTAGCAATATAAATTTGTAAGACTTAATCCTTCTTCTCTGTTGGTGCTTAAAAATACTTATGGCAGGTTGGCAGCTGCTTGATTTGGCCAATAACCAAACTCCTGTAACTTGTAACATCAGATTAAAGAAATGTTTGCAATTTCTGTCAAGGTCAATGGAGATCTACAGGGTTCATAGAAAGCATCCTCCTACCTTACTTTTCATCTAAACTAAGTGAAGGACTGCTCAGCTGCTGACAAATTATGCTAAGAAAGGGCAGAGGAGAATTCATTATGAGATCTACATGAAAAGTATGTTCTTAACATGTCTGTTTGCCATTAATGGCCCTTTGATTTGTTACACACAAGTTGATTCCTGGCTCCTTCTTGGATATATGGGCATGTCTGAGGAACAAAGAAAGGAAACTATTCCACCATGCTTGGTATATGGATTGTTTCTTCTCTACTAGCTGTAGAATTTAAAGTCTTCAATTCATCTTGAGCTGGACCAGGAGCAGTGGGAAAGAAGATGGACCACAGGATAAACCTCTTATCTGGCCAGCTGCAGAGAACAGCACGTATGCTACCCTGGACACTGAAGAGCTCATGGATAGCTGATGCACTGAGAAACACACCTGTGCAGCTCCCTACAGACTCAGGAGGTAGCACTTTGTGCCCTGCGGAAGTTTTATTGAAAGGAATAATCTCCCACTTTTTTTTACATTCTTGACATTTTCTCAAAAAAACACTGAACAATAAGCTCTGTGAATTACAGACACATCCAGAATCATGCCAAAGGTAAAAGAATCCAGGCTTGTTTCCTCTGCCTCACAAATCTGCACAAATATAATGAATAACTCTAATGCTGCAAGGCACTTATCTCTATCCACTCTACCCCCTGCCATCTGACTATTTCCTAAGTACTGCAAAATAAAAATAAGAGACAATCTTTTACTCTCTCTCTTCTTCTTGTAGCACGCAAAAAGAGAAATGGCTTAATTAGCAGCTATATTTCTTATTTAATTGATGTATGTACATGGTCATTTATACACCCATAAAATATGCTTCATAGCTATAGATATAAATACAGATATACATTATAGAGATGATAGAGGTATAATAGGTAAGCTATACACATGTGTGCATGTGTCTGGGGAAAGCAAATTTTTAAAAAGAGAACTTTGAAGGTATATGAATCGCTTACAGAAAACTGAAACAGTTCTGCATTTAGATCAGGTATTCATGGGGCAAAGCAGCCCTGTGCTCCTGTACCTCAACAAGGCTGTCACATAGCATAGTGACAGTAGTGAAATTGCAGGAATGCTAGCCCAGGTGTGAGAAGCAGTGCAATGACTGTGTTGCAGTGACTTTCCCAGGCTGAGGTGACTATAAATTACAGGAACTCCTTTGCCAGTGGTAGCTCTCATGAGCCACCTAAACCTGAACTGTTTTTTGCATGGATGTACACTATTACCTATGGGATTACTGGAATCTCTAGACATTTTTTAATGGATCAAAAGAAAATTCGGTACTAGATGTATCCTAAAAGTTCTGGGTTTAGGGATTAACTCACCACTGATGATGCTAAATCATCTTACGTGGAGTCACCTGTTGGTGACTCCCGCTGTAACGTTGTAAGGAGTGCTTCTTGCATGGGGCAAATGTGCAGGTAATATAAGACCCAGGCCACGTCTCTCTAGCTCAGTGTCTGATACAAAGAAGTTTTAAAAACACTAATCTGCTTTTTATCTCTATTCTTAAGACAGAAGTAAGACAGGAGTTTCATGACTGCTAGCTGAATGGAGTCTTAGGTGTATGTGAAAATTATAGTCAAAATGTGAACACAAATCCTTAAATAAGTCTGCAAATGAGAATAAAGGAGTACAAATCAGAATACAAAGCTATGGACAAAACACCTCTGCAACTTCTTGCTTTTGAAAAGCCAATATTTGATATAAGACTTCTTTAAAAAAAAGCAAACCTTCCCAACTTAAAACTACAAAAAATACTTCTGTGTTGCAAATGAAGGAGTAGGCTAGTCTGAATGGTAGTTTAACTTGAATAAATTTATATCACTTTATCTATTTGCTGTGTTGAATATAAATTTTATCTCATTTGTCTTGTCTCTGGTAAAAGTTTAGTCAACATGTGCACTCAGTCCAAACATTAATGGGATATTGGTGCTCCTGTCAGTGCCAAGAAAACTTCGATTTCTCTGGCTCATCTGAACTGATATTAATTTGAGGAGTGTTAACAAAAAACCAAAAACCCCCCACACCTGCCCTTTTGTGGCCCATGCACTGTTTGGTTTACATTTCTGTGTGAATTTATGCAATTATGGCAGAGGCTAAACAGTCATTTTCCATCATATTCGCTCAGTAAATCAGACCTGTATCTGATCCTGAATCACAGCTTTTCTGATTACACTTTGTGTGGTGTTTCTAACGCATGACTGAATGCTTGCTTTGTTCATCTTTTCCCTGGTAGCAGCCTGTTTTCTCATTAACCCTTTCTCAATAAGATATGTGTCAAGTCCTATCCTGGAGGAAAGGATGAAGTCAACCAGATAGTTATTGCAGTTACAGTTCAGTCACATTTAGGAGTTTGGCACCTTGTTGACTCAGTTGCAGTACTATAGATTTTCCCACACTGTTTACTTGACACTTGCAAGTCCAGCCTGTACCAACTTCTATTGTATTAAGCAAACACTCCTCCTGCACTAAAATTCCACTCATTGTTAGCACTAAAGTAACAGGATTTTCTCCAGTTCACAGACAGCAGAACCTATTGTTATAAGAAAACTCTCTCAAGATGGAATCTGAAAAGAATCATATGACCCAGAAAAGGATTAGGCTTCAGGAAGTCTTTGGGCTTTACCATTTTGTGAAGGCATCCCCAGAGAGATCAGAAAATAATAAAGTAAAACATATTTCTGGACTGAAGCCCATTCCAAAATAGATTATAGGCACTTTCAATTGTGTGAAAAAAGAACATGTAATGGTGACTAAATGAAGCTATGACTTCGGCAAGGGAGATCATAGTGATTTACCACAAGTGAGGTCAATAAACTTTAATAAAAGAACGTTTTTACTAAAGGGAAGAAACAAAATCATCTTTGTGAAAGTAACAGCAATTACAGAGCAACTGCATCACATACGCAACCCCTACTGCTTAAAGAGTCATCGACAATTTCTTCTTAGAATGAACTTCAGTAGTTTTGAGTTAACTTCCATTTTCTTCAGCACATAAAATGGCTGTGTTTTCATTAAATTTTTTGGAGTTATGCTTATGAATTTAAAGTTTGCTTGAGGTAGATATAGGCAGACTCTGCTAATGAGACATAGCTCAGCTTTCTTTATCTTGTAAGGAGATATCACTGATTTTTTTCTCACTGATAGGCATCAGTACTGTGAGCTAGACAGCTTTATTGAGTAATATATTTTAAATAGAAATTATAGATAGAATTTTCTATAAATAAAAATTATAAATAGAAATAAACAAAAGTCTATCAGAAATTGTGGAAAAAGAAACAGCTAACTCATGTAAAAGAAAATACATACTTTTAGACAGAGACAAAAATTCACCTATACCTGTAACACAGAGCATCTCTGTACCAATGATATAATTATCTTTCCATCAACATCAGCATTTTTTGCAAACTGGTAAAAAAGTATAGGCTGCAGTAAGAGGTGTGAAAGTGAAAACTGGGGTGCCCAGTCATTTTCCTGAGCTAGAGATATGGGATGGAACACACTGCCTCTAAGAGAATCTTGGAGCCCAGCCCCCACCTCCTTCACTCTCAGGCCACCAGGCAGCACTATTCGCAACAGGGATGTACACTAAGGGGCAAGGCAGCACCAGGTCTGCGTACTAAAAACCTCATCATCTAGAGCTCTAGCATGGCTTTTTCTTCTCATTCAGCATCCACAGACAGTTCTTCCCCTGGCTTTGTGCCATCCTCCTGTGCTGGCCAGCCCTCCCTGAGCAGGTGGCACAGTGACAGGGCCTTGGCCGCTCTTCTACTGAGCCCTTGAAGAAGGGACCACGCAGGGTTTCTCAGCACCAGCAAATTGGATCCTATTGTCCCACTGAAGCTTTCAAAAAAGCTCAAAGAAGCCAAGCCAAGCTAAATAGGAGCATGGGAAGCTGAGGAGTGCAGCTCTCTCCCTGCTGCTCATGCAATATTCCACCCGCATGGCTCTTCCTGAAACAGGTACCATGCCAAAAACCACTCCTCGAGGAACGCTGAAATCTGAGCAACAGGCTAACAGCAGAGAGATTGTTAGCCTTCATGTTTCTACTAGGATAACATAAGGAAAGATCAGACAGCACTCCCTTCCAATCTCTCACTTCCCTAAGTTTAATGCTGACCACCACTGTGCATATGCAGGAAGATCTTACGGTGGGAAAATGTTCTCTACAGAGACAGAACTACAGAGTCAACTAACACAGGACACATAGAAAGTTGTCACATTTGTCTGTGTGCTTCCCCTTACCTTGTGGTGGAGCCTCAGCTTCTGGTCACCCTTTCAGTGAGAAGAGGTGTGTTGTGTGAAGCCCCCAAGCTTCACCTGGTCCAGATGATCATTCTCATGTTATTTTCTCTGGACACTTTGTGCATACAGGTTAGAAGAGTTTTGGCTGGCACTTAAGCTTGTAGATATAAACTATGCTTTTATTTTTATTCTTTGAAATCCTATCAGAAGCCTAAAGCCTTTCTTACAGCAGCTGTGTTCATTTTTAACCTAATAAATAATTTTATATTACTCACTGGAAGGTAGGAATCCAATTTTCTTATACCACTATTTTGAAGGTATTTGAAATGACTCGTATTATAAATCTTTTTGAAGGATATATGCCTGGGGTATGGTGAGGATACACAGGAGCCAGCAGGGTGAAAGGAAATGTAGCTACAATAAGCAGATGGGTGGACAGATGGGCATGAGAGGAAGAAATAATATTAATCTGCAAAATAGATAATAAAAGTTCCAGGAAGTAAAAAGTGAAAATGAAAAAGTGATGGTCTAAACATGAAGGATGAGATGGTTTACCCAGTAGGCTAGCAGGGATTCAAGGTTTCTGTTGCATTCAAAGAGGAGAGAATGAAGAACAGAAAAAGAAAAAGAAAAAATCTTTGTCCCCATTTTAAATGTTGCTCAAGTTTATTAATTTAAAAAGAACATATTTCCAGGCTACAATACTCAGCTTTGGATGTGAATACTCAGTATGCTCATGTTAATTAAGGATAAAACAAATCATTCTGAAATTAATGGAATGCTTTGGCTTCCAGGTTTCAGGTTTTTCAAGTTGGGCTCTTAAGGAGGTTGAGACATTGGACTCAGTGGGAGTAGGGTTCATACATTCAACATGTAAAGGTCATATGATTTATTATAATGCCCTAACGTGAAAAATAGGTCCACTGTCCATATGGCAGGAGGGTTATATCCAAACAGGATTTGCAGCTCCCAATAGGTATGGACTTGTCTCTTTCTGTGAAAACTTAAGTACCAGATTTGATGCCCTGAAAGTATCAGCTAAGTTTAGCGAAAAAGTTTGAGAGTAGCTATGATTCTTTTGTAGGAATACATTAAATATATTCTAAGAATTTGTAATCGGTAAGTTTTTATGAGCAAACACACCCATTGTTCATCCCTTTCAATACAGTAGTGGGTAAAGAAATTAATTTTTACAGGAACAATGGGGTTTATGGAAAATAATGGAGATCTCTTATTTGTTATATAACAATTTAAATAAAAATTTAAATTAATTAAATTAATTAAATTAATTAAAAATGTTAATTTAAATAAAAAATGAATTAATAATTCTTCTTTCAACTCTTTTTTCTTTTCTAATTTTCAAATTTGCTGGCCAAAGGAGCTTAAGGACTATTCAAAACCAGTGTATTAAATACAGTTCAAAGTAAAGTAGACTCACCTATGACAAAGGGAAATAAATTTGAGAAGCTCTTGGGATCTCTGAAAGACTGTAATAACTCTGTCCATTTTTACCTGATTCTATTGTTCAGGTTTTATGGTATGGTTATGCAAGACAACTAATAATCCAGACTCACCAACACTAATGAATAGTATGGCTAAATGAAGCCAACTAAAACCCTTACTCCACCCAGACACATTTAAGAAATGCGAACATTGCAGCATATTGTTAGTCTCATGCCTGTACAATCTCTGTATAAATCATAGAGGAAATGGAAGTTATGGCCAAGGTAGTATTTAGCAAACTTGCATATGTTATTAGAGCTTTGCTGAGCCACGACTTAATAAGTACTCACCTTGGGATTGTTGGCACTTTACCCTCAAATTATCTCCTCTAATAACGGATATAAAGAGGAGCTCTTTTGCTTGACACTGCAAACCATGTTGCTGCATTTCCTCTCATTTAGCTAGTATTTTGGTGAATAAAACTGAACAGAATTTCCCTTATTTTTCTCTCCTCAGGAAGGACAAAGTATAGGAGTGGAGTTAAATGCAAGTATTTTAAATACAATAAATGCACTAAACCTATATGGGGAATAAAATTCTGTACATACCTAATTTTTTTTTTAAGTTGTCTAAACTTGAAAGAGGGCTTTTACCTGGAAGTTTGCCTAATTTTTCTGATTACATCATTCTATTTAACAGAAGTTGTTGCCTCTCTCCATAAACTTTGTCCAGCCAATGTTCATGGCTAAGCCTTCCTACTCCTTCCCAATGAAAACATGTTTTAACAGCCCGACCTTAACTGGAACACAGACGTTCACCGAAAACTTTATTATACCAAGAATTATGTAACTACTTTCAGGACACAGGAATCTCTACTCATCTACCTGCCATGAGAAACTCCCAATGACATACAGGTAATAGTGAGCCCAACTGAAATAATTTCAAGTCCCATCTCAGAGGAACTAAAACACCTTCATCCAAATGCACCCCTGAAATGCTCAGTTTTCATGAAGTTCCTAATTCTCCTAAGTATGATCAGAAAAAAAGTGTCCCGGTGAAAGAGATTTTTAAGCTTTGATGGAAATCAGAGGAATACAGAAAGGCACCTACAAAGTGACCTTATGATGTAGTATATTATTTTTGTAGTTACAGCATTTATTCAGCAATGTGAAAAAGAGTTAAGTATACAGCCCAGCACACTACACCAAGCCATCAGCAGTGAAGTATGCTGTGTGAGAACTAAATCATCTTCACAACCTTTGTGTAAGCAACTTGTAGAATTAGTTCTACATATGAAAAAATGTTCTTCTGAAATACACTGATTCTGTCCACATGATTTCTAGATGAATATCCTGTTGAATAAATACAGTTAGTGTTTGAATTAATAAATAATAAAAAAAAACCCCACTGAATTTGCATTTCCTGTAATATCTCATATTTTAGATGTTCTACTGAAATAAAAATAGAATCCAAACCAGCTTATGGTTTTGCAAGATTGATCTCTACTCTGTCTACTATGTAAGACCATGACCCTGCAAAGAAGGGGTCTGCATGCTTGCTATTATTCTCATAAATGTCAAAGGGTTTATTCATGGTGTGCATAGATATGCAAATGCACAGTCCTTTCGGGCTCAGGGACTAAACTGGTGGCATTCACGGTTATCTCTGTGTTTATTTTTGCATTTTACTTACATTTTCAAAACCTATTCTGTGGTTTGATTTCGGCTTTTTTTTGGGGGGGGGGTTGTTGGTTTTGTTTTTTTTTTTTTTTTTTTGTCTGTTTGGCTTGTTTTAAATATATATATATATATGTATATATATAAATTTCCATCAGATAATTTTGATCTGTCTTGGCAGATGTACAGATCTGTCAGGTTTTATCCAGAGGCTCAAGGGAGATTTGCATAGAGCTGGAAAGAGACCTAGCAGAGACTGGCTTTTTTCTTTCTCCTGTTTTACATTCCCCATATTTTCCTCTTTTGCTTTCTTTGCTGAATGCCTTCCTTTCCTTTTCCATTCTTTCAGTCCCTGTTTGTAGAAGTTGATTTCTTCACTTTCCCAATCACCTCTGTCCTTCTATGCAATCCCCAACACTCCCCACTGGCTCGGTAGCATATGGTCAGGGACAGATACATATGGTGATAAGGAAACAGTCACATAATAAAGGGGGTAAAGAACAGTTCATTGTTAAGATTCCATCTAAATGACATTGCTTCAAAAGCAAGAGGAACAGACCAGTAGAAATTGGCATAATCTGGTCTGTGGAGTCATTTTGTGAAGATAAGGCTGGCAAGAGGAGATAAGTAGGCTGCATGTAAAATATGTAATAGCACTGTCTTTGAGCAGCCATGTGAGTAGTTTTTTTCCTTGGACAAAGTAAAAGGAAAGAAAGACCAAGCCAATTCTGTATGTAGAGGATTGGTATCCCGGGTAGAAGATTTGACAATACAAAATACATCTTGAGAAATATTTCCCTTTAGAAGTGTTTTCCTTAATTCACTGTCAACCATTTGTAGAAGTATAGAAATCTTTAGCCTGGTAACAACAGCCTATGCTACACTCTCACATATTTGATTTCCTCAGAGTTACATTCACTTTGCATCCTTGCTTAGCTCTGGACCATTCATAGAGAGCCACAAGACCTAACATGTCTGCACCCCAAAAAATATCCTCAGTGAAGTGGTGAAGTCATAGATATCATAGATAAGTACACGCATACACATTACATTAATTCTGTGGTTTTTAAAATTTTAGCTGTAGCAATATAAAGTTATATCCTCAGTAATGATTGTGCTGTAGACTTTGTGTATACCCCCTTGCCATTAAAGCAATTTTCTTCTCAAAAATGGCTTCCAGATTAAAGCTTAGTGTTTTGCTTATCCATGTAAAGATGGATATTTCCTCATTCCTTCCCTGAACCCACCTCTCTACAGGAGCATAGTACAGAAACATCGGTGAATGCTTCTGAAAATCCTATATGTAAGTGACCCATTTCACTGCAATATGGGACAGTGGTATGATGTTCTGATGTTCATATGGTTTACAGTGATATCCCCTCAAGAAACATGTTGCTGTATTGTTTTCATGATGGAGAATAATCTTTGTGTAAAACATTTCTGTTACCTAAATTAGTGGGTCTTTCTCTCATCTATTTTGAGACTTTCTTCAATATAGATTAGCTTCAAGTATTTCAAAATAGCCAACCCAGGTTGGCAGAGGCAGTGGGATTTTTTGTAAAACTAAAATAATTCAAATATTCTACTCTCTCAATGACCCTGACATTTCTGTTTTGTTATTAATTCGATGAGAGATGTCAAATCCTTGTGCCTTTAATGTCCATCACCAGATTGAATAAGATGTCTTTCATGTTTACTTAGGGTCTAATATTTATGTTTACTCTAAATCTATGAAGCAGTAGCTACTGCAAAGATCAGAAGTGCATGCTACATATTCATCTCTGCTGCCTGGATGTAATGAATCCAGCAAGCCAGATGTGTACAAAGAACAACTCCATAGTAATATCTTTCCAAATACTAAACGATGAGATCTAACAGAACTCATCTCTTTCTTCTTTTTTAAGTCATGAGAGCAATTTGTTTCTTGGGTGGGACCATCTACATTTCTTCCTGCAAGATATTATTTTTCATCCTATTATGAGTATAGTTAATGAGAGTATAACAACAGTAGCTTTCTTTCTGGTGTCACTTTGCTGGGTGAAGGCGAAGAGAAAGGGTGGAAGTCAAGATGAGTGGTAGATAAGACCAAGTTATTGTTTCTGTTACTTTTCACGTGTAATTAATTAGGAAGTTTACAAAGGGCTAAAGAAAGCTGCACACAGATAGGGATACAGATGAGAAACACCAGCAGTCACCTTGGGGAGAAACCTACACTTTAGAGACATTCTGAACTGCTTTAGAGGAGTATCAGCTGGAAACTATAGTTTGAAATGTGATTCAAAGAAACATATTCTGATTATAGCTGGCTTCAGTGTGAACTGTGAACTTCTTCATGATATGAGAAATATGTTCCATACTTCAATGAGATTAACAAGAAAAATGATCAATACTTCTATATGATTTTTTACTCTG
This sequence comes from Calypte anna, assembly GCF_003957555.1. Taxonomy (NCBI): domain Eukaryota; kingdom Metazoa; phylum Chordata; class Aves; order Apodiformes; family Trochilidae; genus Calypte; species Calypte anna. Next base: position 142,821,049 of record NC_044244.1, read on the forward strand.
GCTGCTACTACAGTGGATTTTCACACTTTTTCAAAGGATCTTAAAAGGCATTCACAAGGTATATGTTTAAAATAAGATTTAATTCCATATTTTGTTAAAGTAGTTCTTCCTTCAATAGATACTTCAGTAGAAATGGAGCATTTTCAGTGCCTTAGAGAAAACTTCCATAAGCATTGATTCACTTGGGAGGATGAACATATATTCCCTGCAGTTTTTCATATCTTTCCTCTGAGTCATACAAATTTTACTTCAATTTTTAGATAACTGACAGTGATAAGAAACTTTATATCAAAAAACAGCCTTTTTAGTCCTCTGGGACATTTCTGAAAGTTTTTCCAAATGCATGTTTCAGAACACTGAAATTCAGAAGAATATGGATATTTGGTGATGTCAATAAATTCTTAGGAATAATTATATCTTTCAGACATCTGCTTTTGAAAAGTTGATTACCACATATACCATGCCAACTAGACGACTTATCTATTAAAATGGGTGCATTCTGGCCTCTATTCCTACAAAATGCTTAATCTTAACAACTTAATTTGACTTGCAAACAAAGATCATGTCTGCTTCTGGTTTAGCAAAACAAGTCTCTGCAGAATCTTGAGATCCTGAAAAGCTCTATTGTGGAGAAGTAATGTAACTTGCACATGCTCCAGGTTAAGTACAAATCAAAGCCTATCAAGTCAATACTGTTGGACACATTGGAAAATTAATTTAATAAATGACTGGTAAAATTATCAGTGTTCATTTTGAACTTGCACATGATCATTTTACAAATATAGCAATCAATAACAAGAGCAAGAAACTGTAGAACATAAGCTTATTACAAAATAGATTCAGTAAATTTATAAAAAAAAACTATACTTCTTTAAATAACCAAGCCAGCTGTTGGATGAATTATGGTATGCATTTAGGACCCCATTTTTTGAGCAAGAAAATAAAAGCAGACAAACTGGATTATAACAATGGCTTACTTAACATAGTTACTCTGTCTCCAGTAATGACCACCATGAGATAATATTGTGCTTAGGATAATACAATTCTTACCCTGGCATTTTATCTCAATTTTTTAGTAATCCAAGTGTTAGGAATTCCTTGAGGCAGAATTTCTATACAGTTAGGTCTTGCAGGCTTTGATGTTTGGTTTGCTTTGTTTTAATAAATCTATTATGATTTTTAACATTAAGTTTTGACAGCTGCATTGGTACTGTCATTAACACAGTTCAGGAAAACCCTATTATCCAGCTGATTAACACAACTCTTGAAAAAAAGTAAAAATAGCAGTAGTGGACTTTCAGTATGGAGGTACAAGTTGCAGAGCAGAGACATTCCTCTGAGTCAGCTTCATAAATTTGCATGGTGATTTAATTCCTTTGTAGCTAACATGAAAGAGATGGGAGAGCTGGTTGACTAACAAATAAATTTCTTTGAAGGAAAGAGAAGATTTTCACACATTTTTTATGAGAACATCACACCTGAAAGGATTACATGTGACATCCAAATTCAGCTACCCATCCCTTTTTCTTAGCGTCTCTATAAAGCTTTCTTCCACTCTGCCATTTGCAGCTGAAGCCATTATCATGCCACACCTCGATGTCTGCAGCACCACATTCTCCCTGAGGAAGGTATTTCTCAACCCAGTCCATGCAAACTGAGATTATTTTATCAGATTAGCAGCATGCCTATCTCCTTGGAAGGGGAACATGGTTTTCTTCTTCCTGATACACCAGGATAAGTGTAACAACACAGTATTGAGAACTTGTTCTTTTTACCTTGACGATGAGAGGGTACGGAGAGATGCCAACACAATCTATATGACTGAAAACAAATGTGTCTCTACTAAATATATGGCACTTAGTGATTGGTTATTATGAGATGACCACACTTTTTACTTTAAAGCTAATTGGTTAATTAATAGCAATGACCACCTATAGATTACCTAATGCTAATTCAGTCCACAATTTAGCTGCAACAGCTTTTCCACATCTCCTTGTCTTCTGCACATAGCTCATCTCCATTTGTAACTTTTCAGTTGCTTCAAGGTCTTTAGCTCAGCAGAATTTACAAAACCACCTTGTCTTCTATAAAACAACATTGTCATACATTAGGGTTAAAACAGTATAAGTTTGTGAAGCAGCATAAAACAGCATTGTCTAACCTTATAACATTTTCTGACACTACCAGCTTTGTCTATTCATAACTCTCATCTCACATTGCTTAACATTACCAGTATTTCTCATGGCTCATTCACAATGTGGCCTATATGGCCGTTCATTTCACAAAACCCCCACATCCCTACTGATCTACCTTTTATTCTTCTTCACTTGTCTTGTCACTATCCTGTTTTCTAGATGTATCCAGTCTACCTTGCTATTCAGGAAAGATGATCTCCCCAGAGCTCAGGCAGAAATTTGCTTCACAACTGTGATTTCTTCATATTTAAATTCCAGTTGAAGACCCCAAGGTCTTCTGATATCCCTGAACTGGTTGGGAAAGTGCAGTTGGCTGGAGGGCTGATCAAGACTAAAGTCACAAGTCTAGTATGTCTTACACCCTATGTATGTAAGTTGTGTGTTCACCTTTCTACATCATCTACTTGAGTTCCATAGTGTTTTGTAAGTGGTGTAAAAATAGTAGAAAGGACTTAATGACAAATATATGGAATTTAAAATTACATGAATAGGAGACATTGCAATTTTGAATTTTGGGCTTCAGAAGAATCTTCCTGTCCTAGATCTCTAAAGATACTAGTTCTGAATTCTATTAATATATTAATATTAATATACTCAAACTAAGAGCTACTGATAGCTAAAAAATTCCTGACTAAATATTTTGGTTTAAAGCAGAGTTTTGAAACAATAGGAATTACAGTCTCCCTATGGTCCCAAACACATTGTTTTCATTTCTAAAAAACAAATGTGAAAACAAGAGTTTCCAATTTTTCCATTTTTGAAAATGAAAATGTGAAAACTTAATGTAAAAGCAAAACAGTGCTAAACAGGAGCCATTTTGAAATTATCAGAAGAAATAAAGCTCTCTTCCAAGTGCTGCTACAAAGCTATGGAGAGGGTCAGAAAGGCTGGAAGTCCAGCCCATGTGTGCCAGGTGTTTAACAGTGCCATCCAAAGGTTTCAGGAAACATTTGTAGGAAGAGAGTTAATACCAGTCAGTTTAGAAATTTCTAATACATGCTTTTTAAAAGCTATGTCTCGTCTCTCAATACCACTTCTGCTTGCCTTGGAGGTGAAAGGCCAAGGGATAATCTGCTGTACTGTGCCCTGGTTTGAGTTTCTGAAAACATCTTAAAGTCTTGACAGGATTATCTCTGTTTAGCCTTAACCCTACCCCATGGAGAACACTGCTTTGTAAAGACCTCAACAAAACTCATGTGATGAAGCCAATGAAGCTTCCTCAGATCTTAGCTGGTTGAAAAAGTGATGGGTTTGCTGGTATGTCATCGTATATCATCATATAATAATAACAGTATTTGAGGAGTTAAATAAAACACCACTGACTAAACAGGGCTGTATTATTCAAACCAAAAATGTGATCCATGTCGTATTATTTCTACATGTTTCTCCCCGTAAGCAGGTAGGTAGCTAGGTATATAAGTAATGCATTCCCTTCTTTACTCCAGCATCTACTTTTATAACTGCTTTTATCATGGCTCCTGTCTCATTCCTTCCTTCAGTTGTATCAGAGACTGTCTCTGATAGAAGAGTTTTTAAAAGCTTTCAGAAAGCTTTCAGCTTTTTATAAAAAAGCTTTCAGAAAATAATGATACTTTTTATATTGAGAAAAATTTGCATCAAACATCAAGCTTTCTCTTGAAAACAGATATAGTAGCAGGTCTATCACAAGAACTATGCTCTTACACACTTACGAGCTTTCAATTTGCTCACAACAGTGACAACAATAAGGGACAATGGATTTAGCACTGCCATCTTTGTCCCTGAAAAAAAGGACACTTCTGCTAACTATCTCCTCTGTGTTCAGGTTAGCAAATTCTATTGACATAGTTTTCTATTTGGATGGGCTGTTTGCATTAAAAGGGGAAACAACTGTCAAAGAAGTTGTCTTAACAGATACACAAAACTAAAAAAAAAGCTTATCGTGGATTAAACTTTGTATCACTTTGTCTGATGTAAAGAGGAGATAATAGGAGACATGGGGATATATGCAATGAAGAGAAACAATACAGAGTTTCTTAGGGGTTAATCCAGGTCTGCAGCTGAATACAACAGAGTTAATCTGACCAGAAGAGGCTTTAGGCTAAATTCTAGGGGAAAACTTGTCACTTTATGATCCAGTTGTACTAAATGAAAGGCTCTGTTTACAAAGAAGATTTTGGATCGTGGATCTATTGGGGCAGTTGTTACCTCCATGATTTCTTCCTTGTTCAGCACACCAGGGGACTTGTAGTCTGATAAATGATTTTTCAAAGATCTTCATTGTTACCTTCTTTCTTCTTTCTGAAAAAGAACAAGTGTTACAAAAAACACACTTAAGAAAGCACACAACTTTGACCTAAGGGTAAGGAGTCTTTGATGACTTTGCAGTTTGTTTGTCAAATTTTACAGTAAATAACACAAATCATCTTATTTCTATAACTAAAGACAAAGAAAAATGAAAAATTTTCATAAATTGGTAATTATGCATTTAACCCATTCAGGTTTTATTAATTCTCCAAATGGAATATGTGGTAAACAAAAGCATTAAATTATAGCATACATTAGATACTGAGGAGACAGATTCTAAAAAAATAGTTAAAGGCTAAAAAAATAAATAATTAATATTTCTCACAATCTTGTCTTTAGAGACTCTTCTAAAGTACTTTAAGCTCAGCTGTATATGAAGAATCATCAGAATCAACATATGTCTTCACTGATTTAGAATAAGAACAAATTAAGAAATAGAGTTACATGAATTATTTACCATGTTAATAATTAAAATTTTAATATGTTGTAGCTTTTTGATATAATGTTACACAGATGGAAATACAAAACTACAGCTGTGACACATTAATTGAGAAAAAGTCTTAAAGATATATTAGTCTAAATAATAATAGACTATTGTACGAAGCATATATTTGTATTTTTGCAATCAAATATTAACTAAAATATTATTTTTAAAAATTACTTTCTATCCTGTATATAACTAAAAAAATAAGGAAATTAGATTTCACTGACTCATAAAATGTGACTTCTGGAGGCTGAAATCTCTGATTTTGTAAGAAAGATTAAAAAATGTAAAGGACTTCAAAAGAGCAAATGGCTGACTACTGAATCACATATACATATCTGAGTAACACATTCTTCACATTTGGACAGTAGCTGTCACATACATAAACACCTCTATCTTTTGGCATCTCTTTTGAATACACAAGTGTCAAAGTATATTTGGTAATTACAAGACTCAATTTTGCCTTCTACAACACAAAGCCAGCTTCTTCAAGGAACTGAAAATCTGAGGAAAACATTGTAGAATATTTAGGGCAAGACCAGTATTTAGGTAAGTGTTGAAAAGCAAATCAAAAAAACATTAGGCTTGGTTGGTCTTGCTTCCACACAAGTGCTTGGGGTATTTTTTTCTTATAGGAAATCAGAAACCATATTTCCTTAACAGAGATGTAGTTAACGCCACTCTTCATGGAATTAAACATGTCCCACTCACTGGTGGGAGCATCCCTAATAAGAAAGAGAAAGGGAAAGAGCCTTCCTTGTGACACTCCTGTACCAATGCTACAGGCAGTCTTCAGCTCATGATTCATGATCTCCTCAGTTCATGATTCCTTTTGTTTGGGACAAAACCAGACAATAAAGGGTGAGGACAACATCCTGAACATGGCTCTGCTCTTTCTCATGGTTAAGGAAATTCCCTTTCTCTAGAACTGCTGAATAAATTGCTTTCAACCTATCTGTAAGTGAGACACCAGGCATGGACATTAAGGTTGATATAATCTCTAAACACAAAGGTAGTAAACTGAACTATATCAAGCACTTTAAATAGCTCAACAGAGCAAAAAGACACAGTCTAGGGCAGATAGCAAAGAAACAAATGCTTGGTATGTCTTGGGTATCCAGCTTCAGCATTAAGTTCATAGTTCAAGAGCCTTAGTGGGATGAGAGCAGGCTGGACGGAGTGAGAAGGAACCTATTTCTATCCTGTTGGGAAGATCAGTTGTTAAAGCCATATAGAAATTAACAAATTCATTCCTTCCTTGCTTTTTAAATCATTTATCCACACAACCTTCCACCAAAAGAAAAGCTGTCATTGCATCTGTACTTGCAGCACATTTTCAGTCTTGCATGTGTCTGAAGTACAAAATTACTTTATGAAGTAGTGTGCAGAACAATTGCTTCACTGCATTAATTATGTCTGCTCTCAAATAGTTAATTCTGAACCCTTCTAGGTGCTTACTTATCCCTGTTTACTTAATGGACACCAACCCAGCCAGATAAGTGAGGTCTGATAATTCCACTAAGAAGTAAGGGTAAACTTTGTTCTGCCATTAGTCCAACATCTAAATAACTTTGGAAACCCTTATCTTTTTCTCAGCTGTAAGACAAAGAGAACATTAAGGAAAAATCTGTGGTCATAAGAAGTAAAAGACCATGAGGCATTCAGAATCTGCAGTTTTGAAGGCTGAAGCCCTATTGCAGGTTCACTGCTACTATGTAACCATAATATTTTATCATTTCTGATTATTTCTGACTACTGCATCATTGGTCTAGATACAGTAGTGAAATGAACTGAAAGAAAAATCATCATCAACAAAAAACCACAACCATATGAAATACTGCTGATTTGTTTTCATAAAAGAGACATAGAAGGGATTTTTTTATAACAACCGTTTGGTAATGATGGTTTGTTGGACAATTTGTTGTATAGTTTCTCTTTTTTTTGCCCTCTTCCTCTTCAAAACCTCATGATGTTGATACCTACTCAGTATCACTTGCAAACACTATTCCTAACAGAACCTGGACTCTGTGTGGGAAGAATGACCATGGTATGTCCAGAGATGTCGTGGCTTGTCTTCCAGGATTGACTTAGTGGTATCTAGTGGAACAGATCTAGAGAATAATGTGAGAGAATTAGGGAGGTGGCAGAAAGAAAAGAGATCTGTATACACCAACACCAGGTCTATGCTACATGGTAATACTTTCATTAAGGGAACGAAGATCTTGCACTATTCCCACCTTCCAGTCAGAGAACACACACTGCCACTTTTTGTGGAAGTGGCATTTCTTTTGGAAGACTCACACTGTTGCCCAGGGAAGGACAGTGTGCTGGGACAGCAGGGGAGCACTGGGCTAGGTGATGGTGGTGGCCATGAATTTTCTGCTTGTCAGACTGGGGAGGAATTGAGAAAGAATTCACTTGATGATCTTAAGGAATATGTCTTTCAACAACCTTTGGTCTTGGTGGCCAGGTGATATTTAGGAAGACCATCCACTTACTTGGCAATTCAGGAGGCTTTGTTCCAGCCATCTGAGCACATGTTTAGGAAAATAATCCAGACCTGAAAAAGACAGTTTCTATAGTAAGCATAGGCTTCTGTAGTGACAAAACGAATGCTAGGACAGAGAAGTTCATAGATCAATTCACAAAGCTTTCTAAAATACCTTGGAGGTCAGTGATCAAGCTACCTGGAGCCAGCCTAACCCCAGTCATATCTACAGAAGGCAGGGGTGAACTTAAATACCAGATTTCTTTCAGCTAATTATCCAGGAGTGAACTTGAATCTGAGCTAACTTAAGCAAAGTCATATCTCATATCTCTTTAAATCCTAATTGTCTATAGTAGCAGGTGACATACTGTCTGTTCAACTGCTTCATCACCTAACAGTATCTGCTCCAAAAAGGTGGTCTGTCAAGAATGCCCCACCAGAAAGGATGCTGACTGAGCATACCATGTTATTTAAAGGGGTAAACGACATCTGATACATGTCTCAGTATTTCATGGAGGACCTTTGGCTTGATTTCTCCATGCTTCATATTTTGGTAAAGGAATTTATAGATGTTCATAAAAGAAGAGGTAGATTGCAAACAATGAAAATTGTTAAGTTCTGCATTCACCTTTCTGTCATGTAAAGAGTCTTCTGGAATTTGAAGGAGAACAAAATCATCCCCCCTCCTCCCCCCCCCCCGAGGTCTGAAAGATCCCAAGGTAATCTCTGATGTTACTACGAGTAAGAAATATATTTTGCTTCGTGCTTCTGGGAACCTTGGTAGGAACTAAACAAAAAAAGAAAAATGCTTTTCTACCTCCTGCTATAAAGGGAGCTGCTTATCTGTCACATTCTAACAGTCTCCAGTATCTCTAAAAAGACTTTGTTAAAAAGGGTTTTTATGGCTGGGATGTAAGACTGTTACACAAAAGATACAAAAGGCATGCTTCTCCTTTCCCTGCTAACTCTACTGAATAGCAAAGAAATTACCCCAATTCGCATCAGTTTACGAGAAGGTAGAATCAGAAAAAGAATTCTGATCTAACCAGGATTCAGCAAGAAGGAAAAAAACACACAGAGAGAAAACACACAGGCAAGTTTGCCAGTATAGACTGAAGTGTTGCATATCTCAAAACACATATAATTTCCATTTGGAGGCTTTTTGAGTTCTGCAGGATTTTTTAGCATGGATGAGCGAGCAAACAGAAAGCCTTGATGGGCAGATAAGGGTTGAAATGGAAAAGGAGAGTAATGTTAAGATGAGTTAAAAGCTCTTTTTGACCCTATCCTTAACACCATCTCCCCAAATGCTTCCCCTGTGAACTTTTTGTGTTGTATTCAGTTTGCTGAAATAGGGGATAGAGAGGCCAAGCCAAGGATCTATCCCGCTTCATTGAGTAAAGCTAGCCTACCAGAGAAGGTGATGGGTTAGAAGTTAATACAAATGACAGTTCTAAGACAAAGTTAGCCAGTGCCTTCCTGTGGAGCTCAGTGCCAAGAAGGGGACCCCCTGCCGATCCCACTTCTTTACATTTCCTTTTGCTCTCCTTCCCCTTATCTTCAGGTCCTGGCGTGCCAGGCCAGGGGATCCTTATTAAAATACAATGTACTGTCACTAATAGAAGTGAGCAAAGCCTCATTAGCACAAGGGTTAGAAGAGGACTAGCTCTAATTACAGCTCACTTAGAAGAGACAATCAAATGAATAGACAAACCTTTCAAGAAAGAAGTCTTTTTTTTTTTTTTCCTTACATTAGGCCAAGAGTGGATTTCTTTTATATACTCCTTTAAAGAGAATGAAATCCATCTATTTGTAGTTTTCAACCACAGAGATTCTTTCATCAAATGGTTTCCTCCATTAAAGTCAGCTGGGTGGGTGGCTAAGGGGCTGCTTGTGGGATTCGTGCCTGTGTTGGCCAGCAAAGGCACCCTCTGCAACACTTACTGCCTCTCATCAAAGATCCAGCTGGGGAGGGGGAGGTTGTTCATTCAGATCCATCACACAGGAGCTCTTCTGTCCCTGAGCACACAATTGGTAATCAAATGGTCCATTGCAATGTTTGGAGTGCAGTTGTCACAAAGCAGGCAGATTACTGCTTCTCCTCTGGGCCGGCATACCAGGAGAATCTTGTAGGAATGTAATGAGTACTGGGAGTGAAAAATCTCCCTTAAACACAGGGACTGTAATTTTTACATCTTTGGTTTCACCTTCTCCAGACCATAAAAGCCTGGAGTGAAAAGCACAGGCATTAAGTGCCTAGGAATGAAAAGGTTTTTGAGGTAAGATAATTTTCCCGTTGTTTTGCAAAAAATTCCTCAGATTTTGCAAAGTTCTACAGAATTTTTCTATTTTGCCACAATTTTAGTCCAGTTCTCATAAATTCCTTTTTAACAATAAAATCCCTCTAATAGTGGGTCTCAGGTAACCTGGTTCTATCCGAATTACTGACAAAAGACATAACAATTCTGCCAATTTCTGCTTTTTAGAATTTTCCATGTGCTTGCAAGATCTTCCATCCCCTCAACAGCTGACAGAAGATATATTTGGAAAATATTTTTGAGTGCAGAGTTTGCATGTGCTCATGTCATCTACCAATCTTATTTAAGGCCTATAATTGAAGAAATTTGCAAGAGCATGCAGGTTTTATGCCATGCCATCAGTAGGTGAGTTTATGGGAGCAGATGTTGCAAATTTCTTATTTCACAGTCTATATTATTGGGAAGTTTCTGGATCAAACCAGTGGTCCATCTAACCTACCTCTTTGCCTCTGACAATGCACTTTACTGGTCATAAATGTGATATGCAAGGGGGGCTTTTTCTAAGTCTTATCCATTACTGGTCTGTTGCTTTTTGCTCTGCTATCACATCCTCTGTGCATGGGGTTCAACTACCCTTTCATCTAATTTAGGAAGCCTACAGGCTGGTCTTCCTAAGTGCAGCTAAGAAAAAGCATTGCAGCAAAGAGGGTGAAAGCACAACAGACACAGGCCCCTTTCACTGATTTATAAACTGCTTGCTTCCCTTCTTTGAAGGGAAAATGCCTGTTTTCCTTTTGCAGCCCTTCTTTGACATATAAAGGGGAATCTCCTCTGTGTTGCCACCTTTCTGCTCCACCACTGTACCACTCCTAGTCACTGATTTTGCTGTTAAAATACAGCAGGTTTTTGGCTTTTTTTATCCAAAATGAAAAGTTATGAGACTTTCTTCCCAAAAGAACCAATCACTGCAGGATATTCAAATATTCTGAGTGTCCATTATCTAAAACTACATCATTATTACATGCTTTTATGGAAAAGAGCACACATACTTTTTAATGAAAATGTGATAAATATTAATTGGTGGTAGAATATTTTGTGGGTAATACTACTGCTTTCCTTTAAAAAGTTGTATTTTGGACTGATCTGATCTTTAGGGTGCTCAGTGGCTCTCAATGTCAGTGAGTACAATACATCTAAAACGTTTAGAGGATCTGAAGAGAAACACATAAAACTGATTACTTACACTTATCAAGAAACATCCTACCAATAAATAGCATTCTCTATATGAAGAAATTATTGCACTAGGATTTTCATAAAGTAGTCTAACACTATTTCTAAATAATATAGATGACATCCATGAAAGCAGTTTGTAACCATTGAAGGCAATGTGCAATTTATCTTTGTGTAAACTGAAGTCACCAGCACATTCAAGATCCAGATCCATTTATTAATCTGGCAGAATAATTCCTTGCAGTGTCATCTCCAACACTCCCTGAAATCTAGCTATCAATCAATTATTTATGAGAAATTGTGACCCTTTTTTCAGTAGGAAAATTTAGATACTTAGCATAATATAGTCATAACTTGCAGGGGTTTTCCCCTTTTTATTTTGTGCCTTCTTACTTAATTCTTTCTTTCTTTCTGTTAAGGCTTAACAAAACAAAAAAAAAATCAAACTAAATCCATGGAAGTTAAGTGTAATGCAGCAAATACTGGATGAACATAAAAGCATGGATGACTGCATCAGCTGGAAGTGTTAAGTGGTAAAATGTTCATACTTTAAGAAGTCAAAGTTAAATTATTAGTTATTTTAATTATAGTGAATTCTGCTGTATTGTATACCAACTGAATCAAAGAAATCGTGTCTGAAAAATAAATTCTGAACACATCTGGTCTTGAGAAAAGACAGAGATCAGAAAAAGATTCATTCTTCAGTAATGAGAACCTCCTCTAAGTGCTTATCAATATGAGAGTTAATTTGCACAGCACATTAGCTATGAAAAGTCAGAATATTATTAATACAAAGGGCTTTGTCTTTAAACAATAGTCCATTAAATATTGTTCTGTGGAAAACTCAGTTTTATAGAGTTGTACAGGTTTTTTCAGCAGACCTTCTCACCAGGTGTATATTAGCCTCATAATGTTGATATGAGAAAATCTAAGACGGTTTTTTGCTGCTTTAAAAAGGAAATTAATCCATGCACCTAACTGAAAAAGTTGATATTTTTTGTTACAATGTGCACTTAAAAGATGTTAACTACTCCATATAGTATTTTAAAATCTTTGTGGTTTTCCCCCTGTATTTTCCCCAAGTCCCCCTGACACATTTGCTGCCATCAAGAGTAAAGTTCTGGAGCAGAATGTTAGCAATTCTGAATTAATATCACTCTGTAATGATCTTTAAAACACAGAGGTTTCTTAACCTCCTTGAATTCCATTGGGACTCAATAAGATTTTGGAAACTTTCAACGTTCCGCTACCAAAACTCAGCACTGTAGAACATGAATTGAAACGTAGAACCTTTGTCTCTGCTACTGCCACTGGATTTGCAGGTGTAACAAGTACAAAGCAAAAAGCAAAACAAAATACCCCTTTTATGTTTATAAGAATCTTCCAAAACCTCAGGAAGGTTATAATGCTCCCGTAGCTTAGTGTTTTTCTCTACATTGCTCTCAAAATACATAATTGCAGGAATAAGCTGACCTTATCTTGCAAGAAAACTTTAAAAATGGGAGTGAAAAAAAAAAAATCAGACCTCTTTGTCGGACAGTGTAAAATATCAAGTCTGAGCAGCAGGAATTATGGCACAGGAAGAAAGCCAGCAGTTCAGATTCTAAAAATATCTTTCCTCTTCCACTTTGCTGTGGTCCTATTATAGCTTAAACAACACCCACTGTATTTTTTTCTCTATAACCTTTAGCTTAATAGCTGTCTGTAAAGACTTCATTTAAATGCAAATACATTCTTTACAGTAAAAGACATGACCCTGTACTCTATTACACACTGTAAATCCAGAAGAAAATTATCAAAATCTATGAAATTATGACCATAGAAAGGTACAATAAAAAAAATGAAAAACTCATTCTAGTGTATTAGTAACTTGAGTAATATTGGAATGGATTACCATTTGCACTCTTAATATAACGACATGCACAAAAAACAAAGGTGTTTTTATTTTTCATTTATGTCTTAGAAGTTGTGTCTAGTCACTGCAATCTCCTTGCAAAGGAAATTTTATTTTTATCTGGTTTTATTCGTCACCAGAGATATATGGCAAAGACTGCAAATTTTATACAACACCTCACTTTTTCTGGGCATCTAGTATAACTGATAAAATTGATATCTCCTTTACCTATCAAAGTATAGGAATTTGCTTTTCCATGCAAACCTGTAACAAGCTTGCCGACTACCTTGCATTCAGAAGTATATTAAATCGTAAACAAAGTAAGCATGAAAATATTCATATGTGTATTCACAGCTGGATGCAGCTACTGGGTACATTTGAAGGGGACGTATTTCAGGGATGCAGGAGAACCCTGGCCTTCCTTTCCCAGCTTTCAGCAGTCTGTAGTGTTTGCTTGCAGGAAGTAAAAATGTAAATCCCCCTTTCATGCCAGAAGTAGAGGTGGAACAGTGCAAAGGTTGTAATTTGTTGTGCTACACTCACTGCTCTCCAGTTACATTAAATCCTACTCAGCTGTCATTAACTGTTTGTCCAGAGCTAGCTCACACTGAGAAAGAAGGCAGGATAAGTGAAAGCACAAGAGGAATTACAATTTCAACTGGGTACAAAAAAAGATAACTCAAACTACTGTATTTCAGCAGTACTAGTGTGAAAAAACATTCTTGTTATTATAATAGTTTTCTGGCAATTCCAAATAAATTGAACACATAATTTGAGTTTCTCAAGCTTTTAATGCAGAAAAAGGGATTATGCCATAAATATTCCATCAAGTTACTTTCAAAATTGGGTGAAAAAACATGGTACCTGTGTACAGAGATATGGAATAAACAATTTTTCAGGTTTTGTAACTCAACCAGGATAGCTGAAAGAACACTGGGCCCAATCTGGAGAATTACTGTGGTCCCTCAGATGCCATAAATTTGCTGTGAGCCTTTCCTCCCTCCTTTCCCACAAATTTCACATGGCGTTGGAGTGCTGCTCAGGTTGAATACTTGAGCAGCCTCCACAGAGCTACATGGCCTGAGCACAGCTGCTGCGTCCCCAAAGCTGCTTATTTGCTTGCAGAGACAAATATGATGGCTGGGATACAGGTGCCCTGCCCCATGCATGGGGAGCCTCATAAAACCAGTCTTCCCACCTGGTGCCACATTTACTTTTTTCCATGGAAAGTATTGTTGTACAAAGACTTATGACATCTATGGGGAAAGGGAATTTAAAAGAGAAAGGTTCTCTTTTTCTTGCTTTTGAGTTTGGTTTTCTTTTTTTTATAACCCTAGGTAAATCTTTGTCTTTATTGGGTGGCTGGGCGGAAAGACTTTATCAAAATAAACTAGACTTGGAGTTCTACCTGGCCACTAAAGAAACTCAGTCATTATCTTTAACCTTATCAATATCCTGAATGTCAGCTGAACAAGGCAGCTAGAAAATTTCAGTAAACAGAACAGGGAACAACAGGGAGGATGTGGTAATCTAAATCAGAAATCAATCATCCAAGAAGCTTTTTCAAATGGAAAAGGAAAAAAAAAAAAGAAGCAATCAACTGCCAGCCACTCTCCCCCCACCAAAAAAAAAAGGTTTTTTTTTCTCTCTGTCTCTTTCATGTGCACCACAGTGTTTCTGCAAACAAAAATAATAAGGGCTCTTAGGTCCTTCAAACAAAGTGAAACATAATCCCTTCACGGAGAGTGCATCAATAAATGAATGGAGTTCCTCGGTCGGTTTGGAAGAGCAGTATCAGCAATGCTTGGGGATCTTAATAATACTCTTATTAAGAACCAGAGCGGTTGAGTTGATTTGTTTTTCCTGTAACACCTGAAGCAACAAAAGCCCAATGAGAGCACATGGAATGGTTTTTCTTAGGTCAGACTTTCTAAATCATTTTCCTTCCTTAGCAGCGTCCTGTCAGTCAAACTCCACAGGAGAGGAAAGGGTCTCCTTGCCAATGCATTTTCTAAGAGGAAAGAAATGGAGCTGCATGTTACAGGGAAATTAACATGCTATTGAGAGCAACCTCCAAGAAAAAAAAGCTGATTTATTAGTTTCTGAAATTACCTTTTTATGATGGGAATTTCATTTTCTTAGCAAAGCCACAACCTGTACTTTAGTGGGTGTAAAATCCAGATGCTTGTTTTTTGTATTTTTTAAATCTTTCTTCCTTATCTAGATGTACAGATTTTTAAGGCAGGAACATTATATAACCAATTGTTTTGAGCTGTTCTCACACAACTGGCACTTGCTTGAGCTGACAGACATTACCACAATACAAAAAAACTCAGACCAGACTTCTAGCTGGCTAAAATATCACAGCTTCTTTCAAAAAAAAAAAAAAAATCAGTCCTCAACTATATTTACCAGATCAGCAGCAGGACCCTGATTTTCAAAATGCTAAAAATTATGGTCTTATCAATAATTTCTTTTTCAGTATTTTAGTATAGGTATATTACACTACAAGTTTGTACCTATTCCCAGATTCCCCTCCTTCACAAACAGTTTTTCAGACTGAAAGTCCAAGTCCAATCTTTTACTACAAAACAAAGTAAGTTTCACACACCAAATAAACTGGGGAAAAATTATTGCTTGGCACCAAATCCTGAAAAAAATCTTGGAAAAATCTTGGAAATTGGCCTTAACTTACAGGTAAAAACCATATGGAAACCTTAATTTCTACAAGCTCAAAGGGAATACTTTAGCCCCAAGCTGTTAAAGCCCCAGACAATATTCCCTCACTCTTCTTTCAGTGATTCTAGTGCACAGAATATTAGTGATACAAATTTAAGATTGATTTAATGTTGATTAATGCTCCTAGTAAGTAATTTGGTGCAACAAAAACTGATCAGTACATTGAAACCCATGCTCAGGATCACACCAGTGCAATAAAAACAGATCAGGAAATTGGCCTCTCCATCTACTTGTGGAATTTTTTCCAAATTAGCCTAGTCCCCTGGACTTGATATCCCTGTGACAGATATAATTTGAAGATGTTCAGCAAAGCAGTCACTGATCTAAAATTTATGTACCCTTTGGGATTTGGACAACAAAGGTGGAGAGCACAGACTGTTTGCTCAGGTTCAGATGTGGACCACAATCAAATTCCTTGTCTTTCCCCACACTGCAAAAGCAACCACTGTATCTCAGCATCTGGAAATTGTGAGCTATTTGTAAAGATACAAATTGTTTAGTTGGTCACAAGTGTAAGTTCTCTGCATTGAGCAGTACACTCAAGTTTCTTCTTCCTTCAACAGCTTTGCATTCTCTGCATCTTCAGTGCTCCTAGTGATTTCTCATCTCACTATTTCACCAGATTAGAGTAATGCAAAGGCTTCAATTCAAGGAGCTGCACTTCTGAATGAGTAAAATTATCTGCAATTTGGGTTGTGTATTATATAAAACTGTAGTACATAACTATCTGTTTCTCAGTAAATTATTCTCCAAGAAGTTCATTCCCAAGCCTTCTATTTTGTGAAAGCAAAAGACATTTTTCTGTAGATACACTTCTTCTGTAGTCACAGGTAACTCAAGATAATGCTCTGTCTATGGTCAGTTTAAACATCTACATTGTAAAGTGCTTACACAAATAACCATTTGTCATTAGTGTTTCAATGCTGATAAACAGGACATTATTAAAATCTGGTTGCTGTTTAGTCATCATCACAACAGCATGCATCACCTTCTCCAAGACTGAAGCTGAGAATGAATAAGGAGAGCAATAAAACTGGGATGATGTTCTGTTCTTTGGAGTAGGTATTTTATGAGTTGCAATTTGTGAGATCAAAGGGAAGCCAGAACCAGGTTCTGTTGGTTTTTTTTAATTTTTGTTTCTGCCATTTCAGAGGAATAAAAAAAAAAAGAGGGCTTGGATTTGATTAAAAATATAGAACACAGATTATTTTAGCAGGTAAACTTTGTATATTATCCCAGCACAAAACAACTGTCTTTTCCATTAAAAAAATTATAAAGCAGTCCTAAAATTTTCTATTAGAATGAAAAAACGTATCGTAGTTCTTATTAATGATCATTGACATACCAAAGTATTATACATCATATCCAGTTTTTGTTATATCTGAGAAATCTCACTTAAAATCATGAAATGACACGGATCTCATTAAACTCAGAATTAATTTTGTATGTAATATAACCTAGTCCTGGATCTTTTGGTCCTTAGTTGTTCACTGCTACTTGCAAAACTGAAAAAGGGTAAAAATATTTGAATCTGAAAAGGTGGGAGTCATGAGCATGGTAATTTTTTTTCCATGAACTGTTTGAAGAAAAATTATTTAAGATGACTATGCCATATTTTCAGAGAATACTTGACAATCTATAAGCCTGTAGTAGCCCTATTGCTAAAAGAAAGAGTTGTACACTTATTAATGCATGTCCTACTTTCTTAACCCTACAATTTTGAGCTTAACAGTTGTATATTACAAATTTAACAAGTGAAAAAGTCTGCACCACCATTACTGTAACTCGATGAGAACATTTTTTTTTACCTTGATAAATATACCTTATTTCCGAAGCCATCTGTGTCAGCAGTTCTGCAGACCTCCTATAATTACCATGTTCATACTTTTCAAGTCCAGAGATGTAGTGTTTGATTGAGGCATTCCTTCAGTTTGCCCATCATTTATGGTTTAATCACATTGCTACCTCGTTATGCAGTACATGCACAATGGACCATAATGTAAAATTAAAAGGCAAGACAAGAACTGCTAATCCAGTAGTAAAATTTGTTCTTCTTTGCATTCACCACCAATGGCCATATGGACACACAAAAGCCTGGAGCAAAAATGATCAACTGCTATTGAAGATCTAACATTGATTGCTAGCAATAAAAATGCTCCCTGGACAGGCAGCAATAATAAAACCAGGCCACCATTCAGGGTCTAACTATTGCTTTTAAAGGTAATTGCAGCATCTGCTTCTTGAAGTAGTTTAAAACCAATGTAAAGATCTTGCTTCTGTCCCACTGAATGGAAAGAGTAAAGAGTGAAAGGGTTTAGAACACAGCTATACTGGAGTGCACTAGCAGGTCAGAAGTGAAGGCAGAAACAGCTGCTTTTTCAATAGACTCATCAGAGCTTCTCCATGCTCGCTGCACTTGCCCACAAGACTCCAGCACAGACTATTGTGTTGTGAGGGGGTTTTTTTTGGTTGGTTTTTTTTTTTTTTTTGCTGTGGGAACTGCACTCTTAAGAAACAAATGGACTGGCTTAACTATTAAGTGTCAACCAAATTGATTACAAAGGGGTGTGGGGGGAACTATTTAAAAAATATATTTGGCTTTCATACCCAGATCTTTCTGTGCATATGCATGGTTCCATTTGCTTCATTTAAGTCCATGAAATTCTGATGAGGACAGATGTATTTTTCCACCTTAGAAACTTATTTATATATTGCAGTAACAATGAAGTAACATTCTCTGTTTTGTATGCAGATTTATATTCTTACAGTCTCTCCTGTACAGTGATAACTGTTATAGTTTGCTGTGCTATATCCACATCCATTTTACATCAAAATATTCAGAGTCTTGATGAAACAAAAAAGTTTTTTTTCTGTGCATCAATACAGATGTTCAGCAGCCCTTTTTGGATGTAAATAAGAATACATTTCTTATTGGGTAGCCCTTCATTTTCCCCCTGTTATTCAGACAGTAACATGGATCTTCATATTTTTTGCTCTGTGTTTATCTCCTTATCCTAATGCCCTGGGAATAAGATTGCCTTACCCAGAAATAGAGAGAACATCCAGGATTCTCACCTAACCATGGAACCTATTACACATTTCATTGGGTGCGTGAATGAGCTGTGAAAATTGCTTCCTGTTCCTCTAAAGTGTCAGGACAGTGGTTTGCATGGGAGAGATTTCTTCTGGTTACATGAAATAAAACTCATCTGCTGAGTTCATTTCAAAGTCTTAAAACTACCCTGCACCTTGTTAAGTTGGAATAAATCTTTTCTGCTCTGTGAATACCTGCTCTCAAATCAGAGCCATTACAGTTACCTTCTGTATACAGGAGGCTATCTATATAAAGAAAAAAAAAATCTTAAAAATAATAAATAAACATCAACAGGAAAACACACAGCCTTTTTCTTTTCTGGTAAGTGTAGTCTTGGTTTTCTCAAATTGAGAGGAAGCTGCTTTCAGTGTGTCAGGGGACACTTGAACAAGGACAGACTATTTTAGTAAGAAGCTGGTTTTGTCTAACATTAAACAGAAAAGAAATAGCTTAAATAACAGTGATGGGAACCTAATTTCAAAAACCAAGTTAAGCACTTCTCATCTTTTTCTCTACTAACATCCTTCTGCAAAAATACAGAACTCAGATTTGTACGATTGAGTGGACAAGAGCAGTGAGATTTGGAGAAAAATTTATACAAAGACCTGGAATTAATATATCCCATAAAATCCAAAGGAATTAAGGGCATTTATTAAACCAGTCCCACCTTCAATAGTGTATAATACAGCACTGGATGACCAAAATCATACCTGCAGTACACCTGCAAATTGATATATACTGGAGCAGCTTTAATGGCTTCTATCTAACTTCAGTTTTGAGGGGTTAACCTTTTATTTTCTCAGGTGGGTTTGCTGATCTTATTTCTTTCTGTTGAAAGCCTGTTGATTTTATTTTTGAAAAAATAAGTGCCAGAAAAATAAGTGCCAAAAATGGTTCACCTTGGTTCATTATTTTGCAGGCTGAGAGATGGCAGGACAGTCAGAGGAATAATGTTGGCATAATTCTTGCACAAAGGAATGTCAGAAATTCTGAAATAGTCCAAGCCTTGATTGATGAACCCTGTAATTCACAATGAAGATGGTGTGTGTGTGTATTTGAATAATCTGTATCAAAAAACCTAGTTACACCATCTTTTTGTGATATGTCATATTGTCAGGAGAGACTCTGGCTAAAAATAAAAGAGAAGGTTTATTCTATGTCAAATATGAAATCCTATATCACAGACAATATGAATAACAAACTAGTATCTGAATTTTTAAATCAAATATTGAGCAAATTAATGTCTTAAACAATGGATTACCAACAACTGACTGGAAAAATCTCAGCTCTACAAAATTAAATTATGGGGTAAAACTTATATTTGACCATTCTACCACTCTGTCCTTAATTGTCACTGAGGTATGACTTCTGTGCTGTAATAAAATTTTGCCCACTTTTTGCTTCCTTCTTTTCAGAGCTATATACAAAAATGTGTTGCAAATACAATAAGCATTGAGATGGAATTCCTATTTCTAATAGTAAAAATAAAGACAGGCTGTGCATTATTCAGGAAGAAAGTAGAGATTTCTACTTGTGCTACTCATAACAGCTTTCCTTTAGCAAAAAATTTGGTGCTCACCATCTCCACAGAACACAGGGAGTCAGACCTAACTTGACTCCACCTAATTTCAAAACAAAACCCCTAGAATTATATGTGATAGAGTTCAGCAATTAAAAAACATTTGGCTTTAAGCCCCAAGCTCCTCTTCAAACGTGACCCACAGAGGAGGAGCCTTGAAAGGAGGATCTTCCAAAGGTGACTGCTTCAAGATTCTGTGTGTTCTGTGAGTAAATCTAATAATAGCACCAGTAAGTACCCTGCTGATTGTTGCTTGTCTGTAACTGTGAAAGAGAGAGAGAGAGAGCTCATGAGCTGCAAGTGTTAGGGAGTGGGAAGGTATTATTCTGTTTCTTTAACCAGGGAAAGGAAATCCAACACACCAGTTCTCCAGTGTACAGGGCTTATTTGATTCTGGTGGAAACAAGTGAAATTTCAGTTTCAGCACAGCTATTTTTCTTTCAGAATTGCTGAGAATATCTATCAGTGAATAACTCTTAATCAGGCTTGTTTATTCACGTTAAAAGTCAGTGCAGGTCACATTGTTCACTTGGTGCCATTTGGTCTGCACTTAGTCCTTCCTGAACAGGAAGTCCTTAAGATTAAAGATTGTATTTTTATGGTCTCATGCCTGCCTACCCTTAGCTATTACCTGAAGAGCAATGTAACCAGGACTCAGTTTCTAGAAAGGATATTAACAACCATTAGTGTGCGTGTATGTCAGGGTGAAAAATAGGAGGAAATCAAAGTAGAGCGACATGGTGAAAGCAAAATTGTAAGAAACAGCAATGTGATTGTTCACAATATTGGGAATAAGGTCTATTCAGACAGAGGTAATTTCTGTCCAGAGGTCAGTGGAGTGCTAGATCACTAGAATGAATCTAAATTCAAACAGCAAATGTGATTTAAATACTCAAAAGCTGTTTGCTGCTGGACATATATTTATGTTCATTTTAAAAGCTATGTGGGATCTAAATGACTTGTTGTTCATAAAAGCTAGGCTTTTTGCCCAGCATTGCAGAAACTGTATAATGTCACAAGAATGAGAAAGAAAACTCTAGGCAGAGTAAATTGTATCTAGAAAGGTCAGGAAGAGTGCTTGCTTTCATAAACTAATAATTCTGTCAGCTCTTTTATTATGTGGATGTTCATTTTTTGGTTTTGGATTTCTTTACAGTGTATAACTCAAAGTATTACTTGACAAGATCTTTAAAAATGTAATTAGCATTTGAATTAAAACAGCTATATATTATTTCAATTCGAACACGCTTTGCCATTATGTTTTAGGAACAAAATCTAAATTATCTTTCCGAGGAACAATTTTGTGGCCTATATTTGCCTATGAAAACTCAAATTAAAGATCTATGTTCTGTATAGAATCTGTCTACCTGGTTCCATTAATACAATATCTGAATCGATGGGGGTCTAGAACAGCAGCATGAGATGCCTAGAGGAAACCACAGGCTGGATGCTTAACTTTTCGGATGTACACTGCATGCAGTGGGACTGCCAGATAAATGCTTGTAGTTCCTGATCTCTGAGCACACTGGCTACAGAAAAAAATCTGAGGCTGCAAACCCCCCTGTATCAGCCCTGTGTGTTGGTAGGTCACATACTTTTTAAGTTTGCCATCAGGAGTGGATGTATGAACACACTTCTGTTAAATTCACGAGATGCAGAATTTTATAATAGCAGATTTGCAGCAACTGCAGGAGAACAGCCAATATTCAACACAGAATAAACCTACACTGTAACTCAATTAGCATTTTCAGCCAGTATTCCAACCAAATTAAATATACCCACTTCCCATCACAACAGTCACCATGTGTCATTCCCACGCTGCTTTCTTCCTTGTGGAAACATCATGTTTATTCACACACCCAGTAAGTCCCAGGTTCAATTAACCTACTTTTCTTTCCTTCTTTTCACTGTACTGGTTTCCACCAAAGTATGTTCCTATTGCTCTTAGATGAAGAACAGAGGGTGCAGAGAAGGGGATGAGCAGCTGAGGAGTGCCGGGCATGACCACAGAAGAACTCAAGGTGTGTGGTGGAGGCAGACAGCTCATTTAACATGAAACCTGCTGGTATGGGGAAAAAAACATGGGTGAGAGACAAATTATATTTGTTGGAAAACTCTGCATGGCAGACAAGTTCTCTGCTAAGATGATCAGCTGGTTTTCTTTCTACCTGTGTTTTTGGAATAGTGCAAATTATATAAAATAAAATTACTTCATAATGTGGTGTTCAATTTTACAAGCATTTTTCAAAATTATTCCTATCACAGTCCATATTTTAGCTGCTAAAATTTCTCTGAAGACAAACTTAATGCTTTGATGAGTACTGTAGTCCCGCAGTTAGGAATTATAGGATGGATAAGGAAGTCCAAAGGCAGGGCTAAAATCCCCATTGTAGGAGTAGTAAATCATCTTTCATTTACTATAAAAGAATAATCTCTCTCTCCAGGAGTCCCAGAGAAATCTTAAAGACAAAGATGGAAGAATCATGTCTTCCTTTAAATATCTTGTAAATGGTCAGCTAAAAATAATGGTTTGTTCTTGGATATATGTAAAGTTTTTTTTTAATTCTACAGATATTTATTTGCACTTAAGCACTGCAGACTCGCTTTGCAAAAAAATGGTTTCATTAAGCAAATGAATGAGATAAAACTTAATAAACTAAGAAGGTCCAAAATAAAGGAGTTACTCAACCACAGAAGTTGTTTATGAGCAATAAAAATTTTAATCAAACATGCCATCAGCATTTTCAAAAGGAAAAACCATTTTTCAGTTGTGGCTTGGTCACATTCTTTGAAGTATTAATGTAACCCTGAGAAACTGGCTAATAGTCTCAACCAATTGCTGGACCTTAGACACAACAAAAACAGGAAAAGTTCAAGAGTCTCTGTTGACTTTCCGCTTGATTGTAACAAACTACTCACTTTCTGGGTTTTCTTTTTTGAAGTGGAATTTTATACAGCAAGGTCAGGCTTTGTTTGGTTCTTGGGTTTTGGGTTTGTTTTTTTCTTGATATACAAAATTCTCACCAACCTGTACTCTCTCTTTTAGTTCAAACATGAAGGACTCCTGTTTGTATTTAATGTACACACTGCCAATTCTGTTTAATTCAAAGACACTCTGTCAGAGTACCTAAAAGGAAAACCTGGAACAGGTGTATTGGTCTGAAGCCAATCTGGCTGGTAATTATATGTTGCAAAATATCATGGCAATGAAATAGTGTCTACATATCTAAAGACAAAAAAGTACCACAAGTTCCTATAAAAAACTTTTTTATTGTGCAGGATGCTGCTGCTGTGTAAGCATTTAGATAGCCTTAAATAAGGAGCATTCAGATAGCCTTTTCCATTATTGCAAGGGAAAAAAGCAGCTGCGTAAAAAATCAACCCATACATCTAAAACTTCTAAAGGATAATCCACTAATATCGGTAAAGTTCCACTGCAAACAGAGAAAAAAAGAGGTGAATTAGCACCAGGATGTTTCACACTGAGGCAGTCTGACCAAGAAACAACATCCCCAAAGCAGACACACACTTCACACAATATTCATATACTTAGAGGAGTGTTCTTTTATGAGTGTTTTAATACTTTGGGATTGTGTGTGTTGTTTTAGAGTTGCATTAGTCATACCCAGGGGAAACATGAGCTGCCACGCCTGCCAATTTCAGTGTTGCGCTAGCTTGACCACAAAATTTACCACATTGAGAGATGATTTAAATCTTCAAATCTTGATTATTTTCACCTGTTCACTTTTAGTCTTTTCTTTTTTTTTTTCTTTTCTTTTCTTTTTTTTTTTTCACCTAAGAGGCCTGCCCACTTAGCATGATACCGTTCATAAAACTGGTGACCTTTTCCTGGCTTCTTGATTTAAGCAGAATGGGGTAGCAGAGGGACTCCTGTGCACTGCTAAGAGCCTAAAAAGGTAAAGCAAAACTGCTGCCAGTTCCTATTCAGTTGAAAGGACTGAGAAAATCTTTCTTTTCTATTCAAATTGAGAAGGTGGGCACAACCACTTCCCATGCTTTCCTGAACTTTCCAGATCCCCTCTCCAATCCTGAGGGCTGGGGGGAATCATCACTCTGCTTGGTCATGCCAGCCTCTTGTACACCCTGCTAGTTTAGAGGATCTGCGCTGCCCTGTGTATTGAGAAATCTAAGATGTTCCTTCTGTTTTCTGTCCAGAAATAGAGAAAAAGAAGCAGGATAAAAAAGCAAACATCTGTTCTAAATTTTTGTTCCTAAACAAAACCATCCTTAAAGCTTAAAGAATGCTTAAAACTTCAGACATTTATTTGGAACAGAAAGCTGATCACCACATCCCACAGAGATCTCCCAAAACCCCGTCACTGAAACTGTATGAAAGGAAAAACTCTCTTGTTCAATTCTGGGAGAATCTCAATGCACTTGCAACCTGATAAGATCTGGATTCCTAACCTTGTAACCTCCCACATGGTGACACATCACTTCCTTCACTTTTTTCTATAGCAGGGAAGAAAAATATGTGGGAAAACCAAGAGGACATGGCAAAGGAAGAGAAAAGATGGAAAAATAAAAGAAGAAAAAAAATGTGTTCAATTAAACAAAAATCCTTCTGCTTTCACTTCTTTGCCTCAGAAAGTTTTTCGCGCCTGTTTTTTTGTTCCAAAGTCTATCAAAACATTGTACAAAATAATAATAAATAAAAATTACAACCTTTCTGATTCTTTCCAAGCCATATCGTCACCTCAAAATATACTTGAGAAGGACTCAAGAAATGTGAAGATTCACTGACATAAAATCTTCAGATTCACCCTTCATCACCTATCACCTGGCAGAGGTTTAGTCAAAATGACATCAGGTAGAAATAACCAGGGAAAGAGCTTTTGACAGTATAAAAGACAGCAGAGTCAGTGAAGAAGGTGAAGGTCAGTGGTTAGAGCAGAGGAGGGGTGGTTATATGGGAGCACAGTAAAGGACAGGATAAATGGTCCTGCTGCAGTAGGGCTGATAATGATGTAGTTAGTGGAATTGGGAAGAGGATATTTAACAATCAGCATAAATGAATAGATTTTGGAGGGTAATCAAGAATGCAATTGAATTGGGAGGAGTACAGGAGGAAGAAAGAAGCCCTTAGAGATTCTGGAGAAGATTTATTTGAACTGAAACTTCAGCTGATTTACATCTCAAGAGAGACGTATAGCTTATTAATTCAAAATATGCCTCTTCTTTAATACTACAGAATACAGTGACAAATGTTATTACACAAACTTCTCCTTAAATTACCATCCCAAGATATCTTTAATGAAGTTCACAATATTAGATTATCTATATTGAGCAATCACATCCCCAGCCTGTAGTAATATACAGTGGTATTCTTCCCTTTGAGATCTATAGAACCTCTGTAATTCAGAACCTATAAGGCAGACATTTTCTGCAATTTTCTTTTCTTTTTTTTCTTTTTGTTTTTTTTTATTCAAACTGAAATAACTATCAGTTGTTAAATAGAGTTATCTAACCAATTTTCTTTTTAACCTCTGAAGAGGTGCCTTATCTAGATGTGCAATATGGGTTTAATTGAGCACAATGCTGGATTCTTTCTATCCCCAACACTTCCTTTTATTTCTTTATTTCTAATGATCTCCTTTTCTCTTCTCTCCTCTTCTCATAACTGTCCCCATTTTCTCTTGATGGCATTGCCACTGATGTTACTCTTCAAGCAAACTTTTACTATTTCAGCTTATCCAGCTGTCCTTGCTATTCTTCTCCTCACCCTTGTATTGCTGTCCTTATGTATCTTGTGACCTTATTACTGTGAAACTCTTAACCTTTTATTTTTGCAACCATTTCCTGGAAGGCCATGAAGGTACTGAGCTGACCAGCAATGAGCTAAATTTCTTAGCTCTCATTACTGACAGATAGTGGCTGAACTATCAGATTTTTATGGTAGAAATGAGGGGCAAGCAAGTACAGTGAACAAATGATTAATGATAAATGCCTAATAATAAATCACAACGTGTGGAGAGCCAGCCAATGGTTTAGTGCAAGGATCACTGCTATACTGAGCTTTTCTTAAGGTTTTAAATTATGATCTGGAAGATGACATGCTTAATTCAGCTAACAGATATGGCATACAGACAGATTGAGAATTACTAGACAAGAATGGGATCAAGGTATAGCAAAGTCTGATAGCATCAGTGCAGCTGAATGAAAAAATAGAAAGAGGAAGTTGATAGCAGAGGTAGAGAGGGAAGACAAATAAGTATGGGAAAAAAGTCAGAATACAGATTTGCTCTGAAATGTCTCCTCATAGAATTTCCCACAAGTGATAAAGAGCAAAGTGTCAAAACAACCTTCTCTGTTCTGCCCCATCCATAACTCCTTCCTGGTTGTGTTGTTTTGAACCAGCCAAAACTGGTTCTCTGGAGTCCCTTCATTACTGCTATGATTCTGTCCTTAGTCAGGAACCATATCACTGAACTCAATATAATGTGTTACGACAGAAGAACAAAACAGAATCTGCAAAACTCAGGTCTTTAAAAAGACCCTGCCATGCACTCTCCTCTGGAAGGCTAAAACAGCAGCTGCTTTGAAAAAGATTTGACCAAATGTAAAAGTGCAAAGACAAAAGATAACTTGCCTCTAACTTTCCTCTGCCTTGCAAAAGAAAATGAAGTTCCTTTGGTTCCTTCTGTATGTAAGGACCTCTGACATCTAGATAGCCCCCTAAATCATGGACTACTTCCAAAAAACTTGGAGTCTACATTGAGTACTAGGCACCATATACAAACCAATGGGAAGTGGTTAGTGAACTGGTAGAACTTTTGGCAAAGTACATACACTAAAAGTCAAAGATGATGTCACAATTCATGCACACTTACCCAACACTTTTCTAGCCAAGCCAGGCTGACGATGAATAATGATGGACCAGTATCAGCAGGGTTGCCAGGCTGGCACAGCATCCTGTGTAAGCTTTGCAGATGCTGCCAAAACCCAGGCTTAGCAAGTACACAGCTTCAGTTTCCACAAAACAGGTTTTTATGACTAAGAGTCACATCTTTGAGTTTCAAGATGGGCATAGCTGTTTGGGCAAGTATGTATTAGAAAGATGACAAGTGAACAGAAGTTGTAAGAAGTCCTGTCTGGGTAAATAACAGAAACACAGTCAAGGAAAAACAGCATCCCATCAGTGGAAACCTAGGAGAACAGTAATTTCAGCAATTTTGTGGGTAATGAGGCTTTTTCTTCCTGCACTGTTGTCATGGTTGCATGCTTACACATTCATTAGTTTGTTCTTTGCTAAAAATCACTGGTAGAAGACAGAACATATTCTCTCATCTCCAGAGGACCTTCAGTCTTTCTCAAATCACTTCCTTGCCCACCAAAAAAACCCAACCCACCCTGTGCTAACCTTGAAGTCTTATAAGAGGCAGAGAAAAAAATGAGTATTTGTTTATCATGATATAGCCCACTTTAATATTAGATGTTATTCTCTAAACAGTGCACAATTTTCTTTCAATTGTTGATCCATTTAATTTAAGAAAAGTAAGAGAAATCTTTTTGATCATTATTGCTCAGGCATTCTTCCCAGTCCATCTGCAGAATAGACTGCTGGACATCAAGCACTACATGAAGCTACATGATTTATTTTGTTTCATCTTTAAGGGGTTTTTTTGGTTGGTTGGTTTGTGTTTTTTTCTAATGGCTGCTCTAGGATATGAACCTTGGTTATTTCAGAGAAACAAAGACTGCCTTCTGAAAGCAATTCAGCACTTCTCAGCCCAGCACAGCAGAATATCCATAATGTTCCCAAGCAGAACACATAACTACACAGAATCAATAGATCCAAACCCATGCTATAATCAGGGGTGTACCCACGAAGGCAGACCTTGAGTATCACATAGATGCAGGAGAAAGGCAGTTTTCACTGGGAAAAGAATCTGTGGGATAGAGAAAAAAGTAAAAGGAAGGAAGTGTAAGGGCTTTGAAGTTGTGCCACAACTTAGCTAATACTCTGATTTATACACACAATCTTTCTTATTCTTTCCCACAATAAATCTCTATTGCACGACAGGCTCTGGTGTCTAATGGCTGCACAGGAGGAATTCTCATGCCATTTTGCTTTTGTACTAGGTAAGCCTCCCTTCTACCCCTTCCCTTCCAACTTCCCAGGACTCTAAATCTACATGCAAAGTTTGCAGGTGAAATAGGCTGAACAAATCCATTCAGAAATAAATCTCAGAGTGACATAGTTCTGAATACTATTTCTAGATTATATTTTCTACTTTATTTTCTGAATCAGATTCTTAACTGGCATAAAACTGGCATATTTCAATTGCCTTTTAAGGTCTAATTGATCATGTTATTGCAGAAAACATATTCCAGTATTTATTTTGATAATAGGAATGTAGAGGTGGAAAAAAATTAGTAATTGTAGCTTTGCAAACTTGAAGCCTAACACAAATATTCTCTATTTAGAGATTATAAGAATCTCCTACATTCACTGCCATCAGTGTAAATTTCTCCACACTTCCAAACCCAGGCAGCCAGAACAAAGTTAATTCAGTAAATAAATTACCACTCTTGAACGTGTAACCTGAAAAAATGCCGTAATTCAGAATCGAGGCCTAAGGGTACACAGAACTATTGCAGTGTCTTACTGTTATACTCCAAGTATTTAATCTTACTAAATCTTATGTAGCACCCATTACAAGTAGTGGGCAAGTTCACCTACCTTGGAAAGACTGTATTATGGGAGATGATGATACAGCCACAAACTATCTAAAGCCAGGGGTGTTTATGAAGGATCTGAGAGTGTGGAAGGTGCCCTAACAGTATCAAAAGTTCAAGCTCACTGAGGTAGCAGTCAGAACATCTCTGCTTTGCAAGGGAGTTATCCAGACCATTTGCAAAGGCATTGTACTAGACAGAGATAATTTTCTTTATAGCAGCTGGTATGGGGCTATGTTTTGGATCAGTGAGGAAAACAGTGTTGATAAGACAGGAATGTTTTAGTTATGGCATCAAGGTCTTTGCTGCTTCTCACCCCACCCCACCAGCAAGTCGACCGGGGGTATACCAGAAGCTGGGAAGGCCACAGCTGGGATAGCTGATTCCAGCTGACCAAAGGAATATTCCACACCATAGGACATCCTGCTCAGCAATAAAGCTGGGGGGGAGGACAGGGGAGAGTCTTGGTAGGAGGGAGAAACTGCTCAGGGACTGTGTGGGCATCAATCAGTTGCTGGTGAGCAATTAGTGAGCAATTATTTTCGTTTGCATCACTTAGCTTTCCTGGGTTTTATTTTTCTCCTTATTTGTTTGGGTTTTTTCCTATTTTCATTGTTATTATTGTTGTTGTTGTTACTATTATAAATATTGTAACTGTGTTTGTCTCAACCCACAAGTCTTCTCATTTTTAACCTTTTAATTCTTCCCTCCCTCTCACCAGAGGGGAGTGAGTGAGCATCTGTGTGGCAGTTAGCTGCTGTCAGGGGTTAAACCACAACAGCCAAGTTGAGAACTTTGTTAGGAAACTTAGTTTGTGTCATATAAATTGCCAAACAAAGATTATGGAACTGCACAGAAGCCATCAGACATGAGGCGTAAAACACTAGACGCCGAAATAGTAAAATCAATAAATTTGCCAGGCATTTGGGCAAGGGTAGAAACAAGACAACTTGGCTACTCGGTCCAGTGCCTAATGTTAGACAAATAGCCTAGGAAATCAATCTTCCATTAAACAAAAATTTACAATGCTGCTGTCATTGCCAGCCTAGGAGCTAATGATTACCACAAGTTGGATGTTAAAGAAGTGGAACATCTACTAGCACAAAGAAACAATTTGCTTGTGACAGAAAAATAATGTCAGATTATGGTTTGTGATGCACTCAAAATAACTTTTATCTCGTTACCTGAATAAGTGAAATTCCAAAGGCAGTGTAGGAGAATATAATCTTCCAACAATTTGAGATTTGTTTCTCTAAACATGGAAGAACAATACAAGGAAAAAATTAAAATAAAGTTGAACTTTTATATATGTATTTATATGTATATATGCATATACATACATATGTATATACACTCACCTGTGCATGTGAGTGTATATATACAGAAATAAAGGCACACTTCAGCCAGTATCACTGCATTTGTGCTACTGCTCTCAAATGATGCAGCCACTTCTGATAATGGGGTTTCAATTCCTTCCCCAAACAAACAGAAGTGCCAGCACTTCATTTTACTTCAAATCCTTTCTTCCACTGTCATGGCACTTTTGTGGGGGTGCCTGCAAATTTAGGTAGCACTTTTTGTATTCCTCCATACAGACCTTTAGGGTAAGTTCTGTGACAAGCACCAGCATCACCAGTAGCCACAGTCACTCCATGGGGAGATACTGGTAACCTTCCAGCCCAGAAGAGAATGCAGATTGCACCTTATCCCTCCTCATATCACTCACACTGACTTCTGAACAGGGATGGGCTTCTGCACCAGACATTGCTGTGCTGTGACCTAGCGCAGTTCAAATCCTGTCTTTCCCTTTCTCATTGTTACTAGTAACTGCAGCACACATGGGGGAATAAAGAACTTACTTCAGAGACCATCTCTTAACTGAATTCATGGGTTGCCAGTGATAATACCCAGCTTCTATTTGAACTGGAAAAAAAAAAATCTGCACAGTTGAACCTACCTCTCACTAGCTCTTGCTAAGAATACAATAAAAGTCAGTTCAGAATCACATTGTTGCAGTCTTTTGAAGGTAGAGAAGGGTCATCACTCTGCTCCTGTTCACTGGAGAAGGTTCTTCCACTTCGATCCTGGAATGGTTGTATTACCACAGTGTGAATTCAGTGACAAATAATGGTATTAGTTTGCTATTTAAGGTAGATGAATCTTGCATCATGGTAAATTAGTATTCTTATCTCAAAAATCAAATAAAACATATTCACTCATTTTTTTTTATCTGAACTTAAAAGAATATATTCTCTCATTTTGCCTTGGGAGCCACAAAAAATAATTCATAAGGCTAAGTCCTTAACATGTAGTCACACGATTAAAGAATGCACAGCACTTGATATCTTACAAAAATGTGCCCATACATGGTGTGAGTAATCTCTTAAAATGCTGTACCCCTACCTAATCAGCACTCTGGATGATACAGGTCTGTGCATGATTTTGATATGATTCTCAACAAAAGGCATTTATTAGGTGTTAGCACAGCTGACAAAAGTAAGAGACAGGTTGGGTTTATGGAGACAGCACTGTTCTAGGACACCAGACCTTGTTTTAGCACCCTGGATCAACCACAGAGCTTCCCACAGAGTTTCCATTTGACTTCAGGCAAGATTCTTCACCTACCACGATTCAGTTCCCAGTGCATAAAATAAAGATGTTTTCTTATCTCACTGGAATGATATAATGACAAAACTGAGTAACTGTGATGTGCTCACATACTAGAGCAGACAGCCAGGGAAGTGTTTAGACCATCAGCAAGACATACAACTCAAAAGTTTAACTCAAATTATCTGATACATTCTAAGGACTCTTATCTTTAAAGAGAAGCCTTTCCATAAGCAAACCAAATGATCTAGTCTCAGGCTAACTCGGCTAAGTGGGATCTTTCTTCTTTCCTTTGAACAGGTTTCAAAGTAAAACAAGATAAGCAGAAGCTCCTTAGAGGACCTCTCTTCACAGAGAGCTGGGATGTGACAAGAAGCTCAAAGTAGCTCTAATTTCAGGAGCAAAAGCTTTAGTTTGGAAGGGTGAGATGCAGTGTTTACATCCACAACAGATAAAAGAAAGAAATTCCCTAGTCCTCAGGGGACTTGCCACAAGGAATTCTTTTTTCCTTTGTTTTACCCTTTGTTTAAGGTGTAGACAGATGCTAATCAATGAAATATGTATCCTGCAGGAATTTGCTGAAGGATTTCAATAAGGAACTAAAACATACACCTTGGCTTTCTCTTCAGTGATGGATAATTTATAGCTACTACTAAATAAGTTAATTGTCTTGAAAATTATTTTTTAATAATCAATTATCACTAACAATACACTGCTAGTATGTTTTTACAAGAGTTGTTTTGGCTGAAAACAGAAACTTGCCATTCTAATTTAAATGCCTGTCATGTTTTTTGACAGAATAATGATAGTATTGGAGTATGAAAATACATTTTTAAGAAAAGTATTTTTAAAAGTGAAGATTTCTATCATGTTCTTAAATATTACTTATCACTTGTTCAATAAAACCTCATCCTAGTCTCCAATAAGTAATGCATGGCTTAACATTTGTGTATGCACGCTTTCTTTAGCGACAATTTTCTCAGCAAATTTAGCAAGTTTTCTCTTCTGAGAATAACTGCAAACTAATTATTTTTTTTCCTAAAGAAAGACATTTTCCTGCACTAGAGACTCTTAATAATTTGCTCCTGGTATTTGCTTCTCAATACAGAAGCAGCTCCCCATTCTAACTAATATTACATACACTATCTTTTCTGCAAAGTCACACAGTAACTGTGTGTGCTCTAACTCCTGTCTCAGCCAGTTAATCATTTTTGTACCAACGGTCTCTGGAGACACTTATAGCACCTGCCAGTAGTCTTCTCTCTATAAAAATAGACTAATAGCCTTTGTTGTTCTTCAGCACACACTGAAGAAAAACAGTTATAGCTTAACAGGTCAGGCGTATTTGTCTGTTGTCTCAAAAGTTCACGTGTCATCAATACCAACTTTGAATCAGCTTCATCTTCTGACATATTTACTCTTCTGCAGATAATGATAGACTGGGATGTCATCCTGCCACTGCTTTGCCACTTGGGTGAATCTGAAGTGCATATTTTGAGATCACAGACCTATTGTCCCAGAACAACAGCAAAAAGCAGATGTGATATTAACCCATGAAGAAGTGCAGCAAGGGATGATACAGTCCGGGTTACAATGAGAGATACTGCTTTTTGCTGTTCCTCTTTTTAAATTTTGTTTTGGTTTGTTTTGATTAGTTGGTTGGAGGGCAAAGAATAGATTTCATCTACCTGAATTTTCAAAATATTTTTTTCAGTCTCAGAAAAAAAAAAAAAGAAAAAAAAAAAGGATCCATGTTATATCTTTGTCCAAAATTTGCAGAAATTATCAAACAGCTGTCTGATACAGCATGACAGAATCACAGAATGTTTTAGGCTGGGAGAAACCTCCAAGATCATCCAGTCCAACCTTTGGCCAACACCAACTACTAAACCATGCTCCTAAGGATCAGGTCCAAATGCCTTTTAAATGCCTCCAGGGATGGTGACTCCACCAGTGTCCTGGGCAGGCCATTCCAAGGCCTGACAACCCTCTCAGTGAAAAAAGGTTTTCTGACATCCAGCCTAAACCTCCCCTGGTGCAGCTTCCATCCAGTCCCTCTGGTCCCATTACAGTCCACTAAGGAGCAGAGACTGTTTCCCTCCTCACTCCAACCTCCCTTGAGGCAGCTGAAGAGAGCCATGAGGTCTCCTCTCAGCCTCCTTTTCCCAGACTGTAACACTCCCAGCTCCCTCAGCCATACTCACAGGATTTGTGTGTGCTCCAGGCCCTTCATGAGCTTTGTTGCCCTTCGCTGGACATGCTCCAGCACTTCTATGTCCCTCCTATAGTGAGGTGCCCAGAACTGAATGCAATATTCAAGGTGCAGCCCCATCAGAGCTGAGTACAGAGGGATGATCACCTCCCTATTCCTGCTGGCCACACTGTTCCTAATACAAGCCAGGATGCCACAGAATTGGCCTTCTTTTGTAAACCCATACTGACTGGGCCTGATCACCTGGTTGTCTTGTATGTACCATATGATGGTACTCAAGATGACCTGCTCCATAACCTTCCCTGGCACTGAGGTCAAACTGACAGCCATAGAGTTCCCTGGATCTTCATTTCTGCCTTCCTGTAGATGGGTGTTGCATTTGTTAGTTCCCAATCTTCTGGGACCTCTCATCATTGTTAATAAGTGATGAGGAATGGCTTGTTGAGCACTTTTGACAGCTTCTTTAGTACCCTCTGGTGGATCCCATCCAGTCTCATGGACTTGTGCACATCTATGCGGCACAACAAGGCACTGATCAATTCCTCCTGGACTATGGGGGCTTAATTCTGCTCCCCATCTTGGTCATCCAATTCAGGGAGCTGGACCCTCAGGGAGACAATAGAAACAATGTCATGTATGGATTTTAAGTATTTAATCTTGATATACTAAATAAGAGTATTAGTCTATATCTGGAGCAAAATTTCACCCAGAATTTACCAAGATCTGTAAATTGTGATAACTTTTATGCTCATCATTTGCAATGAGGAGCATGACATGCAGCACTTGGTAGATCCAGCAGCAAGAAAGTTAATCTTATTTTGTCTGATCCAACTCTAAAATAACTGAATAATTCTGATTTAGCATGTGTCATTTAGGAACATTTACATAATGAATAACTTAAGCAGAAGAGAAGAAAATCCTATCTCTTAATTTGCAAGAGCATTAGGAGATCCAGATATCCATACATAAGGAGAGGAAAACCACAAAACACCAAAGAATATTTATTTCAGCTGTAAATCTACTTTATTAATCTCTTAGAATGGTTATGCTATCAAGAAAAAAGCAGGAAAATGTTCCTTCCAATCTTCCTTCTTTTATATTGCCTGGTTATCCTAAAGCAAAAAAACCAGAACCAAAAACAAAAACAAACATAAAAACTACTAAAAGACAGCTTTTTAAGATAAATCCATAGGAATACAAACTTTTAAATAATTTTTTTTTTAATTTAGAGTTCAATAGGGATCTTTACCCCACCTATCTACTCCCTTTTAAACTGTGAGGAAAGCTGCCCTTTTTATTAAAATCCACTACATTAACCTAAATGTATACCCCTTATAAATTAATTGTGTGTGCTCTTTTGAGACATTCTCCCCCCTTCTGCCCTCATCATGCCGAGGGCCCCAGAACATGTGAATTCAACCAGCTCAGCCTGAATCTACTGTGAAGCATCCTGTAAAAGTGGCAGCTGGTAGTGATAGGCCTGACATCCAGGAGGAAATTAGCATCGCCTAAACTGAATTAGTCTAATGAAACATGATGTAACAATTGCAGGAACTTTCTTTCCAAAGCTGACAAAGTAAGGCCCTGAGTTCCTTCATCTTCCCTCTCCCCCTAATTGAGCATGGGTGATGAATATACATGTTAACCAGCTCCATTCTTCCTTCTAGGTTTTGCTCAGTGCTGCCCGTGGCCTGCCTTCCATTGTTTAAGGGAAGGGTGCAGGACATCAACTGAAGGATTGCTACCCAGATGTTTCCAGCCACCCACAGAAAGTTGTCAATAGGCTATAAATTTGTGAGGGGGCAGGAAGATTTGCAAAAGAATTGGAGGGGACCACAGGGAGAAGCTTGAATAAAAGGAGCTCTGCTGGAGGTAGGGTACCAGTAGATGGACAGGCTGAGGGCTTTCCTGTAGCAATCTGTTCCCTGCTAACCATGAATTTTAACTAGCTGTACACAGAGTGATTGCTTCCCTTGTTTAGACTTCTCATTTTATTGACATGAAGCCATGTAGTTAAACAAAGGTCAGAATTACCAAAATACCATAAACTGCCTACACACAGCCATTCAGAAAAGGAAGTGGCTGGCTTACCGACACAGGGGATTTTTAAATCCTTGTGCAATCGTTGGGGATTTTCTTTTCTTTTTCTTTAGCTTGCATGCAGTGTTAACTTTCCTTAGTGATTACATTTCTCTCTTTATGTAAGTAATGTGTGCTGCATTTTTTACATTTGTTTTAAGTATAAATTACAAAGGAGACAATTCTAATCCTAGGCAATTTAGGAAAAAAATCTTTTAAAAAATTGATGCCACCATTTTTCTTCGTGCTGAGTGAAAATGTTTTCCCTACTAAAGTTCAGTCTATGGACTCTCAAATCCAAGCAAGAGGAAGCACTTTTATTTCATTGTAAACCAACCATGGTCAGATTGTACCAGCAAGACCTGAGCACACGTGAATTCCAGAACATTTTGCTCCAGTGGGACTCAGCTGTCTTCCCCAGGCTTTACTGCTCCTTGTAGTACCTGAACTGCCTCCTTCTGCATTCCAGTTTCTAATTATGTTATACATATCTGCCAGTTATTAATTCCTTTTCTATAACTTTTATAGGCAGCAGTAGTGGAGACAGAACATCACTTCTGCCCTTTCCACAGGGGCTGTCTTGGTAAGGGTGAGATATATTCCTAAGGTTATAGACAAAACAGGAATAGACACACCTGACTGTAATATTCTTTAGATTTTTCCTGAGGGAATTTATAAGATAAGAAGAGGAACTCTGGCTTTTACTCTGGTGCATCACTTTTCTGCATATTATATTGCAAGAAATTGCTTTGAAGGAATTTGTCACTGAGATTATCTTTCTGAGGATTTTCATGCTGGAGACAGCCCTTAGGTTTTAATTTTTAATTTGGGAATCTTAAAAATTATCTGAAGCTAAAATCAAGGAAAATCTTCATGATAATAAAATTTAAGAAAGTTCCGATATATTAAGTGAAATTATAAGTATTGTGAATAATGTACATTAAAGGAAATTACACTGGGAGACAAAACCTTCCTGGTATAATGTTCTCCATATGATCAGTGAAAGCAGGGTGTTGTATCATGTAAGTTTTACCAGAGTAGTTGCAGTGAAGTCCTGCACAGTTCATAATAAAAGCCCTTTGGGGACAGACATCCTTGTTTCTAAATTGCCATTTACCATCAGAAAGGCAAAAACCTATTATGAACCACAGTATCTGGCATTAAGGCATGTGCACAGGATTGAAATACCTTAAAACACCTGATATGAAACTAAGGAAATGCATATGAGTAGCATTTATTTAATTTACAGCAAAGAACAGAAATTGTTCACTTAATATGAGGTCTCACCCTGAAGCTGCCATATGAGATGACAGGAGTGCATGACAGAACACAAATATCACACCAGCAGCCAGTGCTCTTTGGCCATAGCACTTACATCAGAAGGTTCATGGCCAAAGATCCCAGTTGTAGCAGGTAAGCACACACTCTTCGAATTTTACAGAGCATCAATTTAGCTGATAAGTTAGAAAACCACAATCAGCACTGGCTACAAAGGATTTACTGTCCTTTTTCAGGGCTAAAAATCCTTTCAGTTGTCACTGAACATTAACAAACGTCCAATGAACAACCCATGAGACTGGATCTTAAGGAGAAGTAATTTATGGTATTTGTAGTCCAAGATGCTGTAATTGTTCGTGATGTTCCATATCTCATTACATGTCTTTTATAGGCAAACTCAGTGGATGAGATTGAGCTTTCAGGTTAATTTTAAAACTTGCATTATGCATTTAGGGTAAGATTTTTAAGGATGAGATATTTTGAAGTACATTACATCTGACTCAAGGTAACAATGAATTTCTCTGTGGTCTTACTGGATGAAAAGGAAGTCTTGGGTGAACCTGTTCTCTTTAATCACGGTGAAGTAATACTCTTTGATTTTCAGTGCATGTCATTCACAGTTATTTATAGGACAATGCTGGAAGTCAAAACAGTCATCAAGGGTTAGTAGATATTAGATTTAGCATCGTACGTTTTCATTAAGGGGCTTAAATGAACAAGTAAAGAAATACTCCAGTGATTAAGGCTATTAGAAAACTAGTCACTCATATCAGCCACCAAACATGAGTCTCAAATTTCCATTAAAAAAGTATTTTGTGTCTGAATGAATGATTATTTGGTCACAATATGATTTTCTGAAAACAACTAAATTATGATGCACCACTAAGTACTGATGGCTCAAAAATTTAATTGCCTGTGTCAGACTCTTTTCCTAAAAATCAGGCACCAGAATCCAAGCAGCTAAGACTATTATTTCAACAAATATAGCTGATTTTAAGCAACATTACAGTCTTCTAAAAGACCATTGCCATCTGCTCTGTCAAAGTAATAAATGAAGAAGTTGGATTTACATGTGGCACTCTGTTAAATGAGGTAAAGTTCAGGACAGAGTTTCACTTCCCAGCAGATGGGAATCTCCCAGCAGGGATGGAAGTCAACAAAGAGGGTAGCAGGGGGTTTCCATAAATTCATGTGATCCCTGGGCAGAACTAAATGGATTAAATAACAAGGACTCTAGGAGTTAAGCTGTATCATGTTATACTACGATGTTTCTGCATATTAGGCACACAACAGTTATTCATCCTTTCTTGATAAAGTAGAAAAAAAGCTGCTATCCTTTTTCTTTGAATTTTGAGCTTGTTCTGCCTTGTAACTTCTTTTGGAACTGCAAAGCACAAGAAAAGGTATAAACCTTTTCAGTACAATAAGAAGGTATTGAAAAGTCTTCTTTATCTTAGAGAAAAGCAAAAATTATTTATGGGTGATATTTAATGGTTTCACTCAAGTGTCCTAAAAATACTTGTATTATTTTTTCATTAATACTTGCATCACAGGGACTTACTGTTAGAAGCTGTTTAAAGTATTTCTCTTGTTCTTTATCTTTTTCACTAGAAAAGTGGACAGGTTTGCTACAGAAGTTTCCCTTGTTTGCAAATCTGTACTTGACCAGTCAGATTGATTGCATTACAGAACTTAGTAATTAAAAGATAGTGTTTAAAAAATAAAATAAATATGAGAAAATTCATGGATGCATAGTTATTTATATATGTGTGGGCAAAAAATCTGCATTGAGAATTTGGGGTTTTATTTTGGGACCACTGAGCTTGATCAAAAAAATATTGAATAGCCAGTGTTATAATTCATTGCAGTGAACTAATACCTCTGCCTTTGAACAGACTTTCATGTTTGCTTTTCAGAGCATTCCAAAATAAGTCTCTTGAAATTTTTATGCTTTGCCTGCATGGCTTCTGACATTCTATGTAACAAACACCTGACCTGGAGTGAGAGTTTTCAGCTTGAGTTGTTTGTTTGCTTGTTTGTTTGTTTAAATATACTTTGGATGAAATCATTCAGCATTGTGGGCCTGTATTATCAAGACCATGGTTTCCTCTGCCATAGCATGGCAAAGCTTTTCTTTTTTTTTTTTTTTTCTATTTCATGGCACTGGATTTTCAGCAGATGAAAACCAGCATTTGCTTGCTTATGTATCCTATGTATTCTATAAACTGGGCTTTTGCATGCAGCTGATTTTAGATGTTGCATTTCACTTAATGCACTCAGATAAACACAAGAAGAGAAAAGGCATTTGCTCCTGTAGCAGAAGTAACAGACATTTGTTTAGTCTATATGGTATTTTAATTAAACAAAAGTATTTGAAATTATAGTTGGTGATTATATAGAGAGGTGTTTGGTTCTAGGCATAATACAGATGTATGTGGATCCACACAGATGCATACCTGTACATAAATTTCAGATGGTTTTAATTAGAGACATTGCTACTGGGCCTATGCCACCTGATTGCCTGACTACTGAAAAATAGTTTCTTTACTTAGGTATTATGACTGTTTAAATAATATATAATAACTAATAGAATGTTGCAGAACTTAAAACATACTTTATGTACTTTTCTGTTATAACAACCTTTTGTACATTTTCTGAGACAAAATGTTGTGCAGGAGAATCCTTTTCCTGTGAAGCATTTCCAAAAAGTCCTTCGTTAAGATGACAGGTTAGTAATTCTACCCCCCATCAGCAGTGTTGTTCCCATATTACCAAGCCTTTCACGTCAAAGAATTTTAGGGGGGGGATCTCTTTGTCAAAACGAGTTACCTTCATCATAATCTCAACCAAAATTTTGTTACAGATTCATTTTCACATCTTCTTTAAAAGCATATGACAATTTGAACAGCTGTTAACTTTGAACTGACTGGCTTTAGGTCTCCTGTGGAGACAGAAAAACAAGGTCAGCAGAAGAGGGTAAGCTGACAGCAATAGTTTGCCCAGGCTCTCCAGCAGTAGGACTCATTTCCTACTGCAGAAGAAACTATGAGGCATTCAGTGTTCAAACACACGATGGGATATTGCCAGTCAGTTTGCCAATGAGCATCTACAGACAAGATAAATCTGCAATGGGGGTAGAGTCAGGCTGCAAACTTTGAAACCCCTTGCACATTTTTGTTTTGACCGTTAGGTTGTCTTTTGTATCTGTCTCCCTGATTCCTAGCATTACTCTGGTTATAGGTGGATAGGATAGCAATTAGGCCTTGAAATTGCCTTGAAATATACATTGAAATATGTCTTTCTCCTCCTATTTTGTTTGCAATATGCATAATTATTTCAAAGACTATTTTTGAAAGCCTCAGCTTCTTTTTTTAAGAAAGATGCAACAATAGAGAGATGAGTCTTTCATTTGCTTCCCCTGAAGTCAGCATCCAGCTCCTATTGTTTTCAGAAATGAAGGATCAAGTTGATGACATGTTTACAGGACAATACAAAGGGAAGGCAGAAAGCATAACAAAAGTATAAATATCTCTATGCAGCTATCTATATATAAAAGTAAAAACTTCTAAAACAGTCTGTTTGTTCCTATTTTAAGAAATACACAAATGGTCCTATTAACATCTGAATACACTGTAAGACATTGTTTGACTGAAAGGGAAGGAAAAGAAAAGCAACAGAAAGTTTGAGAGCACTTGAAAAGGGTGATACAGGATTGTGCAGTGCTACAGAAGGGAATATTGAAGACACTCTTGGATCCTGGAGTCATTTTGTGAAAGGCTCTTTTTGTGGACTTCTTCAGCAGATGTAGGGCTGTCTCAGAGCACCTCTGTGACTTCAGACGGTACCAGAGCTGCCCATCTTCACAGGAACCACAGATCCTAACTCACATAGCTTCATCCCACCATGCACTGAAGGGAACACATATCCTGAGGTCTCTCCAGTCATTTTTTGGAATATCTTCCTAGTCTGACTGTATTTTTAAGCGTCCTACTTTTCTGAGTCTGAAAAATCCACACTTTTCATGTGTCCTTTTCATGTGGTATTATTCACTGACATGGACTCTTCTAAAATGCTTACTAATTTGTCAAATGCCCTCGAATGCCTGTGGCTGTCAGAAGTTCCAGGGAGCTTAATTCATGTCTGAGTGTCATAGCATTTACCTCTTCAGTCATCCTGCTGCCTCTTGTAGTTTCTTAGCCCTCACCATGTATCTTCCAAATGTGTATTACAGCTGGGAAAAAGGGCAGCCATAGGTTACAGTTCTAATAGCCCTGGTATTTTTATGTTGCAGTGTAAAGAAAATTTTAGCCTGTCTTTTTTCCCCTTAGAATAGCTATTTTAATCATAAGTAAGGGGACTTTCAGAACTTCTGTTACTGGTTCACTTATTCATAACGAAACTTGAAATTTACTCATGTGCGGTAATAGCATGTATTTTGCCTTAAAACTATCCAATATTAATAGTGTGATCTAACCAGTTTTGTTCAGAAGATAATGGATTTCAATTCTGCCTTCCTGTTGGAAAAGGGTAGATTCTCACTCCAAGAAAAGATAGGATTAGTCTATATTTTCATCAAGCTATTTTTAAGTGCCTTGGTTTAGGCTCACATAAAGACTCAGGCAATGGTGAGAAATGCAGGCTATATCTTCTAGACACCGTCCCTCTTAGCAGGACCTACTGCCCTGAGTCAAATTAAATTAAATGTCTTGTACGGAACACATGAAAAACAGATAGTTTCTAAGCAGCCTCCAGAAAAAGCTTAGTCATGAGCCTATAGATTACTCTAAGGTGACAGACTTTGGGCATTAAGTTAGTAGTTTAGACATTAAACATCATCAAGGCTTACATAAATACATGCACAGACAGAGGCAGGACTTTAAGAAACATCACAGATAGATGCCTACCCATTTTGGTCCCTCAGGCACTGAGACACAGAAAATGCATGCTTAAGGTTCTTAAACTCTTCCACTAGACCTCCAAATTAGTTGGCAAAGTCTAAAATCTGTCCCAGACTTTTAACAAAATTAACCTTAAATTACTCCAAATGTCAATTGCTACTTGAACAGCTGTGCAAAATGATCCAAGTATTGTGCCTTTAAGGTGGAAGTGTGCTGTTTCAATTTTTATTTACAACAGATAGAGTGAAAAAAAAGTTCCCTTTTTAAAGACAGCAGCTACCCAAATATTTCTTCTGTACTTTAATTATCCCTTATAATTTGCCCTAGGGTACTTTACATAGTATATAAAGAACTACACTATATTTGCTGACAAGTCCTGTATGCAATGTGACAAAGTTGCAAAATAAAGGAGTTAATTTGATCTTAAATGAGATGTTCATGGAAGACCTTTTACTTTATAGTTGGCAGATTCCATTGCTTTGACTCAGTACAAACTGGAAAACAAGTTTCAGATGTGCATTCATTATGGTGTCAGGTTAGAAATAAAATATCTTGTCCAAAAGTGTGCAAAGAATTAAAACAATCTTTTTCCTCAGCTGGCTACTCAAGAGCAAGATGTTGAAAAGTAGAATTATCACTTATTGGAAGAAGCTATTTTTAAAATAGTTTTAATTCCATGGTGAAATAAAACAGTTCTACTGTTCCAAAGGAAAAATTTTATTTAGAAAACTAAAACCAAGAAAAATTTTAATATGAAGTGTTCCTGAAGTTACTTTCTGAAACCACAAAGTACAGATTTTAAACTTCGACTTTTTACACAGGAATTATCAATACATTTGATTACATTTCATACTTGATTATCAAGGACAGAATTGATTCAATCTGCTATACACTGTTAATAACTTTTCATCCAGAGGTGATTATTCATAGTTATTACAAATTTTCACATGCATGATAAACTGGAAGAAAAACATAAGAGGCGATTTCTGTAACTGAGGTAAGACTTCCATCATGGACTTTCCACTCGACATGGGCAACCCAAACCTAGAACAAAATTTGGTAAAGCCCATTAACATATTCTGCATTTTCAGCAGCGTAACTGACAGTGGAAGTGTATCCCTAGCTGCCCCTGACAGTGTTTCATTTAAGTGTTATTTAAAACAAATTTCCAATGCAATAAAGCCTCTCCCCTCTGCAAACGTAAATTATATTTAATATGCCTGGGAACAAGGGAGGCTGCCAAAATCTGAGGCAAGCCAGCCTTTATGACTTCAGTCCGTTCTCAGCCCTTGATTACAATTTGATTTCCTTTGGCATCAAAAGACAAACTATTTTAGTGAACAATGTTCTTCCTTTACCAAGAGCAAGTTACTTGGCAGAGGGCCTATTTACTTGCAGACAACATGTCCAGCCTCCCAGCAACGGCAGACCCACGGACTTTGATTTAAAGCAGCACAAAGTAAGAAAAACAGAACAGAATGTATATTGCTCACTTGAGAGGCTTATTGTTTAAACTGCCTACTTATCATTAGACTGTGTTCCAATCCTCAACACTTTCTTTTGTCTACTTTATGTCAGACATATGGCCACGTTGGGATGCTGACAGCAGTTTTAACACTGCTGCTCTATACGTACTACTTGTAATTTGTTCTATCTTATAGTCAAGCCTTTCTTCAAAGAAGAAAGTGAATTCTAAATGCTGCTGTTAATAACTGTAACCATCTGACAAGAAGATATAAAAGTGATGTGTTTGGAATGATGGCAGAGTTCATTCATCTACACTAGGAGGCTTGTAAATGTTAAAGTATTCAAAATGAAACATCTATTATAGTAAGACATGAAACCCACAAAGACTCCTGAATTCAGTAACAAAAAATAAAATGTTTCCATAGTCTTAATGTCCACTGCCACCACTATGTCACAAGAGAAACAAAAATAAAAGAAAAGGAGAAACACATTTTAAACAGGCAGAAATTTTACTCAGCCTTTTTGTTTACCAGGTTTTGGGTAACCGTATATCTCCCTTGAGTTTGCAATAGTATGTTTTTCCCCTTCTCATCACTATTTGAGCACCAAGAATGCCCTTTTGCCTCTTTTTCTGTTTGTTTGTTTTACTTAAGTACCTTAAACCTGATATTGCCATCAGGAGGCAAGAATGGGTGGGAGAGCAGTGGGTCCCAGGCAGTCCTGCCTGCCCAGTCCAGGCAGGAGCCTTCATGCCTGCAGAAAGAGCACCAGGTCTTGCTTGCTCTT
Source organism: Calypte anna (assembly GCF_003957555.1). NCBI lineage: Eukaryota > Metazoa > Chordata > Aves > Apodiformes > Trochilidae > Calypte > Calypte anna. The sequence goes on from NC_044244.1 coordinate 142,865,323, forward strand.
TCCCCTGAATCTTCCCCGGGGGCAAAGGTGCCTCCTGAACACATTAGGCTCCTCAGTGGTTTCACTTGAATTCTGCACCTTACAAGGCCTTCTCAGTTCCACTGTAGAGTAAGAAGCTTCCAACAGTTATGTTCTTACATTAGAAAATGTTGTTTCATTGACAGGAAAAAAAAATGTGAGAAAATATCCTCACTTAGGGACTGTTTTGTTTTAAAAATATGATAGAAATTATTGATAATGTTAGCACTGTATTTAATTTTTAATTACTTTCTTTTTCTTTTTTTTTTAGTCAAAAGTGAATAAAGGAACTACGGGTCTGAATTAGAGCACCATATTTCAATGGTCTCTAAGCAGAATATATTCATCTGTCTCTCAGAATCTGGTAAAGAATTTCAGTTAATTTTTAATTTTAAAAACTATTAAATTAAATCACAGAATTTCCAAAAGTATAAACATTATGAAGTTTAACCAGCTTTGTTCAAGATCAAAATCCAACTGAATAGAAGAATGAGATACTATAATCTAACCTCCTTCACTATAGCAAAGAGGCACTAGACTGAAACAGAAATGAGCATCACATAATTATAATACAAGGTAAAACAATAAAAATAATTAGAAAAATGACATGTTTACATATCTTGTTGAAAAATTCAAAAGCACGTTAGAGAGGAAAGGGACAAAGGGAGACAGGATTATATATGTGTCTGAACTATTACTGATAGGAAAATTGAAATTGCATAAGATCATTAAAGTCTTGAGCATTGTGTTACTGTCATGCTGAACAAAGAATAAGGTCTGGGAAAAAAAATAAATGTCTCCCATGCACTCTAAAGATTGTCATAAGTAATAAAAGGAAAGTGCAGCTGGGTGTGTGTTTTGAGAACATGTTCATTGTAAGTCTGCTGGAGTAGAACAAGAAGGTAGGCTGGAAGGAAATAATGTTATTATATCTCAGCTGGAAAATTCCTGTAATATTTAAGGAAAAAAATCAGAAAAAAAATCTACAAGGATTTTTAACTGTTCCAGTATTTCTTGAGAAATAGGAGCAATACAGGGTAATTCAAAACCACTGAAGGATTATTGCTGTGTAGGTTTTCAGATAAGTTTCATGGATTGTAGTTTATTTTATAAGGAATATCAGTGAGCTAACCCAAATGATGCATGGCAGATCCAATTTGCTGGCATAACTCTCAGAAATCTTTGGATTGCTTGTTGGTTCTGGCAAACATGGTTAACTAGAGAATTGCTACATTGCAGCCATTGCAGTTTTCCCTTAAACATGGAGACAGATACCTATAAGACTGGCTAAGCAGGACTGTACACAATTTAAGAAAGAGTAATAGTCAGAGCCAGTGCTTATGCCCCTGTCACACTGACAAGATCCATGTGAAGCACTGGGCTGGTGTTTCTCTGCTGTCAGACAGATTGTCAGTCATCAATTTACTCTAAAGACACAAATACCTTGTTTTCCCTATCAGTGAAAAAACACAGAAAGACAGAGAAACCGTCAAGCAGATACTTTCTTGGATGATTCACCTGTGTTTTAGGAGACCTGAATCTAAACAATCTCTCTTGTAATTCCACAGAGGTAGTAATCTAAGTTCACTTTTTAAGAGATTGTTCTTAGCAGCTAGTTACTGAAGATTATATTACTGAATATTATGTTACTGGTCCATGTCTTTCTCCCAGTGATTAGAGGAGCTCCATTTTGCTTACTGGACGATGGACAGAAAGAGTAGCTGGCCCCCAGTGTTTAAGATATGTACCCAAGATGCTGGTGCAAGTCTCAGCTCCAATGACCACATCACTGGAAATAAAACTTCAACAGCTCGATGGCTGAAGCTCTCATCAAGTTCAGTTTGAAGCCCTGTCATTTAAAGAAAGACTTTAAGACAAATTGCTACAGTCAATTTGAACATGCAACTATCAAGGAAAAAAAAAAGCCAGAAAGCAGCAGCAGGGTATGTTGTGCATGATTCATCCATTGAGCTCATAGGAGACAGAAGCAGATGAATGGCACACTTGAGTAGTCATATTCTGGAAGCTATGAAGCTTTTGTTTCATTAGGAAGCCTGCTGTGGGACAGTCAACAGGCACAGTGGCTGAGACACCATCCAAGATGTGGATGTTTAGACACTCAAACAGTGACAAGGTATTGAAGTGGATTAATGCAGTTGCAGATGGTTCTGATGGTGTCAATCATGCCTAAAAGTGAACCTGGGCTCTTTTTAGGGGGTGGGAGGTGCCTTAAGTCTTTAAGACTCCAGATTTCATATGGGAACTGTTCCTCTACATCCAGTAGTGCAAAGCTAATAAACAAACAGTAAATAATGATTTGGACAAGGACAATGAGAGCTAAAAATGACCTAGTTCAATTTTCTACTCCACATCTTCCCTATCTCATTGGTCTACATCATCCTTAAGAATGCTTTTTTCTTTCAAAGCTCATTCACATTCTAAGCAAAGAAGAAAATTACTGTAACATCACCATTTTAAAACTTCAAATACCAGAGCCAAATTCATCCCTGATGTGATCTCATTAGCTTAATGAGATTGCACCAGGGATGTAATTGTCCCAAGGACTAACTGAAATTAAGAGTAATATATTTTTTTTGTGAAATCCTGTAATATGCTTTCATTAACTTTGTTCCTCCAACCCCATATTTAACCTCTCTTCCTCTCGTCACTCATTGTCAGTGTAAGTGCAGCTCATCACCAAGGTAAGATTAAGCACATTAACTACATGAAGAAGACAGCATGCTGAATTTACCTAATAATCTTTCTCCCCCCTCTTAATGGACTGATTTCAACTCCACGAAGCAAAATGCAAATATTGCCTCTGCCCATAATGAAAAGTTTTTTTAAAAAAGCACCAGGTATCAGGTGCATTTTTTAATTGTATTTTTTTCTTCATTTTCTTTTCCTCTCAATCTCCTTCAAACTGGCAAAAATTCAGTGGCTGTTTTGCTGCGTCATGTATTAAATGTTTCACTTCATTGTAATACCAAGGCTTCAATCCTTCTTTCAAACTGTGACTATTAATAAGTATTTCATCCTCTGGCTTTTCTGAGCTAAAGCAAATGAACTGTGGCCTCATTGAAATGATATGGTCTCTTGACCCTGTGTGCAGTTTAAAATGATGTAACCTGAATCATTTTAATCTGAAGGCTGGAACAAGTCAAAATCTGTAATGAGTTCAAGACAATTCAAGACATCAGAAGAGCTATCTTGACATAAAAGATGCATTTTTTGCATACAAAAGCTGTAACATCATATACCTCATGGGTGATACAGACATGAAAAACCCTTCCCAGTAGTTGTATCTCTGGCCAATGATGACTTCACAGACAAGATCTTGCACGAGGTATGAAATAATTGATAGTAAAAGTGACACCAGAGATAAATGTTCTGATGACTTTTCCAACAGAATAAACTTTATAGTGAGGGTTTAAACTTATGCAGTTTCTAAACAGGCAGACTTTTAAAAACTTAGGGAAGATGCTGCCTTTCAATGGTGAGTTTGTTACAGATTTTGAGAATAACATGTTTGTCTCTCCAACACTCTCTGAGATGCTGCTTCTGAAGACAACCTTCAAGTATGCTTGGAGTTCCTTCCTGCTTCCACTGTGATCACATCCAGAGATCTCCACAAACCTCAGAGACAAAGTTTTACTCCACTAAAGTGAATGAAAAAATATTATAAAACTGGTTTAGGTTCTTTTTTTTTGGTTGGTTTTTGTTTGTTTGTTTGTTACCTCTAAACACTTTTTGTAAGTGTTAGTGTTTATCAATATGAGGAGTCCAGTCTTAAAACTGGGAAAACTTAGGGATGCTGATCCCCGTCTGGAAAGCAACTCAGCTAGGCATAAAACTCTGTCCCAAATGTCAAATCCAAAAGACCATCCTCTCTTTTTTAGCAGTTTAAGAAACAGCTTCTGCTCATATTATGCAGAGGTGAGTTGGTGCTCTGTTCTCATCTTGTGAGCTAACAACCTAATGGCAGAGGGAAAAGGCAAATTAAACAGGGCACTATGAACTCAGACTGCAGAGTATCCAACAGACCTGAATGTAACAAGCTTGAATTAAATAATTAGAATGCCAAGGAAAAAAAATCTTCAGAGAGCAAAGGGTGCTCTTGGTCACTGATTGCTATTTAAATTGGTTTGGCCTCTAACGATTTAGAGATGGTCAAAATGCATGAATTTCTCTAAACTTTATGTGCTTGGATGTGATGACTGAAGAGAGGGAAAAGTCCAATTTGCATAGCTCATTTTTATAGATGGTTAAGCTTTTGAGTGTATTAATAAAGTTTAGTACTTTTGAAGATGAAGGTTTGTATTAAATGACAGGCATTCAAGTTAAAAATAAAATGAAAACAACATATACAAACACTGATTAGAAACCCATACAATACCTATTTACCAAGGTTAAGGTCAGCCAGTTATTATAGTCAGATAACCAAAACATCTGCACAGGAAAAGCTTTCAAATTTCACCAAATTATGTATCAAATAATTTTATGGGTCTCATGATGCTGCTGAAATCCTTGAAGACTGGAGTGTGCTGAAACAGCTTGCCAGCTTGCAGCTCCAGCAAGAAGTCTTCTAATAGGTATTCATTCACTTTCCAAGTGGGATGCTATTCAAATTCTCCAGCCCAATATTTTTACATTAAATAATGGAATTTTTTTTTTTTTTTTTGTGTAACAAGGTTTGACATAAGAAAGAGAGAAATAGACAAAAGCTACTGCTCTTCAAACCCCCCCAAAATAAACCCTGTCATGCAAATTTCAACCCCAAACAGGTTTATACCCATGGAGAGACTGTATTAAAGAAAAAATTATTACTGGACTTTTTTTTAGTTTCCAGTTAAATCAGAAAGAAAATTTGTAACTTGTTTATAATTCATCTTTATACATTTGTCACCAAATTAAAAGAAAAAAAAGGAAAAAGACAAAGTAATTAAACTAAGAGATTAAATTCACAAGTTGTGACTCAAAATAACATTTTATATCTTTAAAAAGCAAAACCAAATAAAAGCCTTTTAATGCTTTGGCAAATATTACTTTGGCTACCTTTGTCAGCAGATTAAAGTTGTCATGGCCTCCCCTTAGATGAGGACTGGCATGTAAATAAAAATTACACTTATATTTAATGAAAAAAGGAAAGTGCCTGTAGTCTGTCAGTATCTAAATTTACTGTATCAGTGATTACAGCAGTATAAATGGTCTCAAACCAGTCACCAGAAAAGAACCCTCAGAAAAGGAGCAATTAAAAAAAAAATACAAATCACAAAACATGGGATGGACAAGGTTTCTCCCTCTACCCCAAAATTAAATGGAAGCTTTCTTAGTGCAAGAACAGTGTTCTGTTAAACAATTAAACATCCCATAAACACTCATAAGCATCACAATTAAACACCCATATAGAATTGCTAGTGTAGAACTGGACATAGTGATAAGTTTAGCTAATAATACCTCCATGGGGTCTTTAATAATTAGATATTCAAAGACACTGATTAACAGTATTTTAAAACAACTATTAGCAGGAATTGCCATCTTAGGGGAGGCTCGTGTACTAGCAAAATTAAATGCAGGCCTTGGGAGCACTGTTGGGCAGTGCCATGCAGGCAAGTCAGAGGAGCCGAGGTCTGATTGGTCTTGATACCCTCTGGTACCCACACCAACACTCCAGCTGTTCCCAGTTGTGTTCAGTGCGTACGCAGTGAGGCTCTAACTTATGACACCAACCTTTGTTTCACATCTTACACTTGAAATGAGGTTGCAAAGGGGTTAGCCAAATGTTAGTCAGGTGGTGTCTGCTTTGATTGCATAAGTTCCTGTGAATATCTGGGAATCCCTGAGAAAGTCAAAAGAAACTGCTTTGTGGGCGTCGCTTCAAAGGGCTGGGATGGACAGTGTGCTGGATCCTTTTTCCCAACAGCATCTAAATTTGTCTTCATTGTTCTTTTTTTTTTTTTTTTTTTTTTTTTCTGCTTAGTACTAAACCTGGATCCCAGCCAGCAAGGGACAACAATATCTTGAGAGAGAACCTCATGCATCCCACACGGGTCATCTACATTGTCTGGGATCCATGTGCATCAGAGATTACACCAGTGAAAAACAAAAGAATTACGCAACAGAAAGGTCTTGATGAGAGTAAACAAGAGAAACGTGACTTACTGCTGAAGCACTTTCCTGCCTGTAGCTGAAGCAGAAGGACAAGAGGAGATCCACCCTTCAAAACTTCTCAGATAGTAACATGAAAGTGCAGCAAATAAGCAACTGGAGTCTCATGTACTGTTGCCCGGTGTTTCTGTTTAGTCAGTACTGTTCCTTAGAGCAAAGATAAAGAATTAAATCATATGCAATTTCATACAAAAACGTGCATCTGTTTTAAGATCCAGCTGATAACATTGATAGTCTTAGGTAAATTAAAAGTGTGCTACTAAAGTCAGTGCTGGTTTATGCAAATGGAAAATCAACCACACCCGTGAGAGAGTTTGACTGAGAGGAAGACTGTGGGACTGTTAAAATCCTGGTCTCTTCTGCAAAAGGTCACTTGATCTCACATCAACCATCAGAGCGGTGAAGCCAAAGCCAGCTCAAAGCCCTTGGCACAACTTCCCCCCTAAGCACACACTCCAAGAATCATTCAGCTTGCCAAGGCTCAGCAGGTTCCCCAAACCCAGCAATGTGTGTCCATGGCCCAGTTGTCCTCGCTTGTAGCCCTGCCTTTGGCTCTGCATGTGCCAGCAGTGGGACCAGCACAGCTCTGAAGGAAGGGGATGGCAGAAGAGGCAGTATTGAGCTGGAGAAACTTAAGCTGGAGATTGGCTCCTGCTTTCTCTCCCATAACTTGTCAGCAACAGCACATTGCTTCACTGAGCACAGGTACATCTGCTCCAGCTGGGAAAGGGGAGACTCAACAAGAAACTGGCTGAGGGTGGGCTTGAATATATATATATGAATACTGATGGGGAGCTTACTACCCAGAAGTGCTTGGAAAGGTGCTGGGAAGCCTCAAGGCACAATACTATATTTTTCTCACCTGTTTCTGTTCACGTATTGACTATTTTCAATATACTACTTTAGGCTTTTGCCCTTTTGGGGGGGCAAGCTTGTGTTCCTTGCGTATGAACTGTGTTCTGAGATACCCAAAAGGGCAGTGCAAGCCAAAAATAATCAGAGGTAGCTCAGATATTGGATTTAAGCATACTTTACACCTATATGACAAGGCCTTTTTCAGACAGCCTTTTTCAGCTGCTGTCTAATTCTAGAGCTACTTCAGCTCCTTTGGTAAATAAATAGACTATTGTGGTAGTCCAAAATGCATAGAGACTTCTCAGCTTTCACAGGACTAAGTCAACAAACACATTCTTACCTAAACCAGGTCAGAATAAAAATACCAGATGCTTCTCTACCTGTTTTGATCCAATAAGCTTTCTCAAAGCATACCTAACACTCACACTACTGTGCTGCTTCCCTTTAAAATAAAACCTGCCTCACTTATTGGAACAATACAAATCCACAACCATCATCTCACCTTGAGAATGCTAGAACTGGGATCCAAATCATTCAAATTAGGGTGGTCTCAAACCAGAGCTGCTGAAGCAGTGCCACTATACACAGTAGTTAATGGCAGCCAGGTCAAAAGAAGGGTTTAGCTCTTGTGAAGTTGCACCTGAACTCTCCAGTTTTAGGAACCCCTCTGCAAGAAAGATGTTGAGAAAATGAAGAAAGTCTAGAAGAGAGGCAGCAAGATGAGTGCATGGCACATTAGGAGAGGCTGAGAGATCTGGATTTGTTCAGCCTTGAAAGGAGAATGTGTGGGGCAAAATTTATCACACTCTGCAGCTGCCAAATGGAAGGTTGCAGAGATGATGGATGACACACAGCCAGGCTCTTCCCTGCCATGTGCATCAATGGTGTGAGAAATGATGGGTGCAAGTTGGAAACAAGGAAATTCTCTTTATATATAAGGGGGAGGGGAGGTGGAAATGGAGGTAAGTGGATGCCTGAATAAGTTGCCCAAGAAGCCTGTGGAGTTGCTACCTTTGAAGATACTGAAAAGTTACTGGACAAGTCTCCCAGCAACCTGATTAAATGAGCCTGATTTGTGCAGGGAACTGAAGGCAATGACATTTTTAGTTGTCCCTCCCAGCCTTAGTTTTCCCATGTTTCTGTGGCTCCACAAAAGGAAATACAATAGATGAGGGCTGAATGTAACCCCACAGTTGGAGCACTTGGCTTGCAAGATGTGAATTGAGGTCCCCAGAACTAAATGTCTGCTTACACATAAAAGTGCATGCACACACATACAGGGGTATGGACTGGGCCTGGATGTGGTGATTTCTTGAGGTCCCTTCCAACCCCTAGCACTCTGTTACTACTGTGAAAGCATTATTTTTCTTGCAATTAGATGTAAGTGAGAAATTCTGTGATACACGCAGGCACACATAAAACAATTGAGCCACTTCTTTTAAAATGCTGCATGTTCCCGCCTCCTGGAGAAAGCTTGCATTCTGTGCTGCAGATTGCACATGACAAGAAGCATCTCTAGAAACTGGAGTCAAAAAAACAGTGAGTAGGATCTGATACACAAAATTTTCACACTCAGTGGTTAGATTTAGGCAGAATTATACCCGTCTACTGACCCCAGGTAGTTTCCTCCTTCTATTCCAAAATGCCTAATGTTCTCCAAACTTTTGTAAAAGAAATTCTGTGTATCTCATTCCCACTTAAGCTTTTGCGGGCTCTTATTTAACCATTCCCTAGCAAAGTTTCTCTCTTCTGTGAAATAAATCAATAAATTTTGACTTGTTATGTGGTTGATCCTAATACATTTTACAAAAGGGCATCTCCCCCTGATCTTCAAGTTCGAAGATTCTATGGTGACACTACATCATTTAGAGATAGCCTGATTTTTATACACACTTGCTTTATTTCATATCACTGTTCTCTTGCTGTCTCCCTGTGTCCATTATCTCTTATCTCTTGTCTTCATCATATTCTCTTGAGAAACTGTCAAAATGAAAACTAATTTTCAGTTCTATGCTTTTTTTAAAGACCTCCCCACATGAGGTCTTTGTTATGGTTGCAGGCCCCAGGTGCTATAGTTGCATGATATTATTTTATTATAATCACTTGTATTATTATAGACTTCATAACAAAGGGGAAAATGTATCTTCAAATTAAGCAGGAAGATGGTATGGTCAGTGAGGACTCAGGTGTACAAAAATAGTTTAAAGAAAAGGCAAAACTGGGTTTATACCCTATTAATAATAGGCATCAGTAGTTTAACTACTTATATGCCCACATAAATAGAATAAACGTCACCTATGCAAAAGCCTGAAAATGAGCCCAGTATGAAAATTGCATTTTGCATATGCAAATATATTGTAAGTAATTTTAAAAATCTTTTCACCTTTGATCCATGTAATTAATTATTGAAATAATGCTTCTCTTACTGTTCTTACCATTCTCACTGAGCGTGGAGGTTCTGAACTATATATTGCACATGAATCAATACTGAACATGACACTAGTGGTATAAGAAAGTGGACGTGGATGCTTAAGAGATTTCCTGCTGGCAGGAAATGCTGATATGTTACAGAACAAAATAAACTGCTCACCATGATGGGTCGGTTGGAGTCTATTTCCAAACTATAGAAGAAGTCTCCATCTTAATTCTGCTAATCATATTAGCTAAATATCACAGCAGGTAAAATGAGTTTTCAATAACACTGCTGAGTAATTTTCCAGTGAGTTTCATGCTTGGGATAATCTTATTTTTTTTTCTTTGTAAGTTTTGCATGGATATACTGGGGCAATTATCTTCAGGCATTTGGAAACCAAGCTAGCACAGCAGCTTGCCAGGCTGCCTTAGTATGACCCACTGTGGTGTTTATGTTCTGCATGCCAGTTGTTATTAGCTCACATGTGCATGGAATACTATTTTCCCCTTTATTGGCTTAACATAATGGTATACCACGGGGAGTGTTTTACATAAGGGACAGGATCTGAATATAACAGCTTTCAAAGCAGGTATTTATTTCCACACGCACACAAAATTTCACTAATTCACCATTTTATTTTATTCATGAACACCAAAATAGATGCAGAGGAGCTTAAAGATTAATAGATAATGGGAAAAATAATTGCAATTATCTTCTGAACAACCACACAGTTTTTTCCCAATCTGAGGAATCAGTACAATAAAGGCCAGACTGTGACTGTCCACTACAGGACAGGATAAACTTCACAGTAAATTTCTCAGTAAATTCAACAAGTGCAGGCACACTGTGCTGTTGTCCTCCTCTAACATTGGTCTTACATCTCTCTGAGAGGCGGGGCTGATTTAAATCTCCTTATTTCCCCAACATAAAGCTTCCTTCACTCTGTTCCATCAGGTGGGAATGCTTAGCCAGGTCAGAGAACGATCCACATTTAAAAGAAAAATCAGAAGAAACTCAAACCCTCCTAAAATAAAAGTCTTTTTTTTTTTCTTTTGTCTTAATCTAGTGCTTACTCTGTCTCAAAAACAATGCAGAAGAGCAACATAGGGAGCAATGTATGGGACCAAAAAGGCAGGGATGGCAAGGAAAGAGCCGTTTTAAGTTCACAAAATTGCAGAATAATGTTCAGGGGAACAGGATCCAAAAAGAAAGAGAAGAGAAAGGTGGCTTGTCCCCAGATTTGCCTAGAATTTGAAGATTTCATTAAGAAAAAGATAATTTCCCAATACAAATGAGGAAAGGGAAGGCAAGCTGCATTCCCCATCAGATAATACAGCAAGATTACCCACATTTGGCCAGATCACAGGAGAGAGGAAGCCCAAAGTAATGGGACTGCAGATGCGTGGAGTTCTTTTTTCTGCTTTTTCTCCTCGTCCAACACACTGCACCAGGAACACACAAGCTCCTGTGCTGCAGCAGAGGAGACGAGTTGCCTAAAGCCACCTACCCCTTTTGAGACACAGACCCGCAGGAATGCAGAAGGAAGTCTCATTCCTTTGGGTCCCTTCCTTGGATACTTCAGACTTTAATGTCTCAGCTTTCCCTAAGCATGCCAAAAAATGTGCTGGGGCAAAGGAGTGAAGAAGTAAAAATTGCAAGGCTAAAATGTATGTGCAGTCTTGTTCAAGTGGCCTGTGTTAAGTTCAGCGAAAAAAATCATCCATGGCTTGGGAAAAAACTAATAATGAATCAGGAAACAAATTTTACTTTCCAGACTAATGTTATTTCAACTTTCTCCTCAGAGCCCATGAAGTTTCAGTGTAATCATGCAGTTCATGCACAAAGCTCTCAGTATTTGGCAAAAATGGGAGGAAAATGCACTGTGGTTAAATGTCCCTCCTTGTATGCAAAGATACACTTACATGGAAAGCCAGCACTGTTCAACTGGTGCTGATACACTTTGAAATAGACTATAAATATACATATCTCATTCATTACACATTGTGAGTTAAATGTTGAAAGACAACAGAGAAAATTAGAAAGCAATTTCAATAAGTTGTTGAATTGCTAAACATAAAGAAACCAAGAGATCGTAGAATCATAAATCTTGAAACATATATTATTGTAAACACCTAAATAGACATAACTTCTCTATTTTTGTCCCATACTTACCTCTCGATCTAATGTAAGTCTCGAAACACTAGAGGCATAGTTTCCAACAGATTAGTAACATATGGATCTTTGCGTTTTCAACTGAACCAGAATAAAGTGGCAACATAACTTTTATAGAGACTTTTTATGTACTGGGTAGTCCATGAAGCAAAAAGGCAATTCTATGTCCTTGCTGTGGAGAAAACCTGAGCCAGTGTTTGTGCTGTGCCTTATTAGACATCAGAGGATCAGCTTGTCTGCTGGGTATAACATCATGTGTAGGTTTCTTAATCTATTAGAAATAATTACAAACAACTACTAGGAAGATTTTGGTTTGCTCTGCTTTTTTCCCACCCCTCAACCACCTCCCCTCACCCCCCATCTCTCCATTTCATCCATTCATAATATACTTGTCTCAAATTGTCTGACCCTTGTCTGAGTTGAGTTTATGCCCCACCTCTTTTCCTCATTGAGATCATCAAGTAAGTTCTCTACTTCACAGCTCTTTTCAAGAACCAATTGAAGAAGTCTGTACCTTTTATATACCAATCTCTCTGCCTAATTTGGAAGTTGGCCAGGGGGCTTCAAAGTTATCAAGAAGAGAAAAATGAGAGAGAGCAGAGTCAAAATGTCAACATGTGACAGCAGCTTCAGTTCTTTTGGAAGCCAGACAAAAATAGATGCTTGCATATCCTAAATGCTGAAAATAAGTGGAAAGCAACTTTTCTGGGTTTCCGGTCGAAACGGAAACCAGATGTTTCAGGGTTGTTTTCTCTGGTCCTTCAGAGAGGAGTTGCTGTGTCAATAAGTTGCTTCCTCCGTCATGGCCTGAGACTTTTTCTGCGAGGATTCAAGAGCATTTAAGGCTGGGGGCAGGGCAGCCAACAAACCTTTCTTCAGGATATTGGAAATCCTGGATCTCCAGGATTTTGGTGCTCTTACTTCTGAGTTTTAAATCCTTTTCTTTCTTTCAGATAAGAATGACCAAATCCTCAGCTGGTCTACATCAGCACAGAATCATTCAGCAACACTTGGCAATTTAAATCAATAGAGATTAATTACTCCAAATTAGTTCCCACACACACCAGGTCTGACAGTTGTGCTGGTAAAAGTGTAGAAGCCACTTCTGGTTTGGATGATGCTATGAAAATAAAGAAACTGCTCTTAATTCTCCAGCCTAATTTTCTCCTACAGTCAGGTGGCAATCCCTGAGAATGGGTGTTCGGAAGGTACTGGGGAAGAAAAGCATGTGAAAGGTCAAACTAAAATAAATGAAACTGCTTTAATTGGTCTCTCCTTCCCAAGTACGTGACATTTCCAAAGCAGCATTATCTATTTCTAATAAAAAAAAAAATAAAAAAAAAAAAAAAAAAAAAATAAAAAAAAAAAAAAAGCAAAAATAAAAGCATAATAATCAGCCCATCAGACTTTCTTCTGATGAGAAGAAATACAGTTTTATTAAAGAGGAAAACCATGTATTAATTCAACAGATTGTTTTTCTATATTGGAGATGGGTAGCTGTAATTTCAATTTAACTCATTACAGTTTGGAGAAAATTTATGCAAGATATTAATTTTATGTGCTGAGAATTATTAAAATACATTGTCACCATCACAGAATCAACCTTCAAAGGTTTACACGTGCATTTGACTTTATATGCTAGAGTAACAACACAAAGATACGTAAAAGTTGAACTTACATCTCTTTCACCGGAAAAGGACTGTAAATGCTGAAACTGAATACACTTGTATTCTTTGAATTCAGATCTTAGTGTCACTTCCAATGCCACTATAAGAAACAACAATTTTTTACTCTGTAATGTGATAATTCATATCAGTTACTTTTCTGACATTTTTCACTATGAATTATGTATGAGGAGTTAGGGGTTTATCATATTGTCTTACTTTTGGGTTCTTTTTTTTTATTTCTTTGGGTTGGATTTATTTTGGTTGGTTGGGTTTTTTAGGGGGTGAGGGGTGTTACTGAATTTGTTTGTTTTTTTTTTAAAGAATATTTCCTTTACCAAGAAACTTGTAAACTTAAGGGAGACAACCACATAAATGACAAGAAACACTAAACTATAAACTATTGCAAAATGTCTACAAGGTTATTTGGAATAACAGGGTGGGAAGAAATACATTCAGGTAGATTTCACAATATTTAATAATCAAGAGGAATTTACACAAAGAGAGGCAATAAAAGATACCAAGAAAAAATTACTTTTGAATGTTTTCATTTTTATTTATAAGGCAGAAATGTAACCCAGCAGATCCATTACAAAGATCATTACAGGTATTTATAAACATGGTGAAAATCAAACACTGGATCAATGAATCCTACTTTAAGAAACATGAGGACCTTCCATAAATGTATTTACTTTGATTTCTTCCACAATGATAGTAGTCTCTTGACATACTTCTTACATGGCTGGAGAACATTACACTTGGATTTTCTGCTTCAATACACAAAACACATTGATATCCTAATAATAAGCATTTTTAAATGCCTTATTACTATGCTGGGTCCCTGGATTTCTCAAGTCTTGAACCAGAAATAGAGATAGTAATTTACTTTTCATCAAGAGAGGATTTTATAATAGCCTCTATAAAAAAATCAACCTATACATTTTTAAAGGATCCTTCCTGTTTCGTGCAGAGCTGGCACTTATCTTGCTGACATTCTTACTTCTTGATTTGGGGCCTAGCAATAGAAACAATCTTGTCATCTGTATTTTTTTGTATCCTTCAGGAGAGTCGTGGGAAAACGTATTGCACATGTAGACTCGTTATGACCCTGGGCATTCAGTCTGAGTCAGCTGGGTTTGCTTTTTTAAAAAAATTAAGGCAATGCTATGCCCTATCTTACAATGATGTGCAGCTGAGCACAGGCTGAGCCCACATTAGCGTTAAAATGAAATTTGACAAGTGCCATGAGCACAGAATTAAACGTGGCAAGACTTAAAAGAAGCTGCAGTTCATCTCTTTACAACAGGGAACTGTTCTGCACAGGAGGCACAAAAGATTTCAGTATTCTGAAACTCCTACAAAATTCTGGAAAATCCTGCAATTTCAGAAAGACCAGGGAAATTTATCTGAAAAATGGAAACAGCCCTGTCTCTACCAACGTCCAGGAGCAGACCCAGAAGTCATGAAGCAATTTGCAACTGAAGGTAGAAAGCACAGGGCAAGCTAGGACAGGGAAGGCATCCAAGGAAGAGCATGACTCTAGATTTCATTAAAACGTATACCCATTACCTCATGCCTCCACTGCTAGCTGTCATTGGAGACATGACTCTGGGCCAGACAGCTTTTTCTGACTGTGTTCTGTCTATATGCCTCAATGCACCTGTCTTGGGGAACAGTCATTCACCTCTGGGTGCAGTGCTGCAGTCTGCCTACATATACATTATTTATCTGACCCCATCTAGACTAGACTGGCCTTTTCCACACTGCACAGTGTTTGTTATGAGCCTCCTCCTTTGCCCCATTTTGGTGGCCTCAGAATACAATTATTCAATTATTTATTTTTTTTATGTGCAAGTTTTTTTCCTGTTTCAAGTGTTCAAAATATTTTGAGATTAACACTGTTGTCCACCAACACAGAAGTTATGTCAAATATTAAGGAAATTGTTCCGCATTCTGAAACATGATGTGAAGGCATTTGGGGTATTTGAGAACACAAAGTTTGACAGGAGTATCAAAGAACCAAATTTATTGAACTATTTTCTGTTATTCCTTTAAAAAGGGGCCTTCAAAGGGAACTATCCCTCAAGCCACTGCTGAGTTTTGACAGAGAGCTATGAGCTTATTTCAAAAGGAAGTCAGAGTGTGAATGAATACTTCCAATATGCAGGACTTCAGCCTGCTTTATTCTGTGATGCTTCATATATGTATGGACAAAAGAGTTTCATTGCAGCTATGACAAGGACAAGAGCATTTGGAACAGTACTCCTGTCACAACTCCGTAGTCAGGGCCTCCATCCTCATGTCCTCATTTAGGTCATACCTGAATAAAAACAAAAAAAAAGCCAAAACAAAAACCATCTAGATAAAAATTATTTCTAATGTGAGTAAGTTCCTTGTTCAAGCACTCAGAGCTAAGGATATCAGGTAGGGGTAACAAGAGAAATAATCTTACAGCATTCCAGCATTCCTTCGGGAACTTGTCAGATCAAGTCATAGAGAGTGAATGATATTTATATCTATAAACACTACACCACTAAACAGAGATTAAATACCACTATGTAATGCAAGTGGATTGAGCATGAACAGCAGCAGTCTATCATGTGAGAATGTACAACGAAACCACAAATGTAAATATTAAACTTTGCCCAGACAAGCACATTACTGGTATAGGCAAGTTATTACTTCCCTAAATACTATTTACCAATGTCTAAGTACAGTAACCAAATGTTTGGTTTGAACATGTATTTTAAAGGTTGCCTCAGCTCAGCTATTCCAGTAGCCCTATCTCAAACAAAACCCCAGCCTGGACAAAACCTGCACCCGGGAATTTTTAGGGAGCAACTTCATGTATTTGTACAAAGCATGGAGAATAAAGAACTGAGTAGAAGTGCTGGTGGGTGACTACAATTAAAGTGCTTCTTATAGTCCTATTTAATTGCCCTTTTGAGGTAAGACTTTGCTCTTTACTGGAAATATCTGTCTATATCAATTTGTTACACATAAATACTTCAGCTATTTTTTAAAAATATTTTTCCGATGTGTAGACTGATTACATTAGTGAATAGAGAGAGGAATCAAAAATAAAAAGAACCAAATAGCAAAAGAGGGGGGCGGATGTGTGTGATTGAAGTTAAAACATACATAAATCACTTCAGAAATATAATTTGCAAATTCATTGTGTGAAGTAATTAATCAAAGCATGGCTGAG
This sequence comes from Calypte anna, assembly GCF_003957555.1. NCBI lineage: Eukaryota > Metazoa > Chordata > Aves > Apodiformes > Trochilidae > Calypte > Calypte anna. The sequence goes on from NC_044244.1 coordinate 142,881,821, forward strand.
ATATAGTACTTAAGGGACTTTGATCTGACAACTGGAAAAAAATAGAAAGAAACTACTGAGTATGAAGCTACAGTGTTCGAATGTAAAGTGTTTCTCCATGCTAGTCACAAGTTTAATTACTTCTTTTTTTCCACTGACAGACCCAAATTAAAATAAATGGGCCACATCAAGACAAATTTCAGATGCATGGAGCGCTTAAGAATATATTGTTCCCATCATACAGGAACACCATGAAACTTATTAATAAAGCTATTCAAATTTTTTTCTTTCACTAGGAAGTGTTTTGAGAGAGTAGAATGGAATAGATAGGAAGTGCTTAACATTTTCTATTTTAGATGCTTAATTTGGAGATTTTTAAGTGGTTTGGTTTTGTTTGTCTGTTTGTTGGTTGTTTTTTTATTTTTACAACATTATGTATGTCTTTCCAGATTTAGAGCAGCATATGACAAGAAAAACAGTGACGGTAAAAAACACTGACAGTAGCCAAATATTAACTGAACTCCCTTAATACTGCCACCCCTTACACTCAGTATGAAAAATTTCAGCCCAAGTAACACACAGAGATTTTTCTGTTAATCTTTATAGGTTTGAGATCACTGAAAGTGACTTGAGATAGTTTTAAAGTAACTAAATGCACTTTTAGATTAACTAATTGCAAGACTAAAAATGAAAAGGTAAAATATTTCTTATCAAATTCATGCAAATCTATGCTACAACTTTTAGGCTTTTAGGAACTAAATGACACTATTTCTCAAAGAAATTATTAAGTTAGCATGTACTACTACTGTACCCTGTGAAACAGAGCTGTGGCTGGTCCATCATACTGGAACTCATATCAGTGAGCATGCTGTCAGAAGCCATGAGTCAGTTTCAACATTTCCAGTGATTTGCCTTAAATGAAAAAATAACAGTTAAAAAAAAAAAAAGTTATTGTTATATCACCTTACTTTTAAAACCACAGATATTTATTACCTAGTCTGCATCCAACAGTATAGATAATTATTATGTATCCAAACAGACAGATGAACAGCAACATGTAAAGGAATTCCCCCTGATGTTCTAATCCTGTCTGATAGAAACAGGTCCTTAATTGCTCTTTAATCTACAGGGCAGTGATCTCACTCTTTCCCTTTCCTCTTACTCGTCCTCCCAAAGTTACCTTCCCGTACATTTCTCCATTTCGCTCAGTTTCTTACCTTCTTCTTAGTTTTCTGCCCTGAATTATCTGTAATCTGTTCATAGCAGTCAGCAGAAACAACACATAATTGCTTACGTTCAGGAAGAAGTAGGAAAAAATCCTGTTTTGTCCATGTGAGTAGGCAGCCAAATACAGATGCTTCATTGACTGCTGCTGTTATTTAGCAATAACTCTTCTGCATCCACTACACACAACAGTGCAGTAGCCTCATCCTCTGCTCTCCTCCAACTAAATTTCACCAGCAGTTATATTATCTTGCAGCAGTGGGCTCCAGAAACAGTCCACGCTCCTCTTGGTGTGTGAGCCAGCGGTGCCTGTGGGTAGGCTGGAGCTGTAGGAAAAGGTGAACTATGGAAGAGAAGGAGAAGAGTAGCGAAATTACTAGCACTTCCTCTGGAAAACATACCTAAAAGCCAAGATGTGAACACCTGTTTTTTTCCTGTGTGATTCACTAGTGAAATTTTCCTTAAATAGGGTTGTATTAAAGCAGACCCTTCATTATTAAGAGTCTGAGACTTCAAGTTCTCCAGTGCAGCCCAGGTGCACTTCAGATCATACCTCACCTCAGTGAAGGAGCCAGAAACTCATGTGGTCTATCTTTCTGCAGAGAAAACCAAAGCACAATCTTAAAGTAATGAAACATCTCAATTGCAGTCCTAGACACAATGAGCTTTGCAAGCCACAGCCTAGCTGTATCCTTCCTGAGGCCCTGTTTCCTTGCAGACATCAGTGCTGGTTCACAGGCGCCTGATCTCAACTCTCAGGCTATGATTTGCTGAGTTCTCGTGTCACCAAAACTTTGTTTTAGAGTCCACCCATTCCCACAACTTTCCCAAGGTTGCCTCAGTCTCTTGAAAGGCTGTGAAAGACAATACAGCTCAGGTAAATAGGAAAAGCAGAGCCTGCTTGGAAATAAAGAAAAAAATCCCAGAACAACCAAAGAAATCAAATAAAACTCGAGTCCTTCCTTGCTCTACATGAATTCATACAAACAAATAAGATTAGAGAATGCCATCACTCAAATGGTATATATGCTTGTTCATACAAGTTTCTTTAAAATATATATACATTTCTAAAAACCTCAGACATAAGTAACAATTGTCTTTTTATTTCCTTGCCTTCCAGGTAAGTTCAGGGGAAAAAAAATTGTGCAAAAAAACCTTGTCTTCTCACTGACAATGGGGAATTAATTGAGTAATTTTCCAGAAAAACTTCTTTTAAGAAAACAGAGTTTCAAGGACCCTTGAAAAACAGAACATCAGACAATTCAAAACATCATTAAACCTAGTTATATTTCTTGAAAATTTGTTCTTATGCACTTCCTTCAGTATCCTAGAGATAGAGGGAAGATTTTGAGACTGCTACCTCCTCCTTCTCCCTCCATTTCAATTTTCATAGAACTATAGAATCACAGAATGGTTTAGATTGGAAAAGACCTTTAAGATCATCCAGCCCAACCATTCACCACTGAATAAGTTCACCACTAAGCCATGTCCCTAAGCACTACATTCAGATGCTTTCTAAACACCTCCAGGTATGGTGATTCCACCAATACCCTGAGCAGCCTGACAATCCTTTTGGTGAATAAATTCTTCTTCATATCCAATCTAAACCTCTCCTTTGAGGTTGCTTTTCAGTCACTCTTCCCCAAGCATGAGGTTGTTGTCATCCAGGTGCAGAAGCCTGCACTTGGTTGTGGTGAATGTCATAAAATTGGTCTTGTCCCATCAATCCAACCTGGATAGATCCCATTTTAAAGGTTTCTTACCTTCGGGCAAATCAACCCTCTGTCACAGTTTAGTGTCATCTGCAAACTTACTGAGGGTTCTGTCAATCCCCTCATTCAGATCACCAATAAAGATATGAAGCAGAACTCGCCTCTATATTGAGCCCTGGGGAACATCACTTGTGACCAACCATCAGCTGGATTTAACTCCATTCACCACAGTTCCTTGGGCCCTGAATAACCATTCAGGTAATTTTTTTATCCAGCAAAGTATACACTCATCCAGAACATGAGCAGCCAGTTTCTCCAGGAGAATGCTGTGGGAATGGTGTCAAAGGCTTTACTAACATCGAGATCATCCACAGACTTTCCCTCATCCAATAAGTGGGTCACCTTGTCATAGAAAGAGATCAGGTTAGGCAAGCAGGACACATCTCCCATAAACCCATACTGGCTGGGCCTGATCTATTAATTTTCCTGCATGTGCCATGTCACATCAGTCAGAATGATCTGCTGCATAAACTTCCCAGGGTACTGAGGTCAGACTGACAGGTCTGTAGTTCCCCACATCTTCCTTCTGCCCCTTTTTGTAAATGGGCATCACATTTGCTAACTTCCAGTCAGCTGGTACCTCCTCTGTGAACCAGGACTGCTGGCAAATGATGGAAAATGTCTTGGTGAGCACTTCTGCCAGCTCTCTCAGTATCCTTGGGTGTATCCCACCCCGACCCCATAAACTTGTGAGTGTCTTAGTGGTGTAGCAGGTTGCAAACCATTCCCTCTTCAACAGTGGGAGCTTATTTCTGCTCTCCATCCCTGTCCTCCAGCTCACAGGACTTGGTACTCAGTGAACAACTGGTCTTACTAGTGAAGACTGAGGCAAATACTGCATTAAGTACCCTAACCTTTTCCTACCCTAGCCTTTTCCTCATTCTTTGCCATTGTTTCCCCCTTGCATCCAATAAAAGCTGGGCATTCTCCTTAGTGAGGGCTTTTGATGCTAATGAAAATTGTTCTCTGTGATGGTGTATCATGCTGCAGAAAAAAAATTAAAAATGGAAAATATCTGAAATTTGTGATTTAGAGATGCAAGATCTGCAGGTCGATAGATGTAGGATGGAAACAGGAGGGGGAGCTCTCAGTACACCAGCAAGCTGCTCCAGTGCAACACTGTTTCCCAAGCCAGGAAAGCGGGATCAGCTCTTCCTCGGCTTTGGGCTGGGAAAAAGGTACACATTTCTTGTAGATTCTGACCTTTAAAATTCGCTGGCACAATAGTTTTCTTAAAATTTCATCTTCTCTTTATCAAAAACTTTCTTGATCACTGGTAATAAGTGGTACCTTGTTGCACAGGAAAAACCCAGCTAATTAGCTTTTCACCTTTATGTTTTTCATAAAATACAGAAAATCTAACTTGTTACAGCAAGGAACTATAGCAAACACCTAGGGAAAGTGTAAGGATAACATCAGTAACAAGTCAGAGATCCAAAAAAGTGTTGCACAGCAAGAGAACCACATACAACCGCTCTCTGCCTCATTTTCTCTTAGTTAAGTCTTTATATATTTGCAGCTGAGCAGCACAGCTTTCTCCTGTCCTGTGGCCCTATGTGCCAGATGCAAACCATGCCTTGGTCTGTGATCTGCTAATGACAAGATCACCACTAGAATCCCATTTCCTCTTGGCAGCTCTTTCCTCATTTATTGCAAGGTGCTGCACTCAAGTTGAAATCAGGTAGAGACACTTGGGATGTCTGAAGAGGAAACAGCTAATTACAGAGTAGCTCCACATGCAAGTCACGGGGCAAAGAAGTTAATTTTACAAGCAAAAACAAAATACTACTGAAGTTTACCAGGAATAATTTATCCAGCCATTGCTGCCAAGCAATTTCATTGCAGATAAAAAGAAAAGCATGCAAAAGGGCTGAAACAAAGGTTTTGATAGACATAGGACAGGATAGATATGGAAAGGCAGACTGTATTTGGAATCATCAGCACTCATAAATTGACAATAAGCAGGGAGGATTTCTAGAGCAATAACCCCAGGCAAGACATGTATGATCAAGAAAAAAAAATATCTTTAAATGGTTCTAAAATTACCTAATTTTACTTGTCAGGTACTTCTGCAAGTATTGTACCTTCAAAAGAGAAAAAAAATGGGACATTTTCTATCCTTTCATTATAAATTGGATTGAGCCCATTGAATACTGTAAAATCAATAGATTTTAGGTAAGAAAATAAAAAATAGAAAGGCTTAGAGAAAGATTATGAATAAAAACAATATCAGACACTCACTTGCAGTTAGAAAAAATAGCTTAATAAAGCCAAACAATAATAAAAGTAAGAAATCTGAATAGATGGAAAAAAATATTTCTTAGGATATCCCAGGGAACAGAAAGATTTAGATGAAGCTTGCTTAATTTAACAAACCAGATGCTGTGTATACACTAGAGAAGACAAAGAGCTAGTAAAGCTGAAAAACCAAAGTTCATCCAAGAATGATCAGCAAATAATAGTCTTGGGTGAGATTAGACTGGAAAATTAGAAGAAAGTTTCTGATTGCCAGAGAAGTAAGATAGCAGTGTAACTACTTTTATTTTAAAGTGGCTACGTTTCTAAGAGGAATTATAAGTTGTGGTTGCCAGAAATACCCAAGAGCTGTTATCCAAGAGGTCATACCTGCTCCCCATTACCTAAGACATGTATCCTTATCTCACATCCTTAATAAACACAGGCCTGCCAGGTGGTAATCCACAAACAGAAAAAAAAAAAGGCTAAATTTGTCAAATATAGTTTGGAAGTAAATTACTCACTGCAAATTATTTACCAGTTTTATTACTTCATAACTCAGGTAGTGAATTAAATTCATATAAGTTTAATGAATCCTCTTAGCAGGACTAAATTAAAGATTTGTGGTTAAGCACTCAAATGACTTGCATCAGAGCCTCAACAGTATTTAATTCCCTGACATTAAGATTTTGTAGGGTTTTTCGTTTGCTTGTTTGAGGTCTTGGGGGGAGGGGAGGTTGTTTGTTTGTTTATTTTCTGGGATACAGATTTTCCATCAAGGATTTGTGTAAAAATTTCTAAAGTTAAAATGTACTTCAAAAGTAAGAACTGCTAAGTACAAACCTCCATGTTCTGATGCATCCTCAGTCACTCCACTGACTCAGCCTCTCTGATGAAAAGTATTCATATGTAAAGCTATAGGGGAAACATCTAAATGGTGATCCCTAAGCTATATATAAACAAACATAATAGTCTTATTTATCAGTGGAAACTAAGAAGAAAGCCTCAATTAGGCAAAATGTTAAATGTGGCAAAAGCAGAGACCACACTAAATTGACTGAAAAATGGTCAACCACTAAACAAAGAATATCCAGATACATACAAAAAGAATTTGCAGCTGGCTGCAGATTAGACGAAAGGCAAAAGGTATACAAAGCAGATTGATTGTAAAAAAAAAAATCAGGTTTGATATAGAAGAAATTCTTATTGATCCTATTACAAGAAAACAATATGTCTTCCACAGAGGATGATTTCCATTTTATCCCCCAGATTTCAAATATTTTGATGAAAAAATGCATACATAAGATGGTTTTGTTTGCAAGCAAATTTTAGGTCAACCACAAATGAAAAAAATATATATATTTTTTCAGGCTATGAAGATGAAGCATCACTATTTTTTTTTCCCAATGGAATTGATACTAGAATAGAAGAGGGAAAAAATTGGAATCAGAAGAAAAAGCAGAATCTTAATAAAGAGTCTTTGTCATTACACCTGGGGATTTGTCATAGCTTCTGATGAAAGCCAGCTGGGTCCTGGGCTGCATCAAAAGAAGCATAGCCACCCAGTTAAGGAAGGTGATTCTCCCTCTCTACTCTGCTCTTGTGAGACCCCACCTGGAGTGCTGTGTCCAGTAGCTTCTTGAGCATGTCCAGAGGTGAGCCACAAAAATAGCCAGAGAACTGGAGCACATCCCCTTTGAAAACAGGCTGAGGAATTTGGGGGTTTTCAGGCTCTGAGGCAACCATTAGCAGCTTTCCAATACTTGAAGGGGGCCTAGAAGAAAGCTGGGGTGGGGCTTTTTGCAGAGGTGTGTAGTAAGAGGACAAGGGGCAATGGTTTAAAATTTGAGGAGGGGAGATTTAGATTAGATATTAGGAGGAAATTCTTTACTATGAGAGTGCTGAGACTCTGGAACAAGTTCTCCAGGGAAGTTGTGGCTGCCCCCTCCCTGGAAGTATTCAAGGTCAGGATGGATGGGGAACTGATCTACTGTCCCTGCCCATGGCAGTGGGGTGGGAACTACATGATCTTTAAGGTCTCTTCCAACTCCAACCATTCTATGATTCTATGAATTTGCTAAATAGGGGTTTAAGCTACAGGTTTGGGGGCAGGAGTTTTGGAGTCCAGTGTTCAACTGTACTTCACTGATAGAAGACCTCTCCAGGGAAAGTTTTTGTTTTATTTTATTTATTTGTAATTGTTCCACATTTTTTTGTGATTTGGATCTGGCTTATTCATTGTGGTATACAGATAAGAAATTATTGGTTTAGTCATGCTGTTGATGGAAATGACATGGCTTTTTGTTTCATTTGCTCCTATCACCAGCAACATGTGTGCTGCCAACCCTGTTCCTGTATTTTGTTCAAGAATGCTTCAAGATATTCACAGCCCTAGGAGCAGGAACAGAGGCCATGTATCAGGTATGCAACCAAAGATTCATTCTTCTGCTCCCTTTTTCCAGTCCAAGGGTTGCTTCTATTTCTGCAAAGCAACAAAGATTTGTAAGATTTGGAAGGCCCCATACAGAGAAATGTTACAGAACAGCCTTTGGGCAGTAGCTGAGACATCCTGGAGAGCTCTGAGCTCCTGGAAGCTAGATCCTAGATCTCATCTCCTAGGGTACCATACACATGTGTTCTTGCGTAGCTACTTCTTTTTTTTTTTTTTTTTTCTTCTTCACAGAGTTCATTCTTGGCATTAGATGGTGTTCACAATTCAGACCAGTCTTCAGGTATGCAGGTGTGAACCACCAAAATGAGCCTGGGCATGCTATAGTTAGACAGATATTGCCCTTGCCCAAATCTTCTTAATCTGCATGGTCAAAAAGCAACCAAATAGAGAAAAGTGGAGGAGCCCACCCCTAGTCAGAGGCACTTAATTCACAGTCATATACATTAAATTAATCTTCCATTTACAGGGACAGGTCTTCGTGCTCTACTATTTACATACATTCAACTAAGGAATTCTTTACCTAGCAAATTTAAGTGATGCTGCTGCTCTAGAAATGGAGTGACACAATCTAAAAGAGAGAGAAGGAAATAAAAACTAAGCAGCCAAATGAGTCCCCTTGTTTCCTGTGAGAGAAGAGACAGAGAAATTAAGGTGTGGGACATTTGCAGATGGAGTTTTGGAGCTTGTCGGGAAGTACTCAGCTACACCTAAAATGGCTGCCATTGTAAAATCTTGGTTAGATGAGATGCATAGTAGATACAGTGGTAACCAGTGTCTCCCTTGGAGCACTTTAACAACTCGGTTTGAATTCGTAAGCATTCTGATTGTACATGTGCAAATGCTTCCATATAAAGGTTAGGCACCCATTGTTATAGCAGCGTCTGTAAAAAAAGATAGCCATATCGGTTGCTAGGAGATGGCAGACTTCTCCTGGAGAAAAATCACTCCTGATAAAAAAAATGATTTTACATAAAGACCCTCTTAAAAATAAATATCTTTGACAGCAGCTATTATTATTCAGAGTTCCTTCACAACTGAATAAATGGCAGAAAAATATATTATGTGAATACCATTATATCCTAAAGTGTTAAATAGATTTTTCTCTCTTTTTCTCCCCTCCCGTTTTTTATTCCTCCGCAGTGATATTTGCTTCAAGCTAAAATTGCTGCCTTCCTTTCTCTACAGACCGTTCCATGAAAGAAACATTTGGAAAACTGAGCTCAAAAATTGAACTCGCTCGTCTTCCCTTCCGCTGTAAAACCAGCCTCACTTAAAACGAATCGTCCAGTAGGATAAACACTTTATTGGGAAAGAACTTGGATGCAAAAAAGATGGGAAAAAACCCAAACCTGCAGCAAGTCTTCACAAAAGGATGGCTGGGAGAAGGCAGGTGGGAGGCTGTGCCTCCTGAAAGCAACCAACCACCCAATTTCATTTCAATAACCTTTGTAATTTTCTTCCTACTGGGGTGGCTGGAAGTACAGCTGCCCTATATTTGTGTCCGTGTGCCCAGCTTTTGGTGAAAATGACCCTAACGAATAAAACATGAAACAAACGATATACTTTCTGTTTTAAACTTGTGTAGTCAATAAATGAAACAATAATCTTTCCTAATTTAGTGTGCTCAGGCTTGCTATTGTGGACATGAGAACTCCCCAGCTGCAGAAGACAAAGGCACGCAGCCTGCACAATATGGGGTTTCAGCAGCTGTGCCTTCCATTGACTGGAGCTGGGAGCAACGTAGATCAAATACCGACAATAAGAGATCGATGTTGTAAATATTAGCATGAGAAAGAGTGCACCAAACTCTGAGTGTGTCCCTTTTTTTGTGTGTGGCTGTAATAAAGTTTCTCAAGGATTTTGCATGCAGGGAGGCGGGTGTGCGTGCGCATGTGTGTGAAGTGCCTCCGAATCAGGCAGCGGCAAGTTTCCTTACACAAATATTGACAGGAATCCTTTGGTTTATTTGGAATTTTCCTGAGAAAGCTGCAACAATATGGTAATACCTCTTCACTACTTTTCACACAGTTGTTTCAACTGTTGGCACCAGGAAATCCTTATTGTTTTAATCAATACCACTTGGAGTGATGACATGTTTCTTTTTTTCTTTTAGTGACAGACACGGTGCATTTCCTCACACAAAGTTCTCATGGGAGACTTACGTGCTGTGCTCAGTATATCCAACAGCAAATATGTATTTGCCAGAGGGCTGAAAGAAGGGGCCAGTATTTTTTTCCTCTCCTGTTTTTCATCCTGATACTTTATGCTTCATCGCTGTACTTTCAAATTCGCAAATGACCCTGAGAAAAGCAATGGGGCTACTGTCAATGGTCATAATGAAACATCTGAGGAATATCTGGAAGATCAGGTGGTGTTCATTTAGCAAAGCTTTGAATTTAACCTTGATGCTGCCTTCCTCCTCCCTCTCCTTTCTACCGCTTCCACTTGAACGAAAAGAAAACAAACAGTAATGCTTTAAATGCATTCTTTAATGCTTTACATTAATTACAGACTTGATTAAACTTATTAAGGTAATTTGAATGTAATATGTGTGTACCAAACTACTATGATGAAGGTTATTACAGCAGCATCCTTTGCTCTACAGTTGGGTATATTTTGTACAGAACAGACAGAAAGCAGAGGTAAGAAATGTCTTATCTTAAGGCATGTGGAAAATAAGTCTCTGTCACTCTGTCACGGTACTGGTGACAGAAAGAAATACCATTCACAGAGTGTTCACACACCAGGCAGGACCCTCACTCCCTGCTCTGACAGACCCCAGGCAATGAAAGAATTCACCACCCACAGCACTCATGTCAGCGTACAGGACAACTGGAAAAAATGCACTTGTTTGGATAGTGCTATACATGTTCATGGCACAGCACAATGAATAACTGCAAAATAAACATTTCTGACTTCAAACTTCTACAACTTAACACATGCCCTTTAAAGAGCTTAATTGCAGCAGCTGCGCATCCACTGATCTGTAGCAGCTTATGTGTTTTGACATCCTCTCCGTTCTTTTTTCTTCTGCCCTGATCAAGTAAATTTGTAGCTTCCAAGATTTATCCAGTGAAGTACTGCAAAGCAAACAACATTTTGTGCTTTCTGAGGGGTTTTTTTCCCCATTTCTCCTCTTACCATGATTGAGAATTCCTGTTTACCTCTCAAAGAATTTGACATCGTGCTTCAGTCCCTAACTTCCTCTTTTTGCACCATCCTGTACCATTCCAGACAGCTAAAACTTTGACATAAACTTTCATGAAGGTGAGATTAAAGCTCAAATTTTATTTCTTCTAAAAGGCTCAAGCCTATGAGTAGTTGAATACATTTTTCTCTTATTGATGCTTGAATGTAAGTGACTGCACCGTGACCCATATTTTTCTAGTCAAGCCCCAAAAGGCCTGGAACCATCTCATCCCATTTTGCTGCTGCAAAACCAATACGTGTATCCAAAGCAAGTAGAAGTAAAGCATATTTTCATTTCTGAAAAGATGCAGGTATGACATGGAGCATAATTGTTTAATTGTCACTTTTTTTTCAAACACTAAAACTCATTTCTGTTTCAAACATGACCAGCCTTAATAGAAGACCTCAAGCAGACAGTTCAAGGAGGAAAAAAAATCATTATTTACACATAGAGTTTGCATTAATAAAACAGTGTCATTTTTTCCATTCTACTAAGTTTTAAATTTGTCACTAACACAATGTTTAAGAGCAAATACCCATATTTGGGTAGGGTAGAAGAGTGTAGAGATCATGAACACTTTTCCAGAAATTCCTCCAAAAGGACAACTGTGCGAGTAGCCAGTTATTATTGCTATATTGCAAGATTAATCAGGACCTTCTTCTAAAAGCTAACAAAATGAGAAAAAGGATTAAAGAATGCACTGCAATTTGTATTATATATTTGCAAGATTTAAATTCAACAGTAGAAAGCATATAGTAATCATAAGGTGGAAAAAAATTATATATCAGGAGAAAAACATAAAGATTACTTTTTTTTTTTTATGCTACAAAGAAGCAACTTTGGAAAAAAGGACTGTGACTGTAAAATGCTCTTGAAAAATAACTTGATGAGACTTGTTCATGTTAAGCTTCAACAGCATTTTTTGTGAAATTCCTTAAAAAATAAAGAAAAGAAGAAACATCTTTAGACATGCAGGAAATCCCGGGTTTTGTATTGTAGTCAATCATGGAAATCAGGAAATAAATTTTGAACTGCCTTCAACTACAGACCATTTGACTATGACAGACATTTGGCTCTTATATCACTTGTGTTTAATGGCAATTCTCTGACTAATAAATGCATGTAGCTTAGTAGGACACTTCTGGGTGCATGGCTGAGTACAGCACAAAACTTCGGAAGTATTAGGGATGGTAAAATTATCTTTGACTTCTGTGGAACAGGACATAATTCACTGAAACAATTGACTCACAACACTTTTGACCCTAACTCTATCCATCGCTTTAGAAACACATCTTATTAGTTGAACTTGATCCAGAAAACTTTTAAAAATTACAGTAAAAATAAATAAATCCCCTCGTGTCCCCATTTTACTAGCAATAAATAGTCGGAATTTAAATGCTAGCTTTGACCCCTGCTCCTGGCACAAAGTTAATGGACAAAAGAAGAAGAAGGGGAAAAAAAAAAAAAAAAAAAAACACAAAAAAAAAAAAACAAAAAAAAAAAAAAAAAAGAGAGAGAGAGAATCCAGTATGTCTTTTATCAAAAGTCAATTCAAAGCTCGATATAAAGTTCAAACCCTTTACAGCATACATTATCATTAAGATGAAATATTTAGTGGCTCTGTATTCCGGTCATCTTTTGACAATAACCTACAATGTATCAGAGGTGGCGGGTGCTGGAGAATTCAGTCAATTATTAAAGAATATCTCATTTTTCAGGAAGAAAATTGCTAATTTGTATGAGCATGCCATCGATTAAATTGCACCTTCCATTTTAAAGTCCTGAACAAATTCTCTAAACATTAAAAATTTTTAGCTGCCTTGAATCTTTTACAGTAGCTTCATAAAAGCTTGAAACATTGCTATTTAATAGCCATCTCCATCTCTTGCTCCAGTGAATGGTATAAGTCTTTGTCCTGTGGACAATAGGAAGTCACATTTTTGGACTTCATGTAATTCTCTTCAGAGATAAGCTTGTCACAAATTATAGCTACTAATAATGTTTCAGGCTTCCCTGTGTGATAGTTGCAAGGTGAACAAAAGGTTGGAGTAAAACCAAAGTAGAACTGCTCTTACACTTTTCTCTTTTTTTCAAATTAAAACTTCACTAATATTTAATATTTGAATTTAAGGAAATGTTTAAAAAATGAAGCTCTTGTCATTATGAAATGAGCATTATAGAAAAATGGAACTTGGATTGCTATCCATCCCGTAGCATACACATGGACATGCATGCAGGAGATTTCACATTTGGGAAAGCATTTGCCAAGGAAAAAAGCTTTTAAATTATTGTTTTTATTTTAAATTCTACTTGCAGACTTCATGCACAGGGCAAGAAAAAAGTATTTCTCCATGGAGTTTCAGAAGAGCACTCCAAGCAAAAACCACTCTGAGACTTTCAATATCAACATTATACCTTGTGTTACCTTTCCATGAGACTTCACCAACAAAAGAAGATGAGACTCATCTGGTACAAAGGGGTAAGATCTTTGAGCAACACTATCACATTTCATGGCCACTGTTAGCAGTCATGCTTACAAAAAACATCCTCTCCATGAAAAGTCCCACTCAACGCTCAAGTCAACAAGCTCAGCCCACTGTAACTGAGCAGGTGACTGTACAGTCATCCCACTGCAGGAGAGAGAAGTGAGGAAACCTCTGCCTCCAAGATTTACAGCCCAGGTCTCTAAGTGTCCATTACCTTGGACACTTTTGCCAGATCTTCTGATGAGCATTAAAGGGCTTGGACTGACCAAGGCTCTGTCATCTTATTAATTCCCTTCACCTTTCCTTTCTGTCATGCCACAGAGAACAAAAAGGTGGCTATTTTGCACTTACCTGAATAAAATGTTCTGGACAACTCTTAGAAATAGAATCATATCATAGAATGGTTTGGGTTGGAAGGAACGTTAGAGATCATGTAGTTCCAATCCCCTTACATGGGCAGGGACACCTCCCACTAGACCAGGTTGCTCAAGGTCCCATTCAACCTGGACTTGAACACTTCCAGGGAGGGGGCAGCCACAACTTCCTAGGGCAACCTGTTGCACTAGATAAGATAGCCATACATTTTAAGAAAAGATCATTTCTACAAACATTTCCACCTGCATCTATGCAGAGCAAAACATTAACTGAGAAGTGTAGGAATGAAGCTGAAGCAGTTTACAAAACCTGCATTAATAATGGAAAGGTTTTTTCTTTCTCATTTTCTCTCTTTTTTTTTTTTTTTCCTTTTAATTTCCTCTCCTCTGGCAATAAGGTTCCAGAGAAACCAGCTTCACAGAAAATGAGCAAGTGAACAAGTGTCTGGTGACTAGACCTACACTAGAAATAAAGACTGCCCAGATGAGATCTAATGCCATTTTGAGGACGACTTCACAGAGGAAATGAACCCTCAGATTAATATTTGACTGATTCTATTTCCTTGGTTTCAGTGATATTTTTTTACTCTGAGAGAGTAAAACCCAGATTGTTGTGACAATTGTGAGAACAAATTAGTCAGTATTTATAAATCACTTGGAAGAAAAAGTGCTATTGCTGATAATTATAGAATTTGAATAAATCAGCAAAACATGTTGCATGGGAAACTGGTTGTTTCCTCTTCCTTTATATCTCAAAGTTGGAAACACAGAACTGCAGAAACTTATTGGTGATGTGGTGAAGTAGGCTCTAGACCTCCAGTCAAGTCTGCTGGACTCCGTACTCCTACCTAAGTATTCACATAATTTTTCCTTTTCAGTTTTGTCGGAATGTGAAGACAACTGACTCGCAGAAAATATCAGCAGTCTGAAAACTTTAATACATTCTCTGTTTACTTGCAACCACCTAAACTGAGCAAGAAATAACCTCTTTGCTTTAGCCTTGAAAAAACACATCAGATGACTCCTGGCTTCTTAAATGTGTACTTCACACCTCTGCTAACCCATATTCACTGGAATATATCACAGAATCAATTAATAGTTTGGGTTGGAAGGAGCCTTAAAGATCATTTAGTTCCAATATCATCCCATGATTTTGTGGAATTTAGGGTAAAAAAACACTGGGGAAGGGAAACATGGGGGATCAGCTTCCCTTGGAGCCAACCAGCCACACCTGCACATATACATGGATACATATACAATCCATGCTTTGCTCAGCCCAGTTGTGTTTTATGATATTTTGTTTTGTTTTGTTTTTACATGTAAACTGAGGTTTGCATGCACACAATTACAATAGTTCTTTCTTAGATTCAGGATGAATAAAAGCCACTGGTTTTATGTTTGGTCTTGAGTGACAAAACATTGGTACAAAAATATTTAAGAATAAACACTGGAAAGAAGGGGTAAGTTTTTGGTTTTAAACATCTGTTTTAAAGTGATGTGAGGGAGTAAAATTAAATTTAATAATCTCTCTTCCTTCCTTTGCTTTTGAAATCTTAAGACAATGTGGTAGGACATGTGTTTCAGATCTAGTGTGGTATTTTCAGATGTAGACAATTCATTATCCGTGGTTCTCCCTTTCTGCATAAACCATGATTTTTCTAAGCACAAAATTGTCTGCTAAATTGTCCCCAGGTTACACAACACAAAACAGCATTTGTGTATAATAAGGCTTTACCTCCACCTGCTACAGACAGTGTTTATTCTGCACATTTTGTTTTTGCTCTTGGACTGTGGCCAGTGAACTCAATAGTTTGTTGGAAAGTAAAGGATCTTACATGTCAAATTGTCCAATTTGTTTTACATAAGCTTAATCAACTGTCAGCCCTTTTTTTAGAGTAGAAGTGAGGTTCTTCCATACATTTTTATGGCTATTTCTCCAGTGAAAAATTCATTTTTAATATCTTTATCATAACCAATCTCACATACATGTGTGCTTAAATCAGGCCACAGAGTGGGAGCTGACACCCAGCAACAGAACTTCTGCACCCACATTAATCACATACTTGGAAAATGCTCATCCACCAGCTCGTTTTGATTTACACAATGTTTTCTGGACAACTTTGGTTATACTTATGCCCATCTTAATCCCTGCAGCTGTATGCCTTAGGGCATCCCCCTTTCTTGGACCAGCAGATCCATCTAATCAGGAGGACATTACCACACAGAAGCTAAATCTTCTAACTGACTGCCCATTTAAATCAGTCAGTTGAGTACAAAGCAGCAAGTGACATAACATTTTTCTCCCTGGTGCAGGACAGAACTGTGCTTAATTAGGCATTTAAGAGAGACTTAACTTCTACAGTTCTCACCACACATGTTATTTTCAAGCAGCTCAATGATCTGAAACACCAATTAGTTTCAATTCACACCTTTTATACTCCTTTAGTTTGCTGTTAATTCAAAGTCCAAATTCCCTTCCTTGTCAAAAAGTGGTAATTTTCTCTTTCTGTAAATGTTTCCTCTGAAGTGCTGAAAACTACAATGCCAAATGTCACTACTTAAAACTTTATACAGATGCCTTATGCCATTTGCCAAACTTCCTGTTTTCATGTTTTCATGCCCAATGTATTCTGTTGCTTTCCCTCCATTAATTAATGCATTGTTTCAAGTCCCTTGAAACCTATTCTCTTCAACATCACTCTTCCTAAACCAGTTAAACTACAGTGATACCGCCAAAGGGGATTCAGATGACTGCAGTCTCATAAAACACTGGAAACAAACATGCAATAGAAGTTAAAACAGAAAGGTTGATAAATCAGGTGTTTTCCTTTCTCACACAACCCACTGTGCAGCAACATCAGAAAAACACTCATTGCTTAGTATGAAAAAAAGAAGCCTTCAAAACCTGTATTAGCTATGGATGCTTATAACTCCCTCCTCCCAAAAAAAAAATTCAAACAAAAAAAAGCCACTCCATTATTTATCAGCTAGTTTTCATATCACTTATATCCATCTGTCAATAGTCCAAAGGTTGAGGAATTTTCTTAGGCAGGTATTTACTATATATGTTTACTGGCCTATAAAACCATTGAAATCTACAGTCTTTTGGGCACAGCTTATGATAATTCCTTTTTTTCCCCCAATATTACTATTACTTAATAGTTGAAAGTAATGGGGATGAATAATATATTCCTGAAATATGCCTTTTTTCTGAATGTCTTTCCTGCAACTTAAATCAGGTCAGACTTAGAAGAATCAGAAAAAAACAATCAAGTATCAACATAAGCACTCTAAAAATACATTCACTACTACAATACTTTGTTAATTTTTCCTTTTGAAAACTAATAACATAACATAACTCATACAACTTAAATTCTGTTGACTGATTGGCTTAATTGCCCTTATTAACTTTTTTATTAGCTTAGTCTACATAATATTCATAATATTACATAAAATACATAAAATTTTTCAGCTAGTTTTTAGTGTGTGAATACTTCTTTTGAATTTTGTGAGAAATACAAGTGGTGGGATGATATTTCACATCTCCTGCTGATGAGTTGACAGTACAGAATTATCCATCATTAACAAATAACCTTCCGCCCATATGCTGTAAAAGTTACTTACCTGTGCACCTGCTCTTCTTTCATACACATTGCCTATACAAATCAGCGTGTTGCATATCCTGCTTTCAGCTACTGCAAAATAAAAAATCAGTTAAACATTAATCTTTTCAATTAAGCTGCCAATGTTGCTCAAAATCTCTTGGGAGTGTTTTCTCAGTCCAGCCCACCACCAAATCCCTACACATTTCACATTTATCTGACAAGTTTTACATGTGATTATCATGGTGACAGACTGCATTTTAAAATTACTGAGTTTGTATTTAAAAAAAAAGAAAAAAACAGTGTCCAAAAAGTCAAGAGACTGTTCCACACTCGATTATGGGATTTTCAGAAAAACATGACATGAATCTCTTGGTTTGACTGGAAATCTGGAACCACCTTTGATAGGAACTGTGGGCATGTCTTATTTTGGCATAATTGTAAACCTCAGTTTATATGTGTGCAAGCTATATGCTACTGCCAAAAAAAATATCTCCAAGCTCATTCTCCTGCACACTTGCAGTCAAATGTCCATATGAAAATTACTCAAAGGAAAAATTGAATTTTCCCTTATGTCAGCAACTGAGAGATCTAGCACATGTACAAAGGTCAAAAATTGCAAGTAGCTGTCCTAGAGACAGAAATAACCTCAACACTAGATGAAATCTAAAAGCCAGACTATAATACAACCAAGATGGACTATCCACTTGAGACACTTGTTTAGATTTATAGAACTGCCTTCTGATACTCATTTTCCAAATTGGAAAGGTTGCACAGTGTGGAGTAACAGCAAAGCATTCAAGTCCCCCAAAAAAACATTTAACAAAAAGGTCATTCTCTATGTCTGAATTTGCACAGACCCCCGACAGCACCAAAACAAAGTAAGAATAGATCCTACCCACAAATATAATTAATAAACTTCATGTTTGCATAAGGGTAGTGAACAAGAGTTATTAAAACCCAAGGAAAGCTCTAAGTCATAACTAGGCCCACAAACCAATGAAGAACATAATTATCCTTGCTTTGCCAAGGGTTAATTCTGGACATCTATACAGCAAATTCTCCAGAGACTTCTGTTCCAGATTGCAGTTAAATCTGGCCTATCACCAGGGACTCAGGCTCTCAAAATTGAGGATGTTCAACTTCTAAACAGTCAAAAATGCTCAGCTTTTCATCTACAGTTCCTATCAAATATAGAAACATCTTTCATATGTTTAGTTTTTACACAGATTTTAGTACTCCTCAAACTTATTTTAAACCATTTCATAGCTATCCTTCCTGCCTGTTAAACACATCAAGTGCTTCAGTGCCAGCTGGTGTCAGAAAAGAAACTCTAAAAACAAAAAACATACTGCTGGCTGTCTTCTATTCGTGCTGGCATCCACTGCTTGAAGACAGAATTAAACACTACTTCTAGCTCTTCCAGCTTTCCTCAGACACCAGAATTTTATAGTGGGAGAGGCAACTAACAATATTGCTCTTCAGCATGGGACATTTTCTGAGTTCCTTTCCTCATTTCTATTATGACCTTCTAATCTGATGCCCTCTTGTTTTCAAACTGCAAACAGCTTTCTATGTTAGCAAACTTTTTTTGCAAGGAAAAAAAAATTACAGACAGAGTAATGCAAGGTGGCTCCAGTGGACTTCATTTTTTTTTTTATTCTATTCTGAAAGAAGGAAAAAAAAATTGCCTTTATATTGTGTGCATTTAAAACTTTCAGCAGACTTATGCATTCAATCCAGTACTGACTCCACCTTCTCTTCCAGCTCCCCCACAGTCTTTGTTCCCTCACAAAGACCGGGCTCAAACCACCTTATTTCCCTCTGTGCTTACCACATGAGTTGGAAGAGATGCTAAACTTCACCACCACATCAGATAAGACAGAGGCATACAGCTTGATGTGTATAAGAGCATTATGATCTTGAGAGGAAAAATAAGATAATTATAAATATTTTCAAACTAACATGCCTGAATTAAGCCCTACTTGGGCACTTAGCATAAAAAGGCAACAAGGAGATGTCTCATTTTCTCCATACATTGAATTTTTTCTTTTGACAAAACCGTAATTGCTTACAGTCAGTGTGACAGTTTTCCTACAGGTGGGAGGTTTTGTACATACAAGCATTTCAAAAAACACTCAGATTTGCAGTTTTATTGGCTTTAATCAGATCCACTTTGCAGAGCACCATTAGATGAAGATGATGCATTTTAAAATAAATTTCTACACAACTGGGCTGCTAAGCAGTAGCTGTATGATGATTTTAATAAATTCTTTATTTCTTATTTCCAGTTATGCTTTTCAAAATCCAATTTTATTATTAGAAAAAAATATTTTTAATATATGAGAAGTGGATACCAGGTCTTCTGACATTAGAGATTTTAAAAATATGTGCAATGCTAATCTGCTTAGAAGAACAAGTCCTGATTCAGTCAGTGTTAATCAAATCTGGGCAAAAAAAATCAACAGACTAGAAATTACAGTATGTGAGTCTCCTGATTTTAACTTCTAGCAGTAAAACTGAAAGATCTGCATCAAGTGTAGTAATTATTTCTAATACAAGTAACGTGCATTTTTCTTCCAGTGAAATGTTAATTAAAATATTTTCACCCTTATTGCTATTTCTTGTAAGCAATACCTTACATTTTCCAACAAGCGTAATGCAAGTAAGTATATAAATAACACTGATAAAAATAGAGCTGAATAAAAACATCAGTTCATGTAATGCTGGTGCTCATGACTACTACTTTTATGAGACACAGGAGCATTTTTCACCCATAAATAAATGCTTTATATAAAAAATCCAACCCAAAGTATTATTAAAACTTTAAATCCCATGTCTTTGGTTATTATTCATTCTTGGAACAAAAAGAAACAATAGTAAAAACTTCCATTGACTATGCCCATTCTGGCAGACCGTTTACGAACCAAACTAGTAACTACTTTGCAAGCAATGAATTTTGAACCTACATAAAAATAATATCCAGCATTTCTGTAGGCCAATGTATTGTACTTTGTAGACAAAACTAAGAGTGGGGTTGAAGTGAGGATGCAGTCATCTAAAGCAAAATTTGAGCCAAGTGCAAAGGCCTGGATACAAAATAGCAATTTCATATTGAGCTGCCACTTAACTGTCAGAGTAGTTAAAAACTTACCTGGAAAAGAAGGAGCACTCTCAAGTTTCTTAGCCTATTTTGCAGCAAAAGTCCTGAATTTCAGAGTATCAGGAGAGCCAAGAAGGATGATTATATATCCCAGAAGTGAAAGAAGGTGGGAGGGATAATCCTGCTCAGTCACTTCACTGGGGAGTCTTCAAAGAATCCTGCAAAAAAAATTGGGGGGAAAAAAGTAATTAAAAACCTACAAACTTTTGAAAAATGGTTTAAATTCTTTTCTGCTTTTTCCAGTAGTCATATGTGGACAACATCTCGTAGCAGGGGCCTCTGAACTCTGGACCCAAGTTGATGGAGTGCCTACCTACAGCCCCAAAATAGGCAATAGAGGAGAAAGGTTTTTAAACATTTCACTGTACTCAGTATTTTCTAATTCATAGCTCTGAAAGCCCTCTGCAAAGCCATGCAGAAGCTCAGAGTTAATGTCTAAACTAAATTGACAAGTCCCAAGCTCCAAAATCTACTTATGTTCTTTCAAGGTGCCTTTCTATACAGATGACAATTCTCTCTCTTCCCTCCTGCTCCCATTGCCAGCTATGGAAACCATATTGCATAAGCACAGTTCTCTTCCTAAGGCAATTAATTGCATCTCCCTGTACATTTTACAGGAATACTAGGTGTCCAATTCTGGCCTACCACATTTATGGGCACTGAAAATGGAAGTTTCTGAATCTAATTTATGTATGCTTCAGTACTGAATCTAGACCTGCAAGTGGTTATACTGCATACATAGTTATATATAGTTGCAGCTAACTTCACAATCTTGCTGCATCTAAAAGAAACACTATAAATGTACCACAGTCGGTAAAAATCAGCCTGAATGACAATCTCAATCTGGTTGTGAAAGTAAAGATTAAAGTGCCTATTTCCAAGCCAGTTAAAATAAAGCAAAGGACCAGTCCACAATTACAGAACAAGATAATGCCAGTCTTGCAAATATAATCCCAGAGTTCAAGTTCAGATTTTTCTGATCTAAATTCCAAAATCATTATTAGAGAGCCTAAAAATATAGGCTCTCTAATACATATATTTCAAATTGTAACTCAGGTCAAGAATGCTCAGCTACAGATACCTTGATGAAAGTGGCACTGTCAAAATTTTATCAGCATCACCTTTCACAGAACTTGCCTCAAAGCACATAAAATAAAGAAATTCTGAACCAGAAACAATGCGTTACTTTTGCCCCCTCTCTTTTGAAGTAACCATTTCAACATTTAAAAAATGAAAACACATCTTGTTGAAATAGTTGCTCATAGTTAATCATATTTGCTTTTGCTAAAAATAGCCAGTTTTGACAGAGTAACTTGGACAGAATGTCAGATGTTGATGTATTTTAACTAATCTTAAGGAAAACAAAGATATTTCTCCCCAAAATGTTCAACTGACTTACAAATGTGATGCATAGTTTATGGCCCTGATATTACTGGCTACACAGATATAAACAGTAATTCAAGACTTCAAACTCTTTCAAGAGTAGCTCAAAAATATTTCTGAAACTTTTCTAGAAGAGATGTTCAAAACCAAGTGCTAATATGAAATAGGTCCTGATAGCTTTAATATGAAATTAATACATTTACCCAAACACAGGTTGACACTCAGCAAAATCACTTAACAGTAAATATTTGCAATAAATGCAAAATATCTATTTCTTACAGCACTTACTTGAAATTATTAACTTCTAATTTTAAACTTGGCAATTGCTATATATTCATTAATTTAAAAAATTCTCTCCTATATTTTGTTTAATAATTTTCTATTGGTTTTAAATGTCAATATTCCCCGTTTGCTGATGATTTTATGATCAGCTACAAAGTTCTAGCTTCTCAGAGACTGTTCATGAATACTATGTGTAAAAAGAAAATAACTCAAACAGATTAAAAGAAAAAAATCAAACAAACAAACACATAAAAACCCCCACAAAACAAAGGCACTCAATTTCTGTGAACCAGATTAATGACATAGGTCTATAATGTTTTTGTTTCTGTTTCTGGGCACTACATGATGCCAATGAGAATACAGTTTATGCCAATCTCAATCTTGCCATGGGAAAGAAACAGCCAAAGATATATAGCTAAAACTGTTTACAAGATAAACATAAAGTTTACTGCTTCCCACATACTAGGGAAACAGTTGGATTACACATCAGCATCTGGTTGCTCCAGACAATACAATCAGGAAGTTAATGAAATTGGAACAAGGAAATTACTATGACTCGGCACTCCATAAAAAAGTGTAATTTATCATCAGTGAAAAAACAATGGGAGCTTTGCTGATAAATTAACAAAGAAAATATAAAGGCTGCATTGCTGTAAAACAATATTTTTTTAGTATTTTTTTCTGGATAAATTAGTTCTGTTCCAAAAGCTGATGTCACCCAAAATTAGAAAAATGGCAAACTCAGTCTCATGAGAAACAATCTTTCTGGATTGCAATTAAATGTGAGGCAAGATGTTTATCTGAAGTTTCAAGGTACTCATGACACCATCTTTAAATGAAAACCCTGTTAGTTTTATTCTAAAGAATTTTGATTCCACCAAGAGCAGGAACCAGGAACACTACTTTCAGCATTTAGGAACTCTCTTCCCCTCATAAAAGGCAAAGCTTTTCTGTTAAAAGACTCATTTCCCAGAAATCAGACTTGGACTGTCAGTTTGGTGACCAGCCAGGTGAAATATTCTGAAATTCTGGAATTTGGTTCTCTGAACTTTCTCCACTGGGCAGCCTTCACTTTGTCCACCTCATCTGTGGAACATTACAAGACGTCTCATATGAAAAATTGTAAGAAATATTTTCCTTCAAAGCTACAAAATGTCTGTTTTGTAAATGTACTTTTTGTTCTCTTTGGCCATTTCCAAGGTATAGTTATTCTTGAAAATGGGCTCAGTTATGACACTACAAGGGACTACGCTATTTCCACTTCAGGATCTTGGAGTGTCTTCAGACCACCATGGGCAAAGAATACTTAGGACAATATTCCCTGAGGAACAATACTTCTCTTACTACTCCTCAGCCAGTAAAATCTTCCCAGGCTGGTTCCATCCCCTCACTACTATCTGTGTGCCAGCAACCAGACATGCTCATGGCCTACACAAAATTCCCCAGTCTGATTTGTATTGATTACTGCAAGCACTTCTCAACAAAAGGAGGAAACTTTGGACATGGTCTTTGCTCCTTATTCATAAAACACATTTGTTTATGGCAGCAAGAAGAAACTCTACAGGCTCACTCTTCTCCCATTTGCAAATTCAGCTTGCCTAAAGACTGCATGAAGAAGATGGTCCTACACAGTGTGCCTTTCTCTCAACTCATGGGCATGTCTAGGGACACAGATGTTCTGTACCTAGTAGGACACTCCACTGTATCAGTACAAGTAGATCCCAGCAGCATGCAGAAACATCTTCACTCTGAAGAGAATAAGGCACAGGACTGTTTTGTATATATGTTGAGAACAGAAAGTTGAGCTCATCATGAAGACTCCCAGTTCTCTGGGGGTGTCTATTAGAGGACAGTAGAAAATTAAATGCATTATACCATGTTATTAATAAATAATAATAATTTTTTAAAGTCTGTTGTGTTTGTTTTGTGTTCTTCTTCTTTTTTTTTTTTTTTTGGAGCAAACACATTGCTCTCCTTATGCTTGTCACTGCCATGCATTCACTGCCAGATCCCAAACTATATCCTCAATTCCTCAATATTCTTAGTCATCTTGAAATCATTCAGTAGCAGCAGATAGGACCAATCCCTTCCTCCAAGACACCTCCGCTCTAAAATAAGGCCCAACTAGAGTTGGATTAAGTTGCTTTGCATTACACCAGATTCCACCTAAGACAGGCAACATTGCAAAAGGCCTCTTCTATAAAGATCCTACAAAGATATTACCTAAATTAATGGTGTTGTAGCACCTACAGTCCTTGGCTTTCAGCACCACAGAACTAAACAAAGAAAGACACAACAGTTCTCCCTGGAGGCTGACCTTCAAATCAAGATGAATGAGACCTCTTTTCCTGACTATCCAACTCCTCAAGTAAGTTATTTCACTCCACATGGGAAACTCCTGTGGGAAAATCTGGGCTCTCAAACCAAGAATCTAGCAGACCTGTGTTCACCCTCTACTTAAATCCAGCATGTGTTCCCCAAAATTGAGCTGGGCTGTGGGGAGGCTTGCTTCAGAGGTGGTGTGTAGTTTGTCTGCAGAGCTCTTTTCTCAGACAGTTGTCAATATGGAAAGTAAGCTGTCATCAGATGCCTTGGCAAGCCCATATATTTTACTGATCTGGCAGAAAAATGCAGAAGAATAAAATCTGACTAGTTTTCTGCCAGACTAGTAAGAATTGTTTTACTGCAAAAGCTGACACAAGGGAAGGAGTGGAACCATATGGCTAGAAATTGGCACAGGGGTTCAAAAGAGTAAGAAGAAAGGATTGAGACTTCCAGTTTTCCTGGCAACAATTACATTGGCTGCTTACCCACACCCTGGGTACTGATCCAGTTTACATCACAAGACAGTAAGTTCTAAAGAGAATGTGCAGTTGATAAATGGCTAAGGGGAAGGGTTGTGCAGCATCATTTCACTGAGACACTGATGTCCAGGGCTCAGTTGTGGTCTTCCTGAGGTCAGTGGCCCAACTAAGATCTTCTACATCTGGTTAGGCTTACCACTCAGTTATCTGATCAGAAACCCACTGCAGTATTTCAGAAACAATAGCCACCCAGGGGAGTACTCATATATTGGATTAAAAACATACAATTGCAGATGAAGAAATATAAACACAGTAGGATTGAAGCACCCCTACTATTTGAAGCTACAGCTCTCCAGAAATATATCATCTCACTATCAGAAATGCTGCTTACTGATAAACTTTCACCAGCATTTTGACACTCCATAAAATTAGTACCCTGTGACTGTTACCACTGAAACTGCATGAGTTTCCACTGTATAAAAGGCATGTATAAGTCATTATATGATTTCAGTCACAGATATGAAACTCTCCAGCCTGGAAAATACAAACAGTAGCATTGTAACTACCCAGGAACTGTACTAAAAGTTAAACAATGCCTTTGGACATTAAAGATAAGACATAGAATAGGCTAAGAAACTACACAGCTGATGAAAACAGTAGTGAATTGAAGGCTTGAATAAAAAGCATGAAAAGGAAGAACATCTGCAATACTGAACTCCTGGAGGAAACAGAGGACAAATATGCTTGTTTCTTTAGCTGCAGTGTGTGTCCCCACAACAGTTAAAATCAAATGCACCTAGGAGGTAAAACAGCCCAGAAGGAAAGTGTAGAGAAGCCAAGGATAATCATATTAAGATTTCATAACCCCCTGGACAAAACACTAATGCTACAGATATACAGAAGAGAGCAGAATAGTTGGGTTTTTTTCTATTCCAACAATAGTCTAAGTATCTGTGAACTACAAGTATCATCATCTTCCTGGTACAGGTATAGTGAAAATTAAAGGAGGGCTAAGGAGGGAGACCAGGCATTAGACTTGGTCATCTATGTTGCTCAACTCTTATTTCAGTCCCTGGATCTGCTTTGGGCTGCTCCAACTAATCACCTAAAGTACCATATGTAATGCTACTCAGAAGATAGGTTACTCCAGTGACCACTCAGAAAAGCTTTAGCTTTCACTTTAGGAAGTGAAAAAATTAATAATATGTAGGAATGTATGTAAATTCCTTTTGCCATCAAAAATAAAGAGAAATTAATACAGCAAACATTGTTTCAAAATGACAGTTTTAATACAGTAACTTTTTGTCCTAGCCAAACTAGAAAACGGTGACTCAAAAATTACATGAGGAGGAAAAACTTCTGATTTGAAGGCAGTTCAAAATGGGCAATGAGGTACTGAAGATAGGTAGGAAATTAATAGGTACTGAATTCTTAAAAGAAAGTACTGCTGAATGTTGTGTACTACCTAATTTCATTGAAATCCTGATTAAAACAGGGTATATTCCACATTAAAGCAAAAGAAAATTGACTAAATTTAAAAGAATAATCAGGCCTCATAACGTTACTATTAAGGTATTTTCATGAGACATAACAAGAATATGATACAGAGAAAGATATGGTTGTGATCAAATTTTTAATTCATCGGTGGAAAGAGCCCAAATTGCAAGAGAAATTGAAAAAAAGTATTAGGATAATTATAATAAAAGGCACCTTCTCCTGTACCACTGTATAAGTCATTACATGACTTGTAAGTAAGAAAGGTTCTGGATTATATTTATCCATGTGAAGGTAAAGTAATATGAAACCTAGTGAAGGACGCTGCAAGTCCAGCCTCTCAATCCTACACATTGTACACTCCATAGACTAAGAGATGGATTGGAAAGTGTAAGACTTCGATTCCCAAGTTAGTTAATTTGGCTAAGGTAGGATTAATAAAGGGCACTGTTTGCTGATCACCATAATGAAATTGCTCCACGCAGGATGCTCAGCCAAAGTAATTAATGAACTTAAGAATTTCTGAACCATGAATGCCAGTGAGACATTTGACTCATGAGCATTTTTTTTTTTCTGCAAAGGTTTTAGAGGAATGCAGAATTAAATGGATTTACATACTGTATAGAAGACCAGTGCACCCATGTGGATAATTAATCTGTAATTAGATCAATAAGGCTAAGCAGACAGATAAACCAGGAATGTTATATGTCCTGTATTACTTAACCAAGCTATTGCATTTTTATGTTTATTAAATTAAAGGATTACTGCTGTAGTATTACAGATATCAGAACTGGGAAAAAAGACCACTTTCCCTGCTGATAATGTGAGGACTTACAAATGGTCTGATTATGTTCATGAAGGCTTAAGAAAGAGTTTGCAACTGTGAAGTATGCCAGATCTGAGGTAACAAAAAAGGACCACAAATAGCAACCTAATTTCTCTAGTGACATTTGAGTGGAACAAAATAAAGAAAACAAAAGGAAAACCAAGGTGAAACAGAAAAACAACTTAGGATTTTGTTATTCTATCATTCTCTTAGTTCTGTATCTCTGACCAACAAAATATATTGTGATCTGAGAGATACTCACTCTCATATAATAATGGAATCTTGTTTAGTGAATACATGAGGGTGAAAAAAAAATTCTTACATGTACTTAGCAAATTCTACTCAGACTCTTGGTGTGTATAGCTGTGCAAGGACAGGCTTTACAAGTGTTTCAGAAGATACAGAGCTGCAAACCACTTTATGTTAGCAAGAGGAAAAGGCTGAAAAAACCCTGTAACATCACCTAATCCAGTTCAAAGGGAGAAAAGAGACAAAAAAAATCATAATGGGTTTAGAGTCCTAATCAGTATTTTAAAGCTCGCTCTCTCTCCCGTTATGTGTATAACATATCAAAGCTCTTGTGAAACCTCTGGTGACATTCTCCTATATATATCTATTCTCGAAAATAAAATTCTTTTCATAATTAACCAACTTTGCCTAAGCTCCGCAATGAACTGGGAAGTATTTTCCCTTAGTGAGGGAAAGGCACTTTACTGACAATTCTCCGTCCAAATCTCGGACCTCAGAGGCAGAGTAATTTCCACCTTTTCCTTACAGAGAATGGAAAGTGATCTGGAGATGCTGGTCCACAAGAAACCAAGGCTGTAACAGAAATTTGGGAGAAAAAAACGTCACAATCACATAATACTTCTGTGTCATTGTTGCACTGAAAGATTTTATGCCCAATGCTGCCTACAAGAATGGTGTGAGAAGTGATATCTCTGAATTCCAGCACATATTCCAGTGATGAGAGCTGCATCTCCTGGGTGTATGTAACAACCACCTGCTTTTGTACAAAAGGCACAGACGACTATAAGGACACACAAATTATATATGATTGCATATCCAAATGTAAATGAATTACATAATTGCTTTTACATTTTTAGGAAGACAGATTCCATCTTCAGTACTTAATGTGTTTGTTAATGCAACAAACCTCAAAGTCCTCTGCAATAAGTGCTTTTATGTAGAGCAAGAAAGAAATACGAGATACTTCAAATGACAGCCTTAATGCTGCTTTAGTACCAGGGATAATTTAGTGGTCTCCCTCAGCTGTTTAGGTCAGCTAAAGTTGTGAATCCTTAAAACCAGAACTGTTATCCAATGAAATATAATTCTCTAATAAAACATAATTTGTTTCAATGATGTATTTTATATACTAATTCAATCCAGTAGTTCAAACTCAGCTCCCTGAACAATAAAAGCAGTTTTGCTGAGCACAGTCCTTCCAGCTTCTAAGCTGCTCCTTCCCCCACTGTCTTCTAAGTAACTAGGCGAATACAAAAGAGACCAATCAAACAAGATTTTTGTTTACCTTTCACTGAGAGATAGAAAGTGGTGAGCCTGCATATGCTCCTTTGTCCATGGAGAACATACACTACATTTTGTTTGATACACATTTTAAAAGTTCCTTTTAAGTTTTCACTTCTTAGAGAATAGTTGTGTTGCTATAGCTTTTGGCCCCTTGCTAACAGCAGCTTTTTCCCCCCTCACCAGAATCTGAAGCTTTTGATCTCTTTTATCTTCTGCTTGCTCATAGCCTAAGAATTGCATCTGTGGCAAAGCTTGTCCTCTTAAGAGTCCATTGACTTATTGCTAGAAAACAAGGAAATAGCTTTCTTTTCACTCTGAGACCCTGTTGAGATAATACATTCTGAAGGGACACAGACTGTGTGGAGTAATCAGAGCTATTGTTCCTCACTGTTTGAAATGCACAGTGAAAATATACTGATGAGGGGGAAAAAAAATAAAAAAATCAAAAAGAGCTTCTACCTAAGAGAAACTTAGAGATAGCAACCCAAAGCAGGCTTTTCTTAAATATCACACATCAGGTAGCACCAGGCTATGCTACAACTTGGACAACACCACATATTGTATATAAACAAACTGAGCATAAAAGCAAACTGATAATTTTGTTTAATTTCTGTGCCACAGGAAAGGCAAGACATTAATAGCACTCATCTTTCCAATTCAGAATGGCACAGTGCAGCTCACCAGTCCCACAGTAAGACTAGAGAACTTGTTTTCAGAATTATTTCCTGAGCACTGGTGATTCTCTCTTAGTATCCTTATAAAAAAAAAAAAAAAAGCAGTGCTGGCCTCCATTGTACTACTGCCCCCAGAGTTCAGTGGCAGGGCAACTTTCACACCAGCTTGGCAAGATGATCAGAATTTTCCCAGTTTCAGGTGCACACAGTCCACCATGCACCTAGGCAGCTATGACCAATGAAGCAATTGCAGCACTCCAAATTGTTGACACCAAACATCTTCCTTGAAAAAAGTACTTATAAAGGTCCTTTAAATACAACCTACTGGCTTCCAAGCTGCCCAAGATTTGTGGTGGTGCAAAATGCTTCTGACACTGTCAGTCTATTGCACCACAACAATGCAGGCACTGCAGTTGAACAGCTCCTTATTCTGCAGCTCTGTCCTAAGGAACTGGCTTGCCCAGAATAATTTCATTATTTCCACTCAGTAAGAGTGGGAAGGTAGATTGAAACTATATTTATGTAGCTCCTCAGCTGTGATGTGCGCTCCTCACTACTGCAAATTTGTTTATTTTTAAAATTCCTTGAGAAGAATTACAGTCTACAAAAGTAGGATATTGATGTTTTAAAAGCTGGAGTTTCTTTTCTTTCCTTTTCACTTGTTTACAATGCTATAGAGACTCTGTACAAATGAAAAGAAATTACAAACACCTAATGGGAAGAAATGATTTACATTTAATAGCCAAAATCTTAATTAAGTCCATTACCATGTAAAGCAGGCCATGCACTCATGACTTAATAAATATGAGCGGAAATTGTGTGTGTTCATATTTAACAACACCCTCTTTAGTTATTTTTTGCAAACAGATGAAGGAAACCAATGCTATTTTCAGTCAGGGGAACAGCAAATTTCAACCCTGGAAGTAGAGAAACCCTCTACAAAATTCTGCCAATGTAAATCTACAAGAAAATTAAGTATGAAAGGGTGAAAACCAGTAATTTGTTTCTGAGCTCAAAGGCAAAAAGTGGATACGGAAGCATATTAAGTCATGAATTACATACTCTGCATACAGTGTCATATGGGAATAAAGATTTAAAGGTTAGCACAGCAAGAAAGACAACCGTAACAGTATTAAAGAAATGAGCAATCTTGACACCATCTCCAGAAAAATTAGCATAGCACAACCACTATCAAATGAGCCCTTCATCCCTTCCATAAAAACTGTAATACAGGATAACAAAACATCTTTCCAGTCTTTTCTCCCCCTCCCAATTATTAAGGATTTCTTGGTGAAAGCCACTTTTCACTTCTGAGTAAGGACAGGAAAAATACATACAGAAAAGTAACTTAGCGTTTTCTTTTCTTTTTTTTCTTTTTCTTTTTTTTTTTTTTTCAGGACCATGAGGTTGTTTAATTTTATTTTGCTTGCCAACTCTCTATTCATAGTTTAAATTGTCAGTTATTAAGGTTTTGGGGGAAAAATGGCAGAGATATACTACATTTGCCCTTTCCCCTCATAAAATCTCAGTAAAATATTTATTATAGGTCTTCTGTAGAAAGTTTTTTACTAAGTCTTGCCTCTAGAGATACATAACTTTGAAGAAAATTCCTCAGAGCAGTCCCACATTTGTTGTAACTTTGGTGGCTTTCTCAAAGTGAAATTACACAGCATGGCATTCACACTCTGGACAGTTCTGGCTCCAGTATACACCATTCACCCCAGGAATAAATCAATGACAACTTCAATATCACCTGAAGTTGCATAGATACTGAACAAGGACACTAGACATTTCTTCTACCAATTCTCATCATAAAATGAGAATTACTATGGCCCACCTAGGTAGCTTGTGTCATAGCTTTTCACAAGAACAGAGGAAACAGTAAAAAGCCATATTGGTAAAGATATTGAGATAAAGCTCTATACCATGTAGGTCATGTCCTATGAGTAAAAGTTATCCTAAACTAGACCCTCTGCTCTGGTGAAAACATTGGATGGGAACTTCATTTCTACTGCATTTCTTTGGTTTTGTTTTTAAAGAGTTAGCTTTTCCAAGATGTGCACCTAAAAATAATGATGTGTCATAAGTCGTCTTCATCAACGACTTGGATGAGGGTATAGAGTGTACCCTCAGCAAGTTTGCTGATGACACTAAGCTGGGAGGAGTGGCTGACACACCGGAAGGCCGTGCTGCCATTCAGAGAGACTTAGACAGGCTGGAGAGTTGGGCAGAGAGAAACATGATGAAGTTCAACAAGGGGAAGTGTAGAGTTTTGCATTTGGGGAAGAACAACACAATGTCCCAGTATAGGTTGGGGGCTGACCTGCTGGAGAGCAGTGTAGGTGAAAGAGAGCTGGGGGTCCTGGTAGACAAGAGGATGACCATGAGCCAGCAATGTGCCCTTGTGGCCAAGAAGGCCAATGGCATCCTGGGGTGCATTAGAAAGGGTGTGGTTAGTAGGTCAAGAGAGGTTCTCCTCCCCCTCTATTCTGCATTGGTGAGGCCGCACCTGGAGTATTGTGTCCAGTTCTGGGCCCCTCAGTTCAAGAAGGACAGGGAAGTGCTTGAAAGAGTCCAGCGCAGAGCTACTAAGATGATTAAGGGAGTGGAACATCTCCCTTATGAGGAAAGGCTGAGGGAGCTGGGTCTCTTTAGTTTGGAGAAAAGGAGACTGAGGGGTGACCTCATCAATGTTTTCAAATATGTAAGGAGTGAGTGTCAGGGAGATGGAGTTAGGCTTTTCTCAGTGATGACCAGTGATAGGACAAGGGGTAATGGGTGTAAATTGGAGCACAGGAGGTTCAAG
The DNA here is from genome assembly GCF_003957555.1 of Calypte anna. Classification (NCBI taxonomy): domain Eukaryota; kingdom Metazoa; phylum Chordata; class Aves; order Apodiformes; family Trochilidae; genus Calypte; species Calypte anna. Next base: position 142,914,100 of record NC_044244.1, read on the forward strand.
TTGAATATTCAAAAAAATTTTTTTACTGTAAGGGTGACAGAGCCCTGGAACAGGCTGCCCAGGGGGGTCGTGGAGTCTCCTTCACTGGAGACATTCAAAACCTGTCTGGACACGTTCCTGCACGATGTACTCTAGGTGGCCCTGCTCTGGCAGGGGGGGTTGGACTAGATGATCTTTCGAGGTCCCTTCTAACCCCTAGGATTCTATGATTCTATGATTCTATGATTCTATGATAAAGTATAAATTGATTGTCCAATATACAGTTCAGCAACAGTGATACAATTTCTCAGCAGTCATAGTGAATATCTCCTTACAGTGCTTCTAAATACCAAAAATAACTTCAGAGATGTTCAAGTAATCTTTTCAGCCAGGCTTTTACACTGTCTATCTGTTGTTTTAACTGTTTTGCACACCATATTGCAAATGTACCTTTAGATTCTACTATAAATGGACAAGAGACAACTTTTTTTAAATAGCAACCCCAACAAAAAAAACTTAACACTTAACCTCAGCTCTACTGATATTTTAAGGTTTGCCAAACAGACACTTTCTGAGCTTGATCAAGAAAAAAAAAAATTCTCAGTCAACTAAGAAACAAAAGCCTGATCACATGAAGGCCTTTTTTTTTCTTTTTTCATAAGATTTCCCTTGCAGAATCAGTCACAAAAAAGAGAGGTCCAACTGCCCTTGAGCTTAATAAGATCTGCTATGCTGAGTTAATACTAGAACTGAGAACACCACTGGTATCAGTAAGAATGACTGCAATGAGGACAAAAATTTAAAAATCACAGTCTTATGGTCAATCAGAAAAGCTGTCTCTGCCTGACAGTACAGACTTCACAGTTTCATCAGGATTCATGAATTATTTAATATATTTTTCTTAAGTCATTAGCCCTTCAGTCTTTGTGATAATACTACATCCCTCAGGTTTAACTGTGAAAAGTTTCTACCTCTGAAACTTAAAAACATTCAAAAAATAAACTCTATGCATTCACAAAACAAAAAAAATTCGACCCCAAACACTGTGAAAAATACAGATATTTCTCATGTTTTAAATCTGCACTTTTTAAACTGGGCCCCTAAATTTCTGCACCTTTGAAGAGGGTTTCTAACCTCAATTTAAGATGTTGCTTAATGCAGTTGCACAGACACCACCCTCACTATGCTTCCCAAGCAGCTGCCAGGGATAATGGTCCCACTTACACTGCCATTAGATTTTTTATTCTAAGGCAAGGCTATGAAACCACGATAATTTTGTATTACTACAAAACCAAAACTATTTCAGCAAAAATGCATCATCATCATTTTATCACCAGCAGTATAATTATAGTAGCTAAAACAGCCATACCATAGAAATGTTTAATTTCTTGTGAAGGTTATAATATTTCAAAAAACATCCAGAAAATGGCATCTTCAGAAACACACTCCCTCAATAGAGACAACTGCCAAGAACTAAAATCTGTGTAATGAATTTGCCCACTCTGTGGTTTCATATGCTCCTGTTCTTACATGACTTTACAAGAAATTAGTATGACTAGCAGATTTTTTAAAAGTTACATGCTTTACATTACAGTTGCTGTTAAAGGAAATTATTACATAAAATACTGAATCTTTCCAGTCACGTTGTGTTCTTCTAACATTTTTTTTTAACAAATGAGGGAATCGCTTCACTGGAATAATTCTATTTCTACCAGGGTTTTTCAGTTCAGAGATACTACTGTAAGGTTACCCAATAAAATATGAAACCTCCATGGCCTGACACAAGCTACACACTGACAGAAAGTCTCTCTCCTCACAGAGCTCTAATATTATCCATATTTGCTGTTTAGCAGGGAAGGATAACAGTGAGTCACCCACAGTCACTGCCCCAGGGAGATGATCCCTTCTGGATGTCAAACACAGTGAAGATTCTCCCATTTTTTCTTCTCCAGTGAGACTGAAATGGCCAAAGGAGGGCTCAGGAATGCAGTTATCACAGAGATGGAAGAGGTCCTGCTTAAATGATGCTCATTTAGGGCTTAAATGGTGTTATAAGGATGCTAATGAAACAATGTGCTACAAACCTAAACATTTCACTTAAAGGAAAACTATACTAAACTTTACATAAGACTATGAAGACACTTCAGGAATTGTAGGATTAATATTGTCTGTGTCTGAATTAGTGAAAAATAGCCTCTTGCCTCTCCTAAAATCAAGACAACTTAATTTTCTACCATGGTAGCCTAACTTAATTGCATATACAAGAAAAAGAGAGTGGTTGGAGCAGCAGAAGAGGAAACATTGATGCTCACAACCAAAGAATAAGCCAGACATTCAGCTGCATGGAACTGTAGGGGATTACTCAGTTTGAGGCCTGATTCTGAACTCTCCGTAATGATGACAATGGCAATAGCAGTAATGCATTTGGAACAGTGAAATCCAGCATCTTATGCAATGCTGGAGTCATCATTAAACTTTCCACAAGCATTTCCTTGACATTAGACAGGAGTAGAGCCTCCTTAAATTGCTGGTAAACTTTGGTCTCTGCAAGAATCTGTTCAGTAGAGAAATTCAAATGCTGCTTTCCTTGGTCACTGTATATACAGAGCCTATTAACACCACCTACAAAGACAGGCACCCAGCCCATCACCATTACCTCTTTCTGAGGTGTATCTTATGCTGAAGTTCCCAGTCTCCCAAGGATTTGGGTGCATTTAAAGCATGTACTACAAAACAGTGTATCAGACTGCATTTGTTCACTAAATATACTTGCTTTCAAGCATTTTTTTAAGGAAGAAGGTGGATTTCTATTGAGATCCATTATTATTTTCAGTGTCGTTGCTGCTACCATTATCACTCATTTTTAAAATGAAGCATAGAAATCAGATGGGAAAAAAAAACCACTTTCTAATCAGAAAAAAAGTCTCCAGACTTCAACTAAGTTGTTGCATCTACAGACCTACATGCCATTACAAATACACTTAGTTTCTATAAATAAAAAATATTCTAACCTGATGATGAAGTTATTTCTTCATCAAGGAAGCTAATATGCTTTTCAGAGAAACATAGATTCAAATGCATGAACAATAAAGGGAAAAGTGCCTACTTCTGTGAATTGTTAACTTGCCAGTGGTTCCGCTCCAACATTAAATGCCGTGGAGGTACTGCTCAAAAGAGGTTTTACCTTACAAAGAACTATGGCCTGCAAGTAGGACAATACTCCATTTTACTTGTCAATTTCTAGGCTTTATACAGACTACAAGTTTTCAAATCTTTTTACCTTTTTAATGTTTAAAAATATTTTTGTATACGGCTACCGGCAAGTATAAAGCTGGCACACACAAGTATATGGAATTATGGCATTTTGTATACATAAGGATCTAATCTTGCATTGGCATTCAGTGACAGAGTGTACTATGAAGAACACGTTGTTTCTCTTGAAAGACAGTTTTAAAGAAATTTAAATATATTAAAGCAATTTCTGTTACCTGTCTGTTACAGGAGTGTTTATCTACATTAAGAAAATTATTCAAGGCTAGCTTTGAGTTGGTTCACGCATGAGGTAACCTGACTTTTTTCCCCTCGTGAAGATGTGGTTTACTATTCTTTACTTTAGCCTAACTAGGCAAGCTTAATTTTAAATAGGAACTCGGAATGGATTCCAGCTACTTAAATCAGGGGAAGAAAAAAAAAATAAAGAAAATTCCTGGATTTTAGCTTGAATAAATGTCTAAGTCAGATAACACTGCAATGTGTTATCTGAACTTAGCTTACCTTCAAAGGCATTTCCTAGCATAGGCCACATGGAAGACTTATTCTCACACACTTAACACTTAATATAGTCTTTATTTACAGATCACTGACAGGAGAGTGCCAAGCAGTCCATAATAAGCCAATCTGTTTCTGTGAAATAATATTATACACTAAATAGGAAAAAGTACACAGTAGCTACTTTATCATAAAAAAAAAAAAATAGTGCAAACTTACCTTTAATGAAGAACCCCTTTTAATGAATTCCTGCACTGTATAGGAATGTAGTAAAGTATCTGAAGCTGTAAAAAATTCCCATTAAAAATCTCCCATAAAACTTAAAAATGGACAAACTGATTTGTCTCAAAATTTATACAAAAATAACTGGATTGAGAATTTATATGCCAAGTTTCCACTTGGAAAGAAATTTTAGGAGCAGCTACAGTTACAAAATACTAAAAATGAAGGTTCATAATGTTAATGCTGTCCAATTCTATACTTTTCCAGTGCTAGCTGGAAGCATAGATGCTCACAGTCTGCAAGAATCTGAAGCTTTCTTTGATAAACTCTTCTGTAACCACAAATAAATAACCACCTTTCCCAGTTTTTCAGCTCAGTACAGCTAAAAATACTGAAATTCCTATCTTGAAAATTTCCTGACTTCCCAGAATAGCTTTGAAGTGGGAATCATTATAATTCATGAGTGAAAATGCATTATAAGGGCTAATGAGACATGAATTATGGTCCTTTTTTTTTTTTTTTTTGTTAATAGATCATTGCAAACTTAATTTTCTCTTTTCATTGCAAATTGAAGGCATTTGTTTCAGATTATTTATCTAATATAGGATGAAGAAATAGCAATTTAATAAAATCGTAGATGGTTTTCATTACAGTTTAGCAAAAAGTACTGACACTTCCAGAAATCAATTCAATACTTGGGTAAAGCAATTTCTGTACAGCAGTAGGCCAAAGCCAAATATGAAATGAAACTGGTGGTTAAAATAAAGTTCCTTTAGCCTATGCTGTTCTTAAGATTTTTTTTACTAGATTGTTTCCACAGGGAATCAAACAGCTTATTTCTGATTCATGCTTTTTCCTTTTCCAGGAGTGGTTCCCAGTATAGTCATCTTTGCCAGTGGGACCAAATCATGGTTGTTTCAGGACAGCATTCCAAATTTAGTCCCATGATTCAAGCCACCATCTGGTTTTAAAGGGAAAACTCTTCTCTGTGAAAATATTAACTTGAAATGTCTTTGGTCTAGAGTAATAATCATGTTAAGGACAGAGTGAGTCCATTATCCACATGGAATGGGTAGAGGCTTTGATAAACCAGTAATAAGCATCATACTGGTCACTGAAGATTGTTCTTCCACACTTGCTTTCTTATAAAAGGGAACTTTAGGCTCATTCAAGAATTTTGCTTCCACTGTGACTAACCAACAGTGCATTTATTTCCATCAAAGGCAAGGGGCTGCATTTAGTGCAGTGCCCACAGAACAGGAAATGGAATGTTCAACAAAGGTTGACCTGCTCCTGGAGATTTTTGTCGAAGTTGCTTTTGTTCAGAATGGGAAGCAGGGTTCCTCTAATTGTGCCATTCCCATTCTTCTCATTACAGTCTTTTATATATTCAAATGGATGCATTCATTTAAAACTGACCGAGCTTTGAAAAAAATGGCACAAGAGGCACAAGCGTTGGGAACTGGAATGGAGATGACCTCTTGTAGGAAGAAAAAAACCCCAAACAAACAACACACCAAAAAAAACCCCAAAACAAAACAAAATAAACAAAAAAACACACGAAAAAAACCACCAAAACCAAACAAACAAACAAACTAAAAAGCAGAACCAAGAACACATCCAGTAGACGCATGGGTTGTGCTCTCGAGTGCCACCTACTGGAGTCGGAACCATGAACTGACTGTTCAAGCATCTTGAGCGACCAAGTACTCATGTCAGATCTCTCATCACACATATAAATACATATTTATTTAGACTATTCCTATTTAGTTGTACTCGTTTATGAATTCTAAAGCAGGGAAATCCAAGGGTGTCTTGCAGACTGTTTTTAGAAGGGTATGCTAATGTAATATTTATACAATCACGTTGGCATTCATCTTTAATGCACACAGACCACCATCCAACATCCACAAGCATAAGTGCTAATCCTTTTGCCAGCCTCCACAAACCTATGTGGAGCTCTTGAAATGGCTTTTGCAATTCAACAGTGTTAACCAAAGCACCTAGTTAGAGGGAAAATTCTTTATCCCATCTTTGAAACAGGCAAAAAGAAAATTGATTTTCAAGCATACTTTATGGACAAAGGAAAATAAACTGTGTATAGCACTATTATATAATACTGGGGTTATTTGCTTTCATTTTCCTTCCACATACCTCAAAGAATTGTAAAGAGACTAAGAAGTATTATCATCACCATTTTCCACAGAGGGAAACCAAAAGAGGGAACTAAAATGGGGCTGGTTTTTTCTTTCAAGTAAGGCAGTCACTTAAAATGGAAAGAAAACATTTCAGGAATTCTCACTTCTACATGCTGTTTTTCAGATCACTGTTTAAAACAGCATGTTTGAACTGATTGCTTTCATACTAATTCAGGAAGTTGACATTTCTAAATAGCTGCATACAAATGTCTACTTAAGTATAATTTTACAATCTCTTTGGAAAATAATGGTATCTGACGCTGAAGAGCTATGTCAGAAAGAAGACCAGTTACATTAATTCCTAGTGTAAATTCCTGTCACAAATTAACACTACAAAATGCTGGTGGTCAGTTGGTCAGTTTCATACACAGCTATATGAAAGGTTCCCTGCACAACGACCATTATTGGTCTTCAGCTATCAACTTAGTTTCAGGTTTGGCCTTCTTTCAGGAAGATGAATGTATTTAATACTTAAATACCTAACAAATTACAGGCAAACTAAAAAACTAGTATTATTAGAAACACTAATTTGCATGGTCTGTGTTTTTCACTACTATGTGGCAACTAAGTTCTAAAATTCTACTTGTAACTACTATCTAGTTATATAATCTTTGTAATAAAAAAAACCCTAGAGAACTCAAAAGCATTGAGATAATTGACTGATCTCATTTAGGGGATAGTGATGACAAATGTAGATACAAGGAATAGGGAAGAAAAACGATGTAGTAAAAGAAAAAAGCAAAGATCCTGAAGCTTTTAAAGGCCTGACCTGATGTTAATAGCTAATAATGTTGAAACAAAATTAAAAAGAAAAAATAAAAATTGGGAAGGAATCTCTAGCCAAGTGGCTTTGTCTTACTGCAAATGAAAAGCAGTGTGCTACAGCCCTTACAGACAGGCCGGAACTGGTGAACAGGGAACACCAAACACCCTCCCATTCTCTAGTCAAAAGAGAACTGAACTTGTGTTACACAATCTAACCCTTCCCAACAGCTTGGAGTCCCATTTATGGGAGGGCTGCCTCTCAAATCACTTCCAACATACACTCAGGGTTAAGAAAGGGATAAGCACTGTAGCACAGTGCTTTCTATGTAAACCCTGGTGAACTAGCAACAAACCATCCCACAATTTAGCTATATGCTGCTATTAAATATTAGATTACTGACAATGTGGAACTGCTTGCACTGTGACAAAGCTAAACTAGGTGGTGCCATTCAGTGAGGTGACTTTTAAGGAAGTGAAGCCTGGGATTGTGTCAGGCAGACTGGAAACACAACTGCAGCACTGCCCAGCTTGCTTCTGTCTCGGTATCAGCACATCTCTCAACTCAGAAATAATAGTTAACACTCGGGCCTAAAATCACTTTTGCCAGTTCAAATTTAAAATGAAACTGTGCTGGTTTAAATAGGGTCTTCATGCTGTACAAATATTTTATCATCAATGTGTTTTTCAAAACTATATTGATACATCCTTGAAATTGTCAAAGTCTTGATTTGGGAGATATCTTTTTTTTGCAATAGCAAGCTTTGCTGATTTATTTCCTCATAAACTTCACTTTTCAAGAAAATCAAAAATGTAAATCTGCTCCTGGTATTAATTGTGGCTGCTTCTGCCACCACAGAAAGCGAGCAAAGGAGGTTACTGGTCTGTGATTTGGAAACTCCTTTGCCTACCATGAGCTGGGTGGCCCTAAGCACAGCTCTCCTGCAGGCTCTATTTGTTATTTGTGAAGCAGAGATAATAGCATCTCCTTGCTTGCTTCACAAGTGTTGTGAAGTTAAACATAATAAACCCTCGGGAAACTGTGGCCATAAGAAGAGTGCAGCAGCAAAGGCAAAAATTCAGGGCACATTTTATCTTGCTGGCAAATCACTGCTCTCAGAGCAGTAAGGCAAACACATCCTTGGTGTAATGACAGGTAGGGTTGCAAGTAAAATGCATTTGGCCTGTTGCTTTTAACTGGTATTGTTTCTGTTGCTAGCTTTTCAGGACACTGCAATCAAATAATTATTGTTTCCTTGGTTGCCAACTATTTTTCTTTTATTAGTAATACCGACCTTTGTTTATTCTTCTTCCTCTCATGGGAAATTTCAACACGCCTCCAGAAGGGATGTTGTATGACTCTCATTTATAATGGGATCACTCCCTTTCTTCCCAGGGGAGGCTCTTTCCATTTTTTCCCTTCTGTATTTGTAGACAGGGACACCAAGTCAAATCTCAGCTGTGTTCACATTCATGTGATCTGAACAAGATGAACAGATCAGCAGTTCTCACACATTTGCCTAGGAGACGTACAGCTGAAGAGAATTCATCTCAGACACCATTCCATTTAAACTGTTTAACATTCATTCTGGCAACATTAGCAACAGACCATATAGAAAAGTACTATCAAAAATGCAGTTTTTGTGTTTTTCCTTTCCCTAATGTAGTGTTTTCTGGGGTTTCACATATTTGATTTCATTGCTTTTTTTGCTCGTCACTTCCTACTTGTTTTCTCACCCTTCCTTCTTCACTAATGCATGCGTTTTACTGTGTCCTCAGTCTTACTCACTCATAGCTTATTTCTTGGTGTGGTTTTGTTCTCTTTAGTTACTCCTCCACCTGATCATCCTCTTTCAGGTACAAAGTTTATTCTCCCTTCTTATCATGAACTACTACCCTTTGTTCTAGAAAATCCTTTTCTTTCTCTAGGTCATCATGTACTTCTGTCACTCTCATTTGTAGCCCCCAGCTCCACTACTGGCAACTCCTGCTGATGACAGATGTCTCACAATCAGCTGCAAGCCTTCACTTGGCTCCAAGCCCGAGGGAAGCTGCAGACTTTTTTCACATTTTCTCTTTGCAGCAGCACTTTTATACAGATTCAGCAAAGTCACCTTTTCCTGAAGTACAGCTTCTTAGAGAATTCCAGGTCCCTTTGCACCACCAAGACTGAATACCTGTAGAAAACAGCTTGAGAAAAATTGCAGACAATGCTATCCAACAGGGTGAGTAACTATGGATGGCATTTTGCCCTGGGAGTCCTGTTTTGAGCAGTCAGAGCATGTCAGTGCATTATTTCATTGCTTAATATACACAGCAGGAGCTCCGGACTTGAGTGTGCAAACCTTCATCATACCAACCCTAAGCTACATACATCCTCCCCCACCATCTATTGCAATACTTTTAACTCTTCCCACGCCTGCTGTGCCACTCAACCTCACTATTACCTTCCCCTGCTCGTTTCTTCTACTTATCTTTGGCAAGCCAGAAAGAATACATAATAGTTCAATTAGGAAGTAAATGAAGAGATTCTAGGGTGTGCTCACTCATTAACCAACTAGCAGGAAAGTCTACAAATTCAGATTGGCTAGATATTTCAATGCTATATACATTCAGATTGGCCTGCTGCCTATCTATCAGATGCTGGCAGCTACATGCCAGTCTTCTAGCCTGTAAAAAAATGGCCTAAGGGGCTGTGTCTGTATAGGTCCAATAAACAAAGTAATTGTGTCAACTTCTGGCCTGCCCTTTCCGCAGTATCTATGTGTTCCTGAGCAAAGAAGCCAAAACCAAAGAACTGCTAACTCAGCTCTACGTGACATTACTGGCTATGTCTGCATTATTCTATTTGCAATAGAAAGTGTGTGAACTAAGAGAGCAGCTGCTGAGAAACAGATGCCTACCCTACATGTTTTTGGGAAGTGCTTTACTTTCCACTAGCTCTAGACCATTCCTGCAGACTGAAACCTCATAACCAGATTGAGACCTTTCAAGCAGAAATATGGTTCAGTATGTGTTCAAGAAGAAATATTTAGCTTTTAAGATTTAATTTTATCCAAGAAGAATCCAGTTTACCTAGTCTGAGACCACTCCAATACAATCTGATTGATGTTCAGAAATTTGCTTCAACAGCAAAACCACCACCTCTTATCCTAGCTGAAATGTTACTGGTTCTTCTATTACAACCATGTTCCTCCACCCTGTCACAATCAGCAGTGCCTGACCTTAAAAATGAGTTGCCTAAGTATTCTTTAAATGTTTCAACATGGTACGGGCAGCTTTTTTCTTCTTCCTTAGCTGCTTCCTCATCTTTAAAAAAGGGACACAAACTCCAATAGAGAACTGCCCAAATACAAAAAACCCACCGTACTGTGTGTTGCAATGGTTTAAACCATGGAAGGATATGTTTCATACATTCATAACTTGGTAATTAAGGAAGAGATAAAGGAGAAAGAATGGTGCATTCTCTTCCATACATGGCCGAGATTATAACCCAAGAATTCATAAAACTGCAATTAGCATTTGTGTAATAGATGCCTTAAACCAACTTTATCAAACTTGTATTCCAGCACAAAACTCTGTCAATGGCCAGCAACCAGATACACATTGATGCCAGCTTGATCTCTAGAAAAGTACCTAGACATTAGACATTCCACTCATTTGGAAGCCTATCCTGCTCTAACACATTGATGTCTTAGACACAGACCCAAGTGAACCAGGTCCCAGGCTCACATTGAAATTTTGAAATCAATGCATGGCAGGGCTAGTGGCAGATTAAATACACTGTGAACAGATCCTACAGAGTACAGCTGAGTACAGTTGTGTACAGCATGACCCTACACAAGCAGTAGATCAGATGAGGGCACCCAGTGTTCAGAGCCTTTTTGGGATCAATCAATAAAGCCCCGTTCCAGTACTCCTGAAGTCAAGGTTATGCTTGTAGCTCTGTGGCAGATCATCAGCTAGGACAACAAAGTCAGGCACATCACTCAAAAAAATACAATTCAGTTCAACCTGCACAATTCCTATCATAGCAGTTTAGATTATCAAACCATCTGCAAACAAGTACTACTGATATAATTTAGGAATATAGGACATAAGAAACAATATTAGAGTCAAATGACACACGCCACAACACTTTTGATGTCTTCCAAAACGAGTGTAGACATTCTAATAATAAAATCCCAGAAAGATGGACTTCAAAATGTCTGTTTTTCTCTTTAGTATTTTGTTTCTCTTAAGACAATTTGGAAAAAACCTCTACAGGTACAGTCTACCAGCTTCTGCTATGTTAATGAGATTTTCATAAAAACTTGAAAAAGAAGTTTAAAAGCTTTTGTTAAAATTAAACTGCATAATAAAAATGCATCATGCCCAAATGCTTTATTTCTTCAACCTTTAACCTAGCTAGTCAGGGAAATGAATTAATGAATCAACTTGCAAAATGAAGTGCTACTTCTGAGAATTCAGGAGGCAGAATCTGGCACTCAGAAGACTTCCTGCTTAGCTGGCTTACATATTTGTCTTATACTTTTTAGTAAAACAGTTTAGGAAAGTAATAACTGCTTTTTTCTGCCCATTAATGTGTGCAAATATTAATTTTAAAGTTCATCAATTTGCATAGTGGTAAGAAAAAAAAGAGGTTTCATCCAACTTTTTTTTTTTTGATAGAATTTTAATAGAATAGCTGTTAATATTAAAAAATGCTTCAGGGTCAATTTTCATTAATTGTTGTAGCATTGATTTGATTTTTAAGTGTAGGTAGGATGCTTTTCCCATACCTGCAACCCCATTTTTATCATAAACAAGTTGCTTCTTGACTACTTTTCCAAAAAAAAAAAAAAAAAAAAAAATCACTCCCAGTCATTTTTGCATTCATACAGAAACAGTGGTGCTGCTAGACATATTAGAGTGTTTAAAGAAATGAGGAAAAAAAAAAAGAAAAAAGGAAAAATTATGTTTATAAATAAAATATGCAAAATATTCTGGATATAACATTTCCTCTGCTGGTATTTCATCCAAATAGTTTTCCGAAATTAAAGAAGAATTAGGAATTCATAAAATACATATGCTAAGTAGGAGTCACCCAGCCAAGCGGAAATGCTGCAGAGAGAGGAGGAGGTGTGACTGTCACCCCGTTAAAGCCAAGGTGTCCCAGTCAGCACCGCAAGGATGACACCTCTGTCTATTCAGGAGCCAAACATTTTGAGTCCTTTCCCGAGGGCAGTATCTGCAGCAGCCTTTGAAGAACTGAGCATGTCTCACCCTTTTTGAAACACAGCTGCCGTGGGAGGGGAGATGTGATGCAACACCCAGGCAGCTGCAGCACCTGCCAAGTTTGGTGCTTTAGCTCTCAAGATCGGCCTTGTTTCTTTTCTCATGATTATAATAACAAAATTCAAAACCAGACTTTATTGAGTAGAGACTTAAATGCAGGGCAAATCATCTCCTCCCCCTCCTTCCCAGAGTCCCACAGTCATTATGGTACAACTACATTGCCTCCTGCACCTCAACATAGACTCATAGAATCATAGAATTGGCTGGGTTGGAAGGGACCTCAGAGATCATCAAGTCCAACCCTTGACCCACTACCGCTGCAGTTACCAGACCATGGCACTGAGTGCCACATCCAGTCTCTTTTTAAATATCTTCAGGGACAGAGAATCCACTACTTCACTGGACAGCCCATTCCAGTGTTTCATCACCCTCTCGGTAAAGAAATTCTTTCTAATATGCAACCTAAACCTCCCTTGGCACAACTTAAGACCGTGCCCTCTTGTCTTGCTCAGAGTCGCCTGGGAAAAGAGACAACCCACCCCGTGGCTACAACCTCCTTTCAGGGAGTTGTAGAGAGTGATGAGGTCTCCTATGTTTCAAAACATGTTTTGAAACAGTGGATTTCAAGAAATGCGATTGAGGAAGTGAAAGGGGACGTGCATCTAATTCCCTTCCCACCTTCCTCCAGCCTAGACTGGCCTAGTGATTACCATACTGTCATGTGAAAGAAGAGACACTGATATGAATGAGGACACACCCAAACCCAATTCTGTGGCCTGCACAACAAGTCCAACCACTATGCTAACCACCTGATCCTGACCAAACTGGGTTTGAGTAACAGTGTCTGTTGCTACTCTGGTTTTGTTTTTTTTTTTTTTTTTTTAAAGGAATTATCCAAGTATTCACATTGGATCAGTGCCACATGAGGCTTGTATGACACCTCAACACATTTCTGATCGAGACCCTAAGTTACACATCCCAAATACTCTAACTGCTACAAAATCTTTCAGATAAATCAGAATATGCCTACAGATTCAAAGTGGTTCCATGATTAATGCAGCTGCTGAAGAAGGTTAGTTGGATTTTTACTACTGTCAGTCTCCAACAAACCAAGTCTTAGGTCCAGATATAAATACTTACATGTGATACTAAATCTGCATACTGCATATAAAAATCAGTGATTTTTTAAAAAATACTATAAGAAAAAGGCATATCACTATGAATACACAGCTTGCAGATCAGTGTCTCAGATAGGATAAAGACATAATCACCACCTAGAATAGTGTTCAAGTGCAATTTTTTAGGACATAAAACTATGCAATGTGAAAAAAGCAAGCAAATGAACATTCCTTCTTTGACACAGAAATAATAAAACTGTCCAAACACTGTGGTAAGTGCATTTACATTAAATAAAAACTGTAAAATATCCTGATATTTATAATTAATGCAATTTTAAAATACCCACATTTGGCAAAATAAATTTGGCAATTTTATTATCTAAAATTAAATTTTATGGAAATGAAAATATATTTAAACTAATGTAATATATTAAAGTAATGTTTTAAGATAGCTTTATCATACATCCACACACTAGTCCTGATTACACAAGTTATGCCTTTTTCCATATCCAAACTAGAAAACACTTCCAACACCACTCTGCACCATGTTGTTCACTTTCCAATGACAGGATTATCATCTGAACATATGGAAAAATAAGTACTTTAGCTAATAATTATACTTATGTATACAATCTACACAGTATTTCTGTACAATGTGAAAACACTTGCCATTTTATTTCTCATTGTTTCAATTAAATGTGTTTCTTTTCCCTTTTCACACAGTCCTTCGCAACAGCAGTCTTAATGACTTTTCTCTTTAGAGAAATATCTTTAGAAAAGATATTTCCCTTTCTGCCCACTGTTCCATGCTCCAGCCATGCCTTCCTTTGCCAGTTTTGCAGATGCTTCATCTCCCTACCTTTGCAATTTACAAGCTCAGAACTCCACGGTGTTGCTAAAAGAGAAACAAAGCAGATGACAGAAAATGTATAAGCATAGTAAGCAATTTCAGCATAGGTGTAACAAAAAGTGATTTAAGTTATACAACTTCTACACATGCACAGCTTCCATCACCTACATGGCACTCACCTACATGAGCACAGACTCATACTTTAAAAAACAAACAAAATCACCAACCCTGTATACATAGTTTCTGCCCTTTTAATAAACTCAGGCTGAAACAGCTACTTTGAAAAAAAAAAAATACACATATAATCGGGTTTTTTCTTCCCAAGAACTTAGCTCTTCTGTGCTGCTGCTGCTCTCTTACTACTTTAAGCAAGACTACACCAGATTACATTAAATTATATACCAAACACCTTACTCTTTTATGCTCTTGCTTTCTTTCTCTACCCACCCTCCAGACTTCTCCCATTTTAGATCTATTACAAAGATCTCACAATCCAGCTGTGCCACAGTAACACAAACCAAAGTAATCCACCTTTAATCTCCTAAAATTCCTCTTGACCTAGCTAATGCCAGAAGTGATGGTGTGAGAGCAGGTATGAACTGGAGATTATCAGAACACAGTATCTCCACAGGGCTACCCCCAAAAGGCCCACAGATTGAGAAATTTCATGGGATGACAGCAGCCAAGGCAAAGAAGGGTGAGGTACTTCAATTATGCCACCATTTGGCTGTCAAATAAGGTGTTTTTCAACTGTTAGGCAACCATTTTAAGAAGCAGATTATGCATTTTAATGTAATGAGAGAAATTAAAAAGGAGGAAAATAATGTAAAAAACCACAAGAGTGTGTAAAAATGAAGTATGGCTAGCAAATCATACCTAGCATACTGATTTACATATTTAAAAACTTAAAAATCTAATATTTAATCCAGAAAAAAATTTCATGAGTTTAATCAAATATTGAGTATTTTGAGAGGGAACTGACATGAGAAATTACCACTTTCTTTTTCAACTAACTGAAAATGAGAAATTAAATTATTTCATGAAACAAAGCTCTTTAAATTTAGAATTCATTAAAACTTCATTTACTATAGTTCCATATCAATTGTAACTACAACAGAGGGAGGGCTAAATATTAATATTTTATTACTACTAGACTGGAAAAAATAAGGTAACAGGCTAAGAAAAGAAAAAAAAAAAATCACAGATACAAATACTCTTCCACCACTCTGTCAGATCTCAGGAATGTATTTTTAAGAGGAAAAGAAGCTTTTTCCAGAAGTACTAGAACTTAGTCCTCATAAATAACAAAGTAAATGGACTAATTACCTTGACATACTATAGGTATTAAAAATCTTGTGCTCTTATTAATTCAGGAGTTTAAAAAAAAAAATTAAAATGCAGCACTACAATAATGGAATGGGGGAAATTATTTCATTATACCATATTTTATAATTCCACACAATCTATCATCATGAATGTTCTCATATTGTATATTGCATTTTACAGCTCTGATGAACACTACTAAACAGCAACAGAATTCCGCAGTCCAAAATTGTATTTCCTCAGACAACCAGGATGCTAAATATAGGTTCTGTTAATAGTGGCTTACCAAGGAAAAAATTCAGCTTCTGGTGAATATTTTAAAAACTCATTTATACTTAAAACTTGCTGTAAAACAATTAGTGAGGTCCCTCCCCCCATATTCCAGGTCAGGTTTGGTACATCCAATATGGAATGTTAATACTGATGAAATTATGACAAAACTTTTCAGCAGAACCTATTGCATCATATGAATTTTAAAGCTCCAGTACTCAATTGGAGCCAAGCTGCCATAGAAATGATGCCAACTGGAAACTCACCCACCCGGTCTGGAGCTCGACTTCCTTAGTTACCCGTTTCATGAACTTGCCCCAGGGCTAGACACAAATAAATGGGACCAGGGTCTGTGACTGCAATTCCTGCCAGGCAGGTACCACAGTGTCCATTACTCTGCTGTTACTTGGAAAGCAGTTGGTCAAAGATGCCTCAAGTTTATTTATTTTTGGTGCTAATTAGAAATAGTCTGAATTTCAAAATAAAAATGTCCTGGCTCAAGAAAAGTAAGAGAAGCCAGTCAGAGGAAAAAAAAAAAAAAAAAAAAAAAAAAAAAAAAAAAGAATTAGACCTTTTAGATGAGACTGGATTTTGTCCAGCAGTTAAAGGAATGTTTTGCAAAACGTAATTACACTTACTAAAAACGTAGACTTGGGCAAAAAAATAGAATCAAGCAAAAAAAACCCACAAAAAAACAAAGCCCCAACAACAACAACAACAAAAATATAAACAAGCAAACTGTCCCCCCAAAGCACAGTCCCCCCCAAAAAAAGCAACGAAACAAAAAATCAACCAACAAAAAAACCCCCACAAATTGTGAAAGATAACAAGCAGCTAACTTCACCTGAAAGTAAAAAACAGCCTTAACCATCTATAACTTGCACCAGTTCACCTGAAATCATGAGTATTTAGTATTTTCCATTGCAAACGCTGTTAGAGTAATATAAAGATTTAACAACTATAAAGCATCGAGATACATTCCTTGAGAATTGAGATAAAATCTTTGTACAGGGATGGCTACGGAACCACTAGTTCGCTCTCCCTCTAACCTGAAGATGCTTCCTTTGCCTTCATACCTGTTCCCAATAAAGGGAAACACCCTGCACAGGTAAACTCCCCCTGGACACTTAAACCAGCCCCTCACTGTACCACGTTAGACATGAGCTACAACAGATTCCAGCCCCTTGGTAGCTCAACCCAATGCCTCAAAGCCCCCCTTACCTTTCCTCCTCAGCCCCCTCCATCCCCCTCTCCCCCATCACCCCGGGACTCCTGAGGATGCTGCCCTCCCCGCGGCCGGACCGCTCACACTCCGCTAACGGGACTACGGAGCGGCAAGTACAACGCCACTGCAAGCGGAGCACCTCACAGACCCCTTGAAAGGCTGACGCTGACACCAGACCCCTCACCCGCCCCCCAAAAACACCCCCCCAAAACGCTGCCGCCACCAGCACCGGCACCGAGCGCCCGGTACACTGTGCGCATGCGGGAAGTAACAGCGCTGCCGGCCGAGGGTGCCTCCTGGAGCGAGGCCCCCTATTGGTTGCCGAACATTGCCGAGTGCTTTCGGGCTTCTCCGGCTCGACGCCGAAGGCAGCGGGCAGGGGAAGGTACGGCTCGAACGCGGCGCAGTGCATTGTGGGGCGGAAGAGGAGAGTCACCGTTCGGCTAGGGGCCGCCATCTTGCCTGCGTCCGGACTCGGTCCCGCTTTCGGGGCCTGCTCCCGCTCCTCGCAGTGCAAAGAGGTGAAAAAGGAGAGGACGAGGAGCCCGCCCGGGCGGTGCTGATGCGTGCGGAGCGTCCTCGCACCTCTATCTGACGCCGCTAGGGAAAGGGGTAGGGGTGGTTGGGCGGTCGCCGGTGCGGCCTCTCCTCTGCCGGGATGGGTCGGTCCCGCAGCCGGAGCTCGTCCCGCTCCAAGCACACCAAGAGCTCCAAGCACACCAAGAAGAACCGGAGCCGATCGCGGTCCCGCTCCCGGGAGAAAGAGAGGGCGCGGAAGCGCTCCAAGTCCCGGGAGAGCAAGCGGAACCGGCGCCGGGAGTCCCGCTCTCGCTCCCGCTCCAACACGGCCCCTTCCTCCCGCCGCGACCGGGACCGAGACCGTGATCGCGCCTCCTCCCCGCCCGATCGTATCGACATCTTCGGGCGCACGGTGAGCAAGCGCAGCAGTTTGGACGAGAAGCAGAAGCGGGAGGAGGAGGAGAAAAAAGCAGAGTTCGAGCGGCAACGGAAAATGTGAGCCCCGGGTTTGGGATGGGGGCTTCGGGGGGGGCGGCTATGGGAGGGGGTGGGGGGAAAGGGGAGGAAGGGAGGTTGCTCGGTGCCCCGGTGCTTTTCTCTCCGCGCCTTTCTTCTCCAGACGGAGGCCGCCTGCGATGAGGGTAAAGGCGTTTAGGCCCTGGCCGAGGCCTTAACCTCTGCCTGTTTTCCCGCCATCCTTCCTAAAAGCCTGGCTGCTTCAGGTGCGCTAGAAGCCGCCCACTCGGGTGCCAGCCCCCAGCAGGCTGCCCTTCCCCCTGCCCGGCGGCTCTGCTGGCTGCCGATCTGCCGCAGCTCCCCTGTGCTGCTCAGAAACCTCCCTCTGCTGTGGAAGCCTCTGCACCCCGCAGGCTTTGTGCTGCCCTGCCCGCCCCTCCCCTTTCTGCGTGCAGCTCTTTTTGCGTCGAGCGGAGGCATCCGGAGTTGCCCGACTTAAGGTTTTAATAAATACTATGCAACGGTTGTGTTAACTTTGAAGGGTTTGGGGTTTTTTGGTCTGTTGTTTTTTCTTTGAGTTTTGTTTTGTTTTCTATTTTTAGTTCCTTCCCAAATGGGACACTCAGATCCGGTGACTTGTTTCATTTGAAACCTTTCACTTCTTCCGCTTTTCTTGTGGGGGATGTGGTTGTTTAGAAAGTTTACACGGATGGGCCAGTTATGTTATCATGAACGTTGCATGTGCATTAATTACCTAGCAATATTGTTGCGTTGTGAAAGAGACCTTTTCGCAGCATGGGTAACGGTTTTAACAGTTGCGATAAAATGGTTCTTGTTCTTTGGATGTTAACTTTGCTCATTGGAGCACTGAATCCAGAAGTAGCACATGCTTGCAACTTGTGAAGCCAACTACTTGTGTTAATTCTCAAGTGGAGTTCTGAGTTCTGATTCGGGGATATTGTTCTAATGAAATACTAACGGCAGTTCAGAAATTTGATTATACTGAGTGGTCACTTTCATTTTTGTTTGTCAATAATCACTTTTGCTAACTCCAGAATTTGACAGCCGTGCCATCAAACAGTTGCATAGTAACACAAACACGTGAAAATGTGTGTTTGAATTTAAAAAATACTTTTTAAGTAATTTACCCTAATTTTGGGGTTTATGGTTTTACTCAGCAGCGAAATAAAAGTATTCCATGCATATCTGCATGAAGGATTGGAATGTGCTTAACAATTTAAGAATACAGTGAATGGTTTATCTTGGTATTCTGGACTTCTTTTGTTACATATATGTTGTTTATTATGTAAAGGGATTTAAAGATTGATAAGAACATTAAGTTAATAACAAAACATATCTAAATTAAAACATCAGATATAGCACAGAATATTATGGTTAGTATGTGTCTAGGCTTTAAAAGTTGAAAGAGAGAATCTGTTCAAGTGCCTATGGAAAATAAAGTGTTTATAATCTTAAATATCTTTAAAACATTTGCTTCCATTTGTGCTGTGAAGTACTCACAACTGAATGAACTGTAGTTAATTCAGTAATATTAGATGTAGCAACACATGTTTTAAGTCGGTTTTCCATAGTAAAGGTTTCTATATAAGTTAGCTTTGAAATTTTAAAACACCCACAGAGTCTGTAAACAAGGAATATGATATTTGACTGATATTAGCAACAGAATAGTGAACTTCTGACGGAGAAACAGTGTTGGGGAATACTGGGTGTAAAATTTTGATGCTTCTAGAATGTGGTTTACATTTCAAAAAGGAAAAGTAAATCATAAGTAGAAAACCATGATGTTTGAGTAAATAATCTGTAAATTGTATTATATATACTAGCATATACTCATATTAATGAAGGAAAGAAAATATCAATGAATTAGATACCAGACAGTTCATCTATTGAAAGTTACTTTCTTCTCATGTGTGCTTAAATCTTAATACCTTGCTTACCTTCTACTTTTTCCTAATATGCTAGTTTCCTATAAATGTTTTGCAAATGTGACTGGTTTTTTCCTCTGAAATCTGATAAAATGCAACCAGTTTCTGCAGATTTTCTGAAGTCAGCCTTTACAAATTAAATGGAGCATACTAAAATATTTTTACAGTGATACTTTTTTCTCTGGAGTCATGGTTCAGTAGATCAGGATGATAAGGCTACACTTGTATATAAAATAATGTAAGTTCATGCAATTTTTAAAAATCAAGGAATGGTTACTTTAAACTACATAGTAAATAACTGAGATTATATCTGTTTATTACTTGTTTTTGAGAAACTCAACATTTGCTTGAAACTTATTGTTTATTTGTATGGAAGTATATTATCTCGCTGCATAGGCACAAGGTGGTCTTATCAGTGAACTTGGACAATAAACATTTACTTTTTTCTGTTTCACTTTTTTCTGTTTCTAGTGTTTCAAGAAATATAGTTGCTTACACTGAACAGTTATGATATACAAATCATATAGCCTATGAATGTGAAAAGATTTATTTGCCTGTTTAGTTAAATTTTAGTGGCATTTGTTGGGGTGAGAAGAATGAAATGTCTGCAGGCATAGTGCTTAATTTAAGTACATCATTTGCTGAGGATATTTCAAAACTTATTTCAGATATCTGTCAGGAAGATTTTTGTAACTGTACAATCAGGTAGCTTTTATTCTAGATTTCTCCGATGCTAAACATGAAGCTAAAAAAGCTGAATAAAACAAGTAAATATGAGCTTTCTGTAAAGTTACTTTTGTAGAGCAGTTTCTCACATGTGCTAAGCTCTGTTAGTACAGGGTGGTGAAAGTACTTGCAGCTAAATAAAAAAGCCATGAGGGAAGAAAAACCTTTTATTTTTAAATGTTTTTTAATTTTATAAAGGGTATTTAAAAATTGTCTTGTAAACTTTTGACTCTTCGCCTTTCATCCAAAAAGGATTGTAGGTAGCAATGGCCTGACAGAAATACATTAAGGAAGGTAGTTGATGTGGTTTGTTCTGGCTTTTTTTTTTTTTTTGTGGTGGTGGTCTTGGGGTTTCTTTATTCAGCTTTTCTGAAAACAAATTAAAAAACCCAAACCTCAAGAGACTTTGTGTCACTTTAGGAAAGGTGAATTCTGCCCTAACTTGACACTGGATAAGCTTACTATCTCTTGAGGAACGTAAGAATAAAAATTGTGTTCTGCAGCTGGATGTTTAAGTTTTGGGTTTCAAAACTTTACTGAAGGAGATGGACTATCCATTTGTTTCAGTACACTTTTGAAAAGAAGATGTATGTATAAGAGGGGGAATTTGTGAAACTTTCATCTTGGTATTTTACATATTTATTTAGATCAGTAATCAATACTCTTACTATCTCCTATTGCATGTGTGCAAATTGTATGCTGGGAAATCCAAAGTTATTAAATCCTGTAACTTTTTTTCAAAGTTGTATTTATGTGTCAATATAAGTTAAGACTTTTCAAGATAATCAAGAAAATGCAAACGTGAAAATGACAGAATATTAGGATATAGCTAGATCTTATGCTAACTCATGGATTTCTGGTGCTGACAGTCAAAAAGATAGGTTTATAAAATTGTTCTGTACTTCAGAGTACTTGGAAGTTCAGTTTCAAGGTTAAAAGAACAACTTTCTTCTCAAAGTAATTCTAAATTCTTTACATCTAAATAGTAAATTCTAAATTCAACTTTCTTCACAGTAATTCTAAATAAATACTACTACATAAAACACAGCTATACAGGATATGCTTTTGCTGGTCTTTGGATTTCTAATTGCCAGTTTTACTAGTGGTAATTCCTTCATTTGGTAATAAAGCTTCAGATTGACATAATCTTTCTGTGTCCTTATAAATGAAAACTTCCATCAGGGATCAGGCTAAGGGATAATGCTACTGCTAAGCAAAAATAAAAATAAGAAGACATGCAGAATTCAGAACATGGACAATTTTAAATGTTGAAAGGATTTATTTAGCACTTGGTATATTTTAGTTTAGATAATTATGGTAGAAACGAAGTGCTGCAATGAAGAAGTTAAGGAGGGTTGATATCTTTAAAGTATTATAAAGTACTTGGTTAGATACCTAGACTACAGATATAACACCTGAAATTCTTGTTAATATGTTCAAATTAGAAATTGTATTGCTTCCATCTTCTATTTTAGTTATCAAAAATCAGTCTGGTGCCTCTGAGGTGGTGGCTTTAAGACATGTTACAAAATGATCTTGCTACACATGGCTTAAAATTGAGACCATTTTTATTTGTTTCAGGGTGAAGGATGACCAAAAACAGTTGAGGTCTTTTTTTTTTCTTTGCTCGAGAAGCTGTCTTCATAGACTTAGTGTCTTGAGATAAGGAAAGATGCAAAATATGATACAGTCCTAATGGATTCCCTGTGGTAGAAACACTGCCTGAATATTCACTGGGTACAACAACATGGTCTTTGTGTGTTAAGGATATAAAACTGTTTGAGAGTGATTCAGTAGTGTGACTGATAACTGTGTATTTGAAAGAGTTTCTTTCAATGAAGCCGTTCTTTATTGATTAAAAAAAGTAATCCTCGTGTTTGCATTTTGTAGCCGTCAACAAGAAATTGAAGAGAAACTCATAGAGGAAGAAACTGCTCGAAGAGTGGAAGAGCTTGTGGCAAAACGTGTAGAAGAAGAGTTGGAGAAAAGGAAGGATGAGATTGAGCGAGAGGTTCTCCGCAGGGTGGAGGAGGCAAAGCGCATCATGGAAAAACAGTTGCTCGAAGAACTCGAGCGACAGCGACAAGCTGAACTTGCAGCACAAAAAGCCAGAGAGGTAACGCTCGGTCGTTTGGAAAGTAGAGACAGTCCATGGCAAAACTTTCAGTGTCGGTTTGTGCCTCCTGTTCGGTTCAGAAAGAGATGGAATACAGCAAATCTAATTCCCTTCTCGTATAAACTTGCATTGCTGCGAAACTTAATTTCTAGCCTATTCAGAGGAGCTCACTGATACTTAAACAGTTATTCTCCTAAAACCTGAACAAGGATACTTGATTTTTAATGGAACTGACCTACATATTTCAGAATTGTTTGAAACTTTTGCCATGGCTGCAGGATTTATCAGCGGTCCTTTCATTTTTGGGGAAGGGTATTGAAAATCTGTAATTATGTATCCTTCATTTGTTTCATGTTTTTTTTACTTAGACTGTAAGAGGCTTTTGCCTTCAGCTAGGCAAAAAGCAGGGTCCAGCAGTGAGCTGCAGTACCTGTCTTTAACAAATAGGTTTCTTACTCTTCATTTAAAATGAATGTTTTCCCTGAGCATACATTGGACTAATTCTGGGACTTCCAGCGTAAGCCCATCCACGTCTTCATGAAGGATCTATGTCCAAATCATTATATCCATTTTTAATAACTACTAACAACTCCTTTTTTTTTTCCCTAGAAGTTATAAAAGAGCAGGTTGCAGGTTGCCCTTGTCTGAAGTCAAGCTGAACATGTGACTTGGGTTTTTTTTGGTTTTGGGTTTTTTTGTTTTGGTTTGGTTTTTTGGTTTTGTTTTTTTTCTTCTTTTAATCAGCAGCTGGAGCAGAAGCTGAAAATGTCTTTCTGTGAGACAGTAATTTGCTACTACAGGCTTTGATGCCTGCCCGCACCAATCATTCCAGGATCCAGAATTTTCAGTACAAACTTTTAAACTATAAAGGAAATTTGTGCTAAATAGTCATAAATCTCAAATGCCTTTTTCACTCTCTACCTCCCATGCAGTTTATCTTAAATTAAAATTTTGATTGGCTTGCAAAAGTAAAAATGGTAGCGAGGAACCATTCCCTTTCAGACTAAATATGAGTTGTCTTTCACGTAGTATCTTTAAATCTAAAAAAAAAAACCCAACAGCCTGGAACACCAAGTTACAAGAGATATTAAGAATATTAAATTACACTTGTTTTTCAAATTTAAACCTTACTATGAAAAAATGTAAGTTGAATTTAGATGCCTGTAGTCAGCAAGTATTAATGTATAGAAGTTTTCATTCAATCAGATTGATACTTTTTTTTTTTTTTTTAAGAAAGTATTTTTGGCTATTGTCAATGTGATGTGGAGGTGTCTCATCAGTTCTTTATAATGCAGAGTAAGATTTCATACCTGGAGTGAAGTGTGCTAGCTAGTAGCTGGTTACTAGTCATAGTAAGAAGTTTTCATATGCTTGCTTTGTTCGTATTAACTTTTTTTCTTATACAGACACAAATCTCTGGCTAACTTCAAATCTCCCAAATATTAAAATAATTTGGATATATATTACGTGAACTGAAACACCTCAAAAACTTTAACGCAGTCTTCATATTTATGAGTTGCATAACAAGAGTTCCATAAAATTCACCAGGAAAACAACAATTACAAGGCTATTATTTCCTGATCTTGCCTTCCCTGGACTCCTGAATTCCAAGTTCAGACTGCAAATGACAGTTTCAGCTGTCTTAAAATTGTCAAAATATTGAATGTTAAAGTCCATTCTCCCCATGAAAGAAGCCCATAGCTCCATGAAGTATGGATTACCATTTGTATTTTTCACTAACAGTAAATGTATTTTTCTTATTAATTGTTTGCCTTAGGAATGATTTACATATTTTTGTTCCTTCTTATCATAAACATCTGCATTCCTCAGCTCAGCCTTCCTTGTATGTTGTTTCTTTATAAATGGTTGAGCTGCTGATGCAGGTATTGCCAAGCTAACAGTACAAATCATTTTAAAGAGGAAGCTGGCGCGTATGGCAGCCGAGGAGCACACTCTGCAGGACACTGGACAAGACAGTAAATATTCAACTTTTAATGCTGATTAAAGGAGTATAGGTAAAGAATACGTAGGTATACTTAATTGGTGAGACAAACTATTCACTTTATTTATCTTTTCTATATTACTTTTTAATTTGGTAAATACTATCCAGTTTTTGTAGTTGTCCGTGTTGATTTGTGTGATATTAAAATTGTAGTATTAATATTGTCAGGATTCTTTGATTAGGGAGGGTTTAGTTGGTTGCTGTTTGGACTGGGCGGGATGATTTAAATTGAGTACTAGAAACCAGTTTTAGTGGCTGCACAGTTTACCGTTGTGAGACAGAATAGGTGGCTGTAAAGCTGCCGCTTTAAGACAGTTCACAAAATAATTCTGAGAAAGATTAGTGAACATGCAGAAATGATTATTTTACTTTACTAACATCTTGCCCTGTCCTCCCATTTAGGAAGAAGAGCGTGCAAAGCGTGAGGAACTAGAACGAATACTAGAAGAGAATAATCGAAAAATTGCAGAAGCACAAGCTAAACTGGTATGTGAAGATGCAGTTACCCTTTCTGTAGGGGAATACAGGTCCTTCTGCCTCATTTGCAACACAATTAAATAAACAAATCGACCCTTTTTAGACTTTAGCTTGTCTGTTGCTGGTTATGTCAGTAGCATTGCAGTTCTCTTGAGCGTAAGAGGCCAGATCTTCAGCACTAATACTAGTCTGAAAAAACAGTTCAGGTGCATCTAATTTAGGGGAAGATGGCTGCCTGCAGAATTAAAAAGAAATACGTTTTTATATCTCGCAAGGATGGCTGAAAGAAATTTACAAATAACAGGAGTTCTAAAACAGAAGTGACGAATTCTGTTTTGTTGAGCAGAACAAGTACAAACTGGACTTGAGATGAGTATAATGCTGATGTACAATTGCTGAAAGAGACTTTCAGCACAAGCTCAAGGTATCTAACTTACGAAAGTGTAGCTGATGCTAGTCTCCAAGCCTGTTGATGCAGGTGCCTGCCTCATGAGAACATATAATGTGATTTAGCCAATTCTAATCAATTAATGATAAGCTAAACTAAGCTGCTTCTACATCCTGATTGAACTCTATCTGGTTCAATTACCCACCTAATCACACCTTTTTCAGGTGAAAGTGGATGCTGCTTAAAACTCTTTCCTTGAACTACGTCTGCTTTAGATCTCTTCCCATTTTACCCCTCTTCTCAACCTCTACAGTGGAAAAAGGACAAGTAGAAAATTTAAAGTATTAACTGACCTAGTGAACAAAATAAGCACATTTAGAAGAGCACTGGAATAGCTCTAAGAACCACAAGTCATTGTAAGGATTGACTTGTTACAAATCAAGTATAAATGGTCTTGAATTAAGAGGGGGCTTTAGGTGGGATTTGGAGTGGGGAGAACTGTTTGCTTCACTGTTTGTTTGGAGAGGGTCTGTTGCTTCATTATATTGTGCTTTCATCTGACATGTGGTGTGTCAGGACAGTTTATATGTATACTGACTTCCTTAATTAAAATGGGATTTGTCGTTTGCAAAGCAATGGTGAAAAGCATTGCATGTAAGCACTCAAGATTTCAATCCATTAGCTGTAGAAAGTTTTCAGTGTTTCTTTTAAATTCCAGTAACAACTTTTTATAAATAGTTTCACTGAAACCAACTATGGCATCTAGCTGAGGTAGAACTGCTTACATACCTGTGCAGGATTGGACCTGTTTGGAAGTTCATACAGACTTGTAAATTGCTTTTATGACTACAAAATATGCTGGCCTAAATTCTACCATTTTCATATATAGGCTGAAGAACAATTGAAAATTGTTGAAGAACAAAGAAAGATTCATGAGGAGAGGATGAAACTAGAACAAGAGAGACAACGTCAGCAAAAGGAAGAGCAAAAAATTATCCTGGGCAAAGGAAAGTCTAGGCCAAAACTGTCCTTCTCACTAAAAAGCCAGGATTAAATTGCAATTCTGAACTCTTAAAAGAAAAAACAAGGAAAAAAAAAGAAACAAAAACAACAAAAAAGGAAAACAAAAACAAACTTTGTATGGTAGCTTCATGTTGAAGTGTTGTTTTTTTCTCTTTTTTTTTTTCCCTCTTTTTTTTTTTTTTTTTTTTTTTTGAAGTCTGGGAAGTTAGCTTGTTCTAATAGGGGCTGTGCTCTGCAATTCTTAATTTTTTTTTTTAACTTCCATTAAGTTAAACCCTTATCAGATCATTGTTGCCTTTTAGAGGGTAATCTGTTCTCATCAGTTTTGTTTCTGTAGTAGTGGTCTGAAGCAGATCAGGTTGCTTTGTGAACTGCAGATGATCCGATAAGGTTTTACTGACCTACTCATCAGAGTTTGACTCTGATAATTGACAGAACTTTATACCAGGTATTGCTGACTTTTAATTTTTTTTTATTTTTTATTTTTTATTTTTTTTTAAGTCAGCAAATACATGAGTAAATTGCCATAGTATTACTGGACCTCTGTGGTTTATTGTTAAATCAGTGTCCTATGATACTGTCCCATTGTTGCTCTTGATGTTCCTGATACAGGTAAGGAAATAGTTTGTCATTTACAAATACATAGAGAGAGTTCAGTATTGTCTCTGTTAGATTTGTTTTTATTACATTGACAGCGTTCAACCAGCGTTTCCCATTGTGTAAATAAACCAATTTGCTGAATAAAGTGAAAGTCTTAAATTCATATGTTTAAGTAAATTTTTTTAGTACACTTAAACAGCTATAAGAGTGACAATACACATTATTAAATTCAAGGCTATAGCAGTATTTTTTTTTTTAATTTTGCTTTAAACTGTTGTGGCTTCTCCTACTTACAATGCAAAATTACACACAGTAAAAAAAAATCCCTGCAGTTGTGAATATTTTTATGGCTGCTGCTGTTTTCATGAATGTTGTTTTTTATTCTGACAGAGACTTATTTCGACTGCAGTATCATGTTTAAACAGCTGTTTGGCTTACTGCACTCAGACCAATACTTCAATATCTAATCCCCTTCAGTTCACCTCAAAGTATAGTATATTGTATAATTTAAGGTCATTACCATATAATGAATCTGATGGATCCTAGGGGATTTAAAAATGGAAGTTTTTTTCCCAATGGACTGGACTGGCTAGCATACTTGAAATGAAAAACAGAAAATGAGATTCTGCCTAAATATATTGTTTTAGCCAGAAAGCAACTTGTTACTTGTATACAGATCTTGAATGTTACCCATTTATATATACAGGTTTTATTTTGAAAAATGAAACTACAGAGTGAAAACTATATATAAAGTCCCCTTTTTGTATATGTCTTCTACCAAAACCTGGATTACTATAGCTTGTCCAGTTCTAAAACTTTCCTGTCGGTATGCAACTTCTGTAGTAAGCATAAAGTAAAAGTTACCAGTTGTTGCCTAAGCATTTGAATGTCACTGGACAAAGTTGGAAATAGTGCTGGATTTTCCCAAAGCATCTGTTTCTTTAGATTTGGCAAATTAAATGTGGGAGCAAGTTGAGTGTGTCACTGAAAGCAGAATTCAACATACTTTGTATGAAACCTGGGCTTGGGGGCAGACTAATGTGTATCACTTTGTCCAGTATGTCAAGAAAAATGTGAAGACAGTAGAATACCTACACTATTACTGTACTTAAATTTGTTTATATGTTGTATTAGAAAAGAAAGTTTGAAGGTTGCTTAATGCATAAAAACAGAAGCTGAAACCAAATAAATGTGTACAGGACCTGTTGGCAGGAGCAGGCTGTATTTAAAGCTCAACTGATACCTGTATTTCTAAAACAGAAAACATCCCCTGTTCCCTTATGAGAAACAAGCTATTAAAAGTCAATACTTAAAATACACCTATGCATTTTTGTTTCCTCTTCTAAAAGCAAGAAACTAAGTTCTCATCCATGCAGCTCTGGTATCAAGCATTTTGTTTCACATCACTACTTTGCTGGTAAATGTTTACACTTAACGTGGCATAGGCTTAGACTTTGAGAAGTTATTTTTCAGTTTAGGACTGAAAAATATTAGGACTGACTATTTTTCAGTCCTTTAGGACTACTTCATGGACAGTATCACCAATCACAATTAGATTGCCCCTTCCATCATTCCACACTGCCCTACCTCTGTTTCCTTCCCCCTGCCCTCAAAAAAGGAAAGGCAGCTACATACTTTGTGTTTTTATTGGGGCAGAAGTTTAGTTGGAAGAAACCATACTGTCCTAAAGCATTCTTTATTTCTTGGATGGCTTTTTGTAGACCTGGTGTGGGTGGACATCATATTTGCATAATACTGGGGTTTTCTTTATAAAATCACTAAGACTTCAGGGATACTCTTGATTTCTAGGAAATCAGGGGTGTGCACAGTTTGGGAGGGGTAAACTGACATTTGATTGTAAGAATTCTAGATGTTATATTCCCTTAAAGCTTGATACATGGATAATGAAAAGTAGTTTAAAATGTATACTTGCTTTTAGGTAATGATTAAACTAAATGAGTATGACCTCTGTATGTAGGTCTATGTGAGGTTGTTAACCTACCTATAGAAAATGTTAGAAATTGGAATGAGTGTTTTAATTTTTATATTATTACTGTCTGAAGCTTCAATTACATATTTTGGTTAGTTTTTAGTTTGTTCTGGTTTTATGTGTACTTTGGTTCCCCTTCCCCCTTCTCCCCCTTGCCGTCCCCAGGACTACTATTTTTCTTTATATGATAACAGAAGAGATCTTAGTTTTTCCCTGTTCATAAATGTCCTGGAGAACTATTTTAATACCAAACAATGCACGTCTCTGGCAGAGGCAAGTGGAAAGCCTTACAGCAGTATCCTAGCAGTGTGCTGTTACTTTGGAGATTTGTTAAACTGCCCTTTGAACTTCCCATGTTCATTATCATCATTTTTCCAAGCACAAGTAGAAAGCTGACTGCTGTGAAATGTATTGGAGAACTGGTGTCCTTGAAGCTTAGCAAAGAGAGACAAGTAGGTTGGCAAGATGTCTGAGCTGCCAAGCAACTGCATACCTACATATAGACAGATATGTCGGTATCGTCCTGCTTCTGTATCAATACTTCATCCACTCCTATCTCCTCTTGAAAAAAGAAGGCTCTATCTTAATTGTCTCTTCTTTCCCCTTAAGCCTTGTGGCATGTCGTACAACTCACCCTATTGACTTTGCTGACTTGAAGATCCAAAGCCTCTATTTCTGATGCATTAATATCCCCTCTTAGAATATATGGAGGATCTATGCTATTTTTGTGCATGTACATAAAATATGAAGGTGTTGATTACGATTAACTTCAAGCTGCATGAAGAGTCTAGTTAAACACTTCCAGAGCATTTGGGAATCTACTGTCTCTTCCACAAACAGGAGTGAAATTATTACCTGTGATTTCAGGGTCTAAACTCCGAAAGTTCAAGTAAAATCCAAATTGGTCAACCCTTTTCAGTTTGTATTGCAGAGGTGTTTTGTTTCAGAAGCTCTGGAGCTCCCTGTGTGCCTAAGGCTCATTCCAAGGCAGGAGGGTATAGTCAAAGTGCCTGGGCTGGTACAGTTTCAGACCAACAGGCCAGTCCGGGTGGAGCTGAACCATGACTTTCATGCACCTCTGCTCCATTTTCGTGCTAGTACCACCGAATGCCTACATTTTAGGGTTATCCCCCTCCTCCTGTCCCACTGTTTAGTTAGCCAGCTGAAGAGTGCTGATCCTCTGTTGACATTTCCATACTGAACAACCAAATGCTTCCGATCATCTGTCCTGAACAGGTAGAGCCAAGGGTGATGCTGGCTCAGTGGTCACCTCATAAACCCTTGTAAAAGGCTGGTCATGTAGCAGAGGTTAGATCCCAACTATTGCTTCCCACACCATTTACATCTCTGTAAACCACAAACTAATGTGGGAATTTATGTTTTCATGCAGTGGTACTGAAAATCAGTATAAAAATAAGCGGAGAATTAAAAAGAATGGTTCAGGAGGCTGCATGAATTCTATGGCTGTATTTAGGAGTCAAGCTCATTTTCTAAGCACCTATGATTAACTAAAATTGTGGTTATAAAATAGATATGGAGAAGACAAATCAACATCTAGATATACACTCAGTCAACTGAAAATGCAGAAAATACATTATGTTTGAAATGATATTTTAGGAGCTGTTACAAGTATCTGTCACACTTGGCCTTTTTTACAAACAAAAAAAATGATTTAAATCAGTAAGCTTCAATCATGCGGTCATTTGTTTTTATGGAAATTAGTAATTTTATCTATTGAGTTAATGCTTTCCACTTTCAAAATCGTGTAAAGTAAAAAAAAAAAAAAAAAAAAAAAGTGGTGTCTTGTGTTTTCTCATGCCCGATGTTTAGACTGATGTTTAAAAAACAACCCGGGCTTGTGGGCCCGATCCTGATGCCATTCAGATTAGCTGCCTTTTTGTTACAAGGTTTTGTGGGATCAGAGCCAAAATCTATGTAATTATTGACACATCCCAAACGGAAAGAAAGAAGCCGAAACGGGTTATTCAGCGATAAACCTGACTTTTGCTCTAAGGCCGGCTGAAGTACGGGAAATAAAGGTTTCAGCGGCGCAAATGACACAGTCCCGGCTCCTCCTTGAAGGCAGGGTGAAAAAGCAGGTCCCACTCATCCATCCGTCTGTCCCTCCATACGTTTTATCCATCTATCCCTCCATACGTCTCCATCCTCCCAGGGAGCCGGGGGACTTCGGCGCCTCTCCCAGGGCCGCGGCAGGATTTCCTCCCCGCAGAAGCCTGTTCCCTGACAGTCCGGCTGCCAGGAAACTGCGTTCCCCGCGAAACCCGAAATATCTGGCGGGACCTCCTCCTGAAAGAGAAACGGCTACTGAGGCCGAAGCCGGTTCCTAACTTTGTAATATCTGTAGGCTTTCGGGTTTTTTCTTTTTTTCTTTTCTCTCTCTCTTTTTTTTTTTTTTTTTTTTTTTTTTTTTTTTTTGGCTTTTAACCCCCCCCGCCCAAACCCGCACTCTCACGTGTCCTCCGTGAGATTCCTTATTGCTCCTCAGAATCCCGGCGGGAAAGTTGGAGGCCGATGCAGCGGGCAGCGGCGGGACGGGGACCGAGGACCGGGAGGGAGCACGGCCGCACCGCACCGCGGCTGGCCCGGGGGCTGCCCCTTCGAGCGCTGCCCGCCTTGCCCGCTCCCGCTCCCGCACGGCCCCCGCCTCCCGGCCTGGCGCCTTTCAGCTTCGCAAATGACTCCGCGGCACAGAACCCAACCGCAGACATCGGCCCCTCGGGCAAAAAAAGGTGACCTGAGTGGAGTAGCCCCCGAACCTGCATTTTTTTTTTGATGTCTGAACCTTGGTTGTTTGGGTTATCTCGGAGATAAGTTCTGGTTTTCTCAAGGTTCTTATTTAAAAGTGAATTTATCAGCGCTGACTTTTTATACATCTACAGCGTACATCAGTAGGATGCTGAAGAGCAGACTAAAACAGCTGTATTTACGTGAAATGATTAGCCGCTTGACAATAGAAGTCGAGTGATATATTTAGCCACAGGAGGATATTTTCAGACAATACCAGGGCTCTTCATTTCCTCTGGTTTACTTAAAGCAAGGATACAGAGAGTTAGAGGTCACAGTTTACTCACAGCTTCTACAAAACACCGCTCGTAACCTTTTGCTTCAAAACAAACACAAGTAGCAGCATCACAAAATTGAGGTAAACCCACTTTACACGTCTCTGTTGCTAGAAGCATTTATCAAGGTTCAATGTTTACATTAGCTGACGACTGAAAACACACCACACATTTGCTTAAAGTTTAATAATTAAGTACTTTCCTCCCCTCACTGGCGAAGCTCTCCTTTGATGCCCCTCCATGTGCATAGATACCCAAACTCTGTCTCCCAGTTGAGTGCTAAGCTTCCGTCCTGGGAATCAAATCCTTTTCCACCAAATTGTGTCGCCGGATCTGCAATTCCTTCCTCGCTGCAAATTAAATTTAATTAGGCAGTTTACTTAAAAAGTATTCGATGTTTTGTGTGAAAAGCAAACTGATTTCCTTGTTTCTTTGAGTGGTAGATTTCATTAGAAAACTATCAAACATAATTAAGACAAAATCTATGGGGCATCGAGCGCGCCTCAAATCTCCTTTCCCGTCTGTTGAGAGAGAGTGGAGCGGTCTCTGCCAGGCGGGGCGGTGAGGCTGGAACACCGGCTTAGTTAAAAAGAAGGAGGGGGGAAACAGATAATTTTCTTCCAAATTGATCGGGGATATAAATTTTAATGTCAGTCGTTTTCCTTATAAGGGTTTCTTCGCCTTCGTCTAAGAGCCGAAAGAGCACCATCACTAACCCGATTTTTAAGTAAATGCCCATATTTCTTCGGGAATAAAATTATACGAAATTGGCTCTTTATTACCCCCTTTTGTAGCATGCTCTTCGCATGCCTTAACTAAAAGGCAGGAAAAATTACAGAAGGAGCTCCATAATTTCCTGGGGTTTAATTTTTAATCCTTTCTGCAGATACTGTTTTGGCAAGAAATCCCTACTGGAAGAAATTCGGTAACCCGTCTTCATTTTACGAGAGGGGCTATGACATTATACAACTAGCATTTAGCCACCGCTACCCATCCCGGCGCCCACCCTTGCCGTGTGCCTCCTCTCCGGTACAGGGCCACCAATCCGGGCCAGCGGTACCGGTTGGTGTTCTTGCCCGGGGAACCGCGTAGTCACCGAGCAAAGCAGGAGACGGGAGCGGCAGCGGGGGGACAACCCGGGAGCACGGCCGCCCCCCGCTCCCCGCGCAGGGCTGGCGCTGGCCGCCAGTGGGCGCTGTGGCGCCGTGTATGCGCGGCCCGCCGGGCCCGAGCGCAGCGGCGAGCGCACCCGCGGAGGCAGCGGCCACCCCCCTGAAGCCCCTCCGCACCTCCCCGGGGGTCCCTGTGGAGCCATCGGGGAAGTATTTCCAGCGGTTCCCGTCGGTAGTTACCTGTGGCTTGAAATGAATTATAAAATGCAATGAGAGAGCTAAGTGACGGAGGGATACGCGGGGTCAGAGGAAAAAAAAAAAAAAAAAAGGAATTGGATCACTGCGTATTCCACACGCAGCCCTGGCCCTAAAAGTGTGGGGCAGGGAAGAGAGAGGCGCTGAGCGATCGCCTGGGAAAGGCGAAGGAACCTGCACTCGGCTCAGCACCTCCGCACCGCACCCCTTTGCGGAGCTTCCGCGCGTTCAGCTCCTCTTTTATTTCGGGACGGCCCGCGGCTAATGGTCGCGCAACGAGAAAAACTGTGTAAACTCAGAGACCCCCACGGGAAGAGACCGGTGGGTCCGGGCGGCAGCGAAACCACTGCCCCTCTCCAACGCCCCGGCAGGACAGAAGCAGAAAGTTGCGCGGGGAGTTCCGCGTTAGCAGAAAGTCGGGCCCAGCCCTTCCCGGCGCAGCTGCCGCGCAGGGTCGGCACTGCTCTCTCGGGGAGAAGTTGGGGGGGGGGGGTTCACTCCGCGGCCGCACAGAGGGTGTGCGGGAGCCCCGCGCCGCCGGGCCTTGCCGCTGCTGCCCGCGTTGTGAGCGACAGTGTACTTGAAAAAAACAAACCAATTTTAACAGACGGGGGGGTTTTGATTTTACTGCATTTTATTACCCCCTCCCCCCGCCTCATTTCGCCCCGACAAGGCCAGTCGCGCCTCTCGCCCAGCCCCGCCGTGACTAAGAGCCAGCTGCCTCCCCCCCCCCCCCCCCCCCCGGCGGCCGCCCGCGGCGCGGCGGGACCGGGGGGTGTTACCTGCCGGCCCCTCACGGCTGGGCCCGGCGCTGCCCCGCCCGCCCCGGTGGTGGTAAGTGACAGGCGCGGCGCCCAACCAGCGCGGCGGCCCGGCGGCGGCCCTATGAGCGGCGGCGGCGGGGCGGCGGGGCCGCGCTTATATGGCTACGGCGGCGCGCTGCCGCCGGCCGCGCTCCTGCGCCGGGGACTCTCCGGAGCGACAGCAGCGGCAGCAACAGCAGAAGCAGCACCGAGGGTTGAGGGCGCCGCGGTGGGAACGGCCGCGGCTGGCGCCGCTCCTCCTTCGTTCTCCTCCGCGCTGGGTTGCGCGGCCGCGCAAGACCCACGCCCGGCTTTTCTCATCCTACCGCGGCGCGCACTGCGGATCTTGCAACGGGAGAGAGAGGGACGTTTTGAGGCTGCGACCCCCTCCTCTTGTTTTGTTGTTTTTATTTTTAATTTTTTTTAAATTAATATTTTATTTGGCAATTTTTATTTTTTCGCTCCCTGTTTTATCCTTGCTCCGCTCCGGAGTCTTTTGCCCGTGAGAAGGACAGCAGTGCCCCCCAGGGAAGCCGGAACCCTGCGGATGCGCCTCCCCGGACCGGGGGCGCTGACTCTCGGAGTGGATTTATTGACTCGCGGTTGCTTCCGAGCTCCCCGAAACAGCCCAGGCTGGTGCGGATTGCAAACTGCAGGGAGCAGTGAGAGACACACAGGAGGAGCCTCCTGCTGAAGCTGTGTCCCTTTCCCCCAGCCCTCTTATTTCTCCCACCACCACTGATTTTCTTTTACGTTATTTTACTCCTTTTTCACTCGAGCCTTAGACACTGTGAACGTGTATGGCGCACTGGATCCAAATGGGAGTTGGCAGTTTGAGTGGCATCTTCAAAGGCAGCCGGGAGACCCCCAGTAAAAGGAAGGACTGAGGCGTTTGCATTTTATTTTGTGTTGCTGCTGTTGTTACTTCGGAGGTAGCTTGGATCTTACCTCGCAGGAGAATTTCCTACATGCGAGTGGCATATATGACTCAGTAGATCTGCTTTCAGCTCTCGCCAAGTGCATCGTCGACTCTTCGCGTGTGTTTTATTTTCTTTTTTTTTCTCCTTTTAATCTTCCTTCTCTCTTCGAACCGTCCCGGTTGTTGGGATACCGGGTACCCACCCTGCTGTTGCCGCTCAGGTGCGGGGAAGCCGCGCGGCGGAGTTGGCGAGGCTTCGGGGAGGGACTCGGTGCCGCCTGCGACCATGGCAGCGCGGAGGCGAGACGCCTCCGCCTGGAAGTACTGCTGGGGAGTCGTGATGGTTTTATGCAGAACTACACTGGCGAGGTCCATCGTTTTAGACCCCATTTATTGGAATTCCTCCAACCCCAAGTAAGTTTCCATCCCTCTCCCGCCTCCCCCGGGGGCCGATGCTTCCCTGCGCTGCGCGGGGCGGGAGGGGAGGAAGGGGGGAGGGAAAGACGGTGCCGCTGCCGTCGGGAGCCACGGGGACGGGGCGGGGGACGCTGCGAGCTGCATGGCTGCCGGGGGTTGGGGGCCGAGGGGGTGTGGGTGTGGGGTGTAATTTAGGCTGGGCTGGCAGCAGGACCTGGCCCTCCCCGGGTCCGGTGGTCCGTGTCACGGCGGAGCTGCCCCGCTGCCGTTTGCCCCCGAGGGAGGGTCCCGGGAGGGATGGAGGAGGCAGTGGCAGGAGCGGCCAGAAACCTGCGTCGGGGTCCGGACTCTGCTCCTGTGAAGCCGCCGCCACCACCTCTCCGGGGTTGGTGCAGCGGCGGAGGCCGGCGGAGCCGGGCCGCGCTGGGCTGCGCTGCGCCGCCAGGAAGGGGTGATACTCTTCAACTTCTCCGTCTGCAGATACAAACCCATCCCATTGACTCCAGCGAAGTTACATCTGCTTATAACAGGGCTAAATTTGGTTGTGGAGTTGATGGTATCAAGGCACATGTCAGTGAGTAATGAACTAAGCATTACCCATCACACAACCATTTAGTGTCATTCTTCATTAACAAACCCAGGCAAAAAAGTACATTCGTTCCCAGGACTTCACTGTCGAAGCATACTCTTAAAATAGAAGCATATCCTTAAAAAAAGGAAAAGAGAAAAAAAAAAACCTACAAAAAACCAACCCACCTTCTTTACTTAAACATACAAAATTATTGCTGTTGGAAAGAGAACTTTTTGGAAAGTGGGCCAGCTTTCTAAAGTCTTGAGTCAGGGATGAAATATCATTTCTAATTTTTCATCTCCCCTCCCCCTCCTTTTTTTTTTTTTTACATGCAAAATAAAGGTTGGCTTTGCTCAGTTGTGAAATCCTTTGAACTTTTGTGATTAAACCCACTATTTTAGAAAACAAAAACCATGATGGGAAGAAATAGTCTGTGATGAGTTTGGGGAGTTCTACACCAGCAATGGGTTAAAGTATTTTCTTAGTTCATGAAGTATTTTAAATTATATATGTTTAAAAGCATACCCAAATGCATTGTGTTAACTGAAATTACAATTTTCTATTAAATCCAGTTAACTACACATCTTATTTTCCCGGGGGGACTTTTTAGGGGATATGCTGTTGGTGATGAAACAAGAAAAACAGCATTTCCTGAACTGGAGATTAATTCTTTGTAGGTGGAGGGATCTCTAGGAGTCAGTGAAGATTTCAAAGTTTGAATTAGTAGCATTTCAGGTATATATAGTAGTCCTGCTTTACAGTACCTACCATTGTAACCACTATAGGAAAAACTCTCTAAAGATTTATGCTAGTATTTTTCTAAAATCACCATATTAGCTGTATCTGGACGATTTCTGATTGGTGAAGTTTTCTCATCTTTAAAAAAGCAAAACAAAACAACAACAATGAAAAAAAGAATCAACACACACATAAAACCCCAAACAAAACCACACCAGACGGAAGCAGACAGGAATGTAGTGGAACTGCTCAGTTCAGTGCTTTTACTTCTAGTATTTTGTGACAAATTATCATTTTATATATACATCAGGTGGGAAGCTGGTTAAAATAAAACTTTAGCTCCAGTCTCTGGCTCTGCACTTTTATTATGCTACCGAGCTAAAGCCTACACGACATCGGAGAATAAAGCGACCTGTGCGGTTGTAAAGTGGGCTTTATAATGCAGTTTGAAATCTGAAAAGTCAAAGGCTACGAGCCGGGGTTGCATTGCATTAGTGGGCCTGCTGTGCTGGTGGAAAACAGGCTGGGCTCAGCCTTGGAGGTAGGGGAATGCTTTCGCATCCCCAGCCCCGATGGCTTTATGCCTACAGAGGTCACTCTTCCAAAGCAGAAGAGCCCGCTGCTCTGGCCTGCCTCTCTCCCCGGCCAGCTCCAACCTGTTTTCCCTTCTTAAACTTACCTCGATAGCTTTTATTAGCCATCAGTGAAATGAAAATACCCGAGCAGCTGAATTCAACCCATCTTACAGTGCCTGGGGATATGCTTCCTCTATCAAATACAAGTTGTGTTTCCATTTGGCTAACTCTAAACTATTTGATTACAAAAAAGGTTTGGATGTTGTTAATAGTAGATCTCATGATAATATCTAATTACTTTTTCAACTTAAATGCACGCTTAAAAATAGGTTCTGCTGTTGATGTAATTGAGTTTTCTTGAGTGATTCATTGAGGCTTAATCACAGTGAAGAAGTACACTATTAAAATTAGTCTTTTCAATTGCTGGGGCTAGTGATTTATAGGCCACTTGGAGGCCCGTAGTTTGAGGAAGCTTACAAATGCATTACCGATATTGCTGCCGGTGAGATAGCTCCTCTTCTCTGAGCAGGATTTCTTACTAATTCTTGTCACAATTGTTTGCCTGAAGGATACTGAATAGTTTCTCCTAAGACAGATTGTCCTTACTCTGCATTCAAGCTGCATGTTAGCTGGAGAAGTAAGCTGCTGAATGGTTGTTGGCATAGTATAATAATAAAGCTCCTCTCTGGGTTTGAAGTAATAACTATCTTTGGTGCTGGTTAATTTATTCAGGGAAGGTGTGCATTTAACTCTACTGAAAGCCTCAACACATAAATCTACTGAACAGGTAGGCAATTAAATGCCGGTAGTAGTTGTTAGGTTAATATAAAGTTTGACATAATAAATTTTAGGTTAAGGTGAATACATACACTGAATTGGTTTTGCACTGAAGTTTCAATTGTAATTTCTAGCAGGTGGCTGGGATGGAGAGCATGTGATAGTTGTTTGAAGACAGAGCTCCCTCCCCTGTTCTCCCCACTCCTTCCCATTTTAGAGATCTGCCTTCATTGCCTCAAACAGATCACAAGAGGTGTGTTTTAAGTGACATACATAAAATAATTATACCTGGGGCTTTATTGCTTAGGAGGTTAAGCATCACTGTTTTGACAGACTTTACATACTTATCATCTGAAGAACTTTGGATCTCATGATCCTGAAAACACATTAAAAAATTACTCTGGAGACTTAACTCCTGTTGACACTTTTTAACGGGGGACTTCCTGCCTGTGTTGTTTCTGCCAAGAAAAATAATGTATATAGATAGCATTGATTACCTTAGTTTCACCTCAGAAGGGCTCAGCACCGCCTTTGGTACACAGGACAGCCCCTCAGTGTGATGGGTGCCTTGTAGCCAAATGGTAGAGTCATCTCATTCAAAAAAAGTACTGCTTATGTCTTAAATGATGCTGTTCCCTGTGTGCTGTAGGCCAGTGAGTAAAGCTGTTCTCCTTGGTGACATGTGGAAGGTTATCCTCACAAGTGGTGCCTTTGACACTGATTAAGTTAGATTATATAGCTGTTTTTCCCTCCCTCTGATAGCCAGTTATATATGGGATATTTCACAGCCTGCCTTTGAATGAATGCTAACTTGTCAGAAACTGATAAAATAAACTGCAATTGATGACCCTGTTACATGGTCTATTCAGTGGCATATAGACTAGCCTGCTTCTCATTGTAGCCGAAATTCTTATTTTTGTAGGTAAACAAATGCACATTCACTACCGATTGAATAGCCCCTTGAACTATGCTCTGCAGTTTGCATTTGGGTTAATCTTGTCGGGTTTAATACAGAGAGTACAAAAAAAAAAAAAAAAAAAAAAAAAAAGAAAAAGAAAAAAAAGAAAAAAAAGAGAAAGCACCAGGGGTGGAATTGTTAGTGCTTTCACATCCACATTCCTCACATTTTGTCAGGATGATAAACTGTAGGTAATGGACAGCCGTTGTTTCACAGGACAGGCAAGCCAGCCAGAGCACAAAGAGCTTGCTAAAGCGATATCTCACAACATGTTTGGGAGCCTCTCAGCTAGACAAGAATTTATTTGGGAGTCCTGTGTCATGGGACCACACTTTCTAACCTCAGCAATTACAGCCTCAAGCTGAAGAAACAGGAGTGGAAGGTTAAAATGATTTAAACACATGCTCCTAAATTGTACCCAAAACATAGCTGTTGACACTTGGCATGCTAACACAAGGAATGAGTGGTGGCTTCCAGTCCATTTGATATCTCTAGCATTTGTAGCCAGGTCTCCGAAGCACAAGTGAATTAGCAAAATGAATTCAGAATAAACCGAAGGCCAAATTCTTGAGCTGGTTATTTTCCCCAGCCTTTTATATGTGGAGTATAATTGCTATATTATTTATAGTAATTATCTTAAAGCATGTTATCTGTAAGCTGTGCTACGTTATTTCATTTCGTTTAATAAAGTAATTGCCTTTAGAAAGGTAGTGACTAAAAGTCAAGCTAAAATCACTTTAAGTTCTCCCTCTTCCCACACACAAGAATGAATGCCTTTCTCTTTTTTTTTTTTTTTTTTTTTTTTTTTCCCTGTTTTATCATAAGGAGATCACATTGCTTTAGGTGTGACGGTGTGACGTTCAGGACTGTCTCAAATTCAGCCAGAGTTCTTGTAGTGGGAAGTCAGCAGAGGACTTAAGGTGACTTGTGACAGGCTGGCAGCGACAGGCCTTTCAGCCCAGTGCAGAAGCCAGGGCTGGGGCTGGGGGAAATTTTTTTTTTTTTTTTTTTTTTTTTTTTGGGGGGGGGGAGGATCTGGTCTTCCTGTGTCGTGCAACCTGCAGTACTTGAAATTGCTTGTTGCAAATGAGAAGAAAGTATTCTTCTGAGAAAAAAATAGTGATTAAAATGTTATTCATGTGTGCCTAATGTCTGCCTACCTTGGCTGCTGACATAAAGAAACCTGTTTTTCTGGTCATTTATCATACATCTACATGGATTTGCTTATGAGCTCATTCTTTGTGAGGCGTTGTGGAAACTTAAATAGGAATGTTACACTGCTTGAAATATTTTGATTAAAATATGTAGTGCCACCAAATATAGACTTATAACCAGAACACTGTTGTCTTGAGTGAGGGGAGATTTTCTTGGGGGACGGGGAAGGAGAAGCAAGGGAGAAGAGTTTGGGGGGGAGTTGCGTGAAAAGCAGAGGAAGGGAGGATGGCAAATGGACAGTGTTAGAAGAGCTTGGAAAAACTCCTGTGGCTTCATTGTCTCTTTAAAGCTGGAGAACACAAAGACAAACGCAGTTCAGCCTTTCTCCCATGATGGAAAATGTAAACCGTTGACACAGCTCCCATGTTTAACTTGTTTAATTCTCATTTTAAATTCAGTACTATACTAGCCGTGTGAACTCTGAAGATTTCTTTAGTAATCCATTTTGTAGTTCCGAATCAAAAACAAAGTGAAAAGGTCTGACACAATTTGCTTTTATTTTTAGGCAAATCAACCCTGGTCATAGTTAATAAGGGGATTACAACCCAGACTAGGTCTTTACAGATGTAATGTAAATCAAGGGCAGAGTATAAAGAAACTGATCCCTTTTGATTGAAGTATGGTAAAAAGGCATAGAGAAACTAGCAGCAGTAATCTGATTGTATGGCAATAAAACCACCATTTTCTGTCTTTCAGATAAAAATAATGTGGTAAATCCATGCAGTTCATAAGATGTAAAGGCAGATAAAGGGTGATACCATGGCAACATATAGATTAGCTTGATGTTAGAAATGACACGTCTCTGAAAGGGGTGTTAGAAACTAAGGGCCTTGCTCCGGGCTCTAAGGTATTATGTGAGAACGGCACAAAACTTGGGGGCCGGGATTAGGAAGTATGAAAGGCCTACTTGTGGCTTGGGATGGTTAGAGCAGTAAAGAAAAGCTGCTCAGTTCTTGCTCATTGGTGGTGTATAATATGGTAAAGATAGATTTCATTTACTGCTTTCTGCCGAGATGGGCACCGATTAAAGCTTGAGCTGCCTGCAATTGTTAGGTGTGGAAGGTTTTCCTTTTTAACTCCTGCCCCAGCATCAGCCTTTCTGAAGAATTAGCTGCACTTGGGGTTTGTTGCCTAAATCTATTTGGGCTTCGGGCAGGAGCACGCTGGCAAGGAACAGAGAGCAGAGGGGATAGGTAGGAATGGGGTTATCTGGAAAGAAAACAGAGGCCTTTTGATTTCAGCTGTGTTCCAGGCTGTCGTCTCCATCTCCCACTCTGTGGGAACAGCACAGATAAACACTCTGCATTGTCTGTGCCTTGGCCAGGTGATACTTCAGCATCTCCTGTGATTCCCACCCTGAAAACATATAAAAGGGGAAAAAAAAAAACCAACCAAAAATCAAAGCAAAACAACAGCTCTAAAGAGAACAGCATTCATTCCTATTTACCAATAAGGTTGCAGATAACCAAATTGACCCGGCTTAGTCTCTAGGTGGTATTTATTTCCAAAAGGCAGGCTGAAATCTAGAAATGAATGAGATAAGCATCTGCCTACGCTCCGGCCCCTCTGCCTCAACTTAAAAATCATTGGGATGAGTTTGCTGTCAGGCCCTTGGGTTCAGCTGGCAAACAATCAAGCCATTGTTTTGTCATTTATTTTAAGCGATCTGCAGCTGTAAAGGTAGTAAAATACCTCTTCTAGTGCATCTACTTGGATTTTTTTCTTGCCTTTTAAGAGAAAAGAGCATTCTAAATGCTTAAGACTTGCTTTTCTACCCAACTGACAAACCTAAACACCCACAACTTAAAAACCGGGCGTTACATTGCAGATCGGGGGTACGATTCAAACGAGAAATATTTACTTTATTGCCTGCTCATTTGTCTGCTCTGGGGAGGGGGGCGGAATGAAAGCATTCTGCATTTGTTAAGCAGAGTCTAGACGTAAGGGGAAAAAACACTGAAGCCTACAATAACAGTTGTGTCTTAAGCGGGAATGAGCCTGGGATGAGCTCGGCAAAATGGAATTCATGCTGTTTGTTTGGCACTGGCTCGGACACTCTTAAAGTTCGTTTTTTGTTTGGTGGGCCTTTTTTTTTTAATTGTTATTATTATAAAGATGTTAATTACATGCTTAAAATTATCATTCTTATCCTACCCCATAGTATGCTGGAAAGCTTCACACTTCTGCCTGAAAAGTGAAGTCCAAACCCAAAACTGTCAAGCTTCTGATGCGATTTAACAAATGAAAAATAAACAAGTGCATATAGGGAGCTGAAGAGATTGACAGAATATAGGGGGCCTGAAATGCTCAAATACGTTTCCTCTCTTCCAGCTTAACCTTCACAAATCTATATCAAAAGATCCAATTCATTTGCTGAAATTCTGCAAAGCGAAGGGGCACCCTCATCTAATTTACA
The DNA here is from genome assembly GCF_003957555.1 of Calypte anna. Taxonomy (NCBI): domain Eukaryota; kingdom Metazoa; phylum Chordata; class Aves; order Apodiformes; family Trochilidae; genus Calypte; species Calypte anna. Next base: position 142,957,171 of record NC_044244.1, read on the forward strand.
AGCCGGTCACATCCAAGCACCTTGCATTCTGCATTTGACAATGATTGCTAATGGGCCATTCAACTAAAGTATTTGCTTGTTAACAGGGAACAGAGCATGATAAATGTCCAGCAAGCTTGCGGCCTCCTTCAGCTTTTCAGATGCAGACTGGTGCATATTTATGGCAGGCAAATGACAAAGAGAGAAGCTGAATTACTCTGGCCTTATGCTTTCTGTTCGAACAAGGGTTAAAGTAATTAAAGAAATAATGCAAAAACCGATGTCCTTTGTTTGCTCACCATTATCCTACATTTAGCTTTCGAACCTGCCTGTCATGTCACATTTCAGACATGTACCAGATAAGGCTCGGTGGGTTTGGCAGGACACAGAAAGGAGCGGGGGTAATTCTGTATGGGCAGTGCATGCCAGGTCTCCTTGTTCTCATAGAGAATCTTCTGGAGGTTACTCTCTCCTGAAATAGTTTTTGCTGACATACATTAGCTCGAAAATGTACTTAAAACAGAGAGGTTTTGCGATTTGCACTTCTGTCCCCTAATTGGATAAAAGAACCCAAAAACCCCAAACCAAATAAAAAAATCCAAAAAACAACCAAACCAAACCAAAACAATACCAACCCAAACCTAAAACAGCAAAGAGGCTTTGAGAAAACAAGCACATTGCACTCAGCATGTTTCTGAAAGCCAAGTATGAAAACAAAATGGCAGAATTAAAAACAGTGTTGCCATTCCTCCTCTGCCCTCAAGGACAGATAGATCTTCAAAATTCAAAACTGCAGAGTGCACACACACAAGCTGCCTAAACTTGAAGTGTCTTTATTTTGTTTTTTTCATTTTGAAATATTTGGGGAGTTTGTGCTTGTAAATTCATGTCTAATCTTAGCCTGATTTCCAGAAATTTTCCATCACATTTAAATGCAGAATTACAATAGATAATCTTAAATTACATATTGAATATTGTGTAGTTAATTTGCTATTTCTAGGCACTTCATAGCAACTATGTTCAAATATTCTGTCCAGCTCCCGTTGAACTCCATGAAAATACCTTCAGTGATTTCAGTGAGCATTACATTAGCCTGCAAGGGCTTACATTTCAAATGGTTTTCCATTACAGGCAAATTTTTTTTTCTTATGATGAAAATCTATCATTATACTCCAGGAAAGGGAACATCTAGAATTTATTTTTTTTTCCCATAATAATTGTGGTTCAGAGAACTTTCTTTTTGATATGATTATAAACATTGTCAAAGACAGCGAATAAGGGCAGGACCTCTATCTTTTTTGGCAATCCTGGCTAGCCAACACCCAGTGTTTATTGCGGTATCAGCATGGTAATTATAATGCAGCTGATTTAAACTTTGATGTAATAGTCTACGCTTTCTTCTGGTTTTGAATGTAGATTCTGATCCAAAAAAGATAAAGGCTGGTAGAGGATTATGTTGCTAGGTGAATCATTCCTGATGTATGGCATATACATAACTAGAAGATGGTTGGTTTTTGTTTTTTTTTTAACCTATAGCGTTATTTTAAAATGTCTTCTTGTTAGCAGTTTAAATAGGATTTAAAGAACATTATGTATTAGGATACGGAGCTGCGTACACTTGAAAGAATAATCAAGTTTTACACCAACAGAAAATGCGAAATTATATGGCTTGTTTTATACAGGAGGGTAGGTTAGATGGTGGAATGATGTGTCAAGCTGAAAAATCTGTGATGCTGCAAATTGCTTCTCACTGTTTGGTTAGCTTTTGTTTGAATTTACTTAGGTACCCAAACCAAAGAATAACAGTGGGAAAAGAGAACAATGCACTGTAAAGGGAAGTGCAAGTTAAATATGAGGTATTCTGGATTTATTATTATTATTAGTTAAAGCCCAGTCGCAATTGAATGCTATTTTATTTTGGATTGGGAGTTCTGCCAGACTCCAGCCTGTCAGAGCTGAGAATACTCAAATCAAGCCCAGGCCTATTTCTGCAGCAAACGGGAATCCTGGCTCCTTGCCTGCGGATTCATTCAGGAAGGCCCATCTGGCTTTTGATGTTCTGCAAGTTAGAAGCAGTTTGTTTAAGGAACCTATGTAGCAAGCACTGGTGAAAGCACATATAACTGTGCTTCTGACTTTCTGAGTAGTGCATCTTTTCATTTTTCATTTTTGCTGTTGCTAGCCATCTGCCTAACTACTGCCTTAGCAGCAGTTGGTTTCTATACCTGTAAATTTGGTGTTGGGAACATCTTGATTCCTTTTGGGGATTTGCAATCCCATAGCATTCACTGTCCACACTTCAGTTGCTTTCTTCATGTTTAATTAATTTCAGTTTAGTCCAGAAGCAGTTTAGCTTAATCACAGCACAACACTTGACCTTCAGGGCTTTTTGACTTTTCTTTTTCAAAGGTATTGCCACGCTGTATAGATTAGCTGAACAAAAGAAGGTCATGTTGGCAGGCAAGATTATTAGTATGCATGATAAATATTACAAAAGAGATAGTTTTTAGTGGTAATTGCTGTTCCTCCTCTTTTTTTATCAGACAGTTTCCATGCACTTTTTGAAGAAAAATAAAAGCCAAGTCTTCATTTGCTTATGGTAGTCTCTTCCATTCTGTGGGTTGGTGTGTGACAGCAAGGCAAGCAAGACTGTACTGTGCTGCTAGTTCCTGGCTGTGTCCTTATTCAGAAAAGCTCATGTTAAGCATGTGCTGAATGCTGAATATTTTTGCTGAAGCGAGACGAATTTAAGCATGAGCTGTCTTGAACCAAGGCCAGAGCAAAAAGGTTTTTTGGGGTTGGACAAATACAGATCTCTCTGAAGCCTCTTTTTTTTTTTTTTTTTTTTTTTTTTTTAATATCATAAAATGATGTCAGAAGCTACAGCCTTGTCTCCACTTGGAACGAGTCTTAATTTTTGTGCAGCTTGTCAGTAGTCAGCAAATTAAAATGGAATGGCTGGAGCTCCTGCTCACCCTGGCTGTTTGCTGAAGTCCTCTGATGGTCTCTTTCACCTAGGATAAAGGATGTCTGATTTAATGATCAATGAACTTCAGGACCTTTACAGATTTTCAACTACTTCAGTGTGAGTTTAGCTTAGAGGCTCAATCCTGCAGTGAGCCAAAACCTGGTTATTGTTAGGTCAGATACGACTATTGCTTTGGAGGTGACAGTGGTCACTTGGTTTTACTCAGCTTCCAGAAGTCAGGCAAACTTTGGAAAAGTTTGTATTTAAGTCAGAATGCAGGGTCTCCATGCTTGTGAGTCAAGGAATCTTGGGTTTAATGTGAGATACAAGTGCAGACTGATTGTAGATCTCCCATTTAGGTCTTTATTTAACATAATTTACTCCCACCTGAAAACTGCCACTTTTTCTCACATAAAGAGGAAAAGGGAGAAGTACAGGAGTGATAGAGACATGTATTTGGATTCAGAAAAATCTTTGCATAACAGTGAATTGCCAAAATAGTTTTGGTCACACAGTGCTGTTGTTATTTGGCATAATTTTTCCTTAAAGTTAACAACTTGCTCTGCTTCCATGTAGGCAAATGGTATGAAGTAATGTATTTTCTAACAACTGCAAAGCAGCTGAATTTTTTTCTCTGAATCTGAGATATAATCACTGATTATTAATGTCTCATCAAGTAAGAAGACAGTCCCCGCCCTCTTTTATAGACTTTGCTTGGAGCGTGTCTTGGAACAAGACTGCACAGGTGTGAACAAATTGTAGTTAAGAGAAGGAAGACTGCAAACTTTGGTTGGTATCCCTGTATTGTGGCTGACACAAGATTTGTTTCTGTAATAGGAACGGTGGGGAAGAGCACAGAATAGCCCAGCAATAGAACAGTCTGGTTTTATTGTTTCTTGTGATTTACAGTGGCCTTTTTGAAAAGTAGTTCTGTGGCGAATGGCAGCTGCTCTCTGTTAGCTTTCTAAAAGCAAAGCCTTTAGTGAGTTGTGCAAGAAGCACACATGGTTTGGTTTGACTTTTCTTTCCATGCTAACTACTGCTTTGCATCTTTTCAACAAAGCTCCATCTTTCTTGGGTTTGGCACACCCATCCTCTGTGTGCACAAGTCAAGTGGAGAAGTGGTTTTGTGTTACGCCGAATTAATGGCACAGATTTTTTTTATTTTTATTTTTTTTCTAAAATCCAAACCATATAAATACCTGATTATCTTTGCTGCAAGAGCAAAGAACTACTTTAATATTCCCAGTAGCATATTTTGAACAACAATTCTTTAATTAAAACAACATTGGTCTCTTCCTGTATTCCATGGCTAGCAAATGAGAGAAAACACCAGTGTTAATATCAAAGGGAGTCAGTTTTCATTACAGTAATGGTTCAATTGTGCAATGCTGTAGGCAGTGAAATTTAATATTATTGTGACTTGTATTGTAATTGTAGGATGACAGAGGAAAATGGATTAAGTTTAAATATAAGTGTATGAAGCAGCACATGGACTTTGTTGAATGGAAGCTGAGGGCTGGGGTAGAACAGGTCCCCCTCTGGCTCTGTCATAATGAATTAGTATTTTGTAAATAACTGCCCAGAAGACTATAGATTGATTACCTTTTGTAGGTATGTGTGGACACACAGACATACATGGATTCTGTGCTGACTGTAATTGCAGTGTGGAGTTGCAGAACGAGTTTATGCCTGTAGGCTTGCAGGGTATTTGAATGTCTAGGCTTCTTGTCTTCACCTATCATGAAAATATTCTTGCCTGCCAGTTTGTGAAGTTTTCTTCTGAAGGATACACCCATCCTTTCAGTTAAGGGATTGCTCATGAATGTCCTCGGAGGGGAAAGCCTTTTGTCATGCTTCTCTTCCCGATGAATAAAACCACACTCAAGTTGCAGATGATCTTTGCTTTAGAAAATCGTTCTAGAGAACAGCTAGTGCTAATGAGCAATATCCCTTCTTTCCCAGTTGCCCATATGCATGCAGATTAAAATGAAAAATGGTAATTTAAACTGAGATTGTTACTGATCTCTGTTAGATTAGGGACAATGAAAGCTAGATGGTTCATTTGTTTACATGTAGGCAAGTAGAAGATGTCCCCAAAGCAGTGCCTGATAGTCTTACTAGTTCATAAATAGGATGCCCTGTCGTCTAACCCCATATCTTCACAGCTTGTTCCAGAGACGTTCATGTTGAAACCTGTTCTAATGTTAAAGTGCAAAAGGGGGCAGTAAAGTGCTATCCAAAAATGTTTATTTTTTAAAGGTATTTTTTGTAGCAAAAGTTGCATTTGTCAATAGTCTTATAATCTCCCATATTTAAAATAACGATCACATGAAGATCTTCTGTTTGAAAGCCTTATAAATGTCCCCAGAGTGTTTCGTTAAGCTTTGTGGGAACAATGTCTGCTCTGTCATTTAACTCTGTCCTGAAAGATGCTACATATTTGGAAGGAATCAAAGGCAGGAAGCTTTCCTCAGATATATTTAGGACATAGCTATAAGAAGCACTTCTGAAAGAATTCCAACTTTGCTAATCATGTCTGGTTCTCATGTTGTGCCTTACCAGCACAGTGGTTCTGGAAAAACAAAATGAAAAGAATGCTGAGGCTAGGGGTTTCTGCTTGAAGTACTAAAGCGTGTAGTGGTGGCATGGGTCAAGAGTTGGGCTCTCATCCAGACCCGCATGCATCATTTGTCAAGAGGTAACTAGAAAGAGCAACTAATCACAATGCACCTACTGAGTGTTTTCTCTCTCAGAAATTCCTCAGAATAAGCCATTTATACAGATTGGCTGCTGCTCTCCACTGCAGGCACTTGCATTTTTTAAACTCTGTGTTGAAAGTGTGTCTCTGCTGAAATGCAATAAAAAGGAGAACGTGGCTATGTGCATTTCTGTGCTTGTGCATGAGAAGAGAGCGAGCAGTGACTGCAGGAGTGAGCCCCTCTTTGCTGAAGCTGAGTAAGCCCACCACTGTGGTGAGGGTTCCTATTTCTCTAAATGCTGATGAAATGTTAATATAATACACTTTAAAATAGCATGTTGGTCATATCTAAGCTGGTTGCTTGCTTTTTTGTTGTTTTGGGTTTTTTGGGGGTTTTATGTTTGGTTTGTTTTTCTTGGGTTTTTTTGTGGTTTTTTTTCTTCTTTTTTCCTTAGGAGACTGTCCTGAAGCACATTAGCAGTTCTTTTATGGTAACCAGAATTGATTTTGTAAATGGATCAGAATTCTCAAGTGCTTTAAGTACTTTTAGCCTAGCAGTAATTGCTTTCTGCACAAGAATACAAAAAGCTAATTGCTATTAATAGTGCTTTATGTGGAGGTCATGTATGAAAACTGAATACAAAATGTATAATTTAAAAAAAAATCCCATTGTCAGCCGTGTTAAAAAAATGAATTGTACATCTTTTGAGCACTTCAAGCCTTACCCCTGTGGTAAGTGTTCTAAGCCAGACTGTGTGTTCTTGTTCAAAGAGCCCAGCTCTTGGTTCTCATTGTGGTGAAAAAAAACTGTTGTGGTTTTTTTTTTTTTAAGGCAGATGTGTTTACAGCAGGAAAACTGTGCATCTCTTTTTGTACCCTGGATTTACATTGGGGATGGAGTAAGCTGAGTAAAGCACAAGTTGGTCTGAAGGTTTTAGTTATGTAGTGGGGTTTTTTTGCTTTGTTCTGTGAGTGAAGAGACAAGCAGCAAGGGAAAGGGGCAGCTTTCCAGCAAGAGTGAACTATCTCATTCGGGCAGAGATGGCATCCAGTTGAAACAGATTTGTTGTCTTACAGCAAAACCCCTTATGGCAGCTGTGCTTTGGGGGGGCTGAAGGCGGGGTGCTGCCTCTGCTTGGCTGGGTGGGCTGAGGAGAGGGGGCTCCTGCTGTCCTTGAGTCCTGGTGTCCTTGGTTACTCTGAGATGCCACAATCCCCTGAAGAGGAACTGCATAGTGGGTTACCTCTTCCTGAGCCCAGGACTTGGGTAGCCCTGAAGGAGAATCTACTGCACCTCTTTTGGCTTATTTACTTGTTCACATCCGTAACCTCATACATCACAGCTATTAAGAAACCAGATTTTCTCTTAGAAGAGTTTCTCCACTAAGTTGTATTCTGTGCCAGGCTCCAGGTGATCCTCTGTTTATGTGAAGAGTGAAAAGGGTAAAGTTCGTGCCAAATCTTATGTCTTAGCTGCTGGTTTTGTGCTCTCCCAAGTGCAAGGGACCTTTAGATTTGTGGCAGCCCTAAGCTGAACAGAGTGAAGAAGTTGTATCTCTGCATCAGCAACAGTCACGAGGTATCTGATGAGGGAAACTCATGATACATCTATCTAGGGGACTGATCAGAGCATTTTCTGACATGTTTGAAGAGGCATAGTGTCTGTGGGTGCCTCTGTACAGTGGAAGCTATGTGCACCTATTAAAAATCCTTTCTTGTATTCTAAATGTTTTCCTCTAGTATTTTGCAAAAGGTAACATGATGAATTGCTAACCAAAACAGGAAAAAATTCATATATGCTCCTCATTCCCCATTTATGTAAAAATTCGGGTTAACACCATAATGCCACAGAATCATTCTTGTGTAGGTTATTAAGATTTCAGCTGTAAATATTTTGCATTGTTCTGCCCCACTGAAGTCAATGGAAGTTTTGCAATTTATTTCAGTAAGAATAAGTCCAGGAAAAGGCACCAAGAATGGCATCCATTTGCGTGGCTCCTTGAGACACAGGAAATGGTGGCACCACTACCCTGTTGTATCCATAGTGGTAACTGAAACAATGTAAACCCTTGACCATTCCCTTTTTTAGTGCAATACATGCATTTTCCTGAAAGAAAATGGGCTCCTTTGTGTCTGAGGATGGGTGAGAACAAGAAGGTGTTCCACAAGCCAGGACGGAGTTTGGCTACATTTGCAGTGTGCTGTTTCAAAACACTTAGGGACTTGGTGCAGGTTTTATTGCAGGAGAGTCTGAGCCCCAAAAAGAGATTCATCTCTTGCAGTGGAAGTGAGAAGTATGAGAGCTGCAGTTTTAGAAACTTGTGCTATGGTATTTTATAATCTGGCTTTGTATAATGTGGTACTCACGTTAAAGATCTCAAGGGATGAGCATGAATTCCTATATTTATTTGTTTGAATTACATTTAGTTCATTGCTTACATGAATAATTTCATTAACTGTGTGGAAAAATGTTACATATAAATAAAGGTCAGAAGATTAAACTTCTTAAATTTTATTTAAATTAAAAAACATGCCTACTTAGCATGTTCTTTAAGCTTTGTTACATTATTAAAATAATCTATTAATACTGTGCTGGCAAGAAAAAGTACCTTTCAAAACTCCCTTAAAATAATTTTAATAATATGAAATGCTGTACTTCTTTTGTTTTCCAAGTTCCATTTGCTAGTCCGTGTATAAAGCCAGTCTGCCTTCTTACCATGTCAAACTATGGTAATTTTTCTTGGAAAGACTTCACTTAAGAGTAGTGCCTTTCTTTTTAACCAAATTCTATACCCATTTTGAGAGAGAAACTCCACATCTTTTTTTTTTTTTTTTTTTTTTTTTTTTTGGTGAAGCTTGTATTTCTGTCTGTTCCACAGCAGTCATTGACCTTCTTTTCACTGAACTCGCCTTCAATTAATTCTCTTAATATGGAGTAAGATCAGTCCTATAAAATCACTGCAAAATGTGAAAAGACTCAGGTTTACAGCTGGGTGTGTATCTTATATCCTTATGACATATCTCTGCATAGGATCCTGAATATAACAGAAACTAATGTGAAAACTGCATGAAGCAAAGGACTGTCTTAACATAGAGCACTGGTCTATTTTTTATATTTTTTATTTTATTCTGTTTGAAGTCTTTGCAAATCAGTTAACCGGGGTTTATGTCATTCAGCAGGCTGTGATTAGGCCATTTCTACTTCACTAAACTCACTAGGACCTTTTCCTAGAACTTTTATTTGCTTTGCATGAGGCTGGTAGGACTTTTTCCTTGCTTAAATACTTCTCTTGTGGACAAAATGATACTCAAAATATGAATGATGTTGATTTTCCAAAAGTCAGATGAATATATGTACTATTTAATAACAATTATTTTTAAACAGTAAGGACTTGTACATGGAATGCTCTTCTGTATTCTGTTTCTGTTAGCACTTGTACAAGTAACAGACTTGAGACACTGTGTTATTAGTATTCTTGACATTTCCTTAATAAAACTTTTCAATTAATAACTTTATAGTCAGATTGGTAGTTAAACTTCACAAAGTTAAGTGGGTAGGATTCCTTAACAGGAAGTTTCAGGCTGCATTTTAAGAAGTATCTTGATTGTTCGCATTTTTAGGGTTATTTTTGTTACATTAATTTTAAGTTAACTGCCTACACCGATTAGTTCAGGTAAGGTATTAAAGCACAGAAATTTGGCACTGTTTCCCTAGTTAAATATGCAAGATTCTCAACAAGAACTAATACACTTTATAAAAAATGCATTTATTTTATAATTAGTGGGATATAGAAATCTAATTGTGCATATGTATGTTTATAGTGTGTGTGTACATAGTTTTGCAAGTTGGGAAAAGCGTTTTTTACATCAATCCATATTGATTAATAAAATGTCATTTGGAATTTACTTCTAAGAATTTTATCTTTTGATAATTTTGCAGTTTCAGAAATGTCTGTAGGAATAGTAGAATATTCTCAGTGAAAAAGGGCTGATAGATAAAGCTCCAATTTTTTTGAGAGTACTATTATGACACGAGGTAGATTTGAGTGGCAATCATTAAGGAAAACTCCTTTATAATTTAATATGGTGGAATGTGCCAAGTTTCTCTAAACAAATAGATTCTTAAGAAATTAGTTGGAAATTGTTTTTAATATAAATTTTAATTTTTGTAAAATTTCACAATCAAATTTAATTTCTCTAGGACTTTGACCAGAAAGGGTACATTGCTGCCAGGAAATTCTGGGCTTTAAAAGCAGTATAGTACAAAAAATTCTTGTAACATTGTTGGGAGTGGGGAATAGGCTACTCTGTTCCTGCTTTCTGTTCATGTGTTATATGAATTTTTGCTCTGATAGAAGTCTTATTTTTTAAAAAGGTTTGAGAACTCTGCATGTTGTTGTTACCTGATAACCTCATGACTAGTTGGTCGTGTGGGAGGAATTCACATCTTTGGGCTTTTCTCAGATGTCAGAAGTTACCCACAGTACACCAGTTTGGGGATGGCAGTAAAAATGCTCCCTGTATCCAAAAGAAGATATCTCTATCCAGACAGAAGGCAATTGAATTTAATTGTAGATCTTTCAATGTACTTTATATAATTTCCTGTACTTTCTCACAGTAAGCACTGCGATTATTGATTGCGAGCAAGATTCTTTGAATGCTCAAGTCCCACAGAATCTGGCTGCTGACAGAAATCAGCTAGGAAACTCACTAAACATTTTTCCTAAGTTTCTTTTGGAGTATGAGAACCTATATTGGTATGTAGGCTTCCCAGTGGGGTCTAAGAAGCAGCAACTTAGAAAGTTAGATTTTTGTAGAAAGCAATAGTTCCAGTGCTGTTGCTACCCTGGCTGCTCAAAGGACATTTCACTGTCCCACCCAACCACAGAAACAAAGCAGCCTCCTTGGATCAGTCACAGGATTCTGAAAACTTCTTGCTCAGTCTTTATTTTATTTCTGTTTGAAGAAAAAAAAATAATAAAGTTTTTTAATTAGTTGAAGGCACATTCTGATGAGACTTTTAAAGCCAGCTCATTAACTTGATTTTTACAGATGCCACCCTGCAAATATTTCATAAGCGTTGATGCTACCCTCAATGCTTAAGGCTACATCAGCAGTTGCAGAACTAAAGATTGAGGATTAATCCTCAGGTTTTTGTTAACCTCTACCATGGCTGAATGCACATTGTCCTCTTTTCTTTAATAGAAGGTTTTCAAAAATAGGATAAAAAAATCAGTAGTCTTAATCCTCCTGACATTTAATAAATAGCTTCAGAAAATGCTTAGTACCCAGCAAAAGATTTATTTAAAGTCTTTATGAAAATACAGTAGCAAAAGAATTACACAAATGGAGGGATAATAATCAGGCCTACAACTAATCAGCCACTCTTAAGTTTTGTGGTTGAACTGCAATGCATGAGGTGAAACTTTTTTTATTCACTCCATCCATATTTGTGCTTTATTGTTGTAAGAAAATAAGGAAAGGAAATTGAAAAAATATCTTTCTCATAAAGGTCATGGTCAAAACAGCAAAGTGGAAAAAATTTCAGTACAATCAAGTTCTCAGATTAATCCTTTCATTTTTCAGCCTTTTTTCCTCTTTTTTTCTTTCCATCAGCATTAGATCCTCCAAATTCAAAAACTCAAGTGGAAGGAGAGTTAACAGTTCTCAAACTGTAGAGACTTCAGAGCCATAGCAAGAATATTTCCCTGCTGTAAAGCATAACGACTGTGTTGTTTTAAAGCTCTTGTAAAATGTGTTTTAGCTGTCTGCTGGGGGTGGTTCTGTCCTCTACCTTTTATGGGGCAATTTCTGCCTACTTAACCAGGGCACACAAATGCACTTTCTCTCTAGTTGCTGTTTCTGAGGGTTGCCTGGCATGCTGTTTCTGAACCCATCCTGTTCGCTCTTGGAGTTTGCATGGAGAGCAGATATGGCTGCTGCTTCTTTGTTACACACGTGTATGTACATGAAATCTAAAATTGGAGTCAGTGGGTTTTGTTGGTGTGTGTTTCTAACCTTATGAATGTCATTTATTATGCATGGGAATGTAAGTTGATTATCTAAAAATGAAGATACAGTCCTCAGAAATATCACACGTTTCATATTCATAGAATCATAGAATCATAGAATTGGCTGGGTTGGAAGGGACCTCAGAGATCATCGAGTCCAACCCTTGAACTGCCGTTGTGGTTGCTAGACTATGGCACTGAGTGCCACATCCAGTCTCTTTTTAAATATCTCCAGGGACGGAGAATCCACCACTTCAGTGGGCAGCCCATTCCAATGCCGGATCACTCTTTCCACCATTACCTGAAGAAGAATTCCTGGCAAGAAGGAATATTTGCAGTGCTGGTGGTGGAATTTGTCAGTGACCAGCCTTTGTCCTGGCATGCAAATGGTGGAATACGAGTAATTTTCATCTTTCTGGTAAACACAGGAGCAAAGTAATTAAGGCTGTGGTCAGAAAAGGTGGTAAAGTCAGTTGCAATTGAGCTGAGGTCGGCTCAGAAACTCACTCAGTCCCTTTACCTTTGCCTGGTTGGAGATGATCCTAGAGAGCCTGAGTCAGAATCCGTGCTGCTCCCTTGGGAATGTTTGCTGGCTGGGATCTTCCATCATTTCTGTGGCAACCTTACAGAGCTGGCCTCTCCCTCCATTGTTCCTCCTCAGGCTGGTAACTCTGAGGAGGATGCGTTTTCCATCTTACTTCAATTTTTTCACCATTTCAGCTTTCAGCAGGTGGTAGTCACCTCGTTCCTTTGGGGTGTCTGTAAAATGAAGGAGGAGGTGCAGCTTTGCCCCATCTCCAGTACATCTCAGCTTGCACAGCCATGGCCAAGCCTAGTTTCTATAGTTTGGAAATTATGCTGCTCAGCATAAAAGAGCACAGTGATTTATCCATAAACAGTTGCTTTTCTTGCCATAACATTTAATTGTTCATTTTTCCTAAATCTGTAATTATGTGTCTTTGTCCTGCTTTGTGCTGCTTCACAACAAATATTTCTTACGCAGGCTTTGTGATTAAAAATAATCCGGCTCAATTAGCACAGGTCATAAACTTTCATTGTATGGGAGCAAGCAGTTTTAAATGAGGGATTCAACATTTGGGGCATTGCATCAACACTTTCTCTAATTTATTAAGTTTTACCCCAGTACTACTGTGTGCTGGTGGGGTGGGCTGGGTTGCCTTAGCCAAGCCAGAGGTTGGAGGTCGCTGACGCCTACAGCTTTGTTCTTCTTGGGTCTTAATACTGTAATTTAAAGTTTCCAGGAAGGCTGCCTGTGAATAAACTAGATTTACTACATGTGCTGTTTAAATGTTAGCACTTGAAGAAGGGTGTTCATTAGGCCACAATTGTTTCAGTCCTTTTTCAGGATTCTCCATTAAGCAGCTCTTTGGAAAAGGCTCTCAGGCGGGGGAAAGAGGAAAGAAAGTCCTGCATTCGAGGACATTGTGTCATTGGCTCTAGTTCTAAAACACACACTTTTTTCCTTAATTAGAACAAATATATCCTGAAGAGAAAAATAAATAAACAAACAAGCCTGCTGTGGTTTTTGCCCTTGTGAGAACAAGGCTCTTCATTTTGTGGATCAATCAATAAAATCAGTAATTATTTATATTTTTCTTTGTGGTAAAGTTTGCCTATAAATTAATACATGTGGGAAAGTTACAATGTCTCATCTAACCCCAAAGATTAAAGCTCACTGACAGTTTGTGTCAGAAGTCCTCATGAATACTAAAGCAAAACCCCACCTGTGTCACTTGCAGCACAAAAAAGGAAAAAAAAAAGGCTAAAATAACGATGGTCAGAATGGAGTCTTACAAAATGAAGAAATCATGGTACACCCTCTTGGAAAAGTGTTTTATCAGAAGTATGTGGGGTCCCTGGGTCAGGTAGATCTCTGTCCATCCCAATTCTATAGACATGAGCGTGGTGAATGACTGTTGTTCCCTTGAATTATGCTATTAATATAAATCAGCATCTTAATATGTTGGTAACTCCTAAAGTCTTAGGTGTTTTCTTTCCCACATGGCTGCTAAGAGGGGGTAGAAAGATTACTCTTGTCATTCTCCTATGTCCAAAATTAACAAAATATGTACAAGAATAGTAAGCATATTACCAAAGCAGAAAAACAGGACTGTGGACCATCAGACATTATATTAGCTGCTGTAAATGCCAATTGTGGAAGAAACAGCAGTGGCTGGCAGAGACATAAAACCTACTAGAGTTTCCAAAACTGGGATAAGGCCTATAAGACACAATGAATCTGTAATTTCCAAGTTCTAAATAAATATCTTGTTGTTATTAATTTGAGTCAGGCCCAAGCTATTAAGATCTGGTTTGCTCACACTGTGATTTTGGTTTTGGAAACTCTGTGTTTGTTCTGTTTTTTTTTTTTTTTTAATCCACAACAACTGCTACTTTTATGGATGAGTTTTATCAAGTGTTTTACATTTTCCCTTTTTTTTCTCTCTCTCTTTTTCTGTTTTAGATTCCTTCCTGGACAAGGATTGGTACTATATCCACAAATAGGAGACAAACTGGATATTATATGCCCAAAGGTGGACTCTAAAACTGTTGGCCAGTATGAATATTATAAGGTCTACATGGTTGATAAAGACCAAGCAGATAGCTGTGCTATTAAAAAGGACAATACACCTCTACTCAACTGTGCCAAGCCAGATCAAGATGTTAAATTTACCATCAAGTTTCAAGAGTTCAGTCCTAATCTCTGGGGCCTCGAATTTCAGAAGAACAAGGACTATTACGTCATATGTAAGTTCAATATTCCAGTTGTTCATTTGTATAAGTTCTCTTACATGTCTTGTAAATTATGTGCAAACTAAGAAGAATGTGAATGGGTTTGTATTTTTTGCTCGGAAAATATTTTCTTGCCAGCATCTTCTCAACATTATCCCTGACTTCTAGGGGTCCTCTGTCTCTTTTTTTTCCTTATTTTGTGTAAACCAAATCAGATTGTACTTGCATACCTGTAAAGGGCTGCTGCTTTTATGTGCAATACTGTGTCCTGTATTCAGATTGAAAGTTGTGTGCAGCTAAACCATGATGTGTTTCCTGCCCTCAGCTCCAGTGGCCGTGCAGTGCTATGGCCTCACCCTTGGGTGCCTTTACACCAGGAGCAGGAGTAGGGTGGCCCAGCCATTCTGAGTTGAGGCATCCTACATGATACAGCTGGACATTGCTCCAGGTGACCCAAGGATTCTTGCAGTGACCTTTTGGCCACTTTTGACAGTGGAATTTCCCTGCAAACCTCACTGCCATACACACCTATTGAGTCCGTAGAGTAGTTAGGAGGGTTCTTGGGCAAACCCTAGACAAGCATGATCTTGAGTTTCCTCTCTTTTAATGGTCCTGGACTTGTAAAACGAATGTGCCTGACACAGGCCTTATAAACTTTGTGTGAGTTTTAGTCCGATAAGGGATTTATGGCTGAAAGCAAGTCTGGAGGTAAGCACTGTGTTAAGTGATTCAAATTACTTACGATGTGTAAAGTTAATGATGTGAATCAGAAGTTAGCATAAGCTGAGACCTCAGCAGTACAACAACAATTTACATTAGTTGAGGTTTTGTCACTGTAATACTATGGTCTGTGGATCCCATTTGGCCCCATGGGGACTTCTGAAGTCTTAAGCAAGGATCACCAGTTAGTAGGAGATGGACACATTCTGTGTATTGGCTTTCTGGTAGTTACAAAGATGTTAGATAGTGGTATGTGTTATTCCTACAGCTTTCTTGAAAACTGGGGGGCTTATATTTTGCATAATGCCCACCACTCTAAATATTTCTTGTATTTCTTTGATTAAAATATTAGTAATTTTACAAGTGCTCTGAGCAAGTACTTTTCAAATATTTTTAAAATGGAAATTCATTTAGTATAGATTAATGCTCACTTTCCAGTTATATCTATAACGGTACACATGGTATATAAAACAGGTTGTATGCCACAGAAACTAAGTAAGAATTCACTGTATTAAATATTAAATGTAGAAATTACTAAGTAGAAGTTGTGGGAGATACACATTTTTTGGCTTTTAAGGTTTGACCAAAAAAATCACATTAAATAGATCCTTCCTCTGTTTGTATAGGGGCATATAAAAAACCTAATCCCACTTACACAGCATTTAACTTTGACAAATTTGTAATCCAGTGAGATTTACCAGTGTAAAAACTGCAAGTGTATATGTTGAGAGGCAGTTGTTTGTAACTCTGTTGAAAATCTGTAGTATAAAAATGACCACACTGTTGGCTTTAATGATAAAATAAGTTCAGTATTTAGTGCTGCATTTAAAAACATGCACATCAAACCATCTGTAGTGGAACAAATGGCATTATTACAATTATTACCTGAAAATTATAGGCACAAATAGAGCTTTCTGATACTGTCAGTTCTGTCATGGCTATGTCATGGATTTACTCAGAGAATTATTAAATATGTCTCATTTTCATTAGTTTTGTATTATTATTTCATTATAAGCAATAAGACATAATAGACATTGCATTTCCTGGAAGATTACAGTATAGTCTGGTTGAAAGAACTTGCTCAGCCTTCAGCCTAATACCTCAAAAGTCACACTGGCCTTGCAGTAATACTGGAGTGCCTTAGGATATTACTTTCCTTGCTCATTTTGGCATAAACAAATGGCTAATTTATCACTATATTGCTAGCATAGTAACTGAGCTACAGAAAGGTTACCCATACATTTTAATAAGTCAGACAGGAAAAAAACCAACACAAACCCTGAAAACCCAGCCATCCTGAAGCTAAAACTCCTGCTTTTCTATCATTCAGGGAGGAAACAATGAACTCAGTGATGTTGATCTCAGAAACACTAAGAAGTGTAGAAAACTAGGCCAGGGCTCAGCTAGGACACCATTTTACAGAGATACTGGAGCTAGATAGGATTTTAACAGTTTGTTTTCAAAAGCTCAGAATCTGACACGGCTTTTTCATATGCAAGTTCTGGTAGTCAGGATGTTTAATGTCAATTTTAGAGGTAATATAGTACATCTTAATCATGTATGCAAATCAAGCCATAAGTCATTTGCTTACATCCCTACTTTCAGACCTGCAATTTAACACGTGTGCATGAAAGGGGAATGCACTGGGTCTCCCACTGACTAATGCTACTCACTTTCTCACTCTCTCCTTCATTCGTTCTCTCTTTTGCTCTTTCCTTCTTTTTTCCTTTCTTTCTCCATTTTTTTCTCTGGGAGTCTTGAAATTTGTCATTTTGTCTTTAATTTCTGGTTGGTTTTTTGGCAGTGTTTTTGTTTGTTTGTTTGTTTGAGGGGTGGGAATGCTGTGAAGTATAGGCAGTAATGCATCTCATTTGCCAGCTTTTGATTTTTGATAGATTTTAGGATCTTGTATTCCTTTGGCTAAGGGGAATACAAGATTTTACAGACCCCAGCATCTTTGCAGTACTCACTATGGCTGTGTCTGCAGCCTCATCTCATGCTGTTTATGCTGACTGGCTATTGCCTGTTTTGTCTATCATCACATACCTTTATCATCTTGCCATTATTTGAAAACATGGCTTGTTTTTCTAAGGTAATAGTAAGTGGTTTGTGGAGATGTATTAAACAGTAAAATCTCCATTCAGATTAGGGGTTTAGTCATATTGGGATGAATTACAACACAGGATGAAACAGCTTCCTGAACCTTGTGTACCTTTAGGGAAAATGTGATTGTGCAGGAATTCTTTAAGCCATAATTTTTATAGCATTCTAATGTATTCATGATAGGTATAGCAGAAGGAGACCCTTTCTACTGACTACTTCCCTAGAGCTAAGCATATAAAAGATGCAACTTTTCTCATTTAATTTTTTTTTTTTGTAGTAAAAACATAGATGAGTTTTGGATGCCTCCTTTCACACTTAATAATACTTTAATCTAAAAATAATCTAATCCATTTCTTGGCAAAATATCCTTAACCTGAGTATCAGGATCAAAAGAGTTAATTCTGTGAACAGCAGTACTTGGAAAGATGATACTGAATGGTATTGTGGAAGTGAATAAATGATGTAACAGAGTGCCCTTGCTTTTCTCTTTCTTGCTATCATCAATTTTTGGTTCCTGGGAAATTAATAGATTCATTTTCCTCCAGTTATCTGATTTCTTTTCAGAAGAACTGGAGAAGGTCAAATGTACTTGAGATCTTGGAAGTATTGTTAGATTATCCTAAAATATGCAGCCATTCAGCTAATGCACCGTAAATCTCTAAGGATATCCTTAAGCAGATGCATGAGGAAAGAAACATCACGCCCAACATCATAAATACCTGTGCAAAGGGCAAAGGGAAGCAGAAGAAGGGTGTGCAACTCTGATTATTTGTGCATTAAAAAGTCTTTTGACATCTTTGCATGGTTGGGGAACAAAGTATAATTTAATGCTGTTGTGGATTGCTCAGAATGAGCAACCAGCATGTTCTCAGTACTAGGGCATTGCTCTGCAAGTACTTGGGTCATGGTGTAGCTGCTGCAGGACTTCTCCCAGGTGCTTGTATGGGAGCGTGGTATGTTAGTGTAATACAAGCATACATAATACACCAACGCTGTTTACTTCTGGTGAATAGGAGTTGTTTTGGACCCTTACCAACAAACTTGGCCTTCAGTCAGAGGGCACAGGGAGCACTGTGGTCCCCCGGGTTTGCACTGAGGGAACACCCTGGGGAAGCCTGCAGGAATCTGTGCCAGAGGGAAGGGAGCAGTTCCACTGGGGTCCGAGCCGCCACCATGCTCCACGGAGAGTTTGGCCAAGCAAGCACGTACTCTGCTCACTTCATCTCTTCTTTTGCATGAGTAAAATTATGATTATGGGCTGGCATCATCGGCCTTAAAAAATTAGTCACCTGCAATGAAATCTTCACCTGTTCGAAATTTGCAAAAGAATGCCTTGAGACTTGGGAAGGAGCAACAGAATCGTCCTAAAAAAAGGTTCCTGTAAAATGCTTGCTCTGCCTGTGACCTCGTTAGCCAAGCTTGCCGCGCTAATGATGCTCATTGGCTTTGACATTGGCAAAATGGAATACTCAGCTTTCCTTAAATGTTTTTTTAAAAACTTTTTTCAAGTGACCCATTTACATAATTGGCCTCTGGCTTAAATTAAAAAACATATATGTAATATATATTTGATTCCTGACTGATTTAAAGGTTTATACTGGCTAGCAGCACTACATTTTGGATAACTGCTTTAATAGTACCGTGGCTTAAAATCAAAACAGTCATTCTGAAACTTAAGCATTAGTTGAATTTGAAAAAAACTCTTTATGTTTTCACTTTGTCATTCTGTTACAATTAAAGGGCAATAACTGTCTGAGGAAGAACACATTAAAGGACAATATAGATTGTACCCTAAAATATGGCCCAGCTGGGAAGAATAAATCTCTTTTTGTGGCTGAATAGATTTACATTAAAATGTTACTTTAGTATTCTGACCAGACAGTTTAAGTACTGGCTAATCTGGCTGGCTGGGCACTCTTGACACCTTTCTGAGGCAAGTTTCAGTCTGCAGCCTCCTGCATCTTCCCAAGCATTTAGTGAGAGCTACTGAAAAGGAAACAATATTTTTTTCTTTGTTTGTGGGTTGATTCTGAACTAGCCAAAACTGTGACAAAGCTGCATCACAATTTCCATTCCGTTTCTTTTTTATCAAAGACGATTCCTATGCTTTTTGTTGAAGACTGTGGTCCAGGAATCTTTTGTTATTTTTTTGCTGGTGGTAGTTTTAATAAAAGCCTGTGTGATAATAGCCCCCCCAGTTCCAGTTGTACAAAGATCACATTTTTTCTCTTTCCTTTCCCCTCCTCCTTGCTCAGAAAATGAGATAAATTATTTTCTTCTCACTGTAAAATGATATCCAGAGGTCAGTCTTTGACTTTGATGAGAATCTTTTAAGGGATATATCAGCAATACCACTTAGCTCTTGTTGAATTAAATATAAATACAGCTCATACAAATAATATTATTGGAGAGAAAAAAAATCACTGTCTGTGAAGCCTCAGATTTCTAACAGAGTCTACAACGTACAGGATTAATGGAGTCATGGTCCTTTGGGGTTTATTCCAGACCACACAGGTCTTGTAAGAGAATAAGGGTATTTTAGATTGATGGACTTTGTTCATATTCAGTGCCATTACCTAGGCAATACCAACCGTTTATCTCCTTTAAAGTAGACAGAGATAGTTCAGCAGGAAATCTGTTATTATTACTCTATTCCTAAGGGAAGGAAATGAAAGATAGGAATGCTCAGTTTGTTAATTGAAGGCATCTTGTGAAAAAATACATTTATTCTCACACACAAAATATTCCAAATAGATGCGGAATCAGATGAAAAGGAAGAATAATTATTCAGATTGGAAGGAAGAACTATTCAGGAAATACTAATGAATTAAACAGGTCTTAAAAATTCGTAGGTAGCTGTATAATTAGTCACTTATTTATTTTTCTCATTTTTTAGTTCCTCATAAACAATTTATAAATACTGGATATACAATCCATACAACAATAAGGGCCGCTTGAAGTGCTTTGCAAAAAACATCTTAAACCCTGACCTTCTACAAGTTCTGTATGCTTAGATTTACACATACATCTTTAATATGACTGTGTGCAGACCAGGGTTGGGTTGAGTGTGTATTTTATGCTTTATATGCAGGATATGAGTAACTTTAAATCAAGGGAGTGTGTACTGGGGAGACATGCCATGCTGTGAGGAAAGTGTCTGCCTAAACTGAAACTTTAAAGCACACAAGCATACTGAAACCTATTTAATATTTAATTTATATTTTTTAATCTGTTTGGTGGTGAGCATTTTATCTTGTTAAGTGGGATGATAAGTCTTTATTTTATATAGTTACTTATATTGTTTATGTTCCATATTACAGCATTTTAAGTCCCTAAATATAAGGCCAGAAACTGCATATGCTTTTATGGAGGACTTAATGAAATTGATTTTAAACACTTGAAATTGTTTACCTCCCTTAAGTCTTGACCTAGCTGGGATGAAGGTAAATGTACTTTTGTCTGAGAAATGCATTAGCTAAAAACCAGGATTGAAATGGTTGAAAATCAGGGTTAAATGTCAGTTTGGCCTTTCTTTCCTGACTTTAGTCAATCCTGAAAACTTTGGAAGAAAAATATTTCAGGATTTGTTTTTGATAAATGCTACTATAATACTAAGCCCTAATGGGCAATCTTCCAGTTGTTTTTTTTTTTCACTTCCAAGAAAATTATTCAAATATTTCTGTGAGTAAAAGCAGGATTAGGCTTAAGGTAGTCTTAGCAGTTCTTGGAGAAGAGTCCATACTAAGATGATAAGTCTAGTTTTAAAAAGCATATTTGGATCTTTGTTAGCATGACTTATCTGTTTTCTGTTTAGTAGATGAAGACAGCAAAAAATAACTAAATCTCAGCAGCAGACCTGTCCTTATGTACTTACTGAACTGCTGTAAAGGAACAGAAGTCTGAATCCAAATCCTGCCAGGGAAACTGAGATGGATGTGTTTTTCAAGTATTTCATGTTGGCACATGGATGCTCTAGATCCCAGCAGTGCAACTGATCACAGAACACAGCAAGGCTGAGTTTGGATGGCACCTGCAGATTGTGTAGTCCCCTACTTAAGCCCCTACTCCAGCAGGGTCTGCTGCTGCAGGTTGCCCAGGACCATATCCAGCTGTGTTTTGATTATCTCCAAGGATGGGGAGGCTCCCCAGGCTGGCTGGACAACCTGTTCCAATGCTCAGTTACCCTCACATTTAAACAAATTTTCTCAGGATTAAGCAGCACTCCCTGCATTTCACTTTGTGGCCATTGCTCCATGTCCTTTTACCAGGCACCACTGAGAAGAGATTGGCTCTTCTTTACTCTCACCCCCAGGTGTATATACACAGATAAGATCCCCCTGGATCTTCTTTTGATAGGTGCTCAGACACTTCTCTTGTGTTTCATCATCAACATGAGCACTAACTGGAGCTGCTCTTATAAGCTGATGTCTGTCTTATCCTGAGGAGACCATGAACCAGCACTCCAGCTGTAGTCTCACCAGTGCTTCGTAGAGGGAAGGGATCACCATCCTTCTGCCTGCTGGCACTGCTTTGCCAAATGCTGCCCTGGAGGCTGTTTGCTGCCTTTGCTGCAAGAGCACATTGCTGGCTCATGTGCAACTTGATGTCCACCAGCACCCCCAGTACATTTCTGTAAAGCTACTTTCCTGGTGTTTGGCCCCAGCTGAAACTGGAATTCCACCTGCCCCAACTGAAAAGTGTAGAGGCTTGCCACAGCAGATTTAATAGCATAATCAACACATGAATTAAATAAATTCTGTTGGGAAAAAAAAAAAAAATCCCAGAAAAAACCTAAACTTAATAATACTAGTAAAACATCAGTGAAATATTAAAAACTGTGTGAACAACGTTTTTTAAAATATTGATTTGCCTCTCTAGTTATGGGTTTTCAAAATTCCTAACACTGGAAGAATTAACTTATGTGCCCCATCGGAGTTTCTTAAAATGGACCAAGATGTGTCTATGTGCCATTGCTAAAGCTAAATCCCTTGATTTCTTATGGCAAGTATTTGAACTAGAGGTCCTGGAGTACCTTGAAAATTCAGAATGCTTTATTTCAGCAATGTTCCCTCACTAAGTTCCACTCCAAGGCTATTTGAAAGTTCTAAACACAAACAAAAGCCAACTGCAATCAAAACACTGCTTAACTTCTGATCATCTTTGCCAAGTGCACAGTCATCCAATAGAGTCATAATTGATCTCAGCACTAAGGTGCCAAACTTTGTGTTCCTGAAGGATAGTTTGATGATGTAAATAGCTTTTTGTGTTCTGCAATAAAGCATGCTTTTGTTGTGCTTGATGTAAAAGCGGGAGATGAAGGTATTCTTTTATTGAAGCAAACATGTGGAAAATTGCTCTAGATTGTAATAGTATAGAGCATCTCCCCTGAAAGGAATGAGGTTCATCTATAGGGCAAACTCTTACCGTAGCACTTTATGGGGGTTGCTCCTGGACTCTGTGTGGTCAAAGCAAATAACATCATGTTCACCTAAACTGTTAAAACCATGAGACTGGCACATTTTCTCATCTATAGTGTTATATTCTGAACTGTCACTAAGCATTAACTCAGTCACTGGTGAAGTCCTACCACCTAGAGATGAACTCTGCCTCAAAATGATGTTTTCCACTTCAGTGCTACTCGTATAGCAATTACTGGGTCATTAATATCATTTCACGCAATTAGTGACAGTAGAATGAGCAAGAGGTTTGCTATTTATTTAATATGAACTTTAGCTATAACCCGTTCTTATCCAAGTGCTGGAGACAGAAACCAGAAAGATTTTCAAGGCAAGATGAAAATCCCTGAAGAGTGCTGTTGAGTGGGTTTGATACAGAAAATAGGTCCTCATTTAATGTTAAAGCTTCTGCTTTTGTTTCCAGCAAGCCCTCTTGTCATTAACAACAATCAGTGTAACTTGAATGCTAACTAATAGAATTAGTTCCCTTCAGCTGAACTGTTAAGTGAAGCTTGCTGGGGTAGAGGGGAGATATTTCACCCCATCCCTGAGAGGCTTTTGCCAGTAGTGTGCCAGGAGAAAGGATGAACTTAGGTAAAATACTTATTTGTGGTTGGTGAAGTTAACTAGCTGGTAATCTGTTTTAGATGCAATACTTTCTGACATACCCTGAATACATCATAATTAGTGATCTTACATCTGCCACAGTTACTTCAGTGCTCACAAATATGTAATTTGTTTATGTAAACTAGAAGCAACCATGTGTGCAGTAGATCATTATCTGACAACATTTCTCAAAGTATGTGAAATATAGAACTGAAATACTTTTAGAAATGCTTAACTATAATGAAAGACTTAAATTGTCATTCACAGTCATATAGCATTGAGATGCTTTTATTTATTTTTTTAATGCACTTTGAATCATTCAAGAGACTTTTTAAAGAGAGATACTTGACAGCAGTGAAGCAAGTAGGGTTTTGTTGTGGATGGGTGCATACTGTGACCTTCTGTAATGGGTAATAATTCAGGAAATAGTTTACTGTTTAGGACACTTCAGCTGTGTTATTCCTTAACCCAGAGATAAAGTGGTGATAGTTTTTAAATTATAGGTAGCACAAACCAGTTGGAGCTCACAGCTTTTTTAAAAATTTCCACCTCTGTCTTGCTTTTGTCTCTTTTTCCACCCATGGGAAGACTTAGTTGACATCCAGGCCTTTTTTATTATCAACTCTATTCATGTTGTATGATGTTGTCATCTCCCTGGAATTAAGAGTATCTTTCTGAATGTAGGAAAGAGGGGAGACGTACTATTTTGTGTTTAGTGTGGGAAAGATGTGGGAAATACACTCCATGGATTTCCAGAGGTTGCCTGGAATTAAACAGTTTTGTATATACTTTGGTATATACCAAAGTACATTACAGTACAGTACTGATTGGTTCTGTCTTGTGTGTGTCCTCCACATTACATTCCTCCCCCCCCCAAAAAAATTATAAAAAAACTAAAAGAGCAATACATTCCTGTCCTGACATAATAAAACAAGTGGAGAATTTTATGGGGAATTACACAAACGTAGTAAGTTTGCATATATAAGTCCTACCACGAGTCATATCATTCACATTTTGACAAGGTACATTTTAGAGCTGTGGTTAGAAAAGTGAATCACCAAGGTTCACTACAGAGATTTTGCCTTCTTCCAGGCAAGAAGGGACCTGTTGTGTTTCTTGTTTTGTTTGTTTGTTTTTTACTTCATTTTCTTCTGGTTTTAGCTTGACTGGAGAGGGCATTGCTGCTTACTTGCTGGCAAAATATAATTTGTAGATTCTGCTTAGATGTAAATCCTGAGACATACAACACAGGAGTTAATTTAAAAAACATGAAGCATGAGAAGTGGAAAAGAAGGGAGAAATCTGGTCCTTCATGTAGAAGTTTTGCCTCATATGTGAATAGAGCAAAAAAAGGCTCGAGTATTTATAAACACCTAGAAAAATCTATCTTAGTTTAAATAAATGTGTAGAACAAGACTGAGAAAATAAGGAGTTTCCTGATGGTCTTGTCATTGAGAAACTTCTCAGTTCTGCTGCCACCTTGCCTTTTCAATTAGGAAAAAAAAATAAGAAAGAAAAAACTGAAATGTTAGAAAAGTGCAAAGTTATTGGTCAACAACTGTTATACATTTTTCGTTAATGTCTTGGTGACCTATATTGGATAAATTGAGCAAATTTAACAGGCTTTTATCTTTTTTTATTAAAGATCCTTTCTTTGTCTCTAAACTCAGTATGAAGGTTAGGATGTGGCTTTATTGTTAAAGCACAAAAAGTTAAAACAGAGGAAGTCTTCAGTCTGTAGTTAGAAACACATTGACAGTAATTCATGCAATTTAAGTTTTAGCCCTTGTGGTTCCAGTTTGGGACTGCTGGTAGTTAAATTTTGGAAGATTATTTCTTTTTTTTTTTTTAAAGGGAAGTTTCAGTGTCAGTTTCATTTTTTGTCACTGTAAGCAAGTGTAAACCATTAATTTCTAGCTGTAATTAATATATTTATCTTCTCTCAAAACTTTCTGCAGCTCACTCAATGTATTGTTTGCCAAGCTACCTGTTCTTTGGTGAGAAGCCTGAGCAATTTTTTTTCTAGTTGTTTCAGATCTCCATGTAGATCTGGCATTGCTACTAAGTGAGAAAAAGAAAAAAAAACAACATTTAATTAAAACGCTTTCTATTACCTCAGCTGCCTTGTTCTCCATCCCTGGCTGGTCTAGAAACAACCTCTGTGTTGTGATCTGTGATTTGTGGTTTTGCAGTGTGTGATTTCTGGTGTACTTAAACCTGTCCCATAAATTTAGATAATTTATGGGAAAGAAGAATTATTTATTTGGTGCTTTACTAAGAGAGTCATTAAAAGGACCAAAAGCAGATGAAAGCAGTCAGAACAGAAACACACAATACCTGGCCAAAATAGTATTCTGTTAGTTAATAAAATAAAAAACCCTCAAAAGCTTTACATGTGCTTAGTAATCCTGTGAGTGCATATGAGATCGAGTGCAGCTTTGCTTTAACAATAACTTCTTACTACTGTTGGATCTAAAGCTTTCGTGGATTTTTTTTTTTTCCCTGCTGTTTAGGCTTTTCCATTCTATTTTAAAGCATAGCTGAGGAAAAGTGAACATGGGTAGGGTTGTTTGATTTTATTTATTTAGCTCTGATTTTGAGGAACCTACTTTCTCATGCTGGATTCAAGCGATATTTAAGGAAAGTATGGTGAAAATTACTATGATTGGACAGTTCTGATCTACTCAAAGAAACCAGCAATTCTAATTTTTCTGTTCAAAGCTCCACACCAGTAGTAATTAATTCTTGACCCAGTCAGTGCTGTGTCTGTTACGTTGCCAAATTATTTGTATCATCCAGCACACTAAGGGGCAAAAAATTTAATTTTGTCCTCCATCATCTGCTGACATCACTCATCATTCCTATAGTCTTTGTTTCAAAGCCTACTTAGTTTCGACAAGGAAGTGAAGTACAACAATCATAATTTCTTTCTGCAGCCATGCAGCCCATTCCATATTCAAACTCCGGAAATAAATGAGTTATAAAGTTCTGTTGGTTCAAAGGATACGACTTCTAATTTGCAAGTAGGTAATGTTTTTCATAATCTTAAAACGTAAAAGTGTGGGTAATAATTGTGGCAGAATCAAGAGACTGAGATTTTATCCTGGTGGTGTTTTCTTTTAAGTAATTGTGGTGACATTTTTTCATTCTGTAATGGATGTTTTAGGAGTGAAAGAAGCTGAATTTTTATGACTGTGCTTTAATTTCTAAACTCTTTGTGAATGAAAAGCTATATACAGGCACAAATCCAGCAGCTTAATTCTCCATCTGATTAGAGCAATGTTACCAACCTGATAGGTTAAAAACAGCCAAGATCCATGCAGTGGCTTGGCCTCCTGGGAGGCAGAGTAATAACAATCAAATGAAGACATATTAAAATGTAATATTACTTCCTCTCCACGGGGACTGTATAAGAATCATAGCCAGGAATTATTCTTGTCAAATGACTCTGCTTTGCTCACTGGTTCCCTGCCTCTGCATTTATGACTAAAGCATTTCATATAATAAACAACACTTGTGAAGTTTTAAAAGCAAACAAATGTAGGACATCATACATTGATTTTCATGAATTCAGATTTTTACTTTGGTTTGTTTTTTTTTTTTTTTCTTAAATAAAAGGAAGTCAGGACTGGAATTAAATTCTTTGGTCTGAATCATTTCATTTCCTTTCATGTAAGTGAGACGATATGCTAGGCAGTAGTCTACAAAACTGAAAAATGAAGACCTGAGCTTAAATTCTTTACAAAATAGCAGCTGCTCTTGTATCCAAGGAATGCAAACACAGTGTTTACATGGAGCTCAAATGCAATTTTTGACTGCTGCAAACACTGCCTATAAATTATTATGATTTTGTCAGAAAGTCTTCAAAATTAATAAATTTGAGGTCACTTGTATATTTGTAGGTGTGCATAAACTGTTGACTAAATAATGTAGTATGCTTTTGACTATAAATATTAGTTTTGCAATTGACACCAGTGGAACAAGTCTGGTCTCAGAAAACCTGAGGTACTGATCCCTCAAAAAGATTTAAAAATATTTTGCTACCTGTTGAGCAACATTGTACTCTCAGTTTCCTGTGTCTTGCTGTATGAATATAAAGCAAAGTGTGGGATTCTGAGAACATTTAATACTCATGAGAAACTTCATATTAATCATTAATTATGTTAATTTATGTTAATATATGAGTAGTACCTAGTTGTCTTAGCACAGGGCCATATATGGTAGTTCATGTGTGAGTGATTGCCTCTAAAATATATACATATTTAGACCTAAATTTAACAAACCCCAAATATTCTTTTTTAAATATATATATATATGTAAAAATAAACTGTATGTCTACAATTTGATCATATAAACACAACAGAGAGTAGCTTTTCTAGTTTAACGCAAGGAATTTGGTTCATATGTTCATATTTCTGTGCTGAAACTCTTTATTACAAACTTTTTTTTTTTTTTTTTTTTTTTTGAAATGGGATAGAATGATAACATCATAGAATTGTTTCAATAGGAAGAGACCCTAAATATCATCTAGTCCAGCCCCTTTCAGAATAAGGAGAGTTCGAGATACATTTTTGTTGCCCAATATGAGTGTAATGGAAGAGTTTACATGATAGCAGGTATAATTTTTATTTGGAGATCTGTACAGGAATGCAGCAGCAAATGTTTGAGGATAATTTTGTACTCATACCCTTGTTTGACTTCTGCACACAAAATTGTCAAGGGACATTTGCAGTATGCAACTGTGTTTTCTCTGATGTCCCAGATAACTTCCTTTTCTCCATGCAGCTTTTCAAAGCTTGAAAAGATGTGTTTAAAACTACTCACTTTCTTCCTGGTACACTAGGGATATGTGAGGTTATATTTCTATAGTCTTAATGAATTTTGAAAAATAATTTCCTCCAGTGGCCTTGGGTAATTGTCAGTTTAATTACAGAGAGAAGCTGAGAGGGAAACTTTCCTTTGTCACTGAAATGCTCCTCTTTGAAAATTCCCCATTCCTCTGGACGTAGCAGTCTGTACTTTGAGCTATAACATAAGCTTTCCAAAAAACCCTTGAAGAACTGTAGAAAAAGTGAATACTTCTGCAAATTCATTCATCTGACATCAAAGCTATGAAAGCATTCTTTTAGCAAGCAAGTGCAGCAGATTGCGCTTGCGTAGGCACACAACCAAACTCATTGTACATCTGGGCCTTCCCATTTGGAAGTTGTATTTGAAATAGTTTTGCATCCTTTTCCTCATCTTACTTTCTTACTCTGCACTGAGGTCAAGCTGCATCCTCTGCATCTTACTGGGGTCTCCTGCTCTGGGTTAAATGGATAGGCCTTTGAAGAATAAAAAGGCATTGATGTTCAGAACCAGCAGCGCTCTGTTTAATTAGAATCTAGTAGAAGGTGTTTAAAGAGATGTGAGCACCCATCGCCTCAATTTAAACACCAAACAAAAAATCACAAAAAAAGGTTAGATAAAGTCAGTGTTTATTAGTTGTACTTTCCGCTGATGCTCAGCTTTGGTATTTCTATTTACTGCTTTTTTTCCCTTGTCCTTGTGCTAGTACATTGGCAAATAGGTCACTTTCAGTGAAGACACATTTGATTTATGTCCAGAACTAGTTCTTAGTATTGATTTTTTTTCCCTCTGGAAAAAAAACAAAAGAAAACAAAACTATATGTCTCCATTATTTTCTAAGCCTGGCAATGCAGTGGCACATTTCAAATCGGCTTTTATCTTAAATTACTCATTGTGCTCCTTTATATTTTAAGAAGTCTTTTTGCAAGTTAGAAAAGAAAGAAGTAGTTGCACTTTTGTCTATTGTAATGTTTTTACAGGAGGGAGGGAACAAGAGGTGGAACTGGGAGGGACCATCTGTGAGGGAATTTTAGGAAAAGAAAGCACAATTTGGGAAGTTTGTATGGTGGCAGTAATTTGAGTTGATCACAAAAGAGGCAGAAGTAGAACAAAACCAAGAAGTAGATCAAAGGCTAGGAAGCAGGGTTCAGCAGTATGGGGTTTATATCTTTACAGCTAGAGAGAAGATTAGATCACGAAAAGTACTGCCATGGGGCTAGGAAGACATTGTGAAGGAAAAGGGAAAAATACATAGGCTGAGCTTGAAAGAAAATCCCCAAGGAAGGTGAAAGAGAAGCAATGAGAAATTAAAATGAAGATCCAAACAGTGTGAAGCCCTGGCTGAATGAGATCCCTGAGCTGAAAGAGGGACAGAGGTAGGGAAGTGCTGCTTAAGCAGTTACCACAGCCACAGTATGTGGTGAGCTCCGTGATCTTCTATTTTCTGTTAGTGGCCTGGTGCCGATGTGCTTGCATGCACCCACCTACTACCAGCATTTTGGGCCTTGGGTCGACAGCTCCAGGGAATAATGGTGAAACTTCCACCTCTAGGAGGTGGGAGAGATGCTGGTGCATTCCCTAAATAGTGAAACTGGAGTCCACGGCTGGCAGACGTGCCTGCTTTGCCATCACGGATGGTGCCTGGTGCGGGGTGGCACCAATGCCCACACCTGGGGAGCTGCCAAATAGTTTTCCAGCAGCTGTTGGGGTTTTGCAACAACAGCTGGCTCGGGCAGTGGTGGTGGCACACCCCTAGACCATGACTCAACATTTTGGATTCTCCAAGGGAGTTGTGCTTTGCAATCTCATTGCAGTGTCAGCTTGCACCCAGGGTGTGTGGTTCCAGCCGGCACCTAGATAAGTGAGAACAATACAAATGCAGGGAAAAGCACCCACTTGTTTGTACAAGCTAAAAGGTTTCTGTGAGAACAGAGAGTATTCCCCCCCCCCGCTATCCACCCCCACGGAGGCTCCTCAATGCTGAGAAAAGTGAGATTGTACTTTAAAATATTAAATGGGTTTCCAATCAGTGCAGAATCTCAGCTTTCACCTGGTTCT